>NC_066277.1:2728333-4092500 GCF_905404315.1 Leptidea sinapis
TAACACATAACTTTGTCGCTTTCCAGCGTCATAATCTAATTGTATTTGATGGAACAGTTAACTTTAAACTGATGAAATCATATCTGATAACAATTGAAAACATGGCATAGTCTCTCAGGAAATCGGATCGTAGGAAATCTTGTGACAAGATGAAAGGATGAAATAAAAAAATTGCATACTAATCTGATTACCAGTTGCATAGAATAGAAAGTTCTTTTGACAAGTAATTAAAAGTTGAACAATATGTTATGTATTTTAAAGTGATAACCCTCACTTCTAGGATTAATACACAAATAAAATTTGAAAAACAACATTTTATGAACGATGCGGCACTCGAACCCACGACCTCCGGCGTTCCGTGGCGGTGCTCTAACCAACTCAGCCAGCCGTTCGAGGACCGCCTCGCTACAAAATTATGTTTGCTTTGTTCAACTCTCAGGTTGTGGCTTCATCTACAGGATCTACTTTACAGTTGATAACCTCCTCAATCCCAATATTTGCATATTAGGAAATTGACTTGAGGTGTCGCTCTTGTAAATCTTAACAATCTTAATATATATAAGTCTCGTGTCACAATGTTTGTCCTCAATGGACTCCTAACCTAATGAACGGATTTTAATGGTGATTACTTCATGGAGTGCAGTTTGGTCCAACTTGAGAGATAGGGTAGTTTTTATTTCGATTTGGGACCCATAAATATTTTTATTTTCAATATTTGTTTTGTATGGACATATTTTCTATGAGAGAATTTAGTGACGCACGGTTTGACAGTTCCGCTGTGAAACAATTTCATTCTAACAACAGGGAGCATATTTACGAAATAATTTTTGATGTTTTGAAATATAAAACAGTTGTTTTTTTACTATCTACAGAACAACGTCTGTCGGGTCAGCTAGTATGTTATGTTTTTTAAAGTGATAGCCCTCATTTCTAGGATTAATACACAAATAAAATTTTAAAAACAAGCACGGAACGCCGGAGGTCTTGGGTTCGAGTGCCGCATCGTTCATAAAATTTCGCTCACAACGACTGTACTTAAGAAGTATTTATATCAATATTTTATTTTTAAACATAAGAAGGTGTATGTTAAATAACAAAAGATGAAAAAAAAATACCTAATAACATTAATATTAAGAACATTAATTATTTATTTATTTATTTATTAGAAAAGGCTTACCAACTAGACATACAATTAATATTATGACTACTTATAATGTAACATTTCTTATATTTAATATTTTTATATCTAACTTATAGGTATGCACAGCGTTGCCTTCATTTATTATTGCAAGTTAAGTAATACTACTACAAAATGTATGTTTACCATCACTAAAAACTATAATTTTATACATCCAAATTATAAGTGTTCAAAAGCGTATTTTTTAAAATTGCCAAATTTATTAAAATTTATATCTATACTACTATTACTATGGAATTTACTGTTATATAATTTTGAGATAAGTTGGATAGGTGAATCTGAGCCATAATTGTTTTTGAAGAATCTTACATGTACTGACAGATATGTACTAATACGACAAGGATAAGGTGGTACACATAATCCAATCTTAGATAGAAGTAATGGACAGTCTAATTATAAACATACATTGCTCTTCATGCCTAGTATCAATTTACAGTGTCAGTCTCAAAAACAAAAACAAAGAGGCACCTTTAAGGTATTAAATTACCCTGAATGGCTCACTTGGAATTCCTGTGCAGAGCCAACCAGTGATTATCGCCTGCTATGTAATTTTATTCAATGTAAATAATGAATGAAATTGAACTTGAACTGACAACTAAAAAAATTCAAACAATTTCGATAAAAAAAGCCCGCTGAGTTGGTTGCGCCCGTTCTTCTCAGGTCTGAGGCGTTCATTTTGGAATGGGTGGTAGTTTTTGACTTTCAATAAGTAATGTCACATCCTATTTTGAATAAAAATATTTGAATTTGAATTTGAATATTTATCTGACTTTAAAGTATACCTATCTTATAATAAAAAACTTTATAACTCTAGTGCTATATTTATTAAGTATATAACGAGGTAGGCACTGCCTAATTGCCTCTATCATATGCACGCCCCTACCACAGTAGACTACATATGTCTACTGTGCCCCTACTCCCACTGCTGTTGAAATGACCGTCGGATGTCCGGATAAGGGGTACAGAAGAATTGTAGCAGCATAAGGGGTACAGAAGAAAATCATAAAAATTAATGCTTGCAGCGGTGTCGTATCTACCTACCTCAATATGTGCGACGTGAACGATGGCTGGTCCACGCGTCAACTTGTGAACGACTGTTGCTTATGGTGCCTGGTCGACCTGTTATTATAGTCAAAAGGTTGTGTCAAAACATTGTATTTACCATCATGTTCATGAAGTATCATTTCACAATTAATTCAAACTCTTAAAGGTTGAAGCATCTATAAATTATATTTAAGCACATATAAATTGTACTTATTAGTTTATTTTTTTTATTGTTTATGAAATATTGGATTTATAAGACGATTTTAATTTTTATTTTATGGAAAAGGAGGACTAACGAGTGTACGGGTCACCTGGTGTTAAGTGATCACCACCGCCCACATTCCCTTGCATAGAGCACACCAGAGGAATCACAGGAGCGTTGCCAGCCCGTAAGGAAGGTGTACGCGCTTTTAACTTTAATCACGATTCATATATTGGATGTAGCACGTTACAAACTAATTTGTTATGTATATTACAGCCATTGTAAAATACTCTATTTGAGTAAAAAGAGTGGTCGTTGAGTTTCTTGTATGTTCTTTTCACGAGCTCTATTTTTTCCAAACATATGGTAAATTCAGTCATTTAAATTAATTTTTTATAGTGTTTATTCAAAAGCGCTTCTTCATCATTATCATCATAATTTGAGCCGGAAGACTGCTGGGGAAGACCTTCCCCAAAAGAAGAAAGACCCTCGGTCCTGCGCTGCCCTCATCCAACGTATTCCGGCTATCTTAACCGCATCGACGGTCCGTCTTGTGGGGGGCCTACCTACATTATGTCTTCTGGTACGTGATCGCCATTCGAGGACTTTACTCCCCCAACGGCAATCTGTCCGTCGAACTATGTGCCCTGCCCACTGTCACTTCAGTTTCGCAATCAACTGGGCTATGTAAGTGTCTGTGGTTCTCCTACAGATCTCCTCATTTCTGATGCGATCTCACAGGGAAACTCCGCGCATGAGCTTCCTCATAAGGACCCTAGTCATTAGCGACCACGTCTACGTTCGATATATCATCACTGGCGGAAAAAAAGCGCATTGTTCAAGCCTATGCGAATATAGTTTATTTCACCTTGACTTTGACTTCACAAGCTCCGTTTAATGAACTGTAGGCAAGTAATAAGTAATTAAATCTACAAATAGTTTACTTTCTATCTTTGTTCAGATCATTTAGTTCCTCAAGCCTCCATACGTACTGCAATTAAAAATAAAACAACAAATTAAAAGAAAGTCTAAGTTCCTACTGCGATTTCAATGTGAGTTTTGTTAATTAATCTTACATCAACGACGAATTTCATCCCCATTTCTGGTCGTATTCATTCCAGTAATCCAAATATTTTTAGCAGACAGCTCCAATCATAAGCTTATTATTTTTTATTATTATTATAATTTGGGTATTAAAATGCATTTAAATCCTAGGATCTATTGTGCCCCCTGCATGCGCTAGAGCGCCTACCCTCAACTCAAAAGTTAAGGAAGAGAATCGAGGCTACTAACTAGGAAACGTGTTACTGTGCCGAGAATTAAAATATATCCTCGAGACCTATTTCTTTTAAAAGGCGTAGGATCCTCAGAGGGTTGAGGCAGGGCACGTCCTCTGCTTTAAGCGAAGGTATTTTAAGACACCCCAGCCTGATTCTGGCAATGGCTTCGGGGGCCTTCAGCGGCTTCGCACGAGAACATGTTGACTTGACTTACATCAGCATTATTTCTTGAGCTAACATGAATTTGGCTTGATTTATGAAATAATATCGTAGCCATAAACTTAGTATACTAGCATAATATCGTAGTAGGAATTGACCAAAAACAAAACACTACACACTTCACTAACTCACTAACACGTCTGCAAAACTAGCACACATGAATATTAAAAATTTAGTCTCGTCGTAATGAGGAGAGTGTTTGTCTATTACGCTAGTATAGACATCTAGTATACTAAGTTTATGGCTACGATATTATTTCACAAATTAAGTAAATTCATGTTGGCCAAACTAATAATGCTGATTTTTCTGGTGAACTTTTTCGGCTTATCTATTTAGTTTAAAAATTAGGAAAGTGTCATCTGCGATAATATATTTTCATATATTTTGTTTACATAGAAAGGCAGGTGATTTACATAAATCAGTAAAATCAACGGACCTAATATTGAACCCTGCGGCACGCCCATAACAGAGAAGTGTCTATTCTCGTATTTCGTAACACAGTTTTTTATTAGTTCTTTATACAAAGAGCCTATAACACACTCACACACACAGCTGTAACAGTAGTCAACCAAATACGTTAGTGGTGAAAAGCCTCGTCTTTAAACTCTCTGGTATATCATATACCAAGTCAGGTAAAAAGTCTTTGAAAAGTTTAAAACTGCAATATTTATTACTAGATCAAATTGATGAAGCCACATTTGGTCCATGGTTATAGTTAAACTTCAAAAACAGAACATCTCCAAAGTAGGTCGAAATGCGTACTCTAGATTCTTTAATATGCTGGTAAGCATTCAGCGGACCCAGTATGCGGACCAAATTTTTGTCCCCAGCCTTTCTTGCATAATGCTTTGAAATTTTTCATTTCTTTTCTCAGCTATATCTAACCTGGTTTTAAGAATAATCTCAATTAATATTAATTTTATCTGCATAATTCGTTTGGTTTCTGCTTTTGTGTTATCTTGTAGCGAAAGTCATCCTTAGTCCACATTACCTTGATTAAATTCAAGGCATCCACGTGGAACTGTAAAATTTGGAGCAACCTTCTCTCCATATTTCTTGTGTGGAGTATTAGTAATGGTAGCAGCTCCAATTTCCCATCGGGTACGATACCTTGATATAATAATGATCAGACGAAGTCCTGTATTTCCCTGGAGCATGAAAAGAATAGGGAAGTCCCAGGTCCAAGGGTGTCGTAAGAAGCGACTACGGAGATTAACAAGTGGGAGGCTCCTTTGAACAGGATGCCGGCTAGATAATGGGTGATCAACGGCGCCTTTTTCTGCCGTACAGCAGTAATGTGTCAGCATTATTGTATTTCGGTCTGAAGCGCCGTAGCTTGAGACGTTATTACTGGGTAAATGAGTCTTACCATCTTATGTCTCAAGGTGACGATCGCAATTGTAGTGCCACTCAGAATTTTTGGTATTTTCAAGAATCCTGAGCGGCACTGCATTGTAATGGGCAGGGCGTATCAATTATCATCGGCTCAATGTCCTACTAGTCTCGTCCCTTATTGTTATAAAAAAAAACAAAATTAATAGATTTAATAGTTGTTTAATATAACTTCGTCACATGAGATAAAGTGAATCCAGAAGGTTGGTTTAATACTTGAAATTTGTTAGGAATGAAAATTAAATAAGTTATTAAGATTTTGATGTACATACATCAAAATGCTTTTACAAAATCTAGTAAAAGCTAAATTTGCTCCAGTTAAATTCCTTTTTATAATTTATTTATTTATATCCTCCATTTAACTCTGAAGTTTAACTAATGGTTATAGGTTGTACGTTTTTTAAACATGGCAAGTATGGCGGTTATAAGTCTGAAATGAATCTAATAAATTAATAAATTTGTTACAATTCTTTCGTAAATTGATTGTGAAACATGTTTAACACTGCTTTTTATCAACCCTGTTATGAAACCTCAAAAAATTTAATAAAAACGGTATAAGGCCTGCAGTTATTATAATTTTTGGTGTATGTGGATTTATTAGCAAACTCGTAAACTGTTATCGTGGCGATCTAGCTGTTGTATCTGGCTTATATCATGGGGAATAAATAATAATAAATTTAATCAATACTGAAGCGAGTGATAAAGATATCTAAGTGTTGACAGGCGCGATTCCGAGCCAAACGAGGACTCGCCCACATCGAAAAGCACCCACAGAAAAAAACACGAAGAACTTAACAATAATTATAGTCAGGCATCATTTTATAACAAATGCATGCTTCATGATACTAAATACATTAATACTCACGTTAATACAAGTATCTCCAGCACATAACACGTACACCAAACACTGCACCAGACAGTCAGCGATGTCTTGCGTAACATTTACATAATAAAACTACTAATGCGAACTAGTCATCACGACGCACCAAACAGTATTCCAGTCATTTTCTCATCGCATGGTCTTAGCGATAGTTTTTTGTAATATGCTTTGTGGGAAATAAAAATGAATTCGGGTGGAGCGACGGCCCGTCTGTGGCACATGCGGTTCAATAGGCGGGCGCATGCGCGGGGTAGAGCCTCGTGACGTCAGACACCTACCCGCCCTGCCTTCTCCGGACTCAATGGAAATCCATGACTCATTATCCAACTCGTGTCTTCCAATTAATCATAACTATAGTGGTCTCCTAGTCGGCGAAATTCAACGATAATTATTGTCATAATTTATTTTTCGAAGTTTGAACAGATACTTTATTTAAATTATCAATTTAATTGATGTGATTTTTCATAAATTTGACAAATTCTCGAAACACATACATGCACTAATGATTCCTCCTCTTATATATATAGGTACTAAGTCTGGCCTTAAATACTGTTACAATTAAAAATGAACAAAATATTTGAATTTGGAATCTGTCATTTTTATATGATTGTTTATTGAGTTTTCTCATTTTGGCGGCAATACATTGTACCTACAATATTTCGCGACATTAGAATGGACTGAATTAAAGAGAACCGAATCGCTGTGATTGCGTTACACAATGTAGGTATGGAGCCAAATGCAATTTTTAAAACTCTCCATACGTTTGGTGTTACTAAAGTGTTTGCGACAGATAAAGATCTAGCCGTCCACGTAGTGTTCGTACGAAAAAGGTGGTCAAAGCAGTAAGGGAAAGAATTCGATGAAATCCTGTCTGAAATCAAAAGATTTTATCTCGGGAGATTAAGATCACATCTCTTTCCAAAGCCAAAGAAGCAAGCTGATCGGAGATGACTTGAGTGTTGATGATTCAATCCGCTCTTCGTTGTATGCGGTCAAATCCAAGAATCTGATACTGTTGATCCTGCGTCCAGAGGTGATAATAGTACCCCAATAAATATTGGGGTACTATTATACCCCAATACATATTGGGGTACTATTATCACCACGCTTATATTCTGCCTAGGCGTCTAAAGATACTTAATACATAAAAATGCGTGGTAGCTTCCCTCCCGTACGAGTGAGGGAAGCTACCCTGCAGGAGGTGTCAAACACAAAGTGACGCTGTACAAAACCATCGTACGGCCCATATTGTCATACACAAGCGTCGTGTTCGCGCACACCCGACCCAGCTACTTACGTCGTTTGCAAGTAGTTCAAAATAAATTCACGCGCATGGCAACCGGAGCCCCGTGATTCATCCGAAATGTAGACCTTCACCGAGACCTAGAGCTTCCGAAGATAGCTCAACACTTTTAAGAGATCTCGCGACGCTTCTTTGACAAGGCGCCTAACCATCCCAACATCTTGGTTAGGAAGGCATGTGAGTACTCCCCCCTTCACCATAGTCTCAACCCAATTAGACGTCCCAGGCACGTCATGGTAGACCCGGATGACGAGATCACCATCGCGTACGCGACACCCACACAAACACCGACACAGACACGCACACACCGCCTTCGCAGGCGTAGGCGCGGTCAACCGCCGCAAACCACTGGCACTCGTCACTCTGACGATGGCCAGCGGCCCGCACCCTAGATACACCACACATTGTTTTGATACCCGACGAGACGTTAGTCCTCGTCCTGTAATCGTTTCACTACACTCACTCACACTGACTGACGGACTGACATACACCACTTACACAACCACAAACACACTCCACAAACATACATGCACACAAACATTTACACTACTTACATACATACAAACATACATACATACAATCATAAACACATACATACACACTAACATACATTACACAAAACATCACCACACTCGCCGTCGAGTGTGTTCTTCTCACCTTTTCATCATTCATCTTCATTTTCCTTCTCTCTCCTTCCCACAAGCACACAGCCGGTCTGAGGTTCGAGTCTCCTTAGGAGACGCCCCGCGACTGTTGTTGCATAGTCTTTGCGGCCTCCACGGCCCACGTCCTACTTCGCTGTGAAAGCCAGGGCTAACAGCATAGAGGAGGTTTTAGTCGGTATGGGGCGTCCGCTTACGCGGACACTCGAGTCCGACATATTAAGCCCCGTTCCGGGGCGTAAATACGTAACAGTATTTCCTCCTCTCAAAAAAAAAATGCAGGAGGTGATCACTAAGATCGACCCTCACCATCCTCCCTTGATGATTGAATTAGAGTACCCATTTAGGAGTGAAGTACTTTTAATTGATCCTACAAATATAGATAGCAATTTAGACTGGAATTATGCAAAAGGCGACTTTGATCAACTTTATAGTTTGCTAACGGATACTGTTTTCAAAGAACTCTAGAAAATCAAAGATACAGACGCAGCTGTACAGTTTCTTTATGGAGTCCTTTATGCAATATTTGATCAATCCGTCCCGAAAAAATTGCGAAAAACTGCACGTCATAGAGTATATCCCGTCTATTAAACAAACACAATAATCTGTGATATAAAAATGAAAGCTGTCTATCATAGATTATGGAAAAGTACTAGTGATATTTGTTTTTATAGGATATTCTCAGAATTGCGACGAAACATTAAAAGTAATATTAGCTCTGCATACTCTAACTATGTATGTACACAGAATTTCAAGACAATTGTTAACAAAACCAAAACAGTTCTGCTCATTATTTAACGCCTTGCGGAGTAAAGGTGGTGTGGAGATTAGAGTCACACAAGCCGGTAAGGAGTATCAGGGAGTCAATAGTGCAAATGCTTTTGTAGAGCATTTCAGTTCAGTATTTGTAGATCAGGAGCCGTGCTTAGACTGGCAGAGTACCAATGCCAATTCGTACTCCCATGCAAGGCACGTGAATATACAATGCTTCTCGGAGTTTCACGTCCGTACTTCTATCAAAAAGCTTAAGGCTGCTTATTCGCCAGGACCTGATGGAATACCAGCATATGTAATTCGTGGTTGCGTTGATAGTTTGATTAAAACAATCACTAATATTTTTAATTTGGTTTTACAGACAGGTTTCTCTCACTATGGAAGAAATCTAGAGTTACTCCTATTCTCAAAACGGGATCCAAGACTGCGGTGGAAAACTATCGGCCAATAGCAATTCTTTCAGCGTTAGCTAAATCTTTCGAAAGTACCTTGTACGACTTAATTTTACCGCAGTGTATCCCCTTCGTTACTAAGACGCAGAACGGGTTTCTCCCACGACGATCAGTAAGCTCAAACCTTCTCCACCTTGTGGATCTTGCATCATGGGATTTAGAACAAGGCAACCAAGTGGACGTCATCTACCTAGACTTCCAGAAGGCGTTCGATCGGGTTGATAACGACGTCATGATTCACAAATTGGGGATGATGGGTTTCTCGCCAAAACTGTTAAAGCTTTTTGCAAGTTACCTATCTCAAAGAGAACAATTTGTTAAATATGGTGAGTTTGTATCTAATCCTCGTAGAACGCGTTCTGGAATTAGTCAGGGGCCTAATTTGGGACCTTTGCTCTTTATCCTATTCATAAATGATCACCCAGAAGTCATACAGGATTCTGAGGTGTTACTGTTTGCTGATGATCTAAAGTTGGTCAAGGCAGTAAAGAGCTCAGAGGACTCTTTATCTCTACAAAATGACTTAGATCGGGTTTACAAGTGGAGTGTTGATAATAAGCTATTTTTTAACCTGTCGAAATGTGAATTCATGTCATTCTCACGATCCTCCGTCGTGCAAGAGTTCAATTATTTAATTGATGTGCTGGTGATGCGAGTACAGGAAGTACGAGATCTTGGGGTTGTATTCGATCCTAAACTCACGTCTCACTCAAATGTGGAGACTATTGTTGAGGCTGCTTACCGACGGCTTGGATTTGTTCTACGTAATGCATCTCATTTGACGAACCAAGCACTTCGTATCCTTTATATGGCGCTATTACGTAGTATTCTTGAGTGCAACTCAGTTGTATGGAACCCACATGAGAGCAAATATACTTTAATGATAGAACAAGTCCAAAAACAATTCCTTAGACATTTGTATAAGAGGCAATATGGATACTATCCATTTTTGTACCCAACACTCTTTTTACAAGGACATCTGAGCTTTGATTCACTGCAGTTACGTAGGTACGTAGCTCTTACTAAGTTTGTTCTCAAAATAATTCGGGGCAGAGTGGACTGCATATACTTATTACAACGTTTGTTGCGTTTCTTTGTACCGACCTCGTACGTACGCGCGGCGACACGCAATCAAGCGCATAAGCACACGCCTGTAATACGAGGCATCTGTCTTCTAAACTCTGTACTTGAGGTAGCACCACAATGTGATCTACTTGCCAGCTCGATGGAATGTTTGGTCAAAGAATTTAAGAAAAGATTTGAGAGTTTGATGCCTGTAAGCTCTATAAAATAAGATAACTAGTTTATAATTTTCATTGTTTGTTTTTTCTTTAGTTTATATAATATTTTTGTAACGCTTTAGATTTAATCTGTAATGTTACATTGTATCTTTGATAAATAAATAAATAAATACTATTCAAGTCCCTGGTCATTCCAGTCATGTACGGATCACGGTTTTTGAACTTGGTTGTGAGAATTAATTTTGTAATTTTTAGTTATCATGCGTAGGTATGTAACATGGTTCGTAATTGTGACAGTAATCACGACCATCATGTGTACGAAGCATCCTTACACAAACAATGAGTTCAAGTTCTAAAGGTTGATGCATCCAATATACGATAATTTATATAAATTTATTTAAACAATTAATTATTTATTACTTTAGAAATAATTAATATTATTTAAACACGACTCATATATTGGATGCAGCTCCTTACAAACTAATTCTTTATGTATATTACTCTATTTGATTGAAAAGAGTGGCCTCTGAGTTTTTTATATGTTCTTCTGACGAGCTCAACTGTTTACGAACATAATATGATAAATTCAGTATTTTAAAAGAAATGTTTATAGTAACGCTTAGTTTATGCCAATTTGAATAAAGTTTATTTGACTTTGAAAAAAAATTCTTAATAGAATTTCTGTCCCCATACAGAAAATTCGCTGGTGGAGAAAACGATACAACGAATTGACCTGAAGTCCATACGGCTTAAGAGGATACTTTAGTCGGGATTTGTTGAATTAATGCTAAAAGCAGAGCAATACATAGATTCTTAGAAGACAACCCTGGTGGCTGATCGAACTACTGCAGGCGCAAACAATGTGAGCTGCATTACGCTGAGAAATGCCTCTAATCCTTAGGTACGAGATGACAGCTGTTAGCGCCGAGTAGAACCAACGGGAGCTTCGTTCTTAAACAGGCCAAGGCCCATTGTGCTGTACTCATCATCCATGATAGACGTAGGATATCACGAGTAATTTGTAATAACAAATCATCAATTTTACGAATATATGAACGTAAATGAATGATTACAGCATTTGTTTTCAATTTCGCTCGATGGAATGACATGAATGCGCAGTTGTCAGGCAAATATTATTTTAAGACGATGAAATTATTTTCGATATTTACTTGTTGGATCTCAAAACTAAGATGAATGAGTATTAAACATAGTGAATTTATATCAAATTAGAATAAATTGAAAATTTACACAAATATAATTAATAAACATAATATTGTCGCGTAGCAACGCTTCGACGTACTTGACGAGAATTGTCAAACTTCAAGTCATTGATAATTTCGACAGCTTCGTCAGCGATACTCGTAGCTCAGCGGAAAAGTGTTTACTTCAGACGCTGTACACCCGGGTTGATACACCTACCAGTGTATGGAATTTTTGGGTTTTGTGAAATAATGGAAATTTCTAGTAAGTTCAGGATCAAATCGAACAGAGAAAAAAAAAGACGGAAAATGTGTAAGCCGGATAAAAATAGTTAAAATAAATTTTTAGTACAATTGAAATTTAAAGTGGAAGTGGAAATTGATGCAGGAAGAAGAAGATAGAAAAGACTTAATGTTCTGTGCGGTGTGACGCGTTGAAGGTACCGCCGCCGACAAGAGGAACAGCGACAGACCGTCATGTGAAGAAAAATGAATGCAAATAAAGACTAGTTATATTCCAATCCCTGACCTACTCTCATGTCAATATTATGTTTATGGGGCCCAGAGGCGCGGAGAATGTTCAAAATACTATCTTCGGGCCTCAATAAGGCTACTGGTATCCCAAGCGCTGGCAGCTATTTCGGCCTAGCTATCCAACGTGGAAATATCATCCCCAAAATCTGGATGTGTGGCGGTCCTCCACTGTGCGCTTTTCAAGGAGCTTCCTCCCATGTACTACAAAGCTGTGGAATCAGCTTCCTTGTGCGGTGTTTCCGTGTTATCTTCAAAAAAAGCGCATACACCTTCCATAAAGGCGGCGGTGATCATTTAACACCAGGTGACCCGTACGCTCGTTTGTCCTCCTTTTTCCATAATAAAAAAATATCTTCTACCTATGTGCTGAAGCTGAAGTTGCAGTGGGCAAGCCACTGCAACTTCAGCTTCGCAATCATCCGGGCTATATCAGTGACTTTGGTTCTCTTACAGATCTCGTATTTCTTAGACGATCTCGCAAGGAAGTTCCGAGCATAGCCCTATTCTATATTCTCTCTTTCTCATAAGACTTGAGTGAGATTGTTAGTAATAAATTTATAATGTTGTTCTATATTGGTCCATACAATATACAGTTAATTACAATTGAAAGGGTCGTAAAGCGGTCGTTCGCTTTCTGAGTAGCGGACTTCTTAGGTGTGCTTTTTACGTAACAATTATTGCATGGACTTAGACTAAACCCGACTTCACCATTGAACCGTTCGCATGATGTATCATGAATAAATCTTGAAATGTCTCGTTCAACCCTCTGGTTGCGTCTTCATCTACAGGATCTACTTTACAGTTACTAACCTGCTCAATCCCAATATTTACATATTAGGAAATAGACTTAAGATGTCGCTCTTTTAAATCTAAGCAATTTGTTACTTTTTTTAAAGTGATAACCTTCACTTCTGGGATTAATTACATAAATTAAATTTGAAAACAAAATTTATGAACGAACACGGACTAGTAAAATAAGAAGGGACTCCGCGCCGTGATATTAGCAAGTGAAGCACTTTTATGCTAGTGTGTGTGCGGTTACGGGGTATACCAGAAATAAAAAATTTTCTCCCTTAAATGATCATATATCCACAAATACTTTTATAGTGTTGTTTTTACACTATTACACAACGCACGACGGCATTTTTTAAATATTTATTGCCACGCAAACTTATCTGTCACAGACGATGGCTAATCTCATAATGGCGGCCGCTCGGCTTGTATTAGTGTAAGTGTATGCGAGGGGCTGTGTGTTTACACGTTTACCGGCTTGTTTTTATGCCTCACTGTTATGTAAGATGACACGGAGTCCTTCTTATTTTACTCGTCCGTGTGAACGAATAGTTAAAATAACATTAATAACAAATTGTTTAAATACATGTTTATTCCACACTGACTTGTAGTATAAGTTGTATCTAAAACGAGAGGAAAAGTAGCCTTTGCCGAAAGACTTTGAAACATGGGTTTGGGAACTAATTACTTCAAATTTGTAAAACACAAAACTGCATTAAAATATTCTACTTGGATTTAAATATATTCAAATGAAGATCAACAAAATAAAGAGTACATTTATTTTATTATTTACAAAATAGAAAAAAATATATAATTTGGTATTTGCTACACACTGTACAAATATTGAATAATATATCAAACATACCTATTTTACAAAAATGTCCAATATTCCCAAATATAAAAACATCAAAAAATAACTCTTGTTTACAGTAAAGATTATTATTTTTATTTTATTTAGGGCTTTGGCAATGAAGCCATCAGCCCGAAACAAAACACAAACATAAATTACAATGCCTTAGACTTATCATGCATATTATAATATAGTAACACCTTTCAGTATATTTCTATAACCCCCGCGCGTTGGCACAGTGACGGAACCTGTCACGTGACGTCAGTTTTCAAACTTTTGAATGGTCGCTTTTGAAATGTCTGCCTGAACTTGACATTGACACTAAGATGGCCGCTTATCACGCGGGTATTAAAATGAAATATACTATTTTAAATCGATTTATTCGATATACAATCATAAACTTATTATACTACCGTAATAGACGAACCCTGTGTGAAAGTGAGATAGTCCTTACATAAAAAACTAGGCAACAAAAAACTAGAAAGAGACGGAATAGAAGAAGACCATGAAACCGTTTTCAAACCATTTAGTGTTCATTAGTCTCCTGTCAAATTGATTGGATTTTAATTTAATAAAAAAATATAATGGTATTGTTCTGTGTTAGACTGTGTTGTTATCTATAGCAACAATCAAAAAAAGAAACATTTCACAGGTGAAATATTGACTCTTCTATACTGATTTTGTGGTGCCTATTTTCGTAGAACATATTATAATAATAATAAAAAAATGTGTTAGAAAATAAATAATGTGTACGTGAATATGACGCCGTTTATCAATATTTGTCATAGGGATTCACCAAAAGCAAAATACTACCACTTCACCAACTCACCAACACATCTGTAAAACTATAACTGCACGTGAACATTTTAAATTTAGTCTCGTCGTAATAAGGAGAGTGTTTGTCTATTACGCGAAAATACTAAATTTAAGGTCACAATATTATAAAAAAAAATATCTATGAATTATTATTCATCGGTAACATTTTATCTAAAGCTGCTTATGTTTATAGCCACAAAACAGAATCAACAAGAATATCGGGAGAATATAAGCAATCTCGAAAATGATAATATTATTATGCCATTTTGTATAATAAAGCTATTTAAGGCTTTCCATGTTCAACGCAAATACTTCCAATTTCAAACACAATAATATTTGCTGTTATATGTTTGGAATAAATAGGATATAGTGTGCTAGCCAAAAGCCAGAAGGTTTTAAACACAAGGTATCCAAATAAACTCATAATGCCCTTCTGTAGAACTGCATCTTTTAGTAGAAATTGTTTCAGCATGTCTGTGAAAATATATAATAAATTGCCCAATGAATTGAAAGATTTACCGTTCAAAGTTTTTAAAAGAAGACTGCATCAGTGGTTAACAAATAAGTGCTTCTATAGCTTAAATGAATTATTCAATACAAAATGAATTAGTCTATTTGATAATAATATATGTAAATTAAAATACTTTTATGACATTGAATTTGTTAATATTATACATAGGTACTAAATGAATTATTAAGTTATTTACGTCTCATATTATAATATCTTAAAATTTCATTTTATAAATATTATTGATATCATTGTGAAATCCGACATGTTTCAATATAACAGTGCGATTAGTGTTTAGACAATTTTGTAACATATTTTGCATGTCAACTGACGAAACATATTGGATTATCCATTATATTGTTAACACCTTAAGTACAATGTTTCCTGCAAATAAAATTTCATTTCATTTCATTTCATTTCTAGTCTCACAAAACGACCTTTACAATTACAATCTTTAATTTTTTTAATAATATGAGTTGATAATTATGTTTTATTATATCATGAACTAAGTGAGATACAAACACACTTCGGTAGGTTGTTATAAAAAGTATCTACATAATTGAAAATATAATGCTTTTGTTTCAAACTGTAATTATAAAACAGACATTATGTAGGTATATTATACGAGGTGTTTCCTCAATATACTAGTCTGGCCATAAATACTGTTACAATTAAAAATAAACAAAATATTATATTTGAATTTGGAATCTGTCGTTTTTATATGATTGTTCATCGGGTTTTCTCATTTTGAGCCAATACATTGTAAAATATTGGAGAAATAATTGAATTAAAAGAATTGGTTTATGATTTTTGGCTAGTTTTAGAGAGTACGGCTTACTCTAAACGCCGTAATAATTTGGAGTCCCTAAAACAAACCGTACGATTGGCAGTGAATAATTTTCCCATGGAAAGAGTTCGTGCTTCTACTGATAACTGGCCTCAACGTTTAAAGGACTATATTGCAACCAATGGAGACCACTTCAAATAAGCTTTTCATATTTTAATTTGTTTTTATTTATGTATTCAACTAACACACGATAAAAGCTGTAAATGTTATTTGCAATAGAATTTTTTCCTTTGTTTCAGTATTAATGGCGAGACTAGGTTTTTGTTTTAACTGGTCTGGTCATTCCGAATCATTGTGTTCTTAAGCCTCTTCTCCACTATCGGCGATGAGAGTTACTTGTATAATCGCCTGTCATCGGCAAGTTGATCATTGATCATCGTGTAAGCATCCACACGATCGTCCGTGATCATTTATTGAGCTGCAGTCCTTCAAGATGGTTTATAGCTGCTACTACCATTCATTTCATTTCAGTATACAATCATTTCGTTAATTTAGTTGAACGAAAACCTCATTCAGTATATCTTCGGCACGGACGAGTAAAAAAAGAAAGACGCCGTGTCACCTTACATAACAGTAAAGCACCAAGACAAACCGGTAAACGTGTAAATACCAAGCCCCACGCACACACTTACACTAATACAAGCCGATCGACCGCCAGTATGAGATTTGCCATCGTCTGTGACAGATCAGTTTGCGTCGCATTAAAATAATTTAAAAATGCCGTCGTGCGTTGTGAAAAAGTGTAAAAACAATTCTATAAAAATCTTTTTGGATATATGATTATTTAAGGGAGAAAAAATTATGTAGCTGGCAGCCCCCGTAACACACACTAGCATAAAGGTTTCACAAGGCTTCACTTGCTAATATCACGGCGCGGAGTTCTTCTTTTTTTACTAGTCCGTAGTCTTCGGATATAATTTTGGTTATAATCAAGTATTGATAAGATTCTGGATACGAAATACATGAGCCTAATACATACTTATATTCGCAGACAGTTTAACCTACATAAGAGCAATTTGGCAACGACAGTCTTCCGATCTGCCAACTATTGTAACTTACATAGATATTGTAATAAAACTTGAAGTTGTTCATGACTGTATAATAATATATATTATTGATAAAAAACCTCAGCTCTGCAAGGAAAAAAAAGTACAAACGAGAAACAATAATATCTATTCTATTAATTGAAATTGAAATCTCAACATTAAATAGGTCGATTATAATAAAGAGTATTTAAGATTATTTTCATTAATTGTTACAAATATACGTTATATCTTCAAAAACACTATTCCAGAGCAATAGATATAATATTGTCATGGATTCCATAATCAGAACCCAAACAAACTCTCACCAAACTTCCTTTGAAGTTATATCCTTTCCAATAAAACAAGAATCATTGAAATCGGTTGGCGCGATATTGAGTTATTCGTAAATTTATCATCCACATACGAATAGCAAATTTAAGACTTTTATGGTTTTCTCATGGATACCATTGTCAGATCTGGACAAAATGGGAAGCACCAGCTTTAAAAAAAAGAATTATCAAAATCGGTTCACCCAGTCGAAAGTAAAAGGTAACAAACATAAAAAAAAGAACATAACAGACCAATTGAGAACGTCCTCCTTTTTTGAAGTCGGTTAAAAATCACGAAATAGTAAATAGAATAGAATTATCGCATAATTATCGCAATCTCTATGACGGGCGTCGTTTACGGTCGTACGTGCTGAGTTTTATGGTACGAGGCAACCAAAAGGCAAACGCAAGGACCGCGTTATCTATCGACAATATGCTTTTTGGAATGAATTTATTAAGTATTTTTATACGCTATTTTATCCTCTCTAGGCGAACAAAGTTTATCTATGACATAAAACATAAAAAATTGTAACACAAAGGCACACACAATGGTTTTACATATCTACATACAAACAACTTCGTATTAAACCTTAAAATTTTACCGAGAACCATATTATATTTCCTGCGTTAAGTATAACATTACTTAATCTTTCTATAGTACAGAGTTTACAATTTAGAGTACAAAATCTTTAAGTGCTTAATCTATATGTATGTAATATGAAATAATAATAATGAGCTAATTCATGTGGAATAATCGTAGCGCGCGTTTCATTTATATTGCACAAATAAACATTGGTATAAAAATAATACAGAAATAGATAGAGATCTATAACAATTGGTTGAATTAGTGACATTTGAAAAACTATACTAGAAATATTGATAGAACCTTAGATTAAGGATTGGTTACCGCAGATCCCGCAGGCGTAGTCGCAAAGTGCGGCAACTTTTTCTACGTCGAAGTGGGCGTACTCAAGCCAGTCTCGAAAAATGTGTGACGTTCACTTGCCACATGTTCAGTTAAAATTTGCTAAATAATTGAAACTAAAATTGGGTTTGCGTAGTAAAACTTTGTAAAAATAATACTACAAGAAATAAGAACGACACTGGGATCATATTATATCATCAGTAAAATAGCACGAAGCGTATAATACAAAATTTAAAAGATGCTAATGAGTGTCAAAATACTACGCACATAAGTATCTTTACAAATAGACAATACACACTATAATATAAAGTTGCCGCAATAAAAAAAGCTAATGTTCTTAGGAAGTGCGGTATCTAGTTGCAGTGCAGCGAACAGCAATCCTTAATCTAAGAATAGAATCGTGTTTGATATGAAGCTTAATTTATCTGTGCATACATTTCATCAATCTCAATCAATATCCAGGCCTTTAAAGCTACCAGTTAACGTAGCAAAGATGCCTCTACTAGGCTTCTTTATTCTCTTCTTTTCATCAGCTTTAAAGATCTCAGACTCGACCAGCCAATCTCTATAATTCTCCTCCATATTCCGTCGTTGCTCATCGTGTAGTTTCTTCACCATTGGTAAAGGACCACCGTAGTCTTCGGGCAGGTATTGTACGTCAACTACAGACGCGGGGCCGTCTGAAGAGAAGTTGAGCAGATTCAAGAGGTTAGAGTGAATTAAGGGCTTGACTAGACACATAACTTGGTTGATAAAGGAGACCGTGTGAACAACATGGATCTTCTTCAGACGGCAAGGATGCGCGCTCTGAAAATCAAGCGAATTGTTAATTCTATAAGGTGATAAGTGCATAAAGTCCTAAGTTTAATTTTTTACTGTAGGATCCATAATAGTATATTCTTCAATTAGGGAGGGTAGTAGGCCAGTAGGCTGAGTTTCCCTGCGAGATTGAATGAGGAGATCCGTGGAGAACCAGAGCCATCGACATAACCCAAATGATTGCGAAACTGAAGTGGCAGTCGGCAGGGCACATAGTTCGACGGACAGATGGCCATTGGGGCAGAAAAGTCCTCGAATAGTGACCACGTATCTGAAGACGCAGTGTTCATAGGCCCCCAGAAGATGGACCGACGATCTGGTCATGATCGCCGGAATACTTTGGATGAGGGCACCGCAGGACTAATCGTCGTGGAAATCTTTGGAGGAGGCCTTTGTCCAACAGTGGACGTCTTCCAGCTGATGATGATGATGAGTAGGCCAGTGCTTGCACACTTGCCTTAGGCTCGGCACTTTCCCATCCCGTGTTGCGTATGTAAAGATTTTTTACCCTATTATGATTCAGAGGGCCAAAAGTGCCCTTTTCGTTTCGGGAAATGTAAAAAAACTTAATTTCCGTTACAGGTTTGGTAAAAAAATACTACATACTAGACACTATTAACGTACAGCTGAACACTTTGTAAATATCATTTTTCTGCTTTTATCTAATAATATAACATCAAATTGCCTTTCAACAAGCTCTTGGCAGTGGCAAATTATTGTAAGATTTCAATATTAGATAACATTGGTAACAATAATTGCATATTAAAAATTATGGGTTAATTCTTATAATAAGAAAAACTATTAAAAAATAGGGTATATTTTAAATCAACAGTTTGTTCCTCATTTATGCCATCTGTGAGCTAGAACAGGCAATACGCTAAGTATATTTTAGATAGTATAAATCAAATCTTATAGATGGCGCTCATTCGAATCTGGTTCAGATCACAAGTTGCTTCCGGCATTAGTCTCCCCGAGAGAGGGCCCGTGTATACATGGTATGATCATGCTGGAAAACTATAGTTTTTACTATAATAATTAGCAGCAGATTAATTATTAAATATTGTCTGTCGTCTACATCTATCTCTCTCTCTCTTATGTGATCAGTTGGCACTCCAAACAATACTGGGTTGCCAACTTAATGTGGGTGCAATCACCACAAAAGTAAGAACACACGCTATTAATTTTCTTGCTTTTAATATTTTCAGATTAATTTACATCTTTAAGACGTTGATTTCTGAAGTCGGACAGACTGAAATTTTAAATTCACAAAAATTCGTATGTCGAATGCAAATCTAGAAAAATGAGAAGCCATCTTGAAAAATGCCAATAAAACTCACCTGAATGTATTGCATAAAAGTTCTCAAAGCTGGATACGTGACTCTGGTCAGATGTCCAAGACTGCATCCTTTCATATCGAATATAACGACATAACCTTCGGAGAGTCTATCTTCAGACAGTTTAATATCATTGAACATGCAGAAAACTCTGACGGCGTCCGCGAAGCACAGTTTGCTGTAGTCTGTGTCTGCCAGACGGTAAAGCAGAATGTGGTATCCTTCTGGAGTCAGGTTCGGTAATGCTACCATGTGTCTGAAATTAGTTCATTTCTGCATTACTTTACAGTCTATATGGAGAGAGAACGCAGGGCGCTGTCGGTTCGAGCGAATATGATAGCACGCGATATATTCGCGGCTTCTGTCGAGCAACGCGCGAATCATTCGCGCAGAAGTGAAGTGAAAATAACTCTTTTTAAGGCGCGGACTGACTAGGATTGTAAACGCTACAACCAATCCTACAATATTTGTGTTGATCATGTGGCTAAGCTGCAAATGGGCATTTATTTTCCTGATTTTCTTTTGTTTATTCAAAATTTACATGTTAAATTGAAAAATTGTTCCGTTTAAGTTTTAGAAAAGTACCTAATAATTCTATTAATTCCATTAAAAAAAGAAGGTTGTTATAACTGAAAATTCGGAGATTTTTGGGAAGCTAATCCCGTATAAATTACCATTCCACATTCACTGTATTTGTATTTGCGGCATATTCTGCATATATTTTACTCTAGAATTCAGCCTAGCGAAACTCACTAAGAAAAATTCACGATTCACTCGATTGTATGAAACGTGCAGGCATTGATAGATTGTCAGATGACGGCTATAATCTTGTAATAAACGGTGATAGCCAAAATCCACTACGTTTTAAGCAACTGTTTGCTTTCAAACTTAGCCGGATTACACCTCATCGCCATAGTATTGTAATTACTATTTCAAACTTATGTCAAATCACTGCACGTTTCATACAGGCAGTCCCGTCTCTTATTCTGAAGTATTTACATCCTCTTTGGTAGTATTTCATTAATAAGAACAAACCACATAAATAAGTTCTATCCCGCGCGCAAAAGGAGTGCAAAAGAAAAGGAGGCTTCTCAAATGTCAAAATGCTTGTCACTAATCTAACAAAACGCCAAGCCCACGTAAACGAAAATTTAAATAGTTGGTGAGTTGGTACTGGTCAATGTGAATTTTTAAACAGAATTAATTAACAATAACCAACAGGCAGACCAGAATTAAATTAATTACCGTATTTTTAACTCACTTAACCTTTTCATAATGTGTCAAGGAGCTGGATAATTAGCATACAATCAACATTGTAACGAAATGTAAAGATAGTTTTATATTTAAATCAATAATGAATGACTGACTTGAGACCAGACAAATATAACCATAACTGATTGAAAAATAAAGAATTTATGGATTTACTAGCTGACCCGACAGACGTTGTTCTGTACATAATAAATAAAATCCTTTTCTTATGAATTTGTCAATAATATTATGTTATAACATCAAGAATTATTTCGTAAAAAATGCTCCTAGTTGTTATAATCAAATTGTTTCTCAACAGAACTGTCAAACCATGCGTCAATAATTTCTCTCATAGAAAATATGTTGATATAAAACAAATATTGGAAAAAGTTATGGGTCCCAAACCGATATAAAACCTATCCTATCTCTCAAGTTGGACTAAACTGCACTCCATGCAGTAATTCCCTTTAAAATACGTTCATTGGAACTCTCAACTCCTAAAGAGTTCACTTTGAACAAACATCAGGGCACTGGATTGATTTTTTTTGTTACAAAACGTTTGTGTGGGAAAGGTTTTAATTTTAGGTTTGAATTATAGCATAAACGATTTTCTTAATGACACCACGAACTGGGAATAAAGCGAACATCCTCAGGCTCTATAATTATAAATGTTTATTGTACGATATCACATTGTAATCCATATTTTATATTAAAAAAAAAGCCCGCTGAGTTTCTTGCGCCCATTCTTCTCAGGTCTGAAGCAGTCTCTTTTGAATGGGTGGTAGTTTTTGACATTCAATAAGCGTTTTTTAATCCTATTTTGAATAAAAATATTTGAATCGGAATATATATATTAAGATTGAAATGTCCACAGTAATTGCAAATGCGTTTATATTTACATAAAATGTTGTAAATTTATGATCTTTATTGTTAATTCTGATAAGTTTTATAAAATCACTTCGTCGCGTGTTTTGCCTCTACACGATGCATCTTCAGTTGCTATTGACTATGCAAAGGCTGGAACCGGAGTCAGAAACGGTGTTGCATTGATTCATGTGAAACTACTACTACCAAATACATTTAAAGTAGCTGTTAAATATAAAAAAAAATCTCATATAAAGAAGTCATCCTGAAAAAAGTCCGAAAGAATGACTAATCATCAGTCATGTAATAAATTAAAAAAAAGAATGACTAATCCAAACATATTCCGAGAATGACGGGAATGTGATAGGTATCACATTCTTTTTGGCAACTACCGTCTAGCACTATTCATGTATTTTTAATTACCATTTCTTTATCTTTAAAAACAGACGTGCGAAGTATCAATACTACGATAAAAAAGTGAACCTGAAAGAAGTCCAAAAGAATGACTAGTCCCCATGGTCGAGAATGACGGTAGTTGCCAAAGAGAATGTGATATCACACTATTCATTTTTTTTTATGGAATAGGAGGACAAACGAGCGTACGAGTCACCTGGTGTTAAGTGATCACCGCCGCCCACATTCTCTTGCAACACCAGAGGTATCACAAGAGCGTTGCCGGTCTTTAAGGAAGGTGTACGCGCTTTTTTTGAAGGTACCCATGTCGTATCGTCCCGGAAACACCGCACAAGGAAGCTCATTCCACAGCTTTGTAGCACGTGGAAGAAAGCTCCTTGAAAACCGCACTGTGGAGGACCGCCACACATCCAGATGGTGGGGATGATATCCTAATTTGTGGCGTGTCGTGCGAAGGTGGAATTCGGCGGCAGGAATCAGGTTGAACAGCTCTTCGGAACAGTCCCCGTGATAAATGCGGTAGAAGACATACAATAAAGCGACGTCTCTACGCAACGCCAAACTTGAGTCTTCTGGGGCTTAAATTGGACAAGGTTCAATTTACCCCATTCCCCGACCTTCTCGAGAGAGGACTCGATAGAAAACACAAGTTTCTCCCGGCACTGGTCGACGTTTTCCCGAGAGAGACCTGCATGGCCCGTGTATATGGCATCACCAGTGCTGTCGTCTGCATAGCAATGTATGTTGGATGTGTCCAACATATCATTGATATGCAGAACAAACAGCGTGGGAGATAGCACAAAGTCCTTGGGGCACTCCAGCGTTCACGGGCTTGGGATTCGAGCAAAAACCGTCGACAACGACTTGTATGCTGCGCCCAGTGAGGAAGCTGGAGGTCCACTTGCATAAGCTCTCAGGAAGCCCAAATGATGGAAGTTTTGAGAGGAGCACCTTGTGCCATACACAATAAAAGGCCTTCGCTATATCCAGGCTAACTGCCAGGCCTTCCCCCTTGCTTTCAATAGCCGCCGCCCATCTATGTATACCAGAAAATTACCTGCCGACCGACCATGGCGAAAGCCGTATTGTCGGTCGTTGATCAACTGGTGACCCTCTACGTATACGAAAAGTTGGCGGCTAATTATGCTCTCCATGATTTTGGAGAGCAGGGAGGTTATAGCAATAGGCCTGTAGTTTGCCGGATCCGAAGTGTCTCCTTTATTTTTGGATCAGATGGACAAGGGCTGACATCCATGAGTCAGGGACTACGCCTTTGGAATAAGAGTGCCGGAATAAACGCGTTAGCACCGGCGTCAACTCAGGGGCACACGTTCTAAGCACGATTGGAGAAATGCCATCCAGCCCGCTCGACTTCCTGACGTCCAAAGAAAACAGAGCTCGCCTAACAGTTTTCTGTCTGAACTGTACTTCAGGCATAGAGCTCTGACACCGCGGGATGGCGGTGTTTTTCCGTTGTCAAGAGTCGAGTTGGAGGCGAAAAGAGCGCACAGGAGATCGCCTTTCTCTTTTGCCGTATGGGCCAGGGTCTCATTCCTCATCTGCAACGGCGGCATGGACGGCTGGTTGAAGTTACCGAGAGCAGCTTTCGACAACGACCAGAACTTGCGCATAGATGCGGACGCGGTCCACTAAATCTACGCGGGCCCAGAGAGTAGACAGGTCCCTACCCTCAAAATTTCCGAGACGGCGACAGCAGATATCCTCCCTAACGAACACACATACCCCGGCATGTGGCATAAAATTGTGCTCGATTTTGTACCCGGGGTACGATAAATATGACGTATCGCTAGGTCGAGATATCTATCTGAGTAAGGAAACACAAGGGCGGCTGCGCCGTCTCAAGGTGGTGGTGGACGGCGTTTAAGTTGGAGTAAATTCCCCTGATGTTACAAAAGTCACATTAAGCGTGGAGCAGGGTGCCGTGGTGTTACTACCTCGTTTGTCCTTGGTCATGCGCGGTACTGTGCCCTCCCCAGAATACGAGGGGCAGCCCGAGCGCGAATGCTCGGGGAGGGATTCTCCAGCTCTACAGGAGCCGGTACCTTCCTGGGTACCGGCATTCATGACTTAAAGCTGTTATTGAAGCAACTGTTTAATGGTAAATACTTAGATATACGTCAAGATAGAGTCTCTTGCTGTTAGACAACCGATGAAAACAGGATAGGTTACATTAGTGTGCGTGACAAACTACGTCTTACTCTCGCGATTTGTATATAACTTTGTGTTAGTGTGCGTGCATTGCTCAGATAGAGGTTAATTGTCAATCTCAATTTTTTTCGACGTTTTCATAGCTGTCACAGTCCAGTCAAATCCAGTATTTCATCAAGAACATCACCAAGACACCCGATGAAATGTCCATTTTAGATTAAGGTTGTTAAAGTTTATTTTTCTTACGCCAAATCCAAGATAGCCTTATTCTTCGGTACCATGGGATCCCGGTTCGTGAAGAGATCTGGCGAGCTTGCTCTGAGGGTAAAGTAGAACTCAATAGTTTCCTGGGTCTCTTTCACTTTGTAATAGTTGGAATGGAGAAACAGGATAATGAACTCGTCGGAAATGTGCGGGAGATGGGGTTGGCTTTTCATCCTGAAACAATTTTGTTGTTTTTACACTTGATAAATATTAACTCATGAATGAAATAATTATTGAATTAGGCGTTACTTTGCGGAAATCCATAATTATACAAATGATTTAAGTCCTCTTTAGTGTTAATTCCGCCAATATTTGTCTTTAAAACAATTCGACACGTGTTTCGCCTCTTCTACTGATAGATTTTGGCGAGACAACAAGTCCTGAGGATGCCTCGTGAACACTAAAGAGGACTTAAATCATTTGTATAACTTATGAATGGTCTATTATACCTACTACTGGTAGTTTACAAGTTGGAGTTTCTTAGCACAGGATGCCGGTTAGATTATGGGTACCACAACGGCGCCCATTTCTGCCTGTGTTTCGGTCTGAAGGGCGCCGTAGCTAATGAAATTACTGGGCAAATGAGACTTAACATCTTACGTCTCAAGGTGAGCGCAATTGTAATGCCGCTCAGAATTTGTGGGTTTTTCAAGAATCCTGAGCGATGGTGCATTGTAATGGACAGGGCGCATCAATTACCATCAGCTGAATGTCCTGCTCGTGTCGTCCCTTATTTTCATAAAAACAAACACGATGCCACCAAGGTGAAAAATGAGACAGCATTATTGTGCGTTTCAAATTACTTGACCAATGAGACTTAATTTATATCTCACAGTTAGCGAAAATCGTTACGAGTGACAAGTTAAATCAAGAGGCACTGCATTAAAAGGGCAGCAAAAATTGGTCCAGCCGTTTCCGACATAACTCGACGCAAACAAACAGACAGATAGTTCTAGTAGGCTTCATAAGATACATAATAGCTTTAAGGGTAAATGTATACACTTTTATAATATAAAGTCCCAGCCACTGTTCAGGCATTATCTATAAATAAATTTAAAAGTTTTATTAAAAAATGGCTTTGTCGTAAATCTTACTACTCCACAGCTGAATATCAACTGAATATCTAGGTGATCCGACAGACTAGATAATGATTATTTTATAGCAATAGCAATGAAAGTACAATATTGTATATTTTATTAAACGGAGTGCAAAAAAAATAGAATGCTGAGAGAGTTTCTTGCGCCGCTTCTCCGCTCTCAGAG
The DNA here is from genome assembly GCF_905404315.1 of Leptidea sinapis. Lineage (NCBI taxonomy): Eukaryota > Metazoa > Arthropoda > Insecta > Lepidoptera > Pieridae > Leptidea > Leptidea sinapis. The sequence continues at coordinate 2,755,180 of NC_066277.1, forward strand.
CGCCATTTGTTTCCGAAGCGGTAGTAGTATCTAGTATATTACAAATGACATCAAAAAAATTCTAAAGGAATAAATTTTGAACGCCTTTTATGGCTTTTTATAGTTTTGTATCTGGGTTATGGCGAGTGTAGGAGCGCACCGGCCAAGTGTTTCTGACTTTCAAGCCAGTGACAGCGGAGGTGTGCTTCGAAGAGCTGTTTCACCTAATTCCTACTGCCGAATTTACTTTACTTATTTATGGTGAGGAGGACAAGCCAGCGTACGGGTCACCTGATGTTAAGCGATCACCGCCGCCCATACTCTCCTGCCACGCTAGAGGAGTCGCAGGAGCGTTACCGTTCCTAAAGGAAGTCCACCTTCCTTTAGGAACGGTAACGCATTTTACTGAAGGTAATGTCGTATTATATTAGTATTATTTATGATAGCTATTATCGCTGCAACATGCTACTGGAGAGAGTACTAGCCGGTAGTAAGGTAAAAAGTTAGCCATCAACTTTTAATATGTGTGTCTCTTTCCCGTACAATAATATAGTGCAGAATCAAAGACGTACTATAGACAACAATCGTCTATTAAAGCGAATCACGCAGAGCAGATAATTTATATTTTATCGTAAAGTATCTGCGGGCATACATATAAAGAAAGATGGTCGGCTTAAAGGACTTGTGTTCAAAGCCGTTAATAAATTAAAAAAAAAACGAAAGATGGTGAGATTATTATCTGTATATACAAATATATCTGCAGATACAAATTTCAAATGCATGCGCAAAAGCAGAGTCTCCCGGGAGTGTGCTGCTTTCAGATAATTAAGTTTTTATACGCAGATAAAATATTACCGTGTCTGCGTAATGTGTGATTCGTTAACGGGTCTACAAAAATGTTTGAGCTGCCATGTTTACATTAATTTATGAACATTAAAATATTCATTCAAATTAACAACTTATTTCGTGGCATTAATGTTCAAAGTCAATACGTTCATAAGAGGATCATTAATTGCGGTGCGATATTTTAGCTATTGAAATGTAATTATTTAGCAAAATGAATAAAAATGTCAAGTTGGTTAATTTAAAGGGACACTAACTTGAAATACGACACTTCCTTTTTAAGTTTGGATAATATGCCATTATTTGGACGATTTTTCACTGAACACTTTGTCATTGCGTGGCCTTGTATTCAAAGCGCGGTCAAAACAGAACTGAACGAAAACTCTGCCTAACGGACGCGAAGGCGGTGTTTTGCTTCAGACAATTTTTGAGCTAGATTGTGAATCTAGTTGTTTATTGTATCTACAATATCTGATAGGTAGTGTCTTTAAAACTTACCACTCTCTTACTTCTTGGAGTTCTTCTTCATGCCCTTCAGGCATTGGTTTCAAGCCATATAGAAACGGATGCGAGAACTTTGTCGCAGCCATCTTCGCCAAGCTTTAGCTCGCTGAAAGTAAAAAAAAAATTGGTATAAATAAATAGGAGTTTTGCACGAGACTCAAATCATGTCTCGTGCCAGATTCTGGCGAGACAACACGTCCTGAGGATGCCTCGTGTAGAGGCGAAACACGTGTCGAATTGTTTAAAGACAAATATTGGCGAAATTAACACTAAAGAAAACTCAAATCATTTGGTTAAGTTTTTGAGGTCTGATCGAACAAACTTTAGATATTTATTTAATTTAAGACAAAGAATACTACTCTCTAATTTAAGAGGATATATTTTGTCAATTTGATTTATTTTCGTGTTGTCAAAGTGATTAAAGGACCTAGAGCTGTCATTGTCAAATTATTCATACAAATAATGGCGCTAAAAAGTTTCCAATAGTCATAGCTTACATAATTTATACGTCTAGATAGAGTCTCTTGCTGTTAGACAACCGATAAAAACAGGCCAGGAATAATACTTTAGTGTGCGTGACAAGTGTACGTCTTACACTCGCGATTTGTATGCACTTTGTGTTAGTGTGTGTTAAGTGTTCTAAACAGAGGTTAGTTCTAAATACAATTTTTTTCGACGCTTTCACATCTGTCATAGTGTATCTAGAGTCTAGACGTATAAATGAGCTAAGTTAAAAACATTGTGTCTATGGTACCAAATATACTGTGCTTGTTTTTATTATTGGCCACGGACGAGTAAAAAAAGAAGGACTCCGCGCCGTGATATTAGCAAGTGAAGCACCGTTATGCTAGTGTGTGTGCGGTTACGGGGGATATAATCATATATGGCCACAAATACTTATATAGTATCGTTTTTACACTTTTTCACAACGCACGACGTCATTTTTAAAATATTTTATTGAGACGCAAACTGATCTGTCACTGACGATGATAATTCTCATAATGGCCGCCTATCGGCCTGTAGTAGTGTAAGTGTGTGTGTGGGGTATGTATTTACACGTTAATCAGCTTGTTTTGGTGCTACACTGTTATGTAAGGTACACGTAGTGTATTACACGCTTGTAGACGTGGATATCTTTGAATTTACTTCAATAGTGAAGGAAATCCAGATATTTTATATTTACAACATCACGTCATGACTGTAATACGCTATCGACACTATTTTGGATCTACAAAAACGAAAATAAATTATTGATAGATCGTTCTATAGGCTCTGTTTCTATTGTTATTAAACAGACGTTGTTCTGTACATAATTAATAAAATTCTGTTTTTTCATATTCCATAGCATCAAAAATGATTTCGTAAAATATGCTCCCTGTTACTATAGTGAAATTGTTTCACAGACCGTGCGTGAATAAATTCCCTCATAGAAAATATTATTTCCATACAAAACAAATATTAAAAATAAAAATAATTAGGGTCCCAAATCGAAATAAAAATATCCTATGTCTAAAGTTGGACGTACTGCACTCAATGAAGTAATCCCCATTAAAATCCGTTGATTAGTTTAGAAGTTCACTGGAAACAAACAACAGGACACTGGATACTGGAGACTTACTACTTAGTTTTTGTTTTAGTTTTAAGACTGTTATTTGTGTACTGTAAAGCTGAAATTTTTCTAAAAGCATACAGACTACCTGTTCTCGCGTGAATCGCATGAGTGGGCTTTTATGGTACCCGTTCAATATTTCCACCGCCTAAAACTACTTCACTAACAAAACCTAGTGATGTGCCGAGTCGCTGTTTTGGTGGATCGAGTCGACTCGATTCGATTTATACAGAATTCGAATCATGACACGAATCCGCGGTTCACCCATATTCCAGTATTCGAGTTTTAGAACAACAAGGAAAATAATTAAAGTGGAGTTAAAACAACCAGTGGGAGGCTCCTTTGCACAGGATGCCGGCTAGATTATGGGTACCACAACGGCGCCTATTTCTGCCGTGAAGCAGTAATGTGTACGCATTACCGTGTTTCGGTCTGAAGGGCGCCGTAGCTAGTGAAATTACTGGGCAAATGACTTAACATCTTATGTCTCAAGGTTTCAATCAATTGTGGTGCCGCTCAGAATTTTTGGGTTTTTCAGGAATCCTGAGCGGCACTGCATTGTTATGGGCAGGGCGTATTAGTTACTATCAGCTGAACGTCCTGCTCGTCTCGTTCCTTATTTTCATAAAAAAAAATGTAAGTTTTATATAATGACACAACGATAATACATCGAACATTTTTAATGAAAATATTAATAAATATTACAAAAAAAAACATACGTTTTATTACAAATATATTTTGAGAAGCTATTTAAGAACTTGAGATATTATAGAATCGAGTCAGTGAGTACAAAGTCGATTTTGCTGGCTCGAGTACCAGAAGCGAGACAGGCGTACTCGAATCAAATAAAAAGCCGGAATCGAGTCGGACTCGAGTCAAGGCGTAATCTGCACATCACTAACAAAAACCGTTGAGGTTATTGCCTAAATTACGATGTGCCGTAAATAATTATTCTAGAAATGTGTTCCGTGCGTTATGTAGATATGTATGTACGCATCACTGCCCATTTCGTAATACATACAATTAAACCGATGCAACCGGTTGTTACGTTCGCGTTTTCGTGTTAAAATGATATATTTTTTAAGTGTTACCCAATAAATTACTATCCTGCTTATCTAGTTTCGTTAATACAAGTCACTGGTCCGAAACCAAGCTAATTGGAAAACTCATAACAACTTGTAATACGACGAATGATGATAAAATAGAAACCCAGGCAACTTGGAGAGAGCCATCTTGCGTAATCTACGCTGACGAGTTCTCTTACAGTTTTCCCAGCCAGCTGATGACAAGACAATATAAATTGGGATTTTTGTATGACAAAACGAGCAGAACGTTCAGCTGATGGTAATTGATACGCCTTGCCCATTACAATGTAATGTCGCTCAGGATTCTTATTTTCCATGAAAGAAAAATAACCCTATCAGTGTATTAATAACAAATGCTGACTCGGCGAAACTTTGTTTTTTATAATGAATTGTGATGATATGTAATGAAATGTCATTAACTGTATTATTTGTATTGGGAATATATAGTTATTTCTATGTAAAAAGGTATATAGATTCCGGATCAGTATTCATCAACGTACCATATATTACCTTCTCCGAAACACGCTGTATCTTATAGTATAAGTATTAATCCGATCGGTTCAGTAGTTTTCGCAGTATAACCGAAGGAAAAAAAGGCTCTCTATTTATTTGGCCGTTTTCAATCACCTATCTATCCTTAGTTTAACATACTAAAGGTAGACAAATCTATCCTTTTGCGCTTACTTACATTTCAATAACCTATCGTCATAATGCATTTAGTCCATTGAAATGTTACATGAGCTTTGAATTTTTTAGAGGACGCAATTTTTTTTTGGAGATGTGTCAATAGAAGCTTAACGCTAAGTTTGTGGGGTTGCCGAACTTGTCCCCCGGCCGCCATCTTGGAAAAAGGGGTGCAAACACCATTTTCGCGTTATCTCGGAAACTATGTGTCCTACAAAAAATATATGTCCAATAAATATATATGGGGGGACACCCCACATATGTCGCAAAAATAAAATTACTTCCTCTAAAAAATGCAATATTCGGTTCTTAAATTGTAACATTTCAATGGACTAATTCTGCTATAACTATATTGGACATAACTATGTGTATACAGGATCTTCTTATTAAACGGTGAGAGCAATGTATCCGTAAGTAGAGATACGTTATTGAAAACGGCCGATAGTATAGGTAGATTTTGTATTGTTGGTTTTCACTTCAAATGTAATGCGCAGGAGGTGACGTGCAATGTAAACGCGACTAAGACACGTTTGGGATTCAGATTTCAAACAAGGCTTTTATATCAAGTGTCGACATAATACCATAGTGGGTAGACTATTTCATTTGTTAATAAAAACTAAACATGGTTTCAAAAGATATCATAAATGGCGATGTATTAATAAAATGTTACGCTTTGGGGGTTATTCCGCAAGTTTTAAATTAAACCGGTGGTTTGGTAATCCACTTCCACACTTGTGGGCGGTATGAAAGATTCATTCACGTACAAACCCTTAAAAGGATATATCAATAAACTTCACGAAAATACGAAACAGTTAATAACTTGAGTTATTAAGAATACTATTTCACGCAGGTTATCCTATTTTGCATCACATGCACGCTTTTTTCAGTCCCGCGATTCCCGCTGATTCCGCGCCCGTAATCCCGCATCTCGCGGGATTGGAAATTGGCGCGGGATCCCGCAATACCGAGATCTCGGTATTTTTGGAAGCCCGAATGGGGAGTGACAATAACATAACATGTCACAACAACTTGGTAAACGTCATGATGCTGCATCAGTTCGAAAAGGGGCTATGACATGGGGAAAAGAACTGATAAGAAACTCCGAGCCCATCTATACTTTATTTATTTATTTAAAGGTGTTCCAACAACGCATATACAATACACTCTGAAACTTAAATATTGCACAAAAATTCCAGTGTATGAGTCAACTACTAAACTACTAAATGGATCAGCCCCGGATGTCTCCAAAATATTATTTAATGAATGACAGACACGATATAGTGGCGCGTTGCTGCCAACGTTAGTTCTTACGGTGGGTAGATAGAAAAGATTGTGTTTGCTTCTTGCCCCTAATCTCGGTATGTTTAATGTTATTTTGCTCAGGATATTGGGTGTATCTAGCACTTTGTTTAAAACTTTATATAAAATTTTAAATCAAATAACATAAATAAACTTTTAAATCATATAACAACATAGCCTATTTAATATAGTATTATACAATTTTAGGTGGCCTGCGCAGAAGCCTTCTTTGTCAAAGAAGCTTTAATATAAGTACAGGGTGGCCGAGAAGTTGACGTCCAAAGCTAAAATTTGAAAGCCTTATGTTGATGAGTATCCGAATCACCCCTATGTTCTACTATTTTGCGTAGTTTAGGAGATAGATTTTTTTTCCTTTTTATCCGCTTTTTTCATATAATTGTGGTTTAGGACTTTTTTCTAATTTTTTTTAACACTTAATTTTATTGTTGATAATTATTAACTACAGTTGCAATAACCACATAAGAAACTATGAATAGTTTAGACAATGCGGAACTAGTTTAGAACTGCGGTCTTCTGCTTCCCGGATCACTCAATGTCCCATCTGAGCTATTATAGTATTGTATATAGTGGCGAAATTAAACTTTGTATTCTAATTTATTGTACCTGTTTCTCATTAAATTACGGATAAAACTACATTTTTTTAAATTGAAACCTCGCTAGATCGATTTCTCGCCCCCGAAAGTACATGTATGCTAAGTTTAATTAAAATCGTTGGAGCTGTTTCCGAGATTCAGATTATATTATATATTTATATACAACTAGCTGACCCGACAGAAGTTGTTCTTTATATAATATTAAGTTTATTTTTTACCTCCTGAGAAAGTTAGAAAGATATCAATTCTAGTAAGTTATACATTTTAAACTATTCTTTCAATTTGATTTCTGAACGACGACGGGGGACACATCAAAGGAAAAACAAAATTGTTGTTTGTATTTAATTCCAAGCATTTTCATTTTTATTCACCTTTTAAACTTCCACGAATAATTCAAGACCAAAATTAGCCAAATCGGTCCAGCCGTTCTCGAGTTTTAGCGAGACTAACGAACAGCAATTCATTTTTATATATATGGATAATTGCACGTATAAAGATTTAAGATATATGTAACAAGTCAGCGTCTATGTCAGTTAATTAATTGTCAGTTATTATCTTTTCAGCTGCGTTTGCTGCAGAACTAAGTCCATTAGCAAATCCATCAATATCGGGCCCCCCTAGTAATTTGGAATCAAGAGTAATGCTAATCTTCCCTTTGCAATGTATCCCGGTCATCATCCAGGAGCGCGTACAATGTACGAAGTACTATCTTCTCGCCTCGATAAGGCTACTGGAAACCCAAGCGCTGGCAGCTATCTCGGTCAACGGATCAGCCTAGTTATCAAACGCGTAAATTCTGCCAGTATTCTTGGTACGCTTCCCCGTAATGATAGTTTTTTTTTAATGTTATCATAGTATTGTAAATAATATTGTTATAAGATTTGTTTTGTTTGTATAAAATTCACAACGTGTTTTTTTTTTTAAATCACAAACAATCACCTAAAGGCGATCTTGGTATTAGCTGTGGCAAACATATTCCATAAAAGAAATAGTTTGTAAGGATTCACTGATTACAGAAGTTTGACAGATATTATTTTATTTTTAATTTATTTCAGAAACAAACGGTTATACAAAACTTTTTACAATTCATACTTAACATTACTAAAAAACCTATAGTTTCCTTTATTTTTAAATATAATAAACTAGATTTGCGGTACATGGTAATTTTAAACAAAATGCGATATTTGACATAAAAATGAAATATACTTGTATATAATATACAAAGAGACATGATATAGAAAAAAATAGATTATAGAATTCATCAAAATCATCAGCCGGAAGACGTCCACTGCTGGACAAAGGCCTCCCTCAAAGCTCTCCCAGGACGATCGGTCCTGCGCTGCCCTCATCCAATTTCCGGCGATCTTGACCAGATCGTCGGTCCGTCTTGTGGGGCGCCTACCAACACTCGTCTTCCGGTACGTGGTCGCCATTCGAGGACTTTACTGCCCCAACGGCCATCTGTCCGTCGAACTATGTGCCCTGTCCACTGCCACTTCAGTTTCGCAATCATTTGGACTATATCGGTAATTTTGGCTCTCCTACGGATCTCCTCATTTCTGATTTGATCTCGCAAAGAAACTCTGAGCATAGCCCTCTGCATTGCCCTCTGAGTGACCATGAGCTTTCTCATAAGGCCTACAGTTAGCGACCACGTCTGCGTACCGTAAGTCATCACTGGATGAACACATTCACCTTCAGATTAAAGCATTAAATTAATAAAATATAATTAATTGTAGCAGCTACAAATTATCAATGTCAATGGGTCATTCACCTGTTTGCATTTAGATGTGAATTTTTTCGCCAATAGACTGTGCGTTTCGTGAATTTCTCGTTTCGGAATAACGCCGAGTACGTTCGTCAAGGAATTAACGAATAAATTAAATCAAGTTTAACTGGTTTTCGCTGTGGTGTAACTGACAACCTGGTTTGAAGTATCAATGTGCTGTATTAATAAGCGAGCAGGCAATCCGTGACTTTACCGATGGGCCTGAATGAAAAAAAAACATAATACGGGAAGTTTTATTTATAACAGCAAAGGACGCAACAAGCAGGACGTTCAGCTGATGTTAATTGATACGGCCTGCCCATTTTAATTCAGTGCCGCTCAGGATTCTTGAAAAACCCTAAAAGTCTGAGCGACACTACAAAAGCGCTCGTCACCTTGGGACATAAGATGTCTCATTTGCCCAGAAATTGTACTAGCTACGGCGCCCTTTAGACCGAAACACAATACCCAATGCTTACTCACGGCACAAAAAGGCGCCGTCGTGGTACCCATAATCTAGCCGGCATCCTGTGCAAAGGAGCCTATCACTGGTGGCACGATTCCCCTTCGATATCATCATGGAAACCCCGTGCAAGGAACCTCTCTCCACAGTTTTTTCCACATACAAACGTGGCAGAAAATAATTGAAAATCGCATTGTAACGGGACATTACACAGTCACATTACAACGGCGCCTGTTTCTGCCGTGAAGCACCAATGTGTAAGCATAATTGTGTTTCGGTCTGAAGGGCGCCGTAGTTAGTGAAATGTGGACAAATGAGACCTAACATTTTATGTCGCAACGATACGAGCGCAATTGTGGTGCCGATCAGAAGCTTTGGGTATTTAAAGAATCCTGAGCGGTACTACATTGTAATGGGCAGGCCGTATCAATTGCCATCAGATGAACGATCTCTCTAGTCTCGTCCCTTATTGTCATAAAAGAAAGGGGGAATGAGGGTGTTCATGATCACTTAACATCAGGTGACTCGTACGCCCTTTTGTCCTCATCTTTCATAAAGAAGGGAAATGTATCGTGTTATAATGATAATCAAATACCAAGGTAACAAAATAGAAAGTGAACACAAATTAAATCTGCGGATTTCCCGGTGACATTTAGCTGAGCAAAGTTTAACAGATGTAAACAGAATACAAGTACCTATTGGAACAATTATCAGAAATTTATTGCCCGTATTTATGCCCGTCGTATAAAAACAAAGCAGAAATATGGAACCTGCCACAAATGACATCATAATAAGCTTCGAGTGCAACTATATCTATACATTGCCGCATTTATTTCAGCTGTTTAAAATGTTCTTGATCAATAAGCAGCAATGTAAAATATATTTATCTACACCCATGCTTTAAATCCTCTATTAAAAAATCTGAAACAGCTTATTGCCAACATTAAAACACCCAATATTCTAATAACCATTACATCATCCAAAAGAGTGTTGTAATGTTGTACTGAATTTCATAACAACACTCCTATGTTTTTTTCTCATCCCTTCATGCGCAAAGAGTTTCAACAGACAGGCGAATCATATGTTCATGTGTACACAACGTAATTGGATTTACATATCCTTTGGAAGGGCTTTTTAATAATATGAAAAAAATGAAATATTTTCGAATTTGTGGCAGTCAGCACAATACCAACTTTGACGGTCCATTTCTGTATTGAATGGCAATCTTAAATTGGATTTTAGATATTAAATTTGACTAGATTTTTTAGGTAGACCAAAACCGAGTGAGTCGTACGCACTGACCCCTACTATATACCACTGGACTGGCGGCTGTCAAAGTGCTTTTGTGCCTGTTTGATATTCGCCATTTTGGCGCTGTTGGCCATGTAGCGAGAGTCTGCGGTACTAAAATTAGTGATGACAACCTCAGCAAACATCGATAGATGGTGGGAATTGGGAAACTATTTACAAATAAAAACTATGTACTTTATCACGTTGATTCTTGAAGTATAAATAACACGGAAAACGATCGAAATTAATTCAAATGCAAAAATACTTCAGAGTACATTCTTTCGCAGCCATTTGTATAGGTCAAAATTAGTTCGCTAGACGGTACTGAGTGACGCTTCAAATAGGAACAAAAAATTAGCTGTCAAACATATGGAACAGTCTGTCCAGTGGTATTTATACGGGTCAGTGGCCGTACAGCATTCTACTCCTTCACCAAGCTCTGATCCTTATTGGTTTATTTTTCATGGTCTTATAGCTTGTTTCAATAGCTTTCAGATACATTCACTCAAATCATCCTAATTATAAGCAATCTATTACTACACGTCAAATAATACTCATTGACAGAACGCTGCTCGACCTTCAAAATCGCGCCGATCTGAGGCATACCACGCGATCAGAGTGTCTCGGAACGGAATGGTTAAAACAATTCAATAACTGATCAACCAACCGCACTGTAGAAGAACGCCATACATCCAGGTGGTGGTAATGATATCCTAATTAGTGGCGTGTCGCGTGAAGATGGAATTCGGTGACAGGAATCAGGTCAAACAGCTCTTCGGACACTCCCCGTGATAAATAGAAGACACATTGGAGCGACGTCTCTACGCATCGCCAAGTGATCTAGCCGTTTAATTAAAGTTTGTGAGTTAAAAATGAAACAAAACCGTATTTCAAAATTATTTTATAATGAAGTAATAAAACGTTAATTCAAATTCTAATATTTTTATTCAAAATAGGATATCACATCACTTTTTTTATGAAAATAAAGGACGAGACGAGCAGGACGTTCAGCTGATGGTGATTGATACGCCCTACCCATTACAATGCAGTGCCGCTCAGGATTCTTGAAAAACCCAAAATTTCTGAGCGGCACTACAATTGAGCTCGTCACCTTGAGACATAAGATGTTGTCTCATGAAGCCCAGTAATTTCACTAGCTACGGCGCCCTTCAGACCGAAACACAGTAATGTTTACACATAACTGCTTCACGGCAGAAATAGACGCCGTTGTGGTACCCATAATCTAGCCGGCTTCCTGTGCAAAGGAGCCTCTCACTGGTGAACATCACTTATTGAAAGTCAAAAACTACCTACTACCCATTCCAAAAAGAATGTCTCAGACCTGAGAAGAATGGGCGCAACAAACCCAGCGGGCTCTTTTTTTCTCAAAAAAATATCGTATTTTTGTCAACAGCTTTTACATTACCGCTTTATAATTGCAATTTTTTTTAAAGTAATAAAATGGATATAGTATGTTATCCATAACAGATAGACATTTTATGACATCGCGGACTTTTGTGTAGAACTATCCATATACACAGTTCCACAATACATTGTTTTGTTATATCTGAAAGGGTTGAGACAGTGTTTTCGTTGAAAGCTCCCAGACGGCTTATTTTATTCCGGAACCTCCAACAAATATCGCTAATCTAATATATTTTATAATTGACTGATATGATTCTCATGAAATTTTGAGTGCATATTGGGTAGGTTTGACAATCGGACAACATCTATTTTTCATCCCCCTAAATGTTAAGGGTGGTCCACGCCAAATTTTTTTTTATTATTTTTGAAATTTTTTTTAAATTTGTTTGATTATGAGTCAGCATTAAAAAATACATACAACTTCAAATTTTCACCCATCTACGATCAACAGTTACTATTGTATCGCGATTTTAATATCGGCAATACAACTATGTATATATATATACAAATATGTATGTATATAAAAACTTAACAAATCATATACTTAAACCTTCCTGGAGAACCACGCTATCCACTGGTCTAAACAATATGACAATAAGTTCTGTAGTTTTTGAGTTAATCGCGAACAGAAACACAGATAGGCGCGGCGGTGTTTTATAATATGTAGTGATTATAATAACTTCTATATACCTATTTTAAATGTTAAGATAAATTTAAATATTAGTCGTTATTTTGTGGATAAGCATTTTTATTTATTTAACACCTATATTAAATATGAGGTGAGGTAAACACGTGGGCAGGGAAGAAGAGCGAGAATTATTGTTATTGTGTTCTGTCATTACTGCTTACCCCTTTACAAACACAGCATCGATTTAAAATAATGCTATATACAAGAATCCGAACGAAAGTTACAAGTAAAAGTTTCAGCATCATAATCAGATATTAAGACGACGCATTGACGGTATTGCATCAGGGATTTCAACTTTTTTCAGCAATTACAAAACATTCGGAATTAATATTTTATGTTTTGAGTTGTTCATGAGCTTAACTTCAAATTGGTAATTGGTTTTACACGATTGGTCAACTGTTACAGCACAAAAAAAATACTCAAAATCTGCTAAATAAAAACATAGATTTTCACTTTACAACTGAACGGAACCGATTTATGCCTCTTAATTTTATATACATATAAGTATAAACACCCTTTTCAAAATGGTAATTGGAATTTACATAATTACCAATAGTTTTTATTTTATACGAGAATTACTGTTTTGGCGCTTACGACTTTTAATTTCAAGCCTAAAAAAAGCCAAAGATTATACCTTTGCTTAAGGTTCACTTAAGGCTACCTTAGGACAGAGCGCATTGATGAGTCATGATCCTAGACGTGAAAGTATACACACACCGAGAATGATTTCGCGTCGTTTTCGCGCTCTTTCTTCAAAATTAATACAAGCACAATATTATACGATAACTTCTAGACCTTAGATTTTTTTGAGATTAGATTAGTCTCCAACTAGATACCGCAGGCGTAGTCGCAAAGTGCTGCAATTAACACTACGTCCAAGTGCGCGTACTCGTGCCAGTCTCGAACAATGTGTGACGTTGACGTGGCACATGTTCTGTTAAACTTTGATAATAATTGAAACTAAAATGCCGAGTTGCGTAGGAAAACTGTAAAAAACATACTACAAGAAATGAGAAAGACACTGGGATCACATATCTTCAGTAGGTATTTTGTATTTTATTAATTTCAATGTAAAATAACACGAAGCGTATGTTACAAAATTTGAAAGATGCCATTAAGTGTCAAGATGCCACGCACACAAGCATCTAACAGTTGCCGTAATAAAAAAGCTATTGTTTGTAGGTAGTGCGGAATCTAGTTGGAGCACAGCGGAGACCAATCATTAATCTAAGTTCTAGAGTTAATATTCATCATTGGAATATATTAATAAAAAATGTTTGTACACACGCAAGAAGTTTTACTTGTTTGGCGAAAGAATTAAGAAATTGTTATTCTTCGTACTTTTTTAAGGTTCTACTTTTTAGACAGAAAATTAATATGATAAAAAAGGTGTTAAATACAACCAATGAAAACATTATTATACAATTGTATAAAATATAAAACTTTGCCATAAATCATCAAAAACTCTCAACTCTCAAGGTTATAAAATAAAAACATCAATTTTAAAAACAATAGATAATATTTATTATGTAACTTATTTTTTATCATGATGGAAAAAACCTCATTTGCGTCGCATCTCTGTTTGTGTCGGATTCTTACAAGTTGTCATTATTTTTTATTTATAATCAAAGATATTAAAGTATTTAAATGACGTAGAACAAGCATAGAGTGATCAAACAAATTATAAATACAAAATTTATTCCATTTGATTTAATCACAATAAATCTACACTAATAATAATGGAGAACCGTTTTTTTTTCATCGGTTACACTGCGAAAATGACTAAACCGATCTGAATAATACTTATTCCATTAGATGAAGCGTGTTTCGGAGAAGATTTTGGTATATAGTAAACCCGAGAGACGTTGTTCTGTGCATTTTATTTTGTCAGCAATATTTCATAACATCAAGAATTATTTATTAAAATATGCTCCCTTTTGTAAATGGAATTGTTTCACAGCAGAACTCTTAAAACGTGCTTCAATAAATTCTCTCATATATGTCCATACACAACAAATATTGGAAATAAAAATAATTATGGGTCCCAAATCTTATCTCTCAAGTTAGACTAAACTGCACACCATGAAGTAATCCCCATTAAAATACGTTCATTCAGATTTATGGTGATTTCTTATCCGGGAATTATATGTTTTTGACTTAGAAATACCTATATATTCGAAATACAAATCATTCAGTCAATGACATTTCATTACATATTATGACTATTCATACAATGACCGGGCGCGGAGTATTTAATTTATTTAGCAAAACAACGTTTGCGATAATATAATAATAGAATAGCCGTTTATTTCAGACTTTTCCATCCATATATTGTTAGTATGTTCGCGTCCCGCATCGTTCATAAATTTTGTTTATAAATATATCTAATTAATCTTAGAAGTGAAAATTATCACTTTAAAAAGTACTTTACTAATAATTTTACACTAACTAAATAATATTTTATTCTTAGAGCATTAATACGTCTAGATAGACTATGATAGCTGTGAAAACGTCGAGAAAAATGAGTTTAGAACCTACTTTTTTGAGCAATGCACGCACACTAACACAGTGTAAGACGTATCTTACACTCGCGATTAGTATGACACTTTGTGTTAGTTAGCGTAGCTTGTCACGCACACTAACGTATTAGACCTGGCCTGATTTTATCGGTTATCTAACAGCAAGACACTCTATCTACACGTATAAATTATCTATTTGTTCTGTTATTTCACATTAAATATCAAACAACGAACTGCGAAAGCCAGAAAAGAGGTATCCCTTTTAGATCGTTCTTCGATCACTTCTGTCTCCACGCGTACTCCTCTCTTTCGATCGTTACTCTCGTTCTTTTTTTAAGAAAGAGGAGGAGAAACGAGCGAACGGATCACATAATGTTAATTGATAACCATCTTCTCTTGCAATATCAGAGGAATCACAGGAGCGCTACCGGTCTTTCGAAAAAGTATACGCGCTTTTTTTGAAGGTACCCATGTCGTATCGTCCTGGAAACACCGCACAAGGAAGCTTATTCCATAGTTTGTTGCACATGGAATAAAGTTCCTGGAACGTGACGTTTCATGGTGGAATTCGGTGGCGGGAATTAGGTCAAAGAGTTCTTCGGACCACTCTCCTTGATAAATGTGGTAGAAGACTAGCATAAGCCCTAAATCCCCGATGATTCGAGCGACTCTATCGCACTCTGTGTCGCACGTGGTCATATGGTTTGAGCTGACACTGGGGTGTACCAGACCAGAGCTCCACATATCACCGAACTTGCGCTTTGTATAGCGCTGGAATGAAGAATTTCCTTGCTCTATTTATGAACTTTAGTTTCTTTGGAGCCAATTTCCTTTCCAGATGACCGCGGAATTGGGAATCGCTCTAGATTCGGATACTAGGCGAGGCATTAAGAGAAGTGTTGTCCAAGAGCGATGATACTACAATTGGTTTTTTTTACCCCATTTCGCGACCTCCTCAAAATAAGACTCAACAGAATTGACAACTTTCATTCAGCACTGGTCGACGATTTCCCGAGAGATATCTGCATGGCCCTTAGTATTCAGTTTCCTCAGTACTGTTATCCGCACAGCAATGCATGTAAAAGGCATCCTACAAATCATTGATATACAGAAGAAACAGTGCAGCTTTCACTTCAGGTTCGAGCAATTCCTGTCGACCACGACCATTGTGCCTGGTTGTCCATTTGCATTAACTCTCGAAAAGCCCAAGTAATGGAAGTTTTGACAGCAATACTTAGTGCCATACACGAAAAAGACCGCCACCTTTTTCCCCATGGTTCAAACTCTCTTCACGTTAGTTGGCACCTCCTCGGAAGGAGACACCCACTGAGCAGGCTGTCTTTTGGTTTTAGGATCTTAATTATAGTTAATCTAGCTTTCGTCACCCGTGATAACGTGTCGAACACAGCATTTGTGTCAAATCCGTTAAATCTTTCAACCATTTCAAGGTATCAATCAACGCGACGCAGTTTTTTTTAGAGTGAAAATAAGGGACGAGACGAGTAGGACGTTCAGCTGATGGTACTTGATAAGCCCTACCTATTACAATGCAGTGCCGCTCAGGATTCTTAAAATACCCAAAGTTCTGAGTAGTACTACAATTGCGCTCGTCACCTTAAGACATAAGGTGTTAAGTCTCATTTGGCCAGTTATTTCACTAGCTACGGCGCCCTTCAGACCGAAACACAGTAATGTTTTCACATTACTGTTTCACGGCAGAAATAGGCGCCGTGGCCGTTTTGGGCCGTTTTACGAGGTATCCGCCCGACACAAAGCTTCCTAACCAAATTTCTAAATGTTTATGGAGGAATTTGTGCACTTGAGAGGTCCCTCTTTTATCAGTGTCTAATATACGTTGTACAAAACTGATGTTATCTTTAGTCATTGCCGTAGAAGGCTATCGCTCACGCAGATCATCGGTGAGATTAATGCAACTACATTTAAAATAACTGGTTTAATGAGTTTAGCCGTGGTCGCACACCACGTGGTACCACTGTTTATAACTATTAACAGTGGAACTCTTCGAGATGGGAATTCTTCGTTAAGGTCAATCGTAACCTATCAGAACTTTCTGGTTAACTTAAATCATCATTAGACATCGAAAGACATAAAAATCATTTCACGAAAATTTTGTCGCGTTAAATGCATGCTGACGTGACACAGACTTATTCAATTTGCCACCAAATCGTAAAACAAATAAATAAATCACGCACCCAATAATATTGGCATAGAGTTCAATTTTCAAATTTTATGCTTATGTTTTATTATATTTTTTACAAGTGGCTAGTTGAAATTAAAAAAATGCATTGTTTACTACCAAAAAACCCTTGTACAGTTGGCTGACGTTCAACAACGGCCGTTCCCAATATTCAGTCTATATCTTACTTGAGATAAAAATCGTAACTATCGTTGACTTTTCAGTCGCAATAAACTTATCGACGGTAACTCACCTTATCCGTACACGCTGTCTGTCGATGGGACGACGTATAGCTTACCAGCGATAGATGTTTGTATGGAAATTGCAATTCACGCGTCCCAATATATCGGGTATATTGTGACAGCTTCAGATTATTGACAGCTAATTACTGACGGTACAAGGTAGTAATTTATCTCTATCTGTAGATAGTATAGTGGGAACGGCCGTAAAGGAACGCGATCGATCGGCGCAAAATTTACAAGCGTATTATATATAGAAAACTATAATTACATAATATATTGTATTTTACTTTATGAAAATAGTACAAAAAATAGTTGTATTATTAACTTCGTTTTGATGAAGTCTTCACTCCTGTCATGTGTTGTCAAGTTATTGTCATTATTAATTTTAAATTGTTTAACTCGACCGGGATATCCTAAGGGTATGTGCATGCACTGCGACCACTGTGTGACGTCAATTTAGTATACTGTGAAGCCGTTCCTTTATACTGGTAGTTATACTGGTTACTATTTAAAACGGAACGCAATCCCTTATACTGTCAGTTTAAAGTTTTCTAGTTCGTTAAAAAAACTGTTGTTGGAGTACTGTCAAATTAAAAATGTTTGGGATTAAACTGTAGGTATTGTTCATAAAACGTTAGGCGCTCGACTGGTTTTGATTACGTGATCAAAGTACTGCGAGTACATTACCTCGAAAACGCCAGTGCTCACAGAAGAATATGGCGGCGATTTATGACGTCATATATTTCGCTAGGGTACTGCGGCAGTATACTGGCAGTCCATAACGGAACGAATTTTTCTATAGTAATAGCCTTGTGCAGTGATCGCAGTGCTTATCGTAACATACCCCTAAAAATGGCGACCGCCATGGTAGAAGGAAAAGACATTGAGAAACCCCAGGCTGAAGTTTCCCCAGTACATCGCATCCGTATTACATTGACATCTAGAAATGTCCGGTCCCTTGAAAGGGTCTGCCCGGATCAATTAATGGTGCCAAAAAGGAAAAGTCCAGTCCGTATGCCAACCAAGATCTTCAGAATAACAACGAGAAAGACACCTAGCGATGAAGGTTCCAAAACATGGGACAGGTTCCAAATGCGGATACATAAAAGGGTCATAGATCTTCACTCACCATCGGAGATTGTGAAACAGATTACTTCCATCAGTATTAAGCCAGGTGTCGACATTGAAGTGACCATCGCTGATGTATTGGTACAGCTGCCAATAAATTATTTGTAATTGTGAGGACACGGCGCTCTTTAAATATTAATACATTTTACATTGCTTGAATTCTAGACTCTTCTCGAATTACGAAATGTCATTTAATTATTTCCTCTCTTTTTTTTGTTTCACACCTCAATGCAAACAGCTCACCAGGAGTTCTCCACCATCTTTCTTAAAATCGGGATTTCTCATCCAACACGCAAATATTGTCAGTCAGAAAATCATAAATTGTTCATTGTAAAGTCATTGTTTTTAAAACAAATATTGGCGGAATTAACACTAAAGAAAACTTAAATCATTTGTATAATTACGGATTTCCGCAAAGTAACGCCTAATTCAATAAAAAGTCAGAAAATCGATTAGTTTATTTAGTGTTGTAACGATGAAAAGTTTAGCACGTGTGTATTTATTTTTTTTAATAATCAACTAGGAGCTAATTTAGCTATCCATAGATAATATTGGCGGCAGCTTTCTCAACCCGACTTGCAAATTGTAGCCCAAAAGCTGTTTTATATTTTTAATTATTATTGAAGTGAAAACTCCTTCAGCGGCGTTGAACACTTTTTCTTTATACCCAATAAATGTTAAACTTGCGTCAGGACACGTGGCTTGATCGAAAATTCGTAAGACAGTCATTGAAATTATGGATGAAAGATTTATCCTTCTAACTATTATAGTTCGGCTATTTCAACCTATTGGTCATGCGGTCATTGGAGCAGTGGTTGAATCATTGTGATTGCGAAGCCGAAGCACCGCGAAGTCGAGGGATCGAATCTCAGCCATGGAAATATATTTACAGGTTAATTTTTTGGTTTTTAGGCTTTGTCATTAGCGAAGACTTTCTTTAAGGCGATAGTTATAGTTATATTTCTTTGTTACTTATTATTTTGTTTAAATGTTTATTTTATTTTATTATTTTGTTTTTTACTTCAGCTACCATAAACAGTTTTAGAGATTGGTGATGATGATATTGGTAATGAAGATGGTGAAAGTTGATTTTTCTGAAAGATAAACTTTTTAATGTAAAACAATTGTAATAATTCTGAAGTGTTATATTTTTTATGTAATATAAATTGTAATTTTTGTGAACGATAGCGTAATAAATGAATATTGTATTTAACCACATAAATGCTCGTACTTTTATACTGTTAAAAAAAGCATTTCTTGCGAAATTAATACCCAACTAATCCAAAATATTGAAAAATGCATAATATTAATGTTCAAGTTTTCACTTCTGCCGGTACTCCCGGAGTGGAACGCGTATTTTTTATACATAAGGGTCACCTGATGGTGTGTGATCACCGGAGGAGGATTTACAAGAGCATTGCCGGCCTTGAAACGAATGTAGAATCAAACAGGGGTTCCGTGGTGAAAGTTAACGATTCTACCTATTGCACCAATGGCGCTTCTAGAAAATAGTTATATTAGAATTTGTTTTGTTCTTTTTTATGTATATTATTGTAGTTATACTTCTGTAGGTGCGTTATGATAAAATGATGAGAGTGAAATTGTAA
The DNA here is from genome assembly GCF_905404315.1 of Leptidea sinapis. Classification (NCBI taxonomy): domain Eukaryota; kingdom Metazoa; phylum Arthropoda; class Insecta; order Lepidoptera; family Pieridae; genus Leptidea; species Leptidea sinapis. The sequence continues at coordinate 2,775,124 of NC_066277.1, forward strand.
GATGCGCGCGCATCACTGTAACACAAAAGTAACAGGTTGTAGTTGGTTCCTAATATTTTCCGACGTTTGCGTCGTTCGTGATTTTTTTTTGGATTCTTCGTCTATTATTAGGACAGGCAAAGGGTTCAAGCCCATACAGCCAGATTTATTATTTAATAATTAATTGTCAAAGCCGTCTGTGCATGATTTTTACAAAATTATTCTTTCTAAAAACGTAGAATAGCAGGAGGAATATATCATTTTAATGATTTTTGCGTCGTTAGGCCAAAGAAGTATTACACTTTTTTATGTATATTATTTGTTTTATGCATATAATATTATGCTCGTATTTAAAACAGCTTATCAACAATCTTAAACTGAAAATATAAACAAAAACATTAAGAAACTGCGAGATGACATTTAGTAGATATTTTATGCTTTGTTGAATTGTTGGTATGAATAATGGCAAACAGGAAAATCCTTGAAATTCCGTAACTCTGCTAGAGCTTGCAGCTAATACAGTACCTGGAGTACAGTACTGAGATCATAGTATTCATTTTGTACCTTCAATCAATTAATAATTTGAGCGAAGTGAAGCTGGGCGGAGCTCCCACCGGGTGACTCCAATTGTTTTCTGTGTTAAATTGTTTCTCGGCCATTTCAGGACCGATTTAAAAAAAAAAGAACTCATAGAAAGCTTTCGAAATTTTCTAGGTTATTGATGTGGTTAGTGATGATTTAATTTGCTTGCTTTGTAGTCAAATCAACATTTTGAGAACAATTTTGCATGAACATAGAGTTCTATGTTCATTTACGGCCGTTTTCAATAACCTATCTATCCTTAGGTTTACTTGCTAGATGTAGACAAATCTATCCTTTTACGCTTACTTACATTTCAATAGCCTATCGACATGCGGCCGTTCCCAATATACTACTTTCTACAGATAGAGATAAATTACTACTTTCAGTAATTAGATGTCAATAATCTGAAGCTGTCTCAATATACCCGATAAGTCATTCTTATCGCCTTAAATTGGGACGCGTGAATTGCAATTTCCATACAAACTTCTATGGCTGGTCGTCCCATTGACAGACAGCGTGTACGGATAAGGTGAGTTACCGTCCTTAAGTTTATTGGGACAGAAAAGTCAACGATAGTTACGATTTTTATCTCAAGTAAGAGATAGACTGAATATTGGGAACGGCTGATAAAGCATTGGACTATAACTATGGATAGATAAGATCTTGTCATTAAACGGTGACAGCAATATTTCCGTAACTAGCGATACATTATTGAAAACGGCCGTTAAAGTGTATGTCTTTCAGTGCCAACCTTTTGACACATCTTTAATTAATGGACCATTTTAGGATTTGGGTGATCTTTCACGTTCAAATTTAGGTACGTCACATTATTTCGATTCGATCAACGTTAGTTTATCTGAAGGAGAGTGGGAGTAGAGAGGCTCCTTTGCACAGGATGGCGGCTAGATTATTGGTACCACAACGGCGCCTTTTTATTCCGGGAGGCAGAAATGTGTAAGCATTACTGTATATCGTTCTGAAGGGCGCCGTAGCTAGTGAAATTAGTGGGCAAATGAGACTTAACATCTTATGTCTCAAGGTGACGAGCGTAATTTTAGTGCCGGTCAGAAGTTTTGGGTTTTTCAAGAATCCTGAGCGGCACTGCATTGTAATCGTAAGCAGGGCGTCTCAATTACCATCAGCTGAACGTCCTGCTCGTGTCGCATCTTAATATCATAAAAAAAAGGTTTTTATGGATCTCGTTGCTGAGTTCTTGTCAAATTATATTGATTTGAGAAGCATATTTAATATCCGTTACAGTATCATGCTGGAATTACTGTAGTTGAATTCTCTACATCTTTCTTTCGGTTCAAGAATTTCGATAGCCAATATACCCCACATTGAATGTTAGGGTTCCGTAGCCAAATGGCAAAAAACGGAACCCATAAATATTCATCATGTCTGTCTGTCTTTCCGTGTATGTCACAGCCACTTTTTTCCAAAACTATAAGAACTATACTGTTGAAACTTGGTAAGTAGATGTATTATGTAAGCCGTATTAACATTTTCATTCAAAAATTGAAAAAAACAATAAATTCTTCCCCATACTTAGAACCGAGGGTTCCCATATTTAGAACTGAAACTCAATTTTTTTTTCATCAAACCCATACGTGTGGGTGTATTTATGGATAGGTCTTCAAAAATAATGTAGAGGTTTCTTATATTATTCTTGTCTGAACTGAATAGTTTGCGCGAAAGACCCCTCCAAAGTGGTAAAATGTGTCCCCTCCCCCTGTAACTTCTAAAATAAGAGAATGATAAAAACTAAAAAAAATATGTGATGTAGGTGCATTACCATGCAATCTTCCACCGAAAATTGAACGAGATCAGGAAGTAGTTTTCTTAATTTATGTTATGTTAAAGTTATGATTTTGAGCAATGATTTTTAGCCTTCTCCATTTAAATAATTTAATTCATTCCCTCTCTATAAATCTTATATATTATGTTACTAGCTGCTATATAACCCTTCCTGGGCAAGTCCGACTCGCACTTGGCCGCGTTTTGGTTCTGATATTCTCAAGCAGCATAGCTTATATGGTTGGAATTAAACTGCTAAGACTTACCCCCTTATTCATAATAGTCTGCTAACTTAAAGCATTGCTAATTCTCACTCTATCTTCTTCTATTGACCTAAGTCAGAATGAGAAAAAACACTCCTCAGCGGCTGTTTAAAGTTAGCGGACCATTATGAATAAGGGGGCAAGAGAATATCTGTGGTCCAACATTCTGTTCTACACTGTTATTGTTACAGTTTCGAGGTCAGTTTGACCGTATTATGACCACAGAACTCATTGTAATTCAAAATTTCAACATCGTGCATTCAAAATCTTTATTCAGCCATTAACCATTGTAAAGGATGTATGACACTAAAAATGTGTCATTTCATGTGTTTATATTATGAAATAAAATTCAAGAGATCACATAATGAATGTGAGAATATTGTGCTATTGTTCTTGTAACTATGTGGGAAGTTATTCGAACTTCGTGTTCGGTTACTCCAAGTGGTAGACCGTGCGTCAATAGCCGGATACTGACTGTGCGAGAAGACTCGAGGCGTCGCCGGACGTTTGCCGCGGGAGGCCGTCTCGATCTATAGATTTTGCAAGGCCGAGCCACTGACAGGCTGAGCCAGCATCGAGCTCACAGCTTAGCGTGATGTCGAAAAGAGACTGCACGTGCCTAACACGGCTTATATTATAGCCAGTTTTGCATGAGACCGAAGGAAAGATGGAAGGAAAGCTATAGCCACCACAGCCTTTATTAACCGACTTCAAAAAAGAGGAGGTTCTCAATTCAATCAGTATTTTTTATGTATGTACAACGATTACGCTGAGATTTATGATCCGATTTACGGAATTCTTCTTTAGTTCGATGCGGAATAGATGACATTGGGTCCCATTAAAATTTTAAATAGTTTGGCCCAGTAGTTTTCATTTCATAATTTTTTTTTATGAAAATTTTTGTTATTGGATGATGTAATTGTTTTTTTGTACGGTTTTTTACAGTTTTCATCCAGGTTAATTTTATATTATTACTGTCAACTGACACTAAAAAGTAAAAAATAAAAAAAAAACTACGCAAAAAAATACTGACTTCAGAAACTGAAAAGTGTAAAATAACTTTAAAATTTAATTTAATACACTGCCGTAGTTTATTTTTATATTAATTCTTCGAAAACGAAAACAAATTACAGACTGTCCAGAGCAAGAAGAATTGTGGAGAACGCCTTTGACACACAAAAATGCTAACACATTACTTGCTTCACGGCAGAAATAGGCGCCGTTGTTCTGTTCATAACAAAAAAAAACTCTAGCAGCATTTTAATCTACATCACGACCACCAATAATGCAACAATATTTTTATACTTTGTTCAGTTATCCCAAACAGAATCGCACAGAAAATAAAAAAATCGACACACATTTTATGCCTTTGACATTTTAAGTTCTGTATTCAGAATATTGAGGAAACCCTTACTATTAGAACCAGAAAAAGTTTTCGCCGTTCGTCAAACAATACAAGCGAGGCAAAACACAACCGTCTTGAGTACGCGCGGCAAATTTACCGAGGCCCTTTAAAGACCGACCCAGGATTTGCCGCACGCGGCTGCCCCTCGCGGCTGCTCGCTCAGTCAGTACGCTGCTAATAGCTCAGAAAATAAAAATTAATTAGCAAATAACATTGACTGCTGTCCCATGACTTATTAAAATATCTTTCTTTTAAAATGATTACTATTTTAATGTAAAACATACTTATGTTACTCTAACATGCACATGAAGCCGCATAAATGCCTTTATAATTCTTATTATCAATTATTTTATTAATGAGTGAAAATTTAAAACGTGCGAATGGACAATGAACTGAATTATAAATAGAATATATAATGAAAATAATAATCAGTCAAATAAAATGGCGGAATGCCAGGAACATTTTCTACTTATACTCTTTTACATTTAGTTCTTCCACTCTTTCATCAATAAATAAGAATAAAAGAGAAAATCAAGAACCAGATAATACACCTGCCCTGACCTGTAAAATGTGTAAGTGTTTATATTCTGATGAATAATAATATCAAAATGTAACATTATATCATTATTTGTAAAACATATAAAACCTCACTTGATAAAAATAATAGTAATTATATTATATATAAATTAAGGCATTTTTTTATTTTAGGTACAGAAAATGCCAACTTTGCTCAAAATATGAAGTTATATCGTTAGCGTTTCCGAGAAAAAAAAAGCAAAAACATCTAACAATGCTCCTAGCTCTTCAGTAATACGTGAGTGCGTAGTTGGTAACAAGGTAATGTGATAGTTTAATTTATCTGTTAATTAATCAATTATTTATTCAATCAAAACAAATCTTATAACTATATTTACAATAAAATAATAAAATTAAAACTATCATCACGTGGAAGGGTACCAAGAATACTGGCAGCATTTCCGCGTTGGATAGCTAGGCTGATCCGTTGACCGAGATAGCTGCCAGCGCTTGGGTTTCCAGTAGCCTGATTAAGGCGCGAAGATAGTATTTTGAACATTCTCCGCGCCTCTGGGCCGCACGGGCCAAGTGTCTCGAAAGCAAAGGGAATAAAGATGTGTAAGGGATGACTCACTGAGACATAATAATGTAATCTAATATATAACATAATCTGTTAATTATTCCTAAAGTTGATTATTATTTTTACTTCAATCGCGCGTAAAGATAACACGCACACACTTTTTATATAACAAACTAATTACAATTGAAATGTATATAACAACAGCATGCGTGAAACATTCCTAAATTTGCTATTGCGTATGTAATACGATATTTCACTTATGTAAGAGAACTCATATTGACGTCAGCGATGTAACGATTCCTTCCGCTGGGAATGCCAATGTCATCATAGATTCGGAGCCACGTCAGAACTATATAACAGCCTAGCGAATCTCTCTAAGAAAAAAGCGATTCACTCGATTGTATGAAAGGTGCAGATGATGATAGATTGACAGATGACGGCTATAATCTTGTAAAAACGGAGATAGTCCAAATCCACTGAGTTAAAACAAATGTTCGTTTACAAACTTGACCGGACTATACTTCGTATTACACTCTGGATTATACTCTAATCGCTATACTGTAATTACGACTATTTCAAACTTATGTCAAATCACTGCACGTTTCATACTAAACTAATTTTTCTTTACTTAGCCAGTCCCGCCTTTTATTCCGTAATATTTACAACTTCTTTGCTATATTTTTTTATGCAAATAAGGGACGAGATGAGCAGCACGTTCAGTTGATGGTAATTCATACGCCCTGCCCATTACAATGCAGTGCCGCTCAGGATTCTTGAAAAACACAAAAATCTGAGCCGCACTACAATTGCGTTCGTCACCTTAAGACTTCAGGTGTTAAGTCTCATTCGCCGCGTAATTTCACTAGCTACGGCGCCCTTCAGACCGAAAAACAAAAATGCTTACACATTACTGCTTGACGGCAGAAATAGGCGCCGTTGTTCTGATCATAATAAAAAAACTCTAGCAGGTGGAATTTTGTTGTTGTTAAATGTATTTTTAATCCACACCACGACTGCCTATAATGCAACAATATTTTTATTCTTTGTTTAGTTATCCCAAGCAGAATCGCAAAGAAAATAAGAAAAATCGACACACATATGACAAAAGGAGACATAGAGTTTTAGTCATGACATTTGATAATGCTTAGTTACTAGATTAGAAGAAAATAAATTATAAATATTGAGTTCGTTCTTTAGCAATATACGGTCCACTAGACTAAAATCTCAAAAGACTAGTTTTAGAATTGAAAATCCCTGCATGTCAACTAATTTTAAGGCTCATTCTATGCTCTATGATTCTTTGTTGACATAGTTTACATGCATTCAGTAGTCGAGGTAATATGTTTACAGTTATTGAAGTCAGTGGAAAAAGTGTGTTTGCGGAAACTTGAGAAATTGCGATTCAATGATTCAACTATTTATCTTATGTCTAGATAGACTATGACAGCTGTGAAGAAGTCTAAAAATATTGTGTTTAGAACTAACCTCTATTTTGAGCAATTTACGCACACTAACACAAAGTGACAAATCGCGAGTGTAAGGCGTAGCTTGTCACGCACACTAAACTAATATGGCTCCTGGCTCTGCTTTTATCGGTTGTCTAATAGCAAGAGACCACAGACTGACCGCTATATACCACTGGACTGGCGGCTGTGAAAGTGATTTTGTGCCTGTTTGATATTCGCCATTTTGGCGCTGTTGGCCATGTAGCGAGAGTCTGTGGTACTATAACTAGTGATGACAACGTAGTGGCCAACATAGATGATGGGAAACTATTTATAAAATAAAATTGTGTACTTTGATTTTTTAAGTATAAATAACACGGAAAACAAACGAAATTAATTCAAAATGCAAAAATACTTCAGGGTATTGTACGTTTCTTCGCAGCCATTTGTATACGACAAAATTAGTTCTCTGGACGCCCGCAAGTTGAGCTTCAACGAAGCACAATAAGTTTACTGTCAAACATATGGAACAGCCTGTCCTGTGGTATTTTTACAGGTCAGTGCAAGAGACTATCAAGAGGTATAAATTATCTAAGCTATTTATTGAGAATAATTTAAAATCTGTTTCTGTTTTTGGAAGCGCGTTCGGAAAGGTTACAAGAAATCACTTTCGCAACATAGATTGATAACAGAAAAAGGAAGTTGATTTAACAACAAAGCATGTTAAATCAATAATTGAAGATCCTGTCGAACACAATTGGCTTTGAGAATGATACCGAATTTATAACCAAGGCCCGAAAGAATCATTAAGAGAAAAATTTTCGGACATACAGACAAATCTGGCTGTTTAAAGATGGTCAAAATCGCTCCCAAATGAGTCGGTTACAAACAAACATACATACAGGTGAAGATAATAAAAAGCATAAAAAAGCGATTCCTTTCTACTGAAGTAACTGATCTTGAAACCAACAAACTTAGTTTGTGTAATTTAATGTTTTTTTTTTAATGAGAAAAAGTTACGAGACGAACAATTATTACAAAAATCCGTTTTCTCGTTTGGACGCGAGCCGAAAGAGACTGAATATATACAAATATTATAACAATTGGCTTCCTTTTATGGAGATGGGCCAGAGCACAGTGACTACAACAAGGTATTTGTATTTATAAGTTTCATCGTTTCACCTAATTGAATGAATTTGCTTTGATTTGATTTATTAAAATCAGTTTTCTCGTTAATTCTCGTTATTCATACCTATGAATTTAAATTAGATATCAGTGATATCCTATTCATATATTTTTATTTAAAAATAATTTTTAAATAACTTTTGAACATCATAATTTACAATCAATTCAAAGTGAAATTAAATCAGGCACAATTGGTTTATGTAGATATCACCTACATGAGCGCGAAAGTGTTTTTTACATAATTCTCAACTCTTCAAAATACGCAACGTAATAATTTTGTATACATGTGCATTATTCATTATAACAGTTATTTATTGCTTCAAATTATTTCGAGTAACTGTTTCGCCGTGTTATGTAATATACTATTCAGTACTTCTATTTGCCTATGCTTCGTGTACTCCTTACGAGTGAACTTCGTCATAAATTTTTAACAGACTTCAAAAAAGGAGGCGGTTCTCAATTCGTCGGTACGTTATTTTTATGTTTGTAACGTCAGAACTTTCGACTGGGTGAAGCTATTTTGAAAGCTGCAATTGCAATTTGGTCCAGATCTGACAATGGTATCCATGAGAAAACCATAACAGTCTTAAATTTGCTATAAGTATGTATGCGTCTGGTATCTATCTGGTCAAGATCGCCTGAGTAGGATGGATGAGGGCAGCCCAGTACCGATCATTATGGCGATATTTGGGGGAGGCCTTTGTCCAGCAGTGGACGTCTTCCGGCTGAAATGATGATAATGTATGCGATAAATTTACGAATAACTCAATATCGCGCCAACCGATTTTGATGTTTCTTTTTTTATTAGAAAGGATATACTTCAAAAGTAGTTTGAGAGTTTCGTTAGGTTCTGATTATGGGATCCATGATTCCGTTACTTTAGCGGAACTCTTCAATACTTAGGAGAAAATTAACGATAATCGGTCGAATCTTTTTATGTATAAAAATACGCAATTATTTTTTTACTTTTTAGTGCATATTATATATATATATATATATTGGTTTGAAATAGTGTTTTTAAACTCGATTTTTGTGTATTTTTTTTTATTACATACGCATATTAAAATCAAATCAAATTAAAATCACTTTATTCATGTAGGACATAGATGTCAAAAAAATATTATTCATTATTGAATTTACCCCCACTTCGTAAAGGGTTGAGCTAATGAGAAGAACTGGCAAGAAACTCATTGCCACTCTTTTATTAATCAACACTTACATTTTCATAGTTTTACAAATCACTTTAGTTACAATATAATATGTAAGGTGATGCAACAAAAATACTCAAACGTTAAATAGTCAATGCCTTACACAAGTAAGTCAAAAAAGAGAATGTAAATTAATACAAAACAAAAGTTATTGAGTACAGTAGCTGCATCATCCACACACACCGTAAATAAATGAAGGTATTTTGCGAGCATTTTATAAGCGATTATAAAAAAATATATATAAGAACTTTTAAGAATATTGGATTGTCTTTTGGGATCAGAAAGTTACACGTTAACGTAATGTTAAATAGTTACAGAGATATTTAGAAAGAAAATAAGGCCTTAAATTTTTTAATAATGTTTTCCAACTCAAGTTGGTCTTGGCCGCTAGGAAAGGTCGATGCATCTTATACATATTAATGAATTTATATTTATATAGTTTTTTCTTTGATTAAGTAACTAATTATTTTATCTTAGCGAGTGTTACAAAAACATTTAAAATAAAACACTTTTAAAGGATTAAAACGCGTGTAATTGTAACCGTTTTACATTAGATCTGGAAAGATCTCTCAGAAACCTTGGGTTAACTAAAATAAAAATGTAAATTTTACCCAAAAATCTAATGTAAAACCGTTACAATTACACGCGTTTTAATCATTTAACAGTGTTTTATTTAAATTTATTTAGTTTATTTTTTAATACTTTTTATGTAACATTTCATATTCAAAACACCTTTAAACTTGCACATGATTCATATGTTAGATGAAGCAGCTTAAAACTAATTTGTTATGTATGAATATAACAGCTATGGTAAAATACTTATTTTTTTAAAGAGTGGCTGTTGAGCTTCTCTCACGGGCTCTACTTTATCCGAACCTAATATTATGGTAAATCAGTAACTTAAGGCTGGGGACCGAGCCAACGGCCTTGAAGAATCGAACGGAACTAGGTTACCTCTCTCGTAGTATTTTTAATTTATTACAAACATAATATAAATTTCTTTACAAAACCTTAAACTAACAAAACTATGTCATGTTAAATAGTATCGGTGTACAATTAATAAATTTTCGTGCAATTTTTATCTAGATTATCATGTAATGTAACTGTGAAAGTTAGGGGTATTTTGATAATTTTTCGCACTGTCTAAAAAAATAGAAACGTAAAAAAAAATCTTCTCATATTTTGTAGATATATAATTATTTTTTGTAAAAATATAAGCTTTTATATAAACTGTCAAGAAATGGTTTCAACTATTGCTATTATAGCTATTTTGGCGATTTCTTGGAATAGCGGCCTTAAATTAAATTAAAGTTTATTTGAGTTTGTTCTAAAAAAAGATGAAATAGAATATTTATATTTATATAAGTAGATACTAAGTAATAAGATCGACACAAATTAAATTTCAAAACAAAATTTATGAACGATGCGGGACTCGAACCAGCGATCTCTCGCGCTCTGTGCGAGCGCTCTTCCTCTAAGCCAACCGATCGAGCGTTCATAAATTTTGAAATGTCTTGTTCTACTCTCAGGATGTGGCTTCATCTACAGGATCTACTTTACAGTTGATAACCAGCTCAACCCCAATATTTTCAAATTAAAAAATTGTCTTGAGATGTCGCTCTGTCAAATCTAAACAATTTCTTATTCTTTTAAAGTGATAACTGTCACTTCTGGGATGAATTACACAAATCCCAGAAGTGAGGGTTATTACTTTTAAAAAAAAACAAATTAATAAGATTTATTCAATTTGTTGATGTTGGTACAAAGTAGTTACGTTATACCTAAGTACCCAACCCTACTCTGTGGTTATACCAGTGAATAAAATATAAAAGTACTGTATACTATTTACCGTTACGTTTGCTGTTGAAATATGAGTTCTGAGCGCTTTGTGTGAAAATAATCTTTATAAAAAAATATAATTAAGGTTTGTTAAACTGTACATACGCCATTTTATTTATAATATAAATTGTATTTATTAAAAAAACTACAGATGTGTCCACGTCTTTCGACGAAAAGTCTCTTGTTTGAGATCCATACAAATCTCTTTAACAGATTTCTCTGTCGGTACGTCCTCTTCATATATTAACCGGTTTTGACTTATGTGTGAATAGATCAAGCGATATAATGACTCGGAAACGTATCTGCATTCATTTAAATTTTATTCTTTTTTCTATGTCTTTTGCCAGAGAGATTGTCTCTAATAGGTACATTATACGTTGCTGGGTTTTCAAATAACCAAAACACAACTATTACGCGGTGATTAACATAATAAATTTACATAATTAATAATAAACACTTTGTTTAAAAAAAACCCTGTATGATATGAAGTAGAACGCGGAGACACCACTATAAATAAATAAAAAAATCAAAACCCCTTAGATTAAATTCTACAGTAAATATATATATAGGTACATAATTAATACATAAACAGTAATGATCATGTTTATTAGAAAGAAACAAATACAAAATAACACTGGCCATACAAAAGTAAAAACAAATTATTAAAAGTAATTCATCGACTCCATGTTCAATCATATCGAAAATGTAATCATTAAAATAATCATTTGTTGTTAATAAATTTTACAAGAATGTAATTAAGTGAATAACTTTTATTCGATAATCAATTATCTATAAAACGCAATAAATGTCCGTTAAACAACCTTCATTGACACATTTTAAATGCTGACAACACTTTTTAATAATTATGCTTTTAAATAACTGGCCATTATGTATCCGCTGACTGCTTAAATTTCAAATTCAGAACTTACTTGTTAAATTCCAATGTACACAAATCACAGAGCACGTATAGACTCACAGGCACACGATAAAATACTGTCAGCGTTGAGCCACAACCTTGTGCAACTTGCCGGAAAAAAGTTTACTTTCTAACTTCGGATTCGCGGCTACACCGACCACTTTCATTGAACGAAATGGCGAACGTGGAATGACGATTTGAGGCCGAAAGTTCAAGAGCAATGACCTTGTTTAATAAGTGACACAGGTGAAGTTTGGGACAGTACTGTCATTTGTCAATTATTGTAATTTATTCATACTGCTTACTGATTTGTGATAAGTTGTTTTTCCGTTACCATTTCGAGATATTATTCGGTTGGAACTTACATAGTCACTTATATGGTTTATTTCGTGGTAGGTGCTATATTATACCCAAATATTACGTTACTTACTGGCCTGGTAATAATAATAATAATACTATAATAATACCGACACACTCTTACACAAATTATCTTGCCCCAAACTAGGCATAGCCTGTACTATGGGTGCAAGACAACATTATATTTAATACAACATACTTACTTAAATACATAAATACATAGAAACATCCATGACTCGGAAACAAACATCCATTTTCATTATATAAATGATTGCACCTACCGGGCCTCGAACTTGGGACCTCTAGCTCAATAGGCAGGGTCACTAACCACTGGGCTATAGGGGTCGTCGAAATGCAATGTTTCAATGTTGGCAGTACAAATCCGAATCGATGTTTTTGCAAGACGGTAAGACCCACCATACACAGTTCCATATATCATATGTGATCCTCCTTTCGTCACCAGTTGTCGATGTCTTCCAAAAGGGTTCGGTTTCGTTAGCTCTTATTAAAGAATCATGTCCTTCAGTCAGCTTGTGAGATAATAAAATGTCCATCTTTGTTGTACCTAGCTTTTTCCAATACCTGAGGATACAGGAATACAGGAGCGTTGCCGGCCTTTAAGGAAGTTTCTTCAGCTGTGTCGTAACTACTTATTCTGATCTTGCTCTACTTTTTGAACAATGGCGTCCATTTTATCCGTAACAGGGTGACCAGATCTATGACAACAAAATTCCCAGATTGAAAACGCTTAACGGCCATTTTCAATAACCTATCTATCTTTAGTTTAATTTACTAGAGGTAGGCAAAACTATCCTTTTAAGCATACTTACATTTCAATAACCTATCGGCATAAATCATTGGACTATCGGCCGTTTTCAATAACCTATCTACCCTTAGTTTAACTTACGGATACATTCCAATGCTATCTGTCAAGAAGATGTAAATAAGCGTTAAAGGATTTTATCTACCTCTAATAAGTTAAACTAACGATAGATGAAAAAGCATAAAGGCATAAAAGGCATTTATTTTCTCAAAATTGATTATTTTAGAATTCTTTTTGATGTCATTTCTAATAACTACTAGATACTACTACCGTTTCGGAAACAAATGGCGCTCTGAGAGAGACGAAGCGGCGCAAGAAACTCTCCCAGCGTTCTTTTTTTTGCGATCTTTTCAATAAAAATATACAATATTGTAAAATCATTTCTATCGCTATAAAATAATCACAATCTAGTCCCAGGCTGTCCGATCATTTAGATATTCAGCAGTGGAGTAATAGGATTTACGCATATTTTTTTATAAAACATTTAAATTTATTTATAGATAATGCCTAACAGTGGCTGGGACTTTATTATAGAAAAGTATACATTTACCCTTAAAGCTGTTATGTATCTTACGAAGCCTACTAGAATTAGTTACAAGCAATCCCTTATTTCTAGTGTTATAATAATGAAAATCACTATTAAGAGCAAAAAGGTGACGATTTTTGTGAACGTATATTAAATTTTCATAAATGTACTGAAAATGAACAGTCCTAATATTTATTTCTTTGAGAGACTGTCTATAACCAAGCTGATATATAGCTCGAACAGCTCTCTTTTGCAGAGCAAACACTATATCAATGTCAGCAGCATGACCCCATAGTAAAATACCGTACGTCATGATGCTGTGAAAATAACTGAAGTACACTAATGTAGCGGTCGCAACATTCGTGTACACTCTAATCTTTCTAACTGCATATGCCGCAGAGCTGAGTCTATCTGATAGGTTATTGAAAACGACCGTGTTGGACATAACTATGGATAGATAAGATCTTTTCATTAAACGGTGACAGCAACGTATCCGTAACTAGAGATAAGTTATTGAAAACAGCCGTAAACCAACTTCGTGCAACTTACTGATGCTGTTTTAGGTTCATAAATGTTTTTTTTTTACAGATGACAGAGATGACAGCAATACTCCATGTGTGGCCGGACCTGCGCTTTGTATAGCGCTAAAATGTGGGCCGGCTTGATGTATTGCCGTGCTCTATTAATAACGCCCAGCTTCTTCGAAGCCAATTTGGCTTTGACCTCCAGATAGCCACGGAATTGACAATCGCTCGAGATTTCGAGTCCGAGTATTCCGATACTAAGCGAGGCTTTAAAGAAAGTGTTTTCGAAGAGCGGTGATACGACAAATGGGGTTTTTTTAGTGATAAACGCGCAAACTTGAGTCTTCTGGTGGTTAAATAGGACAAGGTTCAATTTACCCCATTCCGCGACCTTCTCGAGAGAGGACTCGATAGAAGACACAATTTTCTCACGGCACTGGTCAACGTTTTCCCGAGAGAGACCAGCATGGCCCGTGTATACGGCATCACCAGTGCTGTATAGCAATGTATGTTGGAGGTGTCCAACATATCATTGATATGCAGAAGAAACAGCGTGGAAGATAGCACACAGCCTTGGGGCACTCCAGCATTCACGGGCATGGGATTCGAGCGAAAACCGTCGACAACGACTTGTATGCTGCGCCCAGTGAGGAAGCTGGAGGTTCAGCTCCCGGGAAGCCCAAATGGTGGAAGTTTTGAGAGGAGCGCCTTGTGTCTTACACGATCAAAGGCCTTCGCTACATCCAGGCTAACTGCCAGGCCTTCCCCATGGCGAAAGCCGTATTGTCGGTCGTTCATCAACTGGTGACGCTCTAGGTATGCCAAAAGTTGGCGGCTAATTATGCTCTCCATGATTTTGGAGAGCAGGGAGGTTATAGCAATAGGCCTGTAGTTTGCCGGATCCGAACTGTCTCCTTTTTTTTGATCCGATGGACATGGGCTGACTTCCATGAGTCAGGGACTACGCCTTTGGAATAAGAGTGCCGGAATAAACGCGTTAGCACCGGCGTCAACTCAGGGGCACACGTTCTAAGCACGATTGGAATAATGCCTTACGGCCCGCTCGACTTCCTGACGTTCAACGAAAACAGAGCTCGCCTAACAGTTTTCTGTCTGAACTGTACTTCTGACATAGAGCTCTGACACCGCGGGATGTCGTCGGTGTTTTTACGTTGTCGTCAAGAGTCGAGTTGGAGGCGAAAAGAGCGCACAGGAGATCGGCTTTCTCTGTTGTGCCAGTGTGTCATTCCTCATGTGCAACGGCGGCATGGACGGCTGGTTAAAGTTACCAAGAGCAGCTTTCAACAACGACCAGAACTTGCGTGTTCCGGTCGGGTAACTGGAAAGCTGCTCGCTGATTTTGACGACGTGCTTAGACTTCGCACTGGCGATTTGCCGCTTAAAAAATCTGGAGGCACTGTTATATTTCTAACTTTGCAGTTCGGTTCCTTTGTGCCCAGCGCCGCAAACCAAGTTCGATACGCCTGTTTTTTGCAGTCAGATGCTGCTTTAACAGACGCATTGAACCAGGGCTGTGATCTGCTACCAATCGGTACTACAGAGCTTGGTATAAAAATATCCATGCCCTGCAGTATCACATCGGCTACTGCAACGGCGCAGGCACTAGGATCGTCCGAAGGGAAACAAACCTTGCCCCAAGGATAGGATGCAAAAAAGGAACGCATCCTATCCCAATCTGCTGACTTATAGTGCCTAACGCAGCGGGTCGCAGGTGGTCTGCGACGTTGGCGTCGGATGGGCACTACACTCCTGACCAATGGTCGGACGTTCCGAGAGGGGCGTAGACCTGGTAACTATCGGGATGTGTAGTCAGCAGAAGATCTAATAAGGACCGCATGTGGCTATCCACATCCGGAAGCCGCGTTGGCGACTCAACCAATTGGGACAGGCCGCCGTTTGAACGCAGCCCATGAGATGATCGGTTTCTACGTTACCATTATGACCTGTAGACGCACGCATAGATGCGGACGCGTCCTCTAGATCTACGCGGAGTCAGAGAATAGACAGGTCCCTACCCTCAAAATTGCCGAGATGGTGACAGCAGATATCCTCCCTAACGTACACACATACCCTAGCATGAGGCAAAAAATTGTGCTCAGTTTTGTACCCGGGGTACGTTAAATATGACGTATTGCTTGGTCGAGATATCTGCGCCTCCGTAAGGAAACACAAGGCCGGCTGCACCGTCTCAAGGTGGTAGTGGACGGCGTTTAAGTTGGAGTGAATTCCCCTGATGTTACAAAAGTCCACATTAAGCGTACCCTCCTGAGGTAATTTCTCTTTTAATACCGCTCTCATATTTTGTTGGGGGAAATGGGGGGGGGGGGGGGGGAATGGCCTCCGGTTCTCGACACTAACCTATGCGAAACATAGCCGCACTAGGCCGCTACTTCACGCCGGTATTCTGTGCGTGTGTGGTAAGTAACCCGGACGAGTCTGGCCCGATTGAGCTGACGTCAAAAGACGGTAGCGTGACTCTCCCACTTTCAATAAGCCCGTAGTCGCCTCTTACGACACCCTTGGGCCTGGGACTATCCTATTCTTTTTACGCCCCGGGGAAGTACAGGGCACGCCCCGGGGAAGCACAGGGCTTCTTTTGCTATCGAGTGTTATACTAATGGTTGATAGATAATATAGGACCATTAACCAATTGGATTAACCAGTGGGAGGCTCCTTTGCATATGAAGCTGGCTAAATTATGGGTACCATAACGGCGCCTATTTCTGTCGTGAAGCAGTAATGTGTAAAGATTATTGTGTTTCGGTCTGAAGGCGCCGTTAACATCTTGTCTCACGTGATGAGCGCAATTCAAGTGCCGCTCAGAATTTTTGGGTTTTTTTCAAGAATCCTGAGCGGCACTGCATTGTCATTACAATGCCCATTGACAGGGCGTATCAATTACCATCAGCTGAAAGTCCTGCTCGTCTCGTCTCTTATTTTCATAAAATAATGTAGCTGTAACACTAAACTACCTATATACTTCTATCATAATTTTTCTGTATTGCCTTCCACTACTGAAGCGATTTTAAAGATGTGAATGACTTCGTAAGCAACAGACCAACGTATATTTTGCTATCTATATTCTATATATATCAATATTATTAGGCGCTTTTGAATTTTTATTTTAAACTTAAATAAATTTTTCATGATAGGTTAGGAAAAAGTCTTTAAGCAAATAAGTAGTATGTATGAACTTGTAATAAATCTGCCTATGTCATCGAAAAGGAATCGCTTGTTTTTCTTTCTTTCAATATAAGTGAATCTTTTTTTTTTTAATTTTAAATGTATCGTATTTATATATTTTATATTTAATAGAAAAGAAGAAAAAAATACAACATTCCAACGTTAACGTTCACTGTTAAAAAATGTTGCCAATATACTATCTACAGATAGAGATAAATTACTGCCTTCTACTGTTAGTAATTAGCTGTCAATAATCTGAAGCTGTCCCAATATACCCCATAAGTCATTCTTATCACCTTATATTGGAACGCGTGAATTGCAATTTCCATACAAACTTTATAGCGCTGGTAAGCTATGCGTCGTCCCACTGATAGACAGCGTGCACGGATAAGGTGAGTTAACGTCGATAAGTTTATTGGGATAGAAAAGTCAACGATAGTTACGATTTTATCGCAAGTAAGAGATAGACAGAATATTGGGAACGGCCGTTTT
This sequence comes from Leptidea sinapis, assembly GCF_905404315.1. Lineage (NCBI taxonomy): Eukaryota > Metazoa > Arthropoda > Insecta > Lepidoptera > Pieridae > Leptidea > Leptidea sinapis. The sequence continues at coordinate 2,792,765 of NC_066277.1, forward strand.
TCTATTTATTTCTTTATCTTCAAGCAAAGCAGTTGTTCTCCACGGCCTGTCTACGTGAAATAATCATTTTTCTCAGTTGAAACAATAAATACATTGTCCGATAAATTTTATATTCAAATATTTATTGCAACGTTCAAATCAAATTAATAAAAAAGCAATAAATTTCACGAAACTCGCGGATATATCAAATGTTAGATATTTTAAGTTAGATGTTGAAATGAAATACACGATTTCAATTTTACTTTTCAGTGGTTTTTTCCATGTAAATTGCTTAATTCCAAGTCTTAGTGTCCAAAAAGGTATAGATTATTGCTTATTAATTTTTAGGTATAGATAAATGGAACGCTATGGACGTGTTAGTGTTATAACCGATCATATAAAGACTATTCCAGCCCCATTTCCAGACCTATTTAGCTGCGTAAATATATAATTTAAATACTTATAATTGTACCAACGTCTTCAGGAGTGAAAATTAGAGAGTTATTACACGCGTCACAAAAATGTGACTAGCCGCTATATTATGATGTCTTGTTAAGGCAATTACTTTTCTTATAGAAATGGAAGACTAACGAACGTCTGCGCCACCCGATGTTAAACGATCACCAGCACCAACACTCACTCGCAACTAAGAACTCAGACGGAGAATCATAGAAGCATTGCTGGCATTTAGGAAGGTCTCATGTTGTAACGTCCGGGAAACGACGGGTAAAAATTTGGTTGTACGTGGCAGAAAGTTCCTTGAATACCGCACTGTGGAGGAATACCACGCATCCAAATAGTGAGGACGATATCTAAGATTATGGCCTATAGTGTGTTGGTGAAAATCTGTAGTAATAATAAGTTCACAATGCTATTTAGAATACTTCCCGCAGTAGATGCAGGTAGAAGACACACAATAAAGTGATCTAGCCGTTCATAGAGTTCTGGATCTCCGACAATTTGCGCAGCTCTGCGATGCACACGGTCAAATGGTTCGAGTTGATATTGGGGTGCATCAATCATCAGTTGGATCATCGATAGCTGGGCCTGTTGTTCATAAAGCACTAGAATATGGCCAGCTTGAACGATTACCTTGCCCTATTAATGAACCCTAGTTTCTTAAAAGCCAATGTGGCTCTGAGTTCCAAACGACGCCCAAAATTTAGAGATCCAGTATTTAGATAATATACGAGCCATGAAGAAGAGTGTTATCGAAGAGTTGTGATACGTTAAATGGTGTTGTTAGTAGTAGGCACGTAGGTCTTCTGGGGGTAAAATTGAACAATTTTAATTTTGCCCCATTTCACGCTCTTCTTAGGTGAGAACTGAAGAGAAGATAAAAGTTTCTCCCAGCATTAGTCGAAGATTTCCCGTGAGAGGCCTGTATGGCTGATGTATAATAATGATATTTGAGGGCGCAAAACCGGTCTAGCCAGATCTCATATCTGAGAAAATGCATCTTTAGATTTTGCTTCCCCATCGTCTTCCAGGACCATCCTATTTATACAGCAAGAAGCCCATTTGGCCTGCAATGTTTCTGTAACTTGCAACTGGGGCAGAGTGCCTTCATAGTGCATCTACATACCGATCGGTCCTGAGCATCTCTACCAATATAACTCCACGTCTTTTCAATGTCTTTCCCTTCGCCAATTACGTTCTTCCGTAAGGTTTGCTTTGGACGACCGCGTTTGCAGATTACCTAGAGAGTGCCAGTCTAAAGCTTGCCTCGGTTGGAATGACTTCGAAGAGTGTGACCTATCCAGCTCCATTTGCGGCATTTAATCTGTTAGTTGATTTTGACTTATTGACAGCGTTTCCTAAGATAATCTTTTGATATTTTGTTGGACTAGTATATATATACCAATTGCATTGAGAAGGCAATGGGACTTGTTCGCCCAGGTAACTTATATAAAATTACAAAATATGATATTAGTTGACAGAAAAGCTATCCAGAAAAAACGTCAAGACACGTTAGAAATATGCAAAATATTTAATGAGCAGAACCATTTTATAGAAGAAAAAGGCAGGGTTAAAAGAGATACGACGTATTTGGACAATCCAGCATTGAACGATGAAGACCTACGAAGGGTTGAAAGTATTGTCGATAAAATGTATGATGATAACATTGATGGTACCAAAGTTACGTATAGACGAAGGAATGGGGTAACGGTCAAGGTAATCTTCATACACCATAGGTTAAACAGGTTTTAGCGACCGATTTTAAACCTGTTGGTTCTTTAAGTTTGACCTCGAATGCTTTATTAATGGTCTATCTATAGATGTAGGTAAGTAAAAAACTGATAGGAGTTAAACTAAGTGACAGGATAAGAAATAGTGAGATAAGGAAACGTTGTGGTCTGAAAGATGTTGTGACAAAAATTGAGAAAGGTATGCTGAGATGGTTTGGACATGTCGAGAGAATGAATGAAGCACGATTGACGAAGAAAGTGTATAAGGCCAGTGTGAATGAAAGTGTTGGAAGGGTTAGACCTAGGCGGACGTTTCAAGATCAGGAACGTCTTGAAAAAAGGCCAGGTCAAGAGTACCCTAAACCGGAGAGCATGTATGAAAGGAATAATGAAAGTGGACGAAGCGAAACAAGTATGTAAGGATCGTAGCAAGTGGAAAGAAGTGGTCTCTGCCTACCCCTACGGGAAAGAGGCGTGATTTTATGTATGTAAGTAAAAAACTTACCTACATCTATAGATTGATTGAAATATTGCATCTAGTTACACTTTCGGGCACTTATTAAATTCAAATATTATAATATTTTTTCCTTTCAATTTTATACCCATTCATAACCATCGCCCCTCAACAGAATGAACGATCATATATATGATCGACGACCTGTATAGCCGGATGGTTAGCGATCCTACCTACTAAGCTAGAGGTCCCGGGTTCGAATCCCGGTAGGTGCAAGCATTTATATGATGAATATGGATGTTTGTTTCCAAGTCATAGTTGTTTAAATGTATTTATGTATGATTATATAAATTTATGTATGTTTAAGTAAGTATATTGTATTAAATATATCGTTGTCTTGTAACCCACAACACAGGCTATATATACTTAACTTGGGGCAAGATAATTTATGTAAAAAAGTGTGTCAATATTATTATTTATTTATTTATATAATTAACTGCAAGCTAATAATAGCACTATCGATATCTTCCGATATAATAAAGGGTCCAAGTTTATAAGTGAACTAAAAAAAACTGACATCATTAACTAGCTTAATGTTTTATTTTATTTAATTTTCAATATGTTTTGTTTTTACTAACGTGTTGTTGTTTTTATTTTGTGAATGCTGTTTTAAAAAAATCTGATTTAAAAAAAGTGTATACACTTTAATAGATGTTACACTTCAAACCATAGGAATTATAAGTTATGAATAATTATTTGACGACCCATATAGCCTAATGGTTAGTGACCCTGACTACTAAGCTAGAGGTCCTGGGTTCGAATCCCGGTAGGTGCAAGCATTTATATGATGAATATGGATGTTTGTTTCCGAGTCATGGATGTTTATATGTATTTATGTATGTTTAAGTAAGTATATTGTATTTAATATATCGTTGTCTTATAACCCATAGTACAGGCTTATGCCTAGTTTGGGGCAAGATAATTTGTGTAAAAGTATGTCAATTATTAGTTATTTATAATATTTAATAGTTTATAATTTGTATAGTTACAAATGCTTAATTTAAGGTCAATAGTGTATCATAATAAAAAATAAATAAATTTCTTCTTCATCACTGCATCACAACAGTAATCCAATGGTTAAGATCCCCATTGGTTAAGTACTGTTCGGGTACGGGACCCTAAGTAATGCTTGTGGCGGCGACGTGGGGCGGGGAATTCCCTTAATGTCCATTGGTCTTGCTCGTAAACAGGTGCTACTTGTCGTGGCTGGATGATCATGTTTTTTTTTCTTTTATTTTGAAAACAAACAGCTATATATTTTATATAGTTTTAGCCTTAATTTAGAAAAATATAATATGCCAGCCACGTACGAGTAAAAAAAAGAAGGACTCCGCGCCGTGATATTAGCAAGTGAAGCACCGTTATGCTAGTGTATGTGCGGTTACGGGGGATACTAGTTACACAATTTTTTCTCCCTTAAATAATCGTATATGGCTACAAATACTTATAAAGTATCGTTTTTACACTTTTTCACAAGGCACGACGGCATTTTTAAAATATTTTATTGAGTCGCAAACTTATCTGTCACAGACGATGACAATTCTCATTATGGCCGCCTATCGGCCTGTAGTAGTGTTAGTGTGTGCGTGGGGCTATGTATTTACACGTTAATCGGCTTGTTTCGGTGCTACACTATTATGTAAGATGACACGGAGTCCTTATTTTTTTACTAGTCCGTGATGCCAGCAAAGTTTTCACAAACGTGTTTTAAACAAAACAAACAGCTATATATTTTACAAAGTTTTAGCCTTAATTTATAAAAATACAATATGCCAGCAAAGTTTTCACATACGTGTAAATTCATAATTGCTAGATTAATTACTCGATCGGGTACAACTCGGCTCGGATATAACTCTAAAGTTATAGATAAAGGTAAAGGTTACCATAAACTCTGCTTCATCTTTTTAAAATTAAATTAAGGTATTTTATTTTTCATTTCTCATACTCGGAAATAATAATGTTGTCTTGATCTGATTATTGGGTGGAAAATGCTGGTTCCCTCCATGGAGAGGGAAAAACTCATACAAATTACTTTCCACCTAAGTGCCGGAATGAACTTCAAAAATAGAACTGCTTTCAGTTGTGAATAAATTTATGTAAAAAAAAACTAATTAAAAAAAAAAGCTGCGGCCATGAGACTTTCTAAACAGCCAGTGTGAACTTAGCGCAAACTTCTTTGAGCGGAATAAGCCGCAACAATTACGCGGAGAGTTCCATATTTAAAATTTAAAAAGTCGTCGTAAATTGTCCTAATTTGACAATTAATTTTAAATAGGTACTACTAATATTATGATATATTATCAATAAATAGTTTAGATAAACAACTATTTTTATTTTCTTCATATTCGAAATGAAAAGTAAAGTGCTTAACACGGGTAAAACAATCTACTATTTTATAATCGCAAATAAAATGCTAGCATAATACCATTATTTATTTACGGTGTGTGTGGATTGATGCATCTAATGTACTCAATAACTCTTGTGTGTTTACTTATTAATTTGAATTTACATTTTTAACTTACTCGTGTAAGGCGCTGAGTGTTTGACGTTTGAGCATTTTTGTTGAATTATTTTACATAATATATTGTAATAATTGAAATGATTTGTATAACGATGAAGCTGTAAATGTAAATTTAAAAGAGTGGCAATGAGTTTCTTGCCGCTTCTCCTTATTAAAGCTCAACCACTTCTGAAGTGGTGGTAAATGTTAAAACAAAACATATTTCCTTGACCTACATAAACAAAGTGATTTTGATTTGTAATAATCTAGATATTTTTATTAAAGAAAAGTGATCCAGTGCCACAGAGAAGGTATGACTTCGCGCCTGCCAAGTTGTCAGTGTCCCTTGAAGAACTGCCGGACGAACAGAGTAAAGTTAGTAACAATGCATCGTTGAAGAAAATACCATGGATTAAGAAATGGGATCATGGTATTGTTCCATACTACATCGACTCGAATACTTACGGTAAGATGTTGTTACATGTTGCTTTAATGTGAAATACGTTGACTGGATTCAGTTTTTAGGAAGAGGTTTACATACAGGTTACTTGATGGTATGTGATTACACCAGTTCTTATTTTATGGAAAAGGAGGGCAAAGGATCGTACGGGTCACCTGGTGTTAAGTGATTACCGCCGCTCAAAATAATCACAGGAGCGTTGCCGGCCTTTAAGGCGAAGAGTAAGCAGAAAACACGCAAACATGGTGTTTTTAGACAAGTTTTGTGGTGCATGTATAGCATTTCGAGCTATGAACACTACTTAATCCTGTTACACATATCCTTAAGTCTTATTTGTAGGTTGCTAATGCTTGCTGTTGGTTATAGTTAACACTGCCGAGCCTTGTTGAACTTCAACTTTTCTTTGAACTTAAACAAGTTTTTTGGCATGACGTGACGCATTTTTTTGGTACTTCTCTCATAAAAGTTATTCTTATAGCTCATACTTTTTTGTGTAGGTTCATTTATTCAGATTAGTAGTGACTAACGAGGATTGTAAGCATATAAACTGTTTTCCACGCAAGAATTTTGAAAATATTGGCTTTGTTACATAGATGGCGGGCCGGCCGAAACTCGCTTAAGGTCGCTGGCATTTAGTGTCGCCTTAAGGAAGGTGTCCTTGTATGCTTTTTTGGAGGCACCCATGTCGTATCGTCCCGGAAACACCGCACAGGGAAGCTCATTCCACAGCTTTGTAGTACGTGGAAGAACGCTCCTTGAAAACCGCACTTTGGAGGACCACCACACATCCAGATGAGGATGATATACTAATTTGTGGCGTGTCGTGCGAAGATGGAATTTGGCAGCATGAATCAGGTGACACAGTTCTTCGGAACACTCCCCATGATAAATGCGGTAGAAAACACAGAATTAAGCGACGTCTCTGCGCAACGCCAAGTGCTCCAGCCGTTCACACAGCACTGGGTCCCCGAGAAGGTCAAATGGATCGAGCTGATACTGGGGTGCGCCAGACCAGAGATGACAGCAATACTCCATATGTGGCCGGACCTGTAGTTTTTAGAACGCTAGAATGTAGGTTCGTGAAAATTTCATCTTTTAATCGTATTTTAAATAAGAAACCGCCATAAGCTTATGTCGCAGTCTACAGGTAAGTTGTCCAAGAGTAGTGCTGGCAAAACTTCTTTGCATGTTTTAGCTTAACCCCTCACACTCCAGTTCACTGTCAAATATATGACACTTTTACTCCCGACTCCCTTCAGTAATTCTATGTATAATATAGTACAAATACTTAGACTGAGATCTATACAGCTTACTTAGACTTTGCTCAGACTTCACTTACGCAAAACTTAGCTGAGTGTGATAAAACGCGAACATGACTTTCGCATTGGGGTGCCTATAATAATAAAAATAGTTTAAAAACTAAAAAACACGCTTTTGTTCCATAGTTATTGGATGAAATTTAAAATTAACATCAATTTATGCCTTATCGACGATAAATGAGTATTAGATAAATCAACAAAAATTTAAAAATTGGAATCATTTTATCATATGTATTGTCATCGATCCTCGATAAATCTACGAAGTTTTAACAAAATCCGGCCGTTTAAATTGGGTCAAAACCGCGACGAAATGAGTCAGTTACAAACAAACATACATAAATATAAATATAAATATACATAGATAAAAAAGACTGTAAAGTAGTACTTAAGAAAAAATTAAAAGAGCACTTTCTTAATGTCTCCACGTAAGCCTTAATATTTAAAGTAGTATAGTTCAGTTTTATGTATACAGGTAAGAGTATAATATGTTTTTAGGAATATTATGAATTGATAACTAATTAATGATAGGTGTGTAATGTTATATGTGTATTAGTAATAGTGTATATAACTAACAAATTAGGTATAATTTATTATAGATGCACAATAGTATAATATTGTCTAAGAACGTAAACTCGCCAACAAACTGTTGCAGCAGTTTGGCGAGATGTAAAATTTAAGTACCAACTGTGCATATATTTATCATTAAACAAATTTATAAAAAAAATACAGGTGAAGCTAATAAAAAGCGTGTAAAAACCAAATCAAAGATTATGCTAAGCCTACACTCATCTAAGTTTTACGTAAGTAAAGTGAAAGTAGGCTCTATAGTTCTCGGCCTCAATCTCTAATTGAACTTCCAGATGTTCAACTAGCAGAGACAATAATAAAGGCGTTTGAATATTTTGAAAAGGCCACGTGTATTAGACTGCAACGGTTACGGAACAAACCGACAGACAAAGATTCGCTGCAGAAGGTTGAGTGGTTGTACATTACGAATCCCTCCGGCTTGAGACAGTGTGTTCACAGCAACGAAAGAAAACCTAATACTGGAGTACAGGTACATACATATATTTAAAGGCATAAAAGGCATTTATTTTCCCAAAATTGATTCCTTTAGAATTCTTTTTGATGTCATTTCTAATATACTAGACACTATTATCGCTTCGGAAACAAATGGCGCTCTGAGAGAGAAGTGGCGCAAGAAACTCTCCCAGCATTTTATTTTGCGCTGTTTTTAATCAAAAATACAATATTATACGGTCATTGCTATTGCTATAAAATAATCATAATCTAGTCCCAGGATGTCTAATCACTTAGATATTCAGCTGTGGAGTAGTAGGATTTACGACAGAGGCATTTGTTAATAAAATATTTAATTATTTTTATAGACAATGCCTGAACAGTGGCTGGGAATTTACTATAAAAGTGTATACATTTACTCTTAAAGCTATTATGATCGTTTACTAGATAGTAGGGCAAACGAGATTGGGGTTCACGTGATGGTTTGCGATCACTGCGACTTACTGCCCGGCAAAACAAGCATCACTGGGATATCTTATATCTTTAAATGAGCAATTCTTATCAATATATATATATATATATATATATATATCTAAATATATATCTCGGAAACGGCTCCATTGATTTTCATAAACTTTAGTATACAGGGGATTTCGGGGGTGATAAATCGATCTAGCTAGGTTTCAATTTAAGAAAATGTATTTTTATCCGTGTTTTAATGAGAAACATCTACAATAATATTAGGATACAAAGGGAAATTTCGCCACTATATACAAGACTATTATAGCTAAAGAGATCAGTGATCCGGAAAGCAGGAGACCCCGGTTCGAATCCAGATGTCCTATTAGTTTTTTTTTTGTTCAAGTTTTGAACATTCTGAAAAATCCGAGCACTGCTCGATCGTCCGGATATTTATTTTTAATAAATAAACAATAATTTATTTTGTGAGTATTATAGATTGATGTAAAGGTGTTGTGTTACTGATTATTATTATTATAATGATGAAAATTCAATGAAATGAACTGGGTTAATTAAAAAAAACTTGGTAGAACTATTATATCAACACAGTACAACAGAAAACACGGAATTATTAACAACAAAATTCTAAACGTAACCATAAAAACTTCTAAAAGAAAGCAGTAATAGCACGAAAATATCACGACATGTACCTAACGGTTATGAAATTGCAAACCGTACTGACGAATCAGAACGAGTTCAAGGGGGTGAAAGGGGAACGGTAGGGGGCTTCATGTGTAGTACCTACTTTCTTGCGTGCATGCGCGCTTGTTTGAAACCTAACCTGGAAAACCGTGCAAGGAATTTCATCCCGGATCATCTCAGTACTTGGAACCCAATTCACTGTAAACAATTCAGTATCAGTGCCGGATTAACCAAATATCAAAAGCTACGGGTCCCACGCCAAGGGGGGCCCCGAATATTAAAACCCAATTATCTGTGCTCGAATTTTTGTTACTGCTGCTGAAACTTACGGCGCGGACTGACTAGGATTGTAAATGCTACAACCAACCCTACTTACAATATTTGTGTTGATCATGTGGCTAAGCTGCAAATGGGCATTTATCTATACTACTATATATACTAATATTATAAAGCTGCAGTGTTTGTTTGTTTGTTTGTTTGTTTGTTTGAACGCGCTAATCTCTGGTACTACTGGTCCGATTTGAATGATTCTTTCAGTGTTGGGTAGTCCATTTATCGAGGAAGGCTATAGGCTGTTTTTTTTCAAAATTAGGGATCCGTAATAAAATTGCTATTTTGTAACACAAGGTGTAAAATCGAAAATCTATTTTTGCGTGCGCTGCAAAAACTATTGACAATAGAACAAAATGATGTACAGGCTATAATATAGGCAATATTTTATTACTTATAAAACTATCGCGTGAATTATACTTTATATGGCAAAACAACGTTTGCCGGGTCAGCTAGTTTTACTATACAAATGATTTGAGTTTTCTTTAGTGTTAATTCCGCCAATATTTGTCTTTAAACAATTCGACACGTTTTCGCCTCTACACGAGGCATCCTCAGGACGTGTTGTCGACTCAAGTTTTTAGTTTCAGTCACACGTGTCGAATTGTTTAAAGACAAATATTGGCGGAATTAACACTAAAGAAAACTCAAATCATTTGTATAATTATGGATTTCCGCAAAATAACGCCTACATCAATAAATTTTAATTTATTTTACCCGTTTTCTTTTGTTTATTCAAAATCTACATATCTATTAAATTGAAAATTTGTTCGGTTTAAATTTTAAGAAAGTACTAATTCTATAAAATTCTTTAAAAAATTTATGTTTTTATAGCTGAAAATACGGAGATTTTTGACTTCAAAGTTTATTTTTGGGAAGCAACTTTCAAATTTTTATTGGATGTTTCAAATTATATATATAAATATTCTATTCGGTTCAAAATTTTCTTTAAGTCCTTCTTTGTGCACTGTATTTTTTGCGTCGGAATATTTTCATTGCGTTATGTTGTAATCAACTCTCTAAGAAACCAATTTTTGTGGATATTGAGGTGATGACCGCTCCTTAATCTGTGGTATATTGAGTTAACTTAATATAATGTGAAACTTTGCAACTTTTCCTACTAAGACAATCCACGTCAGACACTCGGTTACCGACTATTTCCAATATATACCAAGAGCTCTTTAAAAAATTCCAACGGGCCCCACGCTTGCTTAATCCTGCAGTGTTTAGAATGTATGTATTGTTTGAGTATTACGTGATGTTGGATTTCCACGGCAGGAATCAGGTCAAACATCTCTTTGGAAAACTCCCAGTGATGAATGCCGTCGAAGACACTTAATGAAGCGATGTCTCTGCGGAACGCGAAGGGATTCAGCCGTTTACAAATTACTGGATACCTGGATTTAATATAGGGAATTGAGTGTATGGGCTGAGAGAATAATAATAATACTGACACTTTTACACAAATTATCTTGCCCCAAATTAGGTATAGCCTAGCATACTATGGGTACAAGACAACGATATATTTAATACAATATACTTACTTAAACATACATTTATACATATAAACATTCATGGCTCAGAAACAAACGTCCATATTCATCATATAAATTGATTGCACCTACCCGGATTCGAACCCGGGACCTCTAGCTTAGTAGTCTGGGGCACTAACCATTCGGCTATATGGGTCGTCAATAGATCTAATGAACTATTTGAAGCCTATCCATGCTACACCATCTCCACTGGACCGACTGCTTCAATAAAGCTACTAATATCGTGAGTATTTTCAACGATCACGGATGCTAATAACTATAAATATGTAAAATTAACCTAGTGATTGATATTTCTATAAGAAACCTTATCTGTAATAAAAAACTAACAGCCTTACAAATAAACTTTGTATAAATTTATACCTGAAAATAAACCAAGAATATGCAAAATGTCATAGATCAAGTATAGTAACTAGACTAATTGACAGCTTCCGTCTCAATCACACGAGAAAAAGAAAAACTTATGCGAGTCTTATGTAAAGAAATGAGATAGAGTGATTTGATTTTTTTGTTTCGCCATGCGTGCTGGTTTTTTCAAGGTCAGCACACCCGGTGTGCTAAACAAACTTGACAGCGCTGTACATATATTTGGTTTACTTTTATTTGCGTGTATTAATATAAGCTATTATTGTTGTGAAACGAGTGAAATATCCACTATTTATTCAACATCAGTGACAATTTTAAGTAGAATCGAAGGAAATATGGTGCGATGTTGTGTTTTACTATGTAGAATTGATAGTGAAAGAACACTTGTGTTATATTATGTACCTTTATGTATACATATCCTATAGGATATTATCTGTCTCATGTTGGCCACGCCAAACCGATATCTAGGTACTATACTTGGTCTATGCAAAATGTTGATTATATCGCTGACAACACTGTCAATACAATGATAATTGTGAAGTTTCCCAATTGTCAAGCAGCTTTAAATAAACGCGGGAAACGTTATACGTCCGAATAAATCAATCGCAAAATGTCAATTTGTAATTATTATACATACTCTGGGCTTATACTCAGGTATGACTTTATACCAAATTTATTTGTAATGCCGTATCTATAAATTTTATAATAATAATGGAATTATTTTTTCGAAGTTTTATCATAACATTAGAACCTCGTTTGACAGTTAGTAATGTTTGTAAAAAATATACCTAACACATTTATCTTTTCTTTTTATATTTCTGAAATATATAAGTAAATATAAATATATATTTAAGCAAAATGTCAAATGCATGCGTAACAACTAACAAAGCAAAATTAATATCGAACATCACATAATTTTTGACACCATTAATGAATATTTTATAATATCCACACAATCAAAATAATATTACATGTTAATTTTCTTAAATGTGCATGTATTGTAAAAAACAGACATAGATAAGAATAATGAGAATGATTTAATAATGATTTTGGTGTAGTCGATTGCAATAATACTCGTAATTTCCAAATACATATTGTATGCAAAGCGCTTCTCTGCCATATTGATACAAAAACCTACTAAAAGAACCAATAAGTTCTCCCATAGATGGATTTAATAAACAGTACATACAACATACAACCATAACGATGCATAGATCGGTTATAGAAATGGTCAAAGCAGAAAATGGATTGAAATATAAATTTAGGATTGCCAAAAATGCCAGTAAGTCGGGTAGTAGGCGTAACAGATTGTATATTAATATAATGAAGAATACCTTATCAAATATATTAGAAAATGTTTTGGAATCAATGCGATGTTTCCGAAATATTAATTTGTTTGGCTAGGCGCTGCGTAGCAGGGTCGCTGACCACTGTCAAGTTACTACAAACTTACACACTCCCTCACTGATAGCGACGAGCCATGTTAATACGTCATGCGGGCATTTCGCAGCGTATGCCATATTTTAATATTGCGAAAATGTAAGCTATGGTAACTTCAAACTATTGGCTTGATTTATTAAAACAAAATAGTGCATTTCTTGCATACTGTGTCTCGAAATTTCAAAGCATTGCCAATTCCGCGGTCATCTGGAGGTCAAAGCGAAATTGGTTTCGAAGAAGCCGGGCGTCATAAATAGAGCACGGCAGTACTTCCAACCAGCCCACATTCCAGCGCTAAGCAAAGTGCAGGTCCGGCCACATATTATGGAGTACTGCTGTCATCTCTGGTCTGGCGCACCCCAGTATCAGCTCAATCTATTTGATCGCATGCAACCCACAGCAGCTCGAATTATCCTTGTGCTCTGGTGACGGCTGGATGACTTGGCGTTTCGTGGAGGCGTTGCTTCATTGTGTGTCTTCTACCGCATTTATCACGGGGAGTGTTCCGAAGAACTGTCTCACCTGATTCCTGCCGCCGAATTCCACCAGCGCATTACACGCCACAAATTAGGTTATCATCCCCACCATCTGGTGATCACTTAATACTTAATACGCTATTTTATGATCACTTAATACCAGGTGACTCTCGCACGCTATTTTATCGTCCTATTCCTGAAAAAAAATAAGCCATAATATTCTCGTAGTCAAGTTTCTTGTTTTTTATACATAAGAGCAAACGGGCAAGAGGCTCACTTGATAGAAAGTGGTGAAGCAAATACCCATGGACATCCGCAAAAATAGGGGTCAAGTGATGCCAACCTTTAGGATAGGAGTTCGGGAGGGTTCGGGAAAACTGCAGCCGGTAATTGATTTTAAAAAGTGGCTGTGCGAGGCAAGAAGTTTCTTGCAAAACGCGTGGTTTCGGAATGTCAAATGTCAACATGATGCTAATGAAATTTTGGTGGCGCAATTCGGCTGCTGGTTAATGAATAACTCCTCCTCCTCCTCTGTCTCCTCCCTATGATATATGCGGTAGAAGATGCAGAGAGAACCTATATCACTACGCAACACCGAAGAATTGAGCTGGTCGGAGATGAGTTGATCGATAATTCGGAGCCGCTCTTCGTTGTATACGGTTAAATGGAAGAAGCTTATACTGAGGAGCATCCCCCCAGAGGTGTAACAGAGCTCCATATGAGGCCAAATTTGAGGCCTTATATAGTTGCAGGCGCTGGCATGAAGTGAAGTACTGTCTCGCCCTACTGATTACTCCAATACAAATTATTTAAGTTTTCTTTAGTGTTAATTCCGCCAATATTTGTCTTTAAAACAATTCGACACGTGTTTCGCCTCTACACGAGGCATCCTCAGGACGTGTTGTCTCGCCAAAATCTGGCACGAGACTGGCCAGTCAACAGTCTTGTATAATTATGGATTTCCGCAAAGTAACGCCTTATTCAATAAATTTTTTTTTTTTTTTTTTTTTGATTACTCCAAGCTTATTAGTGACCAATTTGTACTTCTCTTCCAAGTGACCACGAAACTGAAGTCGCCCGATGTACTATCAGCGCTGAGTATGCAACAGTCTGTATCGGCATGCAGGCTGTGGCAGTTAGAGGAGTGATCTCGAATCGAGGGTATATGACAAAGGGAGACTTTTTAGTGATCAACGCAGATTTATGTGATTTGACCGAAAATAAATCAGAAGAATTGTTGAAAAACGTTTGGGTGGTAAAGGTTTCTATAACATAAATGACTTTCTTAATGATACCACAAATTGCAAACAACATAATTTCATTCAAAAGGTTTTTAATATTTTCAGATGGTTGTGTTTGGATACGATTGCATGTCGCTGGGTGAAATTACTCACGAAGTTATGCACATCTTAGGCTTCTCCCACGAACACACCCGTCCAGATAGAGACCAGCACATCACAATTCTATGGGACAATATTAAACCTGGTAAATGTGGAGTCATTATGAATTATATTCGGGCTACTTCGCATAACGGTGCCTATGTTTCTCCGACAGGCTGTTTGGCTAGTATTTTTACTATTATTTAACTAGGTTTTACCTAGTCTGTACCTTACTTATGTGGGCTTATCCTATCACTTAAAGGCTGAAATGATTTGGCCTATCAAAAACTTATTTACCATTGCACAGGATGCCGGCTAGTTTATGGGTACCACAATGACGCCTATTTCTACTGTAAAGCAGTTATGTGTAAACACAACTTTGTTTCAGTGTGAAGGGCGCCGTAGCTAGTGAAATACTGGGCAAATGAAACTTAACATCTTATATCTCAAGGTGACGAGCGCAATTGTAGTGCCGCTCAGAATAATTGAGTTTTTTCAGAATCCTGAGCGGCACTGCATTGTAATGGGCAAAGCGTATTAATTACTATCAGCTGAACGTCCCTTATTTTCATTAAAAATAAAATAGTTTTTGCTGAAATTGGTGTTGTCCAGTAACATATTATATTTAATTCACAATTAGGCCACCGTTCACGAATACAAAGTCCCTATTTTTTAACCGACTTCAAAAAGGGAGGAGGTTCTCAATTCTCATAGATTTTGGAGTCGATATCATCCAAAATAGGTTTGTAACTACCATACATAGTTATAGGTGAGTTGTGCTTGAGTTGTGAGGCGAGAGCGGATCGCGGCGGAAGGACACCGATCCCAAAAATTACAATAATCGTAACTAGAATTAGATTAATTAATTAGATTGTATAAAAATACGCAATTATTGTTATTTCTTTTTAGTTCATATTATATATATTGTTTTGAAATAGTGTTTTTGAAGTCGGTTGTTTTTTTGTTAAAATTTTTTTTGAAGGTGTAAACTTAATACGGCTTGTCAATTTTAGGATACAAAAAGTATTTCGCAGTGCGAGAAGAGGATGCCCTCTTAGGTCTGCCGTACGACTATACAAGTGTTCTGCACTACCCCTCAAGAGCGTTTTCCAAGAACGGTCAACAAACTATTGTGACGGAGGTAAGAAAATAAATAGAGAATAAATATTGACTCGATAATGTTTTTGGTGCAATGGGTCATCTGGTGTTAAGTGATCGCCCGACGGTATTAAAAACAAACATTTTCAAGACTGCGTCAATTCTAGTTTTTTATCTTGTTACCATTGCGATCATTAATTTAAATTCAATGAATGGTAGATTTTTACAATCTGCAAAGTTAATGTTAAAATCCCCACTAAAAACAATGGCAAACAATCAATTCTCTTCCCAATTTTAATTGACGTAATGCAGAAGCGTCTTTAGAAATGTCTTTTAATATTTTTAAAGAAAAATCTTTATTTTAATTTCATTCATCATAATAAGTTTTTTCCCATCAAAAAAAAACAATTCACACGTGCTAGAAGTGAAACCTTCAAAATTTTGGCTTCAAGATAATGAGACGAATGTATTATTTCGAGAAGAGGATAACTGATTATACAATATACAATATATATACAATTTATTCGTACATATATTACATAGATTTATTCAGACTCAGAGCTTACATTTTCGATAAATGATACTTATGGTAACTAAAGTATGAAATAAATACTTCGGTGTTAATATGGTCAATATATCTTTGGATTACTGCGTCAATTACTGTTTTTGATCTTGTTGTTGATGCAGTGCAACTGCTGCACATTTTCAAATTAAATTTGGCGTCCAAAAACTCAATCAATGGAATCCACTCTATGTGAAGTCCTGGTACATGTTGCTAGGATGACACATGATTTCAAACGCTATGAAAGACATTACTATCACCGCTCCCATATTTATGTTCTCCTGGTGTCTTTGTAATATAATAGTACGTCGTGCAGAATATATTAAGGTATACTGGCGTCATACAAAAGACAGTCTCTTCTTCAACTATGAACGCCTGGTAGCAAAACACTGTATATTGCTTCCTATCTCATTCTCCCACCGGTTTAATCCAATACATTATTTACCTGTTTGTGTCTCTATCGTCTCGCTTTTTCGTTTCATCAAGTGTTAAATCACAGCAATTCTAAAGAAGTATCACTTCAAAAATACCAACATACATGGGTTTCTACGTACATACACAATATATGTACATATTTGTATACAGAAGTGCCTGTAACCGTAACGGTAGAGCATCGTGGGTTCACTTTTTCCCATTTCAAAAGATGCCCAACACGCCCAAAGAAATTTCACCTCAAAAAATTTGTAGAAGTTCAAATTAGTTACAAAAACCCGTTGCTTTCAAACTTTTTTCTTTTCTGACTAATCAGTTGGTTTCACAGCAGTTATATGTACTATAAAATAGAACTACCTTTCAGAATGGTGTTAGAATTGGTCAGAGGCAAGCCCTAAGTGAAACAGATATTGAAAAAGTTTCTTTGATCTACAATTATGATTGTGCCGAGCGAAATAACGAGTATCTGCTCAAAACATGTCCTAACGTAGTCCAATCTGCCAGTAACAATAAAAAGGTTACAGATGCTGAAATACAAGAGTATTTTAACGAAAGACTGTGGCCCTATGGTATAATTAATTATGACTTTAAAGATCAATTGGAATTTAGTAAGTATACAGCATTGTTTTCGTAATTTAAGAGGAATATCATACACAAGGATTGATACACTTCCATTAATTGCACATTGTATATTTATTTTGATAGTGACTATTAAGTCTGTTATTGTCCACTAACGGCCGTTCTCAATAACCTATCTATCCTTACTTTAACTTACTAGACGTAGACAAATATATCCTTTTACGCTTACTTACATTAATAACCTATTGACAGATAGCATTGGACTATAACGGACGTTCCCAATATACTTTCTGCAGATAGTGATAAATTACTACCTTTTACTGTCAGTAATTAGCTGTCAATAATCTGAAGCTGTCCCAATATACCCGATAAGTCATTCTCATCGCCTTATATTTGGACGCGTGAATCGCAATTTCCATACAAACTTCTATCGCTGGTAAAGCTATACGTCGTCCCATTGACAGACAGCGTTTACGGATAAGGTGAGTTACCGTCGATAAGTTTATTGGGATAGAAAAGCCAACGATAGTTACGATTTTTATCTCAAGTAAGAGATAGACTGAATATTGAGAACGGCCAACAAAGCATTGGACTCTAACTATGGATAGATAAGATCTTGTCATTAAACGGAGACAGCAATGTATCCGTAAATTAAACTAATAGTCCGGTCAATTTAGACAATTGAAATAAAGAAAATTCCGACAGAACCAAATCTTCGTATAGACCTTAGTTTTACCACAAGGAATAAAGTGTCGAAAGTCCCCATCAGTCCCATGTGAGCTAAGGGACTTATTCGGGGCCCAAGGTCAAAATTTTAAGTTTTTTGGATTTTTCTCGAAAACTGCAAACTTTATCGAAAAAGTACCTGTAAGCAAAGTTGTAGATCTTAAAATTTTCTATAAAAATGGTCCCTATGATTTTTTCTCTAAGACCCACTATTTCCCAGATATTGCGCTTGTAAGAATCATGTTCTACATAGTACGCACACATATGCCACGTATATACATATTTAGGTACCCAAGCAAGCAAAAACGCCTACTCGTGTCTCTTTTATGTATACATTATACTATTCTAAGAACGTTTACTCTAAAATGACCGCCGGTCCCTTACCGAATCCCCTCTACTTGAATAACATCTGGCCTTGAAAAACATCTGCCTATTCTTTTGTCCATGTGGTGTCGTTCACGTATACCTGCTTCTTTTAGTGTTGAACGAGCAGTTCGAGTGACTATACGTATTTATTACAAGCGTCTACTATTGTAGTTAGTGCTGATTAATATTTAAAAAAAATGTCACAATTTTGCTTTATTTGTAATAAACTTTTGACTGAAGATGAAACTGTTGTGGTCAGTCGTGGAATGCCAACTTTAATCGATGCAAGTGTCGCGAGAAGTGATGAGTTTGCTGATTATTTAAGAAGCCAAAAGTCCGTTACAATTCACGTTGATTGCAGAAAATCATACACCCGAAAAACTTCAATCTCTGCATCAAAAAGACAACGTGAGGAAGAACAGGCCAGTACTTCAAAAGTAAGTCGACCTCATACTAGAGCGCGAATAAGTGAATCCAGCTTTTGTTTTAAAAACCACTGCTTATTTTGTGGCGATGAAGCGGATGAAGAAGCAGGAAAGAAGAAAGTGAAGATTTATCGCCGAAAAATTTTTTAACTTACATTCAAAGATTCCATTTTAAAATTAGCTAAAGATGATGTGTCAAAAGCTGTCTTTGCGCGTATTAATTTTCAGTATGATTTAGTTGCTGCTGACGCTAAATACCATGACAGTTGTTACAAATCCTTCCTGAGACCTAATACTGGCGGTAAAATTGGCCGTCCTCAAAGTGAGGCTATAAACTCTGCAATGGAGGAAATTTTCAATTTCCTTGAAAGTAGCGATGACTGCCAGTTTTCGTTAGATGAACTGAAGAATGTTTGCCAAAATGTAGCTTTAGAAAACGGGATTATAAAAGTACGATTGAAATTAAAGTATGGTAGTAGAATTATTATTACAGAGAAGCCTGGAAAATTAACATTTATTTGTTTTGTAGACAATTACCAAGACATTTTAAGTCAAGCCTGGTCTGATAACAAAAACTTGAATGAAAAGGAAAAACGGTGGAAAACTTTAAAAGCTGCGGCAGAAATTATTCGAGAAGATATTCAATCCTGTGTGTTTGATAATAATATGTACCTGCCACCGGGTAGAATGTTTGAAGATATAATTCGAACTTTATTGCCCCCTGCTCCAGAAAAACTTCTTAACAATTTATATTATTATTTTTTGCAATTGCAAAAAAGGTTGTAGTGCCAAATGTGGCTGTAAAAAAGTAGGGTAGCAGTGTTCTCCAGCGTGTACCAATTGCCAAGGTGTCTCTTGCTCAAATGTTCAATTAAATACAAGAGAGAAATATTCATGTGATTTTGATGAAGAGACAACTGATTCATCTTTATTTGAACAATTTCTAAGCGTTCATCAATAGGAAGGAGAAGAAGAAGAACAAGCAGAAAATGAAGAAAACATGATTGTTGAAGTTGAATATGAAGAGTATGAGTCAGATTAAAGTAATAAAAAAAAGTTAGAATGACAGTTAAACTCAGTAACCCATATCAATAATCTTCATACTATTAAATAATTATTGTTCCTGAAAATTACGTCATAAAGGTTCCTCGAATAGGCCTACCGGGGATACCACGTTAATAAAAAAAACGCCGAGTAAGTGACCTCACAGGTGGTGTGGAAATGTGTGCATATTATGTAGAACGTGATTCTTACAAGCGCAATATCTGGGAAATAGCGGGTCTTAGAGAAAAAATCATGGGGACCATTTTTATAGAAAATTTTAAGTTCTACAACTTTGCTTTATGGTACTTTTTCAATAAAACTTACCGTTTTCGAGAAAAATCCAAAAAACCTAAAATTTTGACCTTGGGTCCCGAATAAGTCCCTAAGCTCACATGGCACTGATGGGGACTTTTGACACTTTATTCCTTGTGGTAAACCTAAGGTCTCTACGAAGATTTGGCTCTGTCGAAATTTTGTTTATTTGATCACTATTTTTATGTCTAAATTGACCGGACTATAACGGTAGATAGGTTATTGAAAACGGCCGTAAAAGACTGCATATTTACGGTTTCGTAACTATACTAATTTGCCCAACAGCTCTTAATTATTTTGGTAATTAAAACCTAGCGGTAATATACCCAGATAGTACATACTCCTGAACTACTTAGTAAATTTTGATGAAAACTGTGTGCATTATAATTCATACCTAATTAAATTTTAAGTTGGTGAAAATTTTAAATTACTATGAAAAAGGGGTTGGGATGTTATGAGGGATATTCTATATTATCCCTCATAACTTTAGTATTACATTAATAATTAATATTTATTATTTCTGGCATGTAGACATATTTCATCTAATCTTGTTATGTGTTATTTACCTTATACTATTTACTGTATTAAATTAATTTGCATGTCTAGTTAAGCCTGGCACAACATGTGAAACTGTAAGATTATACCATCGTAACATACCATGGCTATACGCAATTAAAGAATTTGATTGATTGATTGATCAATGGATTGATTGATTGATGGATTGAAAAATTTTTTATTAGAGAAGCATAAGCTAAAAACTTATTTACATGGGTGGTTCAATAATTGCAACTGAAATATTTGAAAAAAAAGTATCATTTTATTTTTCTTTCATCCCGTTTAAATTAATTATTCTTTATACTTATTAACAACTCGATTTATGTTTAATAGCCCTTGAAGAAAGAGAAAATATTCAGGCTGTTATAAAGCACATTGAAAAAGAAACTTGTATTAGATTCAGAAATATAGGAACTACTAATTCTAATGAGTATAGTGGGGATACCTATGAGGTTGATGAGGCATTCGGAAATACAACATTTTCTTCAGATGAACTTAACGGAGTAACAGTTCAAGAAGATAAAACAAGTGACGATGATAATGCAATGAAACCATCACCAGGTGGTGACACCATCAATGAAGAAAAAAATAACGTTAATGGTGATGATGTGACAGAACAAACACAACCGACATCTGAAACAATAATAGATGAAACTAATATGAATGAAAATTCCACGGAACCCACACAAACAGAAACAGATGGAAATATGGAAGAAATACAAATTGTAAGAGAAGAAATGCCTCAAGAAGAAGACACAATTAGAAGAAATGGTGTGAATGAAGCGACACAGCGTAATGATGAAGAAAACGAAATAAAAAGCGAAAATGAGGACTTCAAAAATGCGGAAAATGATTCTACGATAGGTATAGTAACCCTTAAATAACTTATAAATTAAGACAGATAAAATCAAATCTACTAATTTTGTTTACTTTATGGGTATATTTATGATACATAAAATTTACCGTACCAAATGTCAAAAATGTAGATGCAAGTCTTTTGTTAAATAGAGAAGCAATAAAGCGCTGAAATCTGCTATAATTATTGGCATTACTCTGGATTCAAAATTATTGAAGGATTGGCGAATAGAATTAGTTCTGCAGCATACGCGGTTAAAAAGATTAGACAATTTTTTTTTATGGAATAGGAGGACAAACGAGCGTACGGGTGACCTGGTATTAAGTGATCACCGCCGCCCACATTCTCTTGCAACACCAGAGGAATCACAAGAGCGTTGCCGGCCTTTAAGGAAGGTGTACGCGCTTTTTTTTAAGGTACCCATGTCGTATCGACCCGGAAACACAAGGAAGCTCATTCCACAGCTCTGTAGTACGAGGCAGAAAGCTCCTTGAAAACCGCATTGTGGACGACCGCCACACATCGAGATGGCGGGGATGATATCCTAAATTGTGGCATGTCGTGCGAAAGTGGAACTAATTAATTAAAGAATTAACTGACATAGGTAGTTAGTTTACTCTAGTTTTTACTATATTATTATGTCCTATGGTATATTGCTATGAGGCAACGCTGCCGATATAACCTAAATCCTAAATAATCACTGAGAGCACGAAATTAACACCTTGACGGCTGAATTATTTGTGGAAGTCAAGAGAAGGTTTATAAAGTTAAATAAATATGAAAATACTCGGAATTAAATAAAAACATCAATTTTGATTTCCTTTAATGTGTCCCCCGTGCGTCGGGGGTCAATAAAAATCAAATAAAAATAATAGTTTAAAATGAATAACTAATTAGAATTTTTATATCTTTCTAACTTTCTTAGGAGGTAAAAAATAATATTCCTTAAAACACGGGCAATCACTTAAAAAAGATTCCTTTTGTTTGTTTTAAGTTTATTTTATACAACATTTTAGGTCTTTTATTGAGGCATTGAGGTAGTTCGAAGTCTGCCGGGTCACCTAGTTTTGAATAAAAATATTTGAATTTGAAAGTACATACGGTTCATCATATTTAGGTATAATTACAGTAATAAGCCACTTCACCCCACATCATAGCAATATTTCTTAAGATAAACTTTCTTCAGAAGTCAAATCGATTTTTATAGACTAACTTAACTGGCAGACCATTCTGTGAAATAGCTAAACGTGCTCATTTTAAGAAATTGTCAAAAGCCAAATTATAAATATTGTATGAACTTAGTAAAGAACTACTGAACCTTATATTTGCAACACAGAAAATGATTAATTTTATGATTTTGATTGCACTTAACAACATTAGTAGTTTCATTTCAGTTAGATCAAATTTTCAAAAAATATCTTAAAGATGTATCGTATAATCCATTTTTTTAATAATAATATTATATTAAAACTTAATAGTGTATCCACTTGTAATAATATTTTACCAACATATATTATAAAAAACCAAGCCTATGACATATTCATAGAAATACAAATAGTGGATGGAATGCTTTCCAAAAACTTGCCATATTTACACATGTACTAATTTGATGATACATGTCACTAATTAGCATAGTTGTGTTGTGGCCTACCCGTGTGCATACATGCCTAAATAGAAGTACCGACATGCAATTGAAAGAATCGGTACGAAGGCGCTCTCCTTCATCACTACTTCTAATTATTACTCATATGCCTCTGCCTTTTATATAAGATCAATTAAATAATCATTATTTCAGCACGCGTAAAGCGAAGAGCAAAAATAATAAATTCCCAGATTCCGATGAGAAGGCATGCCCAAAATATTATAAGATTGGTCAGATCTACAGAGCCTGGGTGTCAATGTCCACCGCCAGGAAGGCCAAATGGAAATGCAGTAAGTTTTTGTAAAAGAGTGAATATTACTCATATCAACAATCATGATAATAAAATAGTTTAAAAAAAAACTGAAAAACACGCTTTTTGTAGACTAGACTAGCTAGACAGCTGATAATGACGATAATTATATAAATTAACAGATATCTTATTTTGCAAATTGAAAAATGGAATAAATTTATCAAGTTAATGTATTATCATCGGTCCTTGATAAATCTACGAAGTTTCAACGAAATCTCGCCGTTTAAAGTGGGTCAAAATCGCGCCTAAATAAGTCGGTTACAAACAAACATACATATAGGTGAAGCTAATAAAAAGCGTCTAAAAAATATTTTCTGGACTGCTGACAAGCGGCGTTTTTTAATTACTATTATATCATTTAAGACTCTAATAATCACAAATCTCGTCTTCCAGGAGACAATAGATAGCATTGATTTTTTTTATGATAATAAGGGATGAGACGAGCTGGACATTCAGCTGATTTTAATTGAAACGCCCTGCCCATTACATGATTATTACGCAAAAGTAATAACCGTCTTGTTCACGATTTCTTACCCGAGGCGGGTTAACTTAACCCTACCTAAAGGTTAAAGAACTACGACAAAGCAACAAGAGAACGGCCAGGTACGGCTTGTGGCGTGTTCACATTAAACGATTTGTTATGTTGTTCAAAAAAAATTAATCCTGCTTCTACAACAGCATTTAATTCATCATTATTTGGCTTAGTGGCTGGTCCACTTCGGGGCTCATTCTTAAAGTCATTATTTCCTCTATGGAAGATATATAATAAACTAAAAATCATTAAAAGCGGTGCTTTAATTAACCGCATCATATCCAACCTCAGTAGTTGATTTTCTACTTCGTTACCCGAAACACCTATCTAAAAGTAGTTCTAATTTTAATGAATTGTTTTATACTTTTAAATCCCAATAAAAAATAATTGTAGGTGAAGCAATACAATGCTCGACAGTTTTGAAATCTAGAATGTTCTACTTCGCTGTCATGTGCAAAAGTTTTTTAAATCTGGTTTTATTTTAATCTAAAGTAACAACGCCAAAATATCATTTTCATAATTCAACCCCTATTATCCAATTGTTGTGAGCCTTCTTAAGTATAAATTCCGCTGGGTTTCGAATTCAATCAATTCGACACGTGTTTCGCCTCTACACGAAGCATCCTCAGGAGATTCGCCAAATTCTGGCACGACACTCGAGGATCTTAGCGAAATTTACACTCAAGAAGGCTCACAAAAATTGGATAAACCCCTATTTTAAAACATTTGCAGGATTTGGTAATAAACATGGACTGTTTCAATTCAGTGAATGATCTTCTACATTTGTTCGTGCATGTTCTGGGATTGGATCACCAACACAATACCCACGATAGAGATTCTTACATTAAAATACTATGGGACAAAGCTTCACCAGGTTGTATGAATTTGTCTATGACTATACATATAAACCTTGATACTCTACTTTACTACTACTACAGCATTAGAGCAATCCTATTTTTTTTTTTTTATTTATTTATTATATACAGACACTTTATCACATAATATTACATCGTATTTTGTCCCTACACTAGTCGTAGCCTGTCCTGTAGGCAACCAATTTACATTCTACTGTACTGTACTTACTTAACAATATGAACCGAAAGGTCAAAAAGTGCACTTTTCTTTACATTAAAATTGATCTTAGGTTATCTTACAGGAACTTCGAGTTGTTTTCCGCACTAATTTTCACTCTAACGGAGATGCAGCAAGATAGGAAAAAAGCGAATCAATAATGTAAACGATTATGATTGATAATTCGTGAACAGATAGCCACACTTGAAATTAACTCCTCGGTGTTTTGAATATGATACTATCAAAAAACTGATTTTTACAAGACACATAATCGACACATTGACATTTAATAAACGGAAATTTTTTAAAGATTTCGTAGACATGAAATTAAGTTGCTTGAAAAATTTAAGTAAATATATCCCAAGTAATTACCAAAATACCGCCAAACTTAACATATCTGATAATTAGTTTACATAGGGCTTGCAACGCGGATGGGAGTAGGTACCACTTATCTCCCTTTCTCTCTCTTACACCAAACTGGTTGTTTCAACATTTTCAACCAGTTTGGAGTAAGCCAGACGGCCGGGTTGAAGGCCAGTGGAAGAAGAAAGAAGTGGAAGAGATGGGGACCTTTCGCTGACTTTTCTTTGCCGTTGTTCTTTCTATGAGAGCTAGGTCCTAAGACCGAAAACTTGGATAATTATTTTTTCCATTATTTTTAGACATTAAGCTAGACATGGAGAACAAGCTCCCACCACCTGCGTCGGCTGGATTCTCCTATGACTATCAGAGTGTAATGCATTTCCCATGGTTACAAATCAATAATGGCGCAAGAAATATTATGTACCCTATTTGGGTAAGTACAGTTGACTTCAAAGTTTAAGTTTCAGACTTATCTTGTGAATTTCTTTTTTTTTTATATTAAGACAGTTTCTTCCTATCTATTTTTATGACTTGGTGTTGTGTAGTGAGGTCACATCATTGTGTCACCACCGCATTTATAGCAGGAACATTTTCGAAGACTAAATCACCTGATTGATACTCATTGCCGATAAATTCCACCATTGCGACGCCACAAACTTAGCATCGGTAATGACGTACCACCAAAGCAGCGGTAATGTGACTTTTTTGTTGAATTGGCCTCATATTCCATAAAAGAAATTTGAAATACATCCAAGAAGGTTTTATTAAAATTGAGAATATTACGCATCAATTAACGCTTTTACATTCCGTTTACTTCCTGTTCCGTGGGATACACGAAAAATTATACTATAGGAGTAGAGTTTTACAGTTCTTCTATCATCGAGTTTTAAAATTTCAGAATGACGGTTGGAGCATGGGCCATTGGCAAGGACTAAGTGCAACAGACGTGCAGAAAATAAATAAGATTTATAACACTAATTGTGCTTCACGAAAAAAACAAGCCGATACATAAAACGGTTGCAATTTTTTGTTTTCCCGAAATAAACAACAAAATAATATTGTCAAGAAAAGTGGTCAGCGTTATATGATAATGACAGATAATAAAGAAACTAAGTCAGGCCACACCAGAGCGAATTGTGAGCGATACTTTAATTCGCCGCAATGTTCGTACTACATTTACTACGGGGTATAATATGTATCGTAGGTATACTTGCAAATCGGACGTGCATTTGTGATGGTACATTGGTAGTGGGTTACCTTTTTTACCCATGGTTTTATTTGGGTACCTAGCTTTTTAAATATTTGCCATTATTATAAAACTCTGCATATACAAATAATATACCTACTACGTTTTGTCGAATTTGACACACATTATTTCTTTGTCTGTAATTAAATAATGAAGGGTTGTTTTGAACCACTGCAATAAATTTTATGTTAAATATTATGTTTTCTTTCAATTTGCAGCCCACGTAGTCTCGACGCGTGCTATAAATTAGGGCTTCCAATCCCGCGGCCTGAATTCAGTCTCGGTATTTGCGGAACTAAGAAATTTTAATCCAGCGGGATATCGGTAATTGCGGGATCCCGCATATTTAAAATATGCACATTTAAGGCAAATAAAACAATGAATTAATCAACTCCACATTTATTTACGTACATATTACTATTAAAATGAGATCAATCAAATTATACCGTTTTTTTCACAAAAAAAACTATAACAAATTCTGAATAAAATACAAATCAAACTAAAACAAATCGTTTTCAAAAAATAAACAAAGAAAATTAACAAATCAGCTTTTAATTTTAACTAAAGTTTTCCGAAGGAAACACAACATGTCCAAACTGTCGTCTGCCAAACTACTGCGTATTTTAGACGCAATATAGCCTGCAGGGGAAAATGCCCTTTCTGCTTCCACACTTGCGGGCGCTTTTTTTCAGTCCCGCAATGCCCGCGGATCCCGCGCCCGTAATCCCACATCACGCGGGATTGGAAAATGGTGCGGGATCCCGCAATACCGAGGATCTCGGTATTGGAAGCCCTACTATAAATGTCGTTCATGTTCCATCTCGAATATGTGTAGCACAGACGTAGCACCGCCAACTGCACATATCCCCAATCCCCGCTATAAGGACGATGACGTTGACATTTACGGAATGGAATTAAGTGTCAATTAATTATTCAATGCGAGATAATCACGTGCCGCCACAATATGCTGAAACTAAAAAACAAGAAAACTCAGAAAATTATTGTCTGGTGTGCGACCCGACCAAATCTAAAACTTTTTTGTATTCGTTTAAATTAATCCTGTTCCTTTTATTATATATATGACATTATTAGTAAAACAGCATAGGGCCCACCTATCCACCTAATACTACCCATAGTATTGTTTGCTAATTAAACTTCACTCACATTCAAAGTGGATAGAAAGCAACTTACATAACGAAGTAAACTATGGTAATAAAAGCGAGGTATGTAAATAAATAAAATCTGCCGCGCTAAACGTCAAAAATGTAGTGTTTTGTTACGGCCATTCCTTTCATATTCATTTTAGTTGTATTATTCTGTGTGGTTTGTGTTTGATATTAATAAAGTTTTCATTTTTTTGACGACCTGTATAGCCGAGTGGTTAGCGATCCTACCTACTAAGCTAGAGGTCCTGGGTTCGAATCCCGGTAGGTGCAAGCATTTATATGATAAATATAGATGTTTGTTTCCGAGTCATGGATGTTTAAATGTATTTATGTATGTTTATATGTATGTTTATATGAATTTATGTATGTTTAAGTAACTATATTGTATTAAATATATCATTGTCTTGTAACCCATAACACAGGCTATATATGCTTAACTTGGGGCAAGATAATTTGTGTAAATGTGTGTCAATATTATTATTATTATATTATTATTATTATTCATTCATTCATATTCAGTCTATCTCTTACTTGAGATAAAAATCGTAACTATCGTTGACTCTTCTGTCCCAATAAACTTATCGACGGTAACTCACCTTATCCGAACAATCTGTCTGTCAATGGGACGACGCCGTATAGCTTACTAGCGATAGAAGTTTGTATGGAAATTGCCAATTCACGCGTCCCAATATAAGGCGATAAAAATGACTTATCGGGTATATTGGGACAACTTCAGATTATTGACAGCTAATTATTGACAGTAGAAGATATTTATCTCTATCTGTAAATAGTATATTGGGAACGGCCGTTAGACGAAGACAATGTACAGATAACGCGTAATTGATTGCAGAGTTCAGGAATAGGATATTGTTGTGAACTTATTATAATTGATGACCATATTCATGAGTGTGTCGATAGATTTAAACAATTCTTGAAGTTTACTATGTTAACCTAATAATTAAATCTCTTTTCTTCTGCCATTCTTCAACACTCATGTCTAAAACATTTTTCGCAATTTCTCATGCTTTGCGATGAAAAAAATCTCGGACTCGGATCTGTCATTACTAAGATCAAAAAAAGGACACGAGATCGCAACTTCAGTATTAGCATGAGAACACGGTACGTACGATAGCTGTTAAGTACGGCGAAGCACTACAGTACTACTAGGGATGAAACGATACGAGTAAATACAAGTACATACTCGATACTTTTCACCGATACCAAGTAGTTTTACAATCGATACTTAGAAAATAAGTATCGAGTAGGTATCGGTCAAAAATACTCATATCAGTATGCAACATGTAGAATCTCGCTTTGAAGCCACTTAATAAATTCTTTTCGTTGTAAGATTGATAAAAAAATATCTTAAATTGATGGTTTTGAACACTTCCTAATCTGAGTTTTGTGTAGTTGGCAAGATTGTTTGTCTATGCCCCCGAAAATAAAGGTACGTAGGTAGTTGCCACCATATGTCTCTGATTTTGATTATTTACGTTTGTTCCGCGTCCCACCTAGGTACGTTATTCCTAACCTTTAACGATAATCAGTTTTTGTTTTGTGTTTAAACCATTTTAATTTCTTGTCTTGAGTGGATGAAAATCAATAACTTCCTCAAAAGCCGATGAAGTGTCAATTGAATTGGCTTATCCAGTGAGCGCTTTAAAAGCCAACCCATTAGAGGAATGGGAGGGAGGATTTAAACCCGTATTACCAGCGCTATATGAACAAGCACGCATATATTTGAACGTAGTAGTACCTCGGTACCTTGCGAAAGGCTGTTTTCCAAAGCTGACGCAACAGTCAATGCTGCCAGAAATCGTCTAACAGGCAAACATTTGGATAAATTAATATTTTAGGGAAGCATCACAAAAACAGACTTTTCATAATTTTATATAATATTATGTACTTCTCAATAAAGAATACCAATACTTGTAAATTATTGTACTCAAAATTTTCCAAAAACGATTCGATACGAGTAAGTATCGATTCTTTTTAATTGAATCCGAGTAAGTATCGTTACTTGACGACCGATACTGTGTCGAGTAAATGTATCGATACCTCGAAGGCGCGCGAGCGGAGGTGTGCGGAAAGCGGGGGGAGATGCTCCAACTCTTTACCTCAAGCCCCGACTGCATTCAAATCTCGCGCTATCTATACTAAATTTCAATGGGACACCGTATTGAATTTACTTATAGACTCTTGAAGTATAAACGTTTGAGAATATTAGATAATTAACTGCTATTTTCATAGCATTATGTTCTATAGTGTATTATTATGGCAAATACAGCAGATATTAATATAATTATCATCTTGGTCCTGCAGAAGAGGACTGTTCACATTATTTATAACGATTTCCTACGGAATTATTAAGATAAAAAAATAATTAAATTAACACGTTAAGGTGAAGCTTTAGCGTTTTTCCCACCTCTCGTATAAAAAAGAAACATGTACGAGTAATTAGAAAATAACTCGATAACGAATAATATTTAACTTACTCCTTGAGTAGTTATGTTAGTTAAACTTTACTTAAGCGTTCTTAACATGATAGTGAGATTTAACAGATTTTTATAATACATTTAAATTTATAGGTTAAATAAAACAAATGTTGATATTCGTGTTGACCTCTTATACTTTCCAAGAAAGATACAATTTAAATAAGTAATTCTTTTTTATTATTTTAGTTGAGTATATCCAATATTATAATATTTACTTTTCTAAGTGTTTCGGTTCCAACGCAGACCTAAGATAAGCAATGCTAAGTATAACTAATTATTCTAGAAATACTTTTTCATCTACACCTTACTAACTTGCAATTTTGCAAACAGGATAAAATAATACAGTTACTAACGGCCTTAAAAATAAACTAGGTATAAAGTTATAACTGATGATAAACAAAGAAAACGCAAAATGTTTACAATATCGTTGACAACACTGTCAATACAATGATAATTCTGAAGTATTCCGAATGACAAGCTGCTTTGCAAATAAACGCGGGAAACGTTATACGTCCGAACAAACCATTCGTAAGCAAAATGTCTATTTGTAAACATTTTACATATTCTTGGTTTATGCTTAGTTATAACTTTATGCCAATTTTATTTGTAAGGCCGTATAAGTAAAGTATCAGCAAATAAGCCTATACTTGCCCGATAGGGCTTATAATATGCGCTAGAGAAATTTATTGGGTACTAAAACAAATGCCCAAAAACAGTTGCTTTAATTGATATTTCATACGAAATGAATCATGATTGAAAGCTCGGTCCCTTTGTTTAGGAGAAAAAGTGTCGGACGAGCAAGGAGTACATAATATATTGGTAAGTGATACGCGCTGTCCATTATAATGCAGTACTCAGGTTTCTTCACTGATCCCAAAATTCAAAGGCACGTCACATTGAGACATAACAAGTCTCTTTGATCCAGTAATTTCACCAGCTACGGTGCCCTTCAGACCGAAAAACAATAATGTTTGAATATTGCTACTTCACACTTTGACGATATATCTATTAATTGACGCATTAGATGACACCATTTGTCATTAGCTAAGTCCACACTATGCCTTTTCATCTTCAACTTTCGCCTTCATGTTTCTATTCAACTTTTGTTTGGCGCTTTCAATAATTGAATGCGTTACCGAACGCAACGCCGATATAGTCATTTACGAGTTCCGTCGTTGATCGCTTTATGGCACAGAAATCTACCCGACGCGACGCGGGAAGACGGGGAAACAGCGCGCGCTTCGCTTTCAATCGTCATCGCGCATGTATTAAGGGCATGCCTCACGTGCGCTATAACGCATGCCCTTGATGAACAAAATAGGAACAGTGTGGACATAACTAATTGTCAAGCTCAGCCAGATGTTTACTTTGTAAGGGAAACTGTATGGCATGATATGATATTTTTCGGCACAAAAATTATTAAAAGAAGAGAAATTTAAATACAGGATTTTTAATGCAAAACAACATACACCTATATAACATTTGAACATTAATTGTAAGCTGTGGTGGAAGTTGTAGAAATATTAAATAATGAATATAAAACTTCTCTTTACATCGAAGAATATGATATCAAGAGGATATGCGGCTAGTACCTACTAGTTGGAATTAACAATTACTAAAGCTCTCTGACTAAAAAGACTACCCAATATAAAATTATGTGCGAAAAAAGAAAGCTACAATACAATCAGCTCAATAGCGAGAGTATCCAATGGAGTATACTTGAAACTAACAATAAATATTTGTAACCGATTCGAAAGTCTATATTTGCTTCACTTGCCAATGTATTTAATGATTTTGTATGAACAGATGTATTTTCAACTCATTTTTATCAATTCCTTTATTTTTCTATAGTTTATTCTCAGGTACGTTTTCAGCATCAGATATTTTTTCATTATTTTCTGGTTTGATATCAGTATCAGGTCCTTCTTTATTATTTCCTTTCTCCTTTTCACCATCAGCTACTTTTCCATTATCTTCTTCCTCGGTTTCACTATCGAGGACTTTCTCATCATTTTCGTGCTCTTCTTCATCATAAGATAAATTTTCGTCATTTTCTTGCTCGTTTTCACCAGGTATACTTACATTATTTTTGTGTTTATTTTCACTATCAGGTACTTTTTCGTTACTTTCTCGCTCGCTTTCACTATCAGATGTACTTCCCTTATTTAATTCTTCCTTATCAACGTCACTGTGCACTTGCGCTGAATTATCAAATAACCCCTTTTCTAATTGGAATGTTTTTACACATGTATCAACAAAACTCTCAACATTACGTTTGTTACATTCGTGATCAAAAAGTAGTCTTAGCTTCATTTTGTCCAACTGTGATAGTTCATCTGATGGTTTTATCATCAATCCAGACATCTAAAAATATAATATCTAGTAAATTATTAAATTTTTTAAAGTATAAAATAAACAACAATACTTGTTGTAAATAAAAGTTGAAATTTAGAGTGAAATGTTAAATGTTACATGTAAAATGTTACATGTTAAATTATAAGGTATCTAGTTGGTAAGCCTAAATATAAATAAATAAAAGTGTTATGAATTTAAAAAAATGTGTGCTTTGCAGCACTAGTTCCCCACTTTATGCCTTTTTTCGTGCGAGTGTTGTAAATTATCTGGTAGAGTGTGGCCCGTTCGTGCTGACATCATCCGATGGCAGCATGACTCTCCCACTTCTAAAAGCCCTTAGTCGCCTCTAACGACACTCCTCCTCTCCTACTTTTTTCACGTCCCTGGGAATCGCAGGATAAAAAGGGCAGGTTTCTAGTGTACAAACCTCATCTTCAATGTAACCCTATGGGAAATAATTGAACCTAAATAGATTTTGATCCCGACTGCCTAACCATTTTAAGCTTTTCTCGTAAAGACCATTTCAACGATATACATATAATGGGGGCCTGTACCTATTCTGGTTTTTGTGGAATAAAAAATCCAACGCTACTTTACTTTACTTATATATAGATGGGTGGAAATATTCTCACAACTGGATTCCATACTCCAAATAATTGAAAATTATCTTTGACTGTGGTATTTGCAACCCGTATTCACCACAGATCTGACCGATAGTTGTGTACCACGGTCCGCCTACCTTTCAGGTCAATGTTCTTAACTGTTTATGTGTGATTTTTCTTGTTAATTTTAAAAAGTACCGACAAACCAAGACTTCCTCGAATCGTTGTTTTAAATATCTTTTTACTGTTATCTGGCTACAGGAACAGTGTTCATAGCCCTGATAGTTTTAAATGATGTATTTGAAGAATGTTATCTGAATTATGTGATGATAGTAAATATTTTACCAATGGAAGAACAGTGGCTTGCCCGTTGATGCTGAAGGCGCGGTCGTGGAAATGCATTATACTCAATGGATCATATTCGGAGAGCGGCTTAGCACCAGAGCGAACAACATGGTACAAGTGACGATATTCTGAAATGATAAAAATGTTGTTAGACGAGTTACGGTACTACCACCAGAGGACCAAAGTAGCAGATTTAATTTTATACTTAAGTGTACTTCTATGTCGGAATAGTACCGCGAAAAGATCAAAAATAAACAAAATGTTAGTTTTTATTCAAATTCATTTTATCTCCTTCAGAAAGGACACTTACGCCAACGAATAATTCAACAAAACAATATTTTTTAAATCCAGAATCGACGTGGGAAGTGATAATTCGAGTTTAGAAAAAGAAGGCGGCTGTAGCCATATCTGGTTCAACAAATTGAATTTGGAACCTTAAAAATATAATTTTTTGACTGCTTATATGTTTAACGAAATCTGCTAATAATCAATTTAAATAACATGTAACCGGTGCACTTCGCTTTTTTTGTTCTAGTTTAGAAGGCGTCCGGGGAGCGTCCGGGCGGGGTTTCAATTGTAGTCCGGATTTAAAAGTTGTAGTCACCGCCGCATCTGTATTTGCTTAGGTGAAGCCTTCACCTTAGCAAATACAGATATACAAAATATTATATGCAAAATTTTTGTTAATAACCTACGAAATTTGTAAAAGTTGCTACACAAATGCATAATGCGTCTCGCCTTAGATAATTTATACGTCTAGATAGAGCTTGCTGTTAGACAATCTATAAAAACAGGGAAGGAATATTAGTTTACTGTGAGTGACAAGCTACGTCTTACACTGGGCGAATTGCTCAAAATAAAGGTAAGTTCTAAAGTCTTTTTTTTTTACGTGTTCACAGCTGTCGTAGTCTATCTAGACGTATAATAGATCTAAGAGTTTATATATAGATCAAATTTTGTAAAATATTACGAATAATTTACCTGGCCGAATATTGCTCCAGATTATTTTTACAAATTGGTCTCTTTGTGGATGTGTCACTTCGTCGTTGAAGCCAACTGCGTGGAGCAAGGCGTGAAGTATTTCATTTGGTTTTAGACAATCGTAGCCTAATACCAAAACCTGGTATAATTAAATTTAATAATATTACTCACTGTATTATTAAGCTAGGTGAAAAAATTGCAAGTAAAGCAATTACGATAACAAACACGTTCAGATTAGAGTCTTTGGGGCCTACTCCTAAAATCGATATTAGATATATCGTGGCATTAGTCGTGTCGAATCCTACTCTTTGTTGCATCGTATTCAATGTCGAATCGATATTAACGGTCCTAAACCTACTCTTAGTTGAAAATGTCAAAGACGAATATTCGAATTCGACAAACAATCAAACGTCAATTTTACGGTAATCTCAATGACACCTTCTAGACTGTCGTTGCTATTATCGTTTCAAGTTGTATAGATATATTTGCCATACAATATACATACTTAATAAATAAAATTAAAATAATTATATGTGATTTACTATTCAACAGGACATTTTTACTACCAAGTAATTTTTTTCGTAATATTACTTTGAGCACGGTGAAATGAAATGAAATGAGCATGCAAAAAGCTAACTTAAAATTAAAAACTATATGAATGTGATAAAGAAAATATGGTGTAAATAATAAAAATCCGGCCAAGATCCAAAGGCCTGCCCTTCGAATCATCTGATGATATGATTATCTTTCTAATCCATAAAGAAGTGAAATTATTCTAGAACTAATCGACATAGCGACATTGTTTTTGTGCATCAACTGAGGAAAGATAAAAAACCAAAAGTTATATTCGATGTGTATGTTGCATGTAGTGCTGATCTTTTCAACTATCAACGGCAAAAACACTCTTGTGATAAATGCGGTAGAATTTGATGTAATTTAGTATACGTACTATTTCACCTGATTCGCGGAATGTTGGACTGTGTTGACATTCCCTTTCGCGTTTTGGATTGGTTATATGTATCCAAGTCTTATTAGCTGGTTGCTCCGACTGTAACTCAAATCTTATACAAGCAGACTCTTCTAACACATCCATAGATGTTCTAACATTATCAGCAATGACGCTATCTGCCAATTAAATCGGACTGGCCGTTAGACAATTATGAAGTAATTTAAAAGTTAAAGTAGGTATGTCTTTTTAATTGTAGTTCATGCTTTCTACTACAAGTCGTAGCCCACGGAGCCTTAGCTTGGAGGGTGGAAGTACCAGTGGAAGGCTCCTTTGCACAGGATGCCGGCTAGATTACGGGTACCACAACGGCACCTATCTCTGCCTTGAAGCAGAAATATGTAAATATTACTGTTTCGGTCTAAAGGGCGCCGTAGCTAGTGGAATTACTGGACAAATGAGACTTAACATTTTACGTCTCAAGGTGACAAGCGCAATTGTAGTGCCGCTCAGAATTTTTAGGTTTTTCAAGAATCCTGAGCAGCCCTGCATTGTAATGGCACGGCGTATGAATTACGATCAGCTGAACGTGCTGCTCGTCTCGTCCCTTATTTTCATAAAAAAAGGTTTAAAATAAAATAAGGCATTTTTTAATTTATCGGTGGAGCATTATAAACAATATAAGCAGGATAGCGAAACTCTCTAAGAAAAATTCACTCGATTGTATGAAACGTGCAGTGATTGATAGATTGACAGATAACGGCTATAATCTTGTAAAAAACGGAGATAGCCGAAATCCAATACGTATTAAGCAACTGTCCGCTTTCAAACTTAGCCGGATTATACTTCGTCGCCAATCACCATACTGTAATTACTTAAATTGCAAACTTATGTCAAATCTCACTGCACGTTACATACTAAACTAAATTTCAATTTTTACTTTGGCAGCCCCGCCTCTTATTTCGTAGTATTTACATACTCTTTGGATGTAAGAGCGGGTGCAATCACCTAAACTGAAGTTGGCTGTACTATTGATAACTAACAAAGTATTTTATAAAATATATTTTGGAAGCACTTTGACACAAACTTGTATATACACAACGTTTGATTATCATCACCATCACCATCATCAGCCGAAATACATCCGATGCTGGACAAAGGCTTCCCCAAAGATCTCCACGACGATCGATCCTGCGCTACCCTCATTCAACCAAAGTTTGACTGTAACAAACTTTTTGTACCCGTCTTCTTTTCTCTTATAGTACCTATTCTATATCGCCATTTTTTTGTTCATTTTAATTATCAATGTTCCAATCCAGTTTTTCACTTTTTCTTTCAATTTACAGCCTTTGTCTACTTTCAAGTTTCCTTATAAATTGGTAAAAAAACTTGAAAAAATTTCAACCTACTCTTTGTATTACTGTTATGGATTAGTAAATGTTTATTTCTAGATTAATTTTAAAAACTCTTTCCAATTTAACTTACCATATGTTTTGTTATCAAAATAATACGCGATCACACCAAGTGGCCAGACACTAGCCGCCTTATCATGATGCATATTATTAATGTTTATAAACCTCAGTTTCTCCAAAATACCTGCAAATTGAATAGTTAATCGACAATAGACCATAGATAATACTACTATAAATAGAATAAGTACGCAGAGTGCCTGTAGTGTTATAGTAGTAGGTGCATCGCATAATAAATATCTATATTTAAATCTAAATAGAGGGATCCACCACTTGTGTTCTCGCTTTAAAAACTGTACCTTTATAAAATGTGACAAAGGTAATTACAGTGTGATAAATTACTTCATTGTATAAATTATATAAATTATAAGCGCACATTTCCTAATTGTAAAGAATTAAATAAACATATAAATAGGTGCAGCAGGGTTAACAAAAATGTACAAAGCACAACTTCCATGAGTAGTTTAAACGAGAATTATTTGAGTAACGCTAGCAACGTCCGTATTGTAAACCGAATTCCGCCGCAAACGCAAACAAGACAAAATTTAAATTGTTTTCGTTCCTAACATGGTACAATGCAACTCCCACTCCCAGACCTCTGGTATGGTTTTACACAGATGGTGGGTTTTTTTTTGGAAGAGGAAAACAGAAGAATAATTTCACCGCGGAGCCCCTGGTTCAATCCTCGCCCACCACTTACCAATGTGTTTTCACTGTTCGAATACATATTATGTAAGTTTATACGACACTTAATAAGGCCTGCAACACTTCTGTGATTCATCTGTTATTAAGGGAGAGTGTGAGATCCGTTAACACCAGATGACGCGTATGCTCGTTTGTCCTCCTTTTCCATATTAAAATCACAAGAGCGTTTCGGACCTTATTGGGTAAGTGTTTGCTTTTATAATATTATGAATTCGTAAACTGAAAAGTCTCGAAAGACTGATGGTGACGGGTAAGGTAGAACGAAAAGACCGAGAGGCCAAAGTCCGAAGAGATGGTCGGATCAGATATTCCAATATCTGAATATCGCTGTCAACGTAGCACTGCACCAGGCCATTGTGCTGTTGACAGTCTACGCAGTCACGATCCTCAGCAGTGACGGGACGACGAAGAAGAAATTGAAACCACATTGGTACGTAATGGATGAGGATCGAACTAGGGGCTCGTGAGAGTCTGAAGTTAGCAGATTCCCTTTTGTTGTTTGTCCTTTTAATACGAGTATATATAGAAAATCTCTGAATAACTGACTGTTAATTGCTATGCACATAAATTGCCTTAGAAATTAATATTTCTAAGACGATTTTTGTACTTTCTTTGTCATGTATCTGAATCATATCTTCTAAGTTTGCAGGTGTTTCGACTATTATAGCAATATTATTAGGTAGTGATGATCTATTTTGATACCTTGTTGTGAACAACCTATGTTCCAAAATATTTTTGTCCGGTGATAAAGGGTCACCTAGTCCTACCTCTTTCTATATTAATAGGATTTTCCCTAGTTTCGAGTTTCAAGCAGCTTTGACTAATTTTGTAGTAAGATAATGTGTTAAAATATTTATAAATGTATCATCATTACCGATAATTTTCAACGCCTTTCAAATTGAACCAGTAATATCAAAAGTTTTAGTATCGTCTATACTTTATAGACACTACACCACTTATAGTGAGTGGTCTATAGAACTCACGATATTTCTCTATGATTTGTTCTTATGCCTGGATGTGGTCGGTAGTGCCCAAGCCCTGGCGAAAGCCAGCTTGCCAGTATATAAGGCGCATATTCGGCCTACTATTCTGACCTCTGGGCGGGTGCTATCTAGTATCTACCAACTTTTTCCACCCCAAGCAAAGAAGAACTTCTCGAATCATCGACGATCAAGTCATCTCCGATCGGCTTGATTGTTTATCGTTGCGTAGAGATGTTCTCTCTGCATCTTCTACCACATATACCAAGTGGAATGCTCAGAAGAGTAATTCTGCCAGCAGCCAAATTCCACCACAGGAAATCTCGTCAAAATGTCATTCCACACACATTTCGTTGACGTCTGGCATTCCACAACCACGGGTATTGCGAGTGTTAGTATTGTGGAATCAATTACCTTTCGATACGACCTAGGGACCTTCAGGCTTCGAACCCTGTTATTGCGGATGCCCATGGGTGGTCCCTTACCACTTCCCATCCCGTGAACCTCTTCCCCGTTTGCCCCCTTGACGTTTTGCCGTTTATATAAAAAAAAAAATATAGAAATCTAATGATCGTTTGTTCAAAATCGCAAATCTACTAAAGTTCTTGGCTGATCGATTTCAATTTCAACACAATATGTATTCCTGTAGGAGTATGTTTATATTAATCTATATTAAAATGTGTATTGCTTGAACGAACGCTGACTTTTTGGTCTACTGGAAATTGTTTCCTGAATCTTAGTTTTGTTTTTAATTTAGTCATATTCTAGAGCCTATTGCCTAAGCGTTTCTTCTTCTCTGCCGTTGTTGTCGTGGCAACCTGGCACTTATCTCAAAGACATAAAAACTGGTTTACAGCTATTATTTGTATATCTAGAAGGTAAAACTATATATGAGGAATATATAAATTAATGACGAAATACTATGTTCTCAATTCTTCGCTCACCTTCGTTTTCCCTGACGTAAGGCTTTTGTGACACACCTGAAAGTAATCATATTGTGAATATAAAAAGAATGTACAGGCCTAGGTTGAAAAAGATTTGTGTTAATAATAATAGTTGGTACCTTTATTACGCAGCTTTCTAACACAGTAGACATATGTACCAGACGTAACCTACCTACAAACGTTCGAAATGACACACTCACACAAACATGCGCAACGACGAAACCCCTAAGCGGTTTTCGCGGTACAGACGAGTTGAGTGTCACGTTGTTATATTTTGTTTCCGCGACATTTTTAAAAATGCCAACGTATTGCGTGGCATTTTTAAAATGTCGTGGTATACGGTTGTTTGAACTCGGCTCCATAAAAACCGGAGCTATCGTTTTTTAAACTATAAAGTAGCATAGTATATTAATAATTATTTAATGTTATATTATTTAATAATAATTGTAATCAAAAGGTATTCGAATCGATAAGTGGAGATCGATAGTAATAAATTAGTGAATATAATTTAAAATATTTTATTATAAACTTATTATCAGGTTTTTTCTTATTAGTGTGTTTGAATGGGTTTCGAGGATGTGTTTTATATTTATTTATTTTGGAGCCTAAGAGAACTAAGAGAATATTTTGTTGCCTTTTTTCAGACGTTCGCAATGTCATCGTTTTCAAAGTCACATCCGCCATCTTGGATCTCGAAATGGGTGTCATATTCGTTATTGACTCTCCCGAAAACCTCGAAAGCGATAATTGCCCCGTCTATAATGTTCATGGGATGACTGCAGGGAAGAGTTTCTTAAGACTGTGGTAGAAGTGAAACTTCAACGGTCGAAGTTTAAAAACAAATATTTCAAAGCTTCCCGTCAATATTTCAAATTAAATATTTCAACGAAAAATTAAAAAAGAAATAATTGCAAATAAAATATTTCCAATAGAAACATTCAATAAAATGTTGTTTAGAAATATTACATAACAGTCACCATGTAGACTATAATACTACATTAGACACTGTAAAGCCATCAAACATAGACTATACATAAAAGTCTCACTATATATATATAAAAGTCTCACGCTTTTTACGCCCCATAAGGAACATCGTTCCAAAAATACAGTCGAATTGAGGACCTCCTTCTTTTTTAAAGTCGGTGAGAAAAATAATCTGACAACCCTATTGCTTCAATGGAGTGTACGCACATGTAGGTAAGTATTTTATCAACAAGGCTTAGTTTCCATACTGTTACATAATATGTCTACTGTGTTTCTAAGTTACACAGCTATTTTAAAATGGAACGACTGCCTGTGATGTCATTAGAACTATTAGAGATTGTCCCTCCACTATTTGTTGTGGTGATTATTAAGTGCTTTTTCCGTAGTATTTATATCAACATGATGAAAGAAGACTTCGCTAAATGAATCAGTAATTTGCCTAATATTTGTATATAAATGTATAACAACACATCTAACTATATAGTTGTTTCTTTTTTATATTTTATAGTGTTAGGTAGGTATTAATGCGATATCTCATTAAAAACCATTGTAAACACAATTAATTACACACCAAAGAATTTAACGAGTTGGTTCAATCCACGTCATTTATGTGAAGTTACGTCGTTATCACCACAGGAAATGGAATTATCCTAACAAACGAAAATGCAGTCTTATAACTTTTTTCTTAGATCATTTATATATACTATAACAGCTGTGAAAACGTCGAAAAAAATTGAGTTTAGAACTTACTTCTATTTTGAGCAATTCACGCACACTAACACAAAGTGTCATATAAATCGCGAGTTTAAGACGTACCTTGCCACGCACACTAAACTAATATTCCTGGCCTGTTGTTTATCGGTTGTCTAACAGCAAGAGACTCTATCCAGACGCATAAATTATCTTATATAATATATTATATGACACTTTTTGTTAGTGTGCGTGAATTG
The DNA here is from genome assembly GCF_905404315.1 of Leptidea sinapis. Lineage (NCBI taxonomy): Eukaryota > Metazoa > Arthropoda > Insecta > Lepidoptera > Pieridae > Leptidea > Leptidea sinapis. The sequence continues at coordinate 2,834,489 of NC_066277.1, forward strand.
CTCAAAATAGAGGTTAGTCCTAAAGTCTATATCTTTCGACGCTTTCACACCTGTCATACGGCCGTTCCCAATATTCAGTCTATCTCTTACTTGAGATAAAAATCGTAACTATCGTTGACTTTGCTGTCCCAATAAACTTATCGACGGTAACTCACCTTATCTGTACACGCTGTCTGTCAATGGGACGACGTATAGCTTACCAGCGATATAAAGTTTGTATGGAAATTGCAATTCACGCGTCCCAATATAAGGCGATAAGAATGACTTATCGGGCATATATACAGCTTCAGATTATTGACAGCTAATTACTGACAGTAGAAGATAGTAAATGTATCTCTATCTGTAGATAGTATATTGGGAACGGCCTAAAGTCTATCTCGACGAATAAATGATCTAAGATAATTCTCTATAAAATTTAAAAGTCGTCAATGTTTCTTACTGAATTGACTCTGCCGCTGAAGATATGCTCTGCTACTTGAATGATAAGAAACAAATAACATAACTATAATACTCTTGAACACCGCCATGTTTATTGTACACAAAATATAAAAATCATTCAATATTTTATTAGCACTTGTAAACGAAATACAATAAAATGAATTACACATCACATAAAATATATCAGAGATCTTGCTGCGCATAATATTTTTGTTAAGATTGTTTATGTTTTGTTTTTGTTGTTTTATTTGTTTTGAACAATGGTAACAAGACCATCAGCGCAAACCAAAATACAATTAAAGAAGAATATTTAAATCATTTTTCAATATAGTCGATTACAAGAAAAACCCTCGTTAGATTTCTGGGATAAAAATATTTTTATGTAGGTTCACCATGGCCCTTTGCACCGGATGCCATCTAGATTATGGGTACCATAACAGCGCCTATTTCAGCCGTGAAGCAGTAATTTGTAAGATTACTGTGTTTCGGTCTGATGGGCGCCGTAGCTAGTGAAATTACTAGGCAAATGAGACTTGACATCTTATGTCTCAAGGTGACGAGCATAGTTGTAGTTATTCAATAATCTTGAGCGGCACTACATTGTAATGGGCAGGGCGTATCAATCACCATCAGCTGAACGTCCTGCTCTTCTCATCCTTTATTTTCATTAAAAAAAAGGTAAGGCCCCCATTTTATCACTAGGTACAATTTCTATTACATGTTTTGTTTGAAAAAAATTCTGTACATTTTTTTACATAATAAAATCACTCTCTCTCTCTCTGTGGTCGATACCTCATGACTGAGGATCGTGGCCATCGTATGCTGAAGATGCCGGTACTGTAATGCATCTTAGGATCTGTCTCCACCGGTGCCTATACATTGGATCTCTGATAACCGAGCAGAACTTAGTCGAGGGCGGGCCCTTTCACTTGATCTCTCCATCGGGAGGGGGAATATCCGCGGGCTCCTTTGCCTTCAGTGTTACGGAATTCAAGGATCTCATCTCCCCTCCTCAATATGTGACCAAAATAGGTAAGAATTCGCTGCTGAGAGATTGTAGAGAGGTGGGTTCGACACTGAAAACTTTTAGTGCTGGCTACATGTAAAAAATATAAAAATATGATTAAATTTTGAAAATGGAACTCTATGGCAATATTATTGAGTACGACTTTTTTGATCTTAGGCAATTTTTTTACGGTTTGGCGGCAATTTGAAAATTTTCTGTGACACGTCGGAATGAATTATACCCGGGTATATTTTTATGCAATGATTATTTATGACTTTGGATGTCTGTTATGCCAACAAGAAAGTTATGATAGATAGTTTTACCCTGTGGATTTACCAAACCAATGTCTACAACTGAGTCCAACTTTATTGAGTAAACCTTATGCAATAACATTTAGCGGTCAGTAAGGTCATCCTCAGGTCAGGTCTCTCACTGTTCACACAAATAACATGGATGTGATACACTGACATCATACTGAATATGATAGGCAGTTCTATCCAGTGCCTATTCTATAAATTAATAAACTAATCACCTATATCATGATGTATAAATATATATATATATATATACAAGAACCTCCTATACACTCATAAACATATAAGCCAATTAAAAAGAAATTGTGATGTATATAATGTCAATACTCGAAACAAACATAAACTCGCAATTCCATCTACCTACTAGGCTCCGTAACATTGCTAAATCTTTTAAAGTGGATTGTGTTATATTTTATAATAAACTCCCAACTGATATTAAAATATCACCAATTAAAAAAAAATAATGTATCGTAAAAAATAAATTAACATTAAGGCCTTATGGCCTATTATAATGTGAAAGATTATTTGAATGATAAAGTTAGTTGGAATGAATGTTTCTATATTTTGTTAATGGATATTGTTATACTCCTTTGAATGCTATTGTAACTTTTGTACTTTATCCTGACTTGCACTAAATAACAAATAAAGTTTTACAGTGAATATTTTTTTTTTAATTTGTATATATATAATAACGCCTCTAGATAACTAAGTATGTACCTGTTTGTAACAGGATACTAATTCATACGTGTACTGTGAAGGCAAGTAAAGGAAGACAGGTATAGTAATCAAGGCAAGTTATTATAATAAACAATAATCATGACAAAATTTTAAAAAAGCGCGGCATAATATTTTTATGATTGACCAATAGAAAAATAACACGATCATCAGCTATATGTTCTGTACATAGCGCTCTTAGGTAGCGCTAGTCGGTAAAATACTTATAAAACGATCAAAAAGAAAGAGAAAATGTAATTTGTGGAGTTATAGATGATGTTATGTTATTTAAAATATTTAAATATTTTTATGAGTTGTTTTTTTTGATAAGTTTTATTTTAATTCAATAAGAACTAAGAAAAAAAGACTAGTGTTTGAATTGTTATTTGTCAGATCACAGCTGTCAGCCGTCATAGCATTGAAGGAACAGAAGTCAGAACAACATCGAAATTTGAATTACGATTTCCTATTGTTTTCATAGATTGTTGCCGGCGAAACCACAATTAATTCATATCCGTTTTACTGAAATAAACTGATAACAATTGTCTTATGACAGCAAAGCTATAAAAGCACGATAAATAACGCATATTGTACAGTCTTTTCTTGTTACTGTACGACGTACGTGGAAATTATAGTGCTGAAATGCAGCTGTTCTTCGTGTTTGTTTCAGTGTTACTTTTGATTCCAAAAGAATCCCTAATATCAGCCGGTACCGGGTCAGTGGAGCTAGATGAAATTTCGTTTGATAAAATAGTAAACGCATTTGACGTAGCATTGGTGAAGTTTGATGTAGCATTTCCATATGGTGATAAGCACGATGCCTATGTTGCTGTTGCGAAAGAAGCCAAAGATATTAAAGAACTATTAGTTGCCGAGGTTGGCGTGAAGGATTATGGGGAGAAAGACAACGAAAGATTAGCCTCTAAATATGGGGCAACGAAAGAAAACTTTCCTGTTGTAAAACTGTTTATAAAAGGAAAGAAAGAGCCCGTAACATTTGATGAATCGAAAGGATTCAATACTGATCAGTTAAGACGATTTGTAAAACAGAATACTGGAATATATCTGAGTTTGCCAGGTTGTATTAGAGACTTAGACATGCTGGCAATGGAGTTCATGAAGACTGACAGAGATGGTAGGAAAGATGTACTGAAGAAGACTAAAGACTCTTTAAAATCAATAGTTAACGAGGTAGGTTGGAAAGCGAGGTTTAGGGATAGAATAATTATTGTTGTTATAGGGATAATTGTATGTATTTATTTAGGTATTACACTTGTATCATGGTAATTCAGACCAGCCCGGTGAATAGTTAACAATACACAAAAGGGAATGGTTATTTATAATTTGGACAGGCCTGATCAATGGTCAGACACACTACAATGGTTTATTAAAAATACTAATAGTTATTAGTCATTTTGACAGGCCTGGTTAATGGTTAAATATGTACTTATACTAACATAAGTAATGAATATTATATCTAGTAAACAAAATTGGTATAAAAATGCTGTTTAATGGATTTACTTCAAACATAGGTACTGATTTTAATGTTGTTTTACAATATTTCAGCTTACTGACGTTATATCATTAAAGTACTACTTACTAGTCTCACAAACAACTGATAGAAGTATTTACTAGTTTTATTCTATAAACATTAGGAAGATTTGTCTTATTCTATTGGAGCTTTCACCCCTCCTGTGTATATCAATGAAACTATACTTCAAACAATTTTTTTTTGTGGTAATGAAAAAAGAAATGTGAATTCTGCGGCCAAATTGTACCTTTGCATGACATAGCTCAAATTAGGATAACATCCCCACCACCTACATGTGTGGAGATCCTCCACAGCTTTCTTCCATGTACTACAAAGCTGTGGAATGAGCTTCCTTATGTGGTGTTTCCAGTTCGATATGACATGAGCACCTTCAAAAAAAGAGTGTGTACACCTTCCTTAAAGGTAGGTCGCCCCTATGATTCAACTGGTTTTGCAAGAGAATGTGGGTGGAGGTGATCACTCAACACCAGGTATCCTGTACACTCATTTGTCTTCCTTTTCCATAAAAAAAACTTATTTTTAATTAATTATTGGCTGTCAAGTTAATGAAATAAACATTTTTTATTTCAGAATAAGAGTAACAGCAAAATTTATGTCACATTGATGGAGAAAATTTTAGAAAAAGGTGATGAATTTGTGACAGCTGAAAACAAAAGGGTAGAAAAAATATTGACCGGTAAAATATCTGATGAGAAAAAGAAAGAAATTGGACAGAGGATTAACATTCTACAGTCCTTTAAGCTACATGAAGTTGTTGACAAAGAAGAGTTGTAAAATACCTCAATATCAGATTACCCCTATGAATAATTTGCGCTTATAAACTCTAGTTACCTAATCAAATTTATTTTAATATTTATACATCATACCTATTGTATATATTATGTACCTGTAACCTGAGAGGTTGCGGGTTCATATCCTGCATGGTTAGTGAGGGATATCACTTTAAAAATAATATATTGATCATACAATTAATATAAAATATCACTCACTATGTTATGTGGTATTTAACCATAAAGTCCTCAAATGGCGACTTTATGGTTGGTGTCTTTATACTTAGTGTTGGCAGGCGCCCCACAAGATGAACCAACGATATGGTCAAGATCGCCGGAATACATTGGATCATCAAGCGCCAAATTTATGCTAGGGGTAATGCTGTATTTATTAATTAATGATAATTCAGTGCTACACAAGTGTTCAAGAATTCAGCAGAGTTCATAGATATCTTAAGATATTTAACTAATTGATAAGGTGTGAAATGTCAGAATATTTCTGTACCTATTTATTTGTGTAAAAACGAAATTTTCTTTTTATTTCACAGCTGATAAATCAAAGATTCTACAAGTCTATGGCTAATATTATGTTTAGTATTATTTTTATTTAAAAAGATTTATCTATATTTGTCATAGTTTATACATTAAATATTTTCATCCCTATTTATCAGAATAATCTGTTATTCTAGGCTATGAAATTCTTTATTTCAAGTTTTGATTTTCTTGTGTAGGTACATGCAAATTAGTGTTAAATGAAAGAGCAATTTTAGAACCAAAGTTTTACCAGTGGGAGACTAGGCAATCAGTAGAAATGACGAGTGCAACTACGATGGTGATCAGTTTATTAGGGTTTTTCATGAATCCTCAGCATCACAGCTTTCTAATTAGCACTATTTATCACCATTCACCAGGCGAAAATATTGCTCGTATTGTAACTTAATTAAAAAAAAAGTTCCTGTACATAACCAATAATGGATCATTATTTCAAAATTGCACCAAGTAGGGTTGGCATAAAAAAATATATGATCAATATTTTTTTTTTACAACAATGATTAAGTAATCATAGTTACACCAACTTAATTTCCGCTGTGGATTGATGATGAAGTGTGCTAAAAAGAACTAATTAAGAATTTGATTACATTCCAAGTTGCTATGTAAGTACTTACTACTATATTCATATCAGCTGTGGAAATGGCTCAGGGTAACTGAAATGTTAGCACTAAAATAGACATAGAGGCGAAATGTGTGACTTGTTTCCAGTTTTTATGAATAAATGTGTTGATATAGATAGCTTTTCATTAACCATATTTTTTTATGTACGAGTGAGTATAAGAAGTCTATTTAGTACTTAGCACAATACTTTTTTTTATGCCAATACGCGACGAGACGAGCACGACGTTCAACTGATGGTAATTGGTAAGCCCTGCACATTACAATGCAGTGCCGCTCAAGATTCTTGAAAAACTGAGCGGCTCTACAATTACGCTCGCCCCCTTGAGACATAAGATGTCAAGTTTCATTTGCCCAGTAATTTCACTAGCTACGGTGCCCTTCAGACCGAAACACAGTAATGTTTATACATAGGCGCCGTAATAAGTAAAGTCCAGAGACATTACGTATAACAATAGTATAATTTAAACTATGCCTGCTACATCGTCAACATGGACTTAAATCTTTCTCGGCATTCAAATATGAGATAAAACATGTCTTTGTTTGTCCTATATAATGATGTACACCACTGTTTTGGAATTGGTGTTGTAGATTCTCTCAAAAATAGTCTTGAGAATGTATGTACATAGGTACCTAAGTACATAAGGCGAATCGTTTTGAAATTGCATAACTATAATGTTAGCACCAGAAACTAACTTATTATAACTCCTACTCGGTTATATCGATATTCAAAAGAGTTAAAAAACGCTTATTACGAATTCTTAAATAAGCAGAAACAGCACCAACCCTCAGGCAAAATAATTAATAAATTTTATTGTAATGAACTTTTTTTTGCGAAAATATAATTAGATTTGAAACGATCGCGATGGCAGTGCAACATATTTAATATTATGCGAGATTGTTGTACTTTCACGCCTTGACTACACATCCAATCAAGTTTGTACACGTCTTTGGTAGGAAACGACAATAATTCTTATCCGAAATTCTTAACATGCGTCATTCCGAATTATAGCGCACAGAGTCGCTGGTAGAATATACTCATCATTATTCTATCCATTAAACAACCAATTGTTATTAAAAAAATAAGATGAAATAAGGATAGCATTTAGTTCGTTGCAGTTTTTTATGTGCTGCTAATACATACGTACTTCCGCTACCTACATACATTTTTATAGACGGATTGAGCCATCGCTCATATTTTTAGGAGCTTTATCAAGAAAACACGATTTTAAACTTGTTGAATAGACCTCAGCCCACAGATTTTTAATATAGTACTAAACCGCCACATTATCTCAGGACCTCGCTGGAACGTGGAGACCTCTCCCGTACCCGCGCTCATCGTGTTGCGAGATTTTCTAAGTTTTCATTGTAACGTTCTGACTTTTGTTCTAGTAAAATATAAAAATTAAATACCTATTTTTGTACTTAACTCCTTAAATCATTTATACGTCTAGATAGACTACGACAGCTGTGAAAACGACGAAAAAAATTGAGTTTTGTACTAACCTCTATTTTGAGAAATGCACGCACACTAACACAAAGTGTCATATAAATCCCGAGTGTAAGACGTAGCTTGTCAGGCACATAAACTAATATTCCTGGCCTGTTTTTATCGGTCGACACCAAGAGACTATCTAGATTCTAGACGTGTAAATTATTAAGCTTAACTCAGATTCTTTCATTGAATTTTCATCATTATAGTAATCATATTCATCATCACAACACAACACCTTTACATCAATCAATAGTTCAGCAAAAATTAATCGTAGTTTATTTATTGATAATATTCATCCTAGTGATGCTTGTTTTGCAAACCGTACAAAGCGACGATATGACGTTAGGTGCAGAGATAATGATAACTAGTTAGTATTAATTCCGGATGAGTTTTGTCACGACAAAGAAACAAAAGGGTATAACGATCCTTGAGTGTGCATTGTTCACCTCGGCAGCTTCACTTTTAAAATCAGTGAAGTATCATGAGCAAACAATTCAATCTCATGACTATCAACTACCACAGAAGGACTACACACCACACTTTGATATATATAAGAAACAAAATAGGACCGAGAAAAGAACCTTGCGGAATACATATTCCTACAGGAAGATTCCTGAATACCGTTTGCCGTTTACGTCGACTTAAATAATATTTTAACAGATTTAGGGCTGTATTTTTTACTTCATAATGCTTTAACTTAAGGAGTAAAGTTTCATGGTGGATGCAGCCAAATGCTTTGAACAAATCACAAAAAATGCCCAATGCATCCTGTAACTCTTCCTAGGCGTTAAAAATGTGTTCAATGAGTCTAATACTCGCATTAATCGTTGATAAGCCCCTATTGAAAACAAATTGATTATTGTTCAATAATTTATAAAAATGCATTTGTAGCTAGCTGCTAAAGCAAGTTTTCCAAAATTTTTACTAAAAACACCAAATATAGATTCGAAACATTATACCGCGTGCACTGCAGAGCTGCTCTACAGTCGGAGATCCAGGAGTATGTGAACAGCTCGATGACTTCTGCGTAGACGTCGCCTCGTCGTGTCAACCAGTTCCATCTTCAACCACTTTCGCACCACACGTGACAAACTCGGTTATCTCAACATTTGAATGTGTGGCATTCCTCCACATTGCGGTTTTCAAGAAACTTGCCGGCACTAGAAAACCTTGGAATGTGGCGATACGACTTCGGTACCTTCCAAAAAAGCCTCAACGCCTACCTAAAAGACCGACTTTGTGAATCCTCTGGTATTAGATTATGAGCTGCGGTAATCATTTCCCATCAGCTGGTGACCTATAAGTAAATTTGTCTGCCTCCCATTTTTTTATATGACCCTTTTATATTGTGTCTTATATCAAAAGGGCATAAACGCTCACGTGATGGTCTTCGGTGAGGCGACCTCTCATGGACATCCGCAACACCAAAGGTCAAGAGAGCTGCGTTGCCAGCATTTAAGGTGGGAGTATACTTTATTCTTGAAGGTCCCTAAGTCGTATCTGTACGGGAAAACCGCAGCCGCATTGATTCCACAACATTCCAGATGTCAACGTGATGCGGTTGGTACTTTGCACGTAATATCTGGTGGTGGGATTCGGCCGCTGGAATAAACTAATATGCAGGTGTTTGGAAGGTCTTTTATGGCAGGTATTTTATACAAAAAAAACTCATACACAATATTGAAATACAAATAAATGCAATTTTAATAAAATAATATTACTACTGTCTAAAGTTGTCTCATCAAGACTATTTTGAATAATGTACCATAACATAAATTATTCTTATAGTTTAATAACTAATGGAGAAAAACTAAAACTTAGTAAAAAGTAGCGAGTCCAGAAACATAACAATATTGACAACTGACAGTAAACTGATGACTGGAAGTAAACAGTAACTTAAACACAAAAGCATAGACTAAAATAATGTGAATGACTCTCTAAAATATAAATAATTCTACTTCCAAAGTGGCACAAGATGTTGGGCAAGACGAATATTAACAGTGGTTTACTAGCATATTACTACAAACCTATTATCTAGGCCTAGGCTGAAGTAATATAATTACAATTGGGTAGATACTAAAAATATTTCTTTTATTCTATATAAGTGGACTGGTCCTCTAAAAAATATACAATTCCGCAAGACTAAAGAAATTGATGTAATTTAGAAGTGTAAACAGCGACAAACAACAGCCAGAGTGTCTACCTACACAATGATTACGGGCACATCGGCATTGTAATTATTATAGCAATGTTTACTGCCATTTAATAACTAACCAAGTGATATTAGAATTGAATATAGGTAGATTTAAAAGGCGCTGACGATTTTATCATTTGCACCATTGTTGTCAAAACGCAAACGATGCCATAAAGCAACGATATTGGCTTTGAAACAATCTAGCCTAATAAAACAGAACATAACGGAACCATAGCCCGCAATTGTCAATCTACCCGCAATATGGTGCGTACAATTTGTGTGTACATTAAATATATTTCATGTAACTGTTATTAATGCAGCTAATATACATTTGTAATCATTCATGCTCATTTCTATAACTATATTGCTGATCTGAATATTATTATATAATTTCTAATTAATTCATAATGTTTTATTACAGATGAAAACAATTATTATTAACCTAAAAAACTTATCTACCCAACTGTTACTATTACAACCACAATAAAAAATATTTGAGTGAATTTCACCTCAAAATAAAACACTTATTCTTAAATAAAAATCTTATTTAATGGAATAGTAGTCTGCCTTTTGTACATTAAAAAACCATATTGGGAGCATTTCAGAGTAATGGTCAAAGTTAAAAAAAAACAAAAGTCATCAGTATCATGTATGTAATTACATACTTATTTGTATTAATGTTGCAGAGCACCAGTAACGGGTCTAGATTCCAGAAATGTAATCATAATCCACAATAAATTGTATAGTTGACACAGTCATCAAAACTGTGCATTAAAAACTTCTGGAGTATGAATTACTCGCCAGATCAAAAGAGGATGCTTATCAAACTGAAAAAGACGCCTGCTACCGTTAGTTTACTGCTATAGTGTAGGTGTTACCTTTATATTAAATACTTTTAATTTCATGCGATATTAAAGAATCATTTGATATTATACTTAAATTACTTAGTGGTCCCATAGTTAAAAAAATTAAAATACTCATTGTATTCAAGTAAAAAAATAAAACATTAACTCAGGGTTGCCTTACAGATACTGTAACACCGAGCAGTTCCGCCATATGTATATGAAGGCAGTCTTGCTTAAATTAATTATAATTCATGTTTGTGTGGGTTCTGCAGCACAGTAACCAACAAATCTATACAAGATTGGAATATTTTTCACAACCATATCAAAAATATTATTTTCCTTACGAAATACAAGAACTTAAAAGCATGCATTACGGTCCGGTATTTGATGTTAGGTGATAGCTACTGAGCACGCCAATATTCAATTTGTCTCATTTTCTTGGTTCGTGACATCTATCATATTTACTCAACTGAGACCCGAGTCTTGACTTCACTACATAGAAGCTCTTATTTGAAAACTAATATTTGATATCCTTATTCACAGCAATGCATTACAAATTACTAATAAATGAACTGCTTAAATCTATAACCTTAGATTAAGGATTGGTCTCCGCTGCGCTCCAACTAGATACCTCAATATCTGAGAGAACATGAATGAACAGGCTTATGTGCAATGTTTAAAATTTTGTAACATACACTTTGTGTTCTTTCACATTGAAATTAATAAAATACAAAATACTTACTGATTATATGTGATCCTGGTGTCTTCCTTACTTCTTGAAGTATTATTTTTTAAGGTTTCACTATGCAACCCAGCATTTTAATTTCAATTATTATCAAAGTTTAACAGAACATGTAGCACATCAACATCACACATTGTTCGAGACTGGCTCTAATACAACGCCCACTTGGGCATTGTATTAGTTGCCTCACCTGCGCCTGCGGTATTTAGTTAGAGCAATGTGGAGACCGATCATTAATCTAAGTCTATTATCCTATCTTAAACAAAACAAAACATCAAATGCATTTAATGTAAATTATTAAGATTCAATTCATATTTCATTACAAACTATCAGACAGACTACTCTTTAATACATATTATTATTAACCAACCTATTCAGATTTTTCACTATCCACTTTCAGTTCTTTTAGTTTTAAAACAACACTATCAGAATCTTTGGTGTCAATCACATCCTTCTTTGTTTCCTCTTCAGGGGTTTTATCATTGCTTTTTGGTTCAGGCGTCTCATTATCTTCGCTTCGTGTGATGCTGCTCTCATCATCTGAATATGAATCTTGGGTGTAAAGACTGCATTTGGTTCTAACAATCTCTTGGGCCTCTGCAAACTTTTTTTTCCATAATTCAGCATCTGCAAATCAGTTAATAATGTAGTATTTATACTTAAATAATTAATTTGAAAAGTAATCGGCGCGATTTTTCGATTTTTTGCTCGCACAGTGTTCTATCAATGCATATTATTTTATGTATAGCAATAGATTGATTATAATTAGGATAATTTGAGTGAATGTATCAGAAAGTTATTGAAACAAGCTATAAGACCAGGCAAAATAAACCATCTTATGAACAAAATAAGGGTCAGAACTTGGTGAGGGAGTAGGGTGCCAAATAGCACACTTGGTTTTGGTGTATCTGAAAAATCTAGTGAAGGTTGTATGAAGCCACAACCTGAGAGTTGAACAAAGAAAACAGAATTTTGTAACGAGGCGGTACTCGAACGGTTAGCTCAGTGGTTTAGAGCACTGGCACTGAATGCGGAGGTCGTGGGTTTGAATGCCGCATCATTCATAAAATTTTGTATTTCAAATTTTATTTGTGTATTTGTGAGGGTTATCACTTTAAAAAACATAACAAATTGTTTTGTGAAGGTTAATAAAACCAGTCATGTATTACATACATACATAAAACATTTAACATATACATAAATTATAAAGATGTCACCTCTCCTTCATCCTGTTATGCCTGTTTTCAAATTTCAACATTGCAACACATTTATCTCACATTGACAAACTTTATCATCTTAACATTAGGGTTAGGCACATTCAAATAAACAAACAAATGAACTTGCCTATGTTCCCAAGATACATACAACATACCTAACCATCTAATAATGTGTGTACACCTTCCTAGAATGCCAGCAACACTCCTCTTAGTTTGATGGAGTTACATGTGTCAGTCTTCCATAAACTAATTACATAACTAACTGTATAGCAGAACTGCCTATTGAGTACATAAATAGTACTTACTTATTGTGGTTCCAAACTTAATAGCTAGCAATTCCTGTTTCAATGTTTCATCAGCAAAATCAGCAAACACAGACCAGTTAAATGCTTTATCAGATCCACAGTGGACATTCATGCGAATGTCTGGTGTTATGAAATGGTTTGCACAAACTTTTAGAGTCTTATCTCTCCTCATCACCACTCGGACAGAGTTATTCAATTTATGTCTTAATAATTTAATATCCCCAGTACCACGCTCCTGAAATTACAATGCAATTACAAACCTTAAAAACAGCTCCTTGCTAAGTGAAAGAAAAATGATAAAATAGGTACCAATTATTTATCTGCGCCACCTACTATACATACAGTTTAGTAGGTGGCGCAGAGGCTAGGATGGTGGGTTGCCTATCCAGAAGGCATCCCCACCATATACCAGTGTACTTTTGATTTGCTATTTACATTAAGCATATTTTTCAACACTAACAGTAGATGAAAAAGATTTAAGGGAAACCTATACAGACACCTATGAAATACAAATATTGTGATTGAAGTAGAGCTACATGTACCGGCCCAGGTTGGTTGATGTAGACTTGATATACAGTAAAATAATTTTGAATATATACATTTACAGTATGTTTAAACTATAATACTTCTAATATTAATAATATATTATATTATTAGACACAATGACTTATATTATCATTTATGGTGGAAACTAATTAACTTAACAATTATTAACTGATTGACCTGTGGAAACCTTCCAATTATTTGGTTAACTTAAAATTAGTTACATTCAATATACCTACTTAAAATTAGTTATATTAATGGGTTCATCAAATCTTAAAATCTATATATTTTTTTAAATTGAAATACTTAAAAAGTTTTAGTATCCAGTATCACACCTTCCATTCGTGATCGGCTGTATCATATCGATATAGCCTTCCGCGGATTTTCACCAGTTCCTCCTCATCTTCCTCATTAGTGTGAATATCGATCAGAGGTAATGACACAATAGGATCAAAGTGTAAATCATGTTCAGGTGTCTCCACTTCCCCGGCTTCACTCTCACTATTGCGCCTCACGCTTTCCTCGATCTAAACACAAACAAAACAATGAATGGTAAAATAAAACTTCACAATCTAACTTAGTACATTAGTTTATAACTCACCGGTGAAGACATTATAAAATAAATTCCCACTTAACAGATAAGACAGGCAAATAAAATTTGTTTAGTATTCAACAATAGAAAACAAAATTAAATTTTTCCGAAACCGACAAAGAACTAGAAGTAGGTACGTAGGTAATCGGAAATTTCGTTATGTTTTTTTTTTAATGTAATTCATGCCCATGGCATGGATCTTCGTCATATAGTCGGAACACAGACTACCAAGAGATACTACGGTCTACGCCTAGTCGGAATAATAAACTTATAAAATGGTGCCAGTTCATTCGGGTAACCCAAATATTATACCTACAGCCAGGAACTGTTTGATTTATCCATAAACATTCAATTAAATCTCAATAGTTGCTGAAAAATCAATATATCAGTCAGGGCTGACAGCTACGAGTTGCGACTAATAGGTAAGTGTGGAATTTAGAAGTTAGTCACATTCCATTATTGATAATTCATATACCTACATTAAACTATTTTAGTTATTTCCATAGTAATAAGTCCTATGGTATATTGCTATGGGGCAATGCTGCCGATATTAATACAATATTTGTGCTGCTGAAGAGGGCTATTTGTGCTATTTATAACCTAGGCATTAGCAAAATTCAAAGAAATTAACATCTTGACTGTTGCTTGTCAATATATTCTTGATAATGTAATGTATGTTAATATAATAATGTAATTAATCAAAAGCTATCATAATAATCGTTGTACATCAGTGAAAGTATTAAACACTAAAAGCACTATGATACCCATACTAAGGGGCTGTGCTCAAGGCTCAATCTTAGGACCTTTAGAATACTTACTATATGTAAATGATATGTGTGGTGTAATCACAAAAGCCTCAGTGTACCAATTTGCAGATGACACTTATTTGGTTGTTGCAAACAAAAACCTTAAATTAGCAGAACATGATATGCAATAAGCTTGCATATTTAAAATATAAGTTACCTTATAGTGTCCTAAGATTATTATATATGGCTCTGGCGGATTCCTTTATAAACTACGGACTAAGCAGTTACGGAAGGACGTACAAGTCATATTTAGAGGATATATACAAATTACAAAAAAGAATTCTTAAAACTATCGTTCCAAATTATTTTTATAAACACAAAGAAAATACGGACCTTGCACTATTTAAACATTGCAAGGTTATAAATGTCTTTAATAAAGTGAAATTCCGTATATTGTCAGAAATAAATGAATCAAAATTCCTTCGAGAAATTCAAATACCGCCTCATCTAAGACAATTTACAGGAACAAACATGTCATTTAAATTACCTAAATCTACAAATATATATGGCACCAGAGCAAAAAACTACGTCATTCCTCTATACTTAAACGAGACTACCATAGAAATTCAAAAATTATATATAAATAAAAATAAGTCATCGTTAAAAAGTACTTCTTGCAAAATCCATATTTAATATAATTTTATCTGCGGTAAGCTAAATAGACAACTAATTTGTAATTGCTAACATTTAGTTGATAATTATTTTTTATTTTGCATTTTATTGATTTCTATACTACTTTGATTAAAATAAGATCTTGTTATAACTGTATTAATTGAAAATAATTGTTCTTTTCTTTTTAAATATTATGTAATTTAATTTTAAGCGGCTTTACACATAGATAGGCTTCCTAAAGTTTAAGTGTGTGTTATTATATTGTAAGCTATAACTACATTGTATTTTAAATAAATATTATTAAAATAATAATTATTGCATGATTAATTTTAGATTTATTTGTTTGTTGTTTGCATATATGTTATTATTGTTTGTTTTATAACTGTCGCATTAGGTAATACCTATAATGATAGTTGCTATGTGTGGTAAGTAAAGTATACATAGGCTGCACTAAAAGCATCGGGAATGGAATATTTCCACTGTTCCTGTCATATTAAAATCTTTTTAATTGAAAACTCCTTGGTTTTCAAAATCGAATACCTTTAATTTATTTAAAAAAAGATTCTCGGTCTTGTCACAAGGTCTTGTCAAACTTGTTTAGTCGTTGAGAAAATGGAATTGATTCGAGAAAATTCTAGAGCGATGATTTATTATGACTTTCGAAGTGGTTTAACACAAAAACAGTGTGATGACCGGATGATTTCTGCATTTGGTGATGAAGCCCCATCCAAAACCACATTATCGCTGGTTTGCTGAATTTCAACGTCGACGTGTCAAGCTCAGTGATGATCCCCATCAAGGTCATCCAAAAACTGCAATCACCAAAGAAAACGTTGATGCTGTGCGTAAGCTGATTGAGGAAGATCGACATGTGACATACCGCGAAATTCAGGCAACTTTAGACATTGGCATGAGTCAAATACAAATAATGTTGCATGAACAATTAGGTGTAAAAAAGTTGTTTTCCCGATGGATACCGCAATTGCTCTGTGAAGAGCAAAAAGCGGCTCGCGTTACGTGGCTCGAAAGATTCCACGCAGGATCCTCAAATGCTGTATACAATATCGTATCATGTGACGAATCCTGGATATACGCGTACGAAGCCGAAACAAAAAACCAGTCACGAGTTTGGGTGTTCGAAAATGAGTTAAAGCCAGCAAAAAATTGTTCGTTCACGGAGTGTTGCAAAAAAAATGGTGGCCACGTTTGTCTCCAAAACCGGCCATGTTGCGACTATTCCTCTTGAGGGACAAAGAACGGTTAATGCAAAATGGTATAACCGCCGCATCATCCTCCCTCACGACAATGCGAGTTCTCATACCGCGCACAGAACAAAAGAGTTTTTAGAGCAAGAAAACATACAATTATTAGACCACCCGCCGTACAGCCCCGACCTAAGCCCTAATGATTTCTATACTTTCCCTAAACATTTTTAAATAGTAATGTTGTGTCACTTCCTTGATTTCCAAAATTTTCAGTGCCGCCCTCGTATAAATGTTCATAGGCACATAAGTGAATTTGCTAGAAACTGTCATAACCATAATGCTAAGACCATGAACAGACATAAACTTATAATGCCTACTACTTGGCTAAGTCGAGTTAGTAAGTCTTTTGTGGGACTATGTATATGCTTTTACTGTTAGAGCAAAGAAGTACAATTGTTCATTGACTGGCTGGTATGAATCATGACGAAAAAACATGAAAAAAAAAAAAAGAATGCTGGGAGAGTTTCTTGCGCCGCTTCTTCTCTCTCAGAGCGCCATTTGTTTCCGAATCTGTAGTAGTATCTAGTAGTATAAGAAATGACATCAAAAAGAATTCTAAAGGAATCAATTTTGAGAAAATAAATGCCTTTTATGCCTTTTATGCCTTTTATGACGTATGTTTGGATTTTTAGAGTAACTGCTGGTTTTTCTATGTCAAAAGAAAAACAAAAAGCTATCTTTATATCTGATGTGTCAGCTGAGGCTGAACGCTGTGTTTTTCTATCATTAATGTGCTATCTTTATCAAATATACTATATAACTGTATCTGCTATGTTATTATCAAACTCCTAATAGGTTATGGGCCCAGCACGTTCCTTAAAGAGTGCAGATGAAGTAAAAGCGCTAGAGTGTGCGTAAGTATATGTGAGCCGTGATGGCAAATAAAGAGAACAACAGTAATACCTACGAGCTTCCTACACAGAGTACACACAGAGATATGACGGCTTCTACGAGTGCGGCCGGTTCAGGTCTTCCAGCGATAGAGAAATTAAGTGGAAACAGCAACTACCACAGTTGGAAATTCGATGTTGAGTGCATACTAGTACACGATGACTTATGGAAGTACGTGGAAAGTGCTGATGGAGACGCGGTTGCTAAACGGGGTGATCAACGGGTACGCACCAAGATCTGCCTACTGATAGAGAACCAGTGTAAGGTACACGTTCGCAAAGCTACGACGGCGTATGCAACCTGGAACAATTTAAAAATAGCTTACGAGGACAAGGGTATCAACAACAGATGCAGACTGTTGTCGAGGCTGGTGAGCCTTAAGCTTGATATGTTTAATTCGATAACTGAATACATAACAGAGATAATGCGAGTAGCTAATCAACTCTCAGATATGGGTAAAGAGATTGATGACGAATTATTAGCCGCACTGATGCTACAGGGGTTACTGGAGGAGTATACACCCATGAGGTTGGCGTTAGAGAATACCAACACGGAGCTAACAACTGATTTTATAAAAACGAAACTGCTGCAACTAGATGGCACCAAAGTTTGGGCAATCCAGGGTGATGCAGGCCCAAGTTCGGCACTTATTACTACTAAATATCATAAGAAGTTTGTTCAGAGGAATAAGCAAAAGAAGATGGTGAAGTGCTTTATTTGCGAGGGACCGCATAAAGCCTGTGATTGTCCACATAATCCTCGGCAGTCGAAGACCAGTCATATGGCGACGGCGACGGCACTGAGCCCTGGGAATCAAGAGAAATCTCATCTCGATGAATGGATTCTAGATTCTGGAGCGCCAGCACATATGAGCTATAGAAAGGACTGGATGAGCGATTTTGTAAAGATTGACAAGAAGGTGGAAGTATGCTGTGCAAATGGTGGTGAAGTATATGGAGAAGGTTTTGGTAATGTAGAGAATGTTGCGCTTGACAAACAAAAATATCGCCAATCTGAAGATACTGGTAAGAAAAATGAGAGAAAATAGGTATGTAAATAATTGGATTGTCAGCGCTCCTGTGCTTATCATACAAAAATGTGAACCCGTTGTAAACCGCTTCAAGATGACTACGTCCGATGATATGTTTTCAGCTATTTTATTTTATTTTTCTATCTGTTACAGCTAGAAACTATTATTTTTTACACTGTGGTTGGAAGCCATCATAATATAATCTTTGATCGTCACTTTTAGTTTGGTGTCAGCTGTCGGTCTATCAAAATAATACTTGTCAATATTCATTTATTTATATTTAAATTATTTACCTATTTGTTATGTTCAAAGTTTAAATGTTGAATCAGAATAGGTCCAAAGGAAAAATAATTTTACTGCAACCACGAAATTATTGATATAAATAAAAGACACGAAATTGTAAGCAAATCTAAATCATTATATACGATTGGTTACTTGAAAGCTTTGTGTTTTGTTCTATATTAAAGGAGATCGAAAAAGGAACCACTGACCTCTTTTCGTGTTATTTTTATATTTAGAATACAACCATTTCGGTTTTAGTATGCTCAAATAACCGTAATGAGTAACATAATATAACTTCTACTTCATTTGAGCTCCTATGATAAAAATCCTACATGTACTTTAAATTTAATAAGTATACATTTTTGTTTTAGGTTTCTAGTGCTAGTATTGGGTTATTTTCTTAACTAAAAACAAGCGATGCAAAACATAGCAAAAATGATAACAGAACAGCTGCGTAATCCAAATGAGTTGGATATATCTCTAAGAATGGAGTTTGGTCCATTTGAAACTGTGCATAAGTGGAAGCGCATGTCAGAGTGCTATGAATTTGTTGGAGCCAGGTACTCAAATATATTTACATTTATTATAGTACAGTTGTACTATCCGTAGTTAATTTGTATAGCTAGATTATGGGGTACAATGATACCTATTTCTGCTGTGAAGCTGTAATGTGTAAAAATTTCTGTGTTTCGTTCTGAAGGGTGCAGTCGCTTGTGATTTTACTGGGCAAAGGAGACTAACCCCGGTTTGAATCCAGATGTCCTATTAGTTTTCGTTTTGTTCAAGTTTTGCACATTCTTAAAAATCTGAGCAAGTCTAGGTGTTCCGGATATTTATTATTAATTGTAGAATGAATAAACACAGAATTTCCAAGCTAGTCCCGTCACTTTTGTCATAAAAACTTATATTAATTATTGTAGAAGGAGTAAACACACTGCAGTAGCATACAAGGATGCTATATATGTATTTGGAGGTGACAATGGAAAGTCAATGCTTAATGATCTCATAAGGTTTGATATAAAGGAAAAATCATGGACAAAAACTGGATGCATGGGAGCACCACCTGCTCCAAGATATCATCATTCAGCAGTGGTAAGTTAAAAACAATTTGTTATGTTTTAAAGTGATAAACCTCACTTCTGGGATTAATTACACAAATAAAATTAAAAACAAAATTTATAAATGATGTGGGACTCGAACCTGTGATTGCTCGCGTTCCGTTACAGCGCTCTTCCAACTGAGCCAACCATTCAAGTTACATATTGTTGATAAATCTTGTATGCTTTGTTCAACTCTCAGGTGGTGGCTTCATCTACAGGATCTACAGTTGATAACCTGCTCAACCACAATATTAACATATTAGGAAATTGACTTGAGATGTCACTCTTGTAAATCTAAACAATTTGTTATGTTTTTAAAGTGATAACCCTAACTTCTAGGATTAATAAACAAATAAAATTTGAAAAATAAAATTTTATGAACGATGCGTGACTTGAACCTCTCGCGTTCTGTGCGAGCGCTCTTCCAACTGAGCCAACCATTCAAGTGACATATCGTTGATAAATCTTGTATGCTTTGTTCAACTCTCAGGTGGTGACTTCATCTACTGGCTCTACTTTACAGTTGATAACCTGCTCAACCCCAATATTTGCATATTAGGAAATTTACTTAGATGTCGCTCTTGCAAATCTAAACACAATTTTTATGTTTTCGCGGGTTTGTGTCCCGCATCGTTCATAAATTTTATTTCTTTAGTGGTAAGTTAAATAAGGATTGAAAAAACACAAGGACCAGAACCAACTATCCCTCTCCCGTCTAGCTGGCCTGCAACGGTCATACGTCAACAAACCATGGAACTACATAATAAGTACTGTATGGAAGTGAGTCAGTGTAGACAAGCAAAAGAAGCTCTACCTCAAATAGACTCCAAGCTCTCTCGCAAGATAGTAGAACTTCCACGACCTAGGTTACTTAAAATAACTCTTATACTAACGGCGTGACCCGTTAACCTTAACCCTAGCCCTTTTAACAAGCATTTGTGTAATATAGCTGTCACCGACAGTCCACATGACACTGTGCAGAGCCTGCATGGAGGCAGAAGAAACAGCCGCACACATCATTCTAGAATGTAGGAGTGTGGCCACATACCGGGCCAAACACCTTGGGTCACGGAGGACTCTCCCCGAGGTCATGGGTGGCATCAGAGGTTTGATACACTATGTTGAGGAGCTGGGCTGGCAGGATTAGCTGGCACGCTGTAGTCGTCGAGTTGCGGATAGAAGCCCGTGATAACCTATAATAATAATAACGCATTTTTCCGAATCACTTGTCACAATTAGTTTTTGTATACTTAAATAAGATTTTAAACTTAAATTAAAACAGTTAAATCTAAAGTAAACTAAGTTGGTAAAATTAATGCTACTTATTGGTTTAATTCGGACCCCTTTCGGGTAAAAGCCTCCTCCATATTGTTCTCTATTCTGTTCTATTTTCATCCATTCCTTTCCCGCTATCTCTTTTATGTCGTCGACCCACCGTCTCTTGGGTCTTCCGACTTGTCTTTTCCCTATCGGCCCTTGCCATTTTGTTATCTTCAGTGTCCATCTTTTGTCTTTTACTCTGCAGATATGTCCAGCCCACTGCCATTTTTGCCTTAAAGCATATTCAAGAGCGTGATAACCTATATCCTCTACATATATTAAGATTAGTGATTTTATTTTCAGGTTCACCGTTCGTCAATGTTCGTGTTTGGGGGATACACCGGAGATATTCTTGCGAATTCAAACCTAACAAACAAGAATGATTTATTCGAATACAAGTTTCAAAGCGCTCAATGGGTGCAATGGAAGTTTACTGGGCAGTAAGTTTCAAATCAAAATCACTTTATTCATGTAGGTCACGGAAATGACACTTATGAAAGTCAATAAAATATTTTTCTTATTGTATCTACCCCTACTTAGTAAAGGGTTGTGATAATGAGAAGAAGTAGTAAGAAACTCATTGCCACTCTTTTATATCAAGGTTTACATTTTCATCGATTTACAATTTTAATAACAATAAGTTCGTTAATATCTTGTCAAATCATCTCCGGCTTGATTCTTTGGAGTTGCGTAAAGATGTGGATTCTCTCTGCATCTTCTACCAAATGCGAAAGTCCACCCGCAACATTATGACGTTTTGGCGTTCCATAACCACACGTTTTGAGAGGAACTTCTTGCACATCCAGTTTGTGGAATCCATTACCGACCGCAGTTTTCCCGAACCAATATGACTCAGGGATCTTCAAGCATCGACCACCTTAAAGGCTGGCAACGCATCTCTTGCCCCTGGTCTTGCGGGTATACATGGGTGGTTGCCTCTCCACTTCCTGTATCTATATATATATATAAATGAATTGCTGTTCGTTAGTCTCGCTAAAACTCGAGAACGGGTGGACCGATTTGGCTAATTTTGGTCTTGAATTATTTTTGGAAGTCCAGAGAAGGTTTAAAATGAGAATAAATATGAACATGCTCAGAATGAAATAAAAACAACAATTACAAGTTTTTCCTTTGATGTGTCCCCCGTCAATCAGAAATCAAATTGAAAGAATGGTTTAAAATGAATAACTAATTAAAATCTTTATATCTTTCTGACTTTCTCAGGAGGTAAGAAATTAACTTAATTTTAGCTAACTGTAGTTGGTAGATAGCTACAGTTATTACCTACCAATCAAATTATTTTATGTAGATGTTTAATCTTAGGTCGTCATCAATTTCTCATTTACCCCATACATTTGAAATATTGTTTTTTTTCTTATTACTTTATATGGCAATACAGCGTTTGCTGGGTCAGCTAGTATTATAAAAAAAATAAGCCAACCACATGTTCTTATACTTGTAGACGCCAAAATCGTCAAGGTCATGCGGATGATCAAATAGCATAAACAATTTCAAACTATGTTTAATTTAATTAATAAAACTATTTACTATTATAGACTTAGTTGAATAAGTTAAATTATCATTGTCTCGTGACCTAATGAATGAATCATACATTATTACTATTATTTTTTTATTTATTTTTTTATTATATACAGACACTTTATCACATAATATTACATTATATTTGGTCCCTACACTAGGCGTAGCCTGTCCTGTAGGCAACCAATTTACATCCTAAGGTTAACAATATGAACCGAAAGGTCAAAAAGTGCACTCTGTATATGTGTGTGTGTACACGTGTGTGTCTCTGGGTGTGTGTGTGTGAGAGGGTGGGTGTGAGTGAGTGTGAGTATCTGATTAATCATGTTACAAAGTATTAACATTATATGAATGCTAAGCTATCACTTTAAGAATAGCTTCCATGTCTGCATAAGTGAGTGTGTGTAACCATCTCTGTATTTTAAATTTGACCTGATGGACCGAGCAATTTTTAATAGAACATTTTAAATTTACCTTGTTGTATATATATGTATGTAAGAATGGGCTAAATCTACTTGCAAATGTTGTATTTATTATTGGTGTTGGAATCTTGTACGAACGGCTATCTAGTAGGTTTTTATAATTAGGCAAATTCAAGACCTCCTTATGCATGCTTGTCATAACACGCAAGATAAATATACCTCGGACAGAAAGAAGTTCTAAGTCTTTATATAGTTTATGTGTTGGGTATCTAATAGGTTTTTTAAAAATCACTTTAAGGACAGCTCTCTGTGCTCTTTCTAAGAGTATCATGTGTGAAGTAGCCGCCCCTCCCCATACGGTGATACAATAAGATAATACAGATTGACCGATTGCAAAATAAATGGTTTTTAGCAGATTTAAAGATGCCGAAGCGCGTAAGTTCTTAAAAATATAGATCAGCTTGCGGACTCTTTTCGCTGTTATATTAAGATGTTGCTTAAAGTTTAAGTTTTCGTCCATGACGACTCCTAAGTATTTTATATGAGTAGTTCTACTTATACTATTGCAAGAGCAAGGGCCAGATAGAGCAACAGGACATGTGTGGACTTTAATATCAAAAATGTGGGAAGGGGATGAAGTTTTCGTTTTATGGAAACAGATGTACTGTGTTTTAGTGAGATTTAAAGTGAGAAGATTATTTTGTAGCCAAGTTGCAATATTCCTCATTCCTTGTTCCGCTGTGTGTAGTGCAGTATCCCAGTTTTTCCCGTAAAATAAAAGAGCTGTATCATCGGCATAACTTTAGTTTTGATGTCATTTATATACGAAAGGAATAACGTGGGGCCTAATATACTTCCTTGGGGGACGCCAAAATCTATTGTACTTGGATTGCTTTTCTTATGATCCACTATAACACACTGAGTTCGGCACATTAAATAGCTTTTGAACCAGTTCAGGCAATTACCTCGAATACCTAGGAGCTCAAGTTTTCGTAAAAGTATAGGAATACAGACTGTATCAAAAGCCTTCGCGAGGTCTAAAAATACACCGATACATGCTTGCTGCTTATCTAGTTTGGAAGAAATAATTTTTGTTACTAAGTCTACAGCGTTTTCCGTTGATTTTTTAGTAAGAAACCCGAATTGTCTCTCAGATATTATTTTATGTGCGTCAAGAAAACTTGTCAATTGCTTGTGTACTAGTTTTTCCAAAATTTTTGAGAATGATCCTAATAAAGAAATCGGTCTATAGTTCGTAGGATTCAATTTGTTACCCGACTTATGAATAGGAACAATTGCAGCCATTTTCCAGGCAGTAGGAAAAATGCCTTGAGATAAACTTAGATTACATATGCTCGTCAGGGGGGGAGTAATATATTTTTTGCTAATATTCAAAAGGCGGTTTGATATTCCATCCAGTCCAGGAGCACTGTCAAGATTAGAGTTACTTATCAAGGATTCAATTTCTCGTTCATCAGTGGGTCCTAAGAAAAATGATTGCGTTGGAGTGTTTTCGAGTATTATCTTACTAGCGAGTGAAACTTTTGTTTCATTGCATGCTATGAGTATCTTGTTTGCAAGAGTTTTACCTATGCCTGCAAAATATTCATTGGAATAATCCAGAGATTCCGTTACAGTATCTTTAATATTGGTGAGTTCTAGTGGTACTTGATTTATTTTCTTGGTGTGGGAAATTGTTCTTATACTCTTCCAGAGCTTTTTAGGGTCGTGTTTGTTTTTTTCCAATTCAAATGACTCATGTTTGTGTTTTAGTTTCCGCAAAAGATCATAGTAAAAATTTCGGTAACGTGTGTAAATGAGTTTGACCGTGTTATTGTTGGGATTCTTACGTAAGTGTAAATGTAAGCGATCTTTGTGCCTAGCACACCTAATTAGACCAGGCGTCATCCAAGGCTTGAAAGTAATTCTGGATCGACTTATTCGTTTCTCTTCTAAATTAATTACTGTAGCTAGAGAATCTAGAAAAGGCGATGTATTTATAAATGACGGAGATCGATATAGGGCTAGTACGACAAGTTGATTTTTTAAAGTAATTTTTAAGCAATTTGCATCTTCAAAAACGGGCTCATCAACTTGCGGTGACCAACGTTCATTTACATAAGCAACTACGCCTCCTGCTCTATTTATGTATTTATTAGTTCTAAAAAAATTGTATCCCTCTATTTGGGGTATGGTAGAGTCCTCATGTATCCAGCATTCGGTCAATACTATAACGTCAAAGAGCATACTAAATCTAGACAGGGTCACCAAAAAGCTATCGAAATTACGTTGGATACTTCTGATATTAAAGGTCAGAATTTTAATATCAAATTTAGTGTTAACAAGAGTTCTACAACAGTCAGGACTATGTGCAATATGGCAAAAGTCATCGGGCGTATCGAGTTCTCTAAGAATTTCCGAATTAGCCATTGTCATGGTTATCAATCATAAGATTTTGAAAAATATCCATACTGAACGTTTGCCAAGATAGTCCAGATGTAGTATAATATATAATATGTAATTTACGTAAATTTACTAGTTCGGTTAAGTATTTATGAGAGATATAACAGGTGAAGTGAATATTTAAATGTGATAAAACAGTTGGTTTTAATTTAATTTGTAACTTCAACCATAACACTGAACATCGTGGTCCTTCGAGCCGAATTTTCTGGCGGCCGTTCTTCTCAGATCTGAGGGAGATGTATGGACTAACTTCATGGTGTCGGTAAATAAATGTCTCACATATTTTTTTCAATCGTGCGGTAAGAAGTATGCCATCATAAATTTTTGGTTTTCATTTATAATAACCATAGATGTTATGTAGCTGTCAGTGCGTATAATACTATCAATTTGAAGTTATTGTATTTATATATAATTTTGTATTTATTTTTGTATGAGTATAGGTATGTAAATTAACCCTTTTTTTTCTTTTTATTTTTTACATTAAACATAAGAATGTATGTAATATTATTGTAATTATTAAATAACTTTAATTAAGTAAGGGAATATTTACAGTTGTTATTTTCAAGATACCTGTTATAATTATTGTATCCTGTATTGTATTTTGGGTTGTCTGGTCTTCCAGAGATCGCTTCAAGCGATAAGACCGCCCATTGACTGTTATTAGCTTAAGATCTTTTTTACTATATAATTTTTTAAGCTATTGCATAGCTTCTATCGCGGGCCTTGAGCGTGGAGACCGAATCCAGAAATTCCGTAACGAAAATAACCTAACACTTACTTACTAGATCTATATAGATATTTCTATGACTTTTTGTGCAGAAGGTCTCAGGTTCGAGCCTGGGGTACATCTTGATTTTTATTAATTTCTTTATTTTTTTTTATCACGTTTTTTAATTTTTATTATTATGACAAGCATTTTTATTTAATTTCACCCGTCCCGTTGTCTGTCTGTAATCAAATCTTGCTAGTAAAATTTTACTCCCTTCCCTTTTTTTTTTAAATTAATTTTATCAAATAAAATACTGCATAAATAAAATAAATAAATAATTATAATTGCATAAGTTGATAAAAAAAAGCTATGCAATAGCTTTACCCCGAGTGCCACACGTCTTTTTTATTTTATTTTTAAGTCTGTATGGTATGCAATAAAGTGTCTATCTATCTATCTATCTATCTAACCAGAGAGCCGGTGCCTCGGTCAGCGCACGGTGCTGCCGTATACGACGATAAACTTTGGATATTCGCTGGATACGACGGGAACGCGCGTCTCAACGACATGTGGACTTGTAGCTTAGTGGTAAGAATTGAAATCACGAAGTATCTTCAAAACCTCTGGTGTTCTAAAAGAGTGGTATTAAAACCCACACTATTTGATTACAGCAGTAGCTAAATTCAGTAAAGTGTTACTGAATCTGTTGCAGCCTACAATATTTCCGAACAAATTGCGATCTCTGGGACTAGATTATGATTATTTCATTGCAAAAGCAATGACAGTACAATATTTTATTAAAAAGAGGGCAAAAAAAAAGAACGCTGGGAGAGTTTCTTGTGCCGCTTCTTCTCTCTCAGAGCGCCATTTGTTTTCGAAACGGTGGTAGTGTCTAGTATATTAGAAACTAGCTGACCCGGCAAACGTTGTTTTGCCATATAAAGTATAATTCACGCCATAGTTTTATAAGTAATAAAATATTGCCTATATATATATTGTACATCATTTTGTTCTATTGTCAATAGTTTTTGCAGCGCACGCAAAAATAGGTTTTCAATTTTACACCTTGTGTTACTAAATAGCAATTTTATTACGGATCCCTAATTTTGAAAAACAAAAACATAGCCTATAGCCTTCCTCGATAAATGGACTACCCAACACTGAAAGAATCATTCAAATCGGACCAGTAGTACCAGAGATTAGCGCGTTCAAACAAACAAACAAACACTGCAGCTTTATAATTATAATATTAGAAATGACATTTAAAAGAATTGTAAAGGAATAAATTTTGAGAAAACAAAATTTCGAGTTTGTTGATGTTTGAAGGGCGAGAATCACCAATGGGAGCGCGTGGAGCAGAAGGGAGAGTGTCCACCCACGTGCTGCAACTTCCCCGTGGCGGTGGCTCGTAACAAGATGTTCGTCTTCAGCGGCCAGAGCGGCGCCAAGATTACCAACGCCCTGTTCCAGTTTGACTTCGAGACTAATACGTACGTTGATTACTATATATACTTACCAATGGGAGGCTCCTTTGCACAGGAAGCCGGCTAGATTATGGGTACCACAACGGCGCCTATTTCTGCCGTGAAGCAGTAATGTGTAAGTATTGTTGTGTTTCGGTCTGAAGGGCGCCGTAGCTAGTGAAATTACTGGGTAAATGAGACTTAACATCTGATGCCTCAAGGAGACGTGCGCAATAATTGTAGTGCCGCTCAGAAACTTTGGATTTTTCTAGAATCCTGAGCGGCACTGCATTGTAATGGGCAGGGCGTATCAATTACCACCAGCTGAACGTGCTGCACGTCTCGTCCCTTATTTTCATTAAAAAAAAAGATTATAGGTACCACAACAGTGCCTATTTCTGCTGTGAAGCAGTAATGTGTAAGCATTATTGTGTTTCGGTCAAAAAGGCTCCGTATCTGATGCCTCAAGGAGACGAGCGCAATAATTGTAGTGCCGCTCAGAATTTTTGGATTTTTCTAGAATCCTGATCGGCACTTTATTGCAGAGCGTATAAATTACCATCAGTCGAACGTGCTGCTCGTCTCGTCCCTTATTGCCATAATAAAAAAACAGTTTATTGCTTATAATTTTGCTCGATTTTGTTCAATCAACGAAAATGTAGTAAATGCGCAGATCTATATATATATCGATCACCAGTACGGATCGTTTTTGGAGATCAATGAAACAATATTTTACAATGGTGTCGTCGGCAATGAGATGATCATCAACAATTATTTTGAACAATAGCAGAGAAACGTAATCTGCGTTGTTTTTTACATAACCTGTGGCAAAATACATGGATTTATTTTTATTATTGTCACGAGTCACGACTCATACCATATGAGGAGTCTGATCTTTCTTAACGCATTCGCTGTTATTCTCAGAACGTTATAATGTTGAAATGAAATGAAATGAAATGAAATGAAATGAAATGATTTATTTGTATGAATCGTGGTAACATAGTTGTTAACAATTAATTGGTGTACAGCACAATTCGCCAATATATCGGCATACAAATATTTGATTGTCAATATTGGAATATCATATTTAATTTATACTTATACGTTCTTAATACACATTACATAGCTTTAATTCAATGAGATAATATAAAATAAACATTAGTTTGTAGGTACCTCTCAAAAATTACATTTGAATACTATTATTTTTGGCTAAAGAATTCTTTTAAACTATAAAAGCATTTATCTATTAGCCATAATTTTAATTTTTTATGCATTAATGTTTTAGGCATCTCTCTAATATTCTTTGGAAGGTGGTTAAATACCCTAATACACATAACATTTGCGTTATTTTGATGAAGCGCTGTTCTACAATATGGCATCAGAAGGCGAGTTGGATCTCTTAATCCTAATATGGAATAGTCCTTTGCTGGTTTAAAAAGTTCACCATGTTTTTTAATGAACATACAAATTTCTAATATATATAGACCAGTAAGCGTTAACAGACGGTGCTTTTTGAATAATGGTCTACACGATTCTAGAGGACTGACATTGCATAAAGCTCTTATATATTTTTTTTGTGCCAGAAAAACATTTGAAATATTAGTGGAGTTTCCCCATAGCATAGATAGTTGGCATGAATACTTGTTTTAAGGTATCTAATTACACTATCAGAGGGAGTCTTCTTAGCATTGGATGCCGGCCATTAATATAATATAATATTGACATACCTTTTACTCAAATTATCATGCCCCAAATTAGGCATATGTAGCCTGTGTTATAGGTTGCAAGACAACGATATATTTAATACAATATACTTACTGAAACATACATAAATACATATAAACATCCATGACTCGGAAACAAACATCCATATTCATCATATAAATTACTTGCACCTACCGGGATTCGAACTCGGGACCTCTAGCTTAGTAGGTAGGATCGCTAGCCACTCGGCTATACAGGTCGTCAAATAAAGTACGGTAAATCGTAATGTAGGTACTATAAACAACTAGACTTTTAATCGCTTATTAAAACGTCGTCAAAAATGTCCGAGCGTTAAGTATATACGTAAACATTTACATATATAGATAATATTAAAACATTAAAATTAACACCTTATTTCGTGGCAGTAATGTTCAAAGTCTTGTGTATGCACATAAGAAGCTCATTGATGGTGGTGCGAAATGAACGTAACAGCCGTCTCTTACCGGCAATTGAAATGTTATTATTTAATAGAATGATTAAAAACGTCAAGTTAGATACATAATTTTGTTAAATTAATGGAGCACTTATTTGAAATACGACACTCCATCCTTTTAAAGTTTGCATTCGCTGTTATTTGAACAGTTTTCACTGAACATTTTGTCATTGCGTGGCGTTGTATTCAAAGCGCGGTCAAAACACAACTCAACGAAAACTCTGCCTAATAGTCGCGTAGGCATGTTTTGCTTTAATTGTTGATTGTGATTGTGTTTATTGTACGTAAATGATGCCGGAAATATGAAGACCACACGAGCATTAGTCTGCCGTGATTCACTAGTGTATGGGTATTGTTTGAGTTTTGTTTTTAAAGGGCGCCGTAGCTAGTGAAATTACTGGGCTTAGAATTTTGGATTTGTAAGAATCCTATTATCACTTACTATCAAGTGGGCATCTTGCTTGTTATCACTTAATCTTATATAAAATAAAAAGTGTTTAACTATATACTATATTTATATATTTTTTAAGTATTTATTTATCGCGTGTGCCAGTCATGAGCATGTCGGTGATGTTACGGAAGACGTCCACTGTTGGACAACGGCCTCCCCCAAAGATTTCCACGACGATCGGTCCTGCGCTGCCCTCATCCAACATATTCCGGCGATCTTGACCAGATCGTTGGTCCATCTTGTGGGGGGGACATATATATACACAAACATACATACATTGTATATATATATACTTTTGGATATGAGATGAATTGTATATAAAATACAAAATTGTAGGATACTCACGATGCTTTTAGATGGAGCCGCGTATGTACCGAGCATCTGTTGAGGAGTGCAGGCCCGGCCCCCGCGCGAAGGTATGGTCACGTGATGGTTCACCACGCAAGACATCTCTACGTGTTTGGAGGTGCCGCTGACAGCACCTTGCCCTCCGACCTGCATTGCTATGACCTTGACACCCAGATGTGGTGAGTATTGCAAGTAAGATATTTTAAGCTTTGACCAGTGGGTGCAGCTTCCCTGTATTGCCACATGAAAAATTTTGCATTGAAAGTGCTGCCATCTATTTATGCATATGAAATTAAAATTGCTAATATAGGAAATAATTTTGAGTTTCATTTCAAGAATCGAGGAAATCTGTATCGCATCGTAACGGAACGTAAAGCGGCGCGCGTAATATTCGCCAAAATAACGAACACTTAATATTAGAAAAAATACGGGTTGCACTCCGAGAGTTCGGACAGAAGTGAAAACATGAACATTAACGTTGTGCATTTTTGAATAATTTGGAATGGTTAAGGGATAACTTCGCATGTATTTTTTTATTTATTAGTATAAAAGTATGTAGTTAAATACAATATTCATTTATTGCGCTATTGTACACAAAAATGACGCTTGAGAACTTTTACAATTATTTAACGTTAAAAAGTCTATTCAACTTTCATCCATAATTTCAACGAATGTCTTACGAATTTTCGATCAGGCCACGTGTCCTGACGCGAGTTTAACATATTATACCCCCAAGAAGTTTTCACAAATACACTGTTACTCTCAGGTCAGTGGTGCACCCCGCCCCGGACTCTCAGATCCCTTCGGGAAGGCTGTTCCACGCCGCAGCCGTTGTGGGGGACGCGATGTACATATTCGGTGGTACTGTTGATAATAACGTGCGCAGTGGAGACTTATACAGATTTCAGGTACCTCATTACTTCATAACTTATCGCAAAAATGCCGTCATATTTATACATCACCAATCCATTTTAAAACTAGTAATAGACATAACTGTCGGTTCGTATTCATCATACAAATGTTTGCAACCACTGGGATTCGTATCAAGGAGCCTATTAGGTCATCATCACTACCCATGGGCCATATAGGTCTTGATTAATTTTAGTTAACCGTCACGTATGCAAAAATGCCGTGCCTCCAGATTTTTTAAGCGGCGAAGTCTAAGCACGTCGTCAAATCGGCGAGCAGCTTTCCAGTTTCCCGACCGGAACACGCAAGTTCTGGTCGTTGTCGAAAGCTGCTCTTGGTAACTTCAACCAGCCGTGAGGAATGACACCCTGGCCCATACGGCAAAAGAGAAAGCCGAGCTCCTGTGCGCTCTTTTCGCCTCCAACTCGACACTTGACGACAACGGAAAAACACCGCCGACCATCCCGCGGTGTCAGAGCTCTATGCCTGAAGTACAGTTCAGACAGAAAACTGTTAGGCGAGCTCTGTTTTCGTTGGATGTCAGAAAGTCGAGCGGGCCCGATGGCATTTCTCCAATCGTGCTTAGAACGTGTGCCCCTGAGTTGACGCCGGTGCTAGCGCGTTTATTCCGGCACTCTTATTCCAAAGGCGTAGTCCCTGACTCATGGAAGTCAGCCCTTGTCCATCCGATCCAAAAAAAAGGAGACAGTTCGGATCCGGCGAACTACAGGCCTATTGCTATCACCTCCCTGCTCTCTAAAATCATGGAGAGCATAATTAGCCGCCAGCTTTTAGTATACCTAGAGGGTCACCAGTTGATCAACGACCGACAGTACGGCTTTCGCCATGGACGGTCGGCAGGTGATCTTCTGTTATACCTAACACATAGATGGGCGGCGGCTATTGAAAGCAAGGGGGAAGGCCTGGCAGTTAGCCTGGATATAGCGAAGGCCTTTGATCGTGTATGGCACAAAGCGCTCCT
Source organism: Leptidea sinapis (assembly GCF_905404315.1). NCBI lineage: Eukaryota > Metazoa > Arthropoda > Insecta > Lepidoptera > Pieridae > Leptidea > Leptidea sinapis. Next base: position 2,867,175 of record NC_066277.1, read on the forward strand.
CTCAAAACTTCCATCATTTGGGCTTCCCGAGAGCTTGTGCAAGTGGACCTCCAGCTTCCTCACTGGGCGTAGCATACAGGTCGTTGTCGACGGATATTGCTCGAACCCGAAGCCCGTGAATGCTGGAGTGCCCCAAGGCTGTGTGCTATCTCCTACGCTGTTTCTTCTGCATATCAATGATATGTTGGACACCTCCAACATACATTGCTATGCGGACGACAGCACTGGTGATGCCGTATACACGGGCCATGCAGGTCTCTCTCGAGAAATCGTCGACCAGTGCCGGGAGAAACTTGTGTCTTCTATCGAGTCCTCTCTCGAGAAAAGAGAAAGTAAATTGAACCTTGTCCAATTTAACCCCCAGAAGACTAAGTTTGCGCGTTTACCATTAAAAAAACCCCATTTGTCGTATCACTGCTCTTCGAGAACACTTCTCTTAAAGCCGCGCCTAGTATCGGAATACTGGGTCTCGAAATCTCGAGCGATTGCCAATTCCGTGGCCATCTGGAGGGCAAAGCCAAATTGGCTTCGACGAAGCTGGGCGTCATCAATAGAGCACGGCAATACTTCAAGCCGGCCCACATTCTAGCGCTCTACAAAGCGCAGGTCCGGACACACATGGAGTATTGCTGTCATCTCTGGTCTGGCGCACCCCAGTATCTGCTCGATCCATTTGACCGCGTGCAACGTAGAGCAGCTCGAATTGTCGGGAGTCAGTGCTCTGTGAACGGCTGGATCTCTTGGCGTTGCGTAGAGACGTCGCCTCATTGTGTGTCTTCTACCACATTTATTACGGGGAGTGTTTCGAAGAGCTGTTTAACCTGATTCCTGCCGCCGAATTCCACCTTCGCACGACACGCCACAAGTTAGGATTTCATCCCCACCATCTGGATGTGTGGCGGTCCTCCACAGTGCGGTTTTCAAGGAGCTTTCTCCCTCGTACTACAAAGCTATGGAATGAGCTTCCTTGTGCGGTGTTTCCGGGACAATACGACATGGGTACCTTCAAAAAAAGCGCGTATACCTTCCTTAAAGGCCGGCAACGCTCTTGTGATTCCTCTGGTGTAGCAAGAGAATGTGGGCGGCGGTGATCACTAAACACCAGGTGACCTGTACGCTCGTTTGTCCTCCTATTCCATAAAAAAAAAAACTACACTTACACTCGCGATTTGTATGTCACTCTGTGTTAGTGTGCGTGCATTGCTTAAAATTGAGATTCTGAGAGAAAGAGCATTGGGAGTAGATTGTTCTCAATTTGCTACCAAAAGATCTTAGGGTATTTTGGGGCATATTGCCCGACTCCTTCCCAGTAATTTAGACAAACTGATAGTCATAGGCAAGGTGGAGGGCAAAAGACCACGCGAGCGATCACCCAACCGGACCAGATGAAGACACTCACTGGACTACTTACGACCGCAATAAGGAAAGCCCAGGACCGAAAGTAGTGGACACCTTGAATTACGGACACGACCTTCAGATATGAAGAATGCGACCAAGAAGATGAAGTTAACCTCAATTTATTTCGACGTTTTCACAGCTGTCACCGTCTGTCTAGACTAAAAATTAACTAAGTTGAAAATATTTTTCCAGTTATCAAACTACCCACGTTGCACACTTCACGATGACTTTGGGCGTGTGTTGAAGTCCCAGCAGTTCTGCGACGTGACACTGCTGGTGGGCGCGGAACAGACGCCGGAGTTCGCGCACCAGGCGATGCTCGCCGCCAGGTCGCAGTACTTGCGCGCCAAGATCAAGTGAGTCGCCATCTGGACCAGTGGGAGGCTCCTTTGCATGTAATGTGTTAACATTACCGTGTTTCGGTCTGAAGGGCACCGTAGCTAGTGAAATTACTGGCCAAATGAGACTTAACATCTTATGTCTCAAGGTGACGAGCGCAAATGTAGTGCCGCTCAGAATTTTTGTGTTTTTCAAGAATACTGAGCGGCACTGTATTATGGGCAGGGCGTGTCAATTAACATCAGCTGATCGTCCTGCTGATCCCGTCCCTTATTTTCATTAAAAAAAACTTATAAGTTTTATAAAAGAGACTAATTTATATTATAGGGAAGCTCGCGAGGAATTATCTTCCAAAATAGCTGCTGGGGAAGTCGAGGCCACCGCGGACTGTTCGTACAAGATCCCGCCGCCACTCACTGTGACTCTACCAGAGGCCACTCCAGAGGCCTTCCAGATGGTGCTCAATTATATCTACACAGACAGAATTGATCCCACCGAAAAAGGTATGATTATTCCTGAAAGCAATTGTTATGTCGTATTTTATGGCTTTATTGTAGCAACATTTATCGTAGATTATGACATTAATACAAAAAAAAATATTTTCAAAAGTGTGCCATGTGGACCCTATACATCCACACCATCAAGCCACTAAAAGCAATCAATCTATTTTTTTTTTCGCCCTGCCCAAAAAAATGCAGTGCCTCTCAGAATTATTCGTCACCTATAGACAAGTTGTCAAGTCTCATTTGCCCAGTAATTTCACTAGTTACGGCGCCCTTCACACCGAAACACAGCAATCCTTACACATTACTGCTTCACGGCAGAAATAGGCGCTGTTGTGGTACCCATAATTTAGCCGGCATCCGGTGCAAATCCGGTGCTTCACTTATTTTTAAAGTGAAGCGACGTGCGGATATTGATGACGAGGTAAGCAATGCACTCTCAAAGATAGTGCGTTGGTTTGAGACGAATAATCTGCACTTAAACAGTAAAAAAACAAAGTGTTTACGGTTCATTACACCAAACACAGCGGAGGTACAAACCAACGTACTTATAAATGACCAGAGATTGGAACTTGTGGACACTACGGTCTTCCTGGGTATCACGTTAGATAAAAAGCTTCAGTGGGGTCCACATATTACCCATCTAGCAGATAGACTCAGCTCTGCGGCATATGCAGTTAGAAAGATTAGAGAGTACACGAATGTTGCGACCGCTAGATTAGTGTACTTTAGTTATTTTCACAGCATCATGACGTACGGTATATTACTATGGGGTCATGCTGCTGACATTGATATAGTGTTTGCTCTGCAAAAGAGAGCTGTTCGTGCTATATATCAGCTTGGTTATAGACAGTCTCTCAAAGAAAAATTTAAAGAAATAAATATTATGACTGTTTATTGTCAGTACATTTATGAAAATTTAATATATGTTTACAAAAATCGTCACCTTTTTGCTCTTAATAGTGATTTTCATTATTATAACACTAGAAATAAGGGATTGCTTGTAACTAATTCTAGTAGGCTTCATAAGATACATAATAGCTTTAAGGGTAAATGTATACACTTCTACAATAAAGTCCCAGCCACTGTTCAGGCATTATCTATAAATAAATTTAAATGTTTTATAAAAAAATGGCTCTGTCGTAAATCCTATTACTACACTGCTGAATATCTAAATGATCGGACAGCCTGGGACTAGATTGTGATTATTTTATAGCAACTGTACAATATTGTATATTTTTATTGAAAAGAGCGCAAAAAAAAGAATGCTGGGAGAGTTTCTTGCGCCGCTTCTTCTCTCTCAGAGCGCCATTTGTTTCCGAAGCGGTAGTAGTATCTAGTAGTATAAGAAATGACATCAAAAAGAATTCTAAAGGAATCAATTTTGAGAAAATAAATGCCTTTTATGCCTTTAAGGAGCCTCCCACTGGTAAAATCTTTCTGACGATGTGCTTTTTAGATGTTCCTGTCATCGAGAATCTTGCTTGAAAACGATGTATATATTTTTTTTTAATTCTTGGTATGTTTGAAATTTAAAAACTTTACTTTCATTTTTTTACAGTGTGTGTGAGTATAGTCTTGAGATTTTTTTTATTCTGTTCATACATTTGTTTTATGTTAATGTTGAGTTATAATTTCTTCTGTTTATAGTTTCTTGCCACTTTGACATTCATGAGTGTTAGAATTTGACCCAAATACTAATTAAAGCAATTTTGATTTGATTTAAATGATATGTAAATGACTTGTATAGCTTGTACTATGGGTGCAAGACAATGTTATATTTTTTTAAATACAATAAACTTACTTAAACATACATAATATAAATCCATGACTCGGAAACAGATATATATATTCATCATAATGTAAATGTTTGCACCATCCGGGATTCGAAACCGGGACCTCTAGCTCAGTAGTCAGGGTCACTAACCACTGGGCTATATAGGCCGTCACTTCTACATAATTTCTTCATACATTTAATGGCATTGTCTTGATAGTATAGTTGCATAGTGCCGCGAGTATGTTTGCTAAATCAAGTATGCCTAATTTCTATGCTGTGATGAGAAAAAGAGTTGCTTCCTTCTGGGATAGACTCCGCAAATCTCAGAACCGCATTCTCCAATCGGTTTGTGACGGGATGCTTAGCATAATTTTTTCATATTGGCTATCTGTGCATCAAAACAAAATTCCCCTACTAAAATTATAAATGGGAATGTAAGCATGTTTGGTTCGCTTTCACGCCGGAACTACTGAACCGATTTTGGTGAAATTTGGTACAGCGATAGATATTTGGCAGAGCTTGGGAAAGGACGTTGGCTACATCTTATCCCGGAAACATCCATTAGCCCCGCGGGATTTGTGAAAAACTTAAATTCACGTCGATGAGCAATAAACTATACCAATAGTAGGTTTAGTTTGCCGTAGCAATCTTCCTCGAAATAAGATTCATATTATTATAATAGGAGCGAAAAGGGGAACCGGAACTGAAATAGGACATCAGATAATGTTCAATTTCAAACTTGGTTAATATTTTCAAAAACCCTTTGCCCCTTATTCATAATGGTCCGCTAACTTTAAACAGCCGCTAACGAGTGTTTTTTCTCATTCTGACTTAGGTCAATAGAAGAAGACAGAGTGAGAATTAGCACTGCTTTAAGTTAGCACACTATTATTAATAAGGGGGTTTATCTTCGCGGACGAAATCGCGGGCATTTGCTAGTAGGAAATAAAAGAAGGCGCCTTGACCAAGACGTCTGGGAAGAGCTTTTTTTTAAACTTTCCAGATAAACTGGCCTTCAAAACTAAGTATCACACTTTTAAAATTGGGATAACGTTTTAAGTTCACAAGATATACTTTCAAAATAAAAAGGACTCCAAAGAGAATTTAATTTTGTACATAAAAACTTTATAGTCGGTAACCTTCTTTTAAGAATTGGCTGAAAAAAAAACTTCAAAAACAAAACCATTCCTTTTTCAAAGTGGACGTTTCCGAATTACAATTTTACCATTCACATTTTTCTTTCAGTTTTAAATTTTTTTCAAGATCGATGGGTCTTGTTTTAAAAATTTATGCTAAAAAGCACATAAGATTTATTTATCATGCCTCTTTCAGTTGAAGAATGTGCTAGGATCATGGCTTTTCTGGAACTAGGCATCAGTATGCGTCGCACTGCAAGAATGGTGGGTGTGACGGTACGAACAGTCCAGAAGGTAAAGCGAAGGTACGAAGAGACTGGACACCATCGGAGGAGACCTTGTAATGGCAGACCCAGGTGTACCAGTGCCCGAGAAGATCGTTATATTATTTCCACTGTGTTAAAAAATCGCCACCAATATGCAGTTGAAGTCCAGCAACAGCTACTTCAGACCCGGAGGGACTACATTAGTGACAGTACAGTGAGAAGAAGACTTGCTGAAGCAAATTTGAAACCCCAAAGACCAGCGAGTGGCCCAAAACTCGAGAGACAGCATCGAGTAGCAAGACTGCGATACGCCCGTGAACACATGCAGTGGGATGAAGAAGAATGGTCAAGAATTTTGTTTGCAGATGAGTCTCGATTCTCCCTTTACACTTCTGATGGAAGGCGAAGTGTTTACAGGCGACCTGGTGAGCGATACCTTCAAGCCTGCATCTCAGAAAGAGTCCAATACGGTGGAGGTAGTGTACATGTATGGGCTGGCATATCTTCAGAAGGTCGCACAGAGCTAGTAGCCATAGAAAATGGCACCCTCAAAGATATGCTCAAGAGATTCTCAATGAGTATGCAGGGCCGTATTTAGCAAATATGGTTGATGGATCGATGCTGATGCATGACAATGCCCGGCCACACACGGCTCATATCGTACAAGAGTATATTCAGGAGGTCGGTATCAGCGTGATGGCTTGGCCATCAAGAAGTCCTGATCTCAACCCGATTGAACACGCCTGGGATGAGCTTGGGAGGCTAATCAGAAATCGCAGACCACCACCTACTACCCTCAGGGCACTAAAGCAGGCCCTGGTAGAAGAATGGGAGAATATTCCCCAACATCGGCTCCGAAACCTAGTGTTCAGTATGCCAAACCGGCTCGAAGCTGTAATCAGAGCTCGAGGCAATACCAGTTATTAAAAATTAAATAACATGTAATACATTTTATTTGAATTTTTTTACACTAAACTAAAAATGTATATTTTCATTGTTTTATCTTTTTTAAGTTAAAAATGTTACTAATGTATAATTTTAGTTTCTAAGAATTAAAGCCTATAAAATTTGCAACAAAACGTTTTTAATCTTAAATCTCTACCTTCTATAGTTAAGAAAAAAAATTAATTTGAAAAGTGTGATACTTACTTTTGCAGGCCAGTGTAGTTTATACATAAGTTTAATGTTTACTTTACTTTTTATCTTTATTTATGAAAATTTATTGAAGTAGGCGTTACTTTGCGGAAATCCATAATTATACAAATGATTTGAGTTTTTCTTTAGTAATCAAATATTGGCGGAATTAATACTCAAAACATTTGGATCTTTAATTATATTAGAATATCATTAAACCTTTTTGTTTCGTATATATTTTCGGGTATTTTGCCTTTAATACCATATAATTATCCATAAATTTTGACTTTTCCTTAGTGTTAATTCCGCCAATATTTGTCTTTACACTATTCGACACGAGGTGTCCCCAGGAGACGTTGACACGCCAAACTCTGGCACGAGACTCTCTCACTCTTGAGTCTTTTGGATAATTATGGATTTCCGAAAACTAACGCCTACTTCAATAAATAAATAAAAAACTTATTATTATTATTTTCGTTATATATTTTGATTTGATAGATGAAGACCCAGCATCCCCGGCCACGATATTACTGGTGATGGAAGTACTTCGTCTAGCTCTCAGGCTGAACATACCCCGGCTGAGGGGTCTTTGTGCTCGGTACCTGCGGGCTAACCTCGGCTACGAGAACGTTCTGCAAGCCCTCCATGCCGCAGACCACGCCAACTTGCAGTCTATCAAGGAGTACTGCTTGAGGTGAATACAACTATAGTAAGAATAACCAAGTATAGAAACTAAACATCAGTTTGGCGTGGCCAACATGAGACAGATAATATCCTATACATATAGGTACATAATATAAAACAAGTGTTCTTTTACTATCACTTTTACATAGTAAAACACAACATCGCACCATATTTCCTTCGATTCTACTTAAAATTGTCACTCATGTTGAATTAATAGTGGATATTTCACACGTTTCCTAACAATAATAGCTTATTTTTATAGACGCAAATAAAAGTAAACAAATTATCTGTGCAGCGCTGTCAAGTTTGTTTAGCACACCGGGTGTGCTGACCTTGAAAAAACCGGCGCGCATGGCGAAACAAAAAAACTTATCACTCTATCTCATTTCTTTACAGACTCGCATAAGTTTTTCTTTTTTCCCTTGTGAGTGAGACGGAAGCTATCAATTAGTCTAGTTGGTCTATGGTGTTTGTACATTTTCATGTAGAGTACAAAATGTATAATCAAATATTTTTATTCAAATTCAAATTATTACTTATTGAAAGTAAAAAACTATCACCCATTCCATAAACAATGCCTCAGCCCTGAGAAGAATGGGGGCAACAAACTCAGCGGGGTTTTTTTTTCATCAAAAAATATGTTTACAAATTACTATTGCACAATTAAACTTATTATTTAATAGCCTGAGGGCCGTCGCTCCATTCTCAATCAGTGGTATCATTAAGAAAGTCATTTATGTTAGGTATAGTTTGTACATTTTCATGTATAGTACTTATTGAAAGTCAAAAACTACCACCCATTCCAAAAAGAATGCCTCAGACCTGAGAAGAATGGGCGCAACAAACTCAGCGGGTTTTTTTTTACATCAAAAAATATGTTTACAAAGTAATATTGTACAATTAAACATATTATTTAATAGCCTGAGGGCGGTCGCTCAATTTAAATCTGTGAAATCATTAAGAAAGTCATTAATGTTATAGTAACCTTTACCACACAAACGCTTTTTAACAATTCTTTTGAATATCTATATATATGTATTAGTACTAGAGTCCGGGCGCTAAAAAGGAAGAATTTCGTACGCTCACCTGTTATTACCTGTCTCTGTCACTCCCGCGTAAATATAATGCTTCTCGCTCCCACAGATGCAATGGCTGCCGTACTTGGCAAAGGGAGGCTCTTTTGCACAGGATGCCGGCTTGATTATGAGTACCACAACGGCATTTTTTTCTGCCATGAAGCAGTAATGTGTAAACATTACTGTGTTTCGGTCTGAAGGGCGCCGTAGCTATTGAAATTACTGGGCAAATGAGACTTAACATCTTATGTCTCAAGGTGACGAGCGCAATTGTTGTGCCGCTCAAGCTTTTCAAGAATCCTGAGCGGCACTACATTGTAATGGGCAGGGCGTATCAATTTCCATCAGCTGAACGTCATTTTCGCCTCGTCCCTTTTTTCATAAAAAAAAATTGTATTCTGGTATTTAACATGATGTAGCTTTTGACGATATTCCGATAGCAGGATGTTATTTTCATACTAATACATCATTTTAATGACATTTACATGTCAAAGTTGAAAACAAAATGGCGACTTCTTAGGTGCGTTCTTTTTATTAAACTTAACAAATCGTAAAAGTATTGCATTACTATCGAACGTTAAATTGGAAATATATGTTGGATTAATTTTCAGGTTCGTGGTAAAAGATTACAACTTCACGCCAATTGTGATGTCGACAGAGTTTGAGCAGATGGAGCAGAAGCTAATGGTGGAAGTGATAAGACGCAGGCAACAGCCGTCTTGTAAACAGCCAGCTGTCAACCATGACTGCGAGGAGGAGATTACTGGTACTACTGATGATAAATAAGCAGTTTTAAATTGACAGATTATTAAACACGTCATAGCAACTTACTATACATATCACTGACCTTCTACTATTTACCACTGGACTGGCGGCTGTCAAAGTGCTTTTGAGCCTATTTGATATTCGCCATTTTGGCGCTGTTGGCCATGTAGTGAGAGTCTGCGGTACTAAAACTAGTGATGACAACCGCAGCTAAACAAACATTGATAGGAAAACTATTTACATAATAAAATTGTGTACTTCATTATTGCGTTGATTCCTGAAGTATAAATAACACGGAAAACTACCGAAATTAATTCAAAATGCAATAATACTTCAGAGTACTATACGCTTCTCTCGCAGTCATTTATGTTATATGTCAAAATTAGTTCTCTGCACGCTCGCGAGTGGCGCTTCAAATAGGCACAAAAAATTTGTTGTCAAACATATGGAACAGCCTGTCCAGTGGTATTTATACAGGTAATTTATATATACTCATACATCTTTTGTGTTTTTTTTTTATTTTACTGTGTGCAAGCGGTTAATAAACCTTCCATAAATTATTTGTAGAACACAGAGGCTGTGGATATTTTTTGTTAAAGTTTAGCATGAATGCGTTTCTTATGGGAGAGAAGGACAAACCATGATGAATAACCTGATATTAAGTGATCACCGCCACCCACATTGCAGGAGCAATAGCAGAGGAATCACATATTGTATCCAGACGACAGCAGAGTATGCGGATAGTGCGGGGCCCGTTCTAGCGTGTCATGAAGGCATAAAAGGCATTTATTTTCTCAAAATTGATTCCTTTAGAATTCTTTTTGATGTCATTTCTAACATAACTACCAGATACTACTACCGCTTCGGAAACAACTGGCGCTCTGAGAGAGAAGAAGCGGCGCAAGAAACTCTCCCAGCATTCCTTTTTTGCGCTCATTTCAATAAAAATATACAATATTGTATAGTCATTTCTATCGCTATAAAATAATCATAATCTAGTCCCAGGCTGTCCGATCACTTAGATATTCAGCTGTGGAGTAATAGGATTTACGACAGAGCCATATTTTTATAAAACATTTAAATTTATTTATAGATAATGCCTGAACAGTGGCTCGGACTTTATTGTAGAAGTGTATACATTTACCATTAAAGCTATTATGTGTCTTATGATGATGATGTCATGTTTCCAAATGGTATAAAACGTATGTAAACATTTTCATAAATGTAATAAATAGCACTCAAAACATTTAACAACTCCTATCATTTATTATCAAGTATTTGTGTTTGTAAATATTTTTCAACATTTGGAAACATGACTTTTTGTAATGAAAATAAGGGGCAAGACGAGCAGGACGTTCAGCTGATGGTAATTGATACGACCTGCCCATTACAATGCAGTGCCGCTCAGTGTACTTGATAAGCCCGAAAATTCTGAGCGGCACTACAATTGCACTCCACACCTTGAGACATAAGATGTTAAGACTTATTTGCCCAGTAATTTCAATGACACCATGAAACCGGCGCGGAACACACTAGACCGGGGCCCTCTGCTCATACTCTGCTGTCGCCTGGATTCAATCGGTGTGATTACAAAAAATATTTTTTTTATTATTTATTATTACAAGGAAACATAACAAGCACGTCATAAGAACTGAACAATATAGGAAAGAGATACAAAATATAAATATAGATGCGTCCTAACACATGTTTCACAAATACAAGAAAAATCACAAACGCAAACATACACAGAAGTAAGTAATTTAATTATGCGCATTGATACAAAATATGTAGACAAATGAAATTAATTAAACTTGGGGCAATGATAACAACGATTTTAATTCTAAACTGTGTCTGAACACAGCAGGGGAGCACGAAAATATGTCGATGTCAAGAAAACTATTGTTGTAAGATTTACACATTCTGTGTAATGGCGCGCGAAATCCAATGTTTGTTCTTGGGGACGATAGCTCAAAAGTAATGCATGAGCGAAGAGACCTGGCTGGGACCTGAAAGCCTACGAGACTGAGGAGCTCAGAAGATGTCAGCTCACCAGTACATATTTTCTTTATAGTTACACAGTCTGTTATAGTGCGGCGCTGACATAGCTGAAGAAAGTTTTTTTCAAGCAACAAACCATTATAGTGGGCTCGGTTTCCTTATACACGATAATTTAATGTGCGTAGGAACTTTTTTTGAACAGTCTCGACTCTTTTTTCGTGGACCGAGCAAAAAAGATTCCATATTGGGCTTGCATATTCTAGTTGGGGTCGCACGAGGGACTTTAAAAGATATGTGTAAGTACACTTGTCCTTAAATTGCTTATATATATTTTTAATACAGTTGCTCAAAAAGTGGCGTATTGCAGGGACGTACAGCGTTCGGGATGTGGGCTATTACATACTCGTGTTTTTTCTTTACCTTTTTCCGAACTCGTGCTTTCTCTTTCCCAACTGTCAAAATAATGTATATTAAAAAGCAAAAACCAACCACGAAGTTTTTACAAAAAATATTCATAGAAGTTTTTATGATTCATGCAAATATTTCTAAAAAGAAGCAACTAATTTGTTTCGACATCAGATTTAATGATTTGATTCAATGAGTTGGGTTTCATTTCTTATAACATTTATAAGAAATAAATGATTGTATTAAAATAGTTGTTCAGTACACGTGCGGAACCGTCATTGCAACTTGTTCCGACTGTCAACCCTCACATTCGGAGACATTAGTCGGAACTCTTTGCAACGACAGGCTTTCCGCACTCGTAATGAAATATACTATTAACATGGCTTATACACGTGTTCTGTTAAAAAGTGTCTAACTATTTAAGCGACGTCTAAGGATTGACGCTAAACAACAGGTAGACACGGATGTTTAATAGAACATTTTTAAAACAAGTGTTCAACACGTGTGATAACAAATGTTTTATTTGGGAAAGTTTAAGTGTGGAAGCACCATAGGTACGATTTATAGATCTTAATATTTGAAAGCAGAATTTTATGAACGTTGCGGGACTCGAATCCACGACCTCTGGCGTTCCGTGCCAGTGCTCTGCCAACTGAGCTAACCGTTCCAGTGACGTATCGTCATAAAATCTTGTATGCTCCGTTCAACTCTCAGGATGTGGCTACAGGATCTACTTTACAGTTGATAACCTGCTCAACCCCAATATGTGCATATTAGGAAATTGACTTCGCTCTTGCAAATCTAAACAATTTTTTATGTTTTTTTAAAGTGATAACCCTCACTTCTAGGATTAATACACAAATAAAATTATATACAATTTGCATACAAGATTTTATGACTCGAACGGTTACCTAAGTTGGAATAGTACTCGCACGGAAGAGAGCTCGTGTCGAGTCCCGCATCGTTCATAAAATTTTGTTTTCAAATTTTATTTGAGTATTGCAATCAATGACGTTCTATGGACATTCATTCGCAGTCTGATAGCGGGACGGCAAAAGTGTGCTTATATTGTCTTTAAGACATTGTCTCCTCATTCTCTGCTGTCGTCTGAATACAATATGTGATTCCTCTGCTGTTGCAGGAGAATGTGGGTGGCGGTGATCACTTTACATCAAGTGTTTCATCAGGGTTTGTCCTTCTATAAAAAAATCATTCATGCTAAACTTTAACAAAAATATTCACTGTATTTTACAAATAATTTATGGAAGGTTTTTTAACCGCTTGCACTTACTTGAGTTGAATAAAAAAAGAAAATTATAAAAATAAAAACGAGAGATGTATGAGTATGTATCACTGATCTGTATAAATACCACTGGACAGGCTGTTCCATATGTTTGACAGCAAAATTTTTGTGCCTATTTGAAGCGCCACCCGTGAGCCTCCAGAGAACTAATTTAGACGTATAATACAATTGGCTGCGAGGGAAGCGTATTATAGTACTCTGAATTATTATTGCATTTTGAATTTTTTTACAACAAGATCCCAGAAAATGTTCAAAACAAAAGTATTATGTTATTCAAAAGAATTGTTAAAAACGTTTGTTTGGTAACGGTTACTATAACATAAATGCCTTTCTTAATGATACCACAGATTGGGAATGGAGCGATCGCCCTCAGGCTATTAAATAATAAGTTTAATTGTACAATGTTACTTTGTAAATGTTACTTTAATTTTAAAACATATTTTTGATGGAAAAAAAAGCCCGCTGAGTTTGTTGCGCCCATTCTTCTCAGGCCTGAGGCATTCATTTTGGAATGGGTGGTAGATTTTTTGACTTTCAATAAGTGATTTCACATCCTATTTTGAATAAAAATATTTGAATTTGAATTAATTTTCTCACACACTTTTCTCCTTAGTCGTCTGTCAACTGTCACTTTCCGAATCGAACCTAAATTGAAAAAAAAGGATTGTGTGGTTTTATGAAACCACGGTAAAAGTGAAACTTTTTTTTTCACAAGATAGACATTTAAACTAAAAATTTTTTGGAATAATATTCCAGTAAGGGTATAAAAATCGCTTAATAAATCTTAATTTTATACTTGGAAAATTGGAATGATAATGGGAAATAATAAAAACAAACAAAATAGCGTGGAGCACTGGCACAAATGATTAATAGTCTATACACTACACGGTCAGCTGCTGCGAAGTATAGGCGCCGCCCGACCGTCACGCGACATGCAACACACAGACGCAAAAGTTTGAGACGATGTAATAAAAATTCCACTTTAATAAATGTCTTACATTGCTGTCAATAAGTTGAACAATAATATTTTAAGCAACTGGAGTAAATGCGGCAATGTATAGATAAAACAATCGATGCTTATTACGGTGTGATTTGTGGCATGTCCATATTTCGGCTTTGTTTTTATGTGACGTGCGTTGTCTATGTAATGAAATGAATGACATTTCATTAATTTGAATTTGCTGCGCTTCGCTATGTTGTCTGTGGAAGATGGTGCATCGAAGTGACGTGTGAACTATGATAAGATGACGGATAACACTTACGGCCGTTCCCAATATTCAGGGTATGTTCCGATATGCACTGCGACCACTGTACAGTGTGACGTCAATTTAGTATACTGTGAAGCCGTTCCTTTATAGCCAGTTATACTGGTTACTATTTGAAACGGAACGCAATCCCGTCTACTATCAGCCAAATTTTTTTGACGCAGCATTCAAATGAGTGTATTAAACATTTCTAGTTCATTAAAAAAAAAAACTGTTATTGGAGTACTGTCAAATTAAAAATAATTGGGATTAAACTGTAGGTATTGTTAATAAAACGTTAGGCACTCGAGTGGTTTTGACTGATCACGTGATCAAAGTACGAGCTTGCTGCGAGTACCTTACCTCGAAAACGCCAGTGTTCATAGTAGAATATGGCGGCGATTTATGACGTCATATATTTCCCTAGGGTACTGCGGCAGTATACTGGCAGTCCATAACGGAATGATTTTTTCTAGAGCGATAGCACTGTGCAGTGCTCGCAGTGCATATCGGAACATACCCTCAGTCTATCTCTTACTTGAGATAAAAATCGTAACTATCGTTGACTTTTCTGATCCAATGAACTTATCGACGGTAACTCACCTTATTCGTACACGCTGTCTGTCAATGGGACGATGTATAGCTTACCAGCCCAGTCCCAATATAAGGCGATAAGAATGACTTATCGGGTATATTGGGACAGCTTCAGATTATTGACAGCTAATTACTGACAGTAGAAGGTAGTAATTTATATCTGTCTGTAGATAGTATATTGGGAACGGCCGTTAGTTTATTTTGTGCATTTTATTGTGATAAAAACTTATCGAAGGATACAATTGAGGAAGCGATATTAGTGAACTTTATATGTCGTCTCTTTGTATTTTCAGGTGAGATAGAAATGTAATTGTCATAACTTGATAAATTGTTGTAATATTGTGAAAGGCGTTTCGAATAAAACAAGCAAGACAAATGAGCGTACGGGTCACCTGGTGTTAAATGATCACCGCCGCCCACAATCTCTCGCAACCAGAGGCATCACAAGAGCGTTGCCGGTCTTTAAGGAAAGTGTACGCGCTTTTTTTTGAAGGTACGCCATGTCGTATCGTCTCGGAAACACCGCACAAGGAAGCTCATTCCACAGCTTTGTAGTACTAGGAAGAAAGCTCCTTGAAAACCGCTCTGTGGAGGATCGCCACACATCCAGATGGTGAGGATGATATCCTAACTTGTGGCGTGTCATGCGAAGGTGAAATTTGATGATCCTCAATAGTCAATGATTGCAATTTACCTACGAAATAAAATATATTTGATTTGATTTGATCAGGCACAACTCTCGAGCAAGATATGTGCGTTTTCGTGAGCGGCGGGGGTTCCGACCTGGCGGACGTTAAGTTGAGAGTTGGGAGCTCCATGAGGCCCGCGCACCGTTCCATATTGGCAGCACGGGCCGCCTACTTCGAGGCTATGTTCCGCTCCTTCTCTCCGCAGGACAACGTCGTCAATGTAAGTGATATCACCAGTGGGAGGCTCCTTTGGAGGGAGGATCGTGCGAGTGATAAACTCAACTCAACAACCAATAATATGCAAAATGTTTGCAATAATAGACATTTTGCTTATGATTGGTTTATACAAATGATTTAAGTTTTCTTTAGTGTTAATTCCGCCAATATTTTAATTAATAATTTATATTTTCTCTTGATTGCTGAACACCTGAATACTGTAAGATCCATTCAGTTTGTCTTCGTGTATTTATATCTATATACTTGTATTACATTTGTGATTTTTTTTTTTGTATTTTTGTTCATTATTTGTAACACGCTTATAGTCTCTCATATGCGAAAACTGTAAATGGTTAATAGATGTATACTTTTTTAAACCTATTTATGTCATGTAATACTGTTTGTTTTCCTAATAAAATAAAATAAATTAATAAAATATTTGTTTTTAAACAATTCGACACGTGTTTCGGCTCTAGCTCACGAGGCACGCTCAGGACGTGTTGTCTCGCCAAAATCTGGCACGAGACTCAATTTTTTGACTTGATTTTGGCGAGACTACACGTCCTGAGGATGCCTCGTGTAGAGGCGAAACACGTGTCGAATTGTTTTAGAATCAAATATTGGCGGAATTAACACTAAAGAAAACTTAAATCATTTGTATAATTATGGATTTCTGCAAAGTAACGCCTACTTCAATAAATTTTCTATGATTTATTTATTCGGATGTATAACCACTGGACGATTCTAGTTGACATAGGTATAACGCCTACTTAGAGCATCAAGTAGTCTTAAACCGTCACTGCTTATAGACAGTGGTTTTGTGGAAATACACCCGACTGTCAATTGTCTAATTATCTTTCTTGTCTTCATTTTACCGATATTAAAAGTGTTAAATTTGTACAAATGATTTGAGTTTTCTTTAGTGTTAATTCCGCCAATATTTGTCTTTAAACAATTCGACACGTGTTTCGCCTCTACTCGAGGCGTCCTCAGGACGTGTTGTCTCGCCAAAATTTGGT
Organism: Leptidea sinapis; assembly: GCF_905404315.1. Taxonomy (NCBI): domain Eukaryota; kingdom Metazoa; phylum Arthropoda; class Insecta; order Lepidoptera; family Pieridae; genus Leptidea; species Leptidea sinapis. Next base: position 2,883,721 of record NC_066277.1, read on the forward strand.
ACGAGACTGGCGAGATTTTGGCGGAATTAACACTATATAAAACTCAAATCATTTGTATAATTATGGATTTCCGCAAAGTAACGTCTATTTCAATAAATATTTAGTGTTAAATTTGATAATGAAACTTGAAAGACTCATCAAGTTTTAAATTATCATTCTTGAATAAATAAAATTAATATTTAACTAATATATAACTGCAAATCGGTACCGCTTGAGTTTCTTCAAGACACAATTCCGAGCATGACTTCTATTGCACTGATCATCCTTAGATAAGACCAAAACCTAATAGTGCTTGCAAACTACTCCTTATATTGTTGGGAATGCCAGTGGGAGGCTCCTTTGCATATAGGATGCCGGCTAGATTATGGGTACCGCAACGGCGCCTTTTTCTGCCATGAAGCATTATTGTGTTTCGGTCTGAAGGGCGCCGTAGTTAATGAATTTACTGGGCAAATGAGACAAGATAGTCTCAAGGAAACGAGCGCAATTGTAGTGCTGCTCTTATTTTTTGGATTTTTCAAGAGTCCTGAGCGGCACTGCATCGTAATGGACAGGACGTATTTACAATTAGCTGAACGCGCTGGTCTTGTTATTTATTGTCATAAAAATAACAGTTTCTGGTGTACCTAAGTGTCATAAAAAAATGTAATTGATACATGTATGCGCGCGTGCGTAGGAAAAAAGGGTTGATATTATATTATTCAAATTGCGAAATCAGTTATGGTTAAATAATATGCCGACGTAGGCTGAGTACCTAGGCGCGATGGTCTGCTGAGCTGAGGGCCCCCGCCAGTCCTCTAGGAACTCCTGGTGCTAAGGTGCGTGCTTCCTGTCGGCGTGTGTAGGAATAGTAGATTGTTAACCGAGGGTCGAAATAATCAATTCCCGAGGTATTTAGATGTTATAGTCCGAGTAGGAATTGATTCTTTTACCCGTGTTAAACACTCTACTTTTCATTTCGAATATGAGGAAAATAAAACTAGTTGTTTATCTAAACTATTTATTGATAATATATAATAACTAGCTGACCCAGCAAACGTTGTATTGCCGATATTAAAATCGCGATACAAAAGTAACTGTTGATTGTAGATGGGTGAAAATTTGAAGTTGTATGTATTTTTTAATGCTGACTCATAATCAAATAAATTTAAAAGAAATGTCAGAAAAATATAAAAAAAAAATTCGTGTGGACCCCTTAACATTTCGGGGTATAAAAAAAGATGTTGGCCGATTCTTAGACCTACTCAATATGCTCACAAAATTTCATGAGAATCGGTCAAGCCGTTTCGGAGGAGTACGGGAACGAACATTGTGACACGAGAATTTTATATATAAGATATTAGTAGTACCTATTTAAAATTGATTGTCAAATAAGGACAATTTATGTCGACTTTTTAAATTTTAAATATGGAACTCTCCGCGTAATTGTTGCGGCTTATTCCGCTCAAAGAAGTTTCGCTAAGTTCACACTGGCTGTTTAGAAAGTCACATGGCCGCAGCATTTTTTTTTAACAGCTGACAGCAGTTCTATTTTTAAAGTTCATTCCGGCCCTTAGGTGGGAAGTAATTTGTATGAGTTTTTCCCTCTCTATGGAGGGAAGCAGCATTTTCCACCCAATAATCAGATCAAAACAACATAACTTTCCGAGTATGAGAAATGAAACTTCACTTCTGACCCGAATAACTATCGCCCTGTTTCGGTGTTGCCGACCCTTAGTAAAATTTTTGAAAAAATTATTTTAAGCCAAATACTTACTCACTTTAACACTTATAAGTTACTTCATATAAAACAATTTGGCTTTACTACGGGACGGTCGACTACGGATGCTGGTGTTGAACTTATCAGGAATATTTTTGAGGCCTGGGAGGAATCACAGAATGCACTTGGTATCTTCTGTGATTTATCTAAGGCTTTTGATTGTGTTCAACATTCAACGCTGGTCAAGAAGCTATGCCACTATGGTATAAGAGGATCTGCACTCGATCTTCTGATGTCATATTTAAATAATAGGATTCAGAGGGTCGAGGTGAACGGCAGGAGATCTCCTGGGACTCCTCTCAGTATGGGGGTACCACAAGGGTCTATTCTTGGACCCTTCCTCTTCCTAATTTATATAAATGATCTAACTAACCTTGTAGAAAAAAAACACAAGGTGGTATTGTTTGCGGATGACACTTCACTTATATTCAAAGTGAAACGAAGCCAAGTTTTATATGACGAAGTAAACAATGCTCTATCTGACATCGTGTACTGGTTTAGCGTCAATAACTTATTGTTAAATAATCATAAAACCAAATATATTAAATTCACCGCGCAAAATGTCAAAAATGTAGATGCGAATATTTTATTAAATGGAGAGGTGGTAAAACCAGTGGAATCTGCTATATTTCTTGGCATTACTCTTGATTCCAAATTGCAGTGGGAAGTGCCCCCATATTGAAGGATTGGCGAATAGGCTTAGTTCTGCAGCATATGCGGTTAAGAAAATTAGACGGTTAACTGACATAGATACAGCGAGATTAGTATACTTTAGTTATTTTCATAGTATTATGTCCTATGGTATATGTTATCAGTGCGGCCGATATTAATACTATCTTTGTGCTGCAGAAGAGGGCTATTCGCGCGATTTATAACCTAGGTCCTAAAGAATCATTAAGAGAAAAATTTAAAGAAATAAAGATTTTGACTGTTGCTTCTCAATAAATTTTTGATAATGTTTTGTGTGTTAATAAGCAAATTGAGGAATTTTCTAGAAACTGTGACATTCATAATGTTAACACGAGGAACAAACATAAACTTGTTGGACGATGTATATGCTTCTACAATATGATCCCAGAAAATGTACAAAACAAATGTATTCCGAAATTTAAAAGAATTGTTAAAAAACGTTTGTGTGGGAAAGGTTATTATAGCATAAACTATTTTTTTTAATGACACCACGGACTGGAAATAAAGCTAACACCCTCAGGCTCTTTAATTATAAATGTCTATTGTACGATATTACTTTGTAATCCATATTTTATATTAAAAAAAAGGCCCGCTGAGTTTCTTGCGCCCATTCTTCTCACGTCTGAGGCAGTCTCTTTTGAATGGCTGGTTGGAGATTTGGACGTTCAATAAGTGATTTTAAATCCTATTTTGAATAAAAATATTTTAATTTGAATTTGAAAAAGAGTTCTGCGTTGCGTTACACCGAAAATTTAACGATTAGGCCGTTGACCACTGAATTTAGTATCAATTTATTTACTATTTAGTTTTGATATGCGTACTGCGTTCGAACTGTGTTGCTCGGTGACAATTTGGTTATTTTATTATGTGGCGTAATAGCTAACTGTCATTATGTTAACCTCACAGATGACAATGCGTCTGTTGTCTATGGTATTTCTCTATCTACAGGAAATCGTCGTCTGTAAATCGCTATAAACCAATTATTACAAGAAAGAAATAATTGCGATGCATCTAATACATGTACACAAAGACACAGTGGGAAGTGGTTTTTTAATTAAATCTTATTAGTTCTAATAGTATTTTATGCAACAGTTGTATAAGAAGGGTCAAAAAAAGTGTGTAGTGTGAGTTGCAATGAATAAATGCCGCCACGTGCCTTTTTTGACCTAGTTATACGTAATAATTTTTCTACGACTAGGTAATTTAACAAAATTCAATTATATTATTTTTACAATATATTTGTACTTATATATAGATTTAACTAGCTGACCCGGCAAACGTTGTGTTGCCATATAAATTATTTTCAGAGTTAGACCGTTTCTTGGACAGTACAAAATTACTTTATTATAATAAAATATTGTTTCTAAAATAAACGAAAACAGCCTAAGTTACTCCTTATTACGTCAGCTACCTGCCAACAAAAGTCCTGTCAAAATCGGTCCAGCCATTTCAGAGATTTGCCGGAACAAACTGAGAGGCAGACAGAAATTGTAAAAAAAAAATATTTTGGTGTATGTAGTATATAACGGTTATTTCAATATTACAAACAGACACTCCAATTTTATTTATATGTAAAGATATATTGAAATTAATTAATTTATTGTCCATTGGTTGTGGTTTAGTAGACATATAATGATTTACAAGAGGCTTTTGGTGGCCGAAATATTATACAAATGACAGTTTTTCTTAACATACCAAAAGAAGTATATATACATAACCTCAACAAGGCCTTTAATATGTACTTAGAATTATATATTTAAAATCTTTATATATATATTTCTTGTGTGCGTGTGTATGTCACTGAACTCCTCCTAGACGGCTGGACCTATTCTAATGAAACTTTCTGTGTGTCTTCAGGTGGATCCGACAATGGTTTAGATTCACAATTGAAATACCTCCTAAACGGCTGGACCGATTTTGATGATTTTTTGTGTGTTCCAGTGAATGTGAGATTGGTGTGTGTCTTCAGGTGGATTCGAGAATGGTTTAGATTCACAATTGAACTACCTCCTAAACGGCTGGACCGATTTTGATGATTTTTTGTGTGTTCCAGTGAATGTAATATTGGTGTGTGTCTTCAGGTGGATTCGAGAATGGTTTAGATTCACAATTGAACTTCCTCCTAAACGGCTGGACCAATTTTGATGAATTTTTTGTGTGTTCCAGTGAATTTGAGATTGGTTTCAATTCCGTCCATATAATATAATTCTCCTGCTCATGTGTATGTTAATGAGCTCCTCCTAACGGCTGAATCGATTTTTCAAATTTAAGACGTGTGTACAATACAACGCCTGTCGGGTCCACTAGTATATATATACATATATATCCTGATATTAGCAAATTGCTTTTGTTGTTAGATTCAAATCTGCGACACGATTCCTTCAGAGGAGGCTTTCGACTCATTGCTCCGTTACATGTACTACGGAGACACGAATATGCCGACAGAGGACTCGCTGTATCTGTTCCAAGCGCCCATTTATTACGGTAAGTAATCTACGTTTATGCTTCACCCGCTCGGATAGTGGTTTCGTATTCACATGACACCTGGGCTGAAAGTCTAAATCATTTCTAAAGTCGGTATAGCGGATAGAAAATTTGTATGAAAACCCGTTAATAACGTAGGTTAGCGGGCAGAATAGTTGTATGAAAATTTATTACTGATGTGTTTTAGTGGCCAGATAAAGTAGTATGAAATCCCGTTGCTAATGTAGGTTTGCGGGTAGAACAGTTGTGTGAAAATCCATTTCTAATGTCGGTATAGCGGACAGAAAATTTGTATGAAAAACCCGTTAATAACGTAGGTTAGCGGGCAAAATAGTTGTATGAAAATTTATTACTGATGTAGCTTAGTGGCCAGATAAAGTAGTATGAAATCCCGTTGCTAACGTAGGTTTGCGGGTAGAACAGTTGTGTGAAAATCCATTTCTAATGTCGGTATAGCGGACAGAAAATTTGTATGAAAACCCGTTAATAACGTAGGTTAGCGGGCAAAATAGTTGTATGAAAATTTATTACTGATGTAGTTTAGTGGCCAGGTAAGGTAGTATGAAATCCCGTTGCTAACGTAGGTTAGCGGGTAGAACAGTTGTGTGAAAATCAATGAATAACGTGGTTTAGAGGACAGGAAAGTTGTATGAAAACCAGTTACTGACAAAGGTTAACGGGCAGAATAATTGTATGAATATCTAGTGGATTTTTTATATAGTGATTTAACGTGACTTACAAGGTTGAACAATCCATTATAAACTGCACTATTAAAGTGGTTTACCAGGTTGAATAATCCATAAGTTATCCGGGTTCGAATTCCGGTAGGTGCAATTTTATTTATGTTTATAATATGTATTTTTGTATGTTTAAGTATGTATTTTTGTATTAAATATATCGTTGTCTTGCAACCCATAACACAGGCTATATGTGCTTAATTTGGGGCAAAGATAATTTGTGTAAAAAAGTGTGTCAATATTATTATAAGTAACGTGGTTCAGTTTTGTTTCGCCATTAAATATATTTACTGAATAAAACACTAGCGAGTTCGAATTTATAAATAAACAAATTGCTAGCTTTTAAAATTTTGAGACAGACAGAATTTTATATTTTCCATCCTGTTTTTAAATTAGTTTATTAGTTAATTCATTTCGACAAGTATTTCACCCAGCCGTGTTCAGGTGCTGTTGAATCGCCCTAACTGCATAATATTTTATATGTGTTCTTATATCATACACAAGCATAATTATGCACATAAATTCTACTGCAATAATTTTAACTATAATTCTCTAAAAGATTTTTTCTGTGTACTGACATAAACACACACTCACGCACACACTTACATACACTTGCAAGGGTAATCAGAACATTTTTTTTTAAATATTCTATATAATTCCCGATTACCTAATCGGGAGCCACAATACATCCATTCCCACTCCAACACCTTATGGAGGAGGGGATGGCTGAAAAACAACGCTGCATGGTAACATAAAGCCATGATTCCATGTCAGGTGAAGCTGAGCCTTTTCCTTTTGCCTTATTATTATTATTATAATCCACGACGGTTAGAATGCATGTGTAAGTGATTGGATTGACACTCAATAAACACTTAAGATGGAAATCACACCTAATAAATATAAAAAATAATCGTTCATCTCTAGTAGGGTCTCTACACAAAATAGTTCGGTGTATTCCAAAACAAGCTCGACTATTGATATATTATGACCTAGTTAAGCCACACTTATTTACCTCATTGAAATAAGGGTTAATGCAGGTAAGGCCAATATAAAACCAATCCAAATCCTACAAAACCGAATTGTAAAAATTGTACATTAACCACTAAGGAAACTATTTACAAAGAACTATTGAACATTACTCAACTTTACAACTACTACACATGCATACTTATATATAAGGACAATTACTGTTCGAGGCGCAGGCATAGATTGTTCTCGAGTCCGACACATCGTACTGTGGCTCGCACCAACTCACCTATACCGAGGTCTCTCTCTGCTCTCAACGCTCTTCTCGAAGCCAACCCTGCTTGTGATTTATTTGCGGATGGATGGCAGACGATTTTAACTGAGTGCTTGCGTTTTTGTGAGAGGAATGGATGAACGGTATTTGGATGTTAATTAATTGTTAGTTATTTACAGTAAACTTTGTATTTATTAACTATTATTTGTGTAATATGTCTAGTTTGTAATTAATTCTTACTTTAATATTGTAATTGGCTTACGCCGTTTTATTAAAGTATAAATAAATAAAATAAAATAAGATAACTCATAGACTCATTCACTCAAATACAACATTCACAACAAAACACAATACCAACAAATACGTATTACGTAGCGCCAGTCACCTTGTATTACCTAGTATTAGATCCGACTATGGTAAAATAATAGATTGTTAACCTAGGGTCGAAAAAATCAATTCCCGAGGTACCTATTTAGACTATAGGTAGTCCGAGTAGGAATTGATTCTTTTACCCGTGTTAAGCACTTTACTTTTCACTTCGAATATGAGGAAGATAAAAGTAGTTGTTTATCTAAACTATTTATTGATAATATATAATAATATTAGTAGTACCTATTTCAAATTAGTTGTAAAATTATGTCAATTTATGTCGACATTTTAAATATGGAATTCACCGCGTAATTGTTGCGGCTTATTCCGCTCAGAGAAGTTTATGCTATGTTCACACTGGCTGTTTAGAAAGGCACATGTCCGCAGCATATTTTTTAATTCGTTTGTTTTTACATAAAACTCATCACAGCTGACAACAGTACTATTTTCAAAGTTCATTCCGGCCCTTAGGTGGGAAGTAATTTGTATGAGTTTTTCCCTCTCTATGCAGGGAAGCAGCATTTTCCACCCAATAATCAGATCAAAACAACATTACTTTCCGAGTATGAGATATGAAAATAATATAACAGTGCAGGAGCACAGCTATAAGCTTCCGAAAACTGTTAGAGAAGCGACTTCACTCAGCATCTTCTAAAAAATGGCTGCTATATCATATACAAAGCAATAAATAAAAACATCTTAATAATATATTAACATTAAACTATATCTTGTAACTTGGACCACCGCCTTAAAAACCCGGAAAGCAGCAATGAGCAAATTCGCCTCTGATTCACTGATTTTATGTTCTCATGTAAGTGACGACTTTATTTTCTCATTAAGACATTAATGAGAAAATAAAGTTCTTTCAACCGAATATTTCTGGTTGACAGGCTTCACCAACAATCGTCTGCAAGTGTTTTGCAAACACAATCTGCAAAGCAACGTGTCTCCAGAAAACGTGGTCGCCATCCTGCAGGCAGCAGATCGCATGCGAGCCGCTGACATCAAGGAGTACGCCCTGAAGATGATCGTCCATCACTTCGAGTTGGTGAGAGAAATAACGAGTTGGCCGATTAACTTTGTGACTATTGAAAAATTGTTAGAGATGTTCTGGTCGTATAGATGGGATATTTAAACGTTTGTTAAATTTCTAGCGAATGTCCACACTTTTAGTACAGTCTACGTCGGTTGTGACATATTGAGTATAGTCTCAATATGTCGACACCACTGGACAGGTTGTTCCATATGTTTGACAGCAAATTTTTTGTGCGTATTTGAAGCGCCACTCGCGAGCGTCCAGAGAACTAATTTTGACGTATAATATGAACGGCTGCGAAGGAACGTACAATACTCTGAAGTATTTTTGCATTTTGAATTATTTCGTTCGTTTTCCGTGTTATCAATAATATAATACTTCAGGAATCAACATTATAATGTACACAAATTTATTTTGTAAATATGTAGTTTCCCTTCATCTATCGATGTTTGCTGAGGTTGTCATCACTAGTTTTAGTACCGCACACTCTCGCTACATGGCCAACAGCGCCAAAATGGCGAATATCAAACAGGCATAAAAGCACTTTGACAGCCGCCAGTCGAGTGGTATATAGTAGAGGTCAGTGCTATTTAACTATAATCGTAATATAAATCGTACCCACAGAACATTATCACAATCGTTTTGAGTAAAACGAATGTAATATTTGACTGTAATACCAAGACACCTTTTTAATCTTAATAATTGACCTGCTATCAGCCATCTCACTAATATTCAAGGCAGAATGAAGTCAAACGCCTTAGGTTCCACAAAAGCTTGTGCCTGTTTGATCATCGCCATTTTGGCGCTGTTGGCCATGTAGCGAGAGTCTGCGGAACTAAAACTAGTGATGACAACCTCAGCTAAACAAACATCGAAAGGAAAACTATTTACAAAAAAAATGTGTACTTTATTATGTTGATTCTTCAAGTAGAAATTACACGGAAAACTAGCGAAATTAATTCAAAATGCAATAATACTTCAGAGTACTATTAAACGCTTCTGTCGCAGCCATTTGTATGATACGTCAAAATTAGTTCTCTGGATGCTTGCGAGTGGCGCTTCAAATAGGCACGAAAATGGAATAGCCTGTCCAGTGGTATTTATACAGTTCAATGAACTCCACACATCAAGATGAACGCTTCAAAATCATTCATAATTTACAGGTTGCCCGGCAAGAGGCCATACGTAGCTTACCACAGCCTTTACTAGCGGATATAATATCGGCGCTGGTGGAGGAACCACGGCAAGACACTCCTCTTCCTCGCTCCCTCCCCAGCTCCAGTTCAGCGGACCAGCTCGCTGATGAAGATTATACAAGGCATAGAAGCGGGAAGTAAACCAAGCGCTATTGCATTAGGTATACCTGATGCAAGACTTAGCTTGTGTGTTACGGAGTGCCTACCACATATCTGCGTAAGGTGGGTTCATCTCTTTAACAAAAGCAATGAGATGACCAGTAGGAGGCTCCTTTGCACAGGATGCCGGCAAGATTATGGGTACACCACAGCGATGCCTATTTCTACCGTGAAGCAGTAATGTGTTAGCATTATTCTGTTTCGGTCTGAAGGACGCCGTAGCTAGTGAAATTACTGGTCAAATGAGACTAAAAATCTTTTGTCTCAAGTTGACGAGCGCAGTTGTGTTGCCGCTCAAAAATTTTGGGTATTTCAAGAATCCTGAGCGGCACTGCATTGTAATGGGCAGGGCGTATCAATAACCATCAGTTGAACGTCCTGATCGTGTCGTCCCTTATTTTCCAAAAAGAAAAAAAGATAGTGAAGTTAGCGGGTCGCCGATGATAAGTGCTTTCAGACGATTAAAAATAATACAAAATACTTAAACATTTATAACGAAGATACAGCGATACAAAAAAGAAATGTGAATCTACTTGTAACCGATTTTGATTGAAAAGTCGGAAACAGTCAGCCACATAGAAATAGCTCCTTGATATTGTGAATATTTGACCACTAGCTTACATACATCAATGTGTGCAAAATTGATGTATAGAAATTGGTCAAACATTAACTGTCAGGTCGTCTATACGCTAGTGTATTCTAAGTCTATGGTGTAAATAGTTCTACAATTTTGTACAGTTACACTGTGATAATATTAAAACAAAACGGTTGTCTACTGTTATACACTATGATAATAAACCCTCTACGAATTATCACTAAAAATAAAATAAAAACCCCTTAGATTAAATGCTACAGTAAAAAGAACATTTTATATGAAATGTCAGGTCAGGTCATCGCCTTGGCCTCGGTCCAATGGCGTTTAGTTAGCATCAGCTGCGCGGCGGCTCAAACGAATAAGGCGGGCGTTTTTTATTATTGATTCAAAACTTTTGTTTAAGCCGCCGCCCGCGCGCTCTTCGTAGAATACATGAATGAAATGGGTGTGTGGGCGGGTAAAAATGAAAATGGCCGCATGCAGAGGTGTCCAAACATTACTTAGCTTACACTTTACTTACGGAAAACTTAGCTGAGTGTAAGCTTAGTATCTTTGATTTCTTTTTTATAGTCATTTGACAGCTGAAATTATACTTAACTTAAGCTAAGACAGGTCAATGCAAAAGGTAACTTCGCGTTGTATTACACTGAGTCTAAAGTCTAAGAACACTATAGATATCAGCCTTAGAGCGTTTCCACATTATCCGATCCGATATCTGGAGGTCTACTCGCAAAATCGACAACGATACATTCGGAACGATACGATAATACTCCGAATATATCGCAACTAACCTACTCTAACAAATGTTCGAATTCCTTATCGTTTATCGTTACCATAGACTAATATTTTGATTTTTTTACGATGTTAGTGTGAATGTAATATGTTCAAACCTAAACATTATCTGTGCTATGTCGCTGTTAAGTGTCAAAAGTCGAAACATAGTTTAGGCGCTAAGGACCATGCCACTCTGCACCACCAATTTGGTATCATTTACACATAATGTAAATGTTAAAAAAAATATATAATGAATATAATATGACCATTTAAAATTGAATAAATAATACAAAACTCGCGGATAATAATAATTACTTGGTAGTGAAAAATATTATGCTGAATATGTAATTAATGTTTAAATGTTTGGCGTAACGTTTATTTATTTAATATACACCAAAGGACTCAATACATTGAGTCCACAATCAAAATAAAAGCACAACTTCAACATAAAACAAGTAAAAGTGACGTTTGATTATTTGTCAAATTCGAATATTCATCTCTGACATTTTCAACTAAGAGTAGGGTTAGGACCGATAATATCGAATAATGTTTCGTTCGTTCAATCATCGTTTCGACATTGAATACGACGTAACTAAGAGTAGGATTCGACACGGCCCCCAGAATCGGACGCCGATACGATATGGGGGAAGTAAAATGTATGAAATATGTACCTGCCTTTCACATTGTCCGTTCCGATATCGGAGCCGACACAGATATGCTGGCGTCACCATCGAACGCCCGCGAGCCATCGGGCGATAATGTTTGTATGTGTGCTATACGTGTATCTAAATTGTCTTGTAGCTTGCTAAAAAGAGTATAAAATGCTCCCTCTGAATATCTAGCTTCCACAATGGGATGTATCCAATACTGCCTGTGGACAGATCTTTTTTTGCGTCTCAAATATAATAGATACAGCAAATAAAGTTTTCTATTATAGTCTGCCATGATGACCGTCCGCACTAAGCTATCGAGCAAATGGCCGTATCGGAACGATTTTGTCGGAAATATGTGAAAATAGCACATGGTGTCGGCTATCGTCGTCCGACACCGATATCGGATCGGTCTGTCTGAAAACGCTCTTAGTCTGACCATAAATATTGTTACCAAAAATTGCTCAGTATATTATTTATTTAGACTTTAGAGCATTGGTAATAGTTGGTTATAGGCCCCACCCTTAGATTAAAGATAAGTCTCCGCTGCGCTCCAACTAGATACCGCAGGTGTAGTCGCAAAGTGCAGCAACTAATACTACGCCCAAGTGGGCGTACTTGAACCAGTCTCGTACAATGTGTGACGCTGACGTGCCACACGTAAAACTTTGTAAATATAATACTAGAAGAAATAAAGACACTGGGATCACATCACCACTAAGTATTTTGTATTTTATTAATTTCAATGTAAAATAACATAAAGCTTATGTTACAAAATTTGAAAGATGCCATTGAGTGTCAAGATGCCACACACACAAGCATCTGATAGTTGCCGTAATAAAAAGGCTATTGTTCTTAGGTAGTGTGGCATCTAGTTGGAGCGCAGCGGAGACCAATCCTTAATATAAGGCCCCACCATTATATTCTATATGTCACCCCTAAATATCAATACAGTACAAATTAGGTTGTGATGATAATTCTAATCAACTCACCTTCACTGCTAGCCCTAGAAAGGTCTATTCTTGCCCCCCTTTTTCACAAGGCCCACTATAAAATAGCAGATTGTATAGGGTACAAATAGCTTGAGATTAACTTTCCTTCAACATAATAATATAAAATCATAATATTACAGTTGAAGAGTAATATTTTTATCTATTTCCTGCTTTTAGCATTTCAATAACAAATCTATGGAATGTTTTGGTTAAATTGCAGCAGGCATTATTTTGTGGAAATCCGTAACTATCAATTTTTTTTTGGCACAAGACTCATTTTTAAGTCTTGTACCAGAAATTGGCGAGTGAACATCTCCTGAGCATGACTCTAGTTGAGGCGAAACAATTGTTGAATTGATTGAAGACAAATATTAGCGGAATTTACAATTGTGCAATTATTAAATTTGGATATTTAAAAATATATATATACAAGATACTAGTCATATGATTATGTTTAAGTTATTTAAAATAAACTGAATATTGTAATGTATAATTGATACTGCATTTTAAATTTAGATATTTATTTATTGTAACATAATGTAATTAACTAATAAATTATTTAAACTTTCTATTGACTTGCATTTCATTCATTCTTCATATTTGTGCTTGATGTCTTTCCAGAGTTTCTGAAAATTAAATGAATAAATATTACAGTTATTTAATCACAGGTATAAAATATATTAACTAAGGTTATAGGTATAAAAAATACAAGACCAATGCCAGAATCAGGCTGGGGTGTCTTAAAGTACCTTTACTCAAAGCAGAGGATGTGCCCTGCCTCAAAACCCTCTGAGGATCCTATGCCTCTTAACAGTAATAGATGTTGAGCATATATTCTAAATCTAAACTTTGGCACAGTAAGTTTATTATTAGGGAGTGGGGAGTTTTATAGGGTGTTGAGCAAGCAGGGGTCACAATAGATTGTAGGACTTAAATGTATTTTAATTCCCTTATCATAAAAAAAAAAAAAAAAATCCACATACAAAGAACACTGGCAAAAAAGCCTCCATTCGCTTTCACTTGCCTTGCTACACACATACTCTTTTTATTACATAGCTTTCTTTTGCCAAAATTTTGTTTATGGTGCTTGACTATTTTAGAAAATTCAGGAATTACCAGTCAATCATTGCAATATTTTGCTTAATTTTTTATAAGAATACTACACAGTTTTAATGTTAACAGTATGCTTTGTAATCAAAGAGTTTTAAAGAATTCCTATTGAATTTGTTGGGCTTCTATCACTTGCAATATTATTACGGATTTTTAAATAATCAATTTTACTAGTTGAAATGAAGGTTGCAGAAGCTCAAGTGATTCCATTTGGGTCTTTGGCCCATCTTCCTCCTGCTATAAGTATAAAGTAGAAATTTGATCTATGGTTATGTGGGAAAATTCTTCTGAAATGTATAATTTTAATACGGTTCACAAATACCATAGATATGAACATCGTGATATTACAAGTATAACCTTGTATAACTAGAGACTTTAAATTCATACATAATCAGCGAGAGAAATCATTAGTCCGACTTACAGCATCTATGTGGATTTTAACTGAAATAAATCGCAATATTCGATGTAAGAAATTAAATTACATAATGAACTACTTACCCCACGATTTATGTTTTCAAAGATCGACTGGGAAATTACATCAAAAGTTCTCTCAAAGAAGAATGTACCGCTTGCAACCGCTAAAGCAAACGTAGATGTTCGCTTAAAAACAAGACGGTTTATTGAAGACCACAGCGACATTTTTAAATATTTCTTCGCTTAGACGAAGTCGAATTATGTTAAAAAGTCCAAAAATATCTGAAATCTGAATTTGAGTTACAGTCTAGAGTCACAGCTGACACTGGAAAATGAAATAAAAACTGTCACTACTTGACACATGTCATTTATTTTTTTATTCTAAAGGAGAGTTATGTATTGGCGTCGGGAATTAAGTTTTTAAAAAGCACTTTTATTTAACAATATTGTTACTCACAGATAAATTGGAACAAGACTGATTAAACAATATCATAATTAAACTAAAGAAATCTAAAAGACAATGGGTGCACAATCAGCACTACGTCGGGGTACGGGGTGCCAACGTATGCAGGTTTAGCTGAGTTGGGCAGGCGTAACTCCTCCCTCCTTAAGCTGAAAGCTGACCCGGCAGCTTCCCACAGTGTCCTCACTGTGTTGTACAGCGGTTTTCTTGGCTGCTTGCGACTTCCTTTCCTTGTGACTCCAACAGCAATCAGCAAGCCATGTAGGATAAGGGTAGTCCAACTTGGTGCTGCCATAATGGTGTTCCAGTGTGGTTCCTCTTTGACAGATATGTCTTGGGCTGTCTCCGAGGTGCTCCAGGTTGTCCAGTTCTATATTTTCCAATTTTATATGATAATGTACTGGTGCACTCTTTTCAATATTTATAGGCAGTGGAACAACTTCATTAAATGTAATTTCTTTGCGGTTTGAGTTCAATGTTTTATTCAGTATCTCAACTTGTCATTCCTCTGTAAGGGTAAGTAGGAATGTACCTGAGGCCTTTTTGTATGTAGATTTCGCTATACACTTGATGTGGATGACTGTTTCTTCTCTCAGGACAATTATCCAAGTATTGTCCTTGATCCTCTGCACTATACTTTTATTAATCACCATTTTCGCGTATGTACAATTTGACGAGCGGTGCTGAATTCGTGATATAATGCAATCTTTCGATGCCCTCGTGGATGCTGTGTTGGGGATGTCGCAGAGCTGCGTGTTTCCGTTTATTGTTCTGCATTTGTCTTCGAGGTTCTATGTTTTATTTGATCTTTATACGATCTATGTATGTCTCCAATCGATGTAGCTTTTTCGGCAGCTTTAACACTCACGAATAAAGATAAAAGTTTAATTGATGTTAAATGGAGGTACGTGACATTATATACACATGCAAGATAAAAATATTTGACTTGTCGTAGTAGTTTTACCAGTTTAAGCAAAAGGATTACGTTCTCATCATTATAGGGACAAGCGTCACGTTAGGGTTGTACCTACAACCAATAATATCAATTAATACAAATGTCTAATATCTAACTTGTAACGTAATACCTTCGTAGCATTATAGATCGTAGAAATATTAATCGTGCATAATAACTGTAATAAGCGTATGCCGAAAGATTCGTTCTGAAAAGAACATTTTATTTTATATAACGTAATATTAGCTCTGATAAGAACCATTTCATAATGCTGTACATCAACTCATAGAATCATACAGATCACTAGTAGAAACCATTGAAGTAAAGCATCGTACGTTCTCTCGACGACCGCAGATATACTCACGTGATCAGTCATATGCTCCGCGTTACACAACCGCACAGCAAGGCCGAGCGGACTCAACTGCAATTTCAATCAATGAGCGACAGAGTAGGTGCTGAATGCTCATTGACATCGTATGATCGAGGTTCGACGCGAGTTTACACAAACCGCGTTCGCTGGCTGGATTACTGCGATGGCATTAGTTTTAGAGCGAGATAGAACACATAATATTATTCTCAATTCTTATTGAATGAAACGTTTTACTATTGGTTATAATGTAAGCTTTAGTATTGGTGTGTATTTTCTGAACTTGTAAATATTTTTTAAGTAACAATTGTAATTAATATAACCATAAATGTAGTTTTAAGGATTTTGTATATATATCATGTAACTTTCAAATAAATCATATCTTCCAAATATTCCACACAGTCAAGCAGTTGTTTTATTTAATCGTCAAACGCTCAGTCTCTAAAGTGGTGACCCCGAACAAGAACACCGACGGAAGGACCCCGAACAAGAACACCGACGTAAGGACCCCGAACAAGAACACCGACGGAAGGAACCCGAACAAGAACGCCGACGGAAAGAAGCCAGAACAGAAGAACACCGAATCTCTGCCCGGCTACACATCGAAGAACAGCTTCACCAGCTCGCCGAAACGAGGAATTCCTGTTCGACGAATCTCTGCTCGAGGAATATCAACCCGACGAAGAAATGGAAGACACAAACCAGGCTCAGCCACTCCCAGCGCCCACCGCGACAGAAATCTCCACCAAATCACTGTCGATGCGCATGCCACCATTTTGGCGGAAAAATCCGCGATTGTGGTATCACAGCTTTGAAACCGCCACCGATGATTTCAAGAGGAGTCAAGCCCAGCTGACACAGATGGTGCTCGTCCAATTAGAAAAGGCTGTCATCGAACAAATCTCCGACAACCTATTTAACATACCGAGAGACAAACAATATTCAGCAATCAAGGAACGTCTCATATCGGTGTATGAAGAATCCGACAGCCGTAAGTTCCAGAAGCTACTCGCCGAGATGGAGCTCGGAGACCAGAAGCCTTCACAGCTACTGCGACGCATGCGTAACCTTGCAAGGGAGAAGGTTACCGACTCCACCCTCCGCATGATGTGGAGTAAACTGCTGCCAGCCCACGTCCATCACTAGAAGTCGCCGAACTCAAGTCAAGGCCATCTCAACACTATTATCGCCACCGATTTCGCTCGTCATCTCGCAATAGAACTTCGTCACAACACCGTTCCCGCACACTCAATAGCTCACCAACACTTTACTGCTATTACCATCGCCGATTTGGTAGTGAAGCACGACGTTGTACTACGCCCTGCAGCTTCAAGAAAGAGCCATCGGGAAACTAGAACGGACGTTAGCTGCGGCGGAACCCGGCGTCCTTCACACTTCATACCGCCTTTTTGTCACAGACAAGAAAACAAAGATGTCATTCTTAGTAGATACCGGTGCTAATATATCCGTCCTATCAAGAAAACTAGGCCTGAAAGCAACGCCTCTACCATTTAAATTGTACGCTGCAAACAACACAACGATTTCAACTTATGGTGAGAAAACATTAGAACTCGATCTTGAGACGGAGGTTGACCTCCGTCGACCATACAAGTGGAAGTTTATTGTAGCTGACGTCATGAAACCAATATTAGGTGCCGATTTTCTTAACCACCATCAACTTATCGTAGACTTAAAAAATCGAAGATTAATTGATGCCGTCACAAATCTTAAAATCAACGCGCCAATAATGTCAACGTCCTCACCCACAATACGAAGTATACAGGCCCCGTACCACGCGATACTCGCTGAATTCCCCGGTACCACGAGATTAACATCGATGCAATTATCGCCAAAAATTAACGTGGAACATTATATTGAAATACAAGGACCTCCATTACATTGCCGAGCTCGTCCCATTCCACCTCATCGTTATGAAATAGTGAAGAAAGAATTCGAAAACATGATGCAACAAGGACTCTGCAGACCGAGTAAAAGTCCATGGTCTTCACCACTCCATATAGTACCTAAGAAGAATGGCGATATACGGGTATGCGGTGATTATAGACGATTGACCAGCATAACCAAACCCGATCGTTATCCAGTGCCGAGAGTCAAAGACTTCACCCATCATCTGTCTGGCAAAACAATATTCTCCACAATCGACTTCAACCGCGCTTACCAACAATTGAAGACCAGGGAACAGGACATAAAGGGAAAGGCCGGCAACGCTCCTGTGATTCTTCTGGTGTTGCAAGAGATTGTGGGCGGCGGTGATCACTTAACAACAGGTGACCCGTACGCTCGTTTGTCCTCCTATTCCATAAAAAAAAACATAGAGAAAACAGCTATCATCACACCAATGGGTTTATTCGAATTTCCTCGCATGTGCCCTGGTCTGAAGAATGCGGGACAAACATTTCAGCGATTTATTCACGAAGTGCTCCGTGGATTAGACTACGTTTTCCCATTCATCGACGATTTGCTCATAGCCTCAGCAAACGAGACTGAGCATCGCGATCACCTTAGAACAGTTCTTAGAAGATTGGAAGAAAACGGTATCACTATCAACGCCGCGAAGTGTAACTTAGGCCAAACGGAAGTCAAGTTACTTGGATACATCGTATCAAAAAACGGTATACAGCCACCAGAAGAGAAGATTAAAGCCGTTACCGAATATTCAAAACCGAAAACTAGAAGGTTTAAGACGATTTCTAGGCATGTTAAATTTCTATCGTGACCACATACCGAATGCTGCATCAATACAAGCTCCGCAAAAAGCTTACCTACACCATGTCAAGAAACGTGATAAAACAATAATTGAATGGACCGACGAAGCATCACAATCATTCGAAGAGTGCAAGAATAGTATACCCAAAGCTACCTTACTCGCTCACCCATCACATGATGCCCCTATCGCAATATTCTGCGATGCGTCTGACAATGCAGTAGGTGCCGTCCTACAACAATACATCGAAAATAATTGGCAACCACTCGGTTACTTCTCAAAGAAATTCTCAGAGGCGGAGAAGAAATACTCAGCGTATGACAGAGAACTCTCAGCCGTCTATAAGTCAGTGAAACATTTCCTTAAGATGTTTGAAGGACGTGAATTAATTATATTCACAGACCGCAAACCCCACATTCGCTATGAATAAAACACATACTGCAAACGAAACGCCACGCCGAACGCGCCAATTATTATTCATCAGTGAATTCACAACCGATATTCGACACATCAGTGGAAAAAACAATATTATTGCCGACGCATTAAGTCGCATAGAAACAATAACCGTATCACCTACGATCGACTACAGCGAGATGGCAAACGCACAAGAGCGAGACAGCAGCATAACACAACGCATTCAACAGACAAACTTAACCTTCAAGAAAATAAATGTACCTAACACGAACCTAGAATTATATTGCGAAACATCAACAAGTCATGTACGTCCTTACATACCTACAGAATTCCGCAAACAAATTTTTAACAGTGTACATAATATTACTCACCCAGGAATACGAACATCACGTAAATTAATTTGTCAAAAATTCTTTTGGCCATCAATGAATATCGACATCGGGAAGTGGAGTAAAACTTGTATAAATTGTCAGAAAAGTAAAATACAACGCCACACAGTCAGCAAAATTCAATGTTTTGACGCAAGCGATCATTTTCAGCATATACACATAGATATTGTTGGACCTCTATCTACCTCTGCTCAAGGACATCGTTATCTGATAACAATGATCGACAGACATACTGGTTGGGCTGAGGCAATCCCTAGCGACAATATTACAGCCGAGACAATTGCAGATATCATATACAATCACTGGATCTCAAGATTTGGATGCCCAGCGACACTAACAAGCGATCAAGGTCGACAATTCGAAAGTTTACCAACCTCATGAAAACTATGGGAGTTAAACGGATACGAAGTACTTACTTACGAACATACGGATATAACCTTCGTCTACCAAGTGATTTCTTCGACATAAACACACAAACATCATCTACCTCATTGGATCATACCTACGTTGATAAATTACGTACCCATATCGCAGCTAATAAACCACACTCTCCTACTTCACATCGTAATAACAAACACATATTTGTTCATCAAGACTTACATACATGCAGTCACGTGTTTATTAGAATAGATTCAGTAAAACCACCATTACAAACACCATATGAAGGACCGTACCGTGTTATCAAACGAAGCGGTAAAGTTTATACCATTCAGTTACCAGGTCGACAAACAAACATATCGATCGACCGTTTAAAACCTGCATATTTATTAAATGAAACTGAAGAAAACAATACATTATATTCATTATCTTTACCTGTACAAGTTACCAAAAACCTTACTGATACCATACCTAACAAACATACCACCAATACCCAAAATACCAAGTTACCAGACCCTACGAACAACTTGACGTCCCAGCCTATCAAAATGTCAAGGACAGGCCGACACATCAAGTTGCCGGTGCGTTTCACTTGAAGGGGACTCCTGTAGCTGTACCTACAACCAATAATATCAATTAATACAAATGTCTAATATCTAACTTGTAACGTAATTCGTAGCATTATAGATCGTAGAAATATTAATCGTGCATAATAACTGTAATAAGCGTATGCCGAAAGATTCGTTCTGAAAAGAACATTTTATTTTATATAACGTAATATTAGCTCTGATAGGATCCATTTCATAATGCTGTACATCAACTCATAGAATCATACAGATCACCAGTAGTCATCTCATTGTAGGATTTACTTTTAATGAATTTATTTTACTTGTTTCTAGATTTTCAGATATTTTTTCTAACTTAGTATTGGTTACCACTGGGATAAATTTATTTTCGTTATTGTAATTTATAACCGACGTTCTGAAGGAACCATTTTTTACCGTCACAATGGCTGCGGGTGACTCTAAGTCTTCCGACCAATAAAGTTTTCTTATAAATATTGACCGTCGATATGATGTGTCACTTAAACCAATTTTTCACATTTAGGTCCTATTTTAATCTTTCTAAATGGTTTATTTAGGTACATCGAAATATCTACCGCCGATGTGCGCAATATGTTTTTATTTAAATCTATTGTACTTTTTAGTGACCCCAATAAGTCACACAAGACTTAGATTTGTATTTAAAATTGGTGGTATTGAGTCATCTCCTCATGGACCATGACTAAATCAAACGAGTAATTACACGTCCATTATTTATTAATAAACACTCGTCTAATGCGCAACGGGGCCCGGAGACAACTGGCTCGCGACTCGTCATTTGCACACGTCGACAGCTGTCCCCACAGTGGTAAGGGTAGATTTATTACATGATTATAGCGAGATACACTGTGAGCCGTTGATATTTCAAAGGGTTCATATTCCACATAAAGTTCATAATAAGTATTAAAAATAGCATCTGAAGCAATCACACTTCGGATTCCAGTGTCAATAAGAAACTTACCTCCTAATTCGGCTATTTCTATGTAAGGGAGGTGAGCCCTGACCAACATGTTTATTTTCACTAGGCCTGGTCTGGCATCTCTTGGGTTTGAGGAAACTCCTGCTGGTACTCCTCTTCCGGTTCCAGTACTATATGGGTACTCACCTTGGTTGTAGTTGCTATGGCATTCATTACTATATAATACTGGTTGGCCTTGAGTATAGAAAACGGTCTGAGCAGCATACTGGGGCATATCCGGTTTCCTTACGGACCGCATAGTAACATCGGAATTTTTTTTAGATGTTACCGGTCATTGAGGTACAATAAACTGCCTAAAGTTCGCGCTGTTGCTATTCCTTAAATTACCTGAATTACTCTTAAATTTATGTGTTAGGGGGTATATACATGTTTTGACTATTTACGATATTTGAAGGCTGGTGGTGCTGAGGTGAGACTCTAGGGAAAACCTTTTGCTTAAAATGGGAAGTAGGTGACCCGGAATAAACTGTTTACTGTGGGCCTAGCCTCTTCCTGCCTTGCTAACTACCATAATTGCTGACTCTAATGTTAACGGTTTACTTATTCTAACTCCCAACGAAACATTGAAGTCTTATTGATTGGTATATTGCTCTATTACCATTTCCTCATAGTATGAACGATCACCGTGTTTACCGACCGAGTACAGAGTATCTAACGGACTCACGGAGTCGTTTGCCAAAATATGTCTCCGCATCTTCGTATTTATTCCTACGAGTCCGCGTGAGCTCCTGCATCACCTGGATTTCGTTGCACGGTTCTCCTAAACGTTAGAGCGTTTTTAATGGAGTTCCACGTTATTAACGACTCTATAGCTTCAATATCGGCACCTACTAATTTACCTTTTAATAGGTAAACATATAAATCAAAAGGGAGGGTTCACTTAAAAATTGTATAATATTCTCTACTTCTCGAATATAAAAGTTTAATAATTTTGGGTTCCCATTATACCGTGGTAATAAATCGGCAAGGAACTTACAATCTTTATCACATTTACGAAAATTCATGAAAGACATTGCGTTTCGGATTACACTATTGTTCTAATACTCGTTAATTATCACCTAGATAAACCTTTCTTGTTACTAAGTGTAACCCGTTATTTAGCGATATTAGCTGTACGCAACGTTTTTTAACTTAACTTTATAATAAAAAAACTTTTAACTTTATAATAAAATATATATAATACTAGGACACCAAAACAGCATCTGCATCTGCTGTAGAGTCTTTGGTTGGGTTATCCTAACAGGTTTCGTCGTGCTCGCTTTAAATGTCACTGCTTGTGGCAGTGACGGGTTTTTCCCTTCCCTAAAATATAGTCGAGGCAGGCGAATTTTATTAAAGAAACGTGATCCAGTGCCATATAGAAGATATGACTTCGCGCCTGCCACGTTTTCAATGTCTCTCGAAGAGCCGCCGGATGAACAGTCACATTAGTAACAATTCTTTTTAAGTACTTATTAATGTAACTATTTAATGAAATTGTTATTTTTCGAGTATCTTCAAAATTTTCCAAATGATGACTGCCAATTTAAACTGCTTGGTGTTAACCATAGTTCTATTTGATCCACTAACCTGTAGAAATACCACTGGACAAGCTGTTTCATATGTTTGACAGAAAATTTTTTGTGCCTATTTGAAGCGCCACTCGTGAGGGCATTTCTTTAAGAATGTGCATATTACGCGGCGGATGGTAAAGAATCTTCTACAGTGCAAATATTTGAATTTTGATAAAACTACATATGAATATAAGTACTACAGATCTAAACTAGACTATTAGAAACCATATTTTGTTTATTTAATTTAGAGAAATTTGGTTCCAAGCATCCAGATTCTAATTACCATTCGTGTCCCATTTTACATTTTGATTAAGTTTTTGTTCAATATAGCTAAATCCCTTTTGAAGAATGTAATTATAGATCAATATTCTTAAATAGCAATAGTTTCCTTAGCCCTATACACAAGTTGTTTTACATAAATAACATAAATTAAGTAGAAAGAATGCTCTTAAAGTATGTCTTCGGGTAACTTTATAATTACCGTTTAAAAAATATTCGCCTTAATTTACTACCTAAAAATTTGAGGATTCATACCCTTAACTGCCTTAACAAGTTTGCGCCAGTTTGCGCTCGGCGCCCGACCAAACTACACGCATCATAGACCGCATTTTTTGGCGCCATATTAAAATTTCTCGTCGTGGTTTGCTTTTGTCGAAATATAGTCTAATCGCCATTTTCAATTTTTATGGTTAGTAGATGATTATTTCTTTAAACTGAAACGTTTATTTAAGTTGTTATAAGATCCGTTTTTAGGCAAAGTAGGTAAAAATTTCATAATCCTTATAAAGAACTCTTTATTCAACAAAATGTTTGAAATCCTAATTACCAGTTGCATAATTACCATATTTTCTATTACTCTAAATTAAATGGTAATGAGTAAATTTTGGAAATGGTAATTATAATAATTTTTAATTGTTATTCCTGTGTTGTGCACTATCGAATCCGTTTAATCGTTAAAACCGTATGATTTCTTATATTTCAATGTGTTTTAGCCGCGAAAATTTTAAAGAAATTTGTTATTTTTTGACAGGAATTTCACAATGCCGCGCACTAAAAAATAGATACTAGAGAAGGCTAAATTAGCTCGGAGAGAAAGATACGCTAAAATTAAGTCTGATCCAGAAAAATACGCTCGAGAAAAAGAGAAGGAAGGGCAGAGGTTCTTAAAAAGAAAAGAAAGTAAGAAAATTTTAAGCATTAAACATTTGACACCAAAAGCTAAAAAGTTACAAAGGAAAAAATGGAGAGAAAATTTCAATAAATTTTACCAAAGGAAACTATTACTGAAACGAGGATAACAACTTATGGATGTTAATACTCCGAATGATAGTGAAACTGACCCCTTAAGAAATGATAATGATGAGGAACATGAACAGCATGATATACGAGACCACGATACAAACCCAGAACCAGAACATAGAAATGACGAGCCCAATCCGATTTTTCAGAATTTAAATAAGAAGATAACAAAACTAAAGTACATGATGCAGAAAAAAGAAAAGATGTATACATTACAAAAACAAGAATTTCAGAGAAAACTAAATAACTACAGAAAACTTTGTCAGAGACTGAAAAAACGAGTAGAAAGTCAAAATTCTAAAGCTCTGAGACTAATAAATGACAAGTCAAAGATAAATGAAGTCAAGAAAAAGGTTTTGTTTGGTGAAGCTATGAAAAAAACGTTGGAGACTAATTATCAGGCGCTGAAATCAAAAAAAGAAAAAAAATATATTTAGTGACCACATACTTCAACAAACATCAATACTAAAAGAGCATAAGGTCTTGTCTGAAACTAAACACTTTTCTGTTAGAGAAAGAAACGAGGAAACAATAAAAAAAAAATTATCAAAAGTTAAAACAGGATATTGTAACCTTTTTTGACAGAGACTACATTTCAAGAATAACTGCTGGAAAAAAAGAATGTATATCCCGGGACAAGACTAAAAAACAACGAATATATTTATTAGATTCTATGAAAAATCTTCATAAAATTTTTGAAGCAGAAAATACCAAAGTTAGTTATTCATATTTTTGCAAGCAAAGGCCATTTTGGGTACTCATACCAGATGTCAGTGATAGAGAAACATATTTGTGTAAAACTCATGCGAACATAGAACTATTGTTGGTAGTATTACATTCTCGTAAAATAATCAAAGAAAAGGACTCTGCAGAAGTTATCAATAGACTATGTTGTTCCAATACATCATGCTTGTTGAGTAGATGCGGTACCTGTAAAGATAAAAAGCTTGAATACTTGTTAGATAAAGATGAAGCAATAACATACAGTAAATAGGAACATAAGAAAGAGACATACGTCACAAGGGGTGTGGAAAAGAAAAAAAAAGAGTTATCGCAAAGGTAAAAGTAACTGCCCATCGAAAAGAAGCTGTTGCAATATTTGAAAGTCTGATTCCAGAATTTTTGAAGCATGAAGGAACAAGAAGATGGCAATATACTGCTTT
The DNA here is from genome assembly GCF_905404315.1 of Leptidea sinapis. NCBI lineage: Eukaryota > Metazoa > Arthropoda > Insecta > Lepidoptera > Pieridae > Leptidea > Leptidea sinapis. The sequence continues at coordinate 2,909,210 of NC_066277.1, forward strand.
GAAAGATCTAAAATCTAACTTGAAGAAATGTGAAGCCATAGTTCACATTGACTTTAGTGAGAACTATGGCTAGTAGTTTGTTGAAAAAAATTATTTAATATATTTTTAAATAAAAGTTTATACTTTTATCTTCTTGTTATTTGATTTATAATTACCATTTCTCATTACCTTTACCATTTTCTAATTACCATTTACTATAAATATCATTACCGTTCACTGAAAATGTTAAACGCCGGTCAGTTAAAAAGTAAAAGACTAAAATAGTTCCCTTGTACAGTTTCTTTAAGTGTATGTTTGCTGCAATGTAAAATTTACTCAAAGAATGCGTTTTGTCACAACTTTTATGCAATCTCCTAACATGAGGCAATATGCGCATTTTCAAAGAATTGCCCGTGAGCATCCAGAGAACTAATTATGACGTTTAATACAAATGGCTGCGAAGGAACGTATAATACTCTGAACTATTTTTACATTTTGAATAAATTTTGTTCGTTTTCCGTGTTATTTACACTTCAAGAATAAAGTACAACGAAATAAAGTACACAATTTTTTTTTGTAAATAGTTTCCCACCATCTATGTTGTGCACTAGGTTGTCATCACTAGTTTTAGTACCGGAGACTCTCGCTACATGGCGATCAGCGCCAAAATGGCAAATATCAAACAGGCACAAAGTCACTTTGACAGCCGCCAGTCCAGTGGTTTAAAGTAGGGGTCAGTGATTTGATCCCACGATACAGACTCCGACTAGAGAGGCGATTCATTAACAATCACAATGTAGGTAAGTACCTATGATGACTAAGTAGTCATACATAATATAAGCTTGTCAAATATTTAAACCATTAATTGTATTTTAATGACAATGCATATTTAAAATATCGATTTAAACTTTACATTGAAGTGAAAACTTCTTTAACGCGTTGAGCACTTTTCTTGGGATGGATATAAAATGTTGAACTCGCGTAGGTACACGTGACCTGATCGAAAGTTCGTAAGACATTCGCGGTTGATTTTTCTGAAAGATAACTTTTTAATGTGAGAATTATTGCAATAATTCTGAACTGTTAAATGATTTATGTAATATAAATTGTCATTTTTGTGTACGATAGCGCAATAAATAAATATATTTAAACACATAAATGCAAGTACTTTTATACTGATAAAGCAATTCGTGCGAAATTATTTCCTAATCGTTCCAAAATATTCAAAAATGCACAACGTTAATGTTCAAGTTTTCACTTCTGCTGGCACTCCCGGAGTGCAATTTCTTTATTTTTAATCTTATAATGCATTGTTGAAGAGAATTATGAAGTTGTATATGTTGATTCAAAAGTAGTGGCCACGAGTTTCTTGCCACTTCTCTCTCATAAAAACCTCACCTTTTCCGAAGTGGTGGTAAATGCAAAAAGAAAACTTTTGACATTCTTAAGTGTGTATAGTGATTTTGATTTTTATTACGCGGAATGTTCTGACTTGATTACTGCCACCGATTTCCACCTGCGCACAACATTCTACAAATTAGGATATCATCCCCTCTATTTCAGAAAGCCACACGTCTGTGGGTTGCCCCTATGCAACATCAAGTTATGCAACTGTTTACAGCTGTGAGATTTTCAAGGAACTTTCTTCCACGCACGACGAAGCTGTAGAATGTTCCTTGTGATGTGCGATACGACATGGGTACCTACCGTAAAAAAAAGCGCGTTCGCATTTCTAAGAGACCGGCAACGCACCTGTGATTCCTCTGGAGTTGCAAGAGAATGTAGGCGACGGTGATCACTTAACATCAGGTTATCGGGCATTTGTCCTCCTCTTCCATAAAAAAACATATTTCCAGTAAAGAAAAAAAAACACAAATAAATTATAGGCAAAATTTATCATCTATTTACATTTTAAGATTCAGGTGAACAATAATAATAATGGCATGAATCTTAGATACATAAAATGATATGACCTTAACACAATTAAAATAGGGTTGTATTGCAGCACACACATATATTTAAGGAGTATTTCATTAATAAAATGCAATCGAATAATTGTCAAATTATAACTGCATACTACCGTAATACAAAAATTTATTTGGAATGGAAGTAAACTTGAATCCACAGTGCAAAATTAAAATGCTTTCATAATTGTATGTAATTCCTGAAAAACATTCCAAACCACAATCATGTCGAAATTGAGTTAAGAACACAAAATTGTTCATGTGATTCATCTTAACAAACAACTGACAAAAATGGCAGCCCTACTGGCACTCTTTAAACAACATCATGACTTAGTAGCTCAATCCACATGTACACTAATATTTATTAAACTTTAAACACGAATTCTTTAAAATGTGATGTTTGTGGCTTGGAAAGTTTTTCAGGAACTATGTCTAATTATTGTGAGTTACGTTCAAACAAATATTTATTTTACCACATTTAAATACAAAAAAATATAAATATGATATAACTTTGTGTACACTGGTTTAATTAAAATATAAATATCTTGTAGAATCTATGTAAGATTAGGTCCCTGGTAAAGTTGTAAAGAAACAAATTAAACAACAATCAAACCTAAATGTTATCTCGTATAATACTTTAAATTTCAATACTCCTATTCGAGCCAGCCACTGTGTAGACATAAAAAAGGATGGTTTGCAAATAATTGCACAGTATTGATTGTTTTTGGGGTGTTAATAGTATAATACCAAGCTAACAGTTTCGAAAATCATGTGCTACAGCCTAGCTTAACTCACTAAGATAAAAGCGAATCAATCGATTGTATGAAACGTGCAGTCATTGATAGATTGACAGATGACGGCTATAATCGTGTAATAAATGGAGATATCAGAAATCCACTACGTTTTAAGCTTAGCTAAGCTTTCAAATTTAGCCGGATTATACTTCATCGCCAATTGCCATACTGTAATTACAACGATTTCAAACCCACCACTTATTACATAGTATTTACATCCTTTTTGATGTAACTATTAATAACCTGATTGACAGTTACATTAATAGGGATGTAATTATATTTTAATATTTACATCCTCTTTGATGTAACTGACTATAACTTACTATTTCAAGGGATTTCAGTTGGAATAATAAATTAATTTGACTGAAAACCTTGAACTTTTTTTGAGGACAGGCAATTTCTCCAAATACTTTTTATGGAAAAGTCTAATAGATCTTGCAATAGAACATTTCAAAAATGGGTCACAATTTCCTAAGGGCTGTACTCATTCTACCAGGAAACTCATGAGAAATGAAACTGTAGAGCAGTTATATAATATACAAGCAGTTATTTGCAATCTACAATGTTTTAGGTGACTGGCCCAATTGTTCTAAACAATAATGTGATTAAACTTGACATCATGACATACTAAAAATACATATTGGAATATTAAAATAATAATTTTAAATTAATTATTGTTATACATTTATACGTTCCATAAGACTTGATACATCACATATACTTCGATAATTACAATAATAAAACAGGCAAGGATCTCCAAGTAAATAGAGAAAACTACACAATATAGTGTCGCCAACTCAATATGATTTAAGTGTACCAGTTTCTGAACACTCTAGGGTTCTTACCAGTGAGGTTCTATACATATAGACATATCATGTAAAAAAACAAAGTTGAAATATTGAACATATCAAAAATTATACAATAATAAGATTTGACTGTTATATCCAACCATTGCCACATTTACTCCAGTAGTTAAAAATATTCTTAGTCAATGAACAGCAATGTAAGACATTTTTTCAGTTCAGATTTAATTCGGGCAGTGACGGTTGACACACAACTAAGGTGAAAAGTGTGCTTACATTGTCTTTAAGCACAGTTATGCAGTTCCACTTGATAGTGGACTGTGAATGATATGTCTATAGAACGTCATTGGTTATTGTAAACCATGTTTTACTAATGTATTAAAACCTTAAATAATTTTTGGAGTATACTGTTTCAATGCCACCGGGCTACGAAACTTTGAGAATGTTCAACCCAATACAATATGTACATTAAGAAACTGAAGTGAAAAAAAAAAATGTTATTTTCATATTACTTTTTGTGATTAAGCAAATATATGCAATTATTAATCTATGCCTAGTTTCCAAATCTTATAATAGTACTATCTTATGGGTAATAAACACAAGTATTGGCTCCACTCAGTCACTCGAGTGACATGCATGTCTACATGTCATAGAGAGAGAGAGAGAGAGAGAGAGTAATGTACCAATTCATTTTTGCTTTTTACTGCACTTTGCTATTTACTTTGTATAATTTAATATGCAATTATTACTATAAGTAAGTACTATAATAACGTACAAACTTAAAAAATAATGCATTATTTATACTTGAGAATTATCAACTTATAGCAAGATTTATTTTAGTTGATGTTAATTAACCAGATTATTAAATGGTTTTTCTTTTCATATTTTTTTGTGATGGATGTCGAAACATTGTTTTTTTTTTGTATTAATTACACATATGATAAGGCAAACAAAGAATATGTACTAATACTACTTAAAAACTGAACCCAAATATGTATCTTCATTTTTGAGTATTTGATAAATATATGACTAAGACAACTTTCCCACCATGGGTGAGTAAACAACAATAGTTTATTACTGAGTCCGTTTTGTTCACATTGCTGGATATGACTCTTCACAGTGATAAGATTTATCCACAAAGTGAGTGAACCAAAGTAGGAGTAATGCTTGTTCATTCACTATGGTCCAACAAAATTTTCAGATCTCAACAATTTTCTATCTACTTAGTAAATTCTTGTTAATTGCCTAGTTCTGCTTGCGTCTAATTCATCTTGGGTCACTACCCAAATGACTAACTGAACAATCAGTATAAAATCTATTACATAAATGGATTTATTCTGTCACTGTGTAATTTATGACGGTTTCTGCCACCTTTACTAACACTACTACATATTCAACCAAAGGGTTTTTTAATAACAACAATTATTTTCTTTGACAAGGAAACTAGGCATATTTTTGTATAAAGGGGAATTGTTATTGCTCACTTAATTATTTAGCACTCTTGATACATTTATATTATAATAATTGCAATTGATGGCAACATTCATCTTGATTATTTTCAGATCATATAAAAGTATTATCAGTTGACATCTACTTTGGTATACGGAAGAACCTCGATATGTCATATATTTTTAGATCCCTACCCGTAAAGCTCCTACACAGTCATTGCTCTAATAAAAAAAAGTGGAAGTATTCGGTGATTTCTAAACAGCCAATATAATTCATATCTCCCTTTCACATTTCATAAGAAAATAATTTTGAGATTTCCTCAAAATTACTTTCAATTAATAGATAAGTTGTATATTAAATTTTAATTTGTTCTGTTCTTCTTAGAAAGGTTCTAGTACTCATTTTAATTATCAACTTGGACTTTATATATATAATAATCAATATATCAAATATGTTGATTTAAATTTAGCCTAAAATGGAAAACAAGGAAATCAGGAAATACAGTTATGGGTAGTATTCCTTCAGTTATAGTATGATTTGACCAAATATTCTTTAAACTATAACTTAAGAGCTGATTCTAAATTATTATAATATCACAAATTAAATTTGAAAACAAAATTTATGAACGATGTGGGACTCGAACCAGCGGCCTGTCACGTTCTGTGCGAGCGCTCTTCCAGTTATATAATATCTTTTTTTGATTGTGAATAAATATCAAGCTTTGAAATGTTTTTTTTAGTTTTGTTTGTTATATTATTATATAAAATTATACACCCCATCAAAATGGTGGTACTAGAGAATTAAGTGAACATTATATCAGTAAATATTACTTGGATAGAGCAGTCTTGTGAGGGTTGTGCATTCAACTTGAGCCTATCCTAGCCACATCCATTCAGCCATACCTATTTCTGTCACTAGCAACACTTTTTTTTTGTTTTATGCGCCTTCTTTAGATGTACTGTGTCATTTGATGTCACATTTTGTCTCTCTTTCATTTCCAGTTTCGATCTTAAGACCTGGAAGTAAAATAAGATTATGAAAATTACATGCCAATGCATTTTCTTTTATAAACATAAAAAAACCTAGTCAATTTATTAGAATAATAATTTTAGATAATATAGACAATATATGCAAATATTGTCAACCTTATAACTCAGTGGACTTCTATACCTATATTCGCTGAACACACATTGTTCAGGTAATGGTCGCAAGAAATATTGTAATTTGTCAGATAATAAAAAGAATATATTTAGAACCTTCATGGTTTGGGATATTTGAGTGAAACTTTTTTCACATGGTACTAATGTTGTTCGGCTTTTAAAAAATGTGCAACATTTAATTATTGACTTTCAGTTGTTTTATTATCTCTTTTAGACAAGAAAGATGAATACTTCGAAAATTCTAGTGATGTTCGAATACGAGTTCCGAAGCAGAACTAACGTGGCAGAAACAGTTCGCAATATCAATGTTGCGTTTGGAGAGGGGACCTGCTAATGAATGCACCATGCGATTTCGGTTTAAACGCTTTCGTGATGGAAAATTGTCATGTGCATGACCTTCCTATTAGATCAGCAATGTACAGAATAATGGCAATTATTTTGATTGAATAAATATATTAATTTAAAATACATTTCATACTTTAATCCCTAACATATTTTTTTTTATGGAATAGAAGGACAAACGAGCGTACGAATCACCTGTTGTTAAGTGATCACCGCCGCCCACACTCTCTTGCAACACCAGAGGAATCACAGGAGTGTTGCCGGCTTTTAAGGAAGGTGTGCGCGCTTTTTTTGAAGGTACCCATGTTGTATCGTCCCGGAAACACCGCACAAGGAAGTTCATTCCACAGCTTTGTAGTACGTAGAAGATAGCTCCTTGTAAACATATGCATATATTTTAATGAGAAAAAGTGACAAGGTAACAAGTTGATCAAGAAATTCACTTGATTGTAAGTGATATAGCCTGCTCATTACAATGTGCACCACATTGGAATTCTTGAAAACCTAAAATCTGATTAGCACTGAGATTGTGCTTGTCACATTGAGACATAAGAAGTCTCATTACCCCAGTTATATCACTATCTAAGGCACCTTCTAATGAAAACACAAAGAGTGATTGCACAATACTCATCATCAGTTATTTGCCCTACTGTGCTACACATAAAACCAGTATCATATGCAGAGGCCTCCCACTGGCCCTCTCTATGACCATGCATATGCATTGTGGTATCTTAATCTGACTTGGTATACTCAATTACGCGATCTATAGAGCATACTTATACATACATATAACTTACTGTAAGATTACTAATCCCTTATTTTCATAAAAAAAAACATAAGTAAAGTCAGAGCAAAGTATAATTATGCTCTATAGACCTCAGGCTTAGTCTCCAAAAATGAAACTGTGCACCTGCTAAGAGTACTCATCTGCTACGCAATGGAAACAGATTATGAAATAATATGGTAATGTCATCAGAATGATAGTTATTTGCAAGGATTCCTAGAAATATGTTCAGGGTATGGTACGGTATAGGGGCTCCGGTTTCCGCAATGAAACCACTAGTATGGGTCCATTTTGCGTGCAGTATTGGCCAGTTACTCAAACCAGCCCAGCTCCTTCCAGAAGTTCAGAACATTCCTGTGGTGTTCACAGACTTCCTGGAGTGACCTCGTATTGCTTATGGTTTTTGCCCGTTGGTAATATGTTCAGGGTAAGTCATGGAAAATTGTGGAATAAGAGATATGAGGGCAAATGATGAAGCTGTATAAAAATTAAATTTATAATGATTCAAAGACTTACCATTTTTGTGATAGTAAGGAACATTTCCTCAACATTAATATTTTCTTTAGCACTAGTCTCAAATAATGGTATATTCATTTGATTAGCAAATCTTTGGGCATCTTCTGTAACCACCACTTTCCTTGATGGACAATCATTCTTATTACCAACTGAAATTAAAGGTGTGTACACATTACAATTATTTTACATTTAAGACTGCTTGAACAAAGTGTAATTTGCAAATAGTTGTTATATCATAAAAACAGGCAGATTATTCCTCAAAAAAGGTTAAAAAGAGGGTGTGAATGTGTGAAAGAGAAACATAACAAGTAATATAAAATGACTTTTGTAAATAAGTACACACCTACTTATATAGTATCAAAAATTCTTGAATTTTATAGTAAAAAATACTAAGCCAATTGTGTAATTACTTGGTATATTGCTGGAGATCTAGATTTACATATTGTATCCTATGTCCTTGTACTGTATAAGTACCATATAAAATATATGGCTGTTAGAGGGAACCTGATGAGGTATATGCCTAGAGCATGCAAAATGCCAACTTTTTATGAGACATCAAAACAACCTGGTGATAACATATTGGTTAACAGTTTATATGTCACATTCAGTAATATACTTGTGTACATACTTTAAATTTTCAAGAATATATCACTCTTAACATTTTATATATTTATCCTATTCTCTTAATGAGTCTTTATGATATAAGTTAGAAATATAGCAAATACTCCTCATTTAAAAACATAATTAATATGCATGTTATAGAGAAATGTATGTGAATCTAATAAGCACAAGGTCAGTTTTTAATATGAGTGTAACTAGCGGGAGATTACTTCTCCCACTAGTTCTGTACATAAAATAATAGGCTTATTAGTTATTAGGACTAAATAGCAGAGTAATTAGCAAGTCATGCTGCCTTGCAAAAGTAAAAGAAATTGTCATTTATTTTTGACATGATTCAAAATAGTAGAATATAGCATTGTATATTGCAAATAATAAAAAGAAAATAACATTGGGGTATGTATTGTCTAGCATACTTACCTAAAACTTTATTGACAACATCACAATTCTGTTCAATCTCATGCAGCCACCTTTTGACATTGGCAAAAGACTCCCCATTAGTAACATCGTACACAACAATAACGCCGTGAGTTCCTCTGTAGTAGGTGCTAGTTATCGTCCTGAACCTCTCCTGACCGGCTGTGTCCCATATCTGGAGTTTTACACGTTCACCATTTATTTCTAAAGTCCTTATTTTGAAATCTACACCAATCGTGGTAATATAACTACCAGAGAATGTATTGTCGGCGAAACGTAAAAGGAGACAGCTTTTGCCCACACCTAGAAGATAAACATTATTCTTCACTTAAAGTGGTTTTCTTTGTAGCAATAATATAAAATATACCACTGTAACACAGGCCTCGCCCACTCACCACTGTCACCGATTATCAGTAGTTTGAAGAGGTGATCAAACTCGCGTGCCATGGTGGTACACTATGTCACCCACTAGTTTAAAACGTCATGTGTTAACAAATAATTTATTAAATAAATTTATATCTTTTTTATGTAAAATCTTGTTAAAAAGCATGCCGTAAAACGTTAAGCTTGCGTCACTTCATAGATCGTCCGCGGACGCCATTATTGTGATGACCAAAGAGAATATAATCACTATCTTCTAGTGATGACTATTGACTATAGAATCGTCACTCAGCATACAAAGACTAGAATATAAAAATTTGACGAGTACATTTTCTTCAACCCTTCAAGGTATTATTGTTATTAATTAAAATACTATAAACACTCATTTAAACCTGTAATGATCTTATTTTAGAAGATTAAGTGAGTACAATGTTCAAATAAAACACACCACAACCACTCACCTTTTGAGTTCCATTATAATATTAAATCTACTTGACTCAAGGCAGTGTTTTTGTAAATGAGAAAAGTATCGGCACCTTTTTACATAGTTTGGCCCAGTAGTTTTGATTTTATGAAAATTTTTATTTACGTGGATGATATAATTGTTTTTTGTGTACGGCTTATTTAGGAGTTTTCATTCGGGTTGATTATATATTATTATTATTAACTGACGCTAGAAGTAATAGACTTCAAAAACTAAAAATTTAATTTAATACATCTCTTATGCAAATCGTTACCCTTAATATTTTCCTTTTCCTACCAGTAAAAAGTTTTGCTTTTAATTTATATATAAATATTTTTCGTGACGTCACAAAATGGCCAAACGGAAGACCAGCGTTGGTTTTCAAACCAGCAACTTGCTGAGTTGGGACCATTTTTTGAATCATATATAAATAATAGAAATGTTTCAATCTTTTTGTTTTTTGCTTGTTTATCAATCTTAAGTTGATATTTATTTTTTATGTTATGTCTTTGTATACTACTTACTTATACGTTTCAAAATAAAAAATTTTCTTTCTTTCTTTCTTTCTTTCTTTCTTAATATGAATAAAATACTGTTATTTGTATATGCTACATATTGATAGCTTTGAAGTTGGTGCCAAGCCAAATGTAGGTACCTAGGTACCTACACTCGCCACGCGTGACTTTAAGTGGGATAGCTTCGTCTAAAACAACCCATATGGACAAAACGCGTGGCCACACAACCTTAATAATTACAATAAGTAAGCTGTTTATAATATTAAGTTTTATTTTGTTTAGGGCTTGGCACCGACTTAAAACCTATCAATAGGTAGCATATATAAATAATAGTATTTTATTAAAGGTAAAGGTTTGCATAAGAGGTGTATTAAATAAAATTTTTAGTTAATAGATATTTTTCAGTTTTTGAAGTCGGTTTTTTATTTTATTTTTTTCAGTTAAATAGTTATACGCGTTGGGGTGAATATAGTCTTTAGTTAATACGTCTGACATATGACAGCACATGTCTTTCACTGTGGTAGCTGATTTCAATCTGTGACTGTGATTTCAATTTTCAACCAAATTACCCTAGATTCGTAGTGAATTTAGTATTTATTACTCAGACTCAGTCATTAGATAAAAATTTATAAAAAAAGGTGTGGTGCATTCTCAATATGTCTGCAACCCTTAAACCATATTTAACGGCAGTACGCCACACATTAACATCCGCAATGTGTCTTGAACATTTTTCTTCACAAGTTGTTGAAAGATATAATAAACCAGAAGTGGAAGTCGGTACAAGCAAAGAGCTGTTGTTAAACCCAGTCATAATTTCACGAAACGCCAATGAGAAAGTTTTAATTGAATCATCAATTAATTCAATACGGATAAGCATTATGATAAAGCAAGCAGATGAAATTGAAAAAATTTTATGCAAAAAATTCATGAGATTCATGATGATGAGAGCGGAGAACTTTATCGTGTTGCGCCGGAAACCGGTAGACGGATATCATATCAGTTTCCTTATTACTAATTTCCACACTGAACAAATGTATAAACACAAACTAGTGGACTTTGTTATATATTTCATGGAGGAAATTGACAAGGAAATAAGTGAGATGAAACTAGCTGTGAATGCTCGTGCTAGAATTTGTTCTGAAGAATTCTTAAAGAGGTTTTAATAAATTTGACCAAATGACATCTATTTAAATTCCATATTGTATTAATTAGTGTAAGTAACTTAAGCTAGTATTCAAGTAAATCAAGTTTAAAATGTTAACTAAGTTGTCAATTTTTACTACTGTGGAGAAAAATGATATCACTAAACAATTAATATCATTAATTAAAACTTGATCAAATTGTAAGAAACCATTTCTCGTAGACATTTTTTAAATGCATCCTTTTTTAAATATTATGGCTTCAACATAATTATAGTTGCCAAACTAATCATTCTTCATATTGCTCTAGTATGTTGAAAATAACTATCTTCTAGAGTGTGGATATTAAATAAAGTTCTATTATAAAAAAACTTCAACTCAAAGAGAAGGGATGCTTAAAAGTAGTGTAATAATATTTTATTCTAATGCCCAGTTAGCAGGCATAGCTATTACAGGTGTGTAAATTATTCAATTAAAAAACAACTTCATATTTATTTTCTTCAAGACTTTCATATTTTTCATTACTAATAATGTCACAAATCTACAATCTAGTAATAATACTACTACTACTAGTAATAAAACAAGATTGTTTATAATAGTAATATTTATTTAAGCTTTTTAGGTGCATTTAAATAACTGTCTTCAAGAAAATAAAGGTGCTGCCTTTTTGTATTATAATTTGTTACTGTATTATAAATTAGATTGTAAGTGTAAATGTTTATTGAAAATATAGAGTAATATGTACTGTGTATTACTGATAACATAGAGCCTTCTTGATGTTGGAGATTTACACTCACTCTATGTTTTCCAAAGGTTAGTGTTGAGAACCGGCTCTCATCCTAGCACTACAATTACATGATAGTGGTCCTTGAAAGAGATTAGAATTTACCCAAAGAGCATACCAACTCTCCAAGAGTCAAAGACAATCACCCTCCTTGACCTTGAAGAGCTCTTACTCAAACCACCTGTCATATTTTGCAATACTCCTGTGATTCCTCTGTTGATGCAAGTCCGGTTTGAGGTGTTCTTTTAGGTGAGGTGTCGAGAGGTGACAAGTATGTGCATTAATACCTCCTTTCTCTGCTCTATGTCATACATTATATACTTTTCACGCTACAACCATTCAAGTTCAGTGCTTTTATCCATCTAGTGCCCAACATACCTAAATAAAATTAATTTCCTAAATCAATATTCTTGAATTTTTGAGGTAAGAAGAAATGATTTATTGTGTTTCTAAAATCTTATATATAAAATTCTCGTGTCATGATGTTTTTTTTTTTAAATTTGTTTGATTATGAGTCAGGATTAAAAAATACATACAACTTCAAATTTTCACCCATCTACGATCAACAGATACTTTATCGCGATTTTAATATTGGCAATACAATGTTTGCTGGGTCAGCTAGTTAACATATAATTTTCACTTCCAACCAGATACAACTAGATATTTATATGGTGATTCTAGTCCACATCTGTAACATCTCCCTGTGTCATAAATACTGTTTGCTAAAAAATATTATGGGTCCTTTATGTAAGTAATTATTGCACATAATTTATTTATTTTGGTTAATTGTCTCGCTCAAATTTATTGAATAATTAAATAAATGAGCTAGCAAGTCAATACATGATTTTGTGAGAAAATAAAATTACATTAATTCTTGCTTAGGCTTATTTGTTAAATGTTTTTATATTTCTATTGTAATAATTTAGTAAAGTATATAAATATAACTAATAGTTTTATTAAAATTGCTATGCTTTCTAATTGAATATGAAATTCAAAAGAAAATCTAACTCCCTGGGCAAAGTCAGGGAAAGAAGTTATGAATGAAATTATTTTTCTGTATTTTAATACTGCAGCAGAAACCTTTTGAGGTTTATTTTAATTGTAGCAGACATTTTGTGATCTGCAGTACAAAGCCAACACTGTCTATGCGTAATAGTAATCAAGCTTACATAATAGATAAGCTATATGTCTAGATCAAAGGATCTCAACGTGGGCGATATTACCCCCTTGTGGGTGTTTGAGAGGGGGGGTAGTAGAAGACCCAGAGAAAATTAGAGGGCATTGAGATGGCGTAGATGGGGCGTGGGTAAATTAAAAAATATAGTCTAAAAAAGGCAAGAAAATACTCTAGAATAAAACATATTCTCAAAGTGGGCGGTGAGCAAAATAAGGTTGAGAAACTATGGTCAAGATAGTCTCTTGTTGTTAGACAAACGATAAAAACAGGCCAGGAATATTAGTTTGATGGGTGTGATAGGCTATGTCTTACACTCGCGATTTGCATGACAATTTGTGTTAGTGTTTAATCATCAATAATCATATAAATTGTAGGCCTGATTGACTCTCTGTTCTTTATGTCAGCTTTGTGATCTACAGCACAAAGCCAAGGTCGAAAGGCAACAATGGAATGTGCATAATAGCAATCTTTCCTATACATCTAGATAAGAGTCTACTAATGAAAACAGGCCAGCAATATTAGTTTAGTGTGCATGACAAGCTATATCTTACAATGTCGCGGTTTGTATGACACTTTGTGTTAGTGTGTGTATGAATTGCTCAAAATAGAAGTAGGTTCTAAACTCAATTTTTTTCAACATTTCCACAGCTGTCATAGTCCATCTAAATCTATAAATGATTTATATAATCAAGGATTATTGTAGTATAATATTGTATGGTTACTTGAATCCTACTGAAAAATGGTGCCTCTGTATATATAATATTATGCCCGAAGCTGTCTTTCCACCTGACAGCATTTTTACTTCTTAGTAGTACAAATTAATGTAGATATTGTTTAGATAGTACATGGCTTATATAGTATAATATGTATCTAATCTAGATATTGCGTTTATAGATATTGTTCGATAAATACGTATTCATACCTTCATACCTACTAAGATATTTTATGATTTTTACGTATGAGCGTACGGGCCTGATGTTACATGATAGCCGGCGCCCCACATTCTCCTACATCTCAGGAGCATTGCCTGTATTTTTGGTGTCGTATCATCCTGGAAGCAACGCACCAGAAAGCTCATTCCACAGTTTCTATTTCATAGAACGTGGCAGAAAATAATTGAAAACCGCAATGTAACGGGGAACTTCACAGATGCCGTGCGAAAGTGGAAATCGGCGGAAACTTCTAAAAGGCCAACCTGGTAGAAAAGCTTACGGGCTTCTCTTGAAGAAACCCATGTCGTATCATGCTCGGAATCCATAGCTTGGAACATACATGGAAAATCCTTGAAAACTGCATCGTAGAGGAACGCCAGTCATCCAGATGAAGAGGATAATTATATCCTAGTTTGCGGCGTGTCGTGTGAGAGTGGGATTCGGCGGCAGACATCAGGTCATACAGCTCTACTGAAATGGGGTATAAAACACACAATGAAGGGATATCCCTATCTTACGCCATAATTATGACACTGTAAGCAATCTCTGTACTACGCGTTCAAATTGTTCGAGCTAATAAGAGTGCTTGAAGTATTGTCGTGTTTTATTTATAACCCCCAGTTTTTTCGGATAAAAGACAAAGCGTTCACAGACCTTGGTTTCGAGCTATAGGTTTCTATCAACAACGACCTGCACGCTGTGCCCACTCTTGAATTGGTGGTCCATTTACATAAACTCTCGGAGAGCTCAAATGATGCAAGTTTCAGGAGGAGCGCCCGTGCCACGAACTAGGCTTTCGCTATACATATCCAGACTAACTGACCGGCATTCTCCCATAATTGCGCTAGCCGCCACTCGTAGGAGGTACTAGGAGGGTCAAAGTAATTCCTAGAAAATCAATTACTGATTAATTTAGTTAGTTACATGTTTTATCATATCTTTCCAAAATACTGCCCAATCATGACAATACATTTTACCAGTGGGAGGCTCCTTTGCACAGGTGCCGCTCAAAACTTTTGGGTTTCCCAAGAATCCTGAGCGGCACTGCATTTGGATGGGCAGGGAGTATAAATTACCATCAGCTGAACGTCCTGTTCGTCTAGCCCCTTACTGTCAAAAAAATACATCGCTGCATCCGATAGAATCACCGCTTTGCCCAGTCATCGTTGGGGGTCCATGGCTTTTCAAAGGCAGACACAGCTGCCTCGACGACCATAAAAAAAATATCCTCGAAGTTTTTATGTTTAACAAAAATCTTAAAATTAGTGATGTGATCATATAATCACGACCAGTCAAGTCGTTGAGTCAAGAGACAATTTGAATATCTAACTTTTAATTGTGTAATTGAAAACGTAGTTGGTATGTTATGTACCTTTATAATTTAATTATTTAACGCTATATAATTAGAATTATGTCAGGCAAGACAGTGTGGCAACTAATACTACGGCCCACGGCCTAAGTGGGCGTACTCGAGCCAGTCTCGAACAGTGACGTTGACGTGTCACATGTTCTGTTAGTTTCCTTAGAATTATTGAAACTAAAATGCGGGTTGCGTAGTATAACACTTTGTAAAAATAATACCACAAGATACTGGGATCATATATAATCAGTAAGTATTAATTTGCATTTTATTAATTTAAATATATTTATAAAAATATAATTTCAAGTTATCACTTCAAAAAAGTTGCC
This sequence comes from Leptidea sinapis, assembly GCF_905404315.1. NCBI lineage: Eukaryota > Metazoa > Arthropoda > Insecta > Lepidoptera > Pieridae > Leptidea > Leptidea sinapis. The sequence goes on from NC_066277.1 coordinate 2,925,116, forward strand.
GACCTTATAAAAAAATTTAATTTTTTTTTTGTCATACAACTAGGTACCTACTGTTTACCGCATAGTTAGAATCTTCTCTTTGGTGATAATCCTTCAGATTTAGATTATTTTCTACGGGTGTCATCTAGTGCTAGTCTTATCTTGATGTTGTTTGAGTGATTGTTGAACACTGTACTTAGTATAGTTTCAATTTAAAATGTGTAATATGTATAGGGCTTAATTATACTTACATATACACAGTACTATAGCTGATAGCATGTAAATAAGTGTAATAATAAGTTCTCTTATTTTACATATTAGAAAAAATGTGCTTATTACATTATTTCTAATTACTCAAGCAAATAAAGATTTTTTCCCTACTCGCTTGTTTGTACTTTTACGTCAAAATGTATCGATACGTTTATATTGTGAATCTTGCATTGAATGCATGGATTTGAACTGAAGTTGATTGCCGCAAGTCTTCCCTTTCAATCGCACTACTATGTGTATTGGATGAAAGATTGCCACTACTACGAAAATGTTCTGTTACTCCAAGGTGGAACAGTTAGATCACATACTTTTACGGACAGATGCACCTTGTCCAAATCACGACTATTTCAACTATCAACCTTCTTTATTGGTCTATGGTTGGTAAATCACACGTTACGTTCTCACAATAAATTTTAAGCAGGCCACTGATAACAGTAAAGCTTAAACCCTACATACTAGCTCAAGAAAGTTAGCCCCCCAGATTTTTTTTTTATTACATCGTTAGTTCGCCATTTGTTCTTGATTGTTCTCAATAAACATTTGTTTGTTCTCGATTTTTTTTTAATTTGCAATTCATTAAAATTGGTTAGGTTACGTTATGTTAGAACAGTTAAAACAACGCACGAGCCGAGCGTAGCATGCCGCGGCAGCGGCCAGCGATTGCCAGAACCAAATAGTAGGCGTTTTTTTTCTATTTTTTCTTTTTTGAAAATTCAAAAATAGAATAATTTTTTTTTGGGGGGCTAAGTTTGATGAGCCCTACATACTATTATTCGTTAGCATTTGCTTGTCATCTTAGAAATAGCATTTATGACCGTTGATTCATATAATCGAATTAACGTATTTTAATTGTGTCCGTCTTCAGCAAAAACAATGTAAGAAAAAATCAAAAATCGTAAAAAAAAGAGTTGTTACATTAAAAAGTATAATATTCCTTAGCTATAATAAATGTAAGGATTTGTTATATGAATGAAATAATAACACTCTTTATTAAATAATAACACATTTATAAATGGTATAAATACCAACACTAAAAGAAAAAAAGTTGAGTTCTGTAACAAAAAATGTGTGTGCGTGCTTCACTCTTTGATCCCATTTTTCCGGTGTATGTAGTTTATCAAAATTCGACTGAAATCAATAACTATGAAAATAAAAATTCAAATTAAAATTAATAATTGATTGAATTAGGCGTTATTTTGTGGAAATCCCATAGTATGTAAATGTTATTAGTGATCTTAAGTGTTAATTATACTAAGATTTGTTAGTCTATAAACTCTATCTACTCTACCAATTCTAAAGGAAGAAATAATAAAATCTATCGAAACACAAAAGCTAGATAAATCACCTGGATCCGATTTAGTCACAAATGAACTACTAAAAACTACGTTACCAGTGATAGCACCCAATACTTACTGATCTGTTCAATGAAATCCTCGAAAGGAAATCATCCCGGAAGACTGGACCAAATCTTCAATCATACTGCTGCATAAAAAAGGAGATAAGGGCGATATAGCGAACTACAGGCTGATTAGTTTAATGTCCAATATTTATAAAGTATTTTCAAAAATCATATTAAATAGAATTACCAACACACTAGAGGAAAACCAACCTATGGAACAAGCTGGTTTCCGAAGCAAATTTTCAACTATTGACCATATACTTAAACACTCTAAGACAAATTATACAGAAGTATAAAGAATATAATAAAACATATTATATAGGGTTCGTTGACTTTAACAAAGCGTTTGATACATTGGAACATGAGTATATATGGGACGCTCTAAAAAAACAACGGGTCGAAGCAAAATACATACGAATAATTAAAAACGTATACACAGTGAGTACAGCACAAATTAAACTGTAATCTACGGGTAACGGGATGATTTGATTTTGTTCGCAGAGGACGCAGGAACTCTGAGACTAATGTGGCAGCAGCTATCCGATGAAAGCGTTAAGGCCGGTCTGACAATGAATCTAACTAAAACCAAAATTATGACTAATTCTCAACAAGCAGTAACCAATGAACAAATAACAGTAAATAACGAACAACTAGAATATGTAAACGAATTTATATATTTGGGCCAACTTATATCTACAGATAATTGCATGAATAAAGAAATAGAAAGAAGAATAACTAATACTTGGAAAAGGTTTTGGTCTCTTAGAGAAGTAATGAAGAATAAAGAAATGACAATGAAAGGAAAAAAGAAAGTATATGAAATGTGCACTATGCCATGCGTACTATATGGATGCCAGACATGGCCTCTAACAGAATTACAAGAAACTAAATTAAAAGTTTGCCAAAATGGAATGGAGAGGAGTATTTTAGGTATAAAAACAATTGATAAAGTAAAATTACAAGAAATAAAAACGAAAACAAAATTCAAAAATGCACACACTGCATACAGACAGCTTAAATGGCGTTGGACGTGACATATGTTACGAGAAAGTAAAGAAAAATGGACTAAATTAATAACAGAATGGTACCCAAGAGGTGGCAAAAGAAATAGAGGCAGACAAAGCAAAAGATGGGAAGATGAATTCAAGAAAGTGGCTGGTCCGATATGGACCCGTTTAGCGAGAGACAGGAATACGTGGAAATCTTTAGAGGAGGCCTTTGTCGATAGACAAGCTGTCCTACACAAACATCCAGTTGCCGATGGTTCAAATAATAAAATAGGTTAAATCAATTAAGTGTTAGAAGCGTGGTTTACCGATGAATCAGCCCATGGCAATCTCCTGACCAAACGACTGGGTTAATCGGCAACGTTAAACGCTGCTTAAATCATTTTAAAAAGTGTTTCGCCTCTATACGAGGCATCTTCAGGAAGAAGAAGACTCGCCGAATTCAGGAACGAGAGTTCCAACAATTCCAAATTCTGTCAACACGTCTGGATTTTAGAACTCTCGTTCCAGAATTAATACACTAATGTTATATTTAGAATATTATAATAAATTATATAGAAATCATTACTATCAATGATATTATATACAATAAAGAGGTAGATATGGCACTAGCGTGCGCAAAATGTTGCAAACAAATTCAGACAATTGTCGTAATTTCATTTAGTCGGCTAATAGCAGCGAGCTAAGCGGAACGTTTTCGTGGCGTGACAATAATAATCTAAAATGCCAACCTGTCTGTTAAGAAAATGTAAAAACTATGTTTACAAGATATATAAGAATGAAGGTATTTCATACCATACGAAATTATATAAAAGAACGTCGTATTTGTATTTAATCTCGATTTTATTTCTTATTTACATATAAATCTCGAATTATTAACGTGGTCGTACGAGCAAGATAGAGAATATGATGTCAACTGCAGCGCGACAAGGACAAATAGGATGTGTCATAGATTAATCAACCAGAAGTGAATTCGTAGGCAGAATAAGAATACATAGCGTTCGTAACCGCTTGATTGCGGAACTTGAGTTTTCTTGTTAGTTAGTGAGCGTCTTTCTTAAATAATATTATGATGATTATAATAAGTTCTGGCATTGAAAGTCTTATAATAAAGGTGGTATAGAATGAGATTAGTAATAGCAGGCTATTTGATATTTTATTAGTACTTAATCTTGGAATGTATGTAACGTACCAGGAGGTCTACGCGCAAAATCGACGCCTCATTTGGAACGATACGATAATACTCCGAATATACCGCAACTACCCTGTCTGCTGCGGGATGATCGAGGTAGTATATTTTAGGACAATTTAGGAAATAATGTAAAAAAGGCGTTGTTGCAGTGTATGTAATACGAAATTTAATATTTTTTAATAAACAAGTGCGTATAGCTGAACTATCAAACTACAAAAACAAGTTTTAGGGTAGGTAGCGGACGTAGACAGTAAGTGCTATCTGCTTGCGTAGGAGTTCAGTAACACTGCCCTTTCTGTATATCCCTTGCTAACTGCAGAAGAATCAATAGATCATTTTCTGTTTCTCCCATTATCTTATTGTAATAAACCCTCAACAGAAATACATTCATAAATAATATAATATACAAGAAATAATAATTGTAAACTTAAAACTTTTTGGGAGCCGTTGTTAGTAAAATTATAAAAATGGAACCCTTATTGTTAATACATTTCGGTTTTGTTTTGATATGTCTGTATACTTTTTATTATTTTATGTACAAATAATTTATATCATCATTATGGCTATATATTATAATGAATATTAAATTATTTTTTTAAAATCAATAACACCTAATTTACCTAATTTAAATGTAGTTTTACTACTTTATAGCTTTTATTACATGAACTCATGAATTAATCGTATTATACGCATAAATCACGGTGTACGGTAAAAAATCATATCTGGTGAATGATTCTGTGTTTTTGCTATGCAAATACAAAGCAATTAGCAAACTAGACTTATCTCTTTTTCACTTGCGATAATTGAATTTACTATCCTTCTTTGACGTGTAATCGTAATCTAGTGTGCTATTGCAATGTTAAATTATTCATGTGTGCGTTTGTGTATCATTTACAATCACCGAATGTTGTCTAGGTAACCTATCTATACTTTTAAATATCATTGATTATTATCATATTTCTAATGTTCAAGTTTATTTTTCGGCCGTCGATCACTGGACACATATTACCACATCATCGATATTTATGTTTGACGATGGCTGCATGGCTTTGCCTTTGCCTTTCCCGTTTAACCGTGAACGTACAATATTGTATTCTTTGGGAAGAAGAATAAAAAAAAAAAATAGTGATAAGATTTGCAAAAAAAATTCAAATAACAAATAGAATTTAAAATTTAAATGATATTCATTCAGACAAGTTATAATGAAAAATACTTAAATACCATAAGTATTTAGTAAAACAATTAAAATATAGATCAAGAAAAATACCTACTATTTAGAAAAACCTACTTAACGCCGATAGAAAAACTTGTAAATATTGGCTTTGATATTTTGAAATTCCTTTTTAAATGTCTTAAGATACATTATCTTAAAATATTTTGCATTTTATAGGTAATTCTGTAGTTATATCAACCAACATGGATGAGACTGCAACTGAGATTTGTGAAAACTGGTAAGTTTCTGTATTCCCATTTCCAACACAGTTGGGCCGTATTATCAATAGAAATTCTATTTTAAGAGTCTTACGTTAAACGCTGTTACTTAGTTTATTTTTGGACAATTAGATCAAATCAAACATGTGTTGGACGCTTGGTATTGTTTATATTTAAGTTCAATTTACCTTTCTGGAGATAGCTATTTTTCTCTGTTCTTTGATTTTGTCTAGTTAATTATTTTAGAAATACCATAGCCATGACTGGTTTTTTAGATTATTGTGTTCGTTGTTTTAATGTGGTATAAGGTATACTTTAGTGGTAGAGAATGTGTGCAGATTAAGGAAACATAAAATTTGATGCCTTTTTGTTTTTTTTTATATAAAAGTAAAAATGTATACCTACTCATATTAAGATATTTTACTACAGTAATAGCTACCATTCTTCTTACTTGGAAGTGTTACTGATCAGCCAATATTTATATATTTTTTAAAGGGTTGTTGATAATTGTATATTTTATTTCAGCAAAAAGCTTATTCCTGCTGCAAATTTCTCTATTCACATCATATATTGTGCCAGGAACATCCGTATGTGCCCAGTGTGCAAAGAGGCAGTGCCTCAAGCTGAGGTGCCAGAACATCATGAGAAAATGCATAAAATGGGTAAGTTTAAAGTAAATCTCAATTTAAACTGTCTTATTCATTACACAATTTTTTGGCTATTTATCTAAGTAGAAAGTGGGGCCACTCTAATTTGAAAGCTTCACATGGAAAATGAGGAATTACAGAACTTTATTATTCATTAAGACAGTTGTCACATACATGAGAACATTATATTATCATTAACCTTTCCATTCCGGGAAACTCTGATTGCGCGAACAAATTAACCTATCCCGCATAAAATAATTTATGGTTTCATGTGTATTTGGTATGTGTGTTTGTTAAGATAGGATGCTGTTGCTGTCTCATCAGTTGTGAGAGTTGGGATGTGTGTGTCTACAGGTCCCATAGTGGTAATCCAGGAATGGATCATCTCATATGCTGCATTCGAATGGCAAGTAACAATGTGCTTGCACCAATTCCATTTGTTGAAATTGTAGTCTTGGGTTGTGTTACACAGACTACACAAGATGATCTGCAATAATTTTGTGCTGCATATGGTCTGTACCAATTTGTTGATTCACCAACAAGTCTCCCAATTGTGGATAGCCACTTAGTAGCTCCTTGTTATCTTCTTGGCCCCATTGCCTAGTAAGGAGTGAAGCGGATATGTAACGATCATTTCACAAAATACCAATGACCCACCACATTTAGTACTGCAAGTCGGCAGATACCTCTCAATTTTTACCGACATATTTGTCTCCACCTCTTAACAACCATGGAAAGATTCCACCAAGAGCTCTTCAATCTTAATGTGCCTAAAACGTGTACTCCTGAGCTGACGCCTTTATTAATGCGTTTATTTCGTTACTCTTATTCAAAAGGCGTAGTCGCAGATGCATGAAAATCAGCCTTCCGTCCATCCGATCACAATAAAAGGAGACAGTTTGTATAGAGATAACTACAGGCCTATTGCCTTTACCTCCCTTCTATACAAATCATGGCAAATAAAGCATTGCTATGTGCCAGTTCTTGGTATAGAGGGTCATTGGTCATCAGCTGATCAACAATCTTCTAGTATACCTATCTGAAAGATGGGTGGCGGCTATGGAAAGCATGGTAGAAGGCTTGGCAGTTAGTCTGGATATAGCGAAAGCCTTCCGTCCTTAATGCCACAAGGCGTTCCTCTCGAAACTTCCATCATTTGGGCTTCCTGGGAGGTTATGCAAGTGGACCACCAGCATCCTCACTAGGCGCAGCGTTCAGGTCGTAGTCGACGGTTATTGCTCGAACCCGAAGCCCGTGAACGCTGGAGTTCCCCAAGGCTGTGTGCTATCTACTACAGTGTTTCTTTCTGCTGCATATCAATGATATGTTTGACGTCTCCTACATACATTGCTGTGCGGATTTGAGTGGTGGAGAGAACTGTATACATGGGCGATGCAGATCTTATTAAATCGTTGACTAGAGCCGGAAGTCATTTGTGTCTTCCATCAAGTCCCATCTTGAGAAGGTCGCAGAAAGGGGTAAATGAACCTTATTAAAATAAAAACCACCATTTTTTCATTTCACCCCTCTTGGCAACACTCTCTAATGCTTTGCCTAGTTTCGAATACTGATTCTTGAAATCTCGAGTGATCACAAACTCCGAGGTCATTTGGAAGGCAAAGCCAAATTGTTTTTGAAGAAACTGGGTATCATAAATAGAGCATGGCAACACTTTAGTCTATCCCATTCTAGCACAAGTCAAAGAGGAAACCTGTTCACTGGTGTTATTTATTGGTTTGATAAGGCTTAAGATTAGAGGCGTAAAATCCTTGGGAGGCTCAAGTACGCTATATCCTCTTTAAGTATTGTCTTATTTAAGCATCATGTTATTAAGACAATATATTAAAATCTAAGTAGGTTAATATCCATTTATACTAGAAAAAGATGATTAAGATACACTTTAATATTAGCGCTTATAAAATTTGCAAATTATGGTTATTACAGCTCCTTGTAAGAAGTGTGGGGAGAGTGTTTGTGGAACCGACCTAGAGGACCACATTAGAGATTCCTGTGCTTACACGATGCAGACTTGCAGGTGAATAGATATTATTATAATTTAATATTTAGAGTGTGCTGCAATTCCTGGATTCTCATTAATAACGCCACTTATCATATTTTTCTATCCCTCAACTTTATTGAGTCTTTGAAAAAGTCTATAATCTATGGCCTAAAAAGCATTGTTGACCATAATATGTACTATAATGTCACCAAAGCGCACAGTTTTTTTGGTGCCACAGACAACTAAATCTAGGTTGGGTATGGTAGGTTCATAGAAATATTAGGTAGTATGTAGTACATACTATAATATGACATATATAATATTTCCATATTTTAATCATTAGACTAAACATTATAGTCATCTTAAATATAATTGTTAGTATAATTTGCCAAGATTCTGTAATTTTCATATTCCTGCGTTTGTTGGCTGTATGGGTGTACCCTTGCCATTCCTTGAAACAAAAAAAAAATTTCATAGTTTCGGATTCTGTCGATCCACGCCTATTTAAATTTACTCTGTATTTATTTATGTATTCATTCTATAGATAATACAATCTGGAAACATGATTTAGCTTCCTCAAAAGAAAATCAATCTCAAATCTAAAAAATAAAGTAAACCTTAAACTTAGCACGGCGTGTATCGAACGATAATCAGATTTTCTATAATAACCAAACTACATACATGTTTTCGATTACGTATATACACTCATATTCAAAATAATATGTAAAGAAATCGCTAAAATAGCGCATAATTGGAGCCATTTCTGTTAGGAAAAATGATAGGAATAAAAACACTGCGATGAGATTACACTTGATTTTAATACTATGAGCGATAACAAACAAGACAAGTACGTACATTACCAATGACCATTAGCAGAGAACAGGAAGTTAAAGGGCTGACGTCTATTTGACATTACATATGTCACACTGAGCACAGACAAAATAAACTTTTAGGTTGCGTTTACATTTAAGCAATAGCTTCAACACTGGCCCTTAAACGCAAGCTAAACATAAACTACAACTTAACAAAGTTACATTCTAACTTAGTTCAGTTAAAACACAAACATTATAAGTTAACCTATGAACTTGTTAGCAACTGACTTGTGAAATAATTATGCTTTTCTTTACAAAGTGCTTTAGTTAATATGTCTGCTAACATATTTGCAGTTGACAAGTATTTTATTTCAACAACACCTTTATTAACAATTTCTTTAATAAAATGATGACGTATATCAATGTGCTTTGTTCTGGAATGAAATACAAAACTTTTACATAACTTAATAGCAGATTGATTGTCATTATAAATCGTGATTTTAGCCATGGTACCAAAAACTTCAAATAAAAATTTTCTAATAAATAAAGCTTCCTTACATGTGTCTGACAACGCCATGTACTCTGCTTCAGTGCTTGACAGAGCAACAGTGCGCTGCTTGCGGCTCTCCCAAGCAACAACGGACTTGCCCACGGTAAAAATGAAGCCAGTAAACGATTTACGGTCGATGTTGTCTGACGCCCAGTCAGCATCTGCGTAGGCTGAAATGTTCAAACCTGATTTGGAAAATACAAGGTTAAAATTAATTGTACCTTTCAAATAACGTAGTATTCTTTTGGCAGCTTTCCAGTGAGTTTCGCCGAAACAATCATTGAATTGACTGAGGTAGCTAACTGCATGACTGATGTCAGGTCTGGTGCAAACTGCCACATACATCAAAGAACCAATCAAACCTCTGTAGTCGTAGGTCTCGTACTGCTTGGGTTCTTTGGTAAGTTTAAGACCTGTCTCCATGGGTGTTGCAGCTGGTTTGCAGTCCTCCATGCGAAACTTTTTCAGTACCTTCTGGATGTAGTTCGACTGATTTAGGTAAATTTTGTTATCTTCCCTCATCAGCTTCATGCCAAGTACATGCTGAGCTGGCCCTAGATCAGTGATTTCGAATTCCTCCTGTAGTTCCTTCTTTATTTTATCCTTTCCTTGAAAATCTGGTGATGAAAATACAATCAAGTCGTCCACATACAACGCTATGATCATCATTGATCCATTTTCACACTTAAAGAATACGCATGGCTCAGAAGTCAAGCGGCAGAACTTTAATTTGTCACAGAGCACCTTAGTAATTTTATCGTACCAAGACTTGGAAGCTTGTTTAAGGCCGTACACAGCCTTGTCGAGCTTATATACCATATCTTCGCTCCCTTTAACCTTGAAACACTCTGGTTGCTCCATGTATACTGTTTCCTCAAGATCTCCATTGAGAAAAGCAGTTTTCACATCAAGATGTTCCAAATCCAAGTTGTATTCTGCTGCTAGAGCAAGAAGCATTCTTATTGTGGAGTACCTTACTACAGGTGAAAAAGTATCCTGGTAATCTATACCATATTTCTGGGTATAACCTTTGGCAACCAAACGAGCTTTAAATTTTATGAGCTCACCATTAGCACCATATTTCCTTTTAAAAATCCATTTACATTGAACGGGCTTATGGCCAGGTTTACGTTTTGTCAAAGTCCAACATTTGTTCTTAATGAATGAATTATACTCATCTGTCATTGCCCTCCGCCAACTGTCTGAATCCGGTCCCTTCAGTGCTTCGGTTGCAGTCTGCGGATCATCAGGGTAACCATCAGCCAGTGCCACAAAATTAGCAATTAGGCAGGACCCATCAGCTTCTTCGTAGGAGGTGTCTTCCTGCTCTGCTTGAGCCAGCGTGTCATCTCCTGGAACGTAAGTATAATCCAAACAGTTCTCCGTTTCAGAACTTGTGTTATCGCTCTCAGAATCATACAGTGTGATCATGCTGATCCTCTGTTCCTCTCTCTGTGATAATCTCATGTCATCAGATTGATCAGAACTCACAGTGGATGATTCTGATTGCTGAATTTCATTAGAAATCAGACTGTTGATGTCAACAATAGGATGTTGCTTGAAACTATCATCATGTGACATGTCTTTGTTCCAAAATTTATTTTCTATGAACACAACATTGCGAGAATTGACACAGTTTCTGTGGTTCTCAGTATCTATTAGTCGGTAGCCTTTCGACTCTTCATTGTATCCCACAAAAATATATGGTTTGCTTTTAGGATCAAGTTTCCTCCTATTCTTTACCATAGAATAAGCTACACAACCAAAAATTCTTAAATGGTTTAGATTTACCTTCTTGTTTGTCCACTTCTCCTCGGGGGTTTCACCAGGAACGGCCTTGGTAGGACTGCGGTTCTTTAAGTAGACTGCTGTGTTCACTGCCTCTGCCCAGAATTTCTTTTCCAGTCCAGCGTCACGCAGCATGCATCTAACCTTCTCCATCACCGTCCTATTGGCCCGTTCCGCGACGCCATTTTGTTGTGGGCAGTCGGGGATGGTCTTCTGGTGTTTGATCCCGCAGGTCTTTAGGTATTCCTTAAATTTAGAACTCATATATTCTCCGCCTCTATCACTTCTAAGAACTTTTAACTTCTTCCCAGTTTCATTCTCCACAAGGGCTTTGAATTTTTTGAAATTAGCAAAAGTTTCATTTTTTGATTTCAAAAAATAGACAAACTGCTTTCTTGTGTAGTCATCGATGAAACTAAGTATGTACCTAGCACCACTTATAGAGGGAACCTGTATGGGACCACATAAGTCTGTATGTATTAAACCCAGCACTTCTGTCGCTCTACTACTTGATTTCTTAGGAAAAGGGAGTCTACTTTGCTTTCCTTCAACACAAGACACACATTGCTGAAAATCAGAAGTATTAAAATGAACGCCAATTGCCATACCTTTTTGCAAAAGTTGCATACTTCTTAGATTAAGGTGACCGAGCCGCTTGTGCCACACTTCCTGGGATTTCAAGTCTGCCGCAGCTGATGCCATCATACTGCACTCCTGTTCCTCTGCAGTACAAACGCTATCAGACACAGTATCTAGCTGATAGACACCATTGACATGGGTACCTGTAGCTAAAATCTCGTTATTATCATAGATAGTACATGATGTACTATCAAAAGTAACAATATAACCTTTTTTGGTCATGGCACTGACTGACAACAAATTAGTACTTAAATTAGGAACATAATAAGTATCACTTATTGTCCTTACACAGTCTTTCAGCTGCACTTTTACTTGACCTAACCCCGCAGTGGATAGCTTTGCACCGTTTGCAATGCACACATCCACTGTTTTTTTCGGATCACATCCTACCATCACTTTTGCACTGTTACACATATGATTAGTGGCTCCGGAATCAATGTACCACTTGTTACTATTCACATTCACAGAGAGAGCCGTCACAAGCGCCTTGTTTTTAACAGGAACCTTCTTCTGCGAGCTCCTCGGTGGATGCCTCGTTCCCAGGCTGCTACTGTAGTTGCTTGCAGTTGCAATCTTTCTCTCCGGACAGTTCCGAGAAAGGTGTCCTTTGCCGTTGCACTTAAAACATTTGAATTGTTTCTGTGTGTGTGTGGTGACTAAGGCTGTACCACCTTCGTTCTTGTCTTCACGCCTTTGTACCTCTTGTAATAGTTTAGAGGAGATGGTATCGGTCGTCAACTTGGAACTAGAATTCTCAATTGCCATGATGAGCGGGTCGTAGTCTTCTGTGAGTCCACTCAACATTATCACTGCAACAAATTCATCATCCAGAGGTGATTCTATTTCCTCCAGTTGGTGAGAAATCTCCTTAATTTTGTGTAGGTATGACTCCATCGAGGGATTTTCACTCAACTTGGTGCTGAAAAGACTCCGCAGCAGGCCCAATCTTCTGCTCAGACCACGTCCTTCATAAGCCTTTTTCAGTATGTTCCACGCCTCAAACGCGGTTTTGGCAGAACGGATGTACGGTATTACCGTCGGTGCCACAGAGAGCGCGATCCTCGCCAACGCTTTCTCACCTTTATTTTTGTCGCTTTCGTTATTGGTTTCAACGAAGTCCCACAATTCCTCGTGAATTAATAGCATGCGCATAGTAAACTTCCAAGTGGAGTAGTTTTCTGCCCCTTTTAGTTTCTCCATACCTTGTGCAAGCGGGGACGCCATGTTGTTCACCGAAGCAACGAAGTAACGCGTGCGTGATGAAAAATTGGTACGCGTAATCTCGCCGAAATAAATATTTTTTCCTATTCTCCCAACCACGCTCTGCTACCATGTTAGGAAAAATGATAGGAATAAAAACACTGCGATGAGATTACACTTGATTTTAATACTATGAGCGATAACAAACAAGACAAGTACGTACATTACCAATGACCATTAGCAGAGAACAGGAAGTTAAAGGGCTGACGTCTATTTGACATTACATATGTCACACTGAGCACAGACAAAATAAACTTTTAGGTTGCGTTTACATTTAAGCAATAGCTTCAACAATTTCTTGAGAGTTTATGTAAAGCTTATATTTTTACAAAAAATATTATATGACGACACAATATGAGACGAAAATTTATTTTGCATGAATAACGATTACGAAATTCTTAACTCAGTTAATGTCACCTAAAATTCGCGCGCTTTTTCCATCCTAACCGCCATTTTGTCTGATTTGCCCAACGACACCTACTTTCGCGCGACGCTCGGTACCCCCTCTTACTGTTATTTCCTGTTAAGGCGCTATAGTCCTAAAAAGTAACATTTTTAAAAATCTACTTAAAATACTTCTACACATACTACGGTTCCAATTTTTTGACATGTTTATCTTCATTTCTTTATCTAAATTATCGCTGTTTCGAAAACACGATTACGAAAAAAAATCTCGATAGATTTATTTTTTGAAAAATAGTCTTTTTTATTTGAATTGTTTATATTATCATAAAACTATGATAGCTATAAACACAAAACTTATTTTATTCGATAGTTTATTAGTATTTATAAGTTTTCACTGTGGGATTTATCAATACGCTTTATCAATTATTTTATATTAATTTTTTTCGTAATAAACCAAACGCGACGCCTTGTTTGCATGCACGCTCAAGCCAGCAGTACGCCCGTGACCACTGTCAAGGAAGGTACTGTGCTCGTGTCTCTTGGGCTCACGTTACGTAAGATTTTAGCAAACAAGTACAAAGCGGGAATCATAGTAAAAAAATAATGATGATGCGATAGCGTATTTGTTGAAATATATAGGTAAATGTAAGTCGGAAAGTACTAAAATAAAATTTAGGCAATATTATTTTGAATATTATGCCACGCGGGATTTTTGTATATATGTACTTTAGGGAAGTTAGATAAATCCAAGATGACCGCCGCACAAAATTATGATTTCAGCAATATGGATATCGTGTCCGAGGTTCTCGAGGGTGCAGATAACGATTTTGTGATCATTTTTGAAATCCAAGATGGCCGCCGCACAAAATTATGATTTCAGCAATATGGATATCGTGTCCGGGGTTCTCGAGGGTGCAGAGAACGATTTTGGGATCATTTTTGAAATCCAAGATGGCCGCCACAAATAATTATGATTTCAGCAATATGGATATCGTGTCCGAGGTTCTCGAGGGTGCAGATAACGATTGTGTGATCATATTTGAAATCCAAGATGGCCGCCGCACAAAATTATGATTTCAGCAATATGGATATTGTGTCCGAGGTTCTCGAGGGTGCAGAGAACGATTGTGTGATCATATTTGAAATCCAAGATGGCCGCCGCACAAAATTATGATTTCAGCAATATGGATATCATGTCCGGGGTTCTCGAGGGTGCAGAGATCGATTTTGTGATCATTTTTGAAATCCAAGATGGCCGCCGCACAAAATTATGATTTCAGCAATATGGATATCGTGTCCGAGGTTCTCGAGGGTGCAGAGAACGATTGTGTGATCATATTTGAAATCCAAGATGGCCGCCGCACAAAATTATGATTTCAGCAATATGGATATCGTGTCCGAGGTTCTCGAGGGTGCAGAGAACCATTGTGTGATCATATTTGAAATCCAAGATGGCCGCCGCACAAAATTATGATTTCAGCAATATGGATATCGTGTCCGGGGTTCTCGAGGGTGCAGAGAACGATAATGTGATCATTTTTGAAATCCAAGATGGCCGCCGCACAAAATTATGATTTCAGCAATATGGATATCGTGTCCGAGGTTCTCGAGGGTGCAGAGAACGATTGTGTGATCATATTTGAAATCCAAGATGGCCGCCGCACAAAATTATGATTTCAGCAATATGGATATCGTGTCCGGGGTTCTCGAGGGTGCAGAGAACGATTTTGTGATCATTTTTGAAATCCAAGATGGCCGCCGCACAAAATTATGATTTCAGCAATATGGATATCGTGTCCGAGGTTCTCGAGGGTGCAGAGAACGATTGTGTGATCATATTTGAAATCCAAGATGGCCGCCGCACAAAATAATGATTTCAGCAATATGGATATCGTGTCCGAGGTTCTCGAGGGTGCAGAGAACGATTGTGTGATCATATTTGAAATCCAAGATGGCCGCCGCACAAAATTATGATTTCAGCAATATGGATATCGTGTCTGAGGTTCTCGAGGGTGCAGAGAACTATTGTGTGATCATATTTGAAATCCAAGATGGCCGCCGCACAAAATTATGATTTCAGCAATATGGATACCGTATCCGAGGTTCTCGAGGGTGTCGAGGACGAATTTTGAGCGGTCTCCATCTTGGATTCCAAAAATGATTCCAAAATCGTTCTCTGCACCCTCGGGAACCTCGGACACGATATCCAAATTGCTGAAATCATAATTAAGTGCGGCGGCCATCTTGGATTTCAAAAATGATCACACAATCGTTCTCTGCACCCTCGAGAACTTCGGATACGATACCCATATTGTTGAAATCATAATTTTGCGCGGCGGCCATCTTGGATTTCAAAAATGATCCCAAATTCGTTCTCTGCATCCTCGAGAACCTCGGATATGATACCCATATTGTTGAAATTATAATTATGCGCGGCGGCCATCTTGGATTTCAAAAATGATCCCAAATTAGTTCTCTGCACCTTCGAGAATCTCGGATACGATATCCATAATGTTGAAATCATAATTTTGTGCGTAATATAACATTTCTCTCATACGTCGATAAAAAAGATTTACTTCAAAAATGCATAAAAAATATTATCACAGTAATTCCGTACTCTAGCACAACTGTAAGTTTTAAAAAATATTACGCGGTTCATTCTGGGTCGGCGGTCGTTGACCCGTATCGCTCGGTTCGTTCTCAGCCATGCCCGACGCCCGTGTCCATGCGTACCTATCGAATCTAACGTTCGCGCAATTTTTACCTAAAGTGTTGGGAAAACCTCGCCTTAAATGATATGCACTTTTCTGTTCACAATCATCCCAGGATATTCCAATATGAGACGAATGTGTCTCAGAATCGTGTTCTGGTATTGAGTGAGGAATATTTACAAACAATAGCATGATGTAATCAATTTTGAATCTTTTGGAATTTAGAACTCTAATTAGGTACTTAATTAAGGCCATAAACAAATGATTTTATTTATTTTATGACATTAAGGGACGAGACGAGCAGGACGTTCAGCTGGCGGTAAATGATACGCCCTGCCCATTACAATGATGTATCGCTCAGGTTTCTTGAAAAACCCAAATATTCGCGGCGGTATATAAGCGGCACTACAATTGCGCTCGTCACCATGAGACAAGATGTTAAGTCTCATTTGCCCAGTAATTTGGCTAGCTCGGCGCCCTTCAGACCCAAAAACAATAATTGATATATAGACGAAAAGGTGACAAAAAAATGTTTTTTAAGTGAAACATTTCAAAGTGGCGGACAATAAAAAACTGAAAACTCAAGCTGTCTTGATAAACGCAGTGTAAATTTACCCCAAGTTTATAATTTCTTCTCCCGTCATGTAATTCTGTAGTGACAAAGGCTTACCTTATCTTAAGAAGACTAGATGAAACCACAACCTGAGAGTTGAACAAAGCATACAAGATTTTATGACGAAACGTCACTCGAATGGTTAGTTCATATGAAAGAGCACTCGCACAGAACGCAAGAGGTCGTGAGTTCGAGTACCGCATCGTTCATATAATTTTATTTTTCAAATTTTATATGCGAAACAAGAAGTAATAAACTTGAAATAACTTTACATTGCGTTTATAAATAACATAGGAGAAGTATTAAAAATGATTGGTGTTACTTTTAGGTACTGCAGTTTGGAGCTACGTCGCAGCGAAGTGCCGACCCACGAGAAGTATTGCGGCGCTCGTACTGAGCAGTGCCCAGAGTGCCGGGAATGGGTCATGCTGAAGTATACCCAGCTACATCTCGATTCCAACCATGGGTTCCTAAGACTGGATGACGGTATGATACCCTGTAATAGGTCAGTTGAATAAAGCTAAAAATATAAGTTGCGAATCACTATTATAAAACCAAGTCCTCCGCCGCGTCTGTCTGTCTGTCTGTTCGCGATAAACTGTTTCACCGATTTTCATACTGTTTTCACCAATAGATAGCGTGATTTTCGAGGAAGGTTTTAGTGTGAAATTTGGTATGTTTTTGTAATATTAAGCGATGTTTGTTGGAGGTGTCGGAAAAAATTAAGCCGTCTGGGAGCTTCCAACGAAATCGCTGTCTAAAACCCTTTGAGATATAACAAAATAATGTATGGTGGAATTGTGTATCTTATATACTTAGGTCTACAGAAAAGTACGCGATGGCATATATCTATCTCTTAAGGATAACATAATATATCCATTTTAATATTTTAAATTAAGCCTTGGCGCGAGCGCGTGCGCCCGGTGGAGACCCGGCTAGTGCGTATTATTTTACGTATATTAATAGATAGCTAGTGAATTTAGTGGGCAAATGAGACTTAACATCTCATGTGTCGAGGTGACGAGCGCAATTGCGGTTCCGCTCAGAATTTATGGGTCTTTGAAGAATCCTTAGCGGTAATTCATTGTAATGTTCAGGGCGTATTAATTACCATAAACTGAAAGTCCTGCTCGTCTCGTCCCTTATTGTAATAAAAAAAGGCGAGACAACACTTCACTCGAAATTGCAGTCTGCAACTATATAGGGCGCAAATTCTGCCTCAAATCGAGTACTGTTCTCACCTCTAGGCGGGCGTTCCACACTAACATGTTTTACCATATGACTGCATATAATAAAGAGCGCTCGAATCATCGACGATCTACTATTTCCGGCTTAATTCTTTGACGTTGCGTATAGATGTGGATTCTCTCTCCATCTTCTACCAATCTTCTCAGAGTTATTCAGGTTGATAACAGCAGCCGAATTCCACCATCGGACATTACGTCAAACTGCGAAATTCCACCCACGCGAAATTTCTTAGCACAGCCACTTTGTGGAATCATTTACCGGCTACAGTTTTCTCGAAATGATGCGACTCAGGGACTTCATGGTTAACTACTCCCAAATTAAAGGTGGTTGTCTCATCCGTGTTCATCACGTGAGCCTCTTTCCCGTTTGTAATGGCGACATAAAATGGACACACGGGGAGAGCTATCTGACCTTAATCGTAAAAAAACAATTCCAAAATTTAAAGGAAATAATTGAAGAATTTGTAATATCCAAATGTTTTAAGTTTTCTCAAGTGTTAATTCCGCCAATATTTGTCTTTAAACAATTCGACACGTGTTTTGCCTCTTCACGAGGCATCCTCAGGACATGTTGACTCGCCAAACTCAGAGAAAGCTCCCGTTTTAAGACAAATATTTTAAACATTTCGACAATTATGGATTTCCACAAAGTAACGCCTACTTCAATAAATTTGTAATATTTCTAAAGTGATAAGTGGTAATGGTATTAATCCCATGTAATTAATTACACAAATAAAATATATGAACGATGCGGAATCGAACCCGCGACCTCTCGCGTTCCTTGCGAGCGCTCTTCCACTGAGCCAACCGTTTGAGTCCCGCTTGGTTCATGAATTTTACTTGTGTAATTATTTGAAATTTTCAAACAAACAAATTTGTTTCGGGAACGATATTTTAATCACCCTTACGTGGTCGCATAAAGTGGTTAGAAGTAGGTGTCTGTGTCTACGCTAGCTCGCGGCTACTAGATTACTTACAGGGCGTTCCAAAATGATATTATGGAAAATTGATTTATTTAGGTGAATTATGTATTTTATTTTTTAATACTTTTTTTTTATGATTAGTGTTTATTTAATGTCACAATTGCGCCACGCTGTATAAAAAAGTCTTTTTGGTCTTTTTATATCTTCAAAAATACACCTTTGTACGGAAATCTAGAAACAGTTTGCTGTTTTATGGCTATTTTGAATGGTTTTCGGGATGTAAATATAACTAACTCATAGAATATCCCATCTCGATGAAAAGCTCGGTTTTAGTCCCTGGTACGGGAGAAAAGTGGCCGATTCTCTTCCGGAAAGACGACTTTTGTCCCTCGTACCAGGGACTTAAAGCGAGCTTTTTCATCGAGGTGGGAAAAAAATCGTATACGCACCACGTGAGATAAGTAGGACATTGGCACCCGCGATTTCAATATTCCGCCGGTGAGATTGGCCTACTTTTCTCCCTAGGTGCGTAATATACTATTGACGACCGATATAGCCGAATGGTTAGCGACCCTGACTACTACTAGCTTACTAGAGGTCCCGGGTTCGAATCCCGATAGGTGCAATCATTTATATGATGAATATCAATGTTTGTTTCCGAGTCGTGGATGTTTATATGTATTTAAATATGTTTAAGTAAGTATATAGTATTAAATATATCGTTGTCTTGTACCCATAGTACAGGCTACGCCTAGTTTGTGGCAAGACAATAATTTGTGTAGAAGTGTGTCAATATTATTATGTGTGTAGGTCTGTCTTATCTTTTAACAATCTAATTAATTATTTTTATTATTTCAGATCCTGCGCCTGTGAAAAAAGAGACAAAAGTAAACAACCCCATAAAAGTAATAAAATCTGAGAACGGAGTTGGCAACCCTGCAAGCAATGATGAAGGTAGAGCCATCTTAAATCAGATCAGAGAATCTATACCAGAGCATGGAAGAGTTACTTCTTCCAGAGTTTTAAGGGATTCACAGATTAAGGGAGTTAATGAGTTTGACGGGGCTCACGCTAGTAGTAGCGGTGCTGTCCCGAAACCAAAGAGGACAAACAGCCAACCACAGATTAATACAAGTGTCACAAATGTCAACAAAATTAATAAAAATATGTAAGTATTGGCTTTGTTGTGACACCTTTTTAGTGTCAGAACAACTGATTCAAATAATGTTATGTTTCAATATGAAGTCTTAACTCAAGAAAGAAATATAAATCACTTATTCAATTAGGTTAAAATTACACTTATGGTGTGTTTATAGCTTAAGAGCAAAGAATATGTAACAGTACAAGTACAGAAGGCTCACAATGTAAAACAATTAAAGAAATAGGTACCCTTGCGGCCATACAATAAGGTGTAATTCAGATCGCACAGCGCTATTAATCAACATTTTTGTTCACCTAGAAGTTGCCTCTCTTTCTATTGCGTGACTCTTACCCTCTTCTGACGACATTAGGGTTGTCTTTTTAAGTGCACCTACCTAGTAAAAGGTCATCTTATTATAAATATCTCAGTTTTTTTGTATAATATTTATAGGTATGTAATAGTAATTTAAAATCAATATTATTTAGTTATCAAACCTACATAAGCTGCAGATGTATGCGTTCGAAGACTACAACATAGTCAAACCTATTACCTACCTGAGCTATGAATGACAATTTCATTTATCTACACCCATGCTTTAAATCCTCTATTAAAGATTCTGAAACAGTTAGCTTATTGCCAACATTAAAACACCCAATGTTCTAATAACCATTACATCATCCAAACGAGTGTTGTAATGTTGTACTGAATTTCATAACAACACTCCTATGTTTTTTTTTCGATCCCTTCATGCACAAAGAGTTTCAACAGACAGCCACATTCTTATTGCTTGATGCGTGGTATCTGTATGAATTTAAAAAAAAAGAACATTATCGGTTACGCGCGTTCCTCACTACCAGAACGTCGCGCGCCGTAAAAAAAAAGTAGGTTATTCGAATCCCCGCCCTTTTTCTTCGATATTTTTATTGTTTTGCTTACAAAAAATGAGCGATTCATTTTAAACGCTGAATATTCGAGTGAATTTTAATTATTGCACAATACAAAATGTAAATTACTACTAAAATAAATAATTGTTTCATTAATAATTAGTTTATTTGTATATAATCTGTAATGAATGATATAAGTTACTACTAGGACTGGTGTTTTAATGTTAGCAGTAAGCTTACTGTTCCAGAATCTTTTAGAGGATTCATATTTTGGGCGTAGATAAAGTCTTGTATGGAACTGTTGATAATTAGGTATTAAAACTCGGCTTCGCCTCGTGTGATAAATCCACATTCGTGTTTTAATACCCCTTATTACACAACAGTTGCATAAATAACTATAAATTAATAATCACTTTAAATTTGATTGTCTCAGAATCTTTAGGAAGCTAAGCTAGCAAGCTTTTCTTATTTCGTTCGCAATGACGGTTAATATGCATTGCTTTATTTATGTTTCTTCATTTTTAAAATATCGGACAACAAAGCTCGCTTGTGAGTCCCTACTGGCTGGCTTACTCTGTATAGGCCGCCGCACATACTTACGATTTCGATACCTACACGGGGTTACAGGCTTGGAGGTCTACTCGCAAAATCGACATCGATACATTCGGAACGATACAATAATACTCCGAATATATCGCAACTACCCTACTTTAACTAGTGTTCGAATTCCTTATCGTTTATCGCAACGATAGACTAATATTTTGATTTTTTACGATGTTGGTGTGAATGAATGATGTGCAAACCTTAAAAAAAAACTAAATATTATCTGTGCTTTGTCGCTGTTAAGTGTCAAAAGTCAAAACATAGTTTAGACGCAAGGACCATGCCAGATTCTGCCACATTAATTTACATCATTTATAAAAAATGTACATTTTCAAGAATTATGTAATGAATATAATATGACCATTTTAAATTGAATAAATAATACAAAACTTGCGAATAAATAAATTGTATATAAAAGTAACTCAACCCTTCTCGTCGACTTCCTATATGTCACGCAGCCATTTGCATTACTTTGTACGCGTAAATGATTAATAAAAAGACTTAAATTACTTGGTTGTGAAAAATATTATGCTGAATATGTAATTAATGTTTAAATATTTGGCGAATCGTTTATTTATTTAATATACACCAAAGGACTCAATAAATTGAGTCCACAATCAAAATAAAAGCACAACTTCAACATAAAACAAGTAAAAGTGACGTTTGATTATTTGTCAAATTCGAATTCATCTCTGACATTTTCAACTAAGATTGGGTTAGGGCCGATAATATCGAATAATGTTTCGTTCGTTCAATCATCGTTTCGACATTGAATACGATGTAGCTAAGAGTAGGATTCGAAACGACTAATGCCACGATATATCGAACATCGATTTTAGTAGTAGGCCCTCTGGTTATAGTGAATTGGTGTTGCAGATCACGAGGTGCTATAAAGAAGCGACCCGCGCCCAACCCGCCACCGAAACCCACACGAGACCTGCCGTTGTACAGCGCGATGAAGAGGATGCAAGACGAGGAACGAAAGAGACAGGAACAGAATGCGTATAACCTTGCAGCTGGTAAGTAATTTTTTCCAAAGTCAAACTTTCATCAATTAGGCTTAAAGTAAGCGCTTTTGAATAGTCACTATAAAAATTTCTTTTAAATTACTGAATTTACCATATGTTCGGTACATAGAGGAAACTCAACGGCCACTCTTTTCAATCAAATAGAGTGTTTTACAATGGTTGTAATATACATAACGAATTAGTTTGTAAGTTGTTGCGTCCAATGTGTGATTAATATATGTGTTTAAATAATATAAATCTTCTATATATATAAAAATGAATTGCTGTTCGTTAGTCTCGCTAAAACTCGAGAACGGCTGGACCGATTTGGTTAATTTTTGTCTTGAATTATTTGTGGAAGTCCAGGGAAGGTTTAAAAGGAGAATAAATATGAAAGTGTTCGGAAATTAAATAAAAACAGCAATTTTGTTTTCCTTTGATGTGTCCCCCGTCGTCCGATATTTGTTTTGTATGGTCTTTTTTTCTATGATAGAAATTTATTGACGCACGGTTTGACAGTTCTGCTGTAAAACAATTTCATTACAACAACAGGAAGCATATTTAACGAAATAATTCTTGAGGTTATGATATATTATTGACAAATTCATAAAAAACTTACGTACGTAAACGAACGTATTTTTACATCTTGGGTTACATTACTGGACTTTTCGTAGGGATCCCAATTTTTTTTGAAAATGTTATATAGCCTATAACACTCGGGGATAATGTAGCTTCCCAACAGTGAAAGAATTATTCAAATCGGTTCAGTAGTGTACTGAGCCTATTTAATGCAAACAAACAAACAATCAAATCTTTTCTCTTTATAATATTAGTATAGATATACAGAACAACGTCTGTCGGGTCAACTAGTTATTTCATAAAAAGTGATAAAGAGTAAACTGTATAAATATTAATTATCGTATATTGGATGCATCAACCTTTAGGGCTTGAATTCGTTAATTAATATGTCTGTCGGTCACAACGGTTGAGCATTAATTAATGGGGAGGGGAAACACTCGCTATGTGTATTAATGTAACCATATCGGAAGAATAATAACTAAGTTAAATGCTACCATCCTAGAAGGCCCCACCCCGGTCAGTTACAAGGACTGTTGAAGTTGAAGGACCTTCCCCGAGGGGTGATATGACAGCTACTACACGGCCATCTTTGGACCTCGCTGTAACTGAAGGCACCTCTAACTAAATACTCTAAATACCTCCCGTTCCCTTTTCACCCCCTTGCGCATTTTGTTGCGTCAGTACGGTTTGCAGTTTCATTTCAGTTAGGTACATGTTGTGGTATTTTCGTGCTGTCACGTGATGTTTTCGTGGTATGGAACACATCCGCGCGTGGTAAAAGTTACAACTTTTATGTTATATAAATGATACCACAGATTGGGAGTGGAGCGACCGCCGTCAGGCTATTTAAATTATCAATTTAAATGTATCGAAATTTAAAAAAAAGCCCCCTGAGTTTTTTTGCGCCCGTTCTTCCTGAACCATACCATTTCGAATGTGTGGCAGTTCAATAAGTGATTTTAAATCCTCGTTGAATTTTAATTATCCTGATTCCTGTGATACAGGTCTTCCCCCTGTGCTAACTCCGGCCGAGAAAGTGGAGAAGCTGCGTAAGATGGACGCGTTACGTAACAGAGAGACGGTAGATGACCAGTGCTACAAGAAGCGATTAAACGGCCGCGTGTGGATGTCACCGGATGTGGACGTAGGCCACGTGCTCAGTGGCTCCGAGATCATGAGGAACATAGTGCCCATGTCCGGCGAGGATTTCGAGAGGAGGTTCAGCAGTATGCGCTTAGAGGGCGGAGAGAATGATGAGAGTAATGGTGGGGGGATGAAGAACGGGAGGGGGGAGGATAGGTTTAATCAGATCAAGAGCTCGTTGAGGGAGTTGCGGAGAGGGTTGAATGAGGTATTTTTAATTTCAATTTAATTATTATCAATTGAGAATTTATTTGCATATAGATAAATGTTAGAGATAAAAAATTAATTTATAAAATAGTTAAAAAGACGTGTAAACCTTCGTTAAATTCCGGCAACGCTCCTGTGATTCGTCTAGTGGCGCCGTAGCTAGTGAAATTACTGGGCAAATGAGACTTTAATATCTTATGTCTCAAGGTGACGAGCGCAATTGTAGTGCCGCACAATTTTTTGGGTTTTTCAAGAGTCCTAAGCGGCACTGCTATATATGGGGCAGGATGTTTCAATTATAATCAGCTGAACGTCCTGCTCGTCTCGTCCCTTACTGTCATAAAAAAAATATTTAAATTTCAGATAACCACTCCATACAATGCCAACTCGAGTGCAGACGCGAATCAAAAGTAAGTTTTTATTCATAATAACACTGTGGCCTATAATAATATTTAATTGCGTAGTGGGATCACCAGTAGTGGGGGGACCGAGTATCTCGAATTAAACTGTTTTTTTAACACTTTAAGTTATTACATTTTAGCAAAAAATTCTGAAAATTAGATTTACTATTTAATTTTGTTAAGTGCAATCAAATTATCTGCTATATGTCCGTAATTTTTTTCTCAAGGCAAATAAATCTTCATATTTTCCTAATAAGAAAATTTAATTAGAGTTTTTATGCGGATTTTCGAGAAAATAGCACTAATAAACGACCATTCATTTAGGCGAATTTGTGAAAAGGCGGTTATTATATTATATTTGATTTTAAGTGGACTGTAAAGAAGGAGGCTGGTAATTCGCCTGTAGAATATATAATATATCCAATATATAAAGTAATTGAGTATTAAAGTAAAAAATAAGTGGTTAGGCACAATGCGTGTGTGAAATTAGTGGGCGTGATTCGACCTTCATTCGCGGTGACCTTCAGACGATTGATAGGCATGTTGAAAGACGCGGGGAAAGGTGGGGGATAATTCGGGAGGATTTACCAGTGGGAGGCTCCTTTGCACCGGAAGCCGGCTAGATTATGGGTACCACATAGGCGCCTATTTCTGCCGTGAAGCAGTCATGTGTAAGCATTACTGTATTTCGGTCTGAAGGCCGCCGTAGCTAGTGAAATTACTGGACAAGTAAGACTTGACATCTTATGTCTCAAGGTGACGAGCGCATTTGTAGTGCCGCTGAGAATTGTTGGGTTTTTCAATAATATTGAGCGGCTCGTCTTGTCCCTTATTTTCATAAAAAAAAAAAGATAAAGAGGTATGATCGCATCTATACTTATTAAATTATACTAAAAGAAACAGATGGCGTTACCAAGCACAATAGGTGCAATCGTTGATGCCTCTAAATGAAAAAAAATGCCGTTTTGGCGTACTGGCTACTTTGGATTAAAATAAAACCTGTTCACTCCATCCGCGCCAGCTACTTCCACAAGTTCGGTACCTTTAATTGATATGAGCAGACCTTTCGGAGTTAAACGAAGAGAGATTCTGCACCTAGCTCTAAAGAAGTAGCTATACTTGGTTATTAAGTCTTAAATCATATTTTATCTTTAATATTTCTTACATGGTTCCTTTTGTTTTGATTTTTCAGCCAAGTCTCGCCCGCTGACGATGAGGAGAGTGTTCAGTTGCCGTGCGAGTTTTGCAGTGTCCTTGTACCATTAGTCGATCTAGTCCAACATCAGGTGATTATATTAATTATAATAGTTAAAGGGGTAATAAAACACGAATGTGGGTTTATGTGCTAATAGTTTCAATTGCACTTTCGCACGACACGTCACAAGTTAGGATATCATCCTCACCATCTGGATGTGTGGCGGTCCTCCACACTGCGGTTTTCAAGGAGCTTTCTTCCTCGTACTACAAAGCTGTGGAATGAACTACCTTGTGCGGTGTTTCCGGGACGGTACGACATGGGTACCTTCAAAAAAAGCGCGTACACCTTCCTTAAAGGTCGGCAACGCTCCTGTGATTCCTCCGGTGTTGCAAGAGATTGTGGGCGGCGGTGATCACTTAACAACAGATGACCCGTACTCTCGTTTGTCCTCCTATTCCATAAAAAAAAGAGTATAACATGAGTGTTTTAATACCTACTTATCAACAGTTGCATACAAGACTTTATCTACACCCAGAATATGAATCCTCTATTAAAGATTCTGAAACAGCTTACAGCTAACATTAAAAAAGCCAGTCCTAGTAACCATAATATCATCCAAAGGAGTGTTATTATGAAAACGGATGATATAGTGTTGTGCTGAATTTCATTACAACACTCGTTTGGTTGATGTAATGGTTATTATGACATTGGGTGTTTTAATGATGGCAATAAGCTAACTGTTTTAGAATCTTTAATAGAGGATTTAAACCATGGGTGTAGATAAAATTTTATTTACTAAACTTATGAACCCGTGACGTTTCGCGTTCCGTGCGAGCACAAATTGTTTAGAATTCAAATTCAAATATTTCTATTCAAAATAGCATTCAAAATCACTTATTGAACGTCAAAAACTACCACCCATTCAAAAGAGACTGCCTCATACCTGAGAAGAATGGGCGCAAGAAACTAAGGCTTTTTTTTAAATATAAAAATATGGATAACAATCAGATATCGTACAATAAACATTTATAATTAAAGAGCCTGAGGGTGTTCGCTTTATTCCCAGTCCGTGGTGTCATTAAGAAAATCGTTTATGCAATAATAACCTTTCCCACACAAACGTTTTTTAACAATTCTTTTAAATTTCGTAACACATTTGTTTTGTACATTTTCTGGGATCATATTGTAGAAGCATATACATCGCCCAACAAAAGACTTACTAACTCGACCCAACCAAGTAGTAGGCATAAAAAGTTTATGTTTGTTCCTCGTGTTAACATTATGAATGTCACGGTTTCTAGAAAATTCTCAATGTGCCTAAGCACATTGAGGAATTTTCTCTTTTTTCATACCTAAGTATGAAAGAGCGACATCTCAAGTCAATTTCCTAGTATGCAAATATTGGGGTTGAGCAGGTTATCAACTGTAAAGTAGATCCTGTAGATGAAGTCCACAACCTGAGAGTTGAGCAAGACATATCAAGATTTATGAACTTTACGTCACTCGAACGGTTGGCTCTGTTGTTAAGAGCGTTCGGACGGAACCCGAGAGGTTCTATGAATGTTTTATACATTTTGGTTACAAATTTAATTTGGATAATTAATCCCTTTAGATAATTTATACGTCTAGATAGTCTCTTGTCAGACAACTGATAAAAACAGGCCAGGAATATTATTTTGTACAGTAATATAGAGGTCAGTTGTAAACTGAATTTTCTTCGACGTTTTCACAGCAGTTATAGCCTATCTATACTTATAAATGATATGAGTTAATCCCAGATTTTGAGGGATATCAGTTTAAAAATAACAAATTCTCCATAAAGTGTATTATTTAAATTGATTTCAGACGGGTTGTCGTCCAGATCTTACGCAGTTACGAGTGCAGCTCGAGGACAAGGAAGTGAAACAGGAAGACCCGCCAGAAGCTCGGGGGCCTGTCATACCGTGCGAGTTCTGCGCAGAATCACTCCCCGTCTATCTCATAGAGGAACATCAGGTTTGTTAAAAACAACAAAAAAAAATTGCGTGCGTACAAAGTACACATGTTAGAAGCGAAACCCGCATTGTGCATGAACCTCTAAACTGCATATGAAGTCCTGGTACATGTTGCTAGGATGACACATGATTTCAAACGCTATGAAAGACATTACTATCACCGCTACCATATTTATGTTCTCCTGGTGTCTATGTAGTAGTAATACGTCGTGCGTATGACGACACAATATATTAAGGTATACTCGCGTCATATATAAGACAATCTCTTCTTCAAGTATGATCGCCTAGTACCAAAACACTTTTCTCCCACGTTAAATCGGGAATTCCAAGGGTATCGTAAGAGGTGACTAACGGATTCTTCTTTCCACAGGATGCCGGCTAGATTATGGGTGTTACAATGGCGCCAATTTCTGCCGTGAAGCAATAATGTGTAAGCATTACTGACTGTGTTTCGGTCTGAGGGGCGCTGTAGCTAGTGATATTACTGGGCAAATGAGACTTAACATCTTATGTCTCAAGGCGACGAGCGCATTTTTTAGGTTTTAAAGAATCCTTAGCGGCACTGCATTGTAATTGGCAGGGCGTATCAATTACCATCAGCTGAACGTCCTGCTCGTCTCGTCCCTTATTTTCATAAAAAAATAACCTGTGACATTGTTTCAGGAACGTTGCGGTCGTGAGACTAATCTCCTGTATCCAGACTGAATTTACCCATACGCTAAAATTAGCTTTATAAGAGAATTAATCTATATTATTTTTCTACGTTTTAATAGCAATTAAGCCATACAGTTATATTAAGTAAGCTGGAGACTGCATGACGTTGACAGACTGTTAAACCATAAATCAAACAACACCGTGTCAAGTATAAGTTGAGGTGTGGCCAAAAACAAACTCACGATTTTTTTTTTATTTAGTCCACAAAACTGACTACAACTGTATGGATTACAAAGTAGTAAAATATACAAAAATACTATTTATCAATTGAGTCTACTGGATATGGACGTGGCATGCGTGATTAAGTGATACAATAACTACAGCGTAACAAAACACGCTTAACAAACAAGCTTGATAAAAACAGTACTTATTCTAACAGCCAATAACAAGAATAAAAAAAAAAGATTAAGAGATTAAACAATCTGTTATGTTTTTAAAGTGATAACCCTCACTTCTAGGATTAATACACAAATAAAATTTGAAAAACAAAATTTTATGAACGATGCGGGATTCGAACCCACGACCTCCGGCGTTCCGTGCCGGTGCTCTAAACCACTGAGCTAACCGTTCGAGTACCGCCTCGCTATAAAATTCTGTTTGCTTTGTTCAACTCTCAGGTTGTGGCTTCATCTACAGGATTGAGAGTTACGAACGGTTAGCTCAGTGGTTTAGAGCATGTTCATAAAATTTTGTTTTTCAAATTTTATTTGTGTATTAACACAATTATTAATTAATGATTGATACATTTAATTACATAGGCTTTAATGAAATTTATTTATCTTATATCTGTAAACGAGTAATTCTTGTATATATACATAATCTGAATCTCGGAAACGGCTCCAACGATTTTTATAAAATTTACTATACAGGGGATTTCGGGGGCGATAAATCGATCTAGCTAGGTTTCAATTTTAAAAAATGTAGTTTTATCCGTGTTTTATTGAGAATCAGCTACAATAAGATTAGAATACAAAGGGAAATTTCGCCACTATATACAAAACTGTAATAGCTCAGATGGGACATTGGGTGATCCGGAAAGCAGAAGACCTCTTAAAAATCCTTAAGAATTCTTAAAAATCCGAGCAAGATTCGGTCGTTCGGATATTTTATTTATTAAATAGGAAACCAGTGTTGTATTAGTTGTATACATTAATCCTTATTCTAAAGCACACTTGTATACAATTATGATATAAATTGTATACCTCACTTACAGGCTAACTCAACATGCATAATGATCTAAAAAACCAAAACAATACATTAAGTGCAGGTAATTCTTTTAAAAATTTATATTACTAAAAATATATTACCAAAAAAAAAACACAAAAATCAAAACAACTAAAAAGTGTCCAAATGTTTTGAGTTCTCTTTAGTGTTAATTCCACCAATATTTTAGACTTAATTATTTAGTCTTTTAAACAATTTCGACACGTGTTTCACCTCTACACGAGGCATCCTCAGGACATGTTGATTCGCCAAAATCTGGCACGAGACTCCAGTGATCTCAGAGACTCGATGGATTCCCGCAAAGTAACACCTACTTCAATAAATTAAGCAAAAAGTTATAAAACGCCAATATATACCTAACTCCAGGGGCGTGCATTGGTTTTCTAGCAAGGGTAGACACTTTACATCTAACTAGTCATAGTTGAGTTTTAGTTCGACAGTACAAGGTTTCGAGGTCTAAATATATAAGTTACTTACCGAATATACAATCTGGAGGCTGCCTACCGTAAGTATTTAGTATCTAGCGTAAGGAAAATAATTATAAGTGGGTGGTTGATAAAAGTTTGGTTCTAGAATAACGGAACTAAATTAAAGTAAATCATCTTTAACAGTAGTGCTATATTGATCTAGATCATAGGTTCTCAACGTGGGCGATAACGCCCCCTTGTGGACGTTTGAGACTTTCGGGGGTGCAGTAGAAGACCCAGAGAAAATTAGGGGGCATTGAGATGGCGCAGATGGGGCGTGGGTAGATTAAAAAATATAGTCTAAAGAGAAACGAAAATACTCTAGAAAAAAACATATTCCCAATGTGGGCGGTGAGCAAAATAAGGTTGAGAAACTATGTTCTAGATTCTTCGCAAGGTAGAAACTGCCTAATTTCCTATATGGTATGCACGCCCTTGTCTGACTCGGTGTATACAAGAACAATTAGTGTGAAATCAATTTGTCTTAACACCGCCAGTAAAGCGCCAGTATATACTTGACTCGGTGTACACAAGAAAAAGTTTGAAATCAATTTGTCTTTTAGATGTCATGTAATTTCTCTTACATTTTTAATTAGTATTATAGCTTCACAAATAATATCTTGCCTATCGCTTCTGTGCCCTTCTAAATTTGTATACGAATTAATACAAGATTGCAAGCGACTAAAGTCCCGTCGCGAAGCAGGAAGAATTTCGTACAATGACCTCTGCCTACTGACAGTGGTCACAAACATTTTTCTATCAAGTGCGGTTTATATGAAATATTTTATGGAAAAAAAAATTACTAGCTTATTAAATTAATCATTTATTTTGGCTTAAGTACGAAAACAGTTATAATAATCGAGTTGTATTTACTTATTATATAGAAGTATAAAATAAAAATTCATAAATCAGAATCCGATTTCTCTGTATTCGGAGTAACTACGTGATACTCCGATGACGTCTCGCCTGTCACAGTTAGTTATAACTTATAAGAATCTATATTTTTGTCTACATTATGATCTAGACTACCGAATTTCAATTCCTTTTTTTTATGACTGATGCAATTTTGCCATTTTTCACTTGAAATATTGCCTAAAGTCTCCTGCAGCATCTTTTTAACATCTGCCATCTTAAATGTAGTGTTATTCCTGGCCTCATACCCCTTGACGTCTGCCCACACTATTTCCATGGGATTTATTTCGAAGGTAATCTCAATACCTCCACCAACTGCTTTTCCCATCTCACCCACCACTTACTGATTGGTATAGGATTTAAACATTTTTCACCTTTTCCAAGTGTTGGACTGTTGTTTCATTTGTTTCAAAAGAAATTTCAGTTCATTCATCTATTAATGAGAGACGTTTTTTCTGGGATGCAGCTGTCCTGACAACTGTTTCGGTATATTTCATTTTTTGAAGAATATTTATCAGCAGGTCAGGATTCTTTAACGGATTTTTACTTTTCACGTTGATAATCATGACTATAAAGTGTAGCATTTTTTTTAAATAGTGAAGAAAACTTAACAAACAAAAACAAACCTTACGTTCGCAGGTAAAAAAAGGTTTACAATCCCCGAGTACGGCAGTCATTGCATCTGTGCGTGCGGGACGCATTATTTTAACGCGGGAGTGACAGAGACAGGTAGTAAGAGGTTAATGTACGAAATTCCTCCTACTCCGCAGCCGAGCTTTAGAAGCGATTACCGGCTGCCTTATGTTGTCATATTCCTACGTATAAGAATTTCATATATTATTCAGTTAGTGGTTTTAATTTTTAAGCAAAGTCGAAATATTTTTGAGTAATAAAATGAATGTGACTGTTAGAAGTTATTTTTTTGTTCTCAGTAAGGGTCAAACAAATGTAGCACTTGTAAAACATGTGTTATTTTTTTTACTGACAATAAGATGTTTGTTATCGAATATTGTATAACGTGAGAATGAATTTTTTTCCTTCTTATTTGAATTATTGATCAGAATTAAAAATGTTATCACATAATTTTTATGTTTAAATACGGATTATTAGTAAGAGCAAATTGCTGAAGTATAAGTTAAGATATTGGAAAATATTACATATAAGAGTTTTTTTTTTATATTTTCAAATTCAATGAAAAAAAAACACAATCAAAAAATACTGTCGCCATTATTCAGCTTATTTATATAATATTGATGTAACGTCAAAGTGATATTTTAATTTATTTTAATTTTTACTTACACTCTCCTAATTCGATATTTTTTTGGTTGATGATAAAACCGATCCTAATTATTTCCATTTAAATAAAATATTATATAAAATTCATTTTCATGATTTTTTTTTGCTTTTTGCTGTCTTTTTTTTTGCAATTTGAGTATATATCCACTATATATTGACTCATCACGATATCTCTGGAACCATAAGGCGTAGAGACTTGAATTTGGTAGAAAATATTCCTTTCGCCGAGTAGAGGTCAGCTAGGAACGGATATTACGAAATTGTACCCGCAATTTTTTTTTTATTGTGAACAGAACAACGTCGCGTCTTTTGGGTCAGATAGTATTATATATAAGTATAAATGATTATATATTATAATTTTATTATTATAAATTGTTTGTCTTCTATTCTCACTGTTTTCTTCTAGTCGTTTTTATCACAATATAAAATAAGTTAATTTTTTACCAAATATTTATTACTATTTATATCACATTGTTTATCTTTGTCAAATTTTTCAAAGGTTATTGGAATTTCTATCATTAAAGTTGTTGGTTTAATGTTTTACTAGAAAGACAATCTGAATATTTTTATTTATTAATAAAAAACTGTTATGTTACAAATAAATTTTATATTTACCCCTATAACGCGGTAGCCTTTTAACATGTTTTTATATTAAGCGATTTAAAACCTCTTGTATCCACGATATAACGTGGAGATTTCCCACATACCTATTTCTGTACTGTGAAATTTATTATGATTTGTATAGTTTATAATTAGCTTCGCGTTACCTTTGCAATTGTGTTATATCAAAATCAAATTATTTTATTAAATTTATGTATTAAAAATCTTAATAAAATAGTACAACTAGGCAAGCAATAGGAAATATTTGTTACGAATTGTGTTTCATTATTATTATATAAAATAAATGATTACGTATTACAAGGTCCTAAAAACGTGTTATATGGGAACAATCTACAGCGTTATAGGGAGGATTAACTCTGTCTTGAAAATATGTAAATTTGTATTTTATGCGACGGATTAAAATTGTTTTTGCTGTTGCCTGTTTATTTATATTCTGTATGTGGTCATTTTATATTGCCAAAATTAATTATAGAAGGTATGATTTATTTTTATGTGCCAATAAATATATATAAAAAAAAACAATTATTTTCATTGTCTTATATGAGACTAAAGGCTCTTTCGAATCGTAAAAGCTTCATTTATTGTAAATTTTATTTTAAAATCGAAAATCGTCGATAAGTCGACAGTCTCCACAAGAAACTTTTCTATGGAAGGGGAGGACAAACGAGCGTTCGGGTCACCTGATGTTAGGTGGTGGCCTAGAAATACCGAACAAGGAAGCCCACTACACCGCTTTGGTAGTACGTGGACGAAAGTTCCTTGAAAATCGCACTGTAGAGAAACGCCACACATCCAGGAGGTGGGGGTGGTACCCTAACTTGTGGTGGGTCTTGGAGCAACTTTTCGTTGCGTTTATTAATAAGACAGATAAGGTTTGGATGGTAAGAAGATAAGAAAAATAATTTCCGACGGAGCAACGAACCGCTGTTAATAAATTTAAAAGTGGAATTATGCGAATTGGACGTACCTATATTATGATCTCTGTTTGTTAGCTGTGAAATATAGACAAATGAAGATGTCTACATAAGTTAGAAAGCTCACACAAATTATTAAATACCTACAAAGTAAGATAAAATGAAAACAAAGTAAAATAAACAAAAATATTTCGTACATAACATTTTATTCAAATTAATCTATAAGTAGTATAATTTACAGATTATTGACTTGTAGAAATGCTTAAGTTGAGTAATTCTTAATAGCTATGATAATTTTTAAACTAGTTTATCTAAAAATAGGTTTTAAACGGGCTGCAAGGAAGCAACACGCCTGGATCGTTCTTAGCTTATGGCTTCTTCTATATCGATTCTGGGTTCCTTTTATTCACTTAATTGTGATCATTAACATTAAATTGATAAAAATGAAATCTAGTTTAAAATCCGGTATTATTCTTGATGTGGCGTAAATCGACAATCTTATCTTTCGCATGGAAAGGGCCGTGAAGTAAACCTTAAACCTTTTAAAAACGTCTCGATAGTTTGTGAACTTGCTTAAGGCTTTGTCCACATACACAGAACAAAGCAAGCGGAAGATCTTACTTTTGTTTCATTCGCATCTCCATGCACACTCTTGCCATTTCGCTTTCTTTACTCATCGTTCGGTAAATGTGTACGCGGCTTAACAATATATCTAACCCGACGAATAAGTTAACTGTAATTCATGGAGGTGGTCAAGAATCACTATCATCAATTGAGAAATTGAATTAATATATTATAGATTATTGTCAAGCTGTCGGGTATGCAGAATTATCGTTACGTGTTCACAGTCTATCCAAGGCATAGCTGTGAAATAAATTTCAATATCAATCACATCATTTGATTGATGTTTCATTGCTCATGTCATTTTCAATATTATACTTTGATTTATTTATAACATTAATTTGTTTTTGATTAAATAGTTATTTTTGGTGGGTAGTGCTGATGTGGCCATTTCGCCACAGATCACGCTAAAGCGATTTAAATTTAATATTGTTCTATATTACCTAAAAGCAACAAAGAAAATATTCATTCGGACATCTGGGTACGGTTATTTGTAGTTTTGGACAATTCCAGATTTTCTCACACCGGCATTTGCTTTTGAATTTCCTATTGCCATCTCTTTCAAGGAAGTTTTTCACTGCAGGCCCAAAGTAATTAGCTTTGTTGAAATAACTTAGTTTTGAAACGAATTTCGGTTTTTTAGGAGCCAGTGTCGAAGTTAAAGGAGGCTGTGTGGTTTGGCTGAATGTAATAGTCTGTGGGTCTGATCTTTCCGTTGTACTTGCATAATCTGTGGTAATTTCAAGATTGTTCTCTGTGGTAACGTCATCGCTTCGTTTTTGGCGGATATTTTCGGTTTGTTTTTGATTCCCTGGTATTGTTAGAGCTAGTTTTTTTATTCTTGATTCTCGGTACGGCACGTTTTCTTGAATGTTGGGTATATTCGATAAGGCTTGCATTTTGACGTAGGTCACGCTGGAGTCATCGTCTTTTGGAGCTGACAGCACGGTGTCGATGGCACATATGAATGCAACAGTGATGATTGATCTGAAATTAATAACAAAAATACAGCATTAAAAATAGAATAATTTATCACCACATATCCAATGGCGTATATACCATGTCAGAATTCATTTTTTTCGATATGGTGTCAAATTCTGCATAAGTAACAGCCTAGGGAAACACACTAAGAAAAAAGCGATTCAGTCGATAGTATGAAACGTGCAGTCATTGGTAGATTGACAGATGACGCCACTACGTTTTAAGCAACTGTTCGCTTTCAAACTTAGCCGGATTATAGTTCGTCGCCAATCGCTATACTGTAAGTACTACTATTTCAAACTTATGTCTAATCACTGCACGTTTCATACTAAACTAAATTTAAATTTTTACTTAGGCAGTCCCGCCTCTCATTACGTAGTATTTAGGTACATTTTACATCCTCTTTGTTATTAAAACAGATATTTTTTCATATAGTTGTGTAAATATTTCACTGACCTGTATAAATACTACTGGACAGGTTGTTCCATATCTTTGACAGCAAATTTTTCGAGCCTATTTGAAGCGCCACTCGCTAGCGTCCAGAGAACCAATTTTGACGTATAATACAAATGGCTGCGAAGGAACGTACAATACTCTGAAGTATTTTTACATTTTGAATTAATTTCGTTCGTTTTCCGTGTTATTTATACTTCAACTTTAAAAAAAAAATTTTAAATAGTTTCCCACCATCTATATTGTTCAATATGTTGTATGGCCAACAGCGCCAAAATGGCGTATATCAAACCGGCACAAAAGCACTTTGACAGCCGCCAGTCCAGTGGTATAAAGTAGAGGTCATAATAAAATATGTTGAAAAAATGTTATAATAAAATATTTAAAATCGTGAAACAGTTTAATTCAAATTCAAATATTTTTATTCAAAATAGGATTTATAATCACTTATTGAACGTCAAAATCTACCACCATGGTCTCCTGGAGTAAGTAAAATTTATCAGTTTTGGCAAGCAAATATCTAATATTGACACAAAATATAAGTGGAGAAATAGTACAATATTCATCAAGGGAAGAGAGAATATTGGCGATTCCTAAGAGGGTGTAATTTTAAAGCATGAAGCAAAGCCGAGCGCCTCAATACACCACGAGTAGTGAATTCGCCCAGTGTTTTCTACCAGCTATGTACCTACACTGTATTTTAAACAATAGGTCATTGTATATATTGTTACTCGACTCGACTCGCGTTCGCAAAGCTCCGTCAATAATCTTCTCGTCCAAAATACCACAGTGTCTGAAGACGAAGGTTTTTAACCAGTGTGTGTTGTGTGACATACGGAGACGTGGTCGCTCACTATGGGCCTTATGAGGAAGCTCACTGTCGCTCAGGGGGGCAATAGAGAGGGCTATGCTTGGAGTTTCCCTTCGAGATCGAATAAGAAGTGAGGAGATCCGTAGGACAACCAAAATCACCGATATAGCCCAGGTGGTTGCGAAACTGAAGTCGCAGTGGGCGGGGCACATAGCTCAACGGACAGATGGCCGTTGGGGCAGTAAAGTCCTCGAATGGCAACCACATGCCGGAAGACGTAGTGTTGGTAGGCAACACAAGATGGACCGACGACCTGGTCAAGATCGCCACAATAGGTTGGATTAGGGCAGCGCTGGACCAATCGTGGTGGCGATCATTGGGGAAGGCCTTTGTCCAGCAGTGGACGTATTCCGGCTTAAAATAACAAAAAAAAATTGTTACTCGCCACAATGGTCTTCTGTCCAAACACATGTTATATGATAATGCCAATTCGATTACCGAAATATCTTCCATGGGTAATTTCTTTTTAATCAAATCTTTTCAGATCTTGGAAACTAATCTCCACCAGCATCTATACAATGTTTTATGAAACTTCTAAATTTGCGTCTTCGTCTGAAGCAATTTTCAAAATATACAATTTCAATTTTATAACCACAATTTTAAGTTTATTGCATCAAATTTAAAGAACCATTCAAAAACCAAATTGTTTAGATTTGAAAGATCGATATCTCAACTCAAATTCCTAAAATGCAATTTCATATTTGGTTTGAGCAGGTTATCAAATGTAAAATAGATCCTGTAGATGGAGCCACAACCTGAGAGTTGAGATAGATATACCAAAATTTAGACCCATGCGTTTTTGAATGGTTGGCTCAATTGAAAGAGCGCGGACGGAACCGAGAGGTCGCGGGTTGGACTCCCGCATCGTTTATAAATTTAATTTGTATAATTAATCGTAGAAATGAGGGTGATCACTTTAATATAAGAATTTTTTTAAACTTTGAAAACATTTCTTCCAGTCCGTTTCAGACACCTCTTCTATAACCTTCTCGCTGATAGCGCATATTCCAGCGACGAAAACAGTATCCCATTCAGCAGATTTCATAGTTTAGGGAATAAAAAAATCACGCGTGGCTAAATTAGTGGGGGAGCCACAGGAGTTGTGCTGTCCACGAAGTGGTTCGTGTTGAATGCTAGGAGTGCGGGTGAAATATATATATAATACAAAACCTAGACACCCGCAGTCCAACTCAACACTCAGCTTCACTTCTTGCTTATATTCAAATTCAAAATAGGATGAGAAATCACTTATTGGAAGTTAAAAACTACCACCCATTCGAAAAAGTATGCCTCAGACCTGAAAAGAATGGGCGCACGAAACTCAGCGGGCTTCTATTTTTTTATAGAAATGTAATATGGTGCAATAAAATTTATTAGTTAATAGCCACAGGGCGGTCGGTAGCATCCTCCCCTTGATAAATAATGTCATATTACGTCTCGAACGAAAAATTAATGCTGATAATTAAACACAAAAACAGCTTGTTTTTGTTTGAAGAATCGACAAAAAACAAAACAATTGCTTTAAAAATATAAAATAAAATGTTAATACCAAACAAGAAGAAAAAATGCAATTAGGAAATTGATTAAACAGTTTTTTATCCTCCTGAGCATACAAATTAATGAAATATTTTGTTTAATAGGTTTTTTTTTAAATAAAATATGTAAAGTTAATATATAAATATTGTAATGTTATTGAAAAGTTTGCATAATATGAAGCACTCGAGTTTGAATCTATTTATGAATTTTTTACTTTGCTCAGTCAGAGTGACTTATCCGTAAACATGATTATAATAATTTATGTGCATGTGTGTATATAAACGTTAAATTCTATGATGCTTCCAGTGGCTGGTTGATTTAAATTCATACATTTTAAAATTCGATCTCATCGTTGGGGTGTGCCTTTGTTTGCTACAGACAAGAGTTTGATAAGGTTTCTAAAAAGGTGTGTGTTATATTTCTTTAGCCTAACAAAGCGAAATCCTTGAAACTATTTATTCCTCGTGCTATTCTACGTTTGTAGAAATAACAATATTGTAAAAATCTTGCAACGATAGCTTTGACAATTACTTATTAAATAACGAATACGGCTGCACGAGCTTGAACCCTTTGCCTATCCTAATAATGGACGAAGAAACCAAAAAAAAAAAAAATAACGAATCTCGCAAACGTCAGATAATTTTAGGAACCAACTTCACCAGGCAGCATGGTCTCTGATCTTAGCCTGTTCCTTGTGGAACGAATAAAAAAAACCAACTTCACCCTGTTACTTTTGTATTACAGTGATGCGCGCATCTTAAAATTTCACTCTCATATTTTTTTCATAACGCGCCTAAAGAAGTATAACTTAAAAAAATAGGTTGTAGATTACAGGCAAGAGCCGAAACTGTAAATGTTATACGAAAGGAGCAAACCGGAGTAAATAAATTTGAGTACACAAACGTAAGAACTTTGATAGTTGCAAGGAAAACAATTTCATTGTAATGTAATATGGATCATTGGCACTGAAAATTACCAAAAAGAATTGTGGTGCGGATTATTTGTACTTTTTTTAAGACTAAAAAAGGAATGAAATCCATTTTTTAATCATTACTATCTAATTATCTTTATTAATTGTACTTAAAGTTATAAAAAACAGAGACAATAATGTATTTCGCTGCAACATGTTGAATGTATGAGAAACGTTGTACAAGTGTAAAACGCTGTACATTGAATTACAATGCTTACTAAAAAAGTTTACAATAAACTTAGATTTTTTTTTCCGCAACTATAGAAACATCTTGCTAAAATGCCAATAGCTTTAATTCAGTTGTAGGAATCTCTATGGAACCCTTTCGTATTCGGACATTGTCTGGTCACTCCCGGCATATTAAATTAATGGCGAGTTCAATTCGTAGCAATGAAATTCTTCCCATAAATTCTTCTATTATTCTTATATTCTATTATTAGCCTTCACTTAGGTGGTTGATGTATGTACCTACCTAAATTGACATATACACACACGCATATTATTTTTTGTTAAGAAGTTATGATTTTATTTTTTTTATTTTACTAATTTAGTTTTATTTTTCTACTATCACCATGCTATGTTCCACGAGTCAAATAGAAGTAAATTTTTTTTAGTGACTATAT
The DNA here is from genome assembly GCF_905404315.1 of Leptidea sinapis. Classification (NCBI taxonomy): domain Eukaryota; kingdom Metazoa; phylum Arthropoda; class Insecta; order Lepidoptera; family Pieridae; genus Leptidea; species Leptidea sinapis. Next base: position 2,965,348 of record NC_066277.1, read on the forward strand.
TTCCCGGCTTCTGTGTTCTAGCATCTTGCTTAGTGCAGAGCCATCACTCAGTACAAAGAACCTACAATATAGATCTACATCTACCCAAATATTCACAATTAAGATTAAGTGTATCGTGCTAACTTTAATTACTTTTTATATATCTTAATTTTGGTAATAAATTTCTTATTATTATTATTATTAAATGTATAAATTTGACATTGTGTCACTTTTGGACTAAATAAAGACCTAAATAATCTTTGATCTCAAAGTAAATTAATAAGTTAACTCTAACTTATATTATAGGTAGTACTCATGTCCTAATCTATTCATGGAAGCCACAAAACTCAATAATTATTAATTATTTTGATGCCAAACAACGACCAACTACTAATATACGTTTTTTAAACGTTTTAAAGTGTTGCTTCCGGTAGGAAATGAACCAATCATATTCACTCAAGCGTGCCCCTTTAACGAATTGATGTGTTAATATTATAGCAAAAAATTAAGTAATGAAATTATACGGCTGGTGAATCTTGAGCGATGAGTGAAATTAATGCGTAGATCGCATGCTTTGCATTCTGGAATGGCCAGGGAATAATTTCGCACGAATTGCTTTATTTATCAGTATAAAAGTACCTACTAGCATTTATGTGGTTAAATACAATATTCATTTATTGCGCTATTGTACACAAAAATGGCAATTTAAATAACATAAACTTCAGAACTATTACAATAATTATTATACATTAAAAATTTTATCTCTCAGAAAGATCAACTTTCATCCATAGTAAACTTTAAAAACACGGCCTGAGATTCGATCCCTCGATCTCGCGGTGTTTGGGCTTCGCAATCACAATGATTCAACCACTGGTCCAATCAATGATCATATTATAAGCATTTGGTTGAAATAGAAATATTAGTTAGAAGTATAAATCTTTCATCCGTAATTTCAACGACTGTCTTACGAATTTTCGACCAGGCCACGTGTTCTGACGCGAGTTTAACATCTTATACCCTTTCCAAGAAGAGTGCTCAACGACGTTCATTCAAAAATTTAGCTTAGGAAGCCTTACTGTACTTCTAACAGGCAAAATAATCAGCAACATAGATAAATTAATTACGATTGGGAAAAAACTATCATTGTCTTGTGAACAATGAGGAACCGCCGCGCACCGCGATAACATAATACGTACCTGTGTAATGTACCTACTTGTAATCGTAAATATTGCTGCAAGAAGATTTAGACAGAGCGTCAGTCTGTCAAAAATATTTATCAGAGCAAGTTTATTAAGAAAGTGTTGAATGGTCAATGTTTTTTTGTACTAGGTATCATTGATTCGTATGGTTACTTTTATTGAGACGAATATGCAAGACACTCAACAATTATTGTTCTTTCAAAATCATTTCAAATTTCTGTGGCTCGGCAACTTTAGCTATAACAAACATGTACAGGTTAAGCAAAAAATATATTGCACTATTTGTCAATTTTAAGATGAAGTCATAACTTTAACTGGTAACCGTCCAATCCTCACCGGTTAAAGCTATAGCTAAATAGCGACCAATCAAAAAATTCAAATTCATTTTCGATATTTATATAATATTTCACATTTTTACTTTAACTACGTCAAGGAATACGATAGTGCCAAAACATTCCACAGTCTATGTAAACTCAGCGTTACTAGATGTAAACGTTAAATTTGACTTAAACCTTAACTCCGATGTCCGTTTGTCCGTATGTCTCATAAACTGAAATTGACCTGAAATTTTGACAGTGTATTGATTTAACAACAAATTACAACCTTGATTTGGTATTCCAAAATTAATGCCAAGCAAAAATAATGTGTTAAAAAAGTATGGTAATTGTGTAATACGTTGTGCAAAGATACGAGATCTTCATACTATGTAAGTCAAACTCACACTTCACTGTGTGTTTCAATACCACATACATGCATACATTGTCATTCTAGTGTTAATCAATCAAGCTGCTAGGTTTTAGACTTCAGTAAAGTAATACCGTCTTTGGAAATGTAATACAAACCTAACAAGAAAATTTTGTCGCAAATATGTCGTTCTCAGTGAGTTTTATATCTTTGTGTCGTTAGGTGTCGAGACACTTGGCCCGTGGGGCTCAGAGCCACGGGGAATGTACAAAGTACTATATCCGCGCCTCAATTCAACGCGGAAATGCTGCCGGTATTCTTAGTACACTACCCGTAATGATATTCGCAAGTCTTTCATCAGGGTGAGTGTAGTAAGTTCGGGGTGATGGTATGGTCCGTCTCAAAGTGAGGTCAATTCTGAAACTAGTCGGTACCAACTCCGAAAAACCAAGAGTAAAGCCGTTATAAACAAATAACACACATACATACTCACGCCTTTTAACCGCATTCGGAATTCTATCCATCTGTCTCACCCCACGCAGTGATCGTATCTCAGCTGCGTTAATTCTGCTTTTATGCTTCTTCTGCCATACTCAACTCTCACTTCCGTATATTAACGTGGTGACAAGCACTTCATTCGCGCTTCTTTTGGCACAGTCTGGCCATTATAATATAAAGAAATGCAGCGCTCCATTCACACAGATTCCCGCAGTCACTCTCGTTTCAATGTCTCCTTCATATCTTCCATCTCCTGTAAACATGCTACCCAAATATTCGAATTCTGTAACTTGTTCTACCCTTTCATCTTAATCGTAATATTACACTCAGTCAAACTTTCATCCTTCTCAAATACCATCACTTTCGTCTTTCTTGCATTCACTTTCAAGCCTCTCGCTTTAAAGCTCTCGTTCAAGCAGTCCATCATTTGTTTCAACTCATTCGCCAATGATGCAAAAATGACTTGATCATCAGCGTACAAGAGGCACTTACCCAACAACCCTTCCATATTGATCCCACATTGCATTTCTCTCACATCATTCATGCCATGAATAGGTCAACAAATAAAGTTTATAATATATCAGGAAAGTTTTATTAATTTAATTAAATACATATACACTTGGCTAGTTTACTTTAATTTTTCCCCGAGTATACCTTAGTTTGTCGCTATTGTGTTTGGATGTATTATTCGTAACGAATTTAAGGAAAATGATTTTATGAAAAAAATGTTCAATAATAATGAGTACGACACGAGGTACATGATCACAGAACGCTCTGTCTAAAGTTTCTAAGGTAGAAGTACACAACAGTCTAAAGTCTGTTGAATATAATTTTATTAATAAAATGCGCAATACGTTGCACTTATATCACGTTCCCGCCAATCGTTATAAATTCAAATTTTTGTTCTATTCGATTCAGTAATACCCGTTCGGAAATGGTTTGTAGGAACTAATAAATTAATTTTACATAATAAACATAACAGTACGCAACTGATTCTGAAATTATTATTTCTCTCGTAACAGCATTTCCTGAATATTCCTTTTTATGAAAATATTTAATGCGTTATTTGATTTATTTGTTTGAATGCGCTAGAATCTTCGGATCTACCAATTGGATTTATGTTTAAATTCATATTGCATGTGATATCCAGATAATCAAATCAAATCAAAATCACTTTATTCATGTAAGTCACGGAAATGACAGTTATGAATGTCAAAAAAAACTTTTTTTCTTTCGTAAAGAGTTGAGCTAATGAGAAGAGGTAGCAAGAAACTCATTGGCACTCTTTTAAATCAAGATTAAATTTTTATCGTTTTACAAATCATTTCAATTACAATATAATATTTAAAGTGATGCAACAAACATACTCAATCGTCAAATAGTCAATGCCTTACACGAGTAAGTCAAAAGAATAATTAATGTAAATTAATACAAAACAAAAGTTATTGAGTACAGTAGCTACATCATCCACACACACCGCAAATAATACCAATGCGAAACTTGCAGAGTATATTATGTATTGCTATGGGGCTGTGCGGCCGATATTAATATCATGTCTGTGCTGCAGAAGATGGCTATTTTCGTTATTTATATAACCTAGGTCCTGAAGAATCATTGAGAGCAAAATTTAATAATTGTTGCTTCTCAGTGTATTCTTGATAATGTTATGTATGTAGGCACATCAATGAACTTTCTAGAAACTGTCATAACCAGGAACAAACATAAACTTACAATGCCTACTACTTACTCGGCTTATTTGAATTAGTAATTCTTTTGTGGTACGATGTATATGCTCTTACAACAAGATCCCAGAAAATGTTCAAAAAAATTATTACGAATTGTTAAAAGACATTTATGTGGATAAGGTTACTATAACGTAATTACTTTCTTAATGATACCACAGACTATGAATGGAGAGGCCGCTGTTAGGCTATTTAAAATATACATTTAATTATATCGAAATTTTATTAAAAAAAAAAGAACCCCGCTGAGTTTCTATCGCCTGTCATCTCAGGTCTGAGTTATTCATTTCCGAATGGATGATAGTTTTTGACATTCAATAAGTAATTTTATATCCTATTAATATATCCTATGAATAAAAATATTTGAATATTATCCGTACTGGGCTTATGAGTCCTATATCTTACGTATCAAAGTGACCAACGCAATTGCAATACCGGCCGGTTAGAACTTTGGGTTCAATCAAGCATTCTGAGCGCCATTTCATTGTAATGTTTTGCTCATATCGTCACTTTATCTAATAAAAAATAGATTCTTTATGAATAAGGCTATTTAGGTTATCTTTATCATATCTTTATATCTTCTAAATATATATAAATTCAGTGTCCTGACGATTGTTTCCAGTGAACTCATAAACTTATGAACGGATTTTAATGGGTATTACTTCATGGAGTGCATTTGAGTCCAACTTGAGAGATAGGATAGTTTTTATTTCGATTTGGGACCCGTAATTATTTTTATTTCCAATACTTGTTTTGTATGGACATATTTTCTATAAGAGAATTTATTGACGCACGGTTAGACAGTTTTGCTCTGAAACAATTTCATTATAATAACAGGGGGCATATTTTACGAAATAATTCTTGATGTTATGATATATTATTGACAAATTCATAAAAAACAGTATTTTATTTACTAAGTACAAAATGACTTCTGTCGGGTTAAATAGTCCTTATATATAACACAGAAAACGCAAGCTTAAATATTTATAAAGACACTAGCTGACCCAGCAAACGTTGTATTGCCATATAAAGTAATTAAAAAATATCCTATAACAAAAAATTTTGAGGTGTGGGGTGAACGGGTGAAAAACCCTTATCACTTAGGGGTATGAAAAATAGATAGTAGCCGATTCTCAGACTTACTGAATATGCATATAGAATTTGGTAAAAATCAGTAGAGCCGTTTCGGAGGAGTAAGGTAACTAACATTGTGACACGAGAATTTTATACATAAGATTAGCTGACCCAGCAAACGTTGTATTGCCGATAGTAAAATCGCGATACAAAAGTAACTGGGTGAAAATTTGAAGTTGTATGTATTTTTTAATGCTGACTGAAAAAAAAATTAAAAAAAAAATATTCGTGTGGACATTTAACATTTAATGAAATGAAAGGGGATGAAAAATAGATGTTGTCCGATTCTCAGACCTACCCAATATGCACTCAAAATTTCATGAGAATCGGTCAAGCCGTTTCGAAGGAGTTTAACTACAAACACCGCGACACGAAAATTTTATATTTTAGATTTAAACCTAATGCCTTTTGCAAGGGTTACAACATATTATCTATTATTTAGATAGAAATATGAATCCTTTCCAGCTTGTCTGATCAGGGTTGACAAAATAATGTTTTGTAACATGCGGCTTAATCCGTTTAAACATGTTTATTTAATGTTGTTAATTTCAATAAATTTAAAATAAAATAAAATTAATACTTGTTTATTATAAAAAATAAAAGCCATTATTAAAGCACTCGACATACATACATTTTAGTACTTACAACGTGGATAGTGTGGCAATTATCTACTATCACGTGAGCCCCAGTAGTTGAGGCTCTTTTAAAATAAATTTAAGCAAAAATACTTTATTCGTAGATAAATAATATAATTAATATATTTACACTGAACTACCACAGACACCAAATCTAAAATTAACACATAAAATGCAAAATCCAGTAAACAACATCATTATTTTAATTGAAGAAAATAGTTACTCGCGGATGATAAGTCGAGTGCCTTGAACTTGAACCAGAATAAAAAAAAAACACTAACCGGTACATGGCGGCAGCTGTCTTCGCGCGCTGTCTTCAAATAAACACAGGAATGGCAATCCACCTTTTATAAACCTAGACGATTTGCAAAACAACAAACACACTGGATGTGCGGCTCGCATAAATAAATGCATAAATTTATCTTTACGCATTTAACATTTATTTACGACGTAGTTGTTAGATTTTGAATTAACTTTTTTTTAATTATGGCAACGGCGACAAGAATATTTTGCAACCAAATGCGCTATTCGTGAATCGAACTAGGAAGCAAATATGGTTTCATATTGTATCAATGCGTTGAATAGTGGGGAATATTTGGGGCCGTGTGATTTTATTGAATAATACATAATCATTCTCCTATAAATTAAATATTAAAACAATGGCACAAATTCACAGCGTTTCGTGTAATATGATTATGTTATGATACGTCGTCGTCCTTAGCTCATTACAGGGTTAAGCTCGACAAGACTCGGGTTGGATTACAATGTCACAAACATTGACCGGTGTTTCTTACCGTTACTAACTATTATACAATTTAAACTATTAATTTACAAATAGAAATACAAATAAAGCCGTAGAGTGAAATAAGTTTTGAGTTAAGTACTTATCACGTTAGATAAAAAGCTTCAGTGGGGTCCACATATTACCCATCTAGCAGATAGACTCAGCTCTGCGGCATATGCAGTTAGAAAGATTAGAGAGTACACGAATGTTGCGACCGCTAGATTAGTGTACTTTAGTTATTTTCACAGCATCATGACGTACGGTATATTACTATGGGGTCATGCTGCTGACATTGATATAGTGTTTGCTCTGCAAAAGAGAGCTGTTCGTGCTATATATCAGCTTGGTTATAGACAGTCTCTCAAAGAAAAATTTAAAGAAATAAATATTATGACTGTTTATTGTCAGTACATTTATGAAAATTTAATATATGTTCACAAAAATCGTCACCTTTTTGCTCTTAATAGTGATTTTCATTATTATAACACTAGAAATAAGGGATTGCTTGTAACTAATTCTAGTAGGCTTCATAAGATACATAATAGCTTTAAGGGTAAATGTATACACTTCTACAATAAAGTCCCAGCCACTGTTCGGGCATTGTCTGTGAATAAATTTAAATGTTTTATAAAAAAATGGCTCTGTCGTAAATCCTATTACTCCACTGCTGAATATCTAAATGATCGGACAGCCTGGGACTAGATTGTGATTATTTTATAGCAACTGTACAATATTGTATATTTTTATTGAAAAGAGCGCAAAAAAAAGAATGCTGGGAGAGTTTCTTGCGCCGCTTCTTCTCTCTCAGAGCGCCATTTGTTTCCGAAGCGGTAGTAGTATCTAGTAGTATAAGAAATGACATCAAAAAGAATTCTAAAGGAATCAATTTTGAGAAAATAAATGCCTTTTATGCCTTTTATTTAAAAAAAAAAAACGCAAAAATGGGGGTCGGTTTCGCCCCCCGTGGCTTCCGTACGTATCATTATTTATTAGGTACCTACCTATACATAAGAAGGAAAGGATTCTTTTTAATTGAAAATCTGTTAAAGGCTTCATTGGCACAAGGCCAATGTAGTCCTTTCATACGATACCCCACATGACACGGTTAACTAATTTCAGAATATAGACCGCCGTTCCTTGCATAAAGACCCTGTTTTCTATGTTCTTATTACAAATGTCTTAGATCGTTTATATGTCTAGACTCTAGATAGACTATCACAGCTGTGAAAACGTCGATATAAATAGACTTTAGAACTAACCTCTATTTTGATAATATATATAAAGATAGATTAAATAAAATAAATAAATAAACTCAATACCTCCACGTATTCCCGAGATAAAGAGTCTTGACAGACTGACAGACGGATCGACGGACACTAAAATGATCCTATAAGGGTTCCGTTGTTTCCTTTTGAGGTACGAAACCCAAAAAATTAAAAATAATAGCAAAAAGAGCTTTTCATAGCTTGCAAAATTAAAATGGACTAATTTTCTTAAGGTGCTTCAGATTTTCCATTATCATTTTGAATGAAAGTTGTAAAGTTTTAATACTTGGATTGTTAAATAAAGCTTAACAGATAAATTTGAAGAGAGGTGACTTTCTTCATTTTACCACAGATTGGGAATGAAGCGACTAAATCAGGGCATTTAAATAAAAAAAATATTGTAATCAAAATTTCATAAAAAAAAAGAAGAAGCGTAATAATATATTATATTTAAATAAATAATGTAAAGAGAAAACGTCATGGCAGCAATTGCGACATGTTTTGTTCTTGGTTTACTGTCCGTGCAGGTTTTTACTTTGTATTGAAAATGAATTGTTTCTGCTAAGAAATCGGTTATGGAAATTTCCTTTTATCTTTGCCGTTACAATACTGTAATGAAATTATTAAAACTTTCGTGAACCCTGATGAATGACCTCCGAATGACCCGAAACTAGTCGGTATCCACACCGATAAAACGGAATTAAAGCGGTATTAATCAATCAAATAATGTTAGAATACTGCTAGATATTATTACCGTGCCTTTAGTGTAAATAGGCAGCAAGAAAAATAGATGAATAGATACTAGCACTGACCTGTATAAATACCACTGGACAGGCTGTTCCATATGTTTGACAGCTAAATGTTTATGCCTATGTGAGGCGCCACTCGCGAGCAACCAGAGAACTAATTTTGACGTATAATACAAATGGCCGTGAAGGAACGTACATTACTGTGAAGTATTTTTGCATTTTGAATTAATTTCGTTCGGTTTCCATGTTATTTTTAATTTAAGAATCAACGTACCCTATTAAGTATACATTTTGTTTGTAAATAGTTTCCCACCATCTATCGATGGTTGCTGAGGTTGTCATCACTAGTTTTAGTAAGTACCGCAGACTCGCTACATGGCCAAAAGCGCCAAAATGGCGATTATCAAACAGGCACAAAAGCACTTTAACAGCCGCCAGTCCAGTGGTATAAAGTAGTGATCACTGGATACTAGTGAGAGGGTTAGCAGAAACAAAGAAGGGTTATTAGACTCATGCTTTTAGGGTTCTCTATCGAGGTTCAAAGATCATATAATAGTACAATTACGCAAGTCTCACACCGCGAAATCAATTAAAAAATTACAATTACAATAAGGTGTTATTCAGATCGCATAGCGCAATTAGTCTACATTTTTATTCACCTAGAAGTTGCCTCTCTTTGTATCGCCTGACTGTTACCTTTCCTGACGACATAAGGGTTGACTTCTTCACCTAAAACTGTACTCAATGTAAAATGTAAAGAATAGCTCAGTTTTTTCTATAATATAAATATGTATGTAATCGTTATTTTAAAATAATATTCTTCCGATATCAAACCTTTATTAGTTGCAGATAGTAATATGTATATGCGTTGGAAGAACACGAGATAGTCAAACCTACTTAGCATATAGGAAACAAATAGGTAGCTATAATTAATGGTAATTTTTATAATAATCACTTTAAATTAGATTGTTTCAGCGTCTTTAGGAAGCTTTAAAAATTTAAATTTGGATCGCAATGACCTTTACTATGCTTTGCTTTATTTATGTTTCACCAGTTCCAAAATATCGGTCAGATCGGTGAAGTGGGTGAGAACAAAGCTCGCGCGTGCGTCACTGCTCGTTGTGAGTCCCTACTGCCTGGCCTACTCTGTAGAGGCCGCCGCACGTGCTTACGATTTTGATACCTACAAGGGGAGTGAGACAGGCCTGGTATAAGTTCAAACTCTTAGAATTATTAATAATACTACTACATTATAGGATATATGTTTTATTTTATTAAATTTATAATTCAAACAAAACAAATCTTATAACTATATTTACAATACTAAGACTACATAAAATTAAAACTATCATTACGTGGAAGCGTACCAAGAATACTGGCAGCATTACCGCGTTGGATAGCAAGGCTGATCCGTTTTCCGAAATAGGTGCCAGCACTTGGGTTTCCAGTAACCTTATTGAGGCGCGAAGATAGTATTTTGAACATTCTCCGCGCCTCTGGGCCCCACGGGCCAAGTGTCTCGACACCAAACGGCACAAAGATGTATGACTCACTGAGACCAACATATTTGCGACGCTTATTGTCTTCGGCAGTCGAAGCAGCATCCCCAGCACCATTTTTATTAAAAAAATAAATTTGACTTTGACAGCCCTAGCGTTTTTTCTTTAATCGCCGCTCTATGTATTTTGGCCCCAGTATCCAGATAATACCTACTTAAAATGATCTACTTTGACTTAATTTACAAAAAAATTGTCATGTTGTTACTTATTTTTAACAATTAATTTGCTCATTACAAATTTCACATGATTTCACAATGCTAAAAATAAAAGTGCTAAAAAAGGAAAAAGCGTAAAATATAATTTAGTAAAACGAATATTTTTTTCATTAAATATGGGTACAATTATTGTCAAGTATTCACATTCCTTTCTCTCCCACTTGTCAGAAAGAGACAGATGAAAGGACTCGACCAACACTCAGTCAGAAATAAAAACTATAGTTAACCTTTTTGTTAAAAGGCACAGTGAACAAAGATTAGCAATATTGTGAACGTCATTGGGCTTACCTAATAATTTATATGTAGATAAATACCTAACAAATTTTCTTGAATATATTCCAGCTCTCTCTCTCTCTGGGGTCGGTCCCTCATGTCTGAAGATTGTGATCAGCATTATGGTTGCTCAGGATTCTTGAAAACCTCAAAAATTCTGAGCGTCACTACTCGTGCTCGTCACCTTGCGACATAAGATATTAAGTCTCATTTGCCCAATAATGTCACTAGCTACGGCGCCCTTCAGACCGGCAGAAATAGCATCGCCGTTGTGGTACCCAAAATCTAGCCGGCTTCCTGTGCAAAGGAGCCTCTGCTTTAGCGCGTCCCTAACAACCGTGGAGAATTTAAATGACGAGTCTTTAATTTAGTCAGTCCATTTTCTTAGAGAACGACCGCGACATCTCTTTCCATCGGTATTTCCAACCTAAATTATTTTTTCTAAGCTTTCGTCAAGTGAGTTTTTATTCGGAGCTGGATATTCAGGCTATTGCTGCATAAGAAGGAGTAGTTAGGTACTATGTATTAAAATTAAGAATATTTTGGATATGTAGGTACATAACATGCAATGAATTACAATAATTAACCTTGATATGATAAAACTCTTATAACTGTCCTAGTGCGGTAATGTTACGTAATAAGCACGCGTATTTAATATCTTTGATTATGAGTCATAAACGATGTAATACACGTTACGAATAAGTGTAATGAAATCTAGTTAATACAAACCCTACCCTAGGGTTGCCAACCGTACACTAAAATAGGATATTGTAATCTATAATATCATGTTTAATATATAACACTAATTGTGTATGCTAAAATACTCTTTTTTACACAATGTTTACTATACTAGTGCCCAGTCACTTAATATTATGCAAAAATTGTCATAATTCATAGTCAAAAAAGTCAATTAAGTATTAACTGTTAAAATTTTAAGAAATTTACAAAAAAATACCTTTTTTAAAATATGAAATGAATAATACTCTTTTTTGGAAGCCCGTACTCTTTAACCTTAATTATCCTCTATTATTAACCTACTTTGAAATCAGATATACTATATTTCTTTTAATAAACGTTAGCAACCCTACCATCTATTTTCATAATACTATCTCGCAAACACCGCATTTGCTGTTACAAAAGTATTCTAATTTCCATGTTCCTTCACTTTTCGAACAGGTATTTATTTTGTACCAAATTTATGGACGATGCGTGTTTTGAACCGGCGACTCTCGGGTTAAATTCCACCGCTATTACCTACTAAGCCAACCGCCCGCATTCGTTGGTACAAATTAAATTTCTATACTTAATCGCAGAAGTGATGTCCCTCACTTAAACAAATTGTTCAGGTTTTTAAAAAAATACAATTTTCCTGTTCAATTTATTTATTAATTTCAAGGAATCTCAAGAGCTATTTACACAAAATAAAAATATAATAAAAACTTAGAGCTAATTACAGATATTCACTAATAGACAATAGAACTAGTAAGAACCAAAATTATAAAGAGTAAACATGTTATTACTAGGATGCCGCAATCGCTCGTTATAACTAAGTCTACAAATACAAAACAAAATTAATCAAACAAGATTTGATATATCAGCTCAATTTTTAAATAAATATAATTAATTTATAATAATTTGTAAATCATGTTTGTTTCTAATTATAATAATTGAATCAAGGTGAAATTCAAAATTCTGTTTCGACAATAACCTAGAAAATATCGAAAGCTTTCTATGAGTTCTAAAATTTTTAAAATAGGTCCAGAAATGGCTGAGTGATACAAAAAATGTTTTCATGATACATTGTTTCATTGCTTTAACAGTTGTATTAAAAATATCCAAATTAATTATTTGACTGCTATTTATACTACATTTTTTAAAATTGAAACCTAGCTAGATCGATTTCTTGCCCCCGAAACTACCTGTGTACTAAATTTCATTAAAATCGTTGGAGCTGTTTCCGAGATTCAGATTATATATACAGGATGTCCCAAAGTTATGGGATATGAAGGGAAAGTACCTTAAATATCGAAGAAAGGCTGTTTCACTGAAAGAAGACTTTATGTTATTTTTAAAAGTTAGTAATTCTGCATTCAATGATTTTCTAAAAATTACTTGCCTCGTCTGGGAATCGAACCGACTTAAATGTAAAAAAAATACACCCCTACTCTTATGATGCCAATTCTTAAGTAACATAGTACAGTCATACATGCATAACATAAAGTCATACATAACTTAAAGTCTTCTTTCAGTAAAATAGCCTATCTTCGATATTTAAGGTACTTTCCCTTCATGTCCCATAACTTAGGGACACCCTGTATACAGGAATTTCTCGTTTAAAGATATAAGATAAATAAAAAAATGTACTATTGGTATTGGTATTAACTTAAAGCGCAGCCAAGTTTTAATATTGATTGGCATTTAATCGCACTTTAATTTGTGCATCATAGCCATCTGGAACATTTCACCAGCTCCTTTGCACAGGGTGCCGGTTAGATTATGGGTACCATAACGGCGCCTATTTCTGCCGTGAAGCAGAAATTATTACATTATGACGTATTGTTTATCCAAGGATTTCAAACAATGTTACTTCGATCGCTTATTACAATTTGTGCTATTTTTAATTAATGTCTGTAATAAGAATTAAATAAATACACTACCTACTTATACGGACGAGTAAAAAAAGAAGAACTCTTCGCCGTGATATTAACAAGTGAAGCACCTTTATGCTAGTGTGTGTGCGGTTACGGGAGATACCAGTTACACTTTTTTTTCTCTCTTAAATAATCATATATGGCCACAAATACTTTTATAGTATTGTTTTTACACCTTTTCACAACGCACGACGGAATTTTTAAAATATTTTATTGCGACGCAAACTGATCTGTCATAGACGATGACAATTCCCATAATGGCCGCCTAGCGGCCTGTAGTAGTGTACGTGTGTGCGTGGGGCTATGTATTTACACGTTAATCGGCTTGTTTTGTTGCTACACTGTTATGTACGGTGACACGGAGTCCTTATTTTTTTACAAGTCCGTGATTGCAAATACAAATAGTTCTTAAAATTTGCATTTATCATAACTTGAAAATTTTAAATCAATGTTTTTTAGTCTACCTACACTTTTTGTGAATATGACCCATTAATGTGTAAGCATTATTGTGTTTCTTATATAACTGGGCTATAACTATCTTATGTATCAAGGTGATGGTACCTACATGCTAATTTTCATTAGTGAAAGAATATGTGCATACGAATATAGAGACTTTATTTTTAATATACATATAGAATATATATACTGACGACCTGTTTAGTGTGTGGTTCGCGATCCTATCTACTAAGGTAGAGATCCCAGGTTCGAATCCCGGTTGGTGCAAGCATTTATATGATGAATATGGATGTTTGTTTCCGAGTCATGGATGTTTATATGTATTTATGCATGTTTAAGTAAGTACATTGTATTAAATATATCGGTGTCTTGCAACCCATAACACAGGCTATATGCCTAATTCGAGGCAAGATAATTTGTGTAAAAAGTGTGTCAATATGTTTGTTTATTATATATGTTTATTATTATTTGATGAGCACATTATATATATAATATATATACCTACATAGCTTTAGTAATACAGTAAACATTATAATTACTTCCACTATTAACAGCAATCACATTTAATTGTTTTAATAAATAATAGTAAATGTTACATAAACACCATCACCCTATGACTATGTTTAATGTGGCATATTATAAAAAGTTACATTCTGATAATATGATTGTTACTTGATTCATAATGTTCTCACAGTGATAATATTATGATGACACAATATCTCATAAGTACCAAGTCCTAGTTTTTTACAACTTCACTCTGTTAGAAGTCGACTGATAATTATATGTCAGTATATTAATGAAAATTTAATATACGTTCACAGGAATCATCACCTTTTTGCTATTAATAGTGATTTTCATTATTATAACACTAGAAATAAGGGATTCATTGTAACTAATTCTAGTAGGCTTCATAAGATACATAATAGCTTTAAGGGTAAATGTATACACTTTTATAATAAAGTCCCAGCCACTGTTCAGGCATTATCTATAAATAAATTTAAATGTTTTATAAAAAAATGGCTCAGTCGTAAATCCTATTACTCCACAGCTGAATATCTAAGTGATCAGACAGCTTAGGACTAGATTATGATTATTTTATTATATTTAGCGATACAAATGACTGTACGTACAATATTGTATATTTTTATTGAAAATAGCGCAAAAAAAGAATGCTGGGAGAGTTTCTTGCGCCGCTTCTTCTCTCTCAGAGCGCCATTTGTTTCCGAAGAGGTAGTAGTATGTAGTATATTAGAAATGACATCAAAAAGAATTCTAAAGGAATCAATTTTGGGAAAATAAATGCCGTTTATGCCTTTTAATAATATACCTTATATGTTACCTAAGTATACAGAACAAACCAGAAACCGTTAACACGCTCCAATGTGAGGCAGTGTAATCTACGCCGGAACAGCGTAGTTGGAAGAAAAAAAACGATATGAATCTTCAGTTATTTTTTCAGCTACGGTGCCCTTCTCACCAAAAGACATTAGCTAAGTCCACAGTGTGCCTTTTCGCCTTCAACTTTCGTCTTCATGTTTCTTTTCAACTTTCGTTTGGCGCTTTCAATAATTGAACGTTATTTAACGAACGCAACGCCAATATAGTCACCTAGTTCCATCGTTGTTGTTGAACTTTAGATTTCAATGGTCATGATTACACACTATTTGATGATAACATTAAAAAGATGATCTCCGAAAGTAAAATATACAAATACGAAAGACTTACGGCCGTTCCCAATATACTATCTACAGATAGAGATAAATTACTACCCTCAGCCTATTCTGTTAGTAATTAGCTGTCAATAATCTGTAGCTGTCCCAATATACCCGATAAGTCATTCTTATCGCCTTATATTGGGACGCGTGAATTGCAATTTCCATACAAACTTCTATCGCAGGTATGCTGTACGTCGTCCCATTGACAGACAGCGTGTACGGATAAGGTAAGTTACAGTCGATAAGTTTATTGGGACAGAAAAGTCAACGATACTTGCGATTTTTATCTCAAGTAAGAGATAGACTGAATATTGGGAACGGCCGTTACTCAGGCACATAATGAATGGATCAACACACAGACATTAGCAGGAATTAATGAAATAAATTATGGTGTAGACTAAAACAACACCTTAACCATAGTCAACTAGAAAAAGAATTTAAAACAAAAAGAGACAACCTAGCACAAATAATCAGGAAGGCAAAAGAAAAATATTATCACGGAGAATTCTTTCAAGGCTTTCAACCTTCTGTCCTTGCGCATGCGCTAAGGACATGCCTCGTGTGCGCAACACCAATATAGTCATCTACATATTTCCGTCGTTGTTGTTGAACGATTTGCGGCACAAAAATCCACCCGACGAAACGCGGGAAAACGGATATGACAGCGCGCGCTTCGCTTTCAACCGTTTTTGCGCATGCGCTGTTGTCTGCGCTATGACCATGTCAGTGGATATAGCTAACTTAGTTCCTAAAGAATCATTGAAAGCAAAATCTCAAGAAATTAAAATCTTGGCTGTCGCTTTTCAATATATTCTTGACAATGTAATGTATGTACATAGGCATATAAGTGAATTTACTAGAAACTGTCATAACCACAATGATAACACTAGAAACAGACATAAACTTAAAATGCCTACTACTCGGCTAAGTCGAGTAAGCAAGTCTTTTTATGGGCAATGGATATGCTTTTATTACAAGATCCCAGAAAATCTTCAAAACAGTTGGATTACGATATTCAAAAGAATTGTTAAAAAACGGTTGTGTGGTAAAGGTTACTTTAACATAAATGACTTTCTTAATGATACCACAGATTGGGAATGGAGCGACCGCCCTCAGAGAGATTTGAGATAAAAAATTGTAACTATTGTTGATGTTTTCTGTCCCAATAGACTTATCGACGGTAACTCATCTAATCCGTACACGCCTGTCAATGGGTCGACGTATAGCTTACCAGGGATAGAAGTTTGTATGGAAATTGCAACAGTGAACTGGCGATGAATGACGTAGCGGGTATATTGGGACAGCTTCAGATTATTGACAGCTGATTACTGACAGTAGAAGGTAGTAATTTATCTCTATCTGTAGAAAGTATATTGGGAACGGCCGTTAAAGTCGTCGCGTGTAGAAAGTATCTCTTAACTAAAACTATGGAGCATGTTAATACTAATTCTAGACAAAGTTTCCACTTGTAATAAGTCCTATGTAATATGTATATAGATATTCACAGCTATTTTGGTAACAGTCCAAGATACGGAGACATGTTTATAGCGGATCACTTTATGCGTGATAAAACTACCAACAGTATAGGTGAAGTGATAGTTATTCAGAACGGGATCAGTTCGATTATTGAAAACCTAGTTTAGTTATTTGAAAGGAGGTAAGATTGCTATGAAATTACTGACCAAGGTACTCCTTGTAGTTGACGATACTTGATTCCTGACAAAATTGATTCCTTTAGAATTCTTTTGGTGACAGTTGAAACACTACCATCGCTTCGGAAACAAATGGCGCTTTGATAGAGAAGAAACGGTGCAAGAAACTGTTACAGCATTCTTTTTTGCGTTCTTTATATCAAATATACATTTTTGCTGCTTCACTGCAACCTGATGTGTCTCAACAAAATTTTATTGATCTCGAAGTACTTAGCCTTCCTTTATTTTTAAGCATGCGATGGAACTAATAATGAATACTGTCGCGCTTACGCAAGGCAAAATTCAGTACGATGAGCAAAAATTTTATCCAGTGTGTGTTGCCAGTGATGTCATACGGAACACAGACGTGGTCGCTAACTATGGGCCTAATGTGGAAGCTCATTGTCGCTCAGAGGGCAATAATAAGACTATGCTCAGAGTGTCCCTCTATCGAATCAGAAATGAGGAGATCCGTAAGAGAACCAGTGTCTGACATAGTTCAGAAGGTTGCGAAATTAAAGTGGTAGTGGGCAAGGCACATAGCTTAACGGACATCTGGCCGTTACAGCAGTAAAGTCCACGTATGGCGATCACGTACCGGAAGACATTGTGCTGGTAGGCCTCCCACAAGATGGACCGATGATCTGGTCAAGATCGCCGGAATACGTTGGATGAGGGCAGCGCAGGACCGATCGTCATAGCGATCTTTGGGAGAGGCCTTTGTCCAGCAGTGGATAAAATGTCTTCCAGCTGAAATGAATGAAAAAAATGAAAAGAACAAATGCATATCAGGCTGATTGAAGTCGGAGCAAGCAAATAGTATACAAAGTGCAGTAGGTAATGTGTATATTGTAATGTGTATAGGGTACCTAACAGGTTGTAATAAAAACATGCTCAACATAAAAAGGCTAGTTGGCCCCGAATAACGAAGACGCATTGGGTCCTTGAAGAGATAGATTACAGTAATACTTCACATATGGAATGGAATTTAGTGTTCCACAGGTACTTAAAATATAATCTTTAGGGTTCCGTACGAAAGGTAACAAAATGTCTGTCTGTTATTGGACTATACGTATATTTCTACTATATACTCGTATATCTCATAAGGGACCATCCATAAATCATAAATGACGGCACACGTCACGGGGTCGACAAAGTGTGACATTGTATGACACGGGGCGGGGAGGGATCTCAAATTTATTACTAGCTTCTACCCGCGACCTCGTCCGCGTGGAATACTGACTTAGGGCAGTATTTTTTTAGGTAACTTTTCAAATAATACCCGTACAATCTGTTCTTTTTTCGCTGCTGGCGGCGCTCTTCTATGATACAGCGGATATCCCTTGTCATTGTGGACAGTCTCTTTAATAGTATTTCCTTGCGAATTTCAACCTACCATTTCAATCCCATGAAGTTTAAAGTTTCAAAAATGCTCGAACAAATGTTTATAAATTACTTCTTATCAAGTGTCTAAATACAAAGTTTCATCGCTTTATCTCCGAAAATGAAGAATTCCCATGCAAACTTTTATCCCCTATTTCAACCCGTTAATGCCCTTTTTTTAAGAAAAAATGGTAGCTTTTGTCCTTTCCCAAGGCCTAGTTTATTTTTGTACCAAATATAATGAAAATAGAATTAAGTGTTAGGTGTGAACTCGTTTGAACTTCCACACGAATTTTCATCCCCTATTTTTTCCCTACACAGGTCAAAGTTTTAAAACCGCTAGAATTAATATTTATTTATTTTTTATCAAGTGAATAAATACAAAATTTTATGGTGTAATTTTCAATAGTGACGAACTTTCATACAATCTTCCATACCCTACTTGAAGCCTTCCATTAATTTTTTCTCAATTAAAGGTATGTCCTATGTCCTTCTCCAAACTCTAGTCTATGTCTGTACTAAATTTGATCAGAATCGATTCAGTGGTAAAGGCGTGAAACTGTAACAAACAAAATTGCACTCACTTTTAATATTAAGTAGGGATTTTTTTATACTAAGTATTACAAAACTTATTTTTTTATGTTTTATTAATAAAGCGCCTCTTGCTGATCGACAACCAATGAAAACAGGCCAGGCTTATTACTTTAGTATGCGTGACAAGCTACGTCTTACACTCGCGATTTAGTTTATGTTAATTTGCATGCATTGCTCAAAATAGTGGTTGACAGTCTGCCTCAATTTTCTAGACGTTTTCACAGCTATCACAGTCTATCTAGACATAATATAATAAGAGTCAAACCTTGAAAATAATATTTTATTTAAATGCTTAAATATTCTTCATTCTTACAAAAAATCAAAATAATTAAAATATTCAACAGCAGAACCATAATGCTATCAAACGGTGCAAGCCAGGCTGTATCTGGTAAGTCCTGAGAAGCCAGTACCTACGCAGTGACCTTGAAAGGTCACCTGTAAGATGAACTGCCTTCTCGATACACCCTAGTGCTAGGGCTGCCAACCGTGACCAAAAATAGAACACTAACAGGTTACGCTCTACTCATACCCAATTTTTACATAAAATTACTTATTTGGTCAAATAATACAACACAAAATAATTACTAATTGCTCTACTGGTGCCCAGAGGTATTAATTTAATTTCAATTTTACAATTTATTGGAAATAAACAAGTTTTTAATAATAATAATTAAAGGGGCAGGCAGTGCATTATATCGGACATATTTTAATTTTTTATTTATATCAACTCTCGAAGGTCAGAGTGTACAGCTCTTAATAATTTAATTTCATTATTATTAATCTGTACTCTAATAATTAACAACTAATTTAGTAAGGGTTATTTTAGACTTTACTTTTACTTGACTTTTACATCGTATTTTCTTTGATTAACGCGAGTGTTACATAATTAAATAAACACTTTTAAAGGAAAAAAGTGCGCGTGTGTGTAAAAACTGTGTTTTTACATTAGATTTGCGTAAAAGTTAAATTTTTTCCAGATCTCGTTTTTATGGGGACTGTCCTCCTGGGGATCTGGAAAGGTCTTGAAACGGTGGGTTAACTGAAATAAAAGATGTAACTTTTGCGCAAATATCTAATGTAAAAACACAGTTACAATTACACACGTTTTAATCCTTTAAAAGTGTTTCATTTAAATACTTTCACATCTTCCACAAAAGGTTGTCAACCCTACCCCTCGTGTACTCGGTACAATGAAACAATATTTCAACTTGTTTTGTTCAACAACTATTTATTTATTGGGAAACAAGTTGTTCTTTCCGTCTTTATTAATGAAAAGTACTATTTATTTTACTCAGACATTTACAAATAACAGTATTATAATAACTCTACAGTCAGATTGTAGTTTGTGTTTGAGTGGATTCCTGTATTGATTAGATTTGAGGAAAATATTAGTAAATGGTGACTGGTGCTTCACTTCACCTAAATAAATGCATATAAATACGAAATTTCATTTTTAATCCATTTCAAATTTAAAATCTTTTTTGTTAATTAGGAAATATGTTCAATAATAATTTGGTATTATATAATAATAATTTAAAGTCATATCCCTTACTTGTGGTATTAATTAAAATATTTTTTTTACTAAAATTTATAAACGATACGGGACACGAATCCGCTACCTCTTCCGTATGAGCGCTCTTCCACTGAGCCAACCGTTCGAGTGACTTATCGTTAGTAAATCTATCTGGTATTTGATTTTGATTTGATTATGTCTTAAGCAACTCTCAGGTAAGGCCAAGGTTTGCGAACGATACGTCATCAAGTTTTATTTATTTATTAATTAATCCGTCCATAATTACAATAGTTATTTCGATTTTCGCAGCAGAACTGTCATACTATGCGTCAAAAATTTATCTCATAGAATTATTCGTACAGAAGTTAAATTTTAAATTAAAAAAATATCAAGGGTCATTAATTGAAATAAAAACTATTGTACCTCTCAAGTTGGATGAAATTGCACACCGTGTGCCAAATTTTACTAAAATCATTTTAGGAGTTCATCGCGGACAAACAACGTGACAAGATTTTTTTTTATAAATATAAAGAATTAGTGAACCCGGCAGACGTAGACCGGCTATGAATACACCAAATACATTCTCCGGGTTCAAATACAGCACGGCGTAGCAATTGCAGCAGATTGGATAACATATTTATACATTTTCATTGGTTAAACAATGTAGAAGCCGCCTAGAGAAACACTCTGAAGCTAAGGGATTCACCCGATTGTATGAAACATGCAGTGATTGATAGATTGACAGATGACGGATATAATCTTGTAAAAAGGGGTGATAGCCGAACTTCACTACGTTTTAAGCAAGTGTTCGGTTTCAAACTTAGCAGGATTATACTTCTTCGCCAATCACCATACTGTAAATTACTACTACTACAAGCTACTCTACTTTATTCAAACTTAAGTCAAATTACTTCAAGTTAAATAGATACTAAACTAAATTTCAATTTTTACTTATGCAGTCCCGCCTCTTATTACGTAGTATTTATTTACATCCTCTTTGTGCAGAAGTTGATGTGCTGCAGTGCCACTGATACGAAGCTGGAACAAAGAGAACAAAAACCTACCTATTCCACAAAAACGTCAAATTTCATAGTGATCGTTCAGGCGGTGATAAAGTGAAACGATAACATATAAATAAAATAAAAAAATATGTTCATTAAATATTTATGTATTTGTGCTATAATTTCAAAACGATTGTATATTATAATATTTATAAAAATAACCTGTTTTTACTAATATTCAAATAGTCAAAATAAATAAGTTTATCTACATAATGCATATGAGGTTTTATATGAAACGTACGCAAATTATATATTTTTTAATGTTATATAGAAAAGAACACCTGAGCAATATTCAATAATCTTATATCTTACATTAAGGTCTCCTGGTCTCCGCTCCAACTAGATACTACTTGTGTGCGTGGCATCTTGACACTCAATGGCATCTTTAAAATTTTGTAACATACGCTTCGTTTTATTTTACATTGAAATTAATAAAATACAAAATACTTACTGATGATGTGTGATCCCAGTGTCTTTCTTATTTCTTGTAGTATTATTTTTACAAAGTTTTACAACTCAACCCGGCCTTTTAGTTTCAATTATTAGCCAAGTTGAACAGAACATGTGGCAAGTCAACAACACACATTGTTCGAGAGTGGCTCGAGTACGCCCACTTGGGCATAGTATTAGTTGCCACACTGCGACTACCCGGAGTTTCCTTAATCTAAGATATTCTCATATATTCACAATACTTTTTTCCTATTATCTTGTGAAAAGTTCGATTTTGCGCATGCATTTGCGTTCGCAAAGTACCACTTTCCCACACGTTGACTCGAGCGTGCGGGAATGTAGCGAAGCATGCGGGAACGTGGTGAGCGGGCGGGAATGTTTGATAATAATTATAGTGATTGAACTTTATGCACGATAATAGTAAAAATAGTATACGATACTCGTGCGCACGAAGGTCATCATAGACTCGCTTCGCTCATGCGGGAACGACCTACTTTGCGCACTTGTATCGTAATGTACTATATATTCATAATTGTTTTGAAAATTTAAAACCGAATGTAGATATGACTCAGTAACTTGTTGGTTGGTTGGTTGCCAACTTGTTGGTTTGTCGTCAATGACTTGTGTTGCTGTATTGCTGCAGTCTACGTTGTTGTTGTGATCTTCGCAATGGTATAGTAGTTCAACTCGGTCATTTGTTGCCCTTCGCTAGGCAGCTTGCGACATCAACAAGCAAACTGCCATACGATGAGCCGCAACTAACACTTGTTGGTTCTTCGTTTCCAGTCTTTATTCCTTCTTCTTGACATTCTTCTAGATTTTCTGCTTAACGTTTATAAATCGAATCCCTGCGTTATAGACTTCTGCCCTTATACGATAGATAAACTTAACCGTCGAGTTAATAAAAATTAAATTAAATTTCCGATATAAAGCGGTGCCCTTAGCTGGTTGCATTAATAATACTTAATACTTTATATATATTTTTTTTACACTCACTGCAAATAACTTAAATCACTAAATGTACAATATCTTTATAACTATATTTTATTTTTCAGTACCCACGTGTGTTGACAGTGAACTCCTCCTAATCGGCTGAACCGATTTGAATGAATTTTTTGTGTGTTCCAGTGAATTTGAGAATGATTTAGATTCTCAATTCTGTCTATTATAAATCTACTGCCCATGTGTATGTATGTTAGTGAGCTCCTCCTAACGGCTGGACCAATTTTTCAAATTTAAGACGTGTCTACAGGACAACGTATGTCGGGTCCGCTGGTTCATTATATAATAATAATTATTTACATATTTTTATTGTTAATTGTAATAATAATAACATTGAAAAACGGTTTTGCAGTGATATTAAAAGAGATGGACCTTTGATCCCGAAACTAGTTAAAAATGTATCTACGGGTTCAGTGACTCCTCGACAAATGACAAACGAAATGGAGCGAGAATGTGGGTATGTATGTGTGCGCGTGTGATTTGACATTGCGTTTGACAACAGCTGCTTGACGCACTGGTAGGTAATTTACATATATTTAGATAATTTATAAATGAATAGGACCAAAAAACTTCTTAAGGGGTACGCTAAGGCAGGTCACAGATAGTTTTTACTTCTTGAAACTTTTGGCAAACTTACTTTTCTTTGTGCAAATATCGGCACAGGGTCAAGAAGCGATTCTTGAGAAGGCTGTCAAGCCTCTTAAAAAAAAAAAAAATCATTTATTTCAGGCATTTCACCCATATAAATTATCAATGACTTAAATTACAGCAAGTAAATAATTAAGTTAACATTTGATTTAATTGAATGATACATAAAATTAAATATATTATGTCATAATTACAATTAAAAAAGAAAATAATTAAATTAAATTAATAACATCATCGAAGCTTGGTTGAAAAATCGCGTGGACGACTGTTTCTGGCTTCATCAGAGAGCACACCAGCCTAGCGAAAGAAAAAAACGATTCACACGATTGTATGAAATGTGCAGTCATTGATAGATTGACAGATGACTGCTATAATCTTTTAGAAAACGGAGATAGCCAAAATCCACACGTTTTTGGTAATTACTATTTCAAACTTATATCAAATCTCACTGCACGTTTCATACTAAATTAAACTAAATTTCAATATTTATGTAGGGAGTCCCGCCTCTTATTACCTAGTAATTACATCCTCTTTGGAGAAGACTGGCCGTCATCTAGTTAATTTATAATCTATGGTCAGTTTTAGAGAGTATGGCATGCTCTTAACGCCAAGATAAATCTTTCTGCAATCTTTATGCAACGTTTAAAGGATTGTTTTATGAATGAGCTTCGTTTATTTTACCGCCTTTATATTGATATATTAACGGAGGTTATAGTAATAAATATTTTATCTTATAGAAACTAAAGATTTTTATGGCAAGACTACGTATATCGAACAATTCATGTACTTACAGATTTAAATATATTCTTATTTCGGAATCGACTCGACGATTAATCTGAACAAGGGTTTTTAAAGGAGATAGCTCTAGCTCTAGGACATCTAGGAAAACGCGTTTTACTAAAGTTTTATACTTACTACGCGCAGCTCAAACAACAAGGGACTTAAATTTAAACCAAGAAAACTGCTATCGTTGGGACCGCAGTAGAATTTAAATTTAAAACATCGGTGGTACAACCACCATGGGATGGCGGTACTTGATTAGCTTATTAACAATGATCTTCTTTATATTATGTTCTTTCAAAATAGAACGCTTTTTAAAGAAAGGTTGCGCATCGGAGCAAATAAAATTATTGAATCCAGTCCAAAACATAAAATTCAGATAAAACTCACCTAAAATCTCCTGAATTATGTTGAAATATGTATTTTGCTTTATTACTAACCACTGATGTCCCGCCGTCACAAATGTGAAAATTTGTTGAAAACGCGTCCATTTAAACTGAGTCATATCTACAAGGAAAGTCAGTCGTTAATTATAAATACTTAATTAATGAGCAGTCAACAACCACAATACTGAAACTAAGTTTGACCACTACAATACTAGGGATGAGGTATTCACTATCGATAATTTACCAAGGGTGTCGCCGGCAATGGAGAGAAGAAATTTGTCATATGGGGGATGAGGAAAAGAAAGGTCCTAAGCCACGGACTAGCAAAAAATAGGATTCCGCGCCGTGATATTAGCAAGTGAAGTACCTTAATGCTAGTGTGTGTGAGGTTACGGGGTATACCAGTTACACAATTTTTTCTCACTTAGATAATCATATATCCACAAATACTTTAATATTATTGTTTTTACACTTTATCACAACGCACAACGGCATTTTTAAAATATTTTATTGCTACGCAAACTGATCTGTCAAAGACGATGGCAAATCTCATAATGGCGGCTGATCGGCTTGTATTAGTGTAAGTGTATGCGTGGGGCTATGTATTTACACGTTTACCGGCTTGTAATGTTGCCTCACTGTTATGTAAGGTGGTACGGAGTCCTTATTTTTTTACTCGTCTGTGGTCCTAAGCATTTATTTTAACGCTTTATACTTGCAGTGCCTATCATGTTTCGGTTGTTAAAAAAAACGATGCTAAGTATTGGACTTACAGCACTACGTACTCTTTAACGGAAAAATAAAGCTTTTATGTATATTATTTGAGATTAGAATAAATGTTCAGAAATTTTTTCATGATAAAATATAAATATAGTTTCCTCCTAATCATTTGCGTTTTTTTTTTGTTAAATTATTAACCACTTTAATACGAAAATGACGCTATTTTTCATAAAAAAAAAGTATCTGTCTACAATGTGTACATTTAATTATATTCAGAACATTGACCAGACACATTTTTTCTGTAAAATGCTTCTCTCATAGCAAAGTTTATAAATGTGATAGTTTTGGTGCACGGATGTAAAATTAATCGAACAGTGTTCATAGCGCGAGTTTAATTTGCACGGGTTGAAGGAGAGTTTGACATGATGTATCTTGTACACGAATATTTTGTGCTCCTCTTCCATAAAACAAATGTAAACAATTTTTAAATCACATGAGATTTCGAGCTGACCGATCAAGAACCCATCCAATATGTACTTATCCTCAGTTAACGATACATATTTGCGTATCATATATCTTCAAATTGGGGTTTTTGCTTAAATATGAAAGGATATATAAATCTATTTACATATATATATATTATTATATATTTTATATAATATATATATATATATATATATAAAATATATATAACTCTTATCTCTCAACCTGATGAAGAACCTCCTCAACTACCTACACCGACTGAAAGTGAGCTAAGTCGTTACAAATAATATAATAATACCTATTGTTGATAATTTCTCTCGAAAGTTTCAATAATATAAGTATCTTCAGGCTAGAAAATACTGGAAACCTTATTATTATTAATTAATTAATTTATATAATAAACGTTTCGATATAGCACATCACTATCGCGTATGTGCGTTATCGTGTATCAGAGGAAACGCAACCGGATTCATCGATGGAATTTACGTCGTGGACACAAGTAACAAATATAAAATAATATATATAATTACATTACATAGTGACAGTTTGGGAGGTCACAATTTATAAATGTAAGATGGGACAAGATTTTTGCACAGTTTTTTTTGTTGATTCTTGATGATTGTATAAAAAAAATAACAGTAGGTACAATAAAATGATGAGCAGTTTAATAAATAAATACACATATTGTATTGTACTAGGCCAAAAATGGATTTATTTAAGAGTTATTTTCTATTTTTTGCGCACGATAACTCAGACACAATTAAAATCGATCTCAACACTCGATTCAATGTATTATATCGTGGCAAGCTCACTTTACATTACGTGCTTATATGATATATACGTCTAGACTCTAAATAGAGTCTCTTGCTGTTAGACAACCGATAAAAACAGGCCAGGAATATTAGTTTAGTATACGTGTAGTTCTAAACTCAATTTTTTTCGACGTTTTTACAGATGTCATAGTCTATCTAGACGTATAAATGATCTAAGATTACGTGTTAGTTTCATAACGATAGTACCTACAATAATTATTACGCAAAAATATTGGTATATGAGTCCGCAAACAAATTCGCAGGCAATAATATATACACTACAATGGATTCAAAGTCAAAGTCAAAAAAATCTTTTTTCACTGTAAAACTTTCTAAGTTATTTAGTCAAGTCAGGATGAAGTACAAAAGTTATAATAGCATTCAAATGAGTATAACAATATTCATTAACAAAATTTAGAACATTAATTCCAACTATCTTTATCATTCAAATAATCTTTCACATTATAATAGGCCTTAGATGTTAATTTATTTTTTACGATACATTTAAATTTTTTAATATTTTAAGATTAAAACTTTTGCTTAAAGACTGGCTGTTGTGTTTAAATATTAAATAAATAATAATAATAATATTGACAGCCACAAATTATTTTGACCCAAACTAGGCATAGCCTGTGCTTAGTACTTTCTTGAACATACATAAATACTTATAAAAATCCATGACATGGAATCAAAAATCCATAATCATCATAATATAAATGTTTGCACCTATAAGTTTCTTTATACTTAATGTTTTTTTTAGATAAGGAGGGCAAACCAACGTACGGGTCTCCTGGTGTTAAGTGATCACCATCGCTCATATTCTCTTGCAACACCAGAGGAATCACAGGAGCGTGGCAGGTGTAGGCGCTTTTTTTTACCCATGTCGTATCATCCCGAAACAAGGACGCTCATTCCACAGCTTTATTGTACGTGGAAAAAGCTTCTTTAAAACCGCACTGTGAAGGACCGCCACACATCCAGATGGTGGGAATGATATCCTAATTTGTGTGGCGTGTCGTGTGCAGGTGGAATTCGGCGGCAGGATTCAGAGAATCCTAGAATTTAGAGGTCCAAAACAACGACGAAGTATATAACTGGGTAATTTATTTTATATTGATTAAGCAAAACAGAGTACATAATAAACGTAATTTAACCGTTTGTGGTTTTGTATTAATTATAGAACGCAAAACAATGTGATAACATTTTCCCTTTAGTATGCTTCAAAGTTATCCTTATGGTTGGATAGATAACGGCTAGATCAATTGGCGTTGCGTAGAGACGTCTCTTCATTGTGTGTCTTCTACCGCATTTATCACAGGGAGTGTTCCGGAAAGCTGTTTGCCCTGATCCCTACCGTTCAATTCGTATATCATCCTCATTATTTTGATGTGTTACGGTCATGTTCACTAAACTATGAAATGAGTTTCCATACGTGGTCCAGCATACGGCATGGTTACCCTAATAAAATGAAAGCAAAGGGGAAGCCTGGCAGTTAGCCTGGATATAGCGAAGGCCTTTGATCGTGTATTGCACAAAGCGCTCGTCTCAAAACTGCCATCATTTGAGCTTTCCGAGAGTTTATGCAAGTGGACCTCCACATTCCTCACTGGGCGCAGCATACAGGTCGTTGTCGCCGGTTATTGAATGAATCCGAAGCCTGTGAACGCTGGATACTTCCAACATACATTGCTATGCAGATGACAGCACTGGTGATGCCATATACCCGGGCCATGCAGTTCTCTCTTGGAAAATCGTCGACCATTTCCGGGAGTCTATCGACTCCTCTCTTGAGAAGGTCGCGGAAATGAACCTTGTCCAATTTAACCTCTAGAAGACTCAAGTTTTTTCACTAAAATAAACCCCATTTGTCGTATCACCGCTTTTCGACAACACTTCCCTTTAAGCCTCGGCTAGTATCGAAATACTGGGTCTCGAAATGTTGAGCGATTGCAATTCCGCGGTCATCTGGAGGGAAACGCCAAACTGACTTCCAAGAAGCCGGCCAACATTCTAGCGCTCTGCAAAGCGCAGTACTGGCCACATATGGAGTATTGCTGTCATCTCTGGTCTGGTGCACCCCAGTATCAGCTCGATCCATTTGACCGCATGCGATTGGCGGGGACCCAGTGCTCTGTGAACGGCTGGATTACTTGGCGTTGCGTAGAGACGTCGCTTCGTTGTGTGTCTTCTATCGCATTTATCACGGGGAGTTATCATGTTATAACAGATATGTTAATATTCGCTCAAAATTAAAAGTCTACTTTTTGACCTAACTAGTGCACCGATTTTTTTCATGTTTTGTATATCGTCAGCAAATGTTATAACAAGTATGTGGCTACATTTAATTCATAGATGTAAAATACATACTGTATGAACTGCGTATTGTGGTCTCCAGACCCAAACTGCGAACGTAAGCAAAATATATATTTTTTAATTGTAATGACATTTTTAAAGGGTTTACCCAGTGTAAGAATAATTCCAAGCTGTTTGAAGGCCCTGGAAACTATGCCATCGATATGGTAATTGAAAAATTGAAAATGAAGTTTGCTAATTAACGCTACTGGGCTTGCCTACAATTACTTATGTAAGATTCCAACCATATTATTAGATCGAATTGTGACATGCTATAAAAGTAGTTTCTTTACGATTACCATAAGCGAAAAATGCAATGGCTGACCCCAGGTCAAACAGCCGCAACAGTGCCCGAAAGCAAAGCTTACCAATAAAAAGGTAATGGTAACTGTTTGGTGGTCTCAGCATGGTGTTATTCAATATAGCTTTCTCCGATCTGGTGAAGCAATACCGGCAAATGTCTACTGTGCCGAACTCCAAATAATGATAGCAAAACTAGCAGTGAAACAGCTCCGACTCATGAATCGATCTTCACCATTAATACTCCATGATAACGCGAGTACTAATACAGCACGAGAAACCGTTTTAACTTTACAGGAACTGCATTTAGAAACCATTTGTCACCCTCCGTATTCGCCAGACCTTGCTCCAATGGACTACCATTTCTTCGTGATTTGAACATTTTTCTTCTCAGGAGGCAGTACAAAATGCTTTCACACAGTTTGTCGAATCTAGATCACCACAGTTTTATCGCAAAGGCATAAATGACCTTCCTATTAGATGACAGCAATGTATAGATAATAATGGTAGTTATTTTGATTAAATAAATATGTTCAATAAAAAAACAACTAATTTCAATTTTTAGTACAAATCGGTAATTTCATACTTTACATACTCTTAGCAAGAACTACTGTAAAATTCAAATATTTTTTTTGCAAGGCAAAGATATATATATTTTTCAAATACTTTTGGTGGCTGGTCTTCTTCAGGGTCAGTCGAGGTTTGTTTATTTTATCAAAATACACACTATCACTACAGAAAATTCCGATACGATAGAGGTACATACATTTTTATACTTACATATTTTTATAACATATAGCTGACCCGGCAAACGTTGTTTTGCCATATAAAGTATAATTCACGCGATAGTTTTATAAGTAATAAAATATTGCCTATATTATAGCCTGTACATCATTTTGTTCTATTGTCAATAGTTTTTGCAGCGCACGCAAAAATAGGTTTTCGATTTTACACCTTGTGTTACAAAATAGCAATTTTATTACGGATCCCTAATTTAGAAAAAAAAAAAAAACATAGCCTATAGCCTTCCTCGATAAATGGACTACCCAACACTGAAAGAATCATTCAAATCGGACCAGTAGTACCAGAGATTAGCGCGTTCAAACAAACACTGCAGCTTTATAATATTAGTATAGATTTTAAGTAATGCTGCTCTCGTGAATTCGTCTGAGTGCAACAAAACAGATCCGTTAATATGCTATACGTACATAGAGGCTTGTTTTTTTTTCTCAAAGTAATTAATAATAATATACGATACATACAAGTTTGGTACTTACCTTATTCTACTTAGAAAAAAGGTTTTTTAGAACTATAATGTAATATGTAGAACGTCATAAACGGTGGAGATATTTCCTTTGATATCTCAGAGGGAGAAAGAGAGGGGGGAGTAGGTACAGTAACCAAGCTAGATGCTAAACTTGAAATTGACAAAAATAAAACTGTGCTAGAAATATCCCATATATTTATTAAAGGCTTAGATAAAACGATAATTTGTAAACACAACTTAAATCTAACTAATATTTTTAACAAAACATATAAATAAAGAAAATTATAGTTTAACATAAGATTTATCGGAATAGGCCTGTATGTTTTTTTTTTAATATTTCAGAGTTTTACCCTGCTGTTTGCCTAATTCAGTCAGTCCCGTTACCTTATATACTGTTATCTAGAAATAATATATCAACCAAAGATGTCAGGGCATTGTGACACTCGAAAACGATATACTTGAGTGTATTTTGATAGTCAGTAATGTTTACACTTACACCCAAGTGTTTATTATCAAATAAGAATATTTCAAACTATTTTTCAATTTCACAAATTCAATTTGAAAACAAAATTTATGAACGATGCGCGACTCGAACCCGCGACCTCTCGCGTTCCATGCAAGTGCTCTTGCACTGAGCCAAGCGTTCGATTGACATATCGTTGATAAAAAGTCCCGCATCGTTCATAAATAATGTTTATTAATTTAGCTTGTGTAATTAATAGTGAGGTTCGTCACTTTAAAAATTACAAATTATATTTCAATTTACTTGAGTGGGAGGCTCCTTTGTACAAGATGCCGGCTAGATTATGGGTACCACAACGGCGCCTATTTCTGCCGTGAAGCAGTAATGTGTACTTACTGTGTTTCAGTCTGAAGGGCGCCGTAGCTAGTGAAATTACTGGGCGAATAAGACTTAACATCTTATGTCTCAAGGTGACGAGCGCAGTTGTAGTGCCGTTCAGAATTTTTGAGGTTTTTCAAAATGCTGAGAGGCACTGCATTGTAATGGGCAGGGCGTATCAATTACCATCAGCTGAACGTCCTGCTCGTCTTGTATTGTCCTTATTTTCATAAAAAAAAAATTACTTGAGAAATACTATGTAAGTACGCGCAGCTGGCAACACTACCTGTCTCCTTTTTTCTTACTGTTGTAATCATGCCATCGTTTTTATATGTTTTTAATATGCCAGTGCATGGGACCCAATACTCGGTTAATTTGTGAGATTATCTTCGAATATCAACTAAGTTAATATTTCAACAAACAAGTGCCTGGTGGTTCTAAAACCCAGTAGAAAATAGCCCAGTCTCGCAAACACTTGTGACGATTATGTGACGAATTACATAGTATCTCTTCTGTCGATCTTGTCTAGAAAGAGTACCATTATTGATGACATCTCGGTGAACTGTCAAATTAGTATTTCATTTAATTAATGTACTCTTATGTTAAGGATTGGTCTCCGCCGCGCTACAACTAGATACCGCACTACCTAAAAGCAATAGCTTTTTTTTATTACGGCAACTATTAGATGCTTGTGTGCGTGGAATCTTTCGAATTTTTTAACATGCGGTTCATGTTATTTTATATTCAAACTAGCTGACCCGGCAAACGTTGTATTGCCATATAAAGTATAATTCACGCGATAGTTTTATAAGTAATAAAATATTGCCTATATTATAGCCTGTACATCATTTTGTTCTATTGTCAATAGTTTTTGCAGCGCACGCAAAAATAGGTTTTTGATTTTACACCTTGTGTTAAATAGCAATTTTATTACGGATCCCTAATTTTGAAAAAAAAAACACATCCTATAGCCTTCCTCGATAAATGGACTACCCAACACTGAAAGAATCATTCAAATCGGACCAGTAGTACAAGAGATTAGCGTGTTCAAACAAACAAACAAACACTGCAGCTTTATAATATTAGTATAGATTAAATAAAAGTTTGATAGAACATGAAATTGCTGATGATGATACCGGCTAGGATTATGGGTACCATAACGGCGCCTATTTCTGCCGTGAAGCAGTAATAATATAATATATAATATTGATATATATAATATAATATTAACACACTTTTTACACGAATTCTCTTGCCCCAAGTTAAGCATATATAGCCTGTGTTATGGGTTACAAGACAACGATATATTTAATAAAATATACTTATTTAAACATAAATAAATTCATATAAACATCCATGACTCGGAAACAAACATCCATATTCATCATATAAATGCTTGCACATACCAGGATTCGAACCCGGGACCACTAGCTTAGTAGTAAACACAGTAATGTGTAATTACTGTGTTTCGGTCTGAAGGGCGCCGTAGCTAGAGAAATTACTAGACAAATCAGACTTAACATCTTATGTCTCAAGGTGACGAGCGCACTTGTAATGGCGTTCAGTTTTTGGGTTTTTCAAAAATTCTGGGCGGCACTGGGCAGGGCGTATCAATTACCATCGTCTGAACGTCCTGCTCGTCTCATCCCTAATTGCCATAAAAAAATGTCTATGCCTGTCCGACTATCTAGTTGGAGCGCAGCGGAGACCAATCATTAATCTAAGATTGTACTGTTACGTCAATTTATTTATACATTAATACATCAATGAATATTAGGATAGATAACCGCAATAATTTTGGATCTTATTCACGAGAGCATTAGCCTGCATTTTTATTTTTCACGGAACCAAAGACAACAGACTGCCGCGTCATCTGTCAGATTTTCCCGCGTTGTGCAAGTGATTTGGCGCGTCCGCGAACGCGAATTTCAGCCTATACGCTTCTGCGACGAGCATGCTTATGTTTGAATCAGTCCAGTTCTGAGTGGGAACGTTCTGTAACAGTATCATGAGCCCCTGGAAGTCTCTCTCTTGCATCAGTCTTTTCCGCCAGTGTAGTAAGAATGCGGCGCACACGTAAAGTTGAAAAATGGCAAAACCGTCAGATTCGGCCAAGTATGTGTCCCAGAGACGTATCGTGCACGGAAGTGGTATTTCTCTCGTTAGAAGGTTATTCATCCACCGGAATGAGAACTGGAGGTAGTCCACCCCGTGGCTCTGCAGGTGCTCATGGAGCGGTAAATCTATGCGCCTTATAAGCTCCTTCAGTTGATTTACCTGTCGAAAATGTTTTCATTAGAAGTAGACTTAGATGATTTACGGCCGTTCCCAATATACTATCTATAGATAGAGATAAATTACTACCTTCTACTGACAGTAATTAGATGTCCCAATATACCTGATAACTCATTCTTATCGTCTTATATTGGGATGCGTGAATTGCAATTTCCATACAAACTTATATCGCTGGTAAGCTATACGTCCTCCCATTGACAGACAGCGTGTACGGATAAGGAGAGTTACCGTCGATAAGTTTATTGGGACAGAAAAGTCAACGATAGTTACGATTTTTATCTCCAGTAAGAGATAGACTGAATATTGGGAACAGCCATTATACGTCTTGAAAGACTATGACAGATGTGAAAACGTCAGATGTCAATAAGTTTATTGAGGTTGACAGTTAACCTCTTTTTTGAGCAATGCACGCACACTAACGCAAATGTCAGACGTAGCTTGTCACGCACACTAAAGTAATAAACCTGGCCTTTTTTCATCGGTTAGCAGCAAGAGACTCTATCTATACGTATAAATTATGTAAGGAATTAGGTTGGCAAAATTTATACTTATGCTACGATATTATGATTTAAATTCTAATAAATAAAGTTCTATTAATATCACTAAGCGTAAAAAGTGGCTTAGAATATAGTTCTATAGATTGTTCACTGTTAAGTTAACAATTGCAAAGTCACAAGCATTACACCAATATATATATATACAGGGTGTCCCAAAACTCAACGATAACCTGGTACCGGGCGAGAGGCCAAGGTATACCAGTTATGAAAAAAATAAGAAAAAAAATCTATGTCACTTAGTCAAGCGATGATAGACATTTTTCGAAAATGTTAAAAATTTGACACCCTTTGTAGCATTTTTAGGTACTGTGATCGCAATTTTCACAATTTTACAGTGATTTTTTTAATAATGTTATCTCAAATAACAGTGCTATTAATGGTAACCACAAATGAAAGTAATAATCATTGTTAACTAAGTAAAATAAATTAAATTTTGACGAGTTATGGTTTATAAAATTTATGACAGTCAACTTTGACACTCTACGTTGGAAAAAAAATGTACTACACTACCTATGGCAACTTTTTTTAAAAGATGGCCCATTTAGTCTAGATTTCAAAATAGTACAACACTTGCCACTTTTCTTGCCAATAAAACTGCTATTTCGTATGCTATGTGTAGGGATCACCCTCAGTAAAAAAAAAAAACCTGATATTCTTTTGTTTGAAAAGTTCGAAGTCTCCATTGTTTGTAATGAACAAAAGTGATAAAAAGAAATGGATAGTAGTTATGGTATTTGTCAAAACGAGACGTCACTATCCGTCTCACTCACAACGACTCATCAGTCGTTCATAATAAAATTTAAACAATAACATTTAGTACGCATCGTTTCTTCATTTACTGCGCATCTCTCGTAATCGTGCTACTTTCGTACTATCGACTTTGGCTTGTGTTACCCTGGACTTGATAATCTATCCGTACTTGACGACTCTGGCTTTGTTTTTTGGACTTTGTGCTGTGCAAACTGTGTGTGAACAACATGCCGCATTTGTACACACCGCAAGAATATGCATCTTATCTACGGTGAGTGCCATTGTAATGCCTCTGCGGCAGCTCGACTGTATCGGGAGAGGTACCCGAATGTGGAGCGGCACCCAGATTATCGGAAGGACGATTACCCAGTGCTCGTACATCTGGTGGGAGACCTCAAGGAAACTACGACGCTGAAGTTGAAAATGACCCCAGTACCTCAGTACGTGCGATTGAAATTGCAACGGGTGTGGCGAAGAGTACCGCACATCGAATTTTAAAACGATACGATTTTCATCCTTACCATGTACAACGTGTGCAGAGCTTGTTACCACGTGATCACGCACCCAGAGTTGATTTCTGCAGAACCATGTTAGCGAAAATTCGTGAAGATCCGGATTTTCTAAATAAAGTTTTGTGGACTGACGAATCGACATTTAAAAGAGATGGTTATTTAAACTTACATAACCTTCATAGTCGGCATACGGAAAACCCGCATTTGATGCGTGAGGATCGATCCCAATACCAATTTAAAGTCAACATGTGGACAGGAATATTAAATGGTCAAATAATTGGACCATTTGAATTCACTGAAAATTTAGATGGCGCCACCTACTTGCATTTTCTTCAAAATGATTTGCCGACATTGCTAGAAGATGTACCACTCAACATCTACAGAGAAATGTGGTATCAACAAGATGGTTGCCCAGCACATTATGCCCGGCCTGTAAGAGAATATTTAAACGAATTATATCCCGGTAAATGGATCGGACGCCTTGGACCAATTTCATGGCCCCTCGGTCCCCAGACCTGAATCCAGTAGATTTTTTTACTGGGGATGCATAAAAGAAAA
Organism: Leptidea sinapis; assembly: GCF_905404315.1. Taxonomy (NCBI): domain Eukaryota; kingdom Metazoa; phylum Arthropoda; class Insecta; order Lepidoptera; family Pieridae; genus Leptidea; species Leptidea sinapis. The sequence goes on from NC_066277.1 coordinate 3,001,841, forward strand.
GGTCTACTCAAAACCAATTCAAAATGTAACAGAATTGCGCCAAAAATTGATGCAGCATCAGAAGAAATCAATGCGAGGAGATTTGCAAGACTGGTGAACAGGTCGTTTCTGAGGCGATGCAGAGATTGTATTCGTGCTGGAGGGAAACAATTTGAGCATCTGCTTTAATTTTAGGATAATAAAGTGTTACGATAATTTACCGTTTTATTTTGATTAAATTTTCCATGAGTTCCTTTCGCAAAAAATACGAAATAGCAGTTTTATTGGCAAGAAACCGGGCAAGTGTTGTACTATTTTGAAATCTAGACTAAATGGGCCATCTTTTAAAAAAACTTGCCATAGGTAGTGTAGAACATTTTTTTTCCAACGTAGAGTGTCAAAGTTGACTGACATAAATTTTATAAACCATAACTCGTCAAAATTTAATTTATTTTACTTAGTTAACAATGATTGTTACTTTCATTTGTGGTTACCATTAATAGCACTGTTATTTGAGATAACATTATTAAAAAAATAACTGTAAAATTGTGAAATTGCGATCACAGTACCTAAAAATGCGACAAAGGGTGTCAAATTTTTAACATTTTCGAAAAATGACTGTCATCGCTTGACTAAGTGACATAGATTTTTTTTCTTATTTTTTTCATAACTGGTATACCTTGGCCTCTCGCCCGGTACCAGGTTATCGTTGAGTTTTGGGACACCCTGTATATACTAGCTGATACCCCGCGATGTCGTTCGCATACGTATTTTTACACCTTTTTTTACAATTTTTTTTGAAAAAATTATATAGCCTATAGCACTCGGGGATAATGTAGCTTCCCAACAGTGAAAGAATTATTCAAATCGGTTCACACACATTTAAATACATACATTTAAAAAAAATACGGTTTGCAATCCGGGAGTGCCGACAGAAGTAAAAACTAAAATAAATACAAGTTTAACTATCGCCTTAGGGAGAGTCTTCGCTAATGACAAAGCCTAAAAATCAAATAATTAAACTGTAAAAATATTTCACGGCTGAGATTCAATCCCTCGACCTCGAGGTGTTTCGGCTTCGCAATCACAATGATTCAACCACTGGTCCAATGACCGTATGATCATTAAGTCGAAATAGCCGAACTATAATTAGTTAGAAGTATAAATCCTTCATACATAACTCCAACGACTGTCTTACGAATTTTGGATCAGGCCACGTGTTCTGACGCGAGTTTACCATTTTATACCCATCCCAAGAAAAGTGCAAAAAATGGATCCATCTGTTAACTAAAATATAAAATTATTACCTACTTTTAATTGATTATTAGCTAAATATCTAAAAAATGCCATCATTTGGATCATTAACGATATATCATCATCATCAGCCGGAAGACGTCCATTGATGGATAGAGGCCTCCCCCAAAGATTTACACGGCAATCGGTCCTGCGCTGCCCTCATCCAACGTATTCCGACGATCTTGACCATGTGGTCAATGGTCGAGATCACAAGATCAAGAATCACAAGATGGACCGACGATCTCGTCCATCTTGTGGGGGGCCTAAACACACAGCGTCTTCCGGTACTTGGTCGCCCATTCGAGGACTTTACTGCCCCAACGGTCATCTTTCCGTCGAACTATGTGCACTGCCCACTGCCACTTCAGTTTCGCAATCATTTGGGCCATGTCGGTGGCTTTGTTTCTCCTACGGATCTCCTCATTTCTGATTATATCTCGCAGGGTAACTCGGAGCAGCCCTCTCCATTTCCCTCTTAGCGACTATGAGCTTTCTTGTAAGGCCCACAAAAACGTCTGCGTACCGTAATATCGATATAACTATCCAAATTTATTATTGAGTTCAAACAGGAGGCAACTTTTCCCCAACGAGCCCAACTAAGCCGAGCGTGGCGGTGGTTCAGTTTTATTCATTCCCAACAAATGTTTAGCGCACAATAGAAGTGCACACAATAAAAATAGAAAATAATATAAACCTTATACTGTATCCCTAGTTGAGCGAATATATAATTATCCTGTATGCTGTCCAAAAACTTTGACAGGCACCAAAAAGAGTCGGCCTCTATAATATCTCTCTGGTCCTCGGTCAAAGAGTCTAGAGGAAAGTTATCTAACTCTTTGTCCGGAGCAGCTTCCTGGAGGAAGACCATAAAGAAGGGAGTGACCAAGTCATTGATCCCCTGGACGTAGCCTGAAGCTGGATGCCGGATAGCCCAAATATATAGGATTCTCTCGAAGATCACCTGAAACGTAAAAAAATGTCAGTTACAAATTCAAATATTTTTATTCAAAATTGGATGTGACATCACATATTGAAAGTCAAAAGCTACCACGCATTCCAAAAGGAATGCCTCACACCTGAGAAGAATGGGCGCAAGAAACTCAGCGGGCTTTTTTTTTCATTAAAATATGTTTACAAAGTATTATTGTAGAATTAAACTTATTATTGAATAGCCTGAGGGCGGTAACCTTTACCCCACAAACGCCTCTTAACAATTCTTTTGAATATCGTAATACTTTTGTTTTGAACATTTTCTGGTATCTTGTTGTAAAAGTGTATACTTTTACACACACATATATATATATGTATATATATATTTATTATGAGTATTCATCGCCCCACAAAAGACTTACTAACTCGACTTAGCCGATTAGTAGGCATTATAAGTTTATGTCTTATGTTCCTGGTGTTAACATTATGATTATGACAGTCTCTTGCAAATTCATTTATGTGTGTTACAATACAACCAAGCAATGGCAAAGTGAGGGCTATCACTTTAAAAAGTAATAACAAATTGTTTAAATATGTAATGTTCCAAAAACATATGCTCGCAATTTAACAGCTATAATAATCTTAGAGCCTACTGACCAATCCCTGGCCGTGGCTTAAATCCTGATAAATTTTTTGGCAAGGTAAACCGACAACCCGCGATCCCATATCTATCTCACTTGCTCTCGTATGCAATCGATTATGACCCGTTTCAACATTTAGTTCCTATTTAGTCCGCGCACCCGAGCGCAGGCCGCGGAGCGATTTATCAAGTAGGTATCACCTAGCTCAAGCGACTACTCACGTCAATTTCAACACGTCCATACAAGTTAGTTGACACCAAAGAGTATAATAATATATAGGGAAAAGAGAGACCTCTCTACGCATTATGAGCTGTCTATTTGAAAACTAGCGCCATCTGGAGATTGGCCCCGAAAACAACTATATATAAGCTCGTAATTACAAAATTCTTATTATATAACTAACTCTGCTTTTTAATGTAAGTATTGCAATTTTTTACCAAGTTGAAATTGCGCGTAGAGTTAGTTATTTAATTTTGTCACAACATAGAAAATAAAGGATAGATTTAGTAGTGTAAATATGCAAAATGGAACACGAGAGCTACATACATGCGCAAACGCTAGAAGTAGCCGCCATTTTATGACCAGTGAGCAGTGACACAATAGTTATTTATGCAACTGTTGTGTAATAAGGGTTATTAAAACACGAATGTGGATTTATCACACGAGGCGAAGCCGAGTATAAGCGAATAGTATCACATGAGTGTTTTAATACCTAATTATCAACAGTTGCATACAAGACTTTATCTACACCCAGAATATGAATCCTCTAAAAGATTCTGGAACAGTTAGCTTACTTACCTAATATCATTCATTACTGATTATATACAAATAAACTAAGTATTAATGAAACAATTATTTATTTTAGTAGTAATTTACATTTTGTATAGTGCAATAATTAAAATTCACTCGAATATAATGTTCTTTTGCAGTGTTTAAAATGAATCGCTCATTTTTTGTAAACAAAATAATAAAAATATCGAAGAAAAATGGCGGGGATTCGAATAACGTACTTTTTTTTTTACGGCGTGCGACGTTCTGGGAGTGTGGAGCGCGCTTAACGAAAATGTTCTTTTTTGAAATTCATACAGATACCACGCATCGAGCAATAAGAATGTGGCTGTATGTTGAAACTCTTTGCGCATGAAGGGATAAAAAAAACATAGGAGTGTTGTAATGAAATTCAGTACAACATTACAACACTCTTTTGGATGATGTAATGGTTATTAGAACATTGGGTGTGTTAATGTTGGCAATAAGCTAACTGTTTCAGAATCTTTAATAGAGGATTTAAAGCATGGGTGTAGGTAGATAAATATAGAAAAGAGCTTCCGTCCCGCGTCCCGCGCAATAGTAGCTTCAGTTTGAACAGAGCTTTATGTACATATTTATTTTACTGTTATATTTGAAAAAAAAAACAGATTGCACAGTTACTCCCTTCTATTCTACATGCTCCCATTTTTTGGTAATTATAAACTAGTGGGGTATATACAGAGTAAGTTCGGATAAAGTGTAAGTCCGGATAAAATTTAAAAGTTACATTTTTTTTTGTGTTACAGCACACTCAACCAGCGCAACACATCTATAGGCGGAGACTGCTGACTGAATGAACTGACGAAGGCTAGAACAATACCGAGTATTGCACAATGTTTAGAAGTTACCAGTGGGAGGCTCCTTTGCACAGGATGCCGCCTAGATTATGGGTACCACAACGGCGCCTCTTTCTGCCGTGAAGCAGTAATGTGTAAACATTACTGTGTTTCGGTCTGAAAGGCGCCGTAGCTAGTGAAATTATTGTGCAAATGAGACTTAACATCTTACGTCTCAAGGTGATGAGCGCAATTGTAGTACCGTTAAGAATTTTTGGGATTTTCAAGTATCCTGAGCGGCACTGCATTGTAATGGTCAGGGCGTATCAACTACCATCAGATGAACGTCCTGCTCGGTTCGGCACACGAAATAAGTTATTTAAATTGTACCGACTTGCCCTGTATTCAAAGTTACCCCAATGCACCTTATTGAAAATATTAAATATTGTCTAATTATACCTGGACAGTGATTTGTTGAAACAATGCTACCAGAGGGCTCATACGCGGTATATCAATATGAATCTGTCTGTATGTATCTTCCTCTCTCTCTGCATCATAGTACTGTCTCACTAGATGCTTGTAGTCCGCCCTCTTTCGTTCTAATGTTTCAGTCCGTCGTTCTGTGTTTGCAGGTAGATAGCCTGCCAGTAATCGCCATGCCACTGCTCTCGCCTGAATTTGAAATATTATGTTATAACTAAATTGATTATTATTGAGAATTAACACTCAGAATGAGTTGTTTTAGTGCCACAAAACACTAAATGATAGATATATTACATCTATCACAATCATCATTATCAGCCGGAAGAGGTCCACTGCTGAACAAGATGATTGGTCATGCGGTGCCCTCATCCAACCCATTCTGGCAATCTTATCGGCGGGCCTACCAACACTACGTCTACCGGTCGCCATTTTAACACATTTAGTGCCCCATGGGCCATCGGTCTGTCGAGCTATGTAACCTGCCCACTGCCACTTCAGTTTCACATTCATCTGGGCTATATCAGTGTCATTGGTTCTCCTACGGATCACCTCATTTCTGATTCGATCTCGCAGGGAAACTCCGAGCATAGCCATCTCCATTGCCCTGAGCGACAATGAGCTTCCTCTTAAGGCCCATAGTTAGCGACCACATCTCCTTTCCGTATGTCATCACTGGCAGCACACACTGGTAAAAAACCTTCATCTTGAGACACTGCGGTATTTTGGACGAAAAGATTTTACGGAGATAATATATCTATACATGTAATAAAATCCTAATGTCCTGAATAATGTCACAACTGTAAATTTTATAATTTTATGATAAAACAATTTATACATCTCGGAAATGGTTTGATTAATTTTTAAACTAACAATTTGTTTTAAACTAATTGGTGAACAAATAACAAACTCTAATTCAAATGAAGCACACTAGCTGACCGACGGGCTTCAGTGGAATAAGCAAAAATGTTTTTAACCCAGTACCAGCTTCTTCCATTTGACCACATGCAACAAAGAGCTACTTGAATTATAGACAATCAAATTATCTCCGACTGGCTTAATTTATAGGCTCTTAGTAGAGAAGTTTCTCTCTGTATCTTCTACCTCATATGTTATAAGTGATCAGATTACTACTGGCAGCAGATTTCACCTCCTGACATAACATCAAAATTCCACATTTACTGTTTGCGTATTTCAAGTCAAAGTCAAAGTTTTTATTTGCATAAACATGTTAGATTGATGTTACATAAATATTATAAGGTACATGTTTGCCACATTTATGACGGGCAAATTTTATAAAATACATTTCTAAATCATTAGTAACAATAATATCAATTTAACAAAAGATTATTAGCAGTATTATATAATATATAGTCAAGTTTTTAGTTGAAAATATTAGTCTAATGAATATAAGCAGTTTTTACTAAGGTATATTTTCAATTTAGATGAGAAATTCCTATTTGACGATACCTCTCTTATTATTTTTGGGATGTGATTATAGATATTTATGCACATACAAAAACAGTTTCTCTGAAATAATGTAGTTCTACAGCAAGGTACTTGTAGTTTGGTGGGGTCCCTGGATGGGAAAAGAGAAGTGTTTTCCTGTTTACTGAATTTGCTAAAATTTTTTCGAACAAACATACAGCACTCAAATAGGTATAATTCAACAATAATTGTTAATAAGTTATATTTTTTAAATACGGGTCTGCAGCTTTCAAGGGGTCTTTTTCCCGCTGCAGCTCTCAAACATTTTTTTTGCGCTATTAAGACTCTATTTAGTAGTACTTAAGTGAAAACAGTAATGGGGTCAAACAAAAACAATTAACAAAAAACGGTAATTATCAGTAGAATTAACTTTTTGTGCAGTGTTTATCACAGACACCACCAACCACACCTATTTCTGACATGAATAAATGATGCCATTGTTCTGTTCAATTTCAGATTGAATGTCTGTGTAATTAGAAATACAGAGACAAACTATATGTCTCATTACACCTTACCATTACCTTAAGTTACAGATGTGGCTCAGCTCATATTGTGACTGTTGGGCTGATGATAGTCCTTATCATGTACAAGCCCTATAAAGATATTATAATACAGCTGTAGGGTGTTAATAGCGCTGAAGGCATTAAGATGATCTGTCTCTGTCATTCTGCCAGTGCCTTAATCACATATAATAAAGAATTTAATGCATAATTTATGTAACATATAGTTTTTTAATCTCAAAGTCTAAAAAAGAGGATATTTTCAACTAGCTGCCCTTAGTTTTGTAACTCTTCTTTAGCAAAAGACTTAGGTAATAATTAAAAAAAAAATATGTATCTATCAACTGCTATAGTCTATTTTTCCTAAATTGTCTTACGGCTGTTTTCAATAACATATCTCTAGTTACGGATATATTGCTATCACCATTTAATGACAAAATCTTATCTATCCATAGTTATGTCCAATATAGTTATATTATTAGTTATTGTCCAATGATATGTGTCGATAGGTTATTGTAATGTAAGTACGTTAAAAAGGATAGATTTGTCTACCTCTAGTAAGTTAAACTAAGGATAGATAGGTTATTGAAAATGCCCATTAGTCATTAAGAAGTGAATGAACATAAAAATCCCCACATACAAAGTTCCATATATATGCTCCCACTGACCTAGCAAAGCAAGAAATAAAGAATAAATTCTATGAGGACTTAACAACATGCCTTAATAAAACATTTAAAAATGTAATAATAATGGGAGATTTCAATGGCCAGATTGGTTCAAGATTTAGAGACGAAGAAAATAGTCTGGGCTTTTACTGCAACCGAAAGAGAAATGATAATGGGGAAAGGCTAGTGAACTTAGCACTCCAAAATAACCTAAAAATAATGAATACATACTATAAGAAAAAAAATAATAGAAAATGGACATGGATTTCACCCTGTGGGAAAGTAAAGAACGAAATAGACTTTATATTAACCAAGGACCAGAAAACCTTTCAAGATGTTGAAACAATCAACCACATGAATTTCAATACCTATCATAGAATGGTATGTGGAGCACTTGCTAATATTGGGACAAAGAAAAGTAGACCAACTATAACACCTACTAACTTCCTGAAACAAGAGATACCAGCAGAAATAATGGAGTTAACAAAACAAAATCTACAAAAACTAATTAATAAGAAATCTGTACAGGACAAATATGAGGCCTTACAAGATGAGCTTATCAGTCTGGGCAATAAACTTAGAGCAAATCCACAGAAAAAAGACAAAATTGGAGAACAAGCAAGGAAACTTATGACGAACAGAAAAAAACTACTGGAAGATAGGAAAACATATAAGAAAGAAATTGCGCCCATAAGCCAAGAAATAAACAAAAACATAAGAAAACACAGAAACATGATAAGAACTGACAGAATCAGATTTCATATAGAAAAAACAGGTGGAGTGAAAAAAGCCCTTCGAGAAATATGAGACTCATTAACCTGGATTCCAAAACTAAAAAATAACAACAATAAAGTTATTACAAAAAGAAAAGATATAATTAATATTGCAACAGAGTTTTATCAACAGCTCTATAAAGATGACAATCCAATAAAATTCACCAAAGATGATGGAAACAAAACAGTACAAAACGTTCTGCCGAAGTAGTAGTTCTGAAAGAGGTAGTTAAAGCTGTGTTATCCCAAAAAAATGAGAAGGCTCCAGGCCAGGATAGAATCACAAACGAATTATTAAAATCATCTCTAGAGGCCACATTAGACTCTGTAGTGGATATTTTCAATAATATATTAATATCTGAGGAGATACCAAAGCAATGGAAAACAACTACAATTACCCTACTACATAAAAAAGGAGACAAGGAGCAGATGAACAACTACAGACCTATAAGCCTTATGCCTAACTTATATAAAATATTTTCAAAAATAATCTTAGCACACATGACCAAAAAACCAGCCTATTGAGCAAGCGGGATTCCAAAGCAACTATTCAACCGTGGACCATATACATACACTAAAACAGATTATTGAGAAGTATAATGAATTTAGAAAGATATATTATGTAGCATTTATTGACTTTAATAAAGCGTTTGATTCCTTAAAACACCACAGCATCTGGGAAGCACTAAAAACCCAAGGCATAGAACAAAAATATATTAATATAATACAGCAAATATACAAAAACAGCAAGGCAAGAATAAAATTGGAATCCTTTGGTGAAGAATTTGAGATACGGAAAGGAGTTAGGCAGGGGGACCCTTTGTCACCAAAGCTATTTACAGCAGTATTAGAGCAGATCTTCAGAATTCTTAACTGGTAAAGAAAAGGTCTTATCATAAATGGAGAATATCTACATCATTTAAGATTTGCAGACGACATAGTACTATTGAGTGAGAATCCCACAGAGATACATGAAATGATCAATCAATTAGAGGAGGAAAGCACAAAAGTTGGGTTGACAATAAATACATCTAAAACAAAAGTCATGACAAATGGACCAAAGACAAAAATTGAATTAAGAGGTACAAGCGCAGAGTATGTGGATGAATATGAATATCTAGGCCAGACAATATCCCCAACGAATCAAATGGATAAAGAGATCAATAAAAGGATTGGAAACGCAATTGGTCATTGAAGGAGATCATGAAAAGTAAGGAGATTCCAGCACTAGAAAAAGGCAAGATTTTAAACACCTGCATAACACCATGTATGTCCTATGGATGCCAAACCTGGGCCCTTACAAGCAAAAATATGAGAAAACTGGAAGTATGCCAAAACACCATGGAGAGGAGCCTATTGGACATAAAAATAAAGGACAGAGAAAGACTAACGGACATAAGGGAAAAAACAAAGGTGATCCCTATAGCAAAAACTGTGAAAAAACTTAAGTGGAAATGGACGGGTTATATGATCAGAGGCCCAAACAAGCGGTCACAGAAACTCACCCATTGGTACCCGAGAGATGCTAAGAGAAAGAGAGGCAGACAGATACTAAGGTGGGAAGATGACATAAAGAAGGTTACTGGACCAGTTTGGAGTAGAGAAGCGCGGGAGAGAGAGCACTGGAAGGTCTCAGACGAGGCCTATGTCAGTGGACAAGCTAGACACATTGTTAAAAAATAGAAGAAATAAAATAAAAAAATAAACATGTTACTACATAACTAATGTCTAGAGCTAAAGGCTATCTTTATCTTTATTAGTCATTAAGATAAAAATCACTGACATGAAGGATGAGATTAGTTAAATAAAAAAATTTATACAGTTAATGAGCTTTATAGTAACACAAAGTAGCAACTCATAGCTAGGTTGGTAATTCTTTGGTTGTGGCACAAGTTATACTTTTGATAAGCTTTATTTAATTATTTTGATATTGTAAGTATTACCATCTTGTATCTTACTGAACAGTTTATTATTAAATTGGAATAATGTACTTCCCTCCTGAGGGACGTCTCCTGATCCCATATTTGCTTTTTTTATTAAAAAAAAAGATAAAATATGCATATTTTTGTATAAACGGAATCCGAATAATAAAACTATTAAATTAACTTGTCATATTATTCCTACCCAATACTTTTCATTCACTATTCTGTTCTATTATATTCAGGTCAGTCATTCATTCAATGATCTCCATCTCTATGAATTATCTCTGCTTGTCTGTACACCATATTTGTTTACTATTTAAAACAAGCAAGAAAAAAATTACTATAAATTACTAAGCTCTCAATAAATCAATCAACTTACCTTGATTGGTATACCAGACCAACTCAGCTGCTTTAACTCATCCAAATCTAGAACAGGATAGTTCAGTAACTGTTGGAATCTTTCTAATTTTGACTCACTACTTTCTTGTGTTGGTATGAGTGTTGAAGGGCGCACAGGTCTAGGTCGTCCAGGGTAGTGCCGGAAAGAACCGGAACCTCCAGGTTTCTTAAATTCAAATTTCTTTTCTTCCACTTCTTCTTGTGGTTTGACATTGATACTGACATTCTTGACGTCATCTTTGTTTACGTTCCTAGTGCTATTGCGATGAGAATTTATTACATTTAAAGCTACCGTATGCGATATGGCCTTTGATATTTTGGTATCTGCTATACCAGAGATTATTTCATCGTCTCCCAAGTCCCAGGCATCGTTCACAGATGCCTGAAACTGTTGATATGACGAACCTGACATAACCTTGTTTGGTTGGATACTTTGATGGGGTCTTCCGGGCAAGGCTCGCTGTGGAGTCCTCCAAAATGGTTCTGACAATAAACTGTTCTTGTCATGTTCGGGAGGGTAGCTTTCCATAATAACTTGAGGTAAGAGACATCATAAATAACTTCTTTACTACAAATAAATAACACAATGAAAAGTAAAAAGTTATATTTTGACACTGGTAAATTTTTGACATTTATCAACAAATTTCAAATGTTGAAATTTGACACTGACAGAACACGTAAATCAGTATACAGACTCTAGGACGTAGGATGAAGTTATTGTGCATGAACGAGTTTATTCTTACAACAATCGTAATAATAAAGCCTTTTATTCGGACAAAAGATATACAACAATGTTTCTTATACTACTGCACTGTCATAAATGTATTTGACAATTAAAATTATTCGCGTTTTTGGTGCTTCTTTACTTAGTGTAAGTCCGTCAAAAACAGCGGCAACTTGCCTGGCTGATATCAGGTCCGTCCCATCTTTTTTGTTGAATGTCTTTTTTCCTTTTAATTTCCCTTTAGTCTGTGTGAACCAATGTGTAATTATTTTCCTCCATTTATTATTTCATTTGACCATGTGTCCCAACTACTTCCATTTTAGCCTATTTATTTTTAGAGTTACGTCCTGTATCTGTTCGGTCTTTTTCTTAATGTAGATATTTGTTTTATTTGCACGTTGGCAAATAGAAATTAATTTAAATGTGTTTTGGAATGGCGCACGTTTGGCATCTTTATGATTGGTAGAATGCAAACATTAAAAAATTTGCTCTTTGTTGCTATAAGATTTTTGTCTTTCAATAATTAATAGCCTTAAACCCCAATACCATTTCTGTTTGCTATTATTTTTTCGAAATCTTTCAATAAGGACTAGGAAGAGGAGTAAAACTAGGAGACCCTCTATCACCGAAGCTTTTTACATCTGGTTTAGAGGAAGTCTTCAGAGCATTAAACTGGGAAGATAAAGGGCTCCAACTTCACGGCAAAGTTCTCTCACACCTCAGGTTTGCAGATGATATTGTATTATTCTCAGAAGACCCAATAGAAATGCAATTCATGATAAACTCACTCTGCCAAGAAAGTAAGAAAGTGGGCCTAGAAATGAATCAAGACAAGACAAAAATAATGAGTAACAGAGAACAGGTACCTATGAGTCTTAATGCGAAATTTATGAATATGTTGACGATTACATTTACCTAGGGCATGTTATGTCCTTCAAATCTTGCAATGAGAAAGAAATAGAACGTAGAACTAAAAGCACTTGGAATAAATACTAGTCGATGAAGGAAATTTTCAAATCAAATTTGCCAACGAAGCATAAAACAAAAGCTATGGAGACCTGTTTAATGCCATGCCTCACTTACGCTTGTCAGGCATGGCCTCTAACCAATAGAAACTTAGAAAAAAATTAAGTTTGTCAGAGAGGAATTGAGAGAAGTTATATGGGGCTAAGAATAAGAGACAAAATTGAAAATATCACAATAAGAAAGAAAACCAAAACAAAAGATGCAGCCTTATCTGTTCTACGTTTAAAATGGAAATGGGCTGGACATATACAAATAACAAAAGACAAAAGATGGTCCAAAGTAGTAGTCCACGAACTGGTACCATATAAATAGGAAACGAAATCGAGGTAGGCCTAATAAGAGATGGAGTGATGACATAGTAGAAACAGAAGGAAAGATGTGGACAAGAATTGCAAGAGACAGGGACGAGTGGAAATCAATGGGGGAGGCTTTTACCGCTAAAGGCGGTCCTTATGTCGAAAATAATAATAAATTATGTAAAAAAAAATTGTATTTTTATTTAAAATAGTGAAATACTAACACATACTAACAAATACAATTTATAAGTAAATATCTAAATGTATAGATGTAAGGAAATAAGGTTTTTACCCTATAACACAATATCATCGGCAAATCTTAATTGTGTAGTGTGACAAAGGCTGTGGAAGATCATTTCCGAAACAGCCTAGACAAGTTTTGGAGAGAGAAAATCTCCTTGTTTTATTCCTTTTTTTGTAATCTTAATCAAATCTCCTTTTTTTTGTCGCTGAATGTACGCCGAGGCCTTATATTTTTAATTTTTGATTAATTTTATATATTTTGCTTCTATCCCTTGTTCGTAAGGCCTTCGAGTAGTTTGTATGTATAACTAAGTCGAATACCTTGCTGTTATCGACAATGCTAGATTAGAATATATGAGTTGATATTCCGCATATTTTCAATGATTTGCCTAACAGCATGGGTATGATCCAGTACTGTGTAGTTTTTTCTAAAACCTGCCTGTTTCATTGGGTGTTGCCCGTCAAGTTTCCCTCAATTGGAATTCAAACTTAAATGCAGTTACTTAAACCTAGCTACTTGAATCTACCATAATATGTTCGGAAAAAGTAAAGCTCGTGAGAAGAATATAGAACTAACTTAACGACTACTATTTTAAATCAACTAGAGTATTTTAAAATACCTGTAATATACATAAAAAATTGTTAATAAAATTGGAAAAAGTATATCGTTTTAGTTAAAATTTTCCAAAGTGCAGGTATTATTATTTGTCCTGATAATAGAATTGTTTGTGCCTTTCGGGTGTAGGCCCATGGGATATCTAGTTATTTCTTCAGCCATCATAATGCTTTAAAAACGGTGCGTGCGACCATAACGTAGAAGTGAAAAGTTTATCAAAGCAAGTTTATAAAATGAAATACCTATGTCTTACATTAAGGATTGGTCTCCACTGCGGTCCAACTAGATACCACACTGCCTAAGAACAACAGCTTTTTTATTGCAGCAACTATTAGATGCCACGCACACAACGTGGCATCTTGACACAAAATGGCATAGCATACGTTTCGTGTTATAATATTACATTGAAAAAAATAAAGTACAAAATACTTACTGATGATAATATTATATTGTGATACCAGTGTCTTTCTTATTCATTATTGTATTATTTTCACAAAGTTTTACTACGCAATCCTACATTTTAGTTGCAATTATTAGCAAAGTTTTACAGAACATGTGGCTGAACGTCACACATTGTTCGAGACTGGCTCGAATACGCCCACTTGGGCATAGTATTAGATGCCGCACTTTCAGACTTCGCCTGCGGTAGCTAGTTGGAGCGTTCGGAGACCAATCCTTAATTTATGACCAATGTACAACTATGCCCTCCGAGCGAGTTTCACTTGGTCGACTCGAGCCGAGTTTGCCCTAAAGAGCGTGACATAGCCCAGTGTGATAGGTCAATCTTATTTCATATCCACAAAATAAGCTTCTCTAAGCACAGCGTACGTAAAGAAGACTTCCTTTTTAAAAAATCTATGGCATGCATTACAAATATTTAATTTATATTTTCCCGACCCCTGCAAACTTAATACATAAAACGCTTTATTCTTTTACTTGGCACTCGATTATTTATGTTAAAATGGTGTGGGGTTGTCTTTTTTCTTCTAATATCACACAGGAACAAAATTACATTATATTTTAACTTTTTTCAGGGCATAGTCAATGTTACATTATGTCAAAATAGATTACTTATTTTGATTTGACTTGTCATGATTATTTTAAACAGGCTGTATAAATACATGTTATTTTATTTTGTTTCTTATTAATATTGTAAATAATTCACCTTAAAATTTAAGATTTCAGCCGGTTCTAGACAAAGTATTGGTAAAATTGCATGTACAGCGTAACAAGAGAAAGAAGCATGATAACCAAAGTTTGATCGATAATGAAGCATACTGTTTGGTGTTGCTGATCGAAAATGGCAAGCTATAATGAAAATGCAGATCCATCATCTATGTTTGTTGACAAAGATAGGAGTGGCAGATCAACCAGAAAACTATCACCTTCAAGGTCAGCTGAAATTGATGCAGAGGTTATAACTGTTAAGGACTTTTTTGATTTTATGAAAACTGCATATCAAGTTTACGAACATTTAGAAGGGGAGGATGATGGAAATAAAATTGACTGGGAAGAACTAACGAAGTTGACGGTGTTAAATCATGTTATTGAACAAGGCGAGAGGGATTTATTGGCTCAGACCGCATTTACGGAACATAAGCCGAACGTTAGCAAGAGTGATACAGTTATTGAGAGAAAGAATAGCGCGGAGAGAGTTGAAAAGCGCTACAGTTGTAGTGAGATTGAAGGTAGGTTCCTCATCTAACCTATCTCTAACTATATGTTGTACCCGCGTAGATATCGGCCTATTATTTAAATTAACATTTTTCATGAACCGATGGGCATGTAATGGTAAATATATAGTAACTTATACGAAAACCGCAGTTACTTGAGTTAGCGCGCATAAGCATACAGATGAAGAAAACTGTCGCATATTTTAAGCGACTATCCGTTGAGACAGCGTTGTTCGTATTTATCTGTAGAACAGTGGTATATATGTTGGAAATGTTTTGTAACCTAGCAACAAGTCACGCATAAGCCTGGAATACACAACATGCTTTTAAAACATACTGTTATTGCGTAAAATAATCCGCCACTAGAGGATTTGCCGCCAGAAGACTACCAAGACTACCATTAAAACGTCATTTATTAATTCGAGAATATTTTAAAATGGGTTGAGAAGTTTTTTCTTTTTATCTATAACAAACAAACGTATCATTAGGCAAATATTTTCTCTATAAAATATTAGCTTAGACAATCGGGACCACCATCAGGTTAACTGAGGTTTTCAAGGAGCTTTCTTCCACGTACTACAAAGCTGTGGAATGAACTTTCTTGTGCAGTGTTTTTGTTACGATACGACATGGGTAAAAAAAAGCGCGTATACCTTCCTTAAAGGGCGGCAACGCTCCTGTGTTTCCTCTGGTGTTGCAAGAGAATGTGGGCGGCGGTGATCACGTAACACCAGGTGACCCGTACGCTCGTTTGTCCTCCTTTTCCATAAAAAAAACTTCGTGCATGTCTATAACGGATGACGTAAAACAGTATAATTTCACAGGAACAAACGGGCAGAAACTCCATCCCGAATCCAGGGTGGAAATGCTGGGCGTTTGGACAGAAGCCAACCTGAACTGTAAATTGAATGATGTGAGTTATCTTTATGCTAATACTAAACTTATGTTATGCATGAGTGGAATAAGTGGAGTGGAGAAAGAAATACATAGATCTCTCTACCTCTACCGCATAGATGGTACTACCACACCTCACTGCGGTCAAAGAATATGTAATAGTAAAGAACAGAAGTCTCACTCCGCAAAATTAAAGAAATAGGGACTCCTACGGCCATGCAGTAAGGTAAGGTAGTAACCTTCCAGTCCAGTTAAGATCGCACAGCACTATTAAACTACATTTTTATATTAAAAAGATAATTGGACGTAGTTCCTGAAAAACGTCTCAAGTCACTAACATCACATTTTAAGGAATTCGTGTTTAGAGTTTAATAACTTTTAGTGTATTCCATACATATGAGTTGGGCTACAATGTCACGATGTCATTTAAAGAGTGACAGTAGGGCTGCCATTTTTGTCAGTCCGTTAATATGAATCACGTGACCAGTTTTCTGTTCTTAACACAATTTCGACATGATTGTGGTTTGGAACGTTTTTCTGGAATTACGTCCAATTTTGGATCGCAATGACCTTTGATATGTTTAGATTTATTATGTTTCCCCATTTTTTAATAATCGGTCGGACCGGTGTTGTAGGTGACGAACAAAGCTCTTTGTTCGTCACAAACAATTCACTACTCGCTCGTGAGTCCCTACTGGCTGGCCTACTTTGTAGAGGCCGCGACACGTACTTACGACTTTGATACATACACGGGGAGTAAGACAGGGCTGCCACGTCGCGGTGACCCCATTTCGTACGTCACCCGCCACGTACCAATGTTTAAATTAAACAATTTTTAAGAGATGCGTTTTAATAACTGTTTTTTTACATAAAAGTTACATTTTTATTAATATTTTAGTTAACCCGACTTTTCGTGACCTATTCAGAGCACGTTTTCAGGGAGACTGCGGTTGACAGTATTCGACATAATATTAGTCATATTTGTCATTATAAAGGGGAGCACCCGCCCAGAGGTGAGAACAGTACTCCATGTTAGGCCGGATATGCGCCTTATAAAGTTGCAGGCTTGGGTGGCTTATAGTGGAGTACAGTCCCGCCTGACTGAGTAGGCCACCCAAGCTTTTTAGAGGCCATTTTGGCCTTCTCTTTCAAGTGACCACGGAACTGAACGTCGCTCAATATATCGACGCCAAGTATGCCAATACAGGCTGTGGCAGTTAGAGGAGTGATCTCGAATCGAAGGGATACGACGAAGGGAGACTTTTTAGCGGTGAACGCAAAAACTTGTGTCTTCTTGGGGTTGAATTCGACAAAATTTTGTCAGCCCCATTCAGAGACTTTGCAAAGCATTGTCTTGATTTCAGACACAAGTTTGTACCAGTTCTCGTAGACGCTTTCCCGGGACATGTTGGTCTATAAGTTTTTTGTAAAAATGAATGTAAAAACACAGTTACAATAATTACACGCGTTTAAATCCATTAAAAAGTGTTTTATATAAATGTGAAACACTCGCGTTAATTAAAGAAAAAATACTACCTACATAATAGTAATCGGTTTCCATGTGCATTGTCTTAATTGATATTCAGCTTCTTTCGTAAAATATATCTAATCTCAATCTAGGTTTTAAATTTAATCAGAGTAGATATAGATAGACAGTATGTATTTCATACGGAAAAGTAAAAATATTATAAATCGAAAATAGTTTATCAAAGATTTTATTGCTATTGTTGGCTCGCCAAATTCTGTCACGAGACTGAAGTATCTCAGCAGAATTTGGTGAGTCAACATCTCCTGAGGATGCTTCGTTTGGAGGCGAAACGCGAGACAAATATTGGCGGAATTCACACTCAGAATAACGCAGGAATTTGGATAATTATGGATTATTATAAATTTTCTTTACAAAATAGATCTGATTTAAAGTGTGGTTTTAGATAAATGCTAATTGCCATATTTTAAATCACAAATGCATAGCCATGGATGCCTATAGTCGATGTACCCACCTTCGATTCCTTTATTTAGTTCTTGCCAATATCCTGCAGGTGATAAATGAAGGAATACTGGATTCTATTCTGCCCTACCTGGTGGGCTACAAGCGGCCATCAAAGACTACGAGTATCTATTTTCCTATCATAAAGAAGTCGCAATCGAGCATCTCAAATGAGGTCAAGAAACCGGCAAGCTTTGGAGGTAAACGACGTGAAATTAAATTTGAATTTATCCTGGTTATAAACGTGATAAAAATTGTATTCAATGCAAATTAATTTTCTAAAAAAAAGCTCGCTGATTTCCTTCCCGCCCGTTTTTCTCAGGTCTGAGGCAAAGAGGATGTAAATACTTCGTAATGAGAGCCGGGATTGCCTACTTAAAAATTGAAATTTAGTTTAGTACAAATCCGGCAGTGATTTGACATTAGTTTGAAATAGTAGTATATATCGGTGACCAATCCTTAATATTATTAAGCATATTATAATTTAATTAATGTAGAGTTGTTGGTACAGTTCAAAATCTTGCTAAGCACTTTGAAGTAGGGTGTTCACTTAACATGAAAGATGTTTTTGGCAGGTTTTGTGAATGAGAAGGATTCGCGCGATCGTTTGGGTAGAAGAAGATCTTCCGTTGTTGCGGCTCATGAACGTGCAAATCAGAAACAAGAGTATGTACACCTCTACATTCGATATTATTGATCGAATATACCAAGAGTATTGAACTTTATTACATACGAGAGAGCGCCGGCATCTCCGAAGAATCCTGAAATTTTTGATTTTTAGAATAAATTCCTAATCATTTCATGAAATAAATTTAACTTCAGCAACTTACTCTTTGTAAGATGGGCTTTCTGCTTATAACTGTTGATGATGTTTCTATATTTATTTATTTATATGATTTTAATTCATAATAGTCTGCTAACTTAAAGCATTGCTAATTCTCACTCTGTCTTCTTCTATTCACCTAAGTAAGAATGATAAAAAACACTCCTTAGCGGCTGTTTTAAGTTAGTGGACCATTATGAATAAGGGGGTTAGACTATAAAACATATATAAGTAGTCCCAAACCAACGAAGTATCCACAGATATCCAATACATAATTTAGGCTTACCATCGCGATATGATAATATTACAGAATAAATCATAAGTAGGTACCTATGCATTTAAAAGTAATAAGTATGCATACAACCTATAGCAAAACTACTTATTATAAATTAAGTTTTACAATATTTTTTGAGGCACAACACAGAAGCCGGTTAGCGGGTAAAAACAGGCAAACATAATTGGTTTTCTGGTATTAGTCCTGATGATCCTCCGCATGATTCATGTGCATTTTGTAAAAAGTGATTATTTTCTCAGAGACTTTCAATTTAATTTATGTGTTCATATTAAAATTGTCAATTTTCTAGTGGAGATGTTGAAATTCACGTTTGCGATGAGATGAAAGGCTTGAAAAGGGACTTCAGATGTCCGCAGAAGTTGTTAGTGTCGAAAATGGGCTATTTTGCTGACGTCACGGCGGGACAACGGCTTGAGGATATGGATATCTCTGTTCATTGTGATATTCAGGTTAGTGTTTTTTTATAATTTAGACAATTTAGTAAAATTTTTTTAATCGTATTTTAATTATAACTGCCTTCCGTGAATTTAGTATTTCAACACGAGAGCAGTGGCCGGTCTGGTATCGCGTAGATCAGAGATTGTCAAACTTATTTCTGAAAATTTATTGAATTAGGCGTTACTTTGCGGAAATCCATAATTATACAAATGATTTCAGTCTTCTTTAGTGTTAATTCCGCCAATATTTGTTTTTAAAACAATTCGACACGTGTTTTGCCTCTACACGAGGCATCCTCAGGACGTGTTGTCTCGCCAAAACCTGGCACGAGACTGAAACAAATGAGTTTTTTTTTTTTTTTTTTGCGCCCAAGCAAGGGAATGGGCTACCCTCCGGGATAACGACGGGAGGGAGGTGGTGAATGCTCATGCATACCAACGCAGCCTAAGTCTGCGTTGGTTATGTGGGACTCACGTGAAACCTAGGTGCCTACCCACTAAACACCACCTGCAGTTGGCTTTGGGCAGGTGCCCTCTAAGCCTACATCGAAGGCGACCTTCTCATGGGGAGAGAGAGGCGCAAGCGGCACTCCCTATGGAGTTTCCGCTGGGATATTGCACAGAGGGTGCTATCTAATTGGGACTAGTCACATCAGAAGGATGATCACAAAATAGAGGTGAGTGCGTCTGATTGTCCCCGGATGCCAAGAGGCGTTCCAGGTCAGACGAGAGTTTGTTAGGGGGATCGGAGAGGGCGTGTCTGGGCCTCCTGACTTGATGACGTGAAGGAGGGGAGGCGGTATAATCCGCTGCCTCCTTAATCAAGGGATTTGGGTGATTGTCTGAGGACTTAAAGAAAGTTTCAGACAAGCACTTAAGGTGTTGTTGGATGGTGGGGAGCTCTAAGTCCCGGTGAAGGTCTGCGTTTCTAACACACCAGTGGGCATTGACAGCCAACAAATGAGCCGGAAGCCGCTCTTTTATACCCTCGTCCCATGAAATGACGCGCTGTGATTTTTCGCTGTTGTGACGTATTACCCCCGGAAGAGACACGTAACAAAGGTGATGGGACTAAATTTGTTTGTTCATTCAACAATGTAAACATGTTATTTTTGTGTTTTATTATTTCTAATAATTGCTAACACATTTAATCGAAATCCTTTTTCACGTCTATGTAAAATATTAAAATTATTATTGTTTCCGAGTGAGTGACCTGTATCAATTAAATGTTTCGCGAAGTGTGATTTTTCGGGATGATTATTCCTAAATGCGGCAATATGTTCCTTTAATCTAATTTCGAAATTTCGACCTGTTTGACCTATATATACCCCGTTACAAGTGTCACAACTTAGTTTATAAACGCCGGATTTTTCGGAATTATTTAATCGATCTTTGCCATTACATATTCGACTGACATTGTGATTCGTTCGGAAGGACACATTAATATTGTTTTTCCTAAATATTTTAGCTATTTTGTCTGATATTGGACCAATATATGTCAAACTACCCACATATTTGGATTTGATTGTGGTGGGACGGGATAAAGTTCTGAATTAATTAAATGTTTTTGTTTATTTTTAATTAATTTGTTCACTGTTTTGTATAGCCGTTGGAAACCGCAAATTGGTATATTGTATTAAGTTCTTTCGCGAAGCTGTCACGGAGCAGTGGGACTGACATTAATCTGTGAACATAGCAGCGGAAGGCCGCTAGTTTATGTTGTACGGGGTGGCAACAAGAACTTTATCCCGTCCCACCGCTACCCACACTCTCATTCAACACCAGTAGCTTTGCAGGCCTTTTAGGAAAGTGTAGGTGTACCCACTTTTTTTTTAAGGTACCCTATCATTTTGGCAAAAATAGGAATTTTGTCGGAGAGCGTTGATACAACGGGTGATTTTAATCTAAGTATAAAAAACTTATTAAGATGCTTTAATAGCAGCCAAAATAAATATTAACGGCAATTTTGTTCTATAGCGATATGAATAAAATTTAAAAATCTTAGTGAACTTTATTTTGCAGATATTCGATTGGCTGATGCGCTGGGTAAAGCGAGACTCAATATTGGTTGCTGATTGGCCACTTCTGGACCCTCACAACGTCGTGCCTATTCTAGTCTCAGCCTCGTTTCTTCAGGTGACTGCTCAGTTGTTCGCCATAATAAAAAAAAACATGCCACTCAACTCAGTTCTTCTACTGTAAGATGTTGTGAGATCCATGTAATAACAAAGCCAAATATTTACGGGTCCTTCTTTCTTAAATTATTACGTAATTAGCTAACCTAACAACATCTTATAGTGACCATATCAATATTAAAAATCTTTTATATAAATCGATTAACTAGATTATATTAGATTAGACCGAAAATTCAAGCCTCTAGTTTGTCCATAACGAAGTTATTGATAAAGGATGCCTTGAACTGCCTCGGGAAAAGGATGGTACGGCCATGCCGCTTGTTTTTGCTCTAATTGGCGGGGGCACTACCATGCCCCAGATCCTAATATTTTTCAGTGCCGCTCCGATGTGTACCACAGTTCCGTCTATATCTGCCGCCATGTTGTAGTTAGCTAACGGCCGTTCCCAATATTCAGTCTTCTACTTGAGATAAAAATCGTAAATATCGTTGACTTTTCTGTCCCAATAAACTTATCGACGGTAACTCACCTTATCCGTACACGCTGTCTGTCAATGGGACGACGTACAGAATACCTGCGATAGAAGTTTGTATGGAAATTGCAATTCACGCGTCCCAATATAAGGCGATAAGAATGACTTATCGGGTATATTGGGACAGCTTCAGATTATTAACAGCTAATTACTGACAGTAGAAGGTAGTAATTTATCTCTATCTGTAGATAGTGTAGGTATATTGGAAACGACT
The DNA here is from genome assembly GCF_905404315.1 of Leptidea sinapis. Classification (NCBI taxonomy): domain Eukaryota; kingdom Metazoa; phylum Arthropoda; class Insecta; order Lepidoptera; family Pieridae; genus Leptidea; species Leptidea sinapis. The sequence continues at coordinate 3,024,395 of NC_066277.1, forward strand.
GTAAGCCAACCGTCTGATAACTACACCACTCATAAATCTTAGTACAAATGTTTATTCACTCTCAATAATTGCGTACTTATAAGTGTTTCTGGTTAAAGGGCGCCTAATAACTACAATTCTATTATCGTTTTAAAAAAATAAATTTTTTTACCTTATTTTGTAGATGGAGCCACTACTGCACGACTGTTTGATCTATTGCCACGCACACATGAACGATATCGTGAAGACGACCACCAATCTTGCTTGCCTCAGCGACGCGTTGCTGACGAGGTAAGAATAGATCAAATTCCCAGAGAACTCCACTTGGAGTAACGCCACGTAGCCATTAAATTAATTTAAAGACGGCTTAAACACGTAATTATAACAACGTCAGTGACCTTACAATAACGACCTCTAAAATAGAGTTTAATCTTTTTCTATTACAATATAGTATTTAGCTTGTGTTTAACTAAAACGTCAATAAACACAACGTAAACTGAAGTGTACAGGAACAACTAGAGGAACGTGACGCAACTTTTGACAGCTGTCATCTATCTCTCATCATATAATCTAAATCTTCCTTAGGAATATAAATTATAATCTTTTCGTTAGACACACATTAGACAAGCTTCGAGTCTTGTTTAAATATAAGCGTTGTCTGAGAAGTACCTACGCAAAACAACAGAGAGACACAGCTTTGCAATGGAACTTTTTTAAAATAAGTGTTCAATACATGTTTAATTTTTTCTAATAACACAGTAAAAGTTTAAAGTGCTTTCCAATTGCGTGCTCGGAATCGGCTCGATAAATGCGTAGTCATTTCTCTACATATTTATACACAGAATCGTACAATTAATGCAAGAAAATAATAACTGCATGGATAATGAGTTATGATTATGTGAACATAGAAAACCTTTCGAGGCATTTCATGCATAAAAAGAGACGCCAGCACAAATGTTGTGTTTTTGCATTAAAGCAATAAAAAATAATTTTATTTTTCATATAAATAGGTTGCCTCAAATCGATTTTTATATTGTTCAAACGATCAGCATGAAAAGAAAATGTAGGAATGCTCACAAACCATAAAGTTATTGCACTCCTTTGCACAGGGCGCCGGCTAAATTATGGTAAGTACCACAACGGCACCTATTTCTGCCGTGAAGCAGTAATATGTAAACATTACTGTGTTTCGGTCTGAAACTCTGGGCGCCGTAGCTAGAGTGCCGCTCAGAATTATTTATTTTTCAAGAATCCTGAGCGGCACTGCATTGTGATGGGCAGTGCGTATCAATAACCATCAGCTTAACGTCCTGCTCGTCTCATCCCCTATATTCATAAAAAAAAAACTAAGTCGATTCTATTGGAAGGCGAATCTTATAAATTCTTGGTTTGTCCTGCCCTGCCCCCCTCCTAAACAAAATCCTAGCTACGACCTTGGTCCTGCTACAGGAACCGCGTCGTATTATATTGGTTTAGAAGTCAAAAGCCTGCGATAGTCCTCCATTATTGTTTACAGATGTAGTGTAGATAATTTGCATTAAATCTCCAGATTAGCAGCGATGTACACGAACGTGGAGCTCGAGTGCATCCGAGACAGAAAGGACAAGATCCACTCCCGTTTATATTGCAAGATGATCATGTCCCTGGCCGAACCGATGCCTGAGACCTTACGAGGCCACTACGCAACGTTGGCAACACTATTCAAGTGCATCAAGTAAGCCAAGTTAATAAGATAATAATAAAACTTTATTTCAAGTATCATGACTCATATTAACTGCTAGTAATACAGCAAACTTATTTTCTATATTAGTACTTATCCTAATGTCACCGCTGCGCCATTCCGTTAGAAATACTGCAGCAATGACCCACATATCTGCAATCCAACCTGCTCGCAATCATCTTCAGAATGCTATTGGTACTGCCCCGCACTCTGCCCGCCAGGGATCCACATCTTTTGCGTATAGTCGCATAAAAACAGTCGACCCGCGCTTCCGTGAACATCCCTGATGTTGCACAAGAGCGTTGTAGGATTTTTGAGTGTACATGGCCCATAGGTTGCACGTGTAGAAAGTTGTACAAAAGGCTCTAAACATCTTGACGCTGTTCGAGCAACGCACGAATCTGCGAGTCAGCATATTCGCTGTCACCGACAACGCCCTCCGTTCTCTCTCGATTTCCGTGTCGTCCCTTAGGTCGAAAGTCAAAATATGACCAAGATATTTGACGTAGATACTCTCCAACGCTGTACCATTGAGCATTACAGGTGGTACTTTATTTGGTGTTTTACCCCGGGCCTCAAAGACGATCACTTATTAACTAAATATAATCTTAACTAATAACATTATTTAGAAAACACTGCCTCAATTTTGCCGGGTTGAATTTTGGATTACGGTGAAATAAAATTAAATGTTCAAAAACGGAAACAAAGAGTAGGTATTATCTAACGAATAATAATTGACGCAAAGGAATTAGATGTGTGTTTATGTTAAAATTTTAGGCGATTTGTAATATTAAAATTTATTAAGTGTTATAAGCACCCGGCGCATAAACGATATACTCAGTCTTCCGTCTCGCGAATCTTTATCAAATAATTAAACTTCTAAGGTAACGTAAAAATAACTACGGCCGTTTATTCCGCAAAATTCGTATATTTCTACACTCTCAATGGAATCAAAACTTGAACTGTCTTACTAATAAACGCAGTTTAAAGTTACTCCAAGTTTAAAAAGAACTTCTCCCTGTCATGTAAATACCGCCTCATACTACAAGTATAGGTAAAAATCTGAAAACCAGCCTAGCGAAACTCGAAGAAACAAGTGATTCACTCGATTGTATGAAACGTGCAGTCATTGATAGAATGACAAATGACGGCTATAATCTTGTAAAAAACGGAGATAGCCGAAAATCACCACGTTTTAAGCAACTGTTCGCTTTTAAACTTAGCCAGATTATACTTCGTCGCCAATCGACGTACTGTAATTACTACTATTTCAAACTTATGTCAAATCACTATACGTTTCGTTCTCAACTAAATTTCAATTTTTCTTTTGGCTGTCCGCCTCTTATGTAGTATTTACATACTCTCTGCTGAAATCTATAGATTTGTAACATTTGTACGGAACATTTGGTCGCAGCGGTAGCAAACTACAGGTGTATCTAAAATGGTCGTAGTAACGAACAGAATGTAGTTACAATAATTGGACGTAGTTCCTGAAAAACGTTCCAAGCCACATACATCATATTTTAAGGAATTCGTGTTTAAAGACTAATAAATATTAGTGTATTCCATGCCATATAACCCATGTAGGTTTGGCTACTAAGTCATGATGTCTTTTAAAGAGTGACAGCACTACAGTAGGACTGCCATTTTTTGTCAGTCCATTAATATGATTCACGTGACCAGTTTTGTATTCTTAACTCAATTTCGACATGATTGTGGTTTGGAACATTTTTCTGGAATTACGTTTAATTATATTCCTTGTTAAATGTATCACTACCAAGATAAAAGATGGAAGCAATATTTATGTACCACAATAATTTATTGTTTATACTTTTACTGATTCCACGTGCCTCGGACAAGTGTTTTACCACTTTGCCACAGTTTAAGTGATTAAATTATGTTGCCAGATGTAATAAACTGTTGGGAAGACAGATAGCGGAGCAAGTCCCATGCCAGCCGGCGAGCATGCGCATCGATCGACGAGGGAATGTGATTTCTACACACACCAAGTACGTTGGTTGTAATAAATGAATAACAAGCAATTAGTAAAAAATAATATTTATATACATGTTCCATATATGTTCATTCAAATTCAAATAAAATAAACAACCAGAGTTCATTATTTCCACTTGTCCTCTCCGCTTAGCTTTGGTGGAAATGGATCAAGAGGAGAGAAGTGGAGATATCTAATTTATCTATAGAATTTTGTGCCGCGTCGAGCGTTCAAGCGGCGCGACAGAGCGGAGATGCGTATAGGCGTATTCCACCTTCGCACGACTCGCTACAAGTTAAAATATCATCCCCACCATCTGGATGTGTGGCGGTCCTCCACAGTGCGGTTTTCAAGGAGCTTTCTTCCGCGTACTACAATGCTGTGGAATCAGCTTCCTTGTGCGGTGTTTCCGGGACGATACGACATGGGTACCTTCAAAAAAAGCGCGTACACCCTCCTTAAAGGCCGGCAACGCTCTTGTGATTCCTCTATTCCTCTGGTGTTGCAAGAGAATGTGGGCGGCGGTGATCACTTAACACCAGGTGACCCGTACGCTCGTTTGTCCTCCTATTCCATAAAAAAAAAATAAAAAAAAAGGCGGGGGCCTGGCGGCGCCTTATCCAGAATCTGTGTTTCTTTCGATAGTTTATATATTGAAGAATTAATTGTGTTTATTCAACATCTAACTCCTCTTGCTCGAGCAAGTTAAAATATAACTGTTTTAACGTCTGGACGTCTTTCGTAGACATCACTTGACTGATTTCGAGCTCTCACAGCTCACGTCTCCGCTATTCACGGCTCATATCTCGTCTCCGCTCTGGTGGAAATAGCCTAACAGCTTCACGGCTTGTCTCCTCTCGTCTCTTCCCTCTCCGCTTTGGTGGATACCGGGCCTAATGACAAGATCACATTATTAGCGATTGTTCCTTGGCGGCAATGACTACACTTTTGAAGACGGTAGTATTGCAATTTGTTAAGTTTTAAAATGATAACCCTCACTTCTAGGATTAATGCACTAATCCACGACTAAGCCTAAGCCACGACCTGAAATTTTGAAAACAAAATTTTCGGCTTGCTTTCCAAAATTTTTGGCTAGGCTTTTTCATCATGAGAGTTGAACAAAGCATACAAGATTTTATGATGATAGGTTAGAGCACCGGCCCGGAACGCCGGAGGTCGTGGGTTCGACTCCCGCATCGTTCATAAAATTGTGTTTTACAAATTTTATTCGGTAGTATTACATTTGAAGTTCGCCGGCAGTTAGCTGCAATCAATGCAAAAGGTGGCAATTAGGCTAAAATTAAATCAAATCACCCTGCATTGATTGATTATTTTATATCACTATAATACTAGTAAATTTCATAGCAGCTTTGCTGAATCCAATTTTTATTTTTGTAAATTTACATTCTCTATTGACATGACGGGACACACCCTTCAGGGTATAGACAAATGGAGCAAATGTATCACAGACTGGTATCCCAGAAACCTAAAAAGTAAACGGGGGGAACAATACAGTTAATGGTCAGACGAACTAACAACGATAGCAGGCAAGACATGGTCTAGGATAGCTAAAGATAGAAAAGAGTGGAAGAAGTTGGAAGACGCCTATGTCAATAGACAAACAGATAGTGGTAGATATTTTGTTAAGGATAGTATGTAAATACTTATATGTGTAAATTATACTCTCTGAATAAAGGCTTATATTATTATTATTACAAGACTGACAGCCAAGATAGAACTCGTTACTGAAACAACAAAATGTAAACAGTTTCGGTTAGCCACTATATACCTACAATTTATTTAAGATACAAGTAGTCTTAAATAAGTACTCTATTAACTAAAAGAGTAACTGTAGAGCTACAATATAATAGTAAGGCTGGTTTGTACCAACTAACTTTAGCAATAACAATCATGTTAAAGTACCATTGACAATTTTAGATGACGTCATAACCTTAACTGTAACCGTCCATTCTCCGCTGGTTAACGGCCGTTTTCAATAACCTATCTATCCTTAGTTTAAGTTGCTAGAGGTAGACAAACCTATCATTTTATGCTGAAATGTAAGTAATTACATTTCAATAACTTATCGACATAAAGCATTGGACTATAATTACTATATTAGATATAACTATGGATACATAAGATCTTGTCATTAAACGGTGACAGCAATGTATCCGTTACTAGAGATACGTTATTGAAAACGGGCGTAAAGCTATTGTTAAACAGCTAAATAGCGACCTGTCAAAAGTATCAAATAAATATTCGATACTGAATTGATATTTCACTTTTTAACTTTAATAATGCCAAGGAATGCGATGGTGCAACACATTCCGTTGTCTATGTTAAAGACAGCGTTACTGTTAACGTTAAATTTGACTTAAACCATAACTATAACAGCTTATATGATACAACCTGGCCTAAAACCTACTATATTGTTGCACTACAAATATATAAAGACGCTATAGGCCCACAACCAGAGGGCGATATTAATTTGTAATCTGATCTGAATCCACGAATGACGATACCGACGATATGAAGTTTGTAAAAAACCTCGTTTTAGGAATGCCTACGTTATGAAGTTTGACTTTATATACCACGGCAAATAATACATTAAATTTAATTAATAAAACATATTATTCTTGCAAGAAAGAATTAATAACATTGCTTCTTAAACACGATTATGATGAAACAGAAAATCTTTTAGCCCCAATGTTACTATAATACAAATAAATAGAGATACATATAGGTTCATATAATATTTATCGTCTTTACTCATACTGAACACACAGACAAACTGAAAAGAGAACGACACTCTCTTCGAAGCATTCATAATCATGCACAAATGTATACACACACAAACATAGTTTATATTATATATTTTATATTTAATATCCGGACGACCGAGCCTTGCTCGGATTTTTAAGAATGTTAACTTGAACAAAAAAGAAACTAATAGGACATCTGGATTCGAACCGGGGTCTTCTTGTTTCCGGATCACCCAATGTCCCATCTGAGCTATAATAGTCTTGTATATAGTGGCGAATTTACCTTTGTATTCTAATGTTATTGTAGTGTTCCTCATTCAAACATGGATAAAACCATTTTTTTTAATTGAAACCTAGCTAGATCGATTTATCACCCCCGAAATCCCCTGCATACTTAATTTTATGAAAATCGTTGGAGCCGTTTCCGAGTTTCAGATTATATATATATATATATATATATATATATACAAGAATCTCGTTTAAAGATATAAGATTTAGTCTCATGAATATAGACAATAAAAAGCAGTGATATGATTAGTTAAGAGTGGGGGGGTCAGGCGACTCATAGTACAGGTTCTACCTAGTTTGAACTCCTGTTTCCCAACTGTAGTTTTAACATTTTAAGAATAAGTATTGCTGTACTATTGTAACTATATTATATATTACATATTGGGAGAAATATACTTATTTGATTTGATTTGAACATCAAATGGAGAAGAAAAACAAACTATCCGAAGTGGCATTGTAGCGTTTTTATCAACGCCATATTGCGTAAGCGTAATCTTTTGCAAGTACTTACCAGCCTAGCGAAACTCAACAAAAAAGCGATTCACGCGATTGTATGAAACGTGCAGTCAATGATAGATTGACAGATGACGCATATAATCTTATAAAAACACGGAGATAGCTAAAATTCACTACGTCTTACGGCCGATCCCAATATTCAGTCTATCTCTCACTTGAGATAAAAATCGTAACTATCGTTGAATTTTCTGTACAAATAAAATAATCGACGGTAACTCACCTTATCCGTACACGCTGTCTGTCAATGGGACGACGTATAGCTTACCAGCGATAGAAGTATGTATGGAAATTTCAATTCACGCGTCCAAATATAAGGCGATAAGAATGAGTTATCGGGTATATTGGAACAGCTTCAGATTATTGACAGCTAATAGCTGGCAGTAGAAGGTAGTAATTTATCTCTATCTGTTGATAGTATATTGGGAACGGCCGTTATGCAACTGTTCGCTTTCAAACTTAGCCGGATTATATTCGTCGCCTTATTATTGTAATTACTATTTGTACTTCTTTGCCTCTTATTAGCATTATTTCTCGTAGTAGGTATTTACATCCTGTTTGGCACTTACTTTACAGTTAATAACTGATTTAAATTTTACATAGAGATGCAAACTGGAGTCTGAACGAGTACATAAAGTGGTTGTTCGACGAGCTGAGGTCGTGGCGGAGGGTGTACTGGCGACTTTGGGCCGACTGTCATTTTCTGAGATGCCAACTCTGCGATAACTTTTTCCCTGCATATCAGGTAATATCGAATTGCGTTGCCAGTATCTTATTCAAACCTGTATCCTCCGATTTGCTCAATGATCCCATGAGATTGGTGACCTTGAAGACCGTAAACCGGGGCGACGCGTTCCATAATTTAAAGGGAGCCAATTAAGCTCTGAATGCCTGACTTTCAATGTATTGCATATTTTTAGTACATCATAATCTGGTACAAAAAATACAAATGACATAAACGATTTGTGCTAATTCCATAATTTATTTTCACGAATCACGAATGTATGCCAAAATCTGTAGATAACTTTGCGTTATATAATAATATTAATGAAAAAAAATTCTTCAAGAACACTACTTACTCCAAAACAATTGAAATAATTTCGTATTCTTAGACAGTCTAATTAATTAATCTAATGCTTGTTACGATTATTGTTATATTTGGAATCGGTGTCCTCCCGCCGCTGCCCCGCTCTCGCCGGTCATGTTTCGCGTGCGACTCAAGCACATCTTACCTAAAACTATGTTTGTAGTTACCAAACTACCTTGGCTGACACCGACTTTTTTTTTGTTTGTTACCTCAGAACTTTCGACTGGGTGAACCGATTTTGATAATTCATTTTTTATTTGAAAGCTGGTGCTTCCCGTTTGGTCTACTGCTGCTATTAAGACAGTATAATCCGTGTTTAATCAGAATGCAAAAAAAATATTGCAAAGAAATTTAATAATGTCCGTTTCTGAGTGACGCGGCGTTGGAAAGAAACGCTGGATTTCATTAAAGAATACATTTGTAAACTTACATACATCCGAACCTAATTTACTAATGTCATTCCTGACAGGCTGATCGCGCGTGTCCAATCCGCGCGGTCCAAGTTGTGAACGCTGGCGGGATTACACGCCACTAACCGTGAATATTTCGTTTACGTGTCAATTTAAAAATTTATTTATTTATTTATTGGAACACCAACAATAGATATACATGACATTTGCTTACACATTATTAAGATTCTATATAGTCTAGTATATCTATTACTTAAAGACATTCACAGTATTTCATAATAGATATTTGCAATAGACAAAAACACAAAAACTTTTTAACTTTTAAATTAAACTTCTTACAAATTATTATGATTGAAATTAACAATTTATTAATATGTTATATAAACAATAAAATCTTATGACAATATTAGGCAATTGCAAGTAATTTTGGTTTGAGATCCGCTAAATTGTCGTTGAAGAGATCTAAATCAGCATCATTTAAAATTATGGAGTTGTATGTGGAATAACACCCTATATATTTTAACCGGCAAATAGATTAAAATTGAAATAAATTAAAAATGAATCAAATTTCGTTTGAGTGGGTTTTTTTTTTTTAGTTAAACCCTAATCCACTTATAAAATAAAGTCTCATTACTGCATGAGATTAAGTTTCGTGAAAATTGCAAAAATGCTTTTATATACAGTCATTTTTCATTACGTTCAGGTCAGCTAGACCATTTGTAACATACTTCAGCTACCATATTACTTCTCTTGTAACTCATATTGTACGGAGTACGAACAGCCATTGGACGAGAATAATATAAATAACTAGTGGATCTAACAGACGTTGTCCTGTACACATGTTTTAAATTTGAAAAATCGGTCCAGCCGTTAGGAGCAGTTCACTAACATACACATGAGCAGGAGAATTATATTATATGGGCGGAATTGAGAATCTAAACCAATCTCAAATTCACTGAAACAAACAAAAAAGTCATCAAAATCAGTCCAGCCGTTTAGGAGGTAGTTTAATTGTGAATCTAAACCATTTTCGAATCCACCTGAAGACACACACCAATCTCAAATTCACTGGAACACACAAAAATATCATCAAAATCGGTCCAGCCGTTTAGGAGGTAGTTCAATTGTGAATCTAAACCATTCTCGAATCCACCTGAATACACACAGAAAGTTTCATTAGAATCGGTCCAGCCGTCTAGGAGGAGTTCAGTGACATACACACGCACACAAGAATTATATATATAAAGATATTTAAAATAATATAAAAAATTAATATTTCCTTCTTATTGCATAATATTAATTTATTGATATATTAATAAACGTTACTTAGGTAAATAAATTATGTAGTATAATAATATTTTCATATATAAGAAGATATTAAATACAGCCAGTATTTAATATCTTCTTTATTACAATATTGTTCTTTCTACAAAAGTAATCTAGGGCGAGAAAACTTTTAAGGATTTTTTTGATGTTACGCCAAAGAAGTATAACTTCTTGCAGCCAATTATAAGTACACACACCCATTTTTTTCTGGTACTAGATGGAGTGGTGTTCGCATCATGAGCAATGTGCGCACATGTTCGGCGTCGAGGGCAGAGCACCTCTACCAGCTGGGCGGTATCCGTGTTGCGGCGAGCGCGCATATCTCTTTGAAACTGTCTCCAGGAATACGGTATCCACACATTCGATAATTGTATCGTTGTAAAGAATTTTATCATACTCCCGTTTAGTTTTAGGGCAGTATCAATTACCATCAGCTCTTCGCCTCGTCTCGTCTCTTATTTTCATAAAAAAAATAGCGAAATGGCTACCTGTTCGTTTAATGAATATTTATGGATTCACGATTCAATGTGATTCTTGTGATTTTACCGAAGAAAGATATTCTGAACCTGAATGCTGCTTGCTGGCCGATATGAGCAACTAATGTTGCTTGTAATTGCAGTCTGTCACTGATCAAAATTTTCTCTTGAGGTATTCCGAAAGGCGTTCTTATACATTATGGATTACCATGATCAAGTATATTTGCCGCTAATAATCACAGTAATGAAGACAGACTGACGGCCTGAGTGAAACCATATATCCAATGTGTGGTCACTTACTGCCGAAAACGCAAGTTTAAATCGTCTCTACACTAGGAGGCAGACGGAATTAGAGGTGGATCAACACGAGTTATTGAAATAAAATAATAATTAGATCCGTATTGTGTCCGTTAAGAGATCTAATATAGGTCGACACTGTCTACATAACAGGACATAATAACGTATTGAGACGCGTTCTTATGTATGCACCTCAAGCAGTTTTAGATTTTGGAATAATATCCATAGTTGCCGCTAAGGCAGCCACTTTCCTGAGTACATCCCAAGCCTTAAGCTGAAGGGGAGTCTCCAGCTCCCTAATTGCAGTTTTATTGTGTTGTGATTATTGTGCCTTATACGAGCTTATTCCATGGTTCCCTGTAGCTTATACCCATCTTATAGTCTTGAGATTACTATAAATTTTAATATACATATTATATATTGCTAGGGTAGCCAGTTTCACGAGCACGTCCCAAGCTTCAAAGCTAAGTGGAGTTTCCAGCACCCTAAAAGCAGTTTTGTTGCAATTATTGTACCTTATTCCTTGCTTATTTCGTGGCATTCTCTGCAGCTTGCACCAGTTTTATAGTCTTGTGATTACAATAAAATTTAATATAAATAATAAATGTTGCTAGGGTTGCCAGTTCCGCGAGCACGTACCAGACGAGAGTCTCGGGAGCGACGCGGCTGTGATGGAGATCTACAATAACTTTCGTGAAATCATCGCCATGAGGCCCCCGCAGCTCATGTTCCCCGAACGGCTCACCAGACTTGTTCCTAGAGGTATCCAAGTCTATACTGATTAGTATAGGTACCAACATCGATATATTATATTAAGTGCTACGCCCTAGATTTCGCGACCCGATTCTTAACTCTGTTCGACTGTGACTTTTGTATTTTAGAGCATATATTAATATCATTGTTAATGTCATTTTCTGGTTAACTTAATATTAATTGTTATACCTTTTAGCACCCACCACTAGTCGAAGCGATGTTTGAACGAACAAAACATTTTTCAATATAATCGGTCCTAACCCAACTCTTCGTTGAAAATGTCAGAGACGAATATTCGAATTTGACAAATAATCAAACGTCACTTTTACGATAATCTCAACGACACCTTCTAGGCTGTCGTTGCTATTATTGTTTTAAGTTGTATAGATATATTTGCCATACAATATACTTACTTAATAAATATTATTGAAATAATTATATGTGATTTACTATTCAACAGGATTTTTTTACTACCAAGTAATTTAAGTCATTTTGTTAATCGTTCGCTTGAGAAATAGGAGGTCGACGAGAAGGGTTGAGTTACTTTTTTTTACATTTTATTATCAGCAAGTTTTGTATTATTTATTCAATTTTAAATAGTCATATTATACTCATTACATATTTTTTAAATGTTTATATCTTTTGTAAATGATACCAAATTGGTGGTGCAGTCTGGCATGGTCCTTAGCGCCTAAACTATGTTTTGACTTTTGACACTTAACAGCGACATAGCTCAGATAATATTAAGTTTTTCAAGGTTTGCGCCTAATTCGATGTTACTATGTTGTTACGATAAACGATATGGAATACGAACATTTATAAGAGTAGGGTAGGCCGTAGGTGTGATATATTCGGAGTATTATCGTATCGTTCCGAATATATCGTTGTCGATTTTGCGAGTAGACCTACAGAGGCATCTCGACATTTCGCCATTAAAATAGAATCAATACCTGAATTTCAATAAGATATTAAAATTTATTTATGCTCAATTAACCTCAACTTATTTGTATTTCAATATACCTAAATAAAACTAAATCATATCATTTGTGTTAATATTTTGATTTGTAAATCAGTGAAAAAGTAAGTTTTTGACAGAAAATACCGTGAAATTACATTTTTTCGTTGGCAACATTTTGGACATAAAATTTTAACTGAAATAAATGGCGTAAAAATATAACTGACCCAATAATTATTACTGTTTTTAGAAGCGGGCGATGAGATTGATGGTCGCCTCCAGTGCAAGGAGGTATTCTGGTGGGAGGGGATCCAGCTGGTGCCACCACGTCCAACCCTAGGTCTACTGGGGAAACTCTACAGCAGCAGCAACAAATTCAACCGTGAGATTCGCACACCTGTTTTGAAGCTATGAATGATAATACCGTTTTGAATGGGTTAACAGCTCTCCCTAGTACGGAATCTGAAAATGTATACTAAACTCTGGCATAAATACGTCGTCCTCGGGATAAGGAAATACAGGAAATAAATTATGGAAACAGAAATGGGAAGCAGTGTCTGTGGAAATAATATTACTCCTAGCCTGTAAAAACAGTGTGCGTGTACTTATGTATGCACGCAAGAAGTTATACGTCTTTGGCGTAACGAAGCAAAAATCATTAAAATGATTTATTCCTCGTGCTATTCTACGTTTTTCGAAAGAAAAATATTGTAAAAATCTTGCAAAGATGGCTTTGACACTTAATTATTGAATAATGAATACGCCTGTATGGGCTTGAACCCTTTGCCTGTCCTAATAATGGACAAAGAAACCAAAAAAAAACGAATGACGCAAACGTACGTCGTACGTAATTTTATAAACCTTCTTCAACCTGTTACTTTTGTGTAACAGTGATGAGCACATCTTAAATTTCACTCTCATCATTTTTTCATATGTGCCTAAAGAAGTATATCATATCAAAACTAGGATAAAAAATATTATGTCTACTCTTGAATAAACCCAAAAATTTGGGTATCAACAAAATTTTAAATTCTGTTACAAAATAAGACGCTGAGTTATATTTAAAGAGCGTCAATTTGCAATATATAATTCAATATCCATCAGAAATATAATTTTGGTACTTCAACAGAAATGCAACAATATCGTTTATAGTGTATAATACTTTCTCGATAGTCGTAGATAGCGCAGAAAGTCATAATAAAATTTTGACAAATAGTGATGCACCTTATTAAGTTTTGTGCCTATAATCGTTACGATGTTATGCATGCTACATTAAAATAGATTTTTTTTTTATTTCAATGCTGTAAATACACTATATTTTGCATCATCTGTAAACTAGCATTGATAGTAGGATTGCTTAGGTCTGGGTATGTGTGGAAAAATCCATGAATTGCGGATAACATTTAAACTTAATTATTTTAAATTAATGATCACAATAAAACATAGACATTTCCGGAAGGGGAAAAAGCAACGATTAATCATTAAAGTGTCACTCTATTACTTTTGTTACGAGAAACATTCCCTTTATCAGCCTTGTTAACTTAACTTTAAGATAATTTAACAAAACACAAACGCGGGTCTCAGTCTTTCAATGCGTAACTATTATGACACTATGCCATCAAAGAGTAAATTAACAATTATGGTCTCAAGTTTTTTACAAAATACTTAATGCCTTGGCTCGTCTAATATGGAGTTTAGCACTTGGTCACAAAGTATTAACATCATTCAGTACACTCACAGCTCACGCCCGGCCCGGCTCGCCCTCTCTGAGCACGGCTCACACGTCAGCTCAATCACTCACCGGTAACAACACTAGCGCCCCTTGCGCTTCGCCGATCCCCAAAGCTGTCAATGTCAAACCAATCCGGGAGGAAAGTCCCAAACAGAAGGTAAGTAAATTAACAATATTTTTTTCATATGTCACGTACCTGCGCTTTGAAATATAATTATCTCTTGATTTTAGAGTGTCCTCATTTGCGTTCTAAAAGCATTGAGATAAACATTATTATTATAAATAAGATTCATTCTTTACTGGGAATTTTGAATCACATTGTAACAGATCCTGCCATTTGAATTCCTACGGCTTATATCATATTTTATACGTCTAGATAGTCTATCTAAAGACAGCTGTGAAAACGTCGAAAAAAATTGAGTTTAGAACTACCCTCTATTTTCAGCAATTCACGCATACTAACACAGTGTCATACAAATCGTGAGTGTAAGACGTAGCTTGTCACGCACACTAAACTAATATTCCTGGCCTGTTTTTATCTAGACGTATCAATTATTTAAGTCTTACAGTTATATTTTTATGGTAGGTATTTATAATACTGTTAAGCCAGTTCAATTCCTATCTATACAATATCATATACCTGTATAATATCCCCCACTTCTGCGATTAATTATACAAATTTAATTTATAACTAAAATTTATGAACGATGCGGGACTTGAACCTGCAACCTCCTGCAACCTGCAATCATGTTATTGGGGTTGAGTTATCAACTGTAAAGTAGATCCTGTACATGGAGCAACAATCTGAGAGTTGAACAAGATATACCAAGATTGACGAACCATGCGTCACTCTAACGGTTGGCTCAGTTGGTAGGAGCGCTCGGACGGAACCCGATGCAGAACTCATTAATTGTAATGAGTGTAACTTCAAACGCGACAGTAAACGCAAACGTTCTACACAATAATAGTAAATTAGGTACACGTAGATAATTGCGAAAAAAATAATTAGGTACTTAGTTTGAAACGATTTTATTGGTTTAAGCAGTATTTTATGCATGCTATTTAAAATAGTTAAATTAGAAATTGTGAACGATATGTTTCCAGGTACTTTTGAGTTAGTTTTAATCGTTTAAATTATAGGCGATTTAATTAAGAAATGATGGCGATTACTGACGTTCAATTCAATTCAGATTTATTCAATATGGTAATAAATGACATTTATGAATGTCATAAGGTATATATTTGGCGTTGCGTAGAGACGTCGCTTCATTATGTGTCTTCTACCGCATTTATCACGGGGAGTGTTCTGAAGAGCTGTTTAACCTGATTCCTGCCGTCGAATTCCACCTTCGCACGACACGCCACAATGATGTGTGGCGGTCCTCCACAGTGCAGTTTTCAAGGAGCTTTCTCCCTCGTACTACAAAGATGTGGAATGAGCTTCCTTGTGCGGTTTTCCGGGACGATACGACATGTGTACCTCCAAAAAAAGCGCGTACACCTTCCATAAAGGCCGGCAACGCTCTTGTGATTCCTCTGATGTTGCAAGAGAAAGTGGGCGGCGATGATCACTTAACACTAGGTGACCCGTACGCTCGTTTGTCCTCCTATTCCATAACAAAAAAAGGTATATATTTTACTATGTAAAAATTGAGCCATAATGAGAAGTGGCAAGAAATTCATGACCACTATTTTAATAAGCTAATATGGTTTGGCCGTAAAGCCCGAGTCAAATCCGTGGTTACCCCACTACACTCAAATATATAACAATTCGCTTTTGAATTTCGGTCAATTTTCCGAGCAGTGTAGAGCAGGGGGGTGCAACTTCCCTACATAGGCACATGAAAAAAATTTGCATTGAAAGTGCTGCCATCTATATTCTATTAGGCTGCAACTTCACCACGATGGCGATAATTTAACATACATGATAGATGGATAGATGGAGCTCGTGATAGCAAAAAACTCACTTAACTTACTTATTAAAGACATGACTATCGTGTTGTAATCATAGAATGGCTCTCCTTATATACAGGTGACTGCTGAACTTAATAAACGAATAATAATTTCCACCCACACAAAACAAACATCAATATGCATTCAATACGGTCTAACAATAGTAAAAACTATAAACATAATTAGCTCTAACTAGCGGTCTAGCGACGCGGACGGTAACCTTAAGAGCGTAAAAATAATGCAGCGCCATCTCTTGGCCTGGGTACACTGATTTTACAAAATAAAAACATGCGTTGCACATCTATCTCTAGTGTATAGTGTATTATCTATGGTGTAGAGGCAGTCTGTTTTCTTTTTCGATATTTATTTTCATGAATATTACATGTGCCATTGTGAAAATATATTCTCTTGTTATGCAAAGCCAGGCGCACCTGGCAAGAGTGACGGCGGTGTAGAGGCGGCAGATGATACTTCAGATACCGATGAAAGTGAACAGAGCTCAGACAGCGTCAGAACTGACGAGGACACACCACCGAGGAAACCCAGGCAACGGCTGCGGTCCCTGCCGCCGCCCGCAATGAGAAATAAGTTCGTATGCACATTACGGGTTTAATTCAGTAGCCAACATTACATAATTGTAATGAGCCAGCATAAATTGGCCCACCATTTGCTGCCATAGTTCTCTGCATACCAGGCTCCTTTGCACAGGGTGCCGGCAAAATTATGGGTTATCAGAACGGCGCCTATTTCTGCCGTAAAGTAGTAATGTGTAAGCATTATTTTGTTTCAGTCTGAAGGGCGCCGTAGTTAGTGAAGTTACTGGGCAAAAGAGGCTTAACATCTTATGTCTCAAGGTGACGAGCGCAATTGTAGTGGCGCTCAGATTTCTTTTCAGGGTTTTTCAAGAATACTGAGCGGCACTACATTGAAATGGGCAAGGCGTATCAATTACGATCGGCTGAACGCCCTGCTCGTCTCCTCCCTTATTTTCATTATTAAAAAAAATTAAGAGATTGGGAGAATAGTCACAAAAGTGTCTGGCTCTACGAAGTAAATAACAATTCCAAATACACCCAGAACAGACCTATTGACGGAGTGAAGTGCGTAGATTAGAAAAAAATATATGTTATGGTGACTAAGTTAGATAGCAATTGGTTATATTTTTGTCACATTCATTTTAATCAGAATTATGATGTATGAAAAGTTTCACATTATTTTATTAGTAATATATCTTAAGACTACGATCTTGACCAGATCGTCGGTCCATTTTGTGGGGGGCCTTACCGCTGTGGCGACTGGTCGCCATTCGAGAACTTTTCTGCCCCACCGGTCAACTGTTCATCGAACAGTTGTGCCTTGCCCACTTCAATTTTGCAATAATTTGGGCTATGTTGGTAACTTTGATTCTCTTACGAATATTCACATTTCTGATTCTTATCGCCGGAATACGTTGTATGAGGGCAACGGAGCACCGGTTGTCGTGGAGATCTTTGAGGGAGGCCTTTATCCAGCAGTGGACGTCTTCCGGCTTGTGATGAAACTTTACTTCATGATAATATTACTTATATAATTTAAAACCCACCTAATAGAACGGCAGCACCATCTTGAAACCCGTTAAAATCTTTTACACGGACACCTTTTAACATACATAAATGGATTTCCTTTATGGTTCTCTGCCTTCTCCATTTATTATTTTATTGCGTCTGTGGCGTTAACTCTCACCACAATGCCCTCTGTTCGATCCTTGCCCGCCAAGTACCAATATGATTTTGGTGTTCTAAGTCGTATGTACCTTTTTCGACTCATTTCAGCAAAGCTTTTATGATTCCACCTTGATTCACCACGGAATGGTGATCACAAACCATCAGGTCACCCGTATACGTATGCTCGTTTGTCCACCTAAAAATAAGGGACGAGACGGGCAGGACGTCCAGCTGACCATTACAATGCAGTGCCGCTCAGGATTCTTGAAAAACCCCAAAAATTCTGAGCAGCACTACAACACCTTGGGACATAAGATGTTAAGTCCCATTGCCCAGTAATTTCACTAGCTACGGCGCCCTTCAGACCGAAACACAGTAATGCTTACACAGTACTGCTTCACGGTAGAAATAGGCACCGTTGTGGTACCCGTAATCTAGCCGGCATCCTGTGCAAAGGAGCCTCCCACTGGTCCCTTCTAAAAACAAAAATGTGTACAAAAAGCATTAGCAACAAGGCTGTCAGCTTAAACCAAAAAACATTTATAATATGAAAAAGAACATTTAATTAAAACATTTTTTTTTCGCCTTACCGCCTCCTACGACCGACCTGTCGACGGTTGCGCTTAACGAAAAAGACATGACATTATTTGACATATCCACACTTCGTTTGGTTGAAAAATGTACCTATTTTTTATCACATAATTAGAATTTAGCACGAGAATAGAGTACGGGGTACTCTGCTATAATTATAGTTTTTTTTTTTGATTAGATCTCGACGTTGGGGCACGTCAGGCGGCGGAAGACTGTGGGCAGCAACAGTGTCAGCTCGCAGTAACCAGGACGGTCAGAGACGTTACGAGGAGCGCGCGGCTTCCCACATGTGTGCAACATTAGCAAAAAAGTTGAATCAAACTGCCAAATCGAAGCCACAACCAGGTCTAACTAATATTTACTCACGGTTCTCTAAAATCTAAATATTATTGGAAGACCTCGTAACATACATTTTGTTCATTACTATAGAAAAAAACCTTGACCGATTGGTGGTAAACTGGAATAATATTATGCATGTTTATCTTTGATCATTTATACATCTGGAAAGACCGTGACAGCTGCGGAAACGTCGAAAAAATTGAGTTTGACAGTTTAGCTCTAATTTGGGCAATGCACGCACACTAACAGAAAGTGACATAAAAATCGAGATCGTAAGACGTAGCTGTGCATTACGCACACTAAAGTAGTAACCCTGGCCTGTTATAATCAGTTGTCTGGCAGCCAGAGGCTCTATCTAGACGTATAAATTATCTAAGATATTTATCGATAATATGTAGCCCATAGATTCAATAAAATATAGGTTCATATTCCGTTTAGTATTCCAGATGTAGTAATCTGTGAAATCTAGAGTAAACATGAATAGTTATTTTTTTTTCGTAAATATTGAACAAGCCATTTTTTAATAATATATCTGTGATTGTACTGATAAAGATTTCGGTGTCTGCATTCCATTTAAGCTGGTGGAGTTTACGCGAAATTGGAAGCGGAATGGCGAGAGCGTTATGGACAGAAACAGAGGAATACTCCCTCTGCGAAGATGCGACTGCAGCCAACAAAATTTAAATAAAGTCCTAATATTCAATTAATTAAATTTGCCTTTTATTTGTTGTGTACCAATATCGGGATTGATGTTATTCTTTTTTTATTTAAATTACACATCTAGCCCCAGGAATGTCTAATAGGACTGTGCAACGTCAGTCACGCTATAAGGCGTTTTATACGTACGCATAGCGTGCTTTAAAAAAAATCGCCTCAGACACTAGACGAACACGCAAAAAGAGCATCTCTATAATATAAGTAGATCACCAAATATTACGCGCTAGGCGAGTATCCGCACGACCGGTAAGACATACGATATGCCGCACAGCAGTGATTTCCCTTTCGGAGGTTAGCAATGATATGTTAGTAGGTACGTAAGTATCCATCCCTCTATAATTTATGTAGATCACCAAATATTACGCGCTAGGCGAGTGTCCGCACTACCGGTAAGACATACGATTTGCCTCACAGCAGTGCTTTCCCTTGCGGAGAAACTATCCCTACTGTGGTTAAAGTTAATTGAAACCAACTTTAAAAGATTGTAGATTTCTTTTGCCTTTGGTTCTTAGTTTGTTTTAAAGCATTTGCTTGTATTCAGTATTTTTTCTGTATCAGATAATGTAAAAAATTAAGAAAAGTTGTGTGGTTTATATGCAACACGATAAGTTTCCACAAATTGAATGTAATTTATTACCTATAAAATATTTGAAGGATATTAAAAATGAAATAAAAGCTTAGGAATAGATATTTATTAATCCTAATAATTAGAACTGCATCCTATGCGGGAATTGGCTGGAACGGAGACCAAAGGCAGCCTTGAGGTAACCTCTCAGGACCTTCTTATCCTCCCGTTTACCAATAGCTTTGATCACCTCATCATCAACTAACTTCTGGTCAGTTTTGCGTTGCTCAGATGGTACATATTTCTGTAAAATATTGTTAACATTATTAACCCATATTAAAGATAAATATAGCCTTTGTTGCTAGGTATTAGTTATGTAGTAACATGTCCAATTTTTATTTCCTCTATTTTTTAACAATATATCTAAATTCTCCACTGACATAGGTCTCCTCTAAGACCTTCCGGTGCTCTCTCTCCCGCTCTTCTCTACTCCAAACTGGTCCAGCAACCTTCATTATATCATCTTCCCATGTTAGTATCTGTCTTTCCCATATTAGTAAGTAAATTTATTGATTGGGAGGTAAATTCGAAATGTAAAAATCAACTCTGATAACAAAATATTTTTTCTTCAAAATATCTTTATATTTACACTCCATGTATGTTTTTATTTTATATTTGGAGACCTATTCTTATTATTATAAAATTCAACAGGTACATGTTATTAATTAAAACCATTATTGAAGTGAAGGGAGAAGATGAGAAAGGAAGCAATAAATAGTGTTTTGGTACCAGGCAATCATAGTTGAAAAAGAGATTGTCTTATTTTTGATGTGAGTATACCTTAATATATTCTGATGTCATGCGCTTGACATATTATTATATAGACACCAGGAGAAGATAAATATGGTAGTTGTGATGGTAGTCTTTCATAGCGGTTGAAATCATGTGGCATCCTAGCAATATGTAACAGGACATCATTTGCAGTTAAGAGGTTCATGTACAATACAGGTTTCACTTCTGACATGTGTCCTATGTACGCACGAAATTTTATATTAATTAAAATGATTTTAAAATTACAATGTCTGGTAGGAGGCTATTTAAGCACCTAAAAATTACAGGTCATCTGATGTTATGTGATCACCGCCACTGATATTATCACATTCACTCACATTGCAGCAGCATGGCAATTACAGAGTGTTTATTTTATGGATTAGAAATATTATAAAGTTAGTTAAAACATACCTCTTTTTTGCTAGCAAAGATATCGTCTCCCTCTTTCCTCTTAACGGTTCTCTTAACACTCTTCTTGTTCTTCTTAAAGTAGGCATCATCAAGATTTGCTGGCAGTTTGAAGTCACCAAGGTCAATTCTTGTGCTTGTTGCAATCACATACCGTTGAGGAATGCGGCGGAGTGGGCATGAGTTGAACTAAAATGTTGTAACAAAAATTAATTTGTCAGCTTTATACTGAAAATTCTAAGTGTCTTTATTAAATGCTAGACTCCACCAAAGCTTTTATTAAAACGAGAGAAGAGATAGAATTTAGACAAGTATTACAATTTTAATTTACACATCTCTTTATTCAGTAGTAAAACAGAGATGTCTAAAATTTGTTGTGTGATCAAACACTGTTTTTCACATGTATGCAAAGGCGCGCACACTATGCAGCAGTTGGCGAGAGACACCCCTACTTCCTAATTCAAAAAGTTCATTCAAAAGCAATGAAATTCATATTTCAAAATTTATTTATTTTATAATTTGGTCAATACAGACTCATTTTAAAATAAATATCAGTTGTGGGTTTCTAGTGAGAACACAGATTTATGATGAGGATAGGGCACAAGCTTAGATTCAGAGGCACTTTTGCAATAAACTGTTTGGTATAGTAATGACCTGGATACAATCCCCAATTAAGTTTTTTTATCTTCCTTTTCACCAATTTAAGTGTACTATAGGAAAAAAAAAGGTTTTCTTTTGTCAATGAGTCTGTTAACATCATTTTACAAAAAACACATTGTCTACTACTAGGTATCCAGATTTTTATAATTCAAATAATTGATGAGGACTTTTTTCATTCTGTTATTACAATGCAGAGTTATTTAGTATGAATACCCCAAAATTGTGAGTGGTATTGAAGTTGCAGTCATCACACATGATGTGTAATTTTATTAACTACAGCACCCAAAGTAAAGTAAGTAGTAAAAAGTGCTGCAGTGGTACCTACTAATATTCCGAGAAAAGTAAGTCTGGCTTCCCTGGTGAAATCTAAGTATTATGGGAATTTAACACCCAAATCAAAAGGTGTATTCCAACATACACAGTGCCTGAGGTTTTTTCCTGCTGATAGATGTAGTCAGGAACTACATCAATCACTTAGGAGTGTGTGGTTAATGTTACTATAATTTATAGAGGTCAATAAAAACCATGAAACATTGCAAAAAGCTAAGATTTATAATAAATAATATCAACAATTGAGGGATCAATGTCTCTTAGTTTTTATATGAAAATAAATCTGCTTATTCCATGATATATTAACATATTTTGAGTGTAAAGCCATGTTCTGCGCATGTTTTTAAGCCTTATGCAAGTAGGCCAACTACACACACAACCTGTGAATTTCGTTTGCGGGTATGTGGGTTTATTTCACAATATTTTCATTCACCATAAGAATTTGGAAAATTGAAAACATATTGATATATGGTATTCGTATGCAATTTGTAATAACTTGATCATGTTTAATATAGTAGTTATTATTCTTATAAATACTAACTGCAAAAGGTCCCGTGACAAGCAGAAGTCCACTTGGTAGTATACCAACAAGCACTACACGCTTGCCCGAATGACGTCCAGCTAGCAGAATGCAGACGGTACCCACTGTTAGACTTGGCCTTGTCCTTCTAACGTGCTTGCTGAAGGTTTTGTGATGGTGATGCTTCTTGATTCTGTAATTGTTAACAATTAATTACAAATCTGTCCAACTATCATCAAATTAATTGTGATCTGTTGTTCTACAAATCTGTAAGAAAAAACTAATAAAAACTTTATTGTACAGATGTTATTAGAAATTGCTACCCCATTTCTACTTCAATACATACAATACTTGTATGATATAAAATTATGATTCAAAATTGATTAATTTTTACCAATAACAAATTTAGTATCTAAGGTAACATTCCCACTATCAATCAGTGATGTCATATATTCTGCTGAGAATACCTGAGAAAATTATATCTATATAAATAGAGCCAAAAGTATATAAAATAATTATATAAATGAATCAAAATGGGGTAGTATGCTCAACAATGGACTACTTACAGGAAAGTTAATTTTAATGTAACTAGCAGTATTTTTTTGACCTTACAGATTAATTGGGCCAGGAACTGTCACGGACATCCCCAAAATACTCAACAGATTATTCAACCAGTTTCACAAGCTGATCAATGGTTTTAGAACACAAAGATAGATTTTTTTTTACAAAGATTAATATTTTTTTTGGGAGCTCAAAGATATCATTACTTAATAATAATATATTAAAATAGTAATTAATATTATAATCATGCAAATGCTTAAAACAAGGTAACAAGAACTTTTTTTCTCCAAAACATTTCGATGAAAATCCAAAATTTGCATGTGTACAAAATTATCAAAATCATCATGTCATACATAATATAACAATAGAAATTAATTGTTGAAAATGAAATTATTTAAATAGAAAATAACGTACTTATCCTGGGTGGGGTAGAAGGATCTTCTGCGACGGAGAAGTACATTACGAGTTCCACCATTCTTCTCACCACCAATGGACTTTACTACAACTGTAGGTTTTTTTGGCTTGACTGCTTTTGGATTCTTCTTGCCAACAAACTTGTATTTTGCCTAAAAGCAATATATAACATATCTATTAATAATATTCATGGAATTTACACATTACCCTTCACCTGGCAGCCGCCATTTAGCACATTTCGGTGTATGTGGCAAGCTCCAGCTCATGCCAGGTAAAAATAATGGTGCATTTGGCAGTCTCCTGCTGCAGGATGATATAAAAGTGGTTCTGTACTGCTCTAACAAATAATAATGTGAGATTGTAGAACAAAGATAGGCTATATTTGCCTAGATAATTAACAAGATGAACCTCCCGATTATTAGTGCCGATTTTTTGTGAAATTTCTACTGATAAAAAAATTATGATATGTGGTATGTTTTTATAAATTATATATGTTAATGAATAGTGTGCATTAAAACTAACAGAAAATGTTTTTTTTTATGATTCTGTAAGTTTTTATACCGAAAATTTGAAAATTCTTTAACTCTATGTTTGACTTGGATAGTTACTTTATTTTTACACCTTAAACATACTGTCTGTATAAAATCAAATAGTGTATTTTATAGAGATTCAAAAAGTATTACATATGTGCATAGGTCCCATATAAAAAGCTGCTTAAGTACAGTTTAAAAGCATCTTCTATATCAAAGTGCTCTGTCTAGCCCCTGCTAAAATTGCCACCAACAGTTAACAACATATTTTTACTTAGCAGCTTAGGCACAGCTGATTAAGCACCAACCATTTATGTTCAATTGAATTTGTAAATATTCCGATAATGTTTGCATTCATTTTAATTAAATGTTTGTGTCTATGTTTTTGAAATGTGTGTAACACCTATAATTAAGCCAACACTTAGAATTTATTATTTATTGTAATAATATTATTATACTTTTCTTAGTGTTTGTCTTGTTGGTGTTAAATAAATAAAAATAAATATCATTTCTGGTTCCTAGTTGCTATCTTTTTTTGTAATGTTAAAAAATAATTTAATTAAAATTGTTTGATGTATTATTGTTGTGTCATTCATTATATGAAAGGTACATGTTGTTTTAACTCCATTTCAATTATTTTCCTTGTTTTTCTAAAATTGGTAGCGGACTCAAACCTTGGATTCCAGTCATGATTTGAATACCGTATAAATCAACTTGAATTTACTCGATCCACCAAAACGGCGACTTGGCACATCACTACTACTTTCCAAACACTAAAATATTAAGTTGTGTTAAATTAAGTATGTAGTTATAGATTACACTAGAGCAGCATTTCCCATTTGCCAGGTCATCAAAGTAAAGTAAAAGATAAAACTACGATTCTTTAGTAAAAAATTAGCAGAAACTCCATACCTCACACTAAAATTTTGTGACTCAATAGGCGATAACAAAGTATGTAGTACTATTAAAACATTTTTACTATTATATATATTAATAAATGTGTATTGTATTACCAAATTGAACCAGCTTGGGTTTTTTAAGCATTGAGTGGTTCACGAAGGGGCAGTGGGAAAATTACCGGCCACGGCAGAACAATGTTTGGGAAACACTGCACTAGAGGTAAAATAATTGGCAAGACAAAACGTTTCATGAAATAGAAGTTTTTAAAATTTAGATAGAAAGATAGTTAAAATATACTCACAGTTCTATGGAACATCCTAGTCTTGGAGAAACGGACAATACCATTACCCAAATCATAGTTCCTTGGTGTGCCAACCTTTCGCTTCTTGACACCTCCCTCGGCGGCTGCGGGAGCCTTAGCCGCCGCTTTAGGCTGTGGTGGAGCCATTTATGATCTAAAAGAAATCACGTACAGAGCTTAACGACCATCTAACATCATCTGGCTAAGCACAAGTTTATTTTAAAGGTTATATTACAAAATTAAAAAATTGTTCAACAAGATGTTTAGAAATATATAAGATTGTATCATTGTATTTAAACTATTTAAATATTAAAAGACCCACAAAATAAACACAGAGAAACACTAAATCGTATGGAATCTTAATGTTATGGTACAATCAAAATATTTCACTTATAAAGGAATATTTCACTAAAATATGTCACAGAACCACTTCTTAAATTAAATTAGTTTTTATATCTTACATTCGTTTTCATAAAAAGTTCTATTTCAAAAGTATTAAGACGGATTTAATTTAATGGTAAACAATTCCAACTCACATTGAACCGGAGGATTCAAGAAAAAGAATCTATATTTTGACGTCAAAGCCTATTTCAAAATGTCATCTTAAAATGTGAAAACATAAGTCATTGTCATTGTCACCGTCAATTTTTTTTTTAATTTTAAGTTTTCTTTCATCGATGCACATTGGAAGTGTTCTTGTATGTTCTACTTCAAAGTGTTTTTATTTATTTTAAGGTAGGGAAATGAATCACGTTACAAAAATGTACAACACGAGAATTTTGATATGGTTAAGATAAATTCAGGTAAATAAACATATACAAAAAATAGATGAAAACTATTATATTCAGATAAAATATATTAGGTACTTTAATTTATGTATATTATTTACAATTTTATTAAATTATTATTATTGCTATAAATATATCTACAAAGTATACTATACTATATAGGATCAACAGAACTCAGGAGGGTTTTTATAGAAGTGGGGAAAGGGACATGGATGGATATCAAACTATCTAAAAAGGAAGTTCGGTCATATTTAGGACAGGAAAAGAATAAGTTATCCAGATCACCAAAGTCATGTCCGCATTCACATTGTGGACTATCTATAATATGAATCCTTGGAAGATGGGCCGGACAATTGGTGTGTCCAAAGCGCATTCTTATCAATAATGATTTTATCAAATTTAATGACAGAGAACCATGACTTGTTAGGAATTATTTGTTGAATTTCGCAATAATTTTTGCCTTTAAATTGGCTACTTTCTGCCCAGGCTTTACCCCAGGAGTCCCTGAGATAAGGACCAGAAGGAACAGCTAAATCCTGAGTATATATTTTAAAGTGGAATTTGTCACCACACACCACAGCTTCATTTGCAAGCTGTTTAGTTGCCTATTATGCCACAGTGGCTAGGTATCCAGACAAAAGTGACTGAAAGACCTTTTGTTGAACATTCGTAAAGTTTACTTCTTATGTCTGCTATAATAGAGAAAAATGATTTTGATTTGAAGGGAAATCGTAAAAGAGCCTGTAAAGTATTCTTGGAATCACATAAAATTAAACTATTATTAAGTTTACAAAGTAAAACATATTCTAATGCTTTGGCGATGCCAAGACATTCAGCAGTAAAAACTGACGTGTTAGATGGGCATTTTATTTTTTGGACAATATTATATTGGGCATGATAAACTCCTACTCCTTCAAAATCTTCTGAATTGTGTTTTGACGCATCGGTATAAATATAATGCCATCCTGGCCAGTTTTCTTTAACAACAGAATTAAAATAGTTATTGGCATTATATTTTTCAATATTTGTTATATAATGAACAGTCGTAATGGTAGATAAGGCTTCATATTGACACGGGAGTGGGTCAAGGATTGGAAATAATACTCCGCTTATAGGAACGAGTCTTTATTTGTGTTCACTTTTGCGAACTTGCACTTCGCCGGTCTGCCGCTGTTCCTCTTGTGGGCGGCAGTACCTTCAACGCGTCACACCGCACCGAACACTAAGTCTCTTCTATCTTCTTCTTCTTGAAACACTTCCACTTATCACTACTTCTTCTTTTCTTCTTCTTCTTCTTTACACTTCGAGTTAGAGCTAGAACTGCCGTAGGCCACGCTTAGTACGGCTTATATACCCTCTGGGATCTGTACTATTTTTAAAATGATTCTCTCATTCCATCTTTAAATTTAAATTGTACTAGAAAATTCTTTTAACTATTTCTATAGTGCTTACACATTTTCCATCCCTTTTTTTCTGTTCGATTTGATCCTGAACTTACTAGAAATTTCCATTAACTTAACAAAACCCAAAAAATTCCATACACTGGTAGGTG
Source organism: Leptidea sinapis (assembly GCF_905404315.1). Classification (NCBI taxonomy): domain Eukaryota; kingdom Metazoa; phylum Arthropoda; class Insecta; order Lepidoptera; family Pieridae; genus Leptidea; species Leptidea sinapis. The sequence goes on from NC_066277.1 coordinate 3,052,352, forward strand.
TATCGAACCCGGGTCTACAGCGCCTAAAGTATACACTTTTCCGCTGAGCTAAGAGTATTGCTGACGGAACTGTTGAAATTAACAATGTCTTGAAGTTTGACATTCTCGTCATTTACGTTGCAGCGTTGCTACGCAACAATATTTACATTTAAATAAATCAAGCTTTGGAGATGTATCGGGTAGTGAATAGATTTAAACCTCAAATTACTTTTTAACAAACAAGGGAGTGGCTTGTTATTTCAATAACTTGATGATTCAATGAGATATGTGAGGGTATTTAATTTGGTTATCAAGGGGCTATTTGAAAATTGTAAAACACGAAAAAATAGACGATCAGACAAAAACTGGCGCCTTAAATAAAGCGGGGGGTTCGTTACACTCTACTTGTAATGCATTCAAAGAACTAGATTTCATGGCTCCAGTTATTATTCTCATAACTTTTGATTGGATAGAATCTAGTTTTCTTAGACCTGCTAAATTACAGGTATTGTAGCATTGTAAAGTAGCTTTAGAGAAAAAGGAATGTGCATCCCACCAAACACCAGAGAGGCAGCTCAATAAATTAAGAAGCTTTACACATTTAGTAACTACGTATTCACAATGAGCCGTTCCTGTCAGTTTTGAATCCAAAACGACTCCCAAAAACTTGACATGGTTATTAGTTGGTATTCGACGATTATCGTAAAATATGGAAATTGGAGGATGTAAACTTTGACGCGTGAAGATAACTACCGAACTTTTAAGAGGTGAAATGCTGAGACCATTTTCATCCATCCAAAGTTTTAAACAATCTAAGGAATTTGATATTCGGCGCCATAATGAACTAAATGTGTTACCCATGGCATATATTACTAAATCATCAGCATATTGAAGCATGTTAATAGAGTCCGGAAGTGAAGATTCCAAGTCATGAGTATATAGGTTAAAAAGTATTGGACTGAGTACAGATCCTTGTGGAAGTCCTTTCCACAAAAGTCTACTTTGATCCCGTTTTTGGTCAAGTTTTATTGTTCTACCTGACAGAAGGTTTATAATAAAGTTAGTTAGAATATTCGGAATAGCAAGTTTATTCATTTTATGTTGAAGAATATGGAGATTGACATTATCATAAGCTGATTGCAAGTCTAAAAAGACTGCAATAGCTTATTCATTACGTGTAAAAGCCAATCGTATTTCTGTTGTATAAGTACCCACACTATTCAAAGTGTGTACTCCTACCTTTCCTGAATCCAAACTGTGATTTGGGTAGTATTCCACGATTTTCAATGAACCATTCAAGACGATTTTTTACCAAATTCTCAGCAACTTTGGCGATTACAGGTGATAGTGCTATTGGCGATATGATGATGCTAGACTCGGTGACTTGTCTGGTTTAAGAATGGGAATAATAATTTGCGATTTCCAAAAAGGCGGATCATTGCCCGATATAATTATTATATTAATTAAATCCAAGTAATACTGATGAGAATCTTGACTAAGGTTTGCTAAAAAAGAATATGGAGTACCATCTTCACCTGGGGCAGAGTCTTTGATCGAAGTTAAAGCACCTTGTAGTTCTTGCATAGTGAAGGTAGAATTAATGATACATTGGTTTTGGAAGATGTACGAAGCAATATTACTACAAAAATGGTTGTGTTCCGGAACTGAAGGTGGAGCTAGACGATCCAGAAATGTTTCGCTAAAAATTTGGTTCTATAGAATATTTAGCAACTGGACCTCCTTACTGCTAATATAAGGTGATTTGCACTTGCTTACTCATGGTAGTTACCCATTGTAATATGCATGAATAATCTGCTTTCTCCCAAATGTCTTACGCAAAATAATTTATTTATTGTTGCATGAATTATAAAAAGCCATTCAGGCAATAGTGATAGTTCAACAAATCAGTGGTTTACGAATCGTGGGTTTGATCCTTGTTGACGACTGCTGCTATTGTATTTGTACAAAGCTAATAGGTAGATGGAATGTAATATTATTGTCATACTTAACTAAACTAAACGCACGCCTCAAGGGTTAGTACCTTGGTCTTATTCTTAGGCATAATATTACTATTATAGTAGTAAATAGTAATATTTAATAGTAATAATAAATTTAGTATATAATAAATAATATTAATAGATAATATAATAAGATATGTACATGTTTTCATATAATCTTTATTTGACAACTAGATATACCATGCTCATATAATTTGCTTTTTTATTTTTACAGTTTTCATTACATTAAACAAATGTGTGGCAAATATGGTCTCACTACGTAGGTCTATTATATATACGCAGAAAATTTAACTAGAAAAACAATGTGCGCTATTTTTATGATGTATAAAAATAGACTGTTTAGTTAGCACAAATTTCCCATCTGTGACAATGTCATTTCTGAAAAGTAACATAGATATCGATAATATTATTTAATTCAAATTGCGAAAATTTATTCTAATATCACTCGAGATAACGTTTACTTCAAAATGAAATAATATCAATTTGCAAACCAATTTGAGAAATCTTGCACGTAAGTTAGATATCGAACGATATGATAGTTGGGGCCGACTCTAATACTTGTCTGAATTAAAAATAACTATGACACCTGCCATAAACTTTTCATTACCATTGCCATAACCGTTCAAAATTTATGGTGGTCATCTTATGCGGCTCATGAATGCAATATGGAGGCTTCTGATATGTGCGTGGATAAAGTAGTGTGTGTAACTGCACATTATTAGGCATCACATCACTCGTTAACTGGCCTTCGGCTCGTTCCATAAACCCGCACTCGTGTTTAATTCCCTTCATTTGTTCATTTACAATCACATAAACTACTATTTCTTCAAATATTGTGATAAATAGAAAGTCATCTAAATAATCGTAAAATAAAAGAAATTATTTACAATATAATTGGTACTGGAACGCCACCCCAGAACAACATTTTTAGATACACAAACAAAGTTCCCTTTATTCCTAAACTTACCTACTCTCAAATAATTTCTATGATGACAGTTATATGTCAATCGAATGTGACTTTTAATTCTGACGCAAAATATCACCAATGCACCAATCTGTCATTCTTACTACTAGTTTTCGTGATGGCTTCTTTGATGAGCCCGTCTTCGCCGTCTGATGGCTATAAAAGGTTTAGTGATGATTTCGCGAATACCAGCATCAACAATTACGGCTCAAACGTCGCAAGTAATCAAGAAGCTATATTTCCATGCACAGTAGCCGCATCAGTCTTATGTGTACGCTTATGTTCTTAACAATACATTTTATTTCATCTAAATAGTGTTTTAATTTTCTCGTCTTAACATTTATTTAAATATAAATCGCTATGTAGTAGCTCGAAGACGAACGACATAACTCATCTTAATTAGTTATTTTAATAAAAGCACAAATTACTCTTTCACACAATGTAACCCACATCCTTTCAATAATTACCTACACTAATGGATTCATGTAACTGCTATAGTATGCACTTTATCCGCAAATATTCGCACGTTAAGCCACCCTTTGCATGCAGGTTTAATATTATCGCTTTCAGAAACTGCTTATTGGCACAATTATTGTATTATTAAGTAAATCTATATGATTATAATATACAACTATAATAATAACTACATTCTTTTACAGTTTTAAGTTTGTGATTTCTTAATAATTATTGATCTATTAAACTAAGACTACCCAGGTTCTAATAATTGAATAATTTTAACTGTAAGAAATGTAGTTTGGTAAATTATTCTCATGGCCTCCAAAGCAGTATGTATATTATGAGTAAAATAGTGTGAAAATTTACCCCCTTATTCATAATAGTCTGCTAACTTAAAACATTGCTAATTCTCACTCTGACTTCTTCTATTGACCTAAGTCAGAATGAGAAAAAACACTCCTAAGTGGTTGTTTAAAGTTAGTGTACCATTATGAATGAGGGGGTTATTGTTTACAAGATTAAAACTAAATAATTTATATGTTCTGTTCGAACAATGTAAATTTTTTTGCATTTAAGTTGCAGATAATACCATGTTAACAAGATAAATAATTAGTAGGTACAATATATTCCTATATAAATCAAAGAGGAACTTAATATGTATAAATTTCAACAAAAGAAAATTTGTTGAAATTTATGAGAATTAAAAAATTCTCATTCAAAAACAATCAAAACATGGGATATTACAAATGTACTGGCATACCTTTATAAAAACAAAAATTTGAATACAGATTTAAAACCAAATTACATTATAGATATTCCGCTGACATTCTTGTGTAAATAGTTATCTTAATATAAGATGAATGAACCAGATATTTTGTAGTCCTTATCAATCATGAGCACACCTAACTGATAAGCATCTATCTACTGTATAGTTTTTAACATGTGAAGGAACATGATTTATTCTAAATAAATAATATATTTGTTACTGAATATATTAATAATGTCAAAATTAGCAAAAATACCGACTAGTTCTTATCATTTTATAAGATACAATTGGTATAAATTTAAATCATGTAAGTACTGAACAGATTAATGTTTTGTTATAAAATTTTAACTATTTAAATTTTTTTGACCTTGAATGGTTTGTAACCTTTTTACATTACTAGCCATCCCACCTGCATGACTGGGCGAATTTTAAAAGGAAGGAACGTTGGAATTCGAAAAATAAGTAGCCATAAACATCTAGGATAAATTTAGCATTGAATGGTGGTAGTTTCATGTCGATACAATTAGTGATTTAAGGGTGATTGAGCCTCAAAGACCATTTTCATTAAATTATTTTATTAACAAGCTTAATTGATTAATTAATAATAATTAATGAAGCAATCAGCATTTCAATAATTATATTAATTATAGAATGGTGGGTAAAATTATATTATTAATTGCCTTGTCTGGGAGATAGCAAAGAGTATGTACATAATTTTTAATTTAATTTGTTGCGTGTATTATATTTCCTATTCTATGCTACATTATAACATATCTCAAATACTGGCAACTCCTCACTTGTCTCTGGTATTGCTGATGTTCATTGGCAGGTGGTTTAGTACTTTTAATCACACAATAAAAACAATATGTATATATTTCTGTCCAATCCGTTTGTCCTATTAAAATTTCTTGTTTACAAAGTCTGGTGTGCTAAAACATAAAAATAATACTATTTGATTATATGATGAGTATTTTTAACCCTCAAGTCTTGATTTAAAACAAATAACTAGTTAAAAATTATTGATTGAAATCAAACCATAATCTCATTAGTCGTTTTCGTATTAATCAACCCTACCACATAAACTTTGTAAGGTTTCGTGGCAGTCGCGAATATTCATGTCATTTATAGTGTTCAATTTCAAATACAACTACACATATAGAGAAAACATGGTTTGTTATTCTCAAAAGCCTTTATTGTTGTACATAATCTAATAAATTTATTAATATTTTCTGTTTGTTTAGAGCTGATTTTATCCTTTTTTATTAAGGTTCCGTCGCCAAATGACAAAATCGGAACCCTTATGGATTCGTCATGTCTGTCTTTCCGTCTGTATGTCACAGCCACTTCATTCCGAAACTATAAGAACTATACTGTTGAAACTTGGGAAGTAGATGTATTATGTGCACCGCATTAAGATTTTCACACAAAAATAAAAAAATAAAAACAATAAATGGGGGTTCCCTCATACGTAGAACTGAAGCTTAAATTTTTTTTTCATCAAACCGATAATTGTGAGTTATCTATGGATAGGTCTTAAAATAATATTGAGGTTTCTAATATCATTTTTTATTCTAAACTGAATAGTTTGCGCGAGAGACACTTCTAAAGAGGTAAAATGTGTCCCCCCTTTGACTTCTAAAATAACAGAATAATAAAACTAAAAACTACATATGATGTACATTACAGTGCAAACTTCCACCGAAAGTTTGGTTTGAACGAGATCTAAGTAAGTAGTTCTTTTTTAATACGTCATAAATCGTAAACCGCAATTTACCTTTCATTAGCCTATATGGGCTCGTGAAAGGTAATGTTTACTTCAATAACTTAATTTAAAAAAATACACTATTATTAAAACATCGATCAAAGTTACAACGAACTACAAGAACTTTGTATTATGTTGCTGCTACGGAACCATTCACCGGCTAGACCGACTCGCACTTGGCCGCTTTGTTTATTGCGGTTTTGTAGACAGGGTCTCAACAATTTAGCCAATGTCTGGTTTAGGTAAACCATCAAGTAATGAGTATTTGGCGGTGTTCGTAATTCAAATTATATCGGTTATGATCAGTGTTTAACTTCTGAATGTGGTTACATTAAAAATACTGAAATATATGTACATATCTATTTATACCTGCTGATGCTGATGGTTATTGATACGCCCTGCCCATCACAATGCAGCGCTGCTCAAGATTATTGAACAACCCAAAAATTCTGAGCGGCACTACAACTGCGCTCGTCACCTAGAGACATAAGATGCCAAGTATCATTTGCCCAGTAATTTCACTAGCCACGGCGCCCTTGAGACATTGGCAGCGCCATTTTCATGGCAGAAAAAGGCGCCGTTGTGGTACTAGCCGGCATCCTGTGCAAAGGAGCCTCCCACGGATTTAATCTTTTATATCGTCATATATTTACAGGAAATAAAAAAATGTAGTTTTTTACTACATTTTTTGCTGAACAGTAGGACTGGTAATTTGAGTAGGAATAAAAATGATCTCATACCAATAAATCACATTAATATGTTGTCAAAATCACATAGTTTCTTCACTTTACTATACTACAATTTAATTGTCATTCGTACTGTGCTATGGACTCATCTAATATATATAAATTACGCGACACGCTGTTTGTCCGCGATGGACTCCTAAACTAATGATCGGATTTTAATGGGGATTACTTCATGGAGTGCAGTTTGGTTCAACTTGAGAGATAGGATAGTTTTTATTTGGATTTGGGGCCCATAATTATTTTTACTTTAAATATTTGTTTTACATGGACATATTTTCTATGAGAGAATTTAGTGACGCACGGTTTGACAGTTCCGCTGTGAAACAATTTCATTATAACAACAGGGAGCATTCTTTACGAAATATTTCTTGATGTTTAGAAATTTTATTGGCAAATTCCTATAAAACAGTATATTTTTTATTATCTACAGAACAACGTCTGTCGGGGCAGCTAGTATCATATAAATTTGACATGAATACTGTATTGCTCAGTTTATAATAGGTAGGTACTTAATGGTTCGGTTCAATTTTGTTTAAAATACAATTTTATACTACATATATTTGCATGCCTTGTATTTAGAATAAGACAAACGTAATCTAAATAAAATAAGACCGATTGTAAAACTGACCTTATATAAATGCAAATAATGATTATTATTAAACTTAGTCCTTATTTACTCAATTTAGTCATTCGCGCGGGAAAGTAACTGTAGGTACTTCACATTACGGCCAGTGTTCGCGTTGCTGTCACAAAGATGTGCAAGAGCTTGACCTTGCTTGGACCTACTTTTCATTTGAAATGAGCTCGGCGTCGAACGAGACATCAATGTTACGTAATTCCAGTTCTAACAAGATTAATGCAGTAATTTTCATGGATTTTTGGAGTTAGATATCACGGTTGGATTTTGCCTTATGTGATTGATTATTGTACAATCATCGCGATCTATTTGATTTATTTATAGATTGATACGTAATGCGGATGTGTAGAATTTAGCGTTGCCAACTTTTTGGACGTACTAGAGTATTTATTATTTCAGAGTTCAATTAAAATGTTAATATTATATTAATTATAACATATTTTTTTAATTATTTTATATTTTTTACTGACCTGGCAAACGTTGTTTTGCTATATAAATTATACATGTAAACCTTTCTTGAGCTTCAACGTATCTATTACAAAAGATTTCATTGAGATCGGTCGAATAGTTTAGGAGTTATTGGGGAACATACAAACATACATTCCCTTTTATATATATAGATTTATTAATTACTAGCTGACCTGGCAAACGTTGTTTCGCCATATAAATTATATATGTAAACCTTCCTTGAGCTTCAACGAATCTATTACATAAGATTTCATTAAGATCGGTAGAATAGTTTAGGAGTTATTAGGGAACATACAAACATACATTCTCTTTTATATATATTAATTAATTAATTATTAATCATAACATAAATTACTTTCTTAATGATGCCACAGATTGGGAATGGAGCGACCGCCCTCAGGCTATTACATAATAAGTTTAATTGTACAGTATTACTTTGTAAACATATTTTTTTATGAAAAAAAAGCCCGCTGAGTTTGTTGCGCCCATTCTTCTCAGGTCTGAGGCATTCTTTTTGGAATGGGTGGTAGTTTTTGACTTACAATAAGTGACGTCACATCCTATTTTGAATATAAATATTTGAATTTGAAAAGTACAGATTTATAGGACAGCGTACCTACTTACCATTTCGTTTTGCTCAGTAAATAGTCTCAGTATCCTTTTTAGTGTTTTGAAAATTAATATGTTAGAAATGTGTCAAAAGTAACGTTTAACTTCTGCCGCTCAGAATTTTTGGGGGTTTTCAACAATCCTGAGCGGGACTGCATTGTAATGGGCAGTGTGTATCAATTACCATCAGCTGAACGTGCTCCTCGTCGGTTAGTTTCATTAAAAAAAACCCTTTTAGATAATAAAAATAATGTATGGTGGAATTGTCTATCATTTATGTATATATAGCAGTTCGTCACTAACAGATATCTTAGTTACAGACGTTCTTATCAGTAGATAAGGAAGGGAATTGAATGTTAGGTACTGTTGATTTTGATTGACAAGTCCTAAGCCGTCAGTCACAACCCGTCAGACTAGTATTTTGTTTACTAAACCACTCTGACACATTGAAAAAAAATCACGCACACTGACCTACAGGTATACATACCAAATACCACTGGACAGGCTGTTCCCTTATGTTTGAAAGCATATTTTTTGTGCCTATTTGAAGCGCAACTCGTGAGCGTCCAGAGAACTAATTTTGACGTATAATACAAATGGCTGCGAAGCGTACAGTACTATGAAGTATGTTTGCATTCATTTTGAATTAATTTTGGTCGTTTTCCGTGTTATTTATATTTCAAGAATCAACGTAATAAAGTACACAATATTTTTTTTGTAAATAGTTTCCCACCATCTATTGATGTTTGCTGAGTTTTAGTACCGCAGACTCTCGCTACATGGACAAAGCACCAAAATGGCGAATATCAAACAGGCACAAAAGCACTTTCAGTCAGTCATTCTTCAATATTAGTAGAAAAGGAAGGGAATTGAATGTTAGTATTATTGAACTGTAATTGACTTTAATTTATTAGTCGTAAGCCGTCAGCCATATCCCGTCACACTAGTTTTAAAGGCCGGCAACGCTCCTGTGATTCCTCTGGTGTGGCAAGAAATTGTGGGCGGCGGTGATCACTTAACAACAGGTGACCTGTACGCTCGTTTGTCCTCGTATTCCATAAAAAAAAATTGTATACTAAACCACGCACACACTGAAAAAAATATCTATCTATATATATATAAATGAATTGCTGTTCGTTAGTCTCGCTAAAACTCGAGAACGGCTGGACTGATTTGGCTAATTTTGGTCTTGAATTATTTGTGGAAGTCCAGAGAAGGTTTAAAAGGTGAATAAATAGGAAAATGCTGCTAAATTAAATAAAAACAACAAATTTGTTTTTCCTTTGATGTGTCCATACATAATTTCTATGAGAGAATTTATTGACGCACGGTTTGACAGCTCTGCTGTGAAACAATTTCGTTACGACAGCAGGGTGCATATTTTACGAAGTAATTTTTGATGTTATGATATATTATTGACAAATTCATATAAAAACATTATTTTATTTATTATATACAGAACAACGTCTGTCGGGTCAGCTAGTATAATTATATATAATTCCGCCAATATTTGTCTTCAAACAATTCGCCATGTGTTTCGCCTCTACACGAGGCATCCTCATGAGATGTTGACTCGCTAAACTCTGGCACGAGTCTACTGTTGAGCATAAATTTCTACTATGAGTACACAATGAAGTACGATTTCGACTGTTCCGTTCCCGCTGGACGCTGTTCTCAAATTATTCCACATTAAGAATGCTTTGAATTCTAATTCAAATATTTTTATTCAAAATACGATATAATATTGAAAGTCAAAAACTTTCACCCACTCCAAAAGATACGCCTCAGACCTAAGAAGAACGGGCGCAACAAACTCAGCGGGCTTATTAGATTATTAGATTAGGTCGGGAATAGATGTTAAAAAAATTACAGAAATAATCGTATTGCCTGTACTGTACTATTTCCACTAGAACAACAATAAATTAAACCGCGATGGCGTATTTTAAAATGGACACAATTCAAACTAAAACAACCTTAAAGAAAACTATTTAAAATGCACATTGTTGACTAGTAAAAAAATAAGGACTCCGTGTCACCTTACATAACAGTGTAGCACTAAAACAAGCCGTTTAACGTGAAAATACATAGCCCCACGCACACACTTACACTACTACAGGCCGATAGGCGGCCATTATGAGAATTGTCATCATCTGTGACAGATCAGTTTGCGTCTCAATAAAATATTTAAAAATGCCGTCGTGCGTTGTGAAAAAGTGTAAAAACGATACTTTATAAGTATTTGTGGCCATATATGATTATTTAAGGGTGAAAAATATGTGTAAGTAGTTTCCCCCGTAGCCGCACACACACTACCATAACGGTGCTTCACTTGCTAATATCACGGCGCGGAGTCCTTATTTTTTTACTCGTCCGTGATAGTGGCTTGTACAGGTTCCGTGCCATCATACAAGTTCTATATCTTGTTTGTTTCCTTCGAACTTGGCAGGTTTTTCAAATTTTGCGTCGTGGTTTACCATAATCGGCCAACATTGTTGACACAAATGTGTTTACAGTACATTGCGGCTCGACCGTAATTACGTGGTTTGGATTCCCATGGCGCAGGGGTAATGTTTACGTTACAAAAATAACTGTAAAACAACCTTGGCTGAATTTGGGAGCTTATTTACGTTGCGGCGTGTACTTAATAGATAACATTATACTGTGTAGTGTGTACAGATAGACGAACAATATTAGAGTGTGTATAAGTAATCTATACTAATATTATAAAGCTGCAGTGTTGGTTTGTTTGTTTGTTTGTTTGAACGCGCTAATCTCTGGTACTACTGGTCCGATTTGAATGATTCTTTCAGTGTTGGGTAGTCCATTTATCGAGGAAGGCTATAGGCTATGTTTTTTTTTCAAAATTAGGGATCCGTAATAAAATTGCTATTTTGTAACACAAGGTTTTGCCATATAAAGTATAATTCACGCGATAGTTTTATAAGTAATAAAATATTGCCTATATTATAGCCTGTACATCATTTTGTTCTATTGTCAATAGTTTTTGCAGCGCACGCAAAAATAGGTTTTCGATTTTAAACCTTGTGTTACAAAATAGCAATTTTATTACGGATCCCTAATAATTTTGAAAAAAAATATAGCCTATAGCCTTCCTCGATAAATTGACTACCCAACACTGAAAGAATCATTCAAATCGGACCAGTAGTACCAGAGATTAGCGCGTTCAAACAAAAAAACAAACAAACAAACACTGCAGCTTTATAATATTAGTATAGATATAGATGTCACTTTACACTATACTAGAGAGATAGGTATATAGTGACTTAGAGGGATATATATTGACTAACTTCATTGTAATTGGTAATTCATGGTGATGCACAGCGTAGCTGGAGTACACTAACTAATATTTTGTCTAAATATGTGTAGATCTACACAATTTTCGAATGCAGCAATGAACATAAGCGTCTTGCGATTTGGTTACAGGCGTTTAGAAATTCTGCCACAGATCGCACCCTTACTGTAAGTCGTTAAGGAGTTCCATTGATCATCATATTCGACAATTACTTGATCATAACGAAGTTATGGTATGTGACTCAAGTATCCTGATAGCATAAAAAGGATTCGGCTGAGTATCGTTATTTACTCCTAGTAATTGAAGAGTTCCGTTACTTTGTCATGGATGGCATAATCAGAACCAACCCAAGTACCTTTGAAGTATATTCTTTATTATTTATTAGTATTATTCCTTTCCAATAAAAAAAGAATCATCGAAATTGGTTGGCGCGATATTGAGTTATTCGTAAATTTGTCGCATACATACTTATAGCAAATTTAACACTTTTATGGACTTTTTAGATAATTTTCTCATATACCATATAGGATAGGTACCATTGTCAGATCTGGACCAAATGCAATGAGACCACACGAGAAGCACCAGCTTTCAAATAAAAAATGAATAATCAAAATCGGTTCACCCAGTTGAAAGTTCTGAGGTTCTAACAAAACTTAAAACGACGAATTGAGAACCTACTCCTTTTTTGAAGTCGGTTAAAAAACCACTATCACAATTTTTTCACAATGGCGTCATAATAAGCTTCTCTGCTATGTAGGTTTGAATTTTCATAATTTTATTTTATTTTATTTGGAAAACTTACAGTGTTAAAATAACTTAATTACTATACAATAGTGTGAACATTTTACACCATTTAATAGTTTTCGCATATTTTTTCTAATAACACATAGCATAATACAGGTACGTCTTCTTTTTTCTTATACAAGTATTATATAAAATATGTTAATAATTACATAGGTATTACATTTATTATGTTCAAAGATTTTTTTTTATGGAATAGGAGGACAAACGAGCGTACGGGTCACCTGTTGTTAAGTTATCACCGCCGCCCACAATCTCTTGCAACACCAGAGGAATCACAGGAGCGTTGTCGGCCTTTAAGGAAGGTGTACGCGCTTACTTTGAAGGTACCCATGTCGTATCGTCCCTGAAACACCGCACAAGGAACCTCATTCCACAGCTTTGTAGTACGTGGAAGAAAGCTCCTTGAAAACCGCACTGTGGAGGACCGCCACACATCCAGATGGTGAGGATGATATCCTAACTTGTGGCGTGTCGTGCGAAGGTGGAATTCGGCGGCAGGAATCAGGTTAAACAGCTCTTCGGAACACTCCCCGTGATAAATGCGGTAGATGACACACAATGAAGCGACGTCTCTACGCAAAGCCAAGTGATCCAGCCGTTCACAGAGCACTGGGTCCCCGACCATTCGAGCTGCTCTGCGTTGTACGTGGTCAAATGGATCGAGCTGATACTGGGGTGCGCCAGACCAGAGATGACAGCAATACTCCATGTGTGGCCGGACCTGCGCTTTGTACAGCGCTAGAATGTGGGCCGGCTTGAAGTATTGCCGTGCTCTATTAATGACGCCCAGTTTCTTTGAAGCCAATTTGGCTTTGCCTTCCAGATGACCATGAAATTGGCAATCGCTCGAGATTTCGAGACCCAGTATTCCGATACTAGGCGCGGCTTTAAGAGAAGTGTTCTCGAAGAGCGGTGATACGACAAATGGGGTTTTTTTAGTGGTAAACGCGCAAACTTGAGTCTTCTGGGGGTTAAATTGGACAAGGTTCAATTTTCCCCATTCCGCGACCTTCTCAAGAGAGGACTCGATAGAAGACACAAGTTTCTCCCGGCACTGGTCGACGATTTCCCGAGAGAGACCTGCATGGCCAGTGTAGACGGCATCACCAGTGCTAACGTCTGCATAGCAATGAATGTTGGAGGTGTACAACATATCATTGATATGCAGAAGAAACAGCGTGGGAGACAGCACACAGCCTTGGGGCACAACAGCATTCACGGGCTTCGGGTTCGAGAAATATCCGTGGACAACGACCTGTATGCTGCGCCCAGTAAGGAAGCTGGAGGTACACTTGCACAAGCTCTCGGGAAGCCCAAATGATGGAAGTTTGGAGAGGAGCGCCTTGTGCCATACACGATCAAAGGCCTTCGCTATATCCAGGCTAACTGCCAGGCCTTCCCCCTTGCTTTCAATAGCCGCTGCCCATCTATGTGTTAGGTATACCAGAAGATCACCTGCCGACCGACCATGGCAAAACCCGTATTGTCGGTCGTTGATCAACTGGTGACCCTCTAGATATACCAAGAGCTGACAGCTAATTATGCTCTCCATGATTTTGGAGAGCAGGGCGGTAATAGCAATAGGCCTGTAGTTCGCCGGATCCGAACTGTCTCCTTTTTTTTGGATCGGATGGACTAGGGCTGACTTCCATGAGTCAGGACTACGCCTTTAGAATAAGAGTGCCGGAATAAACGCGTTAGCACCGGCGTCAACTCAGGGGCACACGTTCTAAGCACGATTGGAGAAATGCCATCCGGCCCGCTCGACTTCCTGACGTCCAACGAAAACAGAGCTCGCCTAACAGTTTTCTGTCTGAACTGTACTTCAGGCATAGAGCTCTGACACCGCGGGATGGTCGGCGGTGTTTTTCCGTTGTCGTCAAGAGTCGAGTTGGAGGCGAAAAGAGTGCACAAGAGATCGGCTTTCTCTTTTGCCGTATGGGCCAGGGTGTCATTCCTCATGTGCAACGGCGGCATGGACGGCTGGCTGAAGTTACCAAGAGCAGCTTTCGACAACGACCAGAACTTGCGTGTTCCGGTCGGGTAACTGGAAAGCTGCTCGCCGATTTTGACGACGTGTTTAGATTTGCCCGGGCGATTTGCCGCTTAAAAAATCTGGAGGCACGGTTGTATTTCCACTTAAGAACTGTGCAGTTCGGATCCTTTGTGCCCAGCGCCGCAACCCAAGTTCGATACGCCTGTTTTTTGCAGTCAGATGCTGCTTTAACAGACGCATCGAACCAGGGCTGTGATCTGCCACCGATGGGTACTACAGAGTTTGGTATAAAAATATCCATACCCTGTAGTATCACATCGGCTACTGCAACGGCGCAGGCACTAGGATAATCCGAAGGGAAACAAACCCTGCCCCTAGGGTAGGATGCAAAAAAGGAACACATCCTATCCCAATCTGCTGACTTGTAGTGCCAAACGCGGCGGGTCGCTGGTGGTCTGCGACGTTGGCGTCGGATAGGCACTACACTCCTGACCAGACAATGGTCGGACGTTCCGAGAGGGGCGTCGACAAAGACCTGGTAACCATCGGGATGTGTAGTCAGCAGAAGATCCAATAAGGACGGCATGTGGCTATCCACATCCGGGAGCCGCGTTGGCGACTCAACCAATTGGGACAGACCATACGCCAATGCAAAATTATACACAGATCGCCCTGCGTAGTCTGTGGTACGTGATCCAAGCCATTCGGCATTGTGCCCGTTGAAATCACCCAAGACTACGATTTCAGCGGAGGGGATCTGTGCAAGTACGTCGTCAATTGCCGCTTGAACGCAGCCCATGAGATGATCGGTTTCTGCGTTACCACTATGGGAGCTGTAGACACACGCATAGATGCGGACGCGGTCCTCTAAATCTACGCGGAGCCAGAGAGTGGACAGGTACCCCTACCCTCAAAATTGCCGAGACGGCGACAGCAGATATCCTCCCTAACGTACACACATACCCCGGCATGAGGCAAAAAATTGTGCTCAATTTTGTGCCCGGGGTACGTTAAATATGACGTATCGCTAGGTCGAGATATCTGCGTCTCAGTAAGGAAACACAAGGCCGGCTGCGCCGTCTCAAGGTGGTTGTGGACGGCGTTTAAATTGGAGTGAATTCCCCTGATATTGCAAAAGTCCACGTTGAGTGTGGAGCGGGGTGCCGTGGTGATACTGCCAACACCAACAACAGCCATTTAAACACTACGTTCAATTATGTTTATAGTAACAGTTAGGGAAACACATTAAACCAGATTTTAGTCATTTTTGATCTGATAGAATTTGTGGATGAATTAAACAGGTCAAAATCAGGAAAGCCTTTAAGATTATTTATGTAGTGAGATGCTCTTGAGAAGAATCAGTTTTGTTTGTAATTTGACGCACAATGGGGTATATGTAAATATTTAGGATGTCTTGCAGAGATTCTTTTATTTATTTGCGGTGTGTGCGGATTGATACATCAACTATACACAATAACTCTTGTGGTGTCATCGCTTTGCATAATAAAATGATGTCGCTGTGATTATATTATAGCTGATATTAATTTAAATAATAAAGTTTGGCAATGAGTTTCTTGCCACTCCTCATACTCAATACCATTTCGGGAAGGGTAAACCCCTTAAATCTTAAAATGTCATAACATTGATATTGTATTTTTTTTTACCTAAATGAATAAATTGTTTGCACAGGATGCCGGGTAGATTATGGGTTACCACAACGGCGCCTGTTTCTACCGTGAAGCAGTAATGTGAAAGTATTATTGTGTTTCGGTCTGAAGGGCGCCGTAGCTAGTGAAATTACTGGGCAAATGAGACTTAACATCTTATGTCTCCAAGGTGAGAAGCGCAGTTGTAGTGTCGCTCAGAATTCTTGGATTTAACAAAAACCCTGAGCGTCGCTGTATTGTAATGGGCAGGGTGTATCAATTACCATCAGCTGAACGACCTGCTTGACTTGGCCCTTATTAGAATTATCGCTTCGTCTCCTAACACATTTTTCACGGGGATTGTTTCGCAGAGCTCTTTGACCTGATCCGTCACGCCCCAATCCCACCTTCGAATTTCACCCAACTAACTTTATTTAGTGGTCTTCCTTCATTACTACCAACTTATAAAATGTATTGCACGCACTATCCAAGTTAGTACGACATGGGTCAAATAAAGCGCGTACCTACATCTACGTAAAAGGCTCGCAACTGCAAGAGACCAAGAGACCAATTCACATTCAGTTCAGTTGATCTACAATAGTGAGAGTTTGATCGGAATTTGTCATTCTACTTTTAAAGTCTTGGTGTTGCTAGCTACGGGTTTATTAAATCATATTACCTATTAACATGTTTCCGTAGCTCGTGTACTTTACACTTAAAAATTTCAACAAGTTTTAGTCCTTAGACTTAGTTTAAACCTTAGTTTAAACAAATTCGATTTCAATGTATGAATTTTAATATTTTAATTTACATGCGCACCGTACCTTATCAGCTACCGGTTGCAATGAATCAGTTCATAAAAAAAAACACCTCAGTAAAAGTTGTGTCTTTAGGAAGCACAGTTATGCGACTCGATAAGATAATTTATATAGTGAAAGATCAAGTGACTGCAAGAGTTTATTCTGCATTTGCTAATTATGCGGGTAGGTGGATATTATTATTCATAAATACTGGCGTGATGGATTCAAGTCGATGTTCTGACAAAAGATAAATTGTGTAGACTGTAGAAGAATACCTATTTAGATTACTTATTTACTTGATTACTTACTACGTATTATTATTATTATTATTTACGTAGTTCATATTTTATCTATTTATTTAATGGTCGTGAATGATTTGTGCTTCTTCAGTACTAGAACGTCTCATCTATATACAAATATATTGAAAATGAATGATGTAAGTATTCATATTTAAATCATATTCATATTTAAAAATCGAATATAATGAATCTCTGAAACAAATTGTTTTTTTTTGCATAAGACCGATTTCTGACAATTATCAAGATTAGCTTAAAAAATATTTTTCAATACATTAATTTGTTGAACATGATGTACTTTCAGGGTCTATAATTATGATTCGAATATTAAATAAAATCTTTTGCTTTTCTTTAAGAGAAACACGCTTATATCTTTCTTTTACGTGGCCGTCACTTATTTTTAACGAAATTTCATTACTTGTGCAGTTTTGTTTTTAAAATAATTCAACGATTCCACATGTTTTAGGTACTAATTGGTCGATTATAAATCTTAATTTTTAGAATTAATTATTTGTTATTTATCTATTGACCTATGTACGTATGTTTGTTGACATAAACACATTTAATTTATTTATTTAAGTAACGTAATAATGTAATTTACAATACTATGATTAAAATTGAATTAAAACTATCATTACGGGGAATTGTACCTAGAATTCCGCTTCCCAAAACACCAAACGGCACAAAGATGTATGATTCACTAAGACCAATATATTTGCGACGTTTGCTGTCTTCGGCAAACGAAGCAGCAGCCCCAGCACCAACTGACGTAACTTGGACATGAGAAGGAGCTAAAGTGTCGACACGGGTCGCGTCCCACACTTGTGCCCTTCCCCGTACCCAAGCAACCAGGGTCATTCAGAAAAAAATCAACTTTTATTAAACACATCTGTTTTGCATTTAAGTAAGTTATTCAAACGCTTTAGCCCAGTAATTTTACTAGCTATGGCGACTTTGAAACTAACAGATTAATGCTCCCACCTTAGATCATCTATACGTCTAGATAGACTGTGAAAGCTATAAAAACGTCTATAGAAATTGAGGTAGACAGTTAACCTCTATTTTGAGCAATGCACGCTAACGCAAACTGGCATACAAATCGCGAGTGCGTAGACGTAGTGCGTAGTATTTGTAAGACGTAGTACTGCACTAAAGTAATAAACCTGTTCTGTTGTTACTTGTTGTCTAGGTGCAAGAGGCTCTATCTAGACGTTTAAATTATGTAAGACTTCTAAATTACTGCTTCTCACCTGTTATGTGCTACTCACCTAGCTGGCATGAGGCATCCTGTGTCAAGAAGTCTGCTAGTCATAACAATTTGTTATGTTTTAAAGTGATCTCACGTCTGGGATTAATTAAACAAATTAAATTCGAAAAAAAAAATTATGAACGATGCGGGACTCGAACCCGCAACCTCTGTTGACTGTTGAGTGCGAGCGCTCTTCTACTGAACAAACCGTTCGAGTGACGTAAAGTACATAAAGATGTCACATACAAGATGTCTTGTTCAACTTGTCAGATTGTTGCTTCTACAGGATCTACTTTACAGTCGATAACCCCAAAATGTGCATGTTAGTAAATTGAGATGTCGCTTTTTCAAATCTAAAAATCCTAGCCTTTGATATAGTATTTATTAACTTACTCTGTAACCCTGTTCCAGATACAAGAACAGGTACAGATGGGGCCGGTGACTCCAGTGCCCTGGACATGGGCAGCCGGTCCTCATTACACACCAGTATGCAGCTATCAGAGGACGAACACTGGGAGATGAATTATCACGAAGCCGCTATTTACTTAGAGGTATAATGAATAAGAAAAACTATGTTATTAGATTTTTTTAAAGAAATAAACACTGACTGTTGCTTCTCAATATATTCTTGATAATGTTCTATATGTTCACAAGCACATTGAGGTAATTGCTAGAAACTGTGACATTCATAATGTTAACACGAGGAACAAACATAGACTTGTTATGCCTACTACTCGGTTAAGTCGAGTTAGCTTACTAACTAGAAGACTTATCTTTTATTGGGCGATGTATATACTTCTACAATATGATCCCAGAAAATGTACAAAACAAATGTGTTACGAAATTTAAAAGAATTGTTAAAAAACGTTTGTGTGGGAAAGGTTACTATAGCATAAACGATTTTCTTAATAACACCATATACTGGGAATGAAGCGAACACCCTCAGGCTCTTTAATTATAAGTGTTTATTGTACGATATCACATTGTAATCCATATTTTTATATAAAAAAAAAGCCCGCTGAGTTTCTTGCGCCCGTTCTTCTCAGGTCTGAGGCAGTCTATTTTTAATGGGTAGGTAGTTTATGATGTTCAATAAGTGATTTTGAATAAAAATATTTGAATTTGAATTTGAATCTGATATGCTACGTGTCGTATATACACGCGTGACATCAGTCGCCGAGTATTGCGTATCTAGGGCAGTGACGTCATCGTCAATATACAAGTGACTAAAACATCGGGGCAAATCGTAGATAGAAGATGAATAAAAGATGCGTCACTTAAATAACAATTATAATGTGACACAGAAACATAAATTAGATTGGTAAGCGAGATACACTACAATATCTGTTATCACTTCTAATTTCAATCTTATTTACCTATTGCGCGACCCTATTACAGGTTGAAAAATTCTGGCAACCCCCTCGTCAGTCAGACAAATTCTTAATAATTTAAATAAAAAAACATGAATATCCAGAGCTGGCAAGGGAAGCTCAAAGCTATTACCTTTTGCCTTTTCATACATAGGTACCTGTGTGAACTGTTATTCACTTCAATGGTTGAGATTAAAACGAAAAATAGAGTTTTAGATTAATAAGAAAACATTGTTGTTAATATCATTTTAAAATTAACACCACAATTTGAGAAATTTTTGAAAATTATACAAGCCCATCTTTTTTTTTATTTTATGGAATAGGATTATAATTCATATTTGCTCTTTTCTTTCTGCCGGTGACTCCCCAAGTAAAGCTTGGCGACCCACCTACGAGTCGCGACCCACAAATCTAAAAACACTGCTTTAGCGAATGCGATTGGACTCAGTTCTTTTTTTTTATGGAATAGGAGGACAAACGAGCGTACGGGTCACCTGGTATTAAGTGATCACCGCCGCACACATTCTCTTGCAACAGAGGTCTCATAAGAGCATTGCCGGCCTTTAAAGTTCATCGGCTCCCAACAAACAATGGCCGCCGTGGTGCAATACTACTTAATTTAAATTCTAATTGAATGTATTCTGATTATTAATACATAATTGAGTGATTAGTTGTGAATTCAGTTATTATTAAAATTTGGGACGTTGTTGTCTATACGTTGTACAAATCGTCCACAATGAAAACATAACACACGTCACAGACTATTGCTGTCTCATTTACATACGCTGACAGCGAATCTAGTGTTCATCTTCTATCTACGGGGCAAATAGTTTATAATAATAAGACTAATAATAATTATATTATAGACTAATAATTAACCAATTAAAAAAATTACAATGATTACGTTCAATAATTTTAATTGGGTAATTGGTTTATATTGGGTAAAACATGGGTAAAACAAAGTGAAATACTCCGCATTACGTTCACATAATATGACGAATTAGTTGAGTTCTTTAATTCATTTCAAATTCAATAGTGAAAGTTTTAATTGAAATACTTAAATGTTTAGTTGGATGACGCATAAAAAATGAACGAATGGTATGTTGAAGCTAATATTTTTTCTAGGAAGGATTAAATAATGAGAAATTTGACTCCCATCCATCAAGTCCTGAGGAATTGCCAGCGTATCTGATGGTCCACAACCCCTGGTACCATGGACTGGATCTACTCGCGTCCCTGGTGCTCATCCTATTAGCCTTCACTGAAGATCCTGCTGTACCGGCTTTTGAGGTAACTTAACTAATATATTTTTTACTTGGATGAGGGCTTATGTTCACTTATGGATGGTTCTCGTTACAAGGAGTATTAAAACTGCATAAAAAATTAATATCCACTGTCTACTACAAACCAACAGATCAAACCGAAAAAAGACCAAAAAAGCCCGCTGAATTTCTTGCGCCCGTTTATACCCATTTTATACCCATCCAAAGAAAAGTGCTCAACGCCGCTAAAGAAGTTTAAACTTAAAAAAAAACCGACTTCAAAAACTGAAAGTATCAAATAACTTAAAATTTAATTTAATACACCTCTTATGCAAACCTTTACCTTTAATATTATTAAAATACTACTTTTTTATTTTTTATTTTTTACTTTTTGGTGTCAGTTTTTAATTATTAAAATATATAAAAACAACTTGAATGAAAACTCTTAAAAAAGCCATACACAAAAAACAATTATATCATCCAGGCAGACAAAAATTTTCATAAAAATTAAACTACTGGGCCAAACTATGTAATTTTTTTATGGGAAGAATTACGTAAATCGGATTATAAATCTCAGAGTAATCGGTGTACATACATAAAAAAACGATAAAATTTCTCCTCCTTTTTGAAGTCGGTTAAAAATGCAAATGAATTTAAGGATCCTGTAGTTGTCCTGTTGCGTTTTTTTCCTAATGTATCTTTATAAATTAAATGTTTTTTTTTGTTTATTGAAGTTATACTTCTTTAGGCGCGTTATGAAAAAATAATGAGAGAGAAATTTTTAGATGCGCGCGCATCACTGTAACACAAAAGTAACAGGTTGAAGTTGGTTCTTAAAATTTTCTGACGTTTGCATCATTCGTTATTTTTTTTTTTTGGTTTCTTAGTCCATTTTTAGGACAGGCAAAGGGTTCAAGCCCATACAGCCGCATTTATCATTGGCTGGATGGCTTTGACATTAATAATTAATTGTCATAGCCATTTTCGCAAGTTTTTACAAAATTTTTCTTTCTAAAAACGTAGAATAGCACGAGGAATAAATCATTTTAAAGATTTTTGCTTCGTTAGGCCAAAGAAGTATAACTTCTTGAGTGCACACACACTTTTTATTTTATCTATAAAAATTATGACGATTTTTCTCATAAATATCTATGACATTTTGGGATGTAATTAGTTAATCTAAGATTTGGCCATGTTGCTTCCTTTCAGCGCTCTATATATTTCCTAAACAAGTTTCGTCTTGCAATTAACTTTTGCTCTTTTGACGTGTAAAACTTCCTTGCGGCAGTAATTCATAAGAGCTCTGTATCGATTTGATTACGGTAGTATTCTTATCTGACTTATCCTATTGACCTGTGCTAGAGTCGGTCGTAATAATAATCACATTATTGAAGATATACGCATTGAATCATTTAACCTCTGCACGTGAGAACTGTATGTAACCTTTTCGTATTTACATTAAACAAACCAACAAAAATCATTGATCCCTTTATGTTACAAAAAATTGCACTTATGAATGTCAAACATACGTCAGCCTAACAAAACTCTAAGAAAAAAGCGATTCATTCGATTGTAATTTAAAAATGGAATAATTTCATCAAATTAATGTATTGTCATCGGTCCTCGATAAATTTACAAAGTTTGAACGAAATCTGGCTGCTTAAAGTAAGTCTAAAACGCGCCCAAATGAGTTGGTTACAAACAAGCATAAATACAGGTGAAGCTAATAAAAAGCGTATAAAAAGCGGTTCACTCGATTGTATGAGATGTACAGTCGAGTGAATTGTGAATTGATAGATTGACAGATGACGGCTATAATCTTGTAAAAAACAGAGATAGATGAAATCCACTACGTTTCAAGCAACTGTTCGCTTTCAAACTTAGCCGGATTATACTTCGTCGCCAATCACCATACTGTAAATAATACATAACTAAATTTCAATTTTTACTTCGGCAGTCCCGCCTCTTTAATAAGACTTGAATAAAGACTTAAATAAATTTAGTTTATTTCAAAGATTACATATACATTTTTTAGTGGTTGAGACTTCCCAGTAAGTTGTCTTAGGACACTTGTATTGGGAATATCTCGCAACTTCCTTAGCAGATAACTTTTTATTTAGTAAACAATATAAAAATAAACAGAAATTATTATAAACCAAATTTTACAATTTACAATTAATTGTGTGTGTGTGTGAGTGAGTGAGTAAGTGTGTAAGTGTGTGGATGTGGGACTGGACTGGATTGAATTGGACCTTTGATTGGGTCCATCTATGCAATGCGTGTGTTTATCATATCAGTCTGATCAGAAGATTTTCCACTTCATCATAAGCAAGACAAGTTAGCCAATTATTTAAAGCTTTTCTGCATAGATGTAATGTCATAGGATATATATTTAGGACACAATTTATTTTATTATATAAGAACACTGATTGACAGCTAAACTGTCGTTCAGCAAAAGTAGTGCGAACTGTAATGGTATCTGCTACTTTATCATTTCTTCTACTCATCAATTTGGCGTGATCTAGCGGAAGTGACTTGTGGACGGCTGAAATGATGTTAAGAACATAAAGTTTCAGAACATAAAAAATATATACCTACACACTGGGGCTGCTGCTTCAACTGCCGAAGACAGTTCAGTGAGTATGACTCACATCTTTGTGCCGCTTGGTGTCGGAAACACTTGGACCGTGTGGCCCAGTGGCGCGGAGATTGTTCAAAGTACTATCTTCGCGCCTTATAAGGCTACTGGAAACCCAAGCGCTGGCAGGGATTTCGGTCAACGGATCAGCCCAGCTATCCAGCGCGGAAATGCTACCAGTATTCTTGTTACTCTTCTACGTAATGATTGTGTTAATTTTATGTACCTAGTCATAGTTTTGTAAATATAGCTATAAGATTTGTTTTGTTTGAATAAATTAATCTAAACTAAAAAAGATATATTAATTAAATGTTGTATTATCTAAACAATGTCCCCGATGAAGTAACTGACCAGACACTACAAGCGGCGGCCGTTCACGAGCATGATGCATGGACTAGCCATTGATTCCCTCACACATATCTTAGGGAAAATAACGACGCGTCCCGAAATTAATTCTGAAGAATTATCACATTTTTAAATGGATTCTCGAAAAGTAATCCTAATTCTTGACATGTCTGCCTGAACTAAAATAAGTATAGATAATAAATATTTCCGCCGTGCCAAGAGAATCCCATGGGTCTGGTCAATACCACACACCTACCGTGCCGTAACTAATAATATTATAAATTATTTATTTGTTACTGATTTTTTTATTTAGTTTTTAAATTAACACAAAAATTATTTTACAATCTTAATCTCGGTCTTACATAAAGCCACAAAAGAATAAAAGATTACAACAGCGTGTGTGTGTGTGTGCGTGTGATAGAGAGAGAGAGAGAGCGCGCGCGAGTTAGAGTGTGTGAGTACTTACTGCGTTTTATGCGTTAAGTACCTATTTTTTAACTTCATTTTTTATAAGTTAAATATTTCAAACTCAACGTACCCATTGTTTATTATAAGTTCGCGACAGACGCAGTATTTTCGAATTTTGGGCATAATTTTTATTAGATTTGGGAATATGCAAAACGTGTGTGACGCGATCTTAAAGATTGATCATTAATATCAATATTATTATAATTTCTGGAATGTTCTGTCTGTACATAAATAACATTAACAAAGATATATTTTTTATTATTGTTCACATCTTTTCAGCTTCCTGTTTGGGCACACGGGACGATAGAACTCCTGGCTCTCACAATAATAGGTGTCGAGTTACACTTGAAGCTAAAATGGATCGGCTGGGGAACTATCTTTAAGCATAAACGTACTATGATAAAGGTAATTAATTCTGCTTTTAATTTGTTGAAGTTTTACTTCTTATGATTCTTTTAAAAAGATGAGAGTGTATTTTTTATGATGCATGCGTCCCGATTTTACAACACCGTGAAGTTAGTCCATAAAATTTCTAAATGTCTGCACTAGACTCTTGTATATTCAAATCAAATCAAATCAAAATCAGTTTATTCACGTAGGTCACGGAAATGACACTTATGAATGTCAAAAAAAATAAATATTTTTCTTATTGAATGTACCGCTTCTTCGTAAAGGGTTGAGCTAATGAGAAGAAGTAGCAAGAAACTCATTGCCACTCTTTTATATCAAGTCTATCTTTTATATCAATACAAAAGTTATTGAGTACAGTAGCTGCATCATCCACGTACACCATAAATAAATAAAGGTATTCTGTGAGTGTATACTGTGAATTTATATACCAGGTATTTATTTAGCAAGTGACACTGTCAATACATATCAATAAACTTAGTGAAATGATTGCTAACAGCCTAGCGAAACTCTCTAAGAAAAAAGCGATTCGATTGTATGAAACGTGCAGTCATTGATAGATTGACAGATGACGGATGTAATCCTGTATTAAACAGAGATAGCCGAAATCCACTACGTTTCAAGCAATTGTTCGCTATCAAACTTAGCCGGATTATAATTCGTCGCCAATCGCGATACTGTAATTACTACTATTTCAAACTTATGTCAAATCACTGCACTTTTCATACTAAAATTTCTAATTTTACTCTGGCTGTCTCGCCTCTCATTTCGAAGTATTTACATCCTCTTTGATCGCCAAGATACCAGAATACGACAGTTCTTTTCAAAGTAGTTTTAACTTTTTATGATACCGCCATTGTATGAATAATCAGTTCGTTATGTATTTCTGTTTTGCTATTCCAAAGAAGTGTAACGTCATACCTATATTTTTAATTGAAGTTGTTTTTCGCATTTAACCCTTTTGATGCCCTTTGCTAAGTGCGGTCTCTTTAGGCACCTAAAGCTAGACCTAGAGCGTCCACATCTATTGCCGTCTTTTGTTATATTATGTGGGGGTCCACATAATATAACGCATTATGAATTAAAGTTAGTCTAATTGTATCCATACTCTCAGCACGACCAACAGATGTCAGTATTCCCATCCCTTCATCATTATTTCCACAATGTTCAAATAACATTTTCCCAGAGGCGCGGAGAATGTAACAAGTACTATCTACGCGCCTCAATAAGGCTACTGGAAACCCAAGCGCTGGCAGATATTTCGGTCAACGGATCAGCCTAGCTATCCAACGTGTAAATGCTGCCAGTATTTTTGGTACACTTCCCCGTAATGATAGTTTTAATTAAATTAAATCATAGCATTGTAAATAAACTTATAAGATTTGTTTTGTTTGAATAAATAAATCATTTGTTTCTTTCTTCTTAAATGAAATTCATATAATTCCAGGGCGTTACACTGTTAATAATGGTTTTGGAAGCAGTGGTAGTGCTTTGCCGGCAGTCTTCTCACTTCAGAGTGACGCGGGCCCTCCGTCCAATCTTCCTAGTGGACACGCGACACTGTGGCGGAGTCCGGCGGTTTATCAGACAGATTCTGCAGTCATTACCGCCCATTATTGACATGTTAGGTAAGTAAAATAAAATAAATTGAACATATTTATGTTTATTTCACAGTGATATGCAAAACACAGTTTTTCTACGTTTGTTATGGTCAGTTTGGTACGAAACTTGAACGACATGAAAGGAAACGCATCAACTTTTACTCTCAGGCAGCAACACTCTCTAAGAAAAAAAGTGATTGTATGAAACGTGTAGTCATTGATAGATTGACAGATGACTTCCGGCTAGATTATGGGTACCACAACGGCGCCATTTTCTGCCGTTAAGCAGTAATGTGTATGCATTATTGTGTTTCGGTTTGAAGGGCACCGTAGCTTGTGAAATTACTGGGCTGATAAGACTTAACATCTTATGTCTCAAGGTGACGAGCGCAATTGTAGTGGCGCTCAGAATTGTTGTGGTTTTCAAGAATCCTAAGCGGCACTGCATTGTAATGGGCAAGGCGAATCAATTACCATCAGCTGAACATTCTGCTCATCTTATCCCTTTGTCATAAAAAATACTATGTTTGATGGTGTTTACTAGATTCTTATATGTTTTCAGGTTTACTAATGTTCTTCGTAGCGACGTACTCGTTGCTTGGGTATTATTTGTTCTCAGAACATATAGACAACGGCCATTTCCAAACTCTGAGCGACTCGTTCGTCAGTATGTTCGTTTTGCTGACGACAGCCAAGTAAGTTGCAAAATAATACTTATTACATCGTTTTTGAAGTCTGACCTTTTTGTGTTTTTTGTGTCAATTGGTGATCAGATAAGATAAATATTTAATAAACGAGAAACAAAAAGAATATGAGTGAACTGTACATTTGACGACAGCAAGTCTCGACGTGTGCAAACATTTGTAGATATATTATTTGTATAACCTACTTCCTAATATTATTCTGTTCGTAATCATGTTTCTGTGCTTTTACAGTGTTACTCATCTTCTATTGTGTTGACCTTTTATGGTGGTAGCCATTTTGTTTCAATATGCCTTGCAACTAACATTGTAAGTTTGAATTTATATTACTAAATTGTGCACTGCTTTCAGTTTCCCCGATGTAATGATGCCTTCGTACGCTAAATCGAAGTGGTACGCCGTCTTCTTCATCCTCTACATTATAACAGTTCTTTACGTGCTTATGAATCTGGTGAGTTCGATCTGTATTTTATAGCTTCTATAGAGTATATTATAGTATAGTTCCTTCTCGGCTCAGGTTGCTATATATATAGATCATGTTTGTACTTGACTTAAGTAAAGCTTTCGATATCTTAGATCTTGAAAATTTAAACGACAGATTATGGCAATCTGATATACAAGGACCTGGACCGATTATAGGTTTATTTATAAATTAGAAAGCGATTGCTGACAGTGATAATAATTTTATATGTACGTAAATATGAGGACAAGGGCATAGGTCAGGGTTCTATTATTATTGACCCAACATAATATTAGCTATACGTCGTCTTTGATCAGATGTTGGCTGTTGTGTACGAGACGTTCACACGGATCGAACGGGAGAAATGTCGCGCGTTGTTGCTACACCGGCGTGGCGCAGCCAGACGTGCGTTCCGACTGCTCGTGTCACGCCGCGCGCCGCACGCGGTCAAGCTGCGGCACTTCGCCGGTCTGGTGTCGCACTATGCGCCCCACTATGGTACGTACTATTCATATATTTATTTATAAAAAAAACGAAGAGCACTTATAAAACAAAATATATTTTAAACTAAATGATTACAATGATAGCCTAATAACTTCAGCAATAGGAAAAAAATACTTCTTCTTCTTCGCGTGCCTCTCTGACTAGCGAATGTTGGCAGTCAGCTTTGTAAATTCAACTTTTTGTTCTTCGCGAGGCGAAATTTTTCTGCCGCACTATGAAAAATCACAATGCTGTTTAAATAAATACCTAGACTGCCACGGACGAAAGTTGCCCGTGCATTAACCTGGGAAATTAGCTTATTTAAGTTCAACTTTTTCCAAGTCGTAGTTAAAAGTAAAAGTATGAGTAATAATAGTAAGAGATATTCATAAGTCAAAGCAATTTTTTGCCCTTGTTGTTCCAGGTGGCCTCGATGTATATTTAATGTTCAAGCAGCTGAACCAATCAGGCACGGGGGGTTTGTCGCGTACAGAGTTCGCAAACATTTACGAAGTATTCGCTCTGCGTTGGGTCGCTCAATCGAGTCGTGCGCCGTGGTATAGCGACACGCCGCTTGAGCCTCTCGGTCGCGCCGCCTCTGCCATCGTGCGTTGGCCGCACTTTGAATACCTAGTCTGTGAGTACCTTTATTGCTACTCGCTAGATGTAATGCGTATTTAAAAACAACATATATTGAACGACAATAGAAAAGGACCTAAAATTGAACCCTCCGGTATACCTAAAATTTATATATTATGCTTACTTGATATTATGCTGTAAGTGGCTGTACGTCAACATACATATTATTTCAAGTTTTTGTGCAACCATATTTTTAACAACTACACGTCTGACCATGTACGTACTTAGCGACTTAGCGGCTGAATAAAGAAGTTGACCCACTATTTGTACTTATTACCTACACATATGCTTCGGTGTTGATCTGTGCCATTGTTTCATCATTCATCATGATTTCAACCGGAAGACGTATACGTCTTAGTAATAGACTGCTGTAAAAGCCCTCCCCCAAAGATCGCCATGACGATCGGTCCTGCGCTGCCCTCACCCAATGTATTCAGGCGATCTTACCCAGATCGTTCGTCCATCTTGTTAGTCTTCCAACACTACGTCTTCCGTTACGTGGTCGTTATTCGAGTACGTTACTGCCCCAACGGCCATCTGTCCGTCGAGCTGTGTGCCCTGCCCAGTGTCACTTCAGTTTCGCAATAATTTGGCCTGTATCGGTAACTTTGGTTCACCAACGGATTTCCTCATTTCTGAGTCGTTCTCGCAGAGAAACTCTGAGTATAGCAAATCGGCGTTGTTTATTTGATGTATATTGCCTATGTACAGTCGCGCTGATAATCGGCAACGGAGTATCGATGATTCTTCGAGTGCTGGAAGCGGCTGGTGATCTTCAAGACAGTGCTAAACTCTTGTGCGCATCCTGGGATACATGGCTCTTCTTGTCTTGTGAGTTTGTATCTTTCTTTGTTATTTAATAAATTATCAAGTTATTTTCTATGTTTTTTGAATGAAATGAAAAGTAACGCTCCTTGTGGCAATATTATTCGTGTAAGAGTGTGTCAATATTATTATTATTTCAGTACGATATGGGCATAGTATTTTAATAATAACCTGAGTTTGTATAATTTCAGTATTCCTCCTGGAAGCTGGCATTCGGATAATGGCATCGGGTTTAGCAGTCTATCTGGAAAGCGGGTGGAATGTGTTCGACTTGAGTGTAACAGTGCTGGCTCTGATGGGAGCCTTCATGCTGACTCTGGCTCCTGGACTATTCACAGTCGTCATTTTCAGACCACTCAGGTATATTATGGTTATTATTCAGCACACAGCTTGTTAGAAAGTGGACGTGTAAAACCACGCGCTAAGTTTTATTCTAGTATAATTCGGGCAAGTAGCTGTTATAATAGAGTATATAGTCATATTGACATATTTCATCAAAAGTTAAATGTTTTCAGGTCGCTGTTTTGTGTAAATCTAAAGTAATTACTGATTTTTTTAATCTCATTCTTATATATATATTTTTCTGAATCCTTAACTCATTGTAACTAGTTCATTGTAGTGTTGTATAATAGGTGTGTATAATATTCCTTTTTTATTGTGGTTTTTATCTTCACTTAAAACTTTAAACTTCACTGGTGAAAGTGTGAGTTATAAGTTCTGTTAATATTTATTATTGTAATACTGTTTGTTTCCTATACATGAATAAATAAAAATATAAAAAATATAAGATATACATATGCATACACAAGTTGCTGAATGCAGGTAATTTCAAGGATCTGAGGAATCAACTATATCCTGGTAAAGCGGGAAAGAATTATCTACCTGGTGTTCCACATAATGATACCGAAGGAAATGTAATTTTGGCTCGATGCTGAAAATTCTAAGAAACAGCGAACCTAAGAGACTATATTTCGAAGACTTTAGCATAATTATAATATTATTATAGTATTTGTTGATATAAATTCAACTTCAAAAAGCGACTATTCAAATTTAATAAGGACTTTGAAACGACGTTTTCTTTGTCTGTTTTTTACTGTTTGTTCATTTTGGAATATGTTTACTTTACTTAAAAAACTATATTTCAATAAGTAGTTATTCTGTCCCAATATGGCATAGTTGCATTTTATATCATATACCTACAAGTAATCTCGTATTTCAAAGTCGATCAAGGTCAAGGGGTTCTTCTTAATCTTTCGCAATAAATATCTCATATTATTACGATGAAAGCATGAATTCAGTTTTGTTATAGAAAGAACACATAAAGTTGATTATAAAACCATGCACACTAATAAATAAAATAAATTATTTTCATTTATTCTAAAATAAAACGGGTATTCAACTTGGTGTCGTGTGTGTAAATAAAGAAAAACGCAATAAGAATTACTTTTTCACTTCTCATGCTCTGAAATTGCTTATTTGTGCACGATATAGGCTGCACAAAATCGATTTTTGTGCACAAGTGCATAAACGTATCTACTCATAAATGTTTCTACATTAAGGCAAAGAAAATGAGCCATACAGCCAAACTCAATAAAAAGTTCAGAGATAGAAGTTGTTATTTTATAATATTTACTTTAATTTATTTGCCTCATGTGTTTTTTAAGACAAAAGATATTAAAACTTAAATTAAAATACGGTAGGTTATGTAATTAATAATAAGATATGTATATATTACAAAATTAATTTAATTGCAGGCTGTATAGGTCTGGAGCCCAAGTCTAATACCAATGTCGTAAGATTAAAAAAAAGCGCCGGGAAACAGGTCTTGTTTTTTCGTGGGTTTATTAATTACTATTGTTTTATTTCCTCGCAATCGAAATGAAAAGCAGAGTTTATAACTCGTCCACAAAACCATTTTATCCTCGAGATTACTGTCAGCCCTCGCCCTCGGATGAAAATGGTTCGTTTTGTGCACTCGTTGTAAAATCTACTAATGCATGGTCTTGGCTTTTTTCAATTGTTTTCAGTTACATTTACTGAAATCGTCCTATATGCATTCTTTTGTTCTACACGTAAAATAATATGCATAGATACATTTTCGCACGCGAAACTTTTCGCGCGCCAACATCGCTCGGAAATCAACGGAATTGAAGCTCAGTTGGATCGACTTAGGCAGGCTTACTTAGTTGGTTAACTTAATGATAACTGAAAGCTAAGTTATAAATAACGAAACGCGTGGTCACCGAGCAGTCACTGGGATTGCACGAATCGCGGAGCACTTTGTCAAAATGTCGTCTTCAAAAGTCGGCTATTTTTGTTATATTTAACAAAAGACCGTTAAATATAGATTAACCTTATTTAATCAGACCTTAACAAAACCTTTCGTTGAATGATCAATGCCTTTCTATTTGAGCAAAAATGAAGCACATTTTTTAAATCATACAAGCCAAATAGCCTCCTTATTACCCGGTTCAAAGACACCATTATGTAATACCAATAGTTTTATCCATAGACAAAGCGATCATAGATAGAAGCGTACCTATATAATGTTTACAAGTTCATTTATTATTGGGTGTTAATATTGGATTGTTCGGAAGCTATACGATGGTTTATTTCCAGGTTAATGCGTCTATACAAGCTGAAGAAGCGCTACCGCGACGTGTTCGGCACGTTGGTGCTTCTGTCGCCGCTCATGTCTTCGGCGGGCTGCGTGATGCTGGTCATGTATTACTTCTTCGCCATCGTCGGCATGGAACTCTTCGCCTCTTACAACCTGAGGAATTGCTGCGTGTATGTCGCTTTAACATATAAAATATATAGATCTCGGAGATTTATTTGGATTTAAAATCGGGCGTCATGGTGTTGGTATCCTCCATGTTGTTTTAAGTCGATCAGTGCGCACAAACGGCGCGGGCGCTAGATTGAAGACGAATGCCACTTCTCAATGAGCGCTCTACTGATGGACAATAATAACTAACTTCAATCGTGGCACAGATATTGACACACATTAAATTTGCTACTTCTTCAAAACTATTGGTGATATTTTTATCGCTCTAACAAGAGAGAATAGCTATTTGATTTTTCTAAAAAGAGAACATTTTAAAAGTAAAAATAAACATATAACTTTGACATAAGGGCCTTTATACTATATTCATTACAAATGGCCGCCGGTATGCGGGCGACGGGAGACAGTGTGCCGTTGACTTTCTCATGAATTATAATTTAACACGA
Organism: Leptidea sinapis; assembly: GCF_905404315.1. NCBI lineage: Eukaryota > Metazoa > Arthropoda > Insecta > Lepidoptera > Pieridae > Leptidea > Leptidea sinapis. The sequence goes on from NC_066277.1 coordinate 3,085,292, forward strand.
AATTAGTGTGCGCCCGTGAATCGAGATAATTAGCTCCGCCCAAACGCTGAAGGTCGTTGGCGTGATCCTGAGCGTTAATTCAGAGTCAGAAATTAATTATATCCTTTCATCCTAAAATAATTGGCCACAATAAATGATTGTTTTCAGAAACACAACAGTGGAGGACTTCTACCGGTTCTCGGAGAACAGTTCGAGCCCACTGGGGTACTACTACCTCAACAACTTCGAGAACATTCTAACGAGCGGCGTCACTTTGTTCGAGCTGACAGTTGTCAACAATTGGTTCATTCTGATGAACGCGTACGCGACTGTTGCGGGGCAGTTCAGTCGGATATACTTCATGGTAAGTAAAAATAAAATATATCTAGTTAATATGATTAAAAATGTGTGTGTACTGATGTACGCATGCAAGAAGTTAATCTTCTTCGGCGTAATAAAACAAAAAACCTGAAACAAGTTTACTACTCGTGCTATTTTACGCTCTAAAAAAGACAATATTGTTATAAAGAAGGTAATGAAAATATTATTATACCGAATAATTTAGTTTAATAACGTGTAATTCATTAAGTTATTTTTATACACTTAGAGAAAAAATATTTTTTTTTATTTTTAAACTTCTATATAAGTTGAAATTTATTTAATTCTCGTCCATTGGTTGTGGTTCAGTAGACATATGAGTTACAAGAGTTACTTTCTTAGCAAATACTTCCTAATAGTTACATTAATATTTGTGTTCAGGTATTCTATCTATTCACGATGGTCGTCCTCACAATAGTGGTGGCCAGTGTTTTGGAGGCCTTCCGCTTCAGGATACAGTACAAGAGGAGTACGACCAAACGTGACGGTAAGTTAACAATTTGAACTTTTGTAGTTTACGTATTGCGCCACTTCTTCTCTCTCAGAGCGCCATTTGATTCCAAAGTGGTAGTAGTGTCTAGTATTTTAGAAATGACATCAAAAATACTACTAAAGGAATCAATTTTGAGAACATAAATGCCTTTTATACCTTTATAATTATGCTTATAAATCTCTCGGGACCGGTCTTTTAGCCTTTTGAATGATGAATTATTTTAGGTCAGTGCTTAGCTTATATGTTTGGACTTTGGATGAATCTCTAGTCTGTTACTGTATAATTTCATTAAGTGTCTCTTCTTGAATAGCTTAAATTTAAAGTGGTGTCTTTGTTGGGTGGTTGTCAAGGTGCATTAATTATCCTAATAATTTTGGACTGGAGCCTCTGATGTATTTCTAGGTTCGAGTTGGAGAGTTAGATCCATAGTTGAGCTCCGTAAGTCCAGATTGGTTTCAGAATGCATTTGCAGTTTGTTCTCAGTGACAACTGTTATTATTTACCGACCAACCAGTAGATTTTCTTTGACTAAATCCCTAGTGCCATCCGTCTTGTGAAGATCTCTTTAATCCACGTATAACTGCGATCCAAATAAAGCCCCAAGTATCTGAATACCTCTGCTGAGCGTCTATTTCTGTAATCTTTTGAGCGATACAGGGGGTCATATATCGCGTTGCGTCGCAAGATCATCTGTATCATCGATCGTTTGCTTTTATCTGCTACTTGCTTGTGCCTGTTTAAAGCAATTAAGGCTGTTTAACGGAAGTTAGATCGCCACTTCGTCTATCACGGTAAGATTTGAAGTAAAAGTCAGTTAAAGGATCGGACCAAGCACGTTTCCTTGTGCAGTCCAGCTTGCAAAGTCTTGCGCATTTTCATTGCGTCAACTAATTTCTACCATAGTTACAACTTAGACTTGGGACTGTTTGTATCTGATACCCGACGGAATCGGCAGGTGCCAACTGCAGAAGCATTGATGCCGCGGTTGAGTCAATAAATTAAGTCGATCGATTAATGAAAATTTGGAAGTAAATCGAATGAATCCTAATTCCTCTGCTTATATTAGTTTAAACTACATTTATGCTAGATTTGTTATTTCTAAGTATATTGTTATTAATAATATTAATATTATTAATATTGACACACTCTTACACAAATTATCTTGTCCCAAACTAGGGTATACACATAGCCTGTACTATGGGTACAAGACAACGATATATTTAATACAATATACTTACTTAAACATACATATAAACATCCACGACTCGGAAACAAACATCCATATATCTATAAAGATTTGTAGCAAAACATAAAAATCAACAGATTTTAAGTCTGCGAACCGTGGCTGCTACAGACGAGCCACTTGCCTATTAATAACCATTCAGAACTCCTACTTATTCAGCAGATTTAGACCAAAAAAAAAAGAAACCATATAGGCAGTTTTTCCTGATGGATTCCTGGACTCCGCCTTGATACTATCATCGATAAATCCGATATATTATCAGAGTTGCAAAGTCTTCTCTCGTTCGTTTGTCCTATTCTTGCTTTAAAAAACTTACAGTTAATATGTATCTTCTAAGATTTATAAGATTCTATCCGTGTGTGCAGAGGAGAAACTCCTCCACGAGGAAGTCCACACGAGTTGGGAGGAGGCGCAGAGACTGGGCGCAGCGGGAGAGCTCGCAGACCAGCTCAGGGCACATTTGCCACCAGGGGTATGTAAATATTATATTTGTATAAATGAGTATTCCTAATATTAGCAATCAATTAAAATGGGCTTATTTTATGTTAGATTATACTTTTAGGCCAAAGGAATACCTCTGGTTAAATCGATCTAGTCTCCTGCTCTCTGAATATTTTTTTTACAAGTTATCTTTATTTATAGTTAGTTATCAGGATACGTTTTACTATTGTATTGGGTAAGTTGCATGTATATTAGTTGTGTAACACAATAAAAAAGGCAATGGAATCTGTTAGCGACAGCAGCATCCTGAAGATGATTGTTGACAGATTGGACTATTCCAAACAAAATCTGCCAGATTGGCTAGTTATATGACATAGGATAAGCAATCTTATTAATATGGACTCCTTGCCTGAAATAAATGATTTATTACCAATTAAATTTATTTTTAAATTAATATTGATATATCTATTGTCACCGATTTAAGAACACCATGCTTACACAGTCGTACTTTTATACGGATGTTAAGTTTAATAACTAAGTATTCAGACGATGTAAAAATTTATTTACATATTGCCTTGTACCAAAGTGCAAAAAACTATAAGGAGAATCATCATCATCACCTCATGCAATAGATTGAAGTAATTTAATGTTTATTTTTTAATTTAATATTTCTAATTTTATTCTCAGGTCCAAGTAACGTTCTTAGGCACAAGACCACGGACGAAAGAGGTTTTACAAAGGAGAATGTATCAGTCTGAGATACAGAAATGGTTGGCCGAAGAGACTGAAAATGAGGGTAGGCGAATTATTTATTTTGCGCTCTGTTCTATTGTATTTTATGATAATTTTATACAAAGAGCCCCGAATAATCTACTGTTGACAGTGACATGTGGGCAGGGTGAAGATGCTATAATAGGTGATGTCGTCCCGGGCGTCGACACACTTCCGCTGCAACTGCCCGATTACTGTTCAAATATTAGACATGGTGTCATAAATGCGAAATTTAGTCTCAGAAGCTTAGAGGTCGTTTCTTTTAAAGTTTTGTAACAGTTTTCAACTTAATCTTACAGTAATTATTTAAATGTTAACTTATATGTGAAATTTTAGTAGGTGGTATTAAAATTTGCTATAAAAAATCCCATTTCATCTTATTTCCTAGACTACAGATTCAATTGCAGTTACGGATTCAGTCAAAAATTAGTGGGAAGCAATACTTTATGTAAATGTTGGCAGTAGTCTGATTCTACACAGAGTAACACCAAGATCTTGACTGATAAAATATGTTCTTAATATATATAAATCCAGTGCCCTGATGTTTGTTCCCAGTGAACTCCTAAACTAATGAACGGATTTTAATTGGGATTACTTCATGGAGTGCAGTTAAGTTCAAATTGAAACATAAGATTATTTCGATATGGGACCCATAATTGTTTTTATTTCCAATATTTGTATGGACATATTTTCTATGAGAGAATTTATTGACGCACGGTTTGACAGTTCTGCTGTGAAACAATTTCATTATAACAACAGGGATATAATATATGAAATATATATATATATTCAGCATATTTTATGAAATAATTCTTGGTGTTATGAAATATTATTGACAAATTCATAAAAAAAAAAACAGTATTTTATTTATCATGTACAGACATCTGTCTCGCGGGTCAGTTAAACAGCTGTCAGATTGATAATATTTTTTTATCTTTTTACCATTAGCTGTTCAAATAATATAAGTAAATGTCTTCGATTCCACCCAGGAAATCTTGTTCTAAGATGTTTATGTGCCTCGGTAGGTAGGTTGTAATTCTTATTATTATCGGCCATATTTTATGCATCATCTATTGAAGATTTTGCAGCGCACGCCCAATACTTATACTAAATCCATTCCTACTCTATGGTTACACCGATGAATAAGGTATTATAGGAAAATGATGTGGAACTAAAACAAACCCCAAACTGCATTGACGTAATGTGCATTTCTATAGGTGAAATAATGTTAAAAATTACAATGTGTTGAGTTGTTGTTACATATATTTTTATATATAAGAGGGGGCAAACGGGCAAGAGGCTCACGGGATGGTAAATGATAAGGCAACCACAAAAGGATGAGGCAAACATCAGGTGTCAAGAGATGCGTTGCCGGCCTTTAATGTATGCTATTTTCTTGAAGCTCTTGTTGCAATTGTTGTTGTCTTTCCCAATATTCTCTTGGTATGTGTGACGTGTCACTTTTTCTGCTTTCACCATCATTGGAATAATTTAATTTGTATTTTTGTTTATTTATTATGAAATTTGTTTTGAAAAATAGGGACAAGACATGCTGGACGTTCAGCTGATGGTAATTGATACGCCCTGCCCATTACAATGCCGCTCAGGATTCTTGAAAAACCCAATAACTCGGAGCGACACTACAATTGCGCTCGTCACCTTGAGACATAAGATTTTAAGTCTCGTTTGCTAAGTAATTTCACTAGCCACGGCGCCCTTCAGACCTAAACACATTAATGCTTACACATTATTGCTTCACAGCAGAAATAGACGCCGTTGTTGTACCCATAATCTAGTCGCCAACCTGTGCAAAGGAGCCTTAACTGGTAGACTTCGATAAGCGGGTTCTTCGTTATACATACGTTCGTTATATCTATAAGCTTTGTTAATATTTTCAGATCTCCAGCCTTCCACGACAGTGACATCGAGCGAGGACCCTCTATCACCTCCCCTGATCCAGCAACCAGATGGCGAAAACCACATACGATCGGCTTATCAGTTGTAAAATACTGTACGAAGACTAACCAGCAAACGCAGCTAAAAATCCGTATTCTTAATGTCTTAATGCGTAATGTATGATCAATTGTATTGTTATCACTATCGTAATAACAGTACACGAAAGAGACAATAATATCTTGATTATTGAAATCGTATTTTAACGCCTATTTTCCGGAACACGGAATTTCGACATTCTAGCAATTGATAGGAGATATCTAGACGTTGTTTTGAACGAAGGAATTTACCTCGAACTGTGCGGCAGTATGTTGAAAATACTAGAAAATTTTGCTTTATGGTCCGTATGAAATTCATACCAAATAAATGTAGATATCTAAAGTAATAAAGCGCTAAAATCGCTTCAAATGCTCTCGCGTTCAGTTCACAGAAAAACAGGTCATAAAACTAAAAAGGCCTTAGAAGATTTTGGGGTTACATTAGTCCAGTCTTTTGGCATGTGAGACGATGTAACTATCGACCGCTTCCTTTAATCGATAATCAATCCCAGACGTGTCCCCTACTAGCAGCAGTCTACTAATTAGTTCAACTGGCACTCGTTTTGAACTAACCATAGTCCTAACCAGCTAAAACTCGCATTGTTTCTGATACTAATTTTTGCTGATGAATTAGAACCAAGACGCATGACTGATACTAGCAACTAGTCCACAAATTTTGACCGCACTTGTTTCAAACTAGTGATAGTGAACTAGCAAGCGCACTCTTACCGATACAACCAAACCAAACAAAGACGCAATCTGATACTAGCACTAGCCCACTATTTAGACAGACTACGTAGTTAAAACTAGCGATACTCACGTAGCTACCGCATGTTTTAAACAATTAGAACCAAGAAGCGATATTAATTTCATACTAGCACTAGTCCACAAATTTTGACCGCACGTGTTTCAAACTAGTGATAGAAAAACTAGCAAGCGCACTCTATTCATTTGAACAATCAGAACCCAGACGCGATCTAATACTAGCTGTCCACTGTTTAGATAGACTAGTTAAAATGTAGCGATACTCAACTAGCTTCCGCATTTTAACCAATTAGAACCAAGAAGCGATATTAATTTGATACTAGCACTAGTCCACTAGTTATAACCGCACTTGTTTCAAACTAGTGATAGTGATCTAGCAAGCGCACTTTTTCGATATGAGCAAACAGAACCAATACGCGATCTGATACTAGCACTAGACCAATATTTAGATAGACTAGGTAAAAAGTAGCTCAACTTGCTACCGCATTTTTTAACCAATTAGAACCAAGAAGCGATATAAATTTGATACTAGCACTAGTCCACTAATTTTGACCGCACTTGTTTCAAACTAGTGATAGTGAACTAGGAAGCGCACTCTTTTCATTCGAACAATCAGAACCCAGACGCGATCTGATGCTAGCATTAGTCCACTGTTTAGATAGACTAGTTAAAGTAGCGATACTCAACTTGCTATTACATTTTTTTTATCAATTAAAACCAAGAAGCGATATTAATTTGATACTAGCACTAGTCCACGAATTATTACTGCACTTGTTTCAAACTAGTGATAGAACAAATAGCAAGCTCACTCTTTTCATTGGAACAATCAGAACCTAGACGCGATCTAGCATTAGTACTCTGTTTAGATAGACTACTTAAAAAGTAGCGATACTCAACTTGCTTCCGCATTTTTATAAACAATTAGAACCAAGAAGCGATCTGAATTTGATAGTAGCAATAGTGCACTAATTTTGAGCGCACTTGTTACGAACTAGTGATAGTGAACTAGCAAGCGCACAGAACCCAGAGGCGATCTGCTACTAGCACAAGTCCCCTATTTAGATGCGACTAGTTAGAAACTAGCTACAGTCAACTAGTTACAATCAAGATTCTAATTTATTAAGCTTAGTATAGTCACTCCACCAAATTGCCTTGATATGTTCCGATAAACTATTTAAATCAACATTCATTTGAAACTAGTGATAGTCAACTTGCAACCACATTTGATAACTAACCCTTAACAATTAGAACACAGAAGTGTTCTAAAACTAACAGTAGTCAGGTATTTAGAAGGTTTCAGTGTAACGATACGTTCTTAACTGCTGTTGCGTTGACCAATTACAACTCCCATCTGTTGTGGTACAAAATTTTTTAGTAGCATAGCAAGGTTTAGGCATATTAGCTTAGTTATTGCACTAGCTGCGGAATCATTATTACTCCATCTCGGCGGAAAAAACCAACCCCCTCATTAAATTTTTTTTCCTAGATTTCTATAGCGGCCAATGTATATCAACATAGATGAAAATGCGACTAATTTATTTAATAAGGTCCGTATCCCAGCAGGCGTCTGAATACATGACCCACGCTCTAGTGTGCCTATAGTTGTTACGGTCTTCATCACTGTGCAAAACATACTACAGATAGTTCAAGTCACCTTGACGCACGGCGCTATGTGTGTGAGTGCTTGTAAATATGCAGCTTTGATCTGTGTGATAATGACGCGGCAGCCGTCGTCCGAGCAATAATAATTATCATCATCGTTGAGCCGCTGAATGTCACTGTCACACAGGTCTAAGCAGCATATTTACAAGCACACGCTCGCATAGCTCCACGCGTCAAGATGACTTGAAGTATCTTAATTACATTATGATTGTAGGAGTAGTTTCAATCGATTAAGAATAATAAAGTTAAAATGTTCATCTACTATTAATATGACTTCAACTAACTATCGTTACATTCAAAGACTTGCTAATTAACAGTATCATAGAATATTAGCGAAAAGCAGCTTTATTAATAGACGTGTTGAAAAATATTTATGTTCGCAGTAGCGAAAAATCGAATTAAATAATTATATAATGCTTCCAGTGGAACCATCCAAATATGTTAATTAATCTCCTTATAGTCTGCATTGTTCTAAGCAAATATTTCAATGATATAGTCACAATACGAGAACAGAAACGTACCTACCTAAACATTTATTGCCAAATGTTTATTTAACTCTCTAAAGAAATCACAGAACAGGTAAAAGAGGTTAGAAAGGAAATAGTTCCTAATTCGTATCGCCGCTTGTCACTCATCACTATCTTTAATTTAACTACAAACCAGGGACCAATAGGTACGCGCGTTACGCACTCAAATAAATCACACAACTTCAATCGCGGGTTTGCTATTGATAGGTTGTCACACTAACGCGAACACTGCGCTCGACGTACAATCGAAATACCGAAATACTAGCAATAAAAGAAGTGTGGGTTTCGCAGAGGACGCTATCCATTGCGGATAACGAACGCACGTTGCTTTATATGCGCATGCATGGGGAGCAATGTATATTTTTTTCTGGCTTATTGCAATAGCATCTTTGTCACGGTATGATCGAAAGCGGAAAACTTCACTTCAGAACTTTATTACAAAAATACTAAAAGTTCCCTCTGATCTAAGCCCTACGAGGGGAAACCACAATTCCGTCCACAATTATTCACTATCAAATATAAACTATCGAGAATGTTGAGATGCTGAAAATTGAAATTGATATATCACTAATATTAATGACAGTATGTAGTGAAATCCGTAGTCTGACGGCGAGGAAAAAAAATTACTCTTAGTCATACTGATGTTACAAACTGGTGTGAGCACGAGTCGGGAATAAAAAATATACCTCCTCGGTCGATATTCGAAGTCTGTGCTACAAGTAATTATATCATATCGCGGCTTTATAACACTATTTATCGTAGCTCCGTTCCAGGCGCTACACATGAAAACATTATAATCATAGTGACGTGAGTGAGATGGTGACTACTGACGTAGTTACATTACCCTTCCAGCCTTTTTTACCTGTTCCATGAAAGTAATCCTCTTATAACTTGGCCCTTTATAGTATATTATACTTACTACAAGTGTATACTGTGTGTCTACATGTTAAGTTTTGTATTATTTCTCTGTTCCTTATGATTTTTTGACAGCATGACATTGACATATTATAAAAATTATACTCAATCGCCTACGATGAACACTAGATTTGCTGTCAGCGTATGTAAATGAGATAGCGATAGTCTGTGACGTGTGTTATGTTTTCATTGTGGACGATTTGTACAACGTATAGACAACAACGTCTCATTCACACCAAATCACTCACATTCAGAATCTATTCAATAAGAATTTAAATTAAATAGTATTGTCCACGGCGGCCATTGTTTGTCGATGAACGATGCCGATGAACTGGGTTCAAACTTCAAACAAAAAAATCGCATACGCGAAAAGGATAGCACATATTGCAGTGTATCTCGCTTACTCTCAATACCAAAGTATATATGTGTCTCTGCCACATTATTATTGTTATTTTAGTGACGTATCTATTGTTCATCTTCTATCTACGATCGCCTAGTAAAAGGTCGTCAAAATATGTCCGAGCAGCGTTGATATTAACTTATACAGATAATATTAAAACATTCATTTGGTGGCACTAATCTTTAAGTTATGAACGAAAAGTCTGGCTTATAGATACGTAGGCAGAGTTTGTTTCGGATTGTGAATCTAGTTATTTATTGTACGTCACTGCAGGATGTACGAATAATATTTTTCGTCTGTTCATAACATTAACTCAGTCGTTAAGTTTGGTCATATGACGCTAGCGTTAGTTCAACTTTCAAGCATAGAATTACATTGCAGTCTAACGAATTTCTCTGAGAAAAAAGCGATTCACTCGATTCTATGAAACGTTCAGACATTGACAGATGACGGCTATAATCTTGTAAAAAAAGGAGATAGCCGAAGTCCACTACGTTTTAAGCAACTCTTTTCTAACAAATTTAGCCGGATTATAATTCGTCGCCAATCGCGATACTGTAATTACTACTATTTCAAACTTATGTCAAATGACTGTAAGTTTCATACTAAACTAAATTTCAGTTTATACTTAGGCAGCCCCGCCTCTTTTTACTCAGTATTTACATCCTCTTTGATTAAGGCTTGTAGGAATCACTTCCAGTAACTTAGTACTCGTTTTATTTTTTTTTTCTTATGAATAAAAGCATTCGTATAGTGTTGTTAAGTGAATTTGGATCTCATTTTGAGGATTTAAGTATAACATAGTGCCTTTTGGTAAATATAACTTGTCATGAGGTATATGTTAGATATTGTTATGATTATTTGGATAGTCTAGTGTATTTGAATTTACAAAACCTGTTTTTGGTACTGCAATTTATTTATTTCCAATTAGCACGGCAGTGCCACTTACACTAATTAGATTATTAAAGAATAATTAAACGAATTATACAATTTCAATGCTCTCCGCGTATCTAAATATTTCAGAGAAGTCCACCCATTCAATGATGGGTGGACATTGAGCATTCTTGTCCAAGAGCGCATTGAAAGATACCAATGTTCTTCGAGTGACGGGAAAGCGTGATAGGCAATACATGTATCCGGCTGGATGCAGATATAACAAACATAAGAAAGCTAAGAAACGAAAGAGAAAGACTGAGTATAGAGGCTTGTGGTTGTGCACTGACGATACTGGCGGCTGTCAAAGTGCTTTTGTACCTGTTTGATATTCGCCATTTTGACGCTGTTGGCCATGTAGCGAGAGTCTGCGGTACTAAAACTCAGCAAACATCGATAGATGGTGGGAAACTATTTACAAAAAAAAATGTGTACTTTATTACGTTGATTCTTGAAGTATAAATAACAAGGAAAACGTTCACGTTTACGTCAACGTCAAAATTAGTTCTCTGGACGCTTTTTTTGTTCCTATTAAAAAAATTGCTGTGAAACATATGGAACAGCCTGTCCAAAGAAAGAGAAAAGAAATAAAAAGAAAATTAAAACAGTCCGCCACGGAATATTTCCGTCCTTATCGGTTTCCTAAATTTCCTGATTTTTTGAGACATTTACTCATGGTTTTTAGTCGGAGTTACAGTTGTCCTTTTCGCACTTGTGTTTGTCTTGACAATCACCCCTGCCCCCTCGTTCGAAGATTGTGGTTATATTAGTTCAATTCTTAGTATGACATAAACCTTAGATAATTTATACGTCTAGATAGTCTCTTGCTGTTAGTCAACCGATAAAAACAGGCCAGGAATATTAGTCTAGTGTGCGTGACAAGCTACGTCTTACACTCGCGACTTGTATGACACTTCGTTTGTGTGCGTGAACTGATCAAAGTCAAAATAAAGATTAATTCTAAATTCAATTTATTTTGACAGCTGTCATTGTCTTTCTAGAAGTATAAATAATTTAAAATATAAACTATCGAACAAGAATTCTATATAGCAAAATGCCTTACTAGTCAACTTAGGCGTAATTCCACACGTAGGTAGGTATTTAATTAACGCAATAAATCGTCGGAAGACAATCATCCATTTCAAGGTTTACTTCTTTTGGCGCGTTATGGACAAAATACCTATCAGATTGAATATTACGATGCGCGCGCATACCGACACCCTGACATTAGATGGTCAACTAGACCATTTGTATCACCACCATGTTACTTCAGCGACCAAAGTCAAAGTCAAATAAACTTTATTCAATTAGGCTTAAACTAATCGCTTTTGATCGTCACTACAAATATTTCCTTTAAATTATTAAATTTACCATGGATTCGTAAAAAGTTAAGCTTGTGAGAAGAACATACAGGAACTTAACGGCTACTCTTTTCAATCAAATAGAGTATTTTACAATGGCTGTAAAATACATAACAAATTAGTTTGTAAGGTGCTGTGTCCAATATATGAGTCGTGTTTAAATAATATAAATTATTTCATTAAAAGTAATAGAGAATTAAATGTATAAATATAAATTATCGTATATTGGATTCATCAACCTTAAGAGCTTGAACTCATTGTTTGTGTGTCTACTGGCCCAGCCGAGAATGGACGAGAATTAAATAAATTTTAATATGTATAAGTTATAAAAAAAATCTCACTGTGTGCGAGTTAAATATTAAAATGTAACATGGAAAACTATTGAAATTTTTGGTTATTCTATTCATTGAAGATTTGAGCTTAAAATATAATTTTATATTTAATAGATATTATTTTAAGTGTAGCAAATTTTTTATTGCAGTAGGTATTCTGAAAAAAATATTAATTTTATATCCCATTATACTACGATTTGGAACTAATTTTATTTTTAAATTTTAGGTTTTGTTTGGTTCATTAGTAGTAAAAATATATTATGCTGTATGTATAGATATAACAATATCCATTCCATATCTATAATATATATAAAATATGTATTACGTAGAGTTAATTCTATAAAAAACATAGTTTCATGGGTATATAGTTCGACGGACAAATGGCCGGTGGGGCAGAAAAGTCCTCGAATAGCGACCACGTACCGGAAGACAGTGTTGGTAGGCCCCCACAAGATGGACCGTCGATCTGGTCAAGATCGCATACGTTGGATGAGGGCAGCGCAGGACCGATCGTCGTGAAAATCTTTGGGGGAGGTCCATCAGTGGACGTCTTCCGGCTGAAATGAGGATGATGAAATTCCAAAAAAAATTGCTAAGTACATAATAATCCCAATCCTAAGCGATGGGTTGCCATAATTGTGGTAGAAATCTGTAAAAAAAACTATGTGATATTGATAAAAACAATAAAAATTTACTATTGTAAATTTGAAATTTCATTAAGTGCACTAATAAAATTGCCTTAGAATTTTGGTAGATTTTAGTAGCATACGAAATTTGCCTTGATTAGATGTAAGAAAATGTTATTTCTATAGACTTTCCACTCAATTCTATAGTTAATAGGGCGAAAAGAACATTACTCGTGTTTTTATTGTTTTTTTTATGATTAACGCGTGTAATTCTAACTGCTTTTACATTCGATTTTGCGTAAAAGTTAAACTTTTATTATTATTTTGGTTAACCCGACGTTTTAAGACCTTTCCAGATCTCGTTTTCAGGGGGACTTATCGCAAAATCTAATGTAAAAACAGTTACAATAACACGCGTTTTAATCTTTAAAAAGTTGATCATTATTAACAAATAGTGGTTCTAAAGGATCTGTCATTGTTCTAAATTCAAACTAATTTAAATAGTTAAACAGACGTACCTACAAATTTTGTAGAATATTATGGTTTACATTTTATACTCTTTGTAAGTTGCTATCCAAAGAGTTTTAATACTTGTAGCGAAGTATTATGAAATAGTTCATGTTCCCAAGCAAAGTGTTCAATTTACATTAATAAGTACTATGATTTACAATGGTAATTAAATTTAATTTTACTATTTTCGTTCCGAATCATTTTGTGATCTTGATCTAACCAGTATTAATATTTATTTGAGAATTTATTTTAACGTTATTTACAATGTTATTAATTTATTTAAATAATTTAAAGTACCTAATAAAATTAATGAAACAATTTGTGTTTTTTTTATTCCTTTGATAACCAAAATCCAAATATAAAAATTTGTATAAATGGCCTACCTCTCTTTCCTCTCCCTTTTACCCCCCTAAACCTTTACTACTCAAAACATTGTCGGGGACCCAGTGCTCGGTGAACGGCTGGATCACTTGGCGTTGCGTAGAGACGTCGCTTCATTGTGTGTCTTCTACCGCATTTATCACGGTGAGTGTTCCGAAGAGCAGCTTAACCTGATTCCTGCCGCCAAATTCCACCTTCGCACGACACGCCACAAGTTAGGATATCATCCCCACGGTGCGGTTTTCAAGGAGCTTTCTTCCACTTACCACAAATAATGTGGGCGGCGGTGATCACTTAACAACAGGTGACCCGTACGCTCGTTTGTCCTCCTATTCCATAAAAAAAAACATACCCTCTGTATATGTAGAAGTAATCAGTTATACCTAACAAACCATTTCTATATATATATATATTCTAAGAAAAAATATATAATACATAGTTCTTCTGTATGAATTATGGAAATTCCAATATTTGTTTTATACGGACATATTTTCTGAGAGAATTTATTGACGCACAGTTTGACACTTCTGCTGTGAAACAATTTCACTATAACAACAGAGAGCATGTTTTACGAAATAATTCTTGATGTTATGAAATATTATTGAAAAATTCATAATCATTCATAAACATAGTCTTCATTTATTATGTACAGAACAACGACTGTCGCTAGTAAATCATTTAAGTGTGTTTATAGTCTAATCCTTAATTCCAAACATCAGACATAACTTGAAAAAAGAAATTATGTAGAGTTATATTAATTTGACGTTACATAAAAATGTTGAAGAATAATTGAAACAACTTGAACATATTGAATAAGAAATATTTATTATGTACTTAAGCGTTGTACTTAAAAAAATTATAAACTACCGTCGTTTGAAATCCCAAACTACCCGCAAAAATTATTATGTACTTTTTCTAATGTAAGATGACCCCTGGACCTCCAAGCTGTGTGTCTTTCACCGCAAAGCCTTTAGAAGTCAGCTCAGTGGTTAAGGCGTCTACCGCAGATTGTGCTGTTGATGGTGGCACCAACACTATAGCATACCTGAACATTTAATATTATTTTTATTAAAACAATACTATGATGACATAAAATTAAATTATCATTACGGGGAAGCGTACCAAGAATATCAACTTTCCATGTTGGATAGCTAGGATGATCCGTTGATCTAAATAGCTGTCAGCGCTTGGGTTGCCAGTAGCCTTATTGTGACGCAAAGATAGTACTTTGTACATTCTCCGCGCCTCTGGGCCCCACGGGCCAAGTGTCTCGACACCAAACGGCACAAAGATGTATGACTCACTGAGACCGATATATTTGCGACGCTTGCTGTCTTCCGCAGTCGAAGCAGTAGCCCCAGCACCAACTGACGTAATTTGGACATGAGAAGGAGCTAGAGTGCCGACGCTAGCGCCCTTTCCCGTGCCCAATCAATATTATTTTTATATTCAAATTTTACAAGAACTTATTATGGTGCGCACAGGTTGGTGTAACGTAACATGATGTATCATGCAATGAAATAATTCGCTGTACACATTGCAGCGATGTATCATGAAAGGTAACACACACTGTGTAACAATTTCTCACAGTTTCGACGTCTTGTACGCGCGAAACGAGCATTTCACGCGCACGCTAGCAAGCAAGCAATTACAAGCCGCGCTCGGAGCGACCCGTGAGTGAGTTTTTCAAACGAATACAAAGGTGCGCGTTCGCGGCTGAATGGTGGAAACAGACGTACGCGGGAGGTTCGTACTGAATGCGCTGGTTTAGCGCACTATGCGTTCACGGTTGCAGCAAAATTGCAACGAAATGTAGAATAATACGTTTCACCAGTCTGTACGCACCTCTAAGTAGATATGTATAATAAATTTTATTTTTAAATTAACTAGACGATTTTCATGTGATTGTAAGTGACACACTTGCCCACTTACTTCTCATGTTGATGTCTATAGAGCGAGCTTAGACTTGCTCGGACTTTACTTACGAAAAACTTAGCAGAATTTATTATTTTTTATTTATTAAAATACAATGTAACATTACAGATTAAATCTAAAGCGTTACAAAGATACTATAGCAAAGAAAGAAAACAATCAAAGCTATAAACTGGTTATCTTATTTTATAGAGCTTACAGGCATCATACTCTCAAATATTTTCTTACATTCTATGACCAAACATTCCATCGAGCTGGCAAATAGATCCCACTGTGGTGGTCTGTCTATGCTATTGAGTCGCGAGCCGAATGCAAAAGTCTTGACTTTTGCAACCGGCTGTTGCTGGCACATGGTTTGTGTTTTATCAGACTCGGCTAAGTTTTACGTAAGCAAGGTCTTAAGCACGCTCCAAAGATATCAGCCTGAGTTGTAGTAGGCAAAGGTGTCACTTACAATCACGTGAAAATTCAATTACTCACATTGTACTTGTTTCATATCAACTAGCTACTTGTGAGAATCGGTAAATGGGTTTTTGTTACTTTATCCTATATCTATTGTAAAGTATTCAGTTTTAGATTCTCCAAAAACAAACAAAAAAATTAAATAAATATTATCTTCACCCTCCCCCGCCAGCTCCCGTTAGCTTGCACGCCAATCCGTGCGCGCACGCACTGGCCCGGATACTCTCCAAGGTTGGGTGAGACACTCCCAACGATGCCAGCAGACAATGGTTCATATTCCACAGTTCCTAAAACAACATACTATTTAGTACATATGAAAATTTAAAGCATTTTACTCCTATCACCCATCATAAGACGTCCCCTGCTGGACAAAGGCTTCCCCCAAAGATTTCCACGACGAGCGACGATCGGTCCCGCGCTGCCCTCATCTAACGTATTCAGGCGATCTTGACCAGATCGTCGATACATCTTGTGGGGGGCCTACCAACACTGCGTCTTCCGGTACGTGGTCGCCATTGGAGGACTTTTCTGCCCCACCGGTCATCTGTCCGTCGAACTATGTCCTCTGCCCACTGCCACTTCAGTTTCGCAATCATTTCGGTTATGTCAGTGACTTTGGTTCTCCTACGGATCTTCACATTTTTTATTGCAGGGAAACTCCGAACATAGCCCTCTCCATCGCCCTCTGAGCGACCATGAGCTTTCTCTATCAGGGCCATAGTTAGCGGCCAAGTCTGCGTACCGTAAGTTATCACTGGCAACACACACTGGTTGAAAACCTTCGTCTTCAGACACTGCGGTATTTGGGACGAGAAGATTATACGGAGCTTCCCGAACGCTGCCTATCCGAGTTGGATTCGACAAGTGACCATCATGAGTGTGTCGATAAATTTAAACAATGCTTTAAGTTTATTATATTATCCATTAATATCCATATATTAAAAGCCTTTATTCACACACATGTCTGAATCATTTTTCGCCATTTCTCGTGGTTGGCGATGAATAAAAACTTGTTTCTTTTGGATGGACTACGAGTCCATCATGAACTGTTCTAAATGTCAGTCATTATTAAAATTAAAAAAAATACGGCTTCGCAACTTCAGTATGAGCGGGATAACACGGTAAGCGTAGGATAACTGTCAACGACGGCAGGTACGCGAGGCGAGGCTTGCGGAAAGCGGGGGGAGATGTTTACACCAGGCCCCGTCTTTTTTTTATGGAAAAGGGGGACAAACGAGCATACGGGTCACCTGGTGTTGAGTGATCACCGCTGCCCACATACTCTTGCAACACCCGAAGAATCACAGGAGCTTTGCCGGCCTTTAAGTAAGATGTACGCGCTTTTTTTGAAGGTACCCATGTCACATCATCCCGGAAACACCGCACAATGAAGCTCAATCCACAGCTTTGTAGTACTTAGAAGAAAGCTCCTTGAAAACCGCACTGTGGAGGTGGGGATGATATCTTAACTTGTGGCGTGTCGTGCGAAGGTAGAATTCGGCGGCAGGAATCAGGTCAAACAACATCTTCGGAACACTCCCCACGATAAATGCGGTAGAAGACACAATGAAGCGACGCCAAGTGATCCACCCGTTCACTGAGCACTGGATCCCAGATAATTCGAGCTGCTCTGCGTTGTACGCGGTCTGAGCTGATACTGGGGTGGGCCAGAACAGAGATGACAGCAATACTCCATGGCCGGACCAGCATTCAACATGCACGATTTCTGTACCTATATGTATGCGTGGCGAAGGAGTATAAATGAACAAGAGCTAAAGACATACCTCCAATCGTTGATACTCCGAACTGGTGTCACCATTAGGTCCACTACAGCCCAGATTCTCCAATATCTAAATAAAAAAATCCTCATTTTAATTGAAATCAGACTGGTAGACAAAATGTTAAGATTGATCCTTCGCTCGCGTTCCGTGCGAGCGCTCTTCCACTAAGCCAACCGTTCGAGTGAAGTAACGTTCATAAATCTTAATACGTCTTTGTTCAACTCTCAGGTTGTGGCTTCATCTACAGGATCTACTTTACAGTTGACACCTGCTCAACCCCAATATTATTAGAAATTTGACTTGAACTGTCGCTCTTACAAACCTAAACAATTTGTTATTTTTTTTAATCGCTTTTTATTAGCTTCACCTGTATGTTTTTACCCGACTTCTTTAGGGGCGATTTTGACCCACTTTAAACGGCTAGATTTCGTTCAAACTTTGTAGACATTACACTAATTTAATAAAATTATTCAATTTGCAAAATATGATTTTTGTTAATTTATATAATTTTTAAATAAATAAATCACTAATAAGCGCCATCTAGTAATTTATTGTAAACTACAAAGGAAACGCGCGACATGTCAAGACAGTTCCAGAAAATTAAAGTATCTAATTCGTTTAGGAGCGAATAGATGGCGGTGAATTTATATTTCCATTATAAATTATTAATGCGTGATTTAACTGAGCTGATTATTATAAGAGCTAGTTCGGGGATCTCGGGTAGCTGAATTAAGTGATCTTTCCATATAACTAAAATATTTTTATTCGCAAATATTAAAATCCCTTCTTTCAATCTAAAAAAATTAACTAAAAAACGAATAATAAATAATAGTTTAAAAAATAATAAAGTGTGGGATGTAGTAGAAATTATTATTTTAATAATGTCTGTAAAAACACCCCACGCTTTTTTATAATGAAATATATAATATTTTTTTACACTATTTTCAATTTAAATTTATTTTCTATTTTTTAGTTGAATTTTATATAAAGCGTGTTCTTTAGTTTTTTAAACTATTATTTTAATGTGAGAACCCGCGACTCGTACGGCTGGCTCAGCAGAAGAGCTCTCGCACGAAACGCGAGAGGTCGCGGGTCCGAGTCCAGCATCGTTCAAAATTTTGTTTTCAATTTTAATTTGTGTATTTCATAAGTTGTCATTGTAAGCCAGCTGTGAGTTTCCCAAATAATTATAAAATAAAAAAAATAAAAGTAATTTAATAATGTATCACTGTTGGAAATATGACATTTGTGACTTATGACAACTATTTAAATTAAGTTTAATATAAATGAAGCGTATCGTATTGTGTTCATTTAAATTGTAATTAAAATTTTTTTTTATATAAAATAATTTGAATTTTTATGTATCTGTTTGTAAATTCTATGGGTTGTATGCATAAAATAAATAATTAATTATTATTATTGTTATAACGAGCGACCGCCCTCAGGCTATTAAATAATAAGTTGAATTTTGTAAACATATTTTATTGATGAAAAAATAGCCCGCTGAGTTTGTTGCGCCCATTCTTCTCAGGTCTCAGGCATTCTTTTTGGAATGGGTGGTAGTTTTTGACTTTCAATAAGTAATGTCACATCCTGTTTTGAATTTGAATAAAAAGAAGGTAAAAACTCCAACCTGCTTAGCACTGATGGTTACATGATCAATAGCTTCCATGATGCAATCGACGGCACGGGGGTTCGATTCCCGTAGCGCGACAACTCGAGCCGTGAGCGCTCGCGTCTGTCTGCTAACCCTGGTGTCCACGAGCAGGATACGGAGGTTCAGTCGCAAGTCAAGGATCTGCGGTTCGATGCCCTTCCGGAACGCAACAAGCGATCCGAAAGTACACGTGGTATTGTCAATACCTGCCAGATATAAAAAAAAATGTTTTTAAATTTTATTTTTCTGATAGGTTCGCTAGATGGCGGTGCTCTAACGACCCATATGAATTCCATCGTCATAGCAATAAACGTCAAACATAGATCATAACTTAGATTAAGGATTGGTCTGCGCTGCGCTCCAATGCGGTATCTAGCCGCAGGCGTAGTCGCAGAGTGCGCCAACTAATACTGCGCCCAAATGGGGTACTCGAGCCAGTCTCGAACAATGTGTGACGTTGACGTGCCACATATTCTGTTAAACTTTGCTAATAATTGAAACTAAAACACCGGGTTGCGTAGTAAAACTTTGTAAAAATAATACTACAAGAAATAAGAAAGACACTCGGATCACATATTATCAACAGCAAGTATTTTGTATTTTATTAATTTCAATATAAAATAACACGAAGCGTATGTTATAAAATTTGAAAGATGCCACTGAGTGTCAAGATGCCAGGCACACAAGCATCTAATAGTTACCGTAATAAAAAAGCTATTGTTCTTAGGTAGAGCGGTATCTAGTTGGAACGCAGCGGAGACCAATCCATAATCTAAGGATCATAATAATATTCTGTCACTTGCTCTGTTGTTTCATTACTTCATTCCGATTTCCGCTTTGCTTGTTTTGTCTATCTAGATTGTAGTTACCTACACACTACTAAGTACTAGTACCTAAATACTAGTAAGGAATTAGTCGTAGGTACAGCAGAAACAGAATTCGGTATCCAAATAGTACTCCTTCGTCTTCAATTTAAATCAATCCACAGAAAAACACGATATCACAGCAATAGCTCGAAAAGTCGAGGACCCAGTGCTCTGTGACCGGCTGGCGTTGCGTTGAGACGTCGCTTCATTGTGTGTCCTCTACCGCATTTATCACAGTGAGTGTTCCGAAGAGCTGTTTCACCTGATTTCTACCGCCGACTTCCACCTTCGCAGGACACGCCACAAATTACGATATCATTCCCCACCAACTGGATCCTCAAGCGGTTTTCAAGTAGCTTTCTTCCACGTACTACAAAGCTGTGGAATGAGCTTCCTTGTACGGTGCTTGCGGAACGATACGACATGGGTACCTTCAAAATAAGCACGTACACCTTCCCTAAAGGCTGGCAACGCTCCAATGATTCCTCTAGTGTTGCAAGAGAATGTGGGCGGCGGTGATCACTTAACACCAGGTGACGCGGGCTCGTTTGTCCTCCTTTTCCATAAAAAAAATTGGGGATTTTTTGGAAGCGGATATTTCTTTGCTAACAAAATTACTGTCCCGCAAACTTGGGTCAGAATTGGGTTGTCCTGAAAAATCCCGAGCGGCATAGCAATGTAGTGGGTAGGATATCATATACCATCAGGTACGTCTTCAGTGTGTCAGTTCTTATCATGAAAATGAACAATAATAAAATATGTTACCCGAGGGAGATCCATGCATAATCTTCTCGCAATTAAACGCCCATTTCGATATCAATCTCCTATCACTCTCGTCAAACTCCTTTGCTCCACAACTCTTCTTAACCCTCGCGAACTGTATCATCCCCCCAGCCAAACACGCAGCAAACGACGCAGAACTACCAGTCCCAGCTCCAATGGTCAGCTCGGAAACCAGCACCACCTCCAAACCCTGATCCAGAAGGCCAGAATTCGACCCGCCTAAAATGCCCGATGTTAAATACAAGAAACCGCGAATAGCATTCCGCTGGTCTCCAGAAATATTCCCTAAGAACTTGTTGATAAATTCGTCTATTTTCTGCAAATGTATCTCATGGACTACTGAATCAGGATTTTGTGTGCCAGTTTGGTTAAGTAAACCATCGATGAGAGTTGCTAATGCTATCTTCTGTTTGAGTTTGACTGATGGTAGGTTTATAATGAAATCGGTACCAGTTCTTTCCTGAAAATAAGTACATATCCATTAATTCCTACCAGTGGGAGGCTCAGGATGCCGGCTAGGTTATGGGTACCACGACGGCGCCTATTTCTGCCGTGAAGTAGTAATGTGTAAACATTACTGTGTTTCGGTCTGAAGGGCGCCGTAGCTAGTGAAATTACTGAGCGAATGAGACTTAACATCTTATGTCTCTAAGTGACGAACGCAATTGTTGTGTCGCTCAGAATTAATAGGCTTTTCAAGAATCCGGAGCGGCACTGCATTGTAATGGGCATGGCGTTTCAATTACCATGAGTTGAACGTCCTGCTCGTCTCGTCCCTTATTTCGATAAAATAAAATAAATAAATAACATGATTGAAAACCAATTAGAATCCTGTGCAGAATACTGGTTATACTAGAGATGTGTTGATCACGATTGATTGAATCAAAATGATCGAATCCCGTTCCAAACACGAATGACCCGATCTTCAATCTCCAAAAGACTCGATCATTTCGCGACCCGCGACTCATCGAGCGTTCTGTGTTTTTAGCGCAGCATAATACCACTTATGAGTTTTATTACTACTATAGTTTAATAACGTTTTTTGTTTACAATAACCAAGCTTGCTTATCTAGCAACCCTTAACATAAACCACATAATGATACCTCGACTATTGTAAACACAAGTGGCTATAGCATTTCAAGTGGTTTGTGTGGGCTCGCAAGATGTGTTGGCATATCAGAGGTCAACATAATTTTTCTACAGTCATTATAAACGAGTAGGTCGAAATTCGCTTTAAAATACATTTCCTAAGTAACTTTTATCATTTTATTAGACACTGACAGCCCACCAAATGTCATACAATTTTTGTCGTGCAAATATAATCATGTTTTTATTACTGTAAAAGAATTAACAGTAAAATTTGTTGTGAATCAATTTCGTCGATGGTAATTAATAAAAAGTCAAAGGCGACCAAATCACTTTTAAATTTTCTCCATAATAAAGGAAATTTTTAGCACTGATAAAAAAAACAAAGAAGAAAATAATATACACTGGCACAGAATAAAAAGTTGATAACGGACTACCTATCTACCTCCAGGTATCTATCATTTTACGAACAAAGGCCAAGCTAGTCACCATATTTTACAGCTTTTCAATTCGTCCGGGTTATAGGATTGTTTCTCCCTTTCGGGTGTACGTTCACGGCAAATCCACCCATCATTGAGCCTTCATCCTAGAATGTATCGGCCTTACAAATAAACTTGGTAAAAAGTTGTCATCATCATCAGCCGGAAGACGTCCACTGCTGGACAAAGGCCTTCCCCAAAGATTTCCACGACGATCTGTCCTGTACTGCCCTCATCCAACGTATTCCGGCGATCTTGACCAGATCGTAGGTCCATATTGAGGGGGGCCTACCAATACTACGTCTTCTGGTACGTGGTCGCCATTCGAGGACTTTACTGCCCCAACGGCCACCTGTCTGTTGAACTATGTGCCCAGCTCAGCCCAGCAACTATGTGTCAGTGACTTCGGTTCTCCTACGGATCTACTCATTTCTGATTCGTTAAGAAGTTATACCTGAGAAAAATCAAAGAACATGCAAAATGTTGACTTTATCGCTGACAACACTGTCAATACATGATTCTGAAGTTTTCCGAATGTCAAGCAGACTTGCAGATAAACGCTGGAAACGTAATACTTCAAAATAAACTTTCATATGCAAAATATCTATTTGTAAACATTTTGTATATTCTTGGTTTATTCTCAGGTATAACTTCTTAACGTAAGGACATGTGTTATCATGAGTTACTTTTTTTAAGCGCAACTCTTAACAACTTTTTTTGTGTATTTATGTTTATCATTACATTAAATAGAAATTAAATTTGCGTACTAAACCTCTAGATTTGAATATCTCAAGTCAATTTCCTAATAGGTATACAGTTATTGGGATTCATCAGGTTATCAACTATAAAGTAGGTCCTGTAGATAGAGCCACAACCTGGGAGTTGAACAAGGCACACCGAGATTTACGATCAATGCGTCACTCGAATGGTTCGCCCAGTTTGAAGAGCACTCGGACGGAACCCGAGAGGTCGCGGGTTCGAGTACCGCATCGTTCATAAATTTTGGTTACAAATTAATTTTAATTCATCGCAGAAGTAAGGGATGTCTTTTAAAAATAACAAATTGTTTAGTTTAAATACAGACAACGTACCGTTATAGACACAGATGTCCTTAACCCCAAACTGACAGCAATGGCGGTCTTCCCATAGACAACAGAGTGCTCGCCGTGCAATATCACCTTACCAGGCGCCGACACTTTGACAACACAACCCTCCATTCTAGTCCAGAAATCTATGCTAATTTATTACATTAAGCGATCATTTTTTCCACTGTTCCACGGTCAGGGTTTTTTGGGTAAATGCGTGGATCGTCTTCAATTCTTCTTGCAATACTGAATTCACTAACCTGAAGCGGAAATGGATAATTTAAGATTTAATTTACATAATGTTATGATTGGTTATAGATAAGCTCGTCCTTTGTTAGCTTGTAACAAAAGTTTGTATTAAAGAATCGCTCACACCATAAACTACAGATCTAGTATACCATACTTCTTACATATGGGAGGGAGGCTCCTTTGTACAGTATGCCGGTTAGATTATGGGTACCACAACGGCGCCTATTTCTGCCGTGAAGCAGTAATTTGTAAACATTATTGTGTTTCGATCTGAAGGGCGCCGTAACTAGAGAAATTAATGGGCAAATGAGACTTAACATCTTAACGTCTCTAGGTGACGAGGGCAATTGTAGTGCCGCTCAGAATTTTTGGGGCTTTTCACGAATCCTGAGCGGCATTGCATTGTAATGGGCAGGGCGTATTAATTACCATCAAAAGAACGTCCTGTTCGTCTCGTCCCTTATTTTCATAAAAAAAATATATATACGATACGTTGAGGAGGATCTTTTTGTGGGGGGGGGGGGCATTATTGCACCGGATCCCGGTTTAGGTGAGTACCTCAGCGGTGCCATTTTACATAAGCAGCACTCCGCAAAATCAATTAAAGAAATAGGGACTCTTGCGATCATACATTAAGGTGTAATTCAGATCGCCCAGCGCTATTAACCTACATCTTATTCACCTAGAAGTTGCCTCTCTTTCTATCGCGTGTCTCTCGCCTCTTCTGACAACATTAGGGTTGACTTGTAGCTAAAACGGTACCTACTTAGTATGAGGTCGTCTTATAAACATAGTGCAGGTTTTCTATAATATAAAAAAAATCGTAATTTTAAAACAAAATTCTTTCGTTGTCTAACCCACATTAGTTAGGTTACAACGACATAGACAAACCTACTTAGTATAGAAGATAAATAGGTAGCTATCATGAATGGTAATTTCATAATAATAAATTGCGAACAACGTTTCCTTCTGTTACATATAAAAATTACAAAGGTTTTTTTTTTCAAAGTTCTTATACATTTAATTACAGTATGGATGTAAATATGTGCCATTTCGTTCGACGTTGATAAAGGAAATACAAGTGAAAAATAGCTAGAAACACCATTTTACTTATTTCTTGTTGTTTTAATTGAATCTTTTTAATAACATCTAAACATGCCAGACACAAATATTACAACCAAAGAGATTTTATTACAAGTTTATACATACTTTAATATTATGCGAAAAGACCCCGAGCTATTACTTAGATTTTTATGGTCACGCTTCAAATACAGAGGACATGAACATAATGAGAAATGCAACCGACATTTTCGTTTCTTAAATTATGCACTCACCTATGCCTGGCTAGCAACGGTTTCCCCTGAAACTTGTCAGATACTATCAGTACGCTAAACTTCGCCCCGCAGCCGTCGCTCTCGTCCGCGACCTCCTAGCAAATAAATGACCATGAATAATGTCATAACGTGACGTCAGTCTTATTGTATTGAGTTATTGTATAATAAATATATGTGAGAACTTTGCAACTATTTTTTGCACATTTCTATGAATATGGATGAGAGGAAGGGGAGTTTGTGGGAGGCTCCTTTGCGCAGTATGCCGGCTAGATTATGGATACCACAACGACGCCTATTTACGCCGTAAAGTGTTAGCATTATTGTGTTTCTGTCTGAAGGGCGCCGTAGTTAGTGAAATTACTGGCCAAATGAGACTTAACATCTTTTATCTCAAGGTGAAATCTTTTATCTCAGAATTTTTGGGTTTTTCAAGAATGGCACTCCATTTTAATGCTCTGGGTGTATCAATTACCATCAGCTGAACGTCCTGATCGTCTCATCCTTTATTGTCATAAAAAGGAGGAACAAGCGCCGGGTCACCTGATGGTTAGTGCGTTGCAAGTATTTTAGGCTGATAATACACGAGCGGTTGTCTCTGAGCTGCCGTCGACCAAGCTATACGGAATGTCGTTTATTACTCTTGCAATTCTTTTATTAATAGAATTACTATAATCAAATTAATAGATTGTGTTATATTCTGCCAAATGATATTAAAATATTACCTATTAAAAAATTTAAATGTATCGTAAAAAATTAACATCTAAGGCCTATTATAATGTGAAAGATTATTTGAATGATATAGTTGGAATTAATGTTCTAAATTTTGTTATACTCATTTGAATGCTATTGTAACTTTTGTACTTCATCCTGACTTGCACTAAATAACTTATAAAGTAAAAAATAGTAATTAAAAGATTTTTTTGACTTGACTTGACTAAAAGAGCGCTATGGCTGGCTGTTACCTTTAATTCTTGATTTGCGTAGTGCTTTGTCATTTTTCTGTTACAGAGTATGTCAAGTTAAAAATAGATCTCCTACACCTTTAGGTTGCCTGGAAGAGATTGCTTAATAGCGATAAGGTCACCTAATTGTGCTACCATTAAGTGCATAACTTTGTTTTATATGTTTAGTTCTTTGTTGAACTTCACATCAAACACACAAAAAGTAGGTCAATGTATTTCATCAATAAAACGCTCGGTATCAAACACATTGTCACGGCACCAGACCCAACACGCGTGCGCACCCTTGCACAAGTTACCGTGCAGAGTGAAGCAATAGCAGGCAACCGCGTTGGTGTAGTTTGAAGGAGCGGTTATCAGCGGTGATTTCACGCTGCATGCGTATCGCCGCTGCTGTGAACCGCGACTCGTGTACATTTGGCCTTTAACGAGTATCAGGCTTAGCGTATGCTGAGACGCACGTGACGCAGCACACCACAGTACAGATTTATCAGGGCAGATCAGGCGAGGCAGACATAGGCTACGAGTGTATGCTGCGAGGCATCAAGACACTTTTGAGGTATCTAGTATTAACTCTTTTAATGTCTTTTTTATCTCAGCGGATACTCCATAGGGAGTGACGCTTGCGCCTCTCTCTCCCCAAGAGAAGGTCGCCTTCGATGAAGGCTTAGAGGGCGCCTGCCCAAAGCTAACCTCAGGCGGTATTTAGTGGGTAGGCACCTAGGTTTTACGTGAGTCCCACATAACCAACGCAGACTTAGGCTGCGTTGGTATGCATGAGCATTCACCACCTCCCTCCCGTCGTTATCCCGGAGGGTAGTCCTTTCCCTTGTTCGGGCGCAAAAGCAAAAATGTCCTTTTTGAATAGTCTCGATGATTAATAACAATACAAACGAGGAGAAAAACATGTGTACAAAGTTGAATTAGCGTTAAAAACCAAGCACGCATAGCGCAGAAATCTGTGGCGACGCTACGAGACGCAGAGCAGGACAGACGCATGTCTGAGCAGTACGTATTTTCGCCGCAGCGTACGTAGCTCTTAGTGCGTACATATATTATTACAAAAATTGCTCTGTCGTGCGCTACGTCGTCTGCGTCTTAGCATACGCTTAACCTCAGAAACGGCGTAGGCGCAGCGCAGGAATGAAGCTGTTTCAAAACGTTTTCATTCAAAATGTACGAACGCCATAGATATATTATTATTTTATTAATAAAACAAACAGTATTAAATAAAATAAATTGGTTAAAAAATATTCATCTATTAACCATTGACGGTTTTCACATATAAAAAGATGCTTATCTATATTCTCGTATAACCTTAAAGTACTCATGTCGACTCTTGTCGATAGTTTGTTTATATTTTCCACCTACCCACCAAATCTGGTTAGAGCGAGTTTTATGTTAAACAGGTCATTTTTTCTTTAGTTGGATTGTTACAATTTGTAACAACACAATCTAATACAGAACATGATTATTATATTTATTAATACCATTATATTTTTTATTTAATACCTGTTAAAACACAAAACAATAATGATAAAAACACTTAAATAAAATGTGGTCCAATTTGACAGGAGACTAATAGACTATTGTCTAACACCTAGGTTTTTATGTATGGATAGTTATGTCACTTTCACACAGGGTTCTTCCGCTAGTATACTAAGTGTATGGTTGTTGGATCATTACCATAATTGGACATAATTCCACAGAAATGTTCCAAACCACAATCATGTCGAAATTGAGTTAAGAACACAAAACTGGTCACATGATTCATATTAACGGACTGACAAAAAGTGGCAGCCCTACTGTCACTCTTTAAATACCAATTTGACTTAGTAGCCCAACCTACACATATGGAATACATACATTAATTATACTTTAAACACGAATTCCTTCAAATGTGATGTTTGTAGCTTGGACCGTTTTTCAGGAACTACATCCAATTATTAATAAGATTTTGTCTGCCAATTACAAAATAAAAAAAATTTGGAAGTAACTAATAAGATATTTTACAAATTATAAGCCCAGCCTATAAGCCCAGCTTATGGTCAGATCACTTTATGGAAAGTCACTTCTTACTGTTTATATACTATTACAAGCTGACCCAGCAAACGTTGTATTGCCGATATTAAAATCGCGATACAAAAGTAACTGTTGATCATAGATGGGTGAAAATTTGAAGTTGTGTGTATTTTTTAATGCTGACTCATAGCCAAACAAATTTTTAAAAAAATGTCAAAAAAAATTAAAAAAAATTTTTCGTGTGGACCACCCTTTAGGGGGATGAAAAATAGATGTTCTCCGATTCTCAGACCTACCGAATATGCAATCAAAATCTCATGAGTCGAATCGGTCAAGCCGTGTCGGAGGAGTTCAATGTTTAACACCATGACATGAGAATTTTATATATTAGATTAAGAAAAAATAAAACACTATACAGAAACTACATTAATTCATTTATTTGGAATGTGTAACAACATTTAACCATCTAAATATATTATAAACTAGTTATTTTTCTTTGGCTTAATTTTTATAGGCAAATCAGTTGGCATTGAAAATTGTTTCTGGAGGAAATATATGAAAAATAATATAAAATGCAAACACGAGAATACGGATATAAGTACAGGAAATAAGTCGGGGTATCTATCAGGTGGCTTAACAAAGATGGTGCCAAGATGCAACCAAAACATACCTTGCAGAGATAGAAAGAAACATGTTGTTAGTAATTTTAACCAAACAGAATTATGTTTATTATTGGGGGCAACTATGCTATACACTCCATTAGCATTTAAAAATGACAAAAACCATGAATTCGGCTGCGCTAAATTTAATACTATACTGTAAGCAGATATATATACTAAGCCCGTTGCAATATATGGTATCAATAGATGATCTTTGAGTAAAAGTGGCAGCATACTAAATGTTGATACTAACAAAAACCAGAAACACATAAATGGGTCATCTGGAAAGTGTATTACCACAGGAATTGCTACAACGAGAATAGTTTTCTCGTGAACTTGAAATGAAAACAAGAAAAATGCCAAGGAGACATTGATGAGAGAAAGAACAAATTTTTTCCTATTAATTCTAAAAAAAAGATCTAAGCAAGATGGCATTGATGCCATTAAGGTTGTTAAAAAGCACATTGTGACCATTTCATCGTTTGTGTAGACATTTTTAAGTTTAATAAAAACATTAACAGTGCACCAAAAGTTTGATACTTTGTCTTCAAAGACACCTCTTTGAAATGGAAACAATCTTTTCACAACAGGGACCAAGTTATCCCAAGAAGTAATGAAAGGATACCAGATAATTACAAAACATGTCACTACTGTTACAGCTAAACAAATAAATCTATTTATAATATGCGCTTTTCTACCTCTATTTGGCACTCCACAAAAGCATTTTCTTAAAAAGTAGAAAAAAAATGGAAATGCGTGGTACAGCTCCATCTGTTTATAATTAAGTGCAAGAACAAAAAATATTGTTGACAATATATCATTCTCTATAGCGATTATAAAAAAAGTAGCCCACAGAAATAATCCAAGTGATACACAATTGTACTGGAAGTGTCCATGGTCTATTAAAATTAAGCCCGGATATAATAAAAACATAATGAATGATATATCTGTTCTTTTAAATACATTCTTATCATCTTTCGCTCTTATTCTTTCCACGTCAATACATATACACATAACTGCTGTGATATAAAAGTACAAATCACTCAAAAAAACAGTCCATCTCATAAAACTTTTGTGGTTTTCATTCTCGTATCCTCTCGAAGCGAAAAGGCGAACTGATTCTGGATCTAACCAGTCGGCAATAAGTCCAAGCAGATAACTGTGGTATGCGGTAAGTGGCGGATAGTCTAGCCCCCAGTAATTCAAGTCATTGTGCGATGTATTTCTGTACCAGTTTATCAATGGTGTTTGTACGGTAATTTCTTGCCAATGACGCTGAGCTTCATAATCTCCATACATTGGCGGTTTATTGTATCCAGAATAAGGATACGCGGCAACACACCAACGCAAAAGTAATGCAAAAAAGAAACCAGGAAGCAATGCAGTTTTGGTGACAGTAAACTTTAGTGGATCTGATTTTTTCGTCATTGTATATGCTGTATTTCACTTTTTAACTATTCAATAAAATGTTTATTCTAATACATTTTTGTACACCGTGTAAAATAGAATTTGACAGATCGTACTTACAACATGAACGGCATCCAGTTCCTTTGTTAGTTTCTCTTTAATATATTCTTCTGTATACACCATAATTGATCAGACAACGGTAAAATTATTATTCGTGTTATAAATAACAACGGTAAATCACTCTAAATACAGACAACCGGTTTAAACTATATACTTTTGAGGTTATGTTATTAATTTCAAATATGTCAGATGTCAATGTCAACTGTCACTACTAAGCCCATGACCATAAGTGATGTATGTTTTTTTTTATTTGGCAATTATTTTGAATAATTTGCGAAAAAGTGTTGTTCAGTCACGATTCTGCTATCGATACTACGTACATTGCAGTACACAGTACTGCAATTAATATAACTATGACTGCTTCAAATCAAATAAATTGTATTACCTACCGA
The DNA here is from genome assembly GCF_905404315.1 of Leptidea sinapis. NCBI lineage: Eukaryota > Metazoa > Arthropoda > Insecta > Lepidoptera > Pieridae > Leptidea > Leptidea sinapis. Next base: position 3,116,273 of record NC_066277.1, read on the forward strand.
AAATTCATGAGTCAATTTACATATTTTGAAAACTCGGGGAACTATAAAAAATAACACAAAGTCCTCAGATTCTATATACCACGCATTGTGCCCTTAAGGATTCTTTTAAACAGTTCCGTTAATTAGGTAACAATGACTGTAAAACAAATGTAGGATTGTAGATCATGCATGCCACTAGCGCGGAGCGATGCCACTGCCTCAAATAAACTTCACCTGAGGCAAAGCATCTAAGGTCGTTAATTAATACCATACTTCTTGCAGATAGCTCATCTGAAAGATTTAAGATTGCGCCGGTGTTCTGACAGTTACGATTTTATTTTGACAGAAAACATTCAATTTTAAACCAAACTTCCTTCAAAATTTTCTGCAAAGATGGTAAGGGTAACTTAGGGAATAATGTTAAAGCTCTTAATGAGTTACAAATCAGAGAAAGGTAACATACGGCCACAAAATTCTAAAACAAAACATGAAAGTATCAGGCGCCTCAACTTCTAATAACTTCCGTAGCCGTTTCTTTTGATTCAAGTCCTGAAAAAATATAGTAGGTTTTGATAACCGTGCAGCCAATGCGAAATTTAACAGGCTAACTATAATATAGCTATTATTTCAACATTTTAAACGTCAAGTCGCAGTCGCAGGGAAAAACTGTCTAAAATATCCAAACTTAAAAAGGATGGAGTGTTGTATTTCATGAAAGTTAAATCAACAAAATCGTGTAATACTAACTTATTAATTATTATTAACTAATCAATGCACAAGATCGTAACTATGCGTATACAATAGACCTTGAACATTACTGCCACGACTTAAGGTGTTTATTTGAATTAATAAACAGGAACAGACATAAGCTTATAATGCCTACTACTCGACTAAGTCGAGTTAACAAGTCTTTTGTGGGGCGATGTATATGCTTTTACATCAGGATCCCAGAAAATGTTCAAAACAAAAGTATTACGTTATTCAAGAGAATTGTTACAAAACGTTTGTGTGGTAAAGGTTACTATAACATAAATGACTTTCTTAATGATACCACAGATTGGGAATGGAGCGACCACCCTCAGACTATAAAATAATAAGTTTAATTGTACAATGTTACTTTGTAAATGTTACTTTAAATGTAAAACATATTTTTGATGAAAAAAAAAAGCCCGCTGAGTTTGTTGCGCCCATTCTTCTCAGGCATTCATTTTGGAATGGGTGGTAGTTTTTTGACTTTCAATAAGTGATTTCACATCCTATTTTGAATAAAAATATTTGAATTTGAATATGTCATTGTTATCTTTATGGGAACATTATAAGAGGAGAAGAATGTGTGCTAAAGAGATGGAAAGAGTATTTTCAAAGTGTGTTTGAAAGAGAGGAAGTGCATGAAAAACATCCTGGAGCTTCTATTGAAACTAATATAAATGTTGATGAAAGTGAGATAAGCATGGATGAAATAGAGAAATTAGGTAAAGCTGCAGGGTATGACAGGATTAACGTCGAGATGCTGAGGGCTGGTCAGGGCATAGTGGCTAGCCAGCTGTACCGCCTCTTCAATTTGTGTTGGCAAAATGGGTAAGTACCAGGAGACTGGTGCAAAGCTGTAATCGTGCCATTGTATAAGGGAAATGGGTCACGACAAGACTGCAGAAATTACCGCGGTATAAGCCTTCTCAGCGTCGTCGGTAAATTGTATGCAAAAGTGTTGATTGAAAGAGTTGTGAATGAAACAGATGAAAAAGTATGGGATGCACAAGCGGGATTTAGAAAGGGAATGGGATGTACGGATCAGGTCTTTTCCTTGCGGTGCATAGCCGAAAAGTTTTTAGCTAAAAACAAAAAGGTCTATTGCGCGTTCGTGGATCTAGAAAAGGCCTATGATAGAGTGGTGAGGAATGAATTGTGGTCAGCATTGTCCGCGAGCGGTGTTTGCAGTGTTCTCATACGAGCATTGCAATCTTTTTATAAAGATTCTAGTGCTTGTGTAAGGATAAACGAGGCATACACTGAATGGTTTAATATCGAAAAAGGTGTTAGACAGGGATGTGTAGCGTCACCGTGGCTGTTTAATCTGTTCATGAACAATTGCTTGACAGGTTTAAAAGAGAATGACAGTGGGTTGAGAATGAATGAGTTACTCGTCAAATGTTTTCTCTATGCTGATGACCAAGTATTACTTGCATCTTCAGCCGAGGAGTTGCAAGAGATGGTAACTGCTATGAATGAAGCTTTTGGTAGAAAGGGAATGAAGATGAATGTAAAGAAGACGAAAGTGATGGTGCTTGAAAGAGATGAGGTAGTGACAGACTGCAATATCGTGATTGGAGATGAAAAAATTGAACAGGTGAATGAGTTTGTGTATCTGGGTTCTAAATTTACAAGAGATGGAAAGTATGAGAGTGATATTGAAAGAAGAGTGAATGCAGGAAACATGGTGAATGGAGCTTTGAACTCCTTTATGAACAGTCAGAAGGTGTCTAATAAGGCTCGCTTGGCTGTGCATGAGGGGGTGTTGACTCGACCAACACTCGACCTGACCGACTTGACCAACACTCATGTACGGAAGTGAAAGTTGGGTATGGCAGAGGAAACATGAAAGCAGAATAAATGCAGTTGAGATGAGAGCGTTGAGAAGTATGATAGGAGTTAAACTGAGTGACAGGATAAGAAATAGTGAGATAAGGAAACGTTGTGGTCTGAAAGAAGATGTTGTGACAAAAATTGAGAAAAGTATGCTGAGATAGTTTGGACATGTCGAGAGAATGAATGAAGAATGATTGACGAAGAAAGTGTATAAGGCCAGTGTGAATGAAAGTGTTGGAAGGGGTAGACCTAGGCGGACGTTTCAAGATCAAATCAGGGACGTCTTGAAAAAAGGCCAGGTCAAGAGTACCCTAAACCGGTGAGCATGTATGAAAGGAATAATGAAAGTGGACGAAGCGAAAGAAGTATGTAAGGATCGTAGCAAGTGGAAAGAAGTGGTCTCTGCCTACCCCTACGGGAAAGAGGCGTGATTTTATGTATGTATGTATCTTTATAAATTAATGTGTACGTATATAAAACGCCGCTCGGACATTTTGACGTCCTTTTCATAGGCAATTGGGAGGCTTGTTGTTTATAGTACCTACGTCAATGCTACCTGCTAAATTAAAAGCAAATACTCAAATTTGAGAAGTACAGAGTGTACATATAGAAAAATTATTGAAACTATTAAAATAAACCTATAGCTTACCTCTTTTGCCTAGTCTTCTGTTTATTTATGATTTATATTTTATTTATTTAGCATTTGATAAAAAATATTATTGACACATAAAATTGATTATGACAGGTACATTAATAATTTGTCACTAGAGGAACATTCACACTTCACAATCTTCATAACACATTGAACGTAGTGCTTAAATTATCTTTGAACCCATTTTCAAAATTATTGAGACATTCCTACATTTTTGTGTTGTAATAATTAATCACAAATTCTGTATTATTTGATATAATGAAGATGGAAGGCGAAACAAGATTAATGAAAAATTTTACTGAATGGAGATTTAGCCAATATCCTAAATATATTTTGTTGCCAATTGATGAGAACTGTGATCAAGTTATACGACCTAACATTACTGATATTGTCTATTCGGAGGTAGAAATGACAAATTTAAAAATATAAAATAACGGTTTTATTGCGTCATGCCAATAATACTAATTTTATGTTTTAAATACGTATATCCGTTATTTCCGAATGTACTTTTTTCATAGCTTGTATTTCAGTTATAGTAAGCGAGGATATGAAATTATTGCGAAACTGAGACGGCAGTGGGTAGGGCACAAGGCTCGGACAGATAGCCGGTGGGGCAGTAAAATCCTCGAATGGCGACCACTTCACCGATGCCGACCGCCGGAATACGTTGGATGAGGGCAGCGCAGGACCAATCGTCATCGAGATCTTTGTGGGAGGTGTTTGTCCACCAGTGGACGTCTTCGGGCTGATGATGAGGATAATGAAGCGAGGATAAGCAATCGGGTGGTTTCACATCTTGGTGAATGATCGAACGCCACCAGTACCACCCTGTCTATCATGCTGCATTATAGATATATAGTGGAGAGTTTTTTCTGCTTTTTTTACGGAGTACACACATTTCATAGAAGCCATTCAAGGAAAAATATTCTTACCAACCTTAGGAATTCATGCAAATTAATTTTATAGGTAACCCCACAGCCGTTGGAGCATAACTTACGTTTAGTATGTTATTCCGAAGACGCACTAGTCAACATACTGGATTTGGACACAGAAATCTGTAATCGACTGGAATTTGTCGAATTTATAGCTGGAAAGAAGTTACCATACGGTGCCTTACCTGTCGCTCATAGGTAATTGATGTTTTTAATGACACTGTAACTCATTATGATTTGAAGTTTTTAGTGTAACCTACTTTAAACACAAATGAATTGAATTTAATGAAAATAATATTATGTACGTACGTACAATGTCCAAATTCAAATATTTTGATTCAAAATAGGATTAATCACTTATTGAACGTCAAAAACGACTACTCATAACAAAAAGTATGCCTCAGACATGAGAAGAACAGACGCAACAAACTCAGCGGGCTTGTTTTTTCTTCAAAAATTTTGTACAATTTCGTTACAGCTAAAATTGTACATTTTAAAGGCTCGACGTAAAATAAAATACAGTTAATCCACTGATTAACGCCCTACTGGGGGAATAGAATTCTTATAATATATACACGATTAAAAGGCCATTTAACAGTCAATAATATTATGTAGATATGGTGGACACCAGTACGGAGTCTGGGTTGGCCAACTAGGTGATGGCAGAGCTCACATACTGGGCGAATATGTCAACAGGTAATAAATATTTATTTTTTTTAAATTGCTGACCACAGGAATGCACAGGAAACTATACCATATGGTCATATTCATGTCATTGTCCCGCAAGTAATAGTATAACTCATATCATCTTTATTACCTTCTCATTAAGATGAAACGCAGAGTAATAAATGCCTAGACTATATTTTAATTAAATTAACTTATCTAACATTAGGCCTTATAGCCTCAACGTATTATATAAATAATTAACCACGCAATATTTTAGTATTAGTTATTTAGTTACCTACTATTTTTAAATTTATTCCTTGAAAATTCCATTTGTTGTTAATTAAATAACTACTTCTACTATGGCAACATATTTCGTTCCGAGAGAGGAGAAACGACATGAAAAGGATACCATTATTATTTTTTAATACTTACTAATATTACGTACATAAGATCTTTATAAAGACATAATATTATATAAACAGCTAGAGTTAATGTTTATGCAAAAACCGTTTGCCATTACATGGACTACCTGAAAAATAACTAAACTAAATGGAGAGGCCATTTAATATTTAATACAAAACGGTTAAACCGATAAGTCTTTTTTTTACTACAAATGCGAGCAAAATTTTATGATGCACGCTATTTCTATCGTTAAATAACAAAATAATGCTTAATGCATCTTGAATTCCCAGACGTCGAAGATGAATGAAACTTATTATAATAATTAATCTGTGTTGGTCCAGGTTGGGACAGCGATGGCAAATCCAGTTGAAGGGATCTGGTCTTACACCTTACTCTCGCGTATACGACGGAAGGGCAACCCTGAGAGCTTGTATCCGGGAGATGATAGCTTCAGAATCATGCTATCATCTTGGTATACCCACCACCAGAGCTGCAGCCTTAGTAGGTTAGTGTAGTATCTATACATGTAAATTGTAACTAGTTGCTGGCCATGTCATCGTTATCGTGATCGCTTATTAAAATTGTAAAATTTAAAGTAAATCTATTGAGTAGCTCGCCCGCCGCCAGACCGCACCATAGTATCACGCACTCGGTTGGTCATCGCCATAACTATTGAAATATTTGTCTAAATTATGTAGTGTGAAAAACAAAGTTTATCTACGTTGAATACCAGAAGCGATAAAAGTATTTATTATGATAAAATATATAAATAAATTTTGGGACTTCTGTAAAAAATTTACAAGTAATTTTGGCAGTCCTCTCCTGATGTGGAGGTGGAAATCTGAAGGTGCAAGATCAAGGTTATGTGGCGGATGCATTAACAATTTTATTAACTTAGACATTTTTTTGACGAGTGGCTAAGGATTTTTGTGGTCTAGCGTTACCGTGATGAAAGATCACACCCTTTTGTTGACCAATTCCGGCTGCTTTCTCTAAATTTCTTGCTTTAATTGCATGAGTTCTCTGCAGTAGAGATCTTATTGGAAGGAATTACCACTTATAACATTTCTATTAGATACCTTATTATTTAGATTTCTATTTAATGTCGTAATTTTTTTCAAAAACTTTTTTTTAATATTCTAGCAAGCGATGATCTAATAAATCGGGATATCCACTACAATGGCCATCCACGTCGAGAGAAGGCATCCATATTGCTGAGACTGTCGCCGTCGTGGTTCCGATACGGTTCACTTGAAGTACTGTCGAAGAGCGACGAGTTACCAGTTCTGAAACAATTAGTCGATTTTATTATCAAGGTCAAGAAGACTATAATATTGCTTTTTTATTATAATATATATAGTATGGTTCGGATGCAAACTGTAAAAGTATAAATGGTGGCTTTATCTACACGATCTACTTTACAGTTGATAACCTGGTCAACCCCAATATTTACACATTAGGAAATTGACTTGAGATGTCGCTCTTGAAAATCTAAACAATTTGTAATGTTTTTAAAGTGATAACCCTCACTTCTGGAAAGTAGATCGTGTAGATGAAGCCACAACCTGAGAGTTGAAGATAACGCATACAAAGCATACAAGATTTTATCAACGGTACGTCACTCGAACGGTTGACGCGTTTGGAAGTGCGCTCGCATGGAACGCAAGAAGTCATGGGTTCGAGTAACGCAATTTTGTTTTCAAATTTTATTTGTGTAATTAATCCCAGAAGAGAAGTTTAGCAAACTGTTTAGTATGTGCATGTTTCGGTTTGAAGAGCATCGTAGCTTGGCGAAAATTAACAATACTCGGCTAATTAGACGATCAATTTCAAATCCGCATAGAATTTTGTATTCAATCAAGATTTATGAGCAGCACTGCTATGTTATGTGGAGACTACTACCATCAGATGAATGTCTTGCTCATTTCGCTCTTTTTTCTCATAAAAAACCTATTTCAGGTCATTTTGCTTTTCCCAAGAATTAATTTAATCCACCACCGGCAATGTCGTAGAAAATATAACTATATCGATTTACCGATCATTACCCATAATATTTTTAGTATAAGTAAGTTCATATAAATTTCACAGGAATATTATCCGGATATTCCACTTCAGGACGAGAATAGATTTATCAGATTCTTCTCCGACGTTGCCCACAAGTCTCTGGATCTTGTTGCTCAATGGCAAGGTAAGACAGTAAGAAAACGTACAGTCCACTTTTAAACTCTATAAAAATCTAATCTGAATAAATTTGATTTAAGCAATTCATTTGATATGGATTCTTATAGATGATAGAATTTTTTTTTACAGCACCTTCGCGGTAATCCACGTGCTAATGCGTAAAAAAGCAATACGTTAACAAATTTAGATTGCCAAAGTGCCACTTTCCTCCCTGAAAACAGGGAAAAAGAAAAAATTCCGTTACAGGTGTTGTTCCGTTAAAAAATCGACTAAAAATATCCTCACGGAGATACAGCAATATAGAAAAAGAACGGGAATTATTGTTACTGTATACGCCACTTTTCGCATTTGATCTATAGATTTTCGAATATTAAGCCACTAGCTCACGATATTGTTATTATCGGGCTGCAAGGTCTTAAATTCAGTCATTGTAGTCAGGAATTCTCGGGGACCCAGTGCCTAACGGCTCGATCACTTGACGTTGCGTAGAGACGTCGCTTTATATCATGTCTTCTACCGCATTTATCCCGGGGGGTGTTCCGAATAGCTGTTTCACCTGATTCCTGCCGCCGAATTCCACCTTCGCTAGATACGCCACAAATTAGGATATCACCCCAATATCTGGACATGTGATGTTTCTCCACAGTGTGGTTTTGAAGGAACTATCTTCCACGTACAATAAAGCTGTGGAATGAGGTTCCTCAAGTGGTATTCCTGGGACGATACGGGAATTCCTCTGGTGTTGCAAGAGAATGTGGGCGGCGGTGATCACTTAACACCAAGTGACCCGTACGCTCGTATACTCTCCTTTTCCACAAAAAAGGTATGCATAGCTAAAATTATGATAGCATAATATATAATACATATTTTCAGGATTAGGTTTTACACATGGTCTATTAAATACGGACAATATGAGCCTCCTGGGTCTGACTATTGACTTCGGACCTTTTGGTTTTGTTGACTCCTACGACGGTGGGTTTATAGCCAACTCGTCTGACGGTGAAGGAAGATACGCTTTAGACAAACAGCCTGATGTGAGTCCAATGACAATCTATACTACTATTATAAAGGAGTTGAATTTGTAAAACAACTGTTTGACTGTGAGGAATATGTGGAAGATATATGATTTATTAAAAAGTTACACAATATATATACAAAATCCTTAAAACTTGTTACCCAATTACAATCGTTATTTAAAAATATTAACAAGTTCAGAAAATATACACCAATACTAAAGCTTACATTTTAACCAATAGTAAAACGTTTCATTCAATAAGAATTGAGAATAATATTATGTGTTCTATCTCGCCCTAAAACTAATGCTATCGCAGTTTGTGTAAACTCGCGTCGAACCTCGATCATACGATGTCAATGAGCATTCCGCACCTACGTTATTGCTCATTGATTAAAATTGCATGAATAGCGATCGACGCCCGAGTCCCGACGCGTCATTCGAGGACGCTCGGCCTTGCTGTGCGGTTGTATAACGCGGAGCATATGACTGATCACGTGAGTATGTCTGCGATCGTCGAGAGAAAGTACGATGCTTGAAACTTCACTGAGATGACTACTGGTGATCTGTGTGATTCTATGAGTTGATGTACAGCATTATGAAATCAGAGCTAATATTACGTTATATAAAATAAAATGTTCTTGTCAGAACGAATCTTTCGGCATACGCTTATTACTGTTATTATGCACGATTACTATTTCTACGATCTATAATCCTACGTTACAAGTTAGGTATTAGACATTTGTATTAATTGATATTATTGGTTGTAGGTACAGCTACAACTGCAAAGCAAACTGCTGTAAGATTACATATTATGATTGTTTTATATATATATATTATGCATGTAACAGCTTTGGAACACCAACTAATATGGTTGCACTGTAAATGCGGATGCAATCAGCAGCGAGGGTAACAGCTAGCTTAAAATTATAGATACGCAGATTTATTGACGTAACTACCTTATTGAGTTGATATTAACGTTCTATTTTCGTGTAGGTATATCCGTGAAATAGTAACAAATAAACTCACTTTAGGTTTTAAAATACCATAATACTTACTAGATAATAATTATAAACGCTCTCAATAAAGTATGGATCTAAAATAAATCGAAACAAGTTTTATGGTTACAACTTAATTTATCATAATCACGGACGAGTAAAAAAAGAAGGATTCCGCGCCGTGATATTAGCAAGTGAAGCACCGTTATGCTAGTGTGTGTGCTGTTACGGGGTATACTAGTTACACAATTTTTTCTCCCTTACAAATACTTATAAGTATCGTTTTTACACTTTTTCACAACGAACGACAGCAAATTATTTTATTGAGACGCAAACTGTTCTGTTACAGACGATGACAATAATATCATAATGGTCGCCTATGGGCCTGTAGTAGTGTAAGTGTGTGCGTGGGGCTATGTATTTACACGTTAATCGGCTTGTTTTGGTGCTACCCTGTTATGTAAGGTGACACGGAGTCCTTATTTTTTTAATAGTCCGTGATCATAATACAATATTGTAACAAAATTACTTCTTTCATATGACCTCGCATTACCTTAAGCCGCGCCTTTATTGCGCGGAAATATTATAAGTGCGAGTATGAAGTGCGCGGAGGTAAATCTGATTTTGAGCTGAAGTAGTACGGGCTCTTTAACAACTAAATTCCAGGTGATCGTTTGGAACATCGGTCAGCTCGCAAACTCCCTCAAGCCGCTCGTGTCTCCATCGCAGCAAGTTCACATGTCGCATATTTTGAAAACATTGGACACGTATTGCAAGAACAAAATACTGTAAGCTTTTAGTTGCACAAAATGTATACCCTAGCTAAAATCGTTTGCGACAGCCGACAGTCGACACTCCTATAATCTGCGAGAGACGGTGGACGGGTCGCTTCTTTTGGACAGTCCCTGTATATATAATAAGCTGAATGTTTTTCTGTTTTTTTGAACACACTAATCTCTGGATCTGCTATTGGGAATAGCTAATCACGACTGAGGCAATGATGCGGAACTCAACATAATTGTGATACACTAGCGATAGCTACGTGGTACTTGCAAGACATGGGTCTTGTTTTTCCTATTCCATTTCACGCAGTCTAAACAGAAAACTAAGCTTTAACAGTATTACGATACCAGCTGACCTGGCAAGCGTTGTTTTGCCATATAAATTATATATGTAAACCTTCCTTCAGCTTCAACGAATCTATTACAAAAGATTTCATTGAGATCGATCGAATAGTTTAGGAGTTATTAGGGAACATACAAACTTACATTCTCTTTTATATATATATAGAAGATTTTTGGATTCCCGAGCAGTGTAGCATTTTGGTTATAGTTTAGACTGGTTGCATGAAGATTCTATTAATGACATATTTTATATTTATTTACAGAAAGACATTTCTTATGAAAATCGGCTTACGGGAAGAACTATGGGGTGACGAGCAGTTAGTGGAAAAGCTCTTGGATATGATGCAGCAGACTGGGGCTGACTTCACGGCAACATTCAGGCAGCTTGCTGAAGTAAATTTCATGACTTTACCTTTTTAAGTGTAGTAGGTATTTCTGATTTACATGTAAGTCGGCGAATAAGTTAGTATTGGGATTGGGATGAATAATTATTAGCCGAGTCAATAGAAACAAGACTCTAAAACATTGCGGTTATTAAATTGCTATCTATATTGACACACGCACGATCTTATTCCATGGGCAACTGGGAAGTTTATCTGCGGTCTGGCCTCCACGTCTCGGCGCCAAAATACGCGATCCATGGTTGTTAGTGGTTGGTCAAATTTGCCCCATCCTCAGTTTATTAAAAAGTTTCACCTCCTTCTTTGTACCATAGTTTTCGTCCAGCCTTATTATAATACATCTATATCATATCAGCCTAGACTCCCAAAGCTGATGAGACCTTGAACAAGCCTTTGATGTATTCATTTACACTTCGTTGCATGTAGTTGTTGTTCATGTGTCTTTCTCACGGTCCAGCACTCTGATCCGTATAGGTAATGGTTGATCTAACTACTTCTTTTAGTCTTTTCCTTTTACTAGCAATCTAGGGTCACAAGGTTGGTACCCTGACGTAGATATCCAGCTGACGTCATTATCTAAATTTGCAATGATGATGAGCGGTGGTATTTGAAACAGGATTATTTAAGTGGGGCTTGTAGTCTTTGACAATATCGCACCCAATTTCCTCGGCTTATTCGTAATCCACGAGTTTCCATCTTATCAGTTGAGGAATTCTTGTAGTCCTTAAGCTGGTTTGGCAGTACATTAACACATTGTACTAAATTGACTCAATATTGTTTGCACTAAAATTCCGAATTGTAGGCAAAAACTAATGTATCTTTTTACTTAACTACTGTGAAAATTAGAGTAGAAGCCGCTCATTTATTTTGTTTTTAGGCAGATGATTACTTTGGACGATAAAAATTTTCGGATTGAAATTCCAATATCATTCGATAAAATAATAATATTTTTATATCTGAATCAGCTGGAACCAAATGAGATGGTTGATCAACTAAAGATGGAAAAGAAATGGTCACTGAAACGGTTGTCTACGCACGCGTCTTGGGGATGCTGGCTGGATCAGTACCGAGAAAGGCTAAACAAGGAACCTGGTTAGTACAGAAGTTTAAATAATCAAAAGCAAAAAAAAATGTAACGTGGTCGCTAATTATGTGCCTTATAAGAAAGCTCATGGTCGCTCAGAGCGTAATGGCACTCCATTGGCTATGCTCGAAGTTTCCCTGCGAGATCGAATCAGAAATTAGGAGATCCATAGGAGAATGAAAGTCTCCAACATAGCCTCATAGAAACTGAAGTGGCAGTGGGCAGGACACATAGCTCGACAGGCAGATGGGCTTTGGGGCAGTAAAGTCCTCGAATGGCGAAGTACCAGATGACGCAGTGTTGGTAGGCCACCCACAAGATGGAGCGATGATGGTGGTCAAGATCTAGGTTGGATGAGGGCACCGCAGCAACCATCGTCGCGGAGATCTTTGGGGGAGGCCGTCTTCCACGACTGCTGAAATGATGAAAAAAATATACTTATATTCAGTGTAGGTACATTAATTTGAAAACTTCAATAGGTTCATATAATTTATAATAATTATTGTACTATTCTACAAATAAAAGATAGGGTCTATAGGGATAAGTCCAATTTGACATTGATTGTTGTAAAGTGTCATACAGTACTCTTTGGTATAATATAGAGTTAGTATTTAAATGATATTTTATTTATAAGAAAAAAAATATGAGCATCGTTATATCTACACTCATGTATAACAAACGGATTCCATTCTCCATGGATTCCAAAACGGCTGGGCTGTTTTGATGAGATTTTTGGGCAAGCTTTAGATAAGCATCGTAAATGATGTTCGTTGAAGTCGGATCAACAGATTTTTCGTTCAAGTTTATATTTTAAGTAATTAATTTTGATATTCTTGATGACACTATGAGTTGCTAAGACATTACAAATATATATATTATATTTCTCAAAAATTTCCAATTATATTAATATTAAATGTAACAAATAAATGATTATTGTAACACATTATTTCAGTTGATGCCGTCTCTCAGGGGTTATTTGAAGACGAGCGTCGGAGACGTATGTTAAGTGTGAATCCTGTGTATATACCTAGAAATTGGCTTCTGCATGAAGCTATACTTGACGCAGAAAGAGATGACTTTGAAAAGGTGCCTAATGAGCGTTCTCTTAATAATTATAAGGAACCTATTCTAGTGTAGTAAGGCCATTTTTTTTATATGTTCTACTCTGGCGTGGGCATGACCATTGGATGACACTTTCTCTGCTCGCCATTACTAATAAAAAGATTAAAGTTTGAACTTTTCGTAACCAAGATTCTGTTCTGTCCATAACACTAATCTCTCATAGCCTGCTTTTTTTCATGAGAACAAAAACCTAAACTAAAAATATTTTTGTCATGTAATCAATGTTTTGATAAATTCACAATATTATATTATATGGAAATAACTAGCCGTGCCTGCCTCTTCCTCACCGTGGACTTAAATCTAAAGGCCGGACCGCACTACAGCGGCGCTGCGCAGCACTGCATAGTGCGTCGAAATATTATTTCAATCATTGCATATGGTGCATTCGCACTAGAGCAGCGCTCACTGTGTTTTGATGCACGTCGCAGCAGAGTTGCCTCCGAGAAAATATTTTGATGTGCAACGCCAGGACCAGGATAGAAACAACGTTTGTTAATTAATAATGTGGGCGGTGGTGATCACTTAACACCAGTTGACCCGTACGCTCGTTTGTTTTGTTTTTCCATAACAAATAAACATGAACTACCGATAACTTCACTTGTAATGCGATAGGTACTGTCGAGGGACGTGGTGCGACGCGCGGCGCAGCACCGCTCTAATGCATTCCGACCTTAAATCAGCAGCTTTATAAAAGATAAAACGCAACGTGTCTTAGTCTGTCCATTAGTATGACAATTTAAACAATTTGTTGTTTCAACCATTCAGTAGGTACTAAACGATTTAAAAAAATACTTTTGCTTTTGATCAAAAAGCCTCATTGGGATTACGACTTATTCGCGAGGAACTTCTGATTTAACTAAACACACAATGACAGATATAACATAATATTTACTAATAAGTATTATTATATGGATTAAAGAACTAAAGTAATTTAAATAATATTAAATGCCAGGTACATTTTATAATGCAAGTCATGAAAAATCCGTACGAAGTGCAACCGGAGGCTGAACGACGTGGATTTTCAGCGCAACCGCCGCAGTGGGCATACGCTTTGAAAATAAGCTGTTCCAGCTAACTTCTAAAATTGAGTACGAAAGTCTGGGCTACTGCGTTCTCTACTGTGGATCATCTGCAATACGACGCAATACAATAAAAAGTTACGTAAAAATTAACAGCATGTTATTATTTCTTAAAAATTTATAGTCCTCTAAAGCACTAAATTGCTCTGCCCTAGCAAAATTATTGTAAATTTTGTTTGACTTTAATAAAAAGTAAGTAAAATTATTCGGCCGATTTGTACGAAACTCAGTGGGTTTATCTTCAACTGTCATGAGGTAAGATTTATTTATAAGACAATATCATGATACCGATGTATATAAGTTATAAGTGTAAGCAATGTTACAACTGGAAAGCTTGTAACAACTTATTTTCGTAACATGATGGAACTCCTAGTTGACCAACAAATACTACCTAATAATAAACAAACAAACATTCAGTTAAAAAACAAGATTTTAATAAATGAGGAACCGCATACGTAACTAACAAAATCCGAGAATCTGTCAGCATGTTTTCAAATATTTTCGAATTGATTAAAATAATAATTCGTATTGTCAATAACTATAGGATCCTGATATACAACCACCTCCATCGAGCTGGTTAATGGATGCAACATATTTTATGTTCAATGTAATGTTAAATAATATAATGCATATGGGTTGTCTAAAAAATTTCGGTCCAGGGTATGAATAATTAATAATTTAATAAAAAATAAACTCACCGGTTTGGTTTATAGACAAATTCAATACCAATCGAAAGTATGAAGCCCATAGAATATGTAGACGTTAGGTTCTCCATTTTTGCCCATCACAACTCTCAGGTAGCCAGGCATAAACAGATAAATCGATACTAGTTAATGAATTAAAGTTAAATGAAAATAAAGATTAAATTTCATCACGAACACTTTCCCGGTGTGTATCAAAGAGAATTGAAGCACTACATTCACCAATACATTGGACAATATTATGTGATATAATGGAGTGGGGTGATAAACAGTCGGTTCTGTTGCTTGCTGTAATTGCATTACACAAAGCAGGTATGGAGCCAAATGCAATTTTTAAAACTATCCATACGCTTGGTTTGTTTGTGTACCGGGCTATTAATAGGTACCTATGTTTGTGACAGAAAAAGATCTGGCCGTCCACGAACTGTTCGTACGAAAAAGGTGGTCAAAGCAGTAAGGGAAAGAATTCGAAGAAATCCTGTCCGAAAGCAAAAGATTTTATCTCGGGAGATGAAGATAGCACCTAGAACCATGTCGCGTATTTTTAAAGATGACTTAGGACTTGCAGCCTATAAGAGACGTACTGGTCATTACTTAACTGATAATTTGAAAAAGAATAGGGTGGTTAAATCGAAACAACTAAGTTATTGTTTTGTACACGTTTGTTGTAAATGTTAACACTTTATATTAATGTTTAGGACTGCTATATAATTTAACATTGTAATTTTCGGTACTATAAGTCTTCTCTTTAGTAATAATATAACATTAAAATTGTAATTTGATGACTGTATGATGCCAAAATAAAATAAAAATAAATATAATTGAAAAATTACTGAAGCGGTACGCAATTTGAGGTCACAGAAAAATGTTGTTTACGGATGAGATAATTTTTACAATTGGGCAACATTTTAACACACAAAATGACCGTATTTATGCTCAAAGCTCTGAGGATTCCTGAGCTTTCCGATTAGTCAACAGAGTGCAACGTGAGCACTATTCGACTTCAGTGATGGTTTGGTGGAGTATTAGCTATGAAGGAGTGACTGTGCCATAGTTTTGTGGAAAGGTATCAATATCTAAATGATCGGACAGCCTGGGACTAGATTGTGATTATTTTATAGCTATAGAAATGACTGTACAATATTGTATATTTTTATTGAAAAGAGCGCAAAAAAAGAATGCTGGGAGAGTTTCTTGCGCCGCTTCTTCTCTCTCAGAGTGCCATTTGTTTCCGAAGCGGTAGTAGTATCTAGTATTTATTAGAAATGACATCAAAAATAATTCTAAAGGAAACAATTTTAAGAAAATAAATTCCTTTATGCCTTTAACATGGGCACAAGGGTATCAAGATACCATTCTTGAGAAGGTAGTGAAGCCCCTTAACAACACCATTACCATGATTTATAGTCAGTTTTAGAGAGTACGGCTTGCTCTAAACGTACGCCGTGATAATTTGGAGTCCCTAAAGAAATCCGTAGGATTGGCAGTGAAGAATTTTTCCATGAAAAGAGTGCGTACTTCTATTGATAACTATTAACTGGCTTCAACGTTTATAGAACTATATTGCAGCTAATGGTTGGCAGCTTCGAATAAGCTTTTTATATTTTTGTTTTATATTAACGTACTAAACTAACACACTCTAAAATAAATAAATGTTATTTGCAATAGAAAATTATCGAGAGTGAATATGTGCGATTGACAGTACCCAACCAACAATACCATGCGATAGAAGAAGATACAGTATAGCAGCTGTTTCTAGTCCGTTCATTTAAAGAAAGAGAGTTCGCGTACTTTATGTTCTTAAAAATAAAAAGGATAGCGATAGACTCGTACTTGCGTTGCATCATTTTGGAGTAGTTTAATATTATAATAGAGGAATAGTTTTTATAATCTTTTTTAAAACAATTAATTATATACTTATATGTCTACGAATACCCGAATCCGACTGACATACAAATCTCAATGGCGCGGCGTTGTCCCTACAGCAACATTGCATACGATAGAGGCATTATAGTAGGTTTAACAGACGATAATGAATAAATAATTTTATTGAACATGCGATAGGCTTAAAATACGTTTAACTAATATTTTAGACCTTCGACATGCATTTTATTATGAGGCGATAAATGATTTGTGTCGAACTCTGAAATTGATGAAAATTACACTGCAAGCTGAATTAAACACAATGCCGCCATTAAAATTAAGAAAAAAGAGAACAGCTGATTAACGTTAGATGTCACTTGTCAACCTTGAAGTTTTGAAAATCAAAACAATTTCCAGCTGTAGGAATTGATATTGGAAATTGTAAAATACTGATTGACGATTGTTGAATGTTGTGCAATGTTTTGTTTGTAATTATTTCTTAATAATTCATATTAAACGTATACATCAGATACTTCAGTATCATACATGAGGCGCGTTTTGTGTACAATGGCTGTATGTCAACAAAAGTTCAGTATGTTAAGTCTAACTAAGATGATTAGTGATTTTAAAGAGTTCAAGTTCAAATCTCCACCGAGCTATGCTGAGCTTCCTATAAGCGAGAACCCTGAGTATAACGTACCCGTTGCTGTGAATAATTTCATATTTTCTAAGGTAAATTATTCTTAGCATGCCAAAAACATATAAATATTATATGTAAGAAAATATAGATTGGCAGAAGTGGCTATTTTTATTGAAATATGCGATAAGGATGAGGCTCACCTGATTCTACCCATTAAGAATTGTATACAAATCGCTATCTCCAAAAATGACTATTTAATATAAAGTTTTATTCTGTACATAATAATAATGGACTTTCACACTCACTCCTATCCCCAAAGGCATGAATTATGCTTTATGATAGCAGGCCTGACATGTACAAACTTCCAAAAATTGAAATAAAATGTGTTTTAACCAAAACTATATTGTCACTGAACTAAGACGAAACTGAAAAGCTGTTGACTAATCAGTACATTGCATAATATCTGAACAAGCAGTATCTATATATTGAAGTACATTTCCATACACATGGGTTGATACACACACACACAGGTCTTCCACATGTTTTTTCTTTATTCTTTTTAATTTCCTTTAAATTTAGTTAATGTTTTAGTGTGATACACACACACATTGTGTAATTTAATTATATCCCCACTCAGTATTTTGTCTTTCTAGTCTTGGTGGATGGCACCCAGAAGTAAGGGTCCACACATAGTACAGAGGCCCTTGTCGAAGTTAGTCGAGCTTGTACTTTTTTCCATTAAGCTAATGAATAATTTTTTTATCATTATGAGTTAAGAAGCTTTTAACACTCTATACTACTAAACATAGTAGCATTTCAAAACAGACTTTGTGAGTCAGAAATGTATGTGAAATTAAAAATTCTTAAATAATTTCAGGTGCCAACTGAGCCACTAACTGGCAAGCTGCACTTAGTTTGTGTATCAGAAGAAGCTCTAACTGATATACTTGACTTAGATCCAAAGGTTGCAGATGATGAGGATTTTACCAACTTTTTGGCTGGAAAGTATTATCCAGAAGGTGCATACTGTGTGTCACATAGGTATTAGTCATATTACTGTTTATAAGTAGATAAAAATTGGGTTTTTGTATAGTAAGCTTGGGTCCTGCATAACAGAGAACAGAAACTCTAATCACAAATTGTGCTGTATTCCTCAGATTGTCGTGATTTTGGCACTCGCACAGAGTTCTGTCAATGTGTATTATTTTAAATCTAGCAATTGATTGCTTATAATTAGGATGATTTGAGTGAATGTATCAGAAAGCTATTGAAACCAGCACCATGCACCATGCAAAATTAACCATCTTATAAACAAAATAAGGTTCAGAACTTGTTGAGGGAGTAGGGTGCTGTACTGCACACTCGGTTTTGGTGTATCTGAAAAATCTCCTGGGGCTCTGCTGTTTTGCTTGTCTGAGGTGAGGTGTACTGCTACAGAATATAACTGTAATACTATACCTGTAGTTGTACATTGCAAGTATCGGTTTAGTAAGCAGTGCATAGTTGATTAATTTAATTGTGCGCAGTCCACTTTATTCTTGTGGAATTCAACTGTGTACTAGACCAATGACTATTACAATACATGCTCAAAAGGGGTTATTGTAATGAGATTATTTTGTATAGTGTGTGTGTATAGTGGAAAGGTAGCAATTTAAGAAAGATATACAAAATGAATGTTCTATTTTTAAAAACTGATTTAATATGTTACTTGTATGAATTATTCATGAATGAACTTCATGACATTCATTTAAAGAGATGCAAGAGTTCTATTATATGCTGCAGATATTTATTATATTAGATATCCATATCTTGACTGTGTTTTGTTGCTGGCAAACAGGAGATAGAAGTGTCAAAAACAATTGTGCCAATCACATGGCATAATATGCTAACTTAACTGTTATTTAACAAAACTTTACAGATATGGGGGATATCAATTTGGTTTCTGGGCGGATCAGCTTG
Source organism: Leptidea sinapis (assembly GCF_905404315.1). Classification (NCBI taxonomy): domain Eukaryota; kingdom Metazoa; phylum Arthropoda; class Insecta; order Lepidoptera; family Pieridae; genus Leptidea; species Leptidea sinapis. The sequence goes on from NC_066277.1 coordinate 3,135,654, forward strand.
GTGACGGAAGGGCTCACATACTCGGAGAGTATACTAACAGGTAGATTTTACTATATTACTTTATCACTTTGGAGTGCTATGAAGTGTGTACTTTTAATAAGTCTTGATAATAAACTGTCCAATGAGAAATAGTTTGGGTGCTTGTGTTTTTGTCCGTTTGACTAAGACATTTGGATACCACTGGCATTTCTGATCGAAGTGTTGGTAATCTCGTAATGGTAAACTACTTTCAATACTAGAGTAGCCACTTATATAGTTGTCGTGTCGATTTTCACACCTTGTGTATTACCTGTTTTTCTACACAGATGCTTTAAATCCTCTATTAAAGATTCTAAAACAGTTAGCTTATTGCCAACATTAAAACACACAATGTCCTAATAACCATTACATCATCCAAACGGGTGTTGTAATGAAATTCAGTACAACATTACATCATCCGTTTTCATTACAACACTCGTTTGGATGATGCAAAGATTACTAGGACTGTCTTTTTTAATGTTAGCATTAAGCTTCATATTATGGGTGTAGATCGAGTCTTGCATGCAACTGTTGATATTAGGTAATTAAACACTTGTGTGATACTATTATCATAAACCCATATTCGTGTTTTAATACCCCTTATTACCAAACAGTTGCATTAATAACTATTATCGTTCTCCTTGTTTTAATGCTATATTACCGTATTTATTTATATCAGTAAAGGTGAAACATGGCAACCTCAGCTGAAGGGATCAGGAGAAACACCCTACTCTCGCTTCGGAGATGGACGTGCTGTGCTCCGGTCTTCAATTCGTGAGATGATCGCCAGTGAAGCCTGCTACCACCTTGGGATACCTACCACGAGAGCTGCGGGATTGGTTGGTAAGAATTTCAAGTAGCATGTCATTGACATTTAAATGCCAAAAGAAATGTATAAATAAAACTTTTATCTTGTAATTTTTTTTGAAGAAAACTTTTTTAGGCGCAACTACGAGGTAACTGCACGACAATACAAAAGAACCAGCAGTCCGTTACGGCAAGAAGGCGTCACGTTTCTGTACCATCCCTGGGGACGCGGTCGAAGGCCTTTTATAAGTTACTTGCTGACCCAGCAAACGTTGTATTGCCGATATTAAAATCGCGATACAAAAGTAACTGTTGATCGAGATGGGTGAAAATTTGAAGTTGTATGTATTTTTTGACTCATAATCAAACAAATTAAAAAAAAAAATTAAAAAAAATTAAAAAAAAATTCGTGTGGACCCTTAACATTTAGGGGATGAAAAATAGATGTTGTCCGATTCTCAGACCTACCCAATATGCACTCAAAATTTCATGAGAATCTGTCAAGCCGTTTCGGAGAAGTTCGGTCCCGTGCACCGTGACACGAGAATTTTATATATTAGATAAAGAATTAACTATATAGTAATAAATATAAACGCATCAACCTTTAGAGCTTGAATTCAATGTTTGTGTAAGGATGCTTCGTGAACATGATGGTAGTGATAACGCGACGCCGCCGCAAGCAATGCCATCTGCATGAAGCACCGTGTTGTCCTACATTTTGCCTCACTTTTTTTATGAAAAAAGGAATGAGATGAGCAGGACGAGGACGAATGAGCTTCCTTGTGCGGTGTTCCCGGCACGATACGACATGGGTACCTCCAAAAAAGCGCGTACACCTACCTTAAGGGCCGGCAACGCTCTTGTGATTCCTCTGGTTTTGCAAGAGAATGTGAGCGGCGGTGATCACTTAACACCAGGTGAACCGTACGCCCGTTTGTCCTCCTATTCCATAAAAAAAAGGATGTTCAGCTGATCGTAATACGCTCGGCCGATTACAATGCAGGGTCGCTCAGGGTTCTTGAAAAACTCAAAAATTCCGAGCGGCACCACAATTGCGAGTCTCATTAGCCCGGTAATTTCACTAGCTACAGCGCCCTTCAAACCGAAACGCAATCATTACACATTACTACTTCACGGCAGAAATAGGCGACGTTGTGGTAACCATAATCTAACCGGCATCCGGCATTTTCTATTTTTATCCTCCATTTTGCCTGACTGCGTGACTCTTGGTTGCAGTGAGTGACGACCACAAGGTGTGGCGTGACAAGAGTTACAGCGGTATGGCCAAGCAGGAGCGAGCTGCCGTGGTGATGCGTCTGGCACCGGCCTGGTATCGCATCGGATCCTTCGAGATACTGTGCAGAAAGAAGGAGTACACCCTTGAGGCTACCTTCGCTGATTTTGTCATAAAGGTATTTTCCGATACATAAGTATGCTGTTCCAGACATCTTGTATTTCTTTTTTATTAAGTATTCTTATTTAAATAATTTCATTATGTGGTCAAGTTTTAGAAGAAAAACATAAATAAAGCAAAGCATATTTAAAGGTCATTGCGATCTAAATTTTAATTTTAATTGCGATCTAAATTTTAGCTAAAGGCGCTAAAACATGTCTATTTAAAGTGATTATTATTATTAAGAAAGTACCATTCATGATAGCTACCTATTTATTAGCTGTAATAAGTATGTGCAATCATAGGCCAAGTATAGTAACTAGACTAATTGATAGCTTCCGTTTCACTCACACGAGAAAAAGAAAAACTTATGTGAGTCTTATGTAAAGAAATGAAATAGAATGATTAGATTTTTGTTTCGCAATGCGTGCCGGTTTTTTCAAGGTCAGCACACCCGGTGTGCTAAACAAACTTGACAGCGCTGCACATATATTTTGTTTACTTTTATTTGCGTCTATAAAAATAAGCTATTATTGTTGTGAAACGTGTGAAATAACCACCATTTATTCAACATCAGCGACAATTTTAAGTAGAATCGATTATATATAGATTATATAAAGACTGCGACGTACTATCCGTTAGAAAACTTTATGGCCTTCATGTTACTCTTAAAAGACACCCTGATCCTTGTTACCTGTAGAAAAGAACAAAACATGTAATTATTAAGCCAACTAGTGTAAACACCACTTTTGCAATTCGACAGTTTATGAAACAATCAGAACATGTTTATAACCTTATTAATGAAAAACTCAAGATCTATACGCGTAACAAAGTGGAATGTAGACGAAGTTTAACCACTTGGTTGAAATCCATGAATTATGAGGAAATGGAAGAGCTATTTAACTACACGGAGTAAATTTTAGTTATACCTTCTTGATAGTACAATACGTGTTTTACGAAAAGTAACAATGACACACACCACACACACGCACAATCAGACATCCTGTTTGTATAATATTTTTCTTTTGTTAAATTATATTTCTAGACTTAATTTGTGATCCCTAGTTTTTGGTACTGTTAATTTTAATTGATATGGAATAGCGTGGCCTTCTGGCACAGGTGTTTCTCACTTAATAGAAGGTCACATCCACTATTATGTTTGTACCATTTTTGTTACAAAAATAAATATTTTTCCCTTTTTTTTTCAATAGATGGAAGTATGGTGCGATGTTGTGTTTTACGATGTAATAGTGATAGTGAAAGAACACTTGTGTTATATTATGTATCTATATATATAGGATATTATATGTCTCATGTTGGCCACGCCAAACCGATGTTTAGTTTTTATACTTGGTCTATGTGTGCAATGGCTGTGTTTCGTTTATCGTAATTAGACCAAGTGTTGTTAGTTATTGAGACATAAGATGTTAAGTCTCATTTGCCCAGTAATTTCACCAGCAACGGCGCCCTTCAGACCGAAACACAGTAATGCTTACAACACAATAATGTCTCAAGGTGACGAGCGCAGTTGTAGTGCCGCTCAGAATTTTTGGGTTTTTCAATAATCTTGAGCGGCACTGCATTGTAATGGGCAGTATCAATTACCATCAGCTGAACGTCCTGCTAGTCTCATCCCTTATTTTCATTAAAAAAGAAATACTGCTTCACAGCGGAACTATCAATCATCCTGTACAAAGGAGCCTCCCACTGTTATTTTCTGATAAAAAGTCTGTGGTATTCCAGCACCATTTCCCAGACATCAGTTTGGAAGATGAAGACAGATACGTCAAGCTATTCTCAGAAGTGGCTCATAGGAACTTAGACATGGTCGCCTCGTGGCAAGGTATTTACATGTAATAATACTTAATACAGTAAATTGGATATATTTTTTTTAAATAATACTTGCTGCGTGAAATTAGTTTATAGAATTTTCGCCTATATGTCCAGGCAAAACGCAAAACTACTGAATAGATTAATTTAAATTTAACATGTTTCTCACAAATTTTTTGTTGTTTGTTTTTATGATATATGCGAGAGTATCAATGCATATTTATGTAACTTATTTCATTTTACACTTACATTAACGACCTGTATAGCCGAGTGGTTAGCGATCCTACCTACAAAGCTAGAGGTCCCGGGTTCGAATCCCGGTAGGTGCAAGCATTTATATGATGAATATGGATGTTTGTTTCCGAGTCTTGGAGTTTTAAATGTATTTATGTATGTTTATATGAATTTATGTATGTTTAAGTAAGTGTATTATATTAAATATATCATTGTCTTGTAACCCATAACACAGGCTATATATGCTTAACTTGGGGCAAGATAATTTGTGTAAAAAGTGTGTCAATATTATTATATTATTATTAAGTACCTAAGCCTGCATGAAAGGGTTAATGCGAGTATTAGTTGTTCATTGTAGACATGAAATAACTGCAGATCTCAATCGAACACTGTAACAAGCAAACGTTGTATTGCCATATAAAGTAATAAATAAAAAAAATCCATTGCCATCTTGCAACCCTATTGCGGATCTGTGGATGTAACAGAATAATATAAAAATCGCGATAGAAAAATAGGTGTTTATCGTAGACGGGTGAAAATTTGAAGTTGTGTGTATTTTTTAAAGTTGTAACATAAAAAAAAATATCTAAAAATTAAAAAAAAAATGGGGTGGACTACCCTTAACATTTAAGGGGATGAAAAATAGATGTTGTCCGATTCTCAGACCTACCATTGGTATAATATTGATGCACACAAAATTTCATGAGAATCGGTCAAGCCGTTTCGGAGGAGTTTAACTACAAACACCGCGACACGAGAATTTTATATATTAGATGTAAATAAAGCAGTAGAAATATACACTTAGTACTTATATTAGGGTAATAGACGAACCATGTGTGAGAGTGAGATAACTATTCTTACATAAAAACCTAGGTGTAAGAAAGAGACGGAACAGATGACGACCATGAAACAGTTTTGACACAATTTAGTGTCTATTAGTCTCCTGTCAAAACGTGGATTGTGTTATATTTTATAATAAACTCCCAAATGATATTAAAATATTACTTACCTATTAAAAAATTTAATTGTATCGTTAAATATAAATTAATATCTTACCTAGGCCTATTATAATGTGAAAGATTATTTGAATGATAAAGATAGTTGGTATTAATGTTTCTAAATTTATTGTTAATGAATATTGTTATACTCATTTGAATGCTATTGTAACTTTTGTACTTCATCATGACTTGCACTAAATAACTTAAAGTTACACAGTGAATGAAATTTTTTTTAATTTGAATTTTCGCAGGTAAATACTGATCCTTCAATACTTCTTTCGTGATGTTTATTTTCGTAGACACTAAAATACTAAATATTACATTTTGTATACGCAGTAAACACTATTTTCTCAAGATTAAAATCATTTAAGAAAATATGTGTTAGATAATAAAATATTGTATACGTGAATATGACGCCGTTTATCAATATTTGTCATAGGGATTGTCTAAAAGCAAAATACTACATACTTCACCAACTCACCAACACATCTGTAAAACTATCACACATGAACATTTTAAGTTTAGTCTCGCCGTAATGAGGAGAGTGTTGTCTATTCCGCTAATATACTAAGTTTATGAGTAAAACAAATACTTTGACACAAATTTGTTGGTTCTAGGTTTCGGTTTCACTCACGGCGTGTTGAACACAGACAACATAAGTTTACTGGGTCTGACCATAGACTACGGACCTTACGGCTTCGTAGAGCACTATTATGACCACTACGTGCCAAATTCGTCGGACGATAGAGGCAGATATGCCTACAAAATGCAACCGGAGGTGAGAAGAGTTTTAACGATATCCATCAAAATGGCGTCCGTTGGATTACGTATAAATACAAATTTAAATCACCCTCCGAACGAAAAAACTAATTCCCTTTTTCAAAATATAAGAAAAGAATGGGCGATAAAAACTCAGCGGACTTTTCTTAAAAAAAAAATTCGTTAGAATAAATTTTTCAGTTAAATTGTCTCAGGGTGAACATCCATTTTTAAGCTGTCCATCATTAAGAAAGCCATTCTAATTGCATTAGAAAAAGTTATTGAATAGTCAGAGGGCAAACGTTTAGGAAATTTTATTAAGGCAGTTGTAAAAGAAGGGTCAAAAAACGTAAGTAAAACATCCGAATGACGATATTTCAAACGCCTTGCTTGCCTTGCCCACGAGTATTATTTGGAACTATTTTAATATATAATTATAACTATTTTTTGGAAGAGCAGAATGAACGATGGTACGGGTCCCCTGATGTTAAGTAACCACTCCTGCACTCTCTTCAGAGGAATCGCATCATCATCAGTGTGGATGACCTTTTAGGAAGTTGGACGCACATTTTTGAAGATACCCATGTTGTATGTCTTGTAAGCACTGCGAATAAGCTCTTCCACAATTTGGTTGTGCGTAACAAAAAGTTGGTTGAAAACTGCACTGCGAAGGAATGAATGATGAATGAATTATATCTAAATATGTGTCGTGTGGTTCCATCGGGCTGACGACGACAACAATCACGTCAAATAGCTCTTCGAAACACTCCTTACTTTGATATATTCTGTAGAAAATAGACAGTAGACCAGGGTCGATAATTTTTTAAACCAAAAAGTATATAGTAGGGTGAAGCCCACTGGAAAAGGATGAGAATATAACAGAAATGAATAGAAAAATAAATTACGGGCTATCCGAGGTCGGGAAGTGGAAAAGGTTGGTTATTTAAATTTTTCACATAAATTTTGAGGACATGTGAAAAAAGTGTGCAAACAAAAGTTGTAGATCTTTTTATTACCTCCAACTTTGTTATTTATCTTTTTTTCCATATGAATTGTGCTTCGCTGGAAATCAATATTAACCGTTTTTTACCCTTAAGCCCTTTCCACTTCCGACCTCAGATCGCCCGTAATTTATTAGCTTTCACTTTTGTTATATTTTCTTCCTTTGCAATGGGTTCCATCCTGCTATTTTTTGTTTTTCACTTTTTATCATTTTCAAAGGCTTCAGCACGGGTCTACAATGAAAGTCCTTCAGTAAGTCCGTTGTAATAAGTTCTACAGACACAATGAATAACCTGCTTCCATTCAGATAATGCATTACAGCTTTATCTGTTAATTTTCAGATACTGTTATGGAATTTGGACAAATTTTTAGAGGCGTTGATACCAATATTGACAGAGGAACAGATTCGCAAGGCGCGTGATATACAAAGAGAACTTGAGAAATATGTTGAAGATAAAATTAGGCAAGTGGTAGGACATAAGCATAATATTTTGGTCATTCTTGCAAAATACCTTTATTTATTTGCGGTGATTGATGCATCTACTGTACAGACTATACACAATAACTCTTGGTTTTACGTATTTATTAACATTTACTTTTTTTTAAGCTATACTAGAAAAAAATATGAGAGTGAAATTATAAGATACGCGCGCATCACAGTAACACAAAAGTTACAGTTAAAAGTTAAGGTTGAAGTTGGTTCCTAAAACTTTCTGACGTTTGCGTCATTCGTTATTTTTTTTTGTTTCTTCGTCCATTATAGGCTAAGGGTTCAAGCCTATACAGCCGTATTCATTATTTAATAATTAATTGTCAAAGCCATCTTTTTTTTTATGGGAGGACAAACGAGCGTACGGGTCACCTGGTGTTAAGTGATCACCGCCGCCCACAATCTCTTGCAACACCAGAGGAATCACAGGAGCGTTGCCGGCCTTTAAGGAAGGAGTATGCGCTTTTTTTTAAGCCATCTTTGCAAGAATTTTACATATTTGTTCTTTCTAAAAACGTAGAATAGTATGAGGAATAAGTCATTTTAATGATTTTTGCTTCGTTAGGCCAACGAAGTATAACTTCTTGCGTGCATATATAAGTACACACACACTTTTTTTTACTTATTCGTGTTAGGCGTTGTATATTTTTGTTGCATCACTTTACATATATTGTAACTGAAATGATTTGTAAAAAGATGTAGCTGTGAATGTTGATTTAAAAGAGTGCCACTTCTTTTTATTAAAAGCTCAACCCTTTCCCATGTGGCGGTAAAAATAAAATGAAAAGAAAACTTTTGACATTCATAAGTGCCATTTCCTTGACGTAGGTCAAAGTATGAATAAAGTGATTTTGATTTGATTTGATTTTGATTCTAATTTAACACACAACAGTGGCGACCTTTGGACGTGGCTCGCAAGGCGACATTTAAATAGAAGAAGCAATAGAGAATTGTTTCACAGAGTGTCACTTTCCCGTGAGATGACAAAACTGTATATCTAGTGAGGATAAATACTTCAAATAAAAATAATTTTGTTTTTTTTTTTTATTGCAAAAAGACAGTAACATACTTATTAGTCTTAGATAATTTATGCGTCTGTGACAGCTGGGTAACCGTCGAAAAGATTGAGGTTGACAGTCTATTTTGAGCAATGCTCGCACTCTAACACAAAGTGACATACAAATTGCGAGTGTAAGATGTAGTTTGTCACGCGCACTAAAGTAATAAACCTGCACCGTTTGCATCGATTGCCTATTTCTATCGTGAAGCAGTAATGTGTAAACATTACTGTGTTTTTGCCGTAGCTAGTAAAATTACTGGGCAAATGAGACTTCACATCTTGTGTCTCAAGGTGATGAGCGCCATAAATTGTAGTGCCGCTTAGAATTTTTGGTTTTTTCAAGAATCCCGAGCGGCACTGCATTGTGATGGGTAGAGCGTATCATGTACCAACAGCTGAACGTCCTGCTCGTCTCGTCCCATATTTCCATAAAAAAAAAGGAAGAGTCTCGTAGACTTATAAATTACCTAAGCTTTAACCCCTATTATGTCAACTAAAGTTGTAAATACATATAAAAATCATTAGAAATAATATTCTATGTTAAATTTTCAGGATAATATTTAACAAAAAGCTAGGCCTGACGATAATTGAAGATGGGGACGATGTTCTTGTGAAAGACCTGCTCGGTATGATGCAAGAGACTACAGCTGACTTTACTGGGACGTTCAGACAACTGGCTGAGGTAGATACAATGAGCTATGCCATAAACCATTCCTTTGTGAAAATTTCCATGTATTGGGCCATCTATCAATTCAAATTCAAGTATTTAAAAAATAGGATGTGACTTATTGAAAGTCCAAAACTACCACCCATTCCAAAAGAATGCCTCAGACCTGAGAAGAATGCGCTCAACAAACTCAGCAAGCTTTTTTTTTATCAAAAAATATGTTTACAAAGTAATATTGTACAATTTAACTTAATATTGAGGGTGATCTTTTCATTCCCAATTTGTGGTATCATTCAAGTCATTTATGCTATAGTAACCTTTACCACACAAATGTTTTTTATCAATTCTTTTCAATAACGTAATACTTTTGTTTTGAACATTTTCTGGGATCTTGTTGTGAAAGCATATACATCGCCCCACAAAAGACTTACTAACTCGACTTACTTCACAAGGCTACACTAGCGTCTCCCTCCTAAGTCCTAGAGAATCATTGAGAGCAAAATTCAAAGAAATTAACATCTTGACTGTTGCTTCTCAATATATTCTTGATAATGTAATGAATGTTCATAGTGAGTGAATTTGCCAGAAACTGTCATAACCATAATGTTAACACCAGGAACAGACATAAACTGATGATGCCTACTACTCGGCTTAGTCGAGTTAGTAAGGCTTTTGTGGGGCGATGTATATACTTTTACAACAAGATCTCAGAAAGTGTTCAAAACAAAGGTGTTACGTTATTCAAAAGAATTGTTAAAAAACGTTTGTGTGGTAAAGGTTACTATAACATAAATGACTTTCTTAATGATACCACAGATTGGGAATGGAGCGACCGCCCTCAGGCTATTAAATAATAAGTTTAACTGTACAATATTACTTTGTAAATGTTACTTTAATTGTAAAACATATTTTTGATGAAAAAAAAAAAGCCCGCCGAGTTTGTTGCGCCCATTCTTCTCAGGCCTGAGACATTCACTTTGGAATGGGTGGTAGTTCTTTTTTTTTGACTTTCAATAAGTGATTTCACATCCTATTTTGAATAAAAATATTTGAATTTGAATTTGACACCCGCTCCTCACTTCATTCGTTACAATATTATATCGGATAGACTTTCTACTGTAGTAAATGCTGTGAAAAAATTCGTCATCTAAAACCGCTCGTCTCACTTTGAGTTACTTTCACAGCATTTACAGTTACTTTTCATCACAAGAGTCGGTGCAACTTTTTTGCTATTGGTAGACTGAGACACTTTGATAGATACAACGGCGCCTATTTCTGCCGTGAAGCAGTAATGTGTAAACATTACTGTCTTTCGGTCTGAAGGGCGCCGTAGCTAGCGAAATGACTGGGCAAATCAGACTTAACATCTTATGTACCAAGGTGACGAGCGCAGTTGTAGTGCCATTCAGAATTTATGGGGTTTTTCAAGAATCCTGAGCGGAACTGCATTGTAATGGGCAGGGCGTATCAATTACCATCAGCTGAACGTCCTGCTCGTCTTGTCCCTTATTTTCATAAAAAAAAGACAACACAGACCAGCCCATGGAGTTGGGACGATATATAAAAACATATTCAATAATAACCTCTTATCGAGCCACCAGATGCCGTATACTTTTCCGGGGCATAAAAAGAGTTGGGAAGTCCCAGGCCTAAAGGTGTTGTAATAAGCGATTAAGGGCATTTACCAGAGGGGATGTTCCGTTGCACAGGATGACGACTAGATAATGGGTACCTCTACGGCGCCTATTTCTGCCGTTATGCACTAATATGTAAACATTACTGTGTTTTGGTCTGAAGGGCGCCGCAGCTAGTGAAATTACTGGGCAAATGAAGGTGATGAGCGTAATTGAACGAATACCACCAGCTGAACGTTCAGCTCATCTTATCCCTAATTGTTATAAAAAATGACGATGGTCATGCACTTGTCAGTGTGGTCTTGAGTGAATGATGGTTGAGTGCGTTTAATTGACTTTTCCATTATATGCTGATATAATGTAGTGAGCCCTCTCGATTCGTTGTGACAGCTTTGCAAGATGACCTTTTTGAAGGGAATACTCATGGCGTTGGCGTCGCCGACATGCTCATGACTGGCGCACGCGATAAACGTATAATTTGAAATATTAATATATATAGTTAGACACTTTTTGGATGGGCGAAATCTCCTGAGTTCGCGTCAAGGAAATGCTTATAGCAGTATTTCTGTAGCCATACAGCTGACGTATTGTGCAATATTAGTGCTGTGCACCTATATCTTATATGTCAAATTAAATGGATTTAGTGAAAGCCTTCTTGGTAATGTGTCTTTGGATTGTGTTATAGTGAATTATCCAAATGATTTAAGGTTTCTTCAGTGTTATTTCCGCCAATATTTGTTTTCTAAAACAATTCAACACGTGTTTCGTCTCTACACGAGGCATCCTCAGGACATGTTGTCGCGCCAAAATCTGGCACGAGACTGAATCAAATGAACCGGAAGCCGCTCTTTTATACCCTCGTCCCATGAAATGACGCACTGTGATTGGCCGGCTGTTGTGACGTATTACCCCCGGAAGAGACACGTAACAAAATTTAGTCCCATCACCTTTGTTCCGCAAAGTAACGCCTAATTCAATAAATTTTCTTATAGTGAATTGATTAACGATGTGATTCCAGGTGAAACCAGATGAGCTGTTGAATACTGATGCACTGAAAGATAAGTGGGCTCTGAGTAAGGTGGGGAAAGCGAAACGATGGGAACTGTGGGCTCGAAGATACATTCAACGCTTGTCGGACGAACAAGGTTAGTTGCGTTCTCTAAGAAATAGGTGATTTAAGTCCTACGTCACTTATAAAGCTATAGTATAATGTATAGCCTTTATTTTATTTACGGTATGTGTGGATTGATACATCTACTGTATTGTACTTTAAATATGTACTCAATAACTATATTTTTACTTATTAATTTACATTTTGTTTTACTTACTCGTGTAAGGCATTTAGTAATTGACGTTTGTGTATTTTATTGCATTGTAAAAATTGAAATGATTTGTAAAATTAATTTGAAAATAAGAACTTGTAATACCATTCTGTTCTGAAAATAACTACCTTAGAGTTTCTTGCTCGTTCTTCTCTAAGGAAATCTGCCTTCCGAACGAGCTGTATACAAAACTAATATATTTCTAGTGTAATGCAATTTACCTACGAAATAAAATATTTTTGTATGTTTGTTTGTTTGTATAAATACATGATCGGGTTTAGTACGGCCGAAACATCGGACGCGGTCTTGTAGCGGACAATATTCGACAGTAAGCCGCGTTGTCCATCGCACAAAATTATTATTATTATCAGATTTTGTGCGATTGACAATGCCACATACCAGCGAATACGATCCGGTACAGAGGTCCTACTCCTAAAATCGATATTCGATAAATCGTCGCATTATTCGTGTCGAATCCTACTCTTAGTTACATCGTAATCAATGTCGAAACGATGATTGAACGAACGAAACATTATTCGATATTATCGGTCCTAACACTACTCTTAGGTGAAAATGTCAGACACGAATATTCGAATTTCAGAAATAATCAAACGTCACTTTTACGATAATCTCAACGACACCTTCTAGGCTGTCGATCTCTATTATCGTTTCATTAATAATTACTTAACGTAATAAATATTATTGAAATAATTATATGTGATTTACTATTCAACAGGATTTTTTTACTACTACGTCATTTATGCGTAGAACATTAGCGTTTGTTGATCGTTTATGCGTAGAAATAATGCAAATGGCCGCCTGAGAAATTGGAAGTTGACAAGAAGGGTTGAGTTACTTTTCTTTTACATTTTATTATCCGCAAGTTTTGTATTATTTATTCAATTTTAAATGGTCATATTATATTCATGGCATATTTTTTTAACATTTAGATTATGTGTAAATGATCCCAAATTGGTGGTGCAGAGTCTGGCATGGTCCTTAGCGCCTAAACTATGTTATGACTTTTGACACTTAACAGCGCCATAGCACAGATAATGTTTAGGTTTGAACATATTTCATTCACACTAACATCGTAAAAAACTGAAAATATTAGTCTATGGTAACGATAAACGATAAGGAATTCGAACATTTGTTAGAGTAGGTTAGTTGCGATATATTCGGGTTATTATCGTATCGTTCCGAATGTATCGTTGTCGATTTTCCGAGTAGACCTCCTGAACCGCGTCCGATGGTTCGGTCGGACCAAAATCGACCATGTGTTCATCGCCTAACTAACGACAGAGAAATAATGTTTGGAACATAGAGATGAACAGGAAAAGAGTATGTGTAGCGCATCGAGTGAAAGAGAAGGAGAGACAAGGTCTCAGTAAAGGCTGACATGCAGCGAGGTGCGGAACCTACTGGTAAACGTTTAATGTACTCTTCTCTTTTATGTTATTACAAATGGTTGACTGGAAGAGATCACTAAATAGTTTATAAGCCGCCATTTGCACCATATGATATTATTATATGTATGTATGTAAGTAAGTATTTAAGTTATATTTCGTTAATATGGTGTTTTGACACCAACAAGAAGTGTACTAAATAAATAAATAATTGCATCCATGCAATGCGTCCAATCCATTGATTGCAATAATTACGAATGCTGTAACATTTGAAAGTGCGAAGCGTTGCTGTAGTTGAAACATTAAATTTTGAGCATTATGGCGTATAATAAATACGCTTTAGTATTAATATTAATTAAATATAATTAATATAAATTAATTATTAATATTTGTTTATTTTGATTCACTAGTGGTAATTACAATATTATATTTATAACTAGCTGACCCAGCAAACGTTGTATTGCCGATGTTAAAATCGCGATACAAAAGTAACTGTTGACCGTAGATGGGTGAAAATTTGAAGTTGTATGTATTTTTTAATGCTGACTCATAATCAAACAAATTTAAAAATAAAAAATAAATTGGCGTGGACCACCTTAACATTTAGGGGGGTGAAAAATAGATGTTGTCCGATTCTCACACCTAACCAATATGCACTCAAAATTTCATGAGAATCGGTCAAGCGTTTAACTTTACTAACTAACTAAGCAAGGGTTTAACTACAAATACCGCGACATGAGAATTTTATAAATTAGATTATGCTAATTTACAAGGGTCTTATTACTAAATGCATTTAAGGTGAATACCGCATGCCAAATTATGTGTGAAATTGTTATATAAAATAAGTATAAGTTAAAAAACAAACATTCTATAATGTAATAAAATTAAGAAATTAACAAAATCTACCAAACAAGTCAAGATAAACGTACTAAGCAAATCAAGAATACTTATTAATTATTATTTTACAATATATTTTTTTTACATTTTGCGAAACCTTGGCAACGAATCACTGAATGTTTCTTAGCATTTATAATCGTTTATAATTTTGCATAATCGCGACACAGGTGAATTGATCCCCAAAATAGTTCTGCGAGAAGGTGGGCATCTCGCTCTGACCTCTACTATTTTTACCACTGGACTGGCGGCTGTCAAAGTTCTTTGTGCCCGTTTTATATTCGCCATTTTGGCGCTGTTGGCCATATAGCGAGAGTCTACGGTACTAAAACTAGTGATGACAACCTCAGCAAACATCGATAGATGGTGGGAAATTATTACTAAAAAAAAATTGTGCACTTGATTACGTTGATTCTTGAAGTATAAATAACACGAAATTAATTCAATATGCATAAATACTACAGAGTTTTGTACGTTCCTTCGCAGCTATTTGTATTATACGTTAAAATTAGTTCTCTGTACGCTCGCGAATGGCGCTTCAAATAGACACAAAAAATTTGATGTCAAACATATGGAACAACCTGTCCAGCGGTATAGTAACATGTCAGTGGCATCTAGGCACTCAAAAATTAAACATAGACACAAGAAAGGAGTTGTCATAAATGTTGTTAATACTTTTGTGTGAGAAAAGTAAATACAATATGTCCCTACGTTGTTTCAGAGTTAGTATATTAAAATATGTAAGTCTTTCAGAGTATGTTGGGAGTGATCTAGATTTCCCAATTGAGAAAGCCAAGTGATAAAGAAAACGCTTCTGGAGGTCTACTCGCAAAATCGACAACGATACATTCGGAACGATACGATAATACTCCGAATATATCGCAACTACCCTACTCAAACAAATGTTCGAATTCCTTGTCGGTTATCGTAACCATAGACTAATATTTTGATTTTTTTACGATGTTAGTGTGAATGAATTATATGCAAACCTAAAAAAAACTAAATATTTTCTGTGCTATGTCGCTGTTAAGTGTCAAAATTCAAAACATAGTTTAGACGCAAAGAACCATGACAGACTCTGGCCCAACAATTTACATATTTTGTACAAAATGTACATATTCAAGAATTATGTTATGAATATAATATGACTATTTAAAATTGAATAAATAATACAAAACTTGCGAATAATTAAAATGTAAAAAAAAAGTAACTCAACCTTTTTTCGTCGACTTCGTATTTGTCAGGCGGCCATTTGCATTACTTTCTTTCTACCCATAAACGATCAATAAAACGACTTAATTTACTTGGTAGTCAAAGAAAAATCCTGTTGAATATGTAATTAATGTTTAATATTTGGCATATGTTTATTTATTTGATGTGCACCAAAAGACTCAAGAAATTGACCCCACAATCAAAATAAAAGTGCAACTTAAAACGATAATAGCAACGACAGCTTAGAAGGTGTCGGTGTGATTATCGTAAAAGTGACGTTTGATTATTTGTCAAATTCGAATATTCGTCTCTGACATTTTCATCTAAGAGTAGGGATAGGACCGACAATATCGAATAATACTTCGTTCGTTCAATCATCGTTTCGACATTGAATACTATGCCACTAAGAGTAGGATTCGACACGAATAATGCCACGATATATCGAATATCGATGTTAGGCCCCCTGGATTCTTTCGATTCGTGTGGTTAATTAGTCTATTAGAAAGTATTTTGTTCAAAGTAATTGTTTTTTTTTTATTTTACACACAAAAAAAGTATCTTACAATTTACTTTAATTTAAGTACAAATATAAACCCATTCGGATTTTACCGTGTACTACACTCGTCGCATGTTATAAAAAACTAAGAGAAAACTAAGAATATACTATATGACATAATATCAGTACTTCAAACTTATTATATAAAATTACAAACAAACAAACCTTTCTTACCGCATACTTATTTACTAGTACCCTTAATTCACTAACGTTTGTGTATTATTGTTCTCTGTTGAGGGTAAGGTAGACAGGATGTTTGTGTTTCATACTTATCTATTTATTATTTATTATGTAATTATCAAGATAATATTTTTTTAATTTCACTTTTATATTTTTTATTGTTATCTCCTGTTTTAAAGATGTAGGAAGTTTATTTATTAGAAATGGTACCTTGTAATTTAGTTTATTTCTACCATAGCCATTAAAAAATCTAAGTAAAAGTAGTTTTGACTCCCGAATACTGCGGGTACATACTTTGTCATTATCGTTTTTTTTTAATCACTTTAAGATTTTCGTTAAAATATTCTTCACTTAATATCGCAAGTTTTATCTTTTCATGGCATGGTAGTATCTTGCAGAATTCTAATAATTTAGGGTCTAAATTTCTTAAGTTTTTTTTTAAATATTTTTTGGAACAATAGTTTTAACTATTCTAAGTTGCAAAGTGTATATTCTGTCTATGTGGCTTTTATAAGTTCTTCCATAGCTCGAGAGCCCGTAACTGATAATTGATTCAGCTAGTGAATTGTATAGTAATAGAAGCGTTTTAAATGGAACCCTATTCCTAATAACAGCGTACTTTGCAAGAAGGGCTCTTAGCTTGTCACATACTGTATCAATGTGCATTTTCCAGTTCATTCTGTTATCAATGACAAGGTCCAGGTATAATTGATTACTTACAACCTCAATAGCCTTACAGTTACAGCCTTTGTGTAAAGTATGTTTGTTGGTGTGTAAGCAATTGTGGCTATGTAATATTAGTCTAGGCTCGTATTTTGCTCTATTATGGCTTGAACTTATACACATAAGCTTATTTTTTTTATCATTAATTAATAAGACACAGTCATGTGACCATTCAATTATTTTGTCAAAGTCAAGCTGTAGTTTCTGCATTGCATCTTTCGGATTATTCCCGTAGGCTAGCAGACAGGTGTCATCCGCGAATTGGAACAGGTTGTGACCTGTTCCAATTCGCGGAGACACAGTGTGCTGTGTAACTACATTTGGTAGGCTATTAACATAGGTTATGTAGTGTAATGGCCCGATTACTGAGCCCTGTGCTGTGCCTTCAGACACAGATATTGAGTCGCTGTATGTGTTGTTTATTTTAACATTTTGTTGTTGTTTTAGTGAATGAAAATGATCGCATTGAGCTCATGAACTCTGTGAATCCGATCTATGTTCCGAGGAACTGGATACTGCAGGAGGCCATAGCGGACGCTGAGAATAATAAATTCCATAAGGTACAGTTATACATTGTAATTATCTCTATTTTTTTTTCAAGTCAAGTAAGGGAGAGCATAGACACAAATGGCTTTATCAATAATAAGCTATATATACCTAAAGTTAAAATTTTGTCTGTTTGTATGTACATTGTAATGTTCCAGTACCTATCGTTATTCAAATGACAAGGGAGTTTGAATAACGATATATAATTTGGGAATCAAGGAAGTGACACAACATTACTATTTAAAAATGTATTTATTGCTTTTCGAAGTATTCTCCGAGAAATTAGGCACATTTTTCCATACGATGGAACCAATCATTGAAGCAACGTTCCATTCGGAAGTTGGGGTCTCCAAAATGGTCGTTTTGTAGGCGTCCACAGCTTCTTCAGGTGATGAAAATCTCTGACCACGCAATTTATTCTTTATTTTAGGGAAAGTATAGAAATCATTAGGGCCTAGGTCGGGGCTGTACGGCGGATGGTCTAATAATTATATGTTTTCTTGCTCTAAAAACTCTTTTGTTCTGTGCGCGGTGTGAGAACTCGCATTGTCGTGATGGAGGATGATGCGGCGGTTGCAGTTCTCTTTACGGAGTTCAGAAACGACCTGTGGCAAACAAATGCTAGCATACTATTCTGCATTAACCGTCCCTCAAGAGGAGTAGTCGCAACATGGCCGGTTTTGGAGACAAACGTGGCCACCATTTTTTTTGCAACACTCCGTGAACGAACAATTTTTGTTGGCTTTAACTCATTTTCGAACACCCAAACTCGTGGCTGGTTTTTTGTTTCGGGTTCGTACGCGTAAATCCAGGATTCGTCACCTGATACGATGTTGTATACAGCATTTGAGGATCCTGCGTGGAATCTTTCGAGAGTTCTGACGCACCAAGTAACGCGAGCCGCTGTTTGCTCTTCACAGAGCAAATGCGGTATCCATCGGGAAAACAACTTTTTTACACCTAATTGTTCATGCAAGATTATTTGTATTTGACTCATGCCAATGTCTAAAGTTACCTGAATTTCGCGGTATGTCACATGTCGATTTTCCTCAATCAGCTTACGCACAGCATCAACGTTTTCTTTGGTGACTGCAGTTTATGGACGACCTTGACGGGGATCATCACTGAGCTTAACACGTCCACGTTGAAATTCAGCAAACCAGCGTTAAATTGTGGTTATGGGTGGGGCTTCATCACCAAATGCAGAAATCATCCGGTCAGCACACTGTTTTTGTATTAAACCACTTCGAAAGTCATAATAAATCATCGCTCTAGAATTTTCTCGAGTCAATTCCATTTTCTCAACGACTAAACAAGTTTGACAAGACCTTGTGACAAGACCGAGAATCTTTTTTTAAATAAATAAATGGTATTCGAATTTTAAAACCAAGGAGTTTTCATTTAAAAAGATTTTAATATGACACGAACAGTGGAAATATTCCATTCCCGATACTTTTAGTGCAGCCTATGTATAACATAAAAATGAATAGAAATGAATTTTTAATTTAAAGTTTAAAGATTGGTCCAGAAAATCCAGTCAATTTTTTTTTAAATTTATTAACAGCTTTGGACGCGTCTTTTAAACCATCCAGTCAGATTAGTATGATGTACCTACCCACAGATTAATAAAAGATAGTGATGATTCAATTATTTGTTCTTTCCAGGTGCGGCATTTGTTGGAAGTGTTCAAGGAGCCGTATGAGGTGAATGAAGAAGCTGAAAAATTGGGATATTCCTCCCAGCCACCCAGCTGGTCTTATGGGCTTAAACTTAGTTGTTCTAGCTAAGTTTATGGTTATTGGTGGTGGGACGTGTGCTTCGTTTAAAGGCTTTAAGTCGTATAAGAACATATTACCGTTTATATTAGAAATTTTCAGCAAAGTTCAATTTACATTACATTAAATAAAATAAAAATATAGTGATCTAAAATTACTATAAAATTTTTGTCTGTGCATTGTTTGTGGATGCTAATCTCAAACAATTTTAATCACTGATTTTATAAATGATTTTAGTAAATTAGGTTTTACTTTTTTGATTTTAGTTAATATTATTGATATGAAATTGTTTTAAATAATAGATAGTTATAATGGATACATGTATATATATGTAGGTGATATTGTCCAGAAAAACTCATAAATTAACATATTTGAGTAGTTTGCTATGGCTGTATAAAAGTTATTGATTATATGTGAATAAATCATGTTAGTATACTATTAAAAAGAATCTTAAGTTATTGAATAAGAAAAATATGGCTGCAAAAAGAAAAACCAGATAATTTTTTTAGATATGTTGAATAAATATCAAAATATAACGGCTGTGTTGCAGTCGAGATTAAAATTAACTAAAATGAAAGCAATTGTAATATTTGAGTATCCATGTATTTGAAATTGTAATATTTTATAACTCTCTTAATTATTTATGCCACAAAGATTAGGAAGTGCAGGTAATTATATAAATATATATAAGTTATAAGAGAACAGACTGGATATTGTCACAAAATGACGCGTGCGCAGAATTCTGATTGTTATTGAGCTTAGGATAGGGCTGTCACCTTTTGGGGACAGCCGCTTTACAATGTTTGCTTTGTTGTTGATAGTAAATAAAATTAATTTTCAAGAATTGACAAAATTATATTATTCTATATATATACTATGGAATTCTTTCCGATGAAATCAGAAAGGCTCAAACTCTTCAATCTCTCAAAACAATGCTCCTTAATTATTATTTATCACTGTGACAAATTCATTAGTTCTTTTGCTGGTTTTATTTACTGTATGAGTATTTTTAAATTATATGTATATCGATAACACCACCTACTGTGATTTTATCAACTAAAACTATTTCAGTTTAGTCAGTATAGGTTGCCTGGAGGAAGTCGCTCTTAAGGGATAAGGCCTCCTATTGCTTGTAATGTAATATTTTTTTTTATGGAATAGGAGGACAAACGAGCGTACGGGTCACCTGTTGTTAAGTGATCACCGCCGCCCACAATCTCTTGCAACACCAGAGGAATCACAGGAGCGTTGCCGGCCTTTAAGGAAGGTGTACGCACTTTTTTTGAAGGTACCCATGTCGTATCGTCCCGGAAACACCGCACATGGAAGTTCATTCCACAGCTTTGTAGTACGTGGAAGAAAGCTCCTTGAATACCGCACTGTGGAGGACCGCAACAAATCCAGATGGTGAGGATGATAAACTAACTTGTGGCGTGTCGTGCGAAGGTGGAATTCGGCGGCAGGAATCAGGATAAATAGCTCTTCGGAACACTCTCCGTGATAAATGCGGTAGAAGACACACAATGAAGCGACGTCTCTACGCAACGCCAAGTGATCCAGCCGTTCACAGAGCACTGTGTCCCGACAATTCGAGCTGCTCTGCGTTGCACGCGGTCAAATGGATCGAGCTGATACTGGGGTGCGCCAGACCAGAGATGAGAGCAATACTCCATGTGTGGCCGGACCTGCGCTTTGTAGAGCGCTAGTATGTGGGCCGGCTTGAAGTATTGCCGTGCTCTATTAATGACGCCCAGTTTTTTTGAAGCCAATTTGGCTTTGCCCTCCAGATGACCACGAAATTGGCAATCGCTCGAGATTTTGAGACCCAGTATTCCGATACTAGGCGAGGCTTTAAGGGAAGTGTTGTCGAAGAGCGGTGATACGACAAATGGGGTTTTTTTAGTGGTAAACGCGCAAACTTGAGTCTTCTGGGGGTTAAATTGGACAAGGTTCAATTTACCCCATTTCGCGACATAGACGACACAAGTTTCTCCCGGCACTGGTCGACGATTTCCCGAGAGAGACCTGCATGGCCCATGTATACGGCATCACCAGTGCTGTCGTCTGCATAGCAATGAATGTTGGAGGTGTCCAACATATCATTGATATGCAGAAGAAACAGCGTGGGAGATAGCACACAGCCTTGGGGCACTCCAGCATTCACGGGCTTCGGGTTCGAGCAATATCCGTCGACAACGATTTGTATGCTGCGCCCAGTGAGGAAGCTGGAGGTCCACTTGCACAAGCTCTCGGGAAGCCCAAATGATGGAAGTTTTGAGAGGAGCGCCTTGTGCCATACACGATCAAAGGCCTTCGCTATATCCAGGCTAACTGCCAGGCCTTCCCCCTTGCTTTCAATAGCCGCAGCCCATCTATGTGTTAGGTATACCAGAAGATCACCTGCCGACCGACCATGGCGAAACCATGCTCTTCATGATTTTGGAGAGCAGGGAGGTAATAGCAATAGGCCTGTAGTTTGCCGGATCCGAACTGTCTCCTTTTTTTTGGATCGGATGGACAAGGGCTGACTTCCATGAGTCAGGGACTACGCCTTTTGAATAAGAGTGCCGGAATAAACGCGTAAGCACCGGCGTCAACTCAGGGGCACACGTTCTAAGCACGATTTGAGAAATGCCATCCGGCCCGCTCGACTTCCTGACGTCCAACCAAAACAGAGCTCGCCTAACATTTTCCGTCTGAATTGTACTTATACATAGAGCTCTGACACCGCGGGATGGTCGGCGGTGTTTTTCCGTTGTCGTCAAGAGTCGAGTTAGAGGCGAAAAGAGCGCACAAGAGATCGGCTTTCTTTTTTGCCGTATGGGCCAGGGTGTCATTCCTCATGTGCAACGGCGGCATGGACGGCTGGCCGAAGTAACCAAGAGCAGCTTTCGACAACGACCAGAACTTGCGTGTTCCGGTCGGGTAACTGGAATGCTGCTCGCCGATTTTGACGACGTGTTTTGACTTTGCACGGGCGATTTTCCGCTTAAAAAATCTGGAGGCACGGTTGTATTTCCTCTTAAGAACTATGCAGTTCGGATCCTTTGTGCCCAGCGCCGCAACCCAAGTTCGAGTCTGCGTAGTCTGTGGTACGTGATCCAAGCCATTCGGCATTGTGCCCGTTGAAATCACCCAAGACTACGATTTCAGCGGAGGGGATCTTTGCAAGCACGTCGTCAATTGCCGCTTGCACGCAGCCCATGAGATGATCGGTTTCTGCGTTACCACTATGGGACCTGTAGACACACGCATAGATGCTGACGCGGTCCTCTAAATCTACGTGGAGCCAGAGAGTGGACAGGTCTAGACCTACCCTCAAAATTGCCGAGACGGCGACAGCAGATATCCTTCCTAACGTACACACATACCCCGACATGAGGCAAAAAATTGTGCTCAATTTTGTACCCGGGGTACGTTAAATATGACGTATCGCTAGGTCGAGATATCTGCGTCTCCGTAAGGATACACAAGGCCGGCTGCGCCGTCTCAAGGTGGTGGTGGACGGCGTTTAAATTGGAGTGAATTCCCCTGATATTGCAAAATTCCACGTTGAGTGTGGGGCGGGGAGCCGTGGTGTTAGTTTTATGTTAATTTTAATTATTTTTTGCATAATGAGATAATCAAAATTGAAACAAGTTTTTTAGACCATTTTTCATAAAATTACTTCCTTTTCCAATTGCTGTCTTGAAAGTATAAAAAAAACTAACAATTTTTTTTTTCTAATGATAATTTCAAAGTTAACTAGCATAGAATTGATGTCTTCTTGACAGCATTCATGTTAAATGATTCTTCGATCAAAGTAGTTAAATAAATTGTTAATTTTGTTGTAGTTTTCATAGATTATTTATTGTGTATGCATAATGTATAATATATATTAATTTTGTACATATTATTGTGAATTGTCTAATTAATGCATAAATTTTGTTACAATTATATATTTGCGTTTTCAATGAGTACTTTTTATTTTTGCGGATTTAAAAGACTAGTATTATATCAGAAATATATTGCAATTCATAATTTATAAAACAAAACAACTCTTATTATATAACTAACTCAATACTATCTTTACACTTATTTCAATGTCACACAATTACTATTATCCTTTAAACTCTAATTTGTATACTTGATCTGTGGACAAGTTTCTTTAATATGAAATATACTTAAATATATATTATCACATGTTAACATATAGTGGAATTAATCCAGATAAAACTTACGGTCTGAGACTCTTCACTATTGTGTCAACAATCTCTTTTGTTTTTGATTCTTTTCATTCTTAATAATGTAGCTCTAACTGCAAATGATATTTAAAACCATACAAAACTATTCATAATCTTCATCACTACTATGTTCCGGTTCAGAATAATCCTCATCAATTTCCAGCTTTCTTCTTTTACTGGATTGTATATTCTCTTTGTTTTCTTCTTTATCTTGTGCCTCAGTTTTGGCAGAACGATGGTGAAACACAAATGAAATACTCTTTGCCAGATCCCAGCATTGTTTTAAAACTAAATCTGCTAGATTTTTCTTGTCAGCACTATGGTACCAGTTTGATAAATCCGAAGTACAATCAGAGTTTTCAGGTGGCATAGATATTTGAATATTGTTCACACACCTCTTACATTTAAACTTGCTGTGAGTGTCCGATAAAGTATTTTCTTCTAAACGGAACAAATCTTTGAGATCATCAGATGTGAAATGACGCAAAGACTCTTCATTTTGATCAACAACTGTGTCGCTTAATGCTTTTTTATGAGCTTGACGTTGGAAAATTTTTTCCTCTATAGTGCCAGTTGCTAGTAGCCTATAGATAAAACAAGGCTTTTTCTGTCCATCTCGCCAGACTCTTGCCATTGCCTGGTCATCATTCGCAGGGTTCCAATCAGGATCAAACATAATTAAACGGTTAGCACCTATGAGATTCAAGCCACACCCTCCAGCTTTTGAACTAAGCATAAAAATCCATTCCTTGGAGTTCTTATCATTGAAACTTTCAACAACCTTAGCTCTCTTTTTTATTGTCATTGATCCATCCAAACGTACATACAGATACTGTCTTTTGCGACACAATTTTTCAAAAAGATCTAATGTCTGAGTATAATTTGAAACAAGGACAATTTTGTCATCAGTATTTGTTTTAAGATTTGCTAAAATACAGTCAAGAATCATTAATTTGCCGGAATACTCAGGTCTGACATCTTTAATGTCATAATTACTTGGAAGGAGATCCCTAGCCTTTTCAAACCCTTCCGACTGTTCCATGATTTTATCATAAACTAAATCTGGATGATTGCATAACTTCTTCAATGTCGTAATACTGGATAATGCACTTAGAGTATTCTTTTCTCCTTTACCAGAGAACTTGTTGCGTATTGCATCAGAGTTTATGAAGTTTTTATATATTTGAGCTTGTAACGGAGTCATTTTAACACATATTACTTGTTCAAACTTGACCGGCAAGTATTTAGTTAGTAAGCTGCTTGTTCTTCTAATCATACATTTGTTGACTATTGTAGTAAGAGTAAGAAGACATTCCTGTGCCCTTTCTCTCTCTGTGTCCGATGCTAAAGCGTCCTGGCCTTTTAGAATAGGGTTCTCATATCTCTTTTTAAATTCCTGAGCTGTGCCAAGTATTCCTTCATTAACAAAATGTACTAAACTGAAATATTCAGTCAAATCATTCTGAATTGGTGTCCCTGAAATCAATATTCGCCTTTTTGCTTTAAGTCCCATCAAGGCTTGATAAGTTTGATTCTCACTGTTCTTTAACCTGTGCCCTTCATCACAAAGTACTAAACCCACTTCTGATGAATGTAGAATAGCGCTATATATTCTAAATGTTTCATATGAAATAATAAGAACTGGAGTTGCAACTCTAGTTGCATTGTAAGTGTTCATAAATTGTTGTAATTTGAGAGTTATATCAGCTTTTGAGCCCCCATCCATTGGTAAGGAATTTATTCTCTGTCCGAGCCACTTTTGTATCTCACTAGACCAGTTCTTTACTAAACTGCTAGGACAGACAATAATAGCTTTGCTTATAGTTGGTTTACAATCAGGCCCTTGCCGTAAAAGTGTCCAAAGTAATGTTATACACTGCAAAGTTTTACCTAGACCCATCTCATCAGCCATAATACACCCATATGCATTTTCGATTTGGTTTCCTGTGACACAATTATACATAAATGTGACTCCTTCTCTTTGGTGAGGCCTAAGAATGTTTCCTAGAACAGGATCAACAACAACTGCTACTTTAATGTCATTTGGATTCATTTTCATCTTTTCATGTTCTGGAATATATGGTGGCCGATATAGAACGAGAGCATTTGGTTCATCTGGATCGTGCAGTGCTCGTCTAAGTTGTGTGCGTTTTAAACCTAAACTTTTACCACAATATGACGACACATAATTTGGTAATGGTACTTTGAAAGGTTTACTCAGTATCTGCCGAATCAGATTCTCGTGGTCTGAATTATTTAAAGTTTGTGACAGCGATTTCTGGGCGAGAGGTATTTTTGTACATTCCCGCTTCTTTCGGCGTGAATAATTCATCAAAGGACTTTTGAACACACTATCACTAGAACCAAGTTGGCTTGGGGCTTGACTACGCCGCATTGTAAATAATAGAATTAGGATTATAACATGATACTAAAGTTAACATAAAACTATGATGTTGAATGACAATCTTAAAGTTTTTGGTTGTAGGCATTCAGTATTTGTATTTTGTAAGTTAATGTAAACATGATGTCAGATGATTGTTAAATATTTGACGAGTGACGACTGACATTGGCAATGACAAGAAAATGTTTCCAGACTCCAAAAGTTGCCTTCAATCAATTCTCGCAATTCTTGTTCGGTCAAAGAGACTCTCCAATATTATTATCAAAATAAGAGAATCTTTTAAAAAAATCTCAACTAATAATATGCCACCAAATCTTCGTATAAACCCCGCCTGCACTCCAATATTTCTAGCTAAACTTAAAATTAAAGACGAATGGGTCTAATTCTAATTTTAGCTAGGTCTTTATGAGGGAAACCTGGATTATTCGTTCTTTACTGCATTCTTCTATTTAAAATTTTATACCCACGGGCGAGTAAAAAAAGAAGGACTCCGCGCCGTGATATTAGCAAGTGAAGCACCGTTATGCTAGTGTGTGTGCTGTTACGGGGGATACTATTAACACATTTTTATCTCCCTTAAATAATCATATACTTTTATGTTATTTTTTTACAATTTTTCACAACGCACAACGGCTTTTTTAAAATATTTTATTGAGACGCAAACCGTGACAGATCACAGACGATGACAATTCTCGCAATGGCCGCCTATCGGCCTGTAGTAGTGTAATTGCTTGCGTGGGGCTATGTATTTACACGTTAATCGGCTTGTTTTGGTGCTACACTATTATGTAAGGTGACACGGAGTCTTTATTTTTTTACTAGTCCGTGTTTATACCCCATGAAATCCTCGTCCTACCTCTTTTATTTGTCGCATTTCGTGTTTGAATTGTTGAGATAACGAGAGAGATATAAATGCATAATATGTATGAATGTTTTGTTACCAATGATTAACTAAACCACGGATATTATGTGACAATAAAAATTTGGTGTAGTTTTTGGCCTAAAATATGACATTGGCTGCCTTAGTTATTAATGTGCCGCTGCGGCCGAATCGATTGTTATCTTCCATCAAATTGTGTCACATTGTTCTTTTTATTTGTCCAGTCGATTCCGTAATCCGTTCACAACACTTGATCACGTCTCTATTCAACTTGTAATTAAAAATTTCTAATGGTGGGAAAGTTATTAACCAATCAGTGACTACTGACTACTGAATATTTTATCAATATTTTAAGAGATTCAAATGGGTTTGATGCGAAATCTATCCACATTTTATAATACATCTCTAAAAGTTATGAAAAAATGATAAGAGTGAAAAAAAAAGTAACAGGTTGAAGTTGGTTCCTAAGATTTTCTGGCGTTCGCGTCATTCCTTATTTTTTTTTTTTGGTTTTTTCGTCTATTATTAGAACAAGCAAAGTGTTCAAGCCCATACAGCCGTATGCATTATTTTCTAATTAATTGTCAAAGCCATCTTTGCAACAATTTTACAACATTGTTCTTCCTAAAAACATAGAATAGCACGAGGAATAAATCATTTTAATGATTTTTGCTTCGTTAGGCCAAAAAAGTATAACTTCTTGCGTGCATTATATAAGTACAAACACACTTTTTTTTTTAAATACGTATTGTAAAAAGGCTTACGCATTCACAATCTGACAATAACACACTAGAAGAATATATGTCACAGGGATATGATTTTAACAGATATTTTGCCAATTCCCTAAGTGATTTTATCAAATCACGGAGTAGGTATATTAAATTAACAACACGATTTTATCATATTAAGTGACGCTACTAGAAGAACTTACATTAAGAATATACGAATTGATCGGAGCTTGGAAGTGAACGACTAGAGGTTTGTTTCAACTGTGGCAAAGAATATATATATAACAGTACAAGTACAGACAGCTCACTCCGCAAAATCAAATAAATAAATAGGGACTCTTACAATAAGGTGCAATTCAGATCGCACAGCGCTATTAGCCTACATTTTAATTCACAATTATTGCACCAAATTACCATTCATATTATTTTCATTCAGAAGTTACCTCTCTTTCTATCGCATGACTCCTACCTCTTCGGACGACATTAGGGTTGACTTCTTTACTTAAAAATGTACCTATCCTAGTACCATAAGGTCATCTAATAAAAATAGCTGTTTTTCTACACTAAAAATAGATATGTAATCGTTATTTTAAACCAACATTCTACCTATATTACTTGATAGTAATATATGTGTTGGAAGACCACGACATAGTGAATTTAGTTCATTTTTCCTTAAAAAAGTAGGAACTTTTTAAATAGCTAGTTAGGTATATACGAACTTAAACGGAACCATGTCGCGAGCTAGATTTACACGTACTCAGGTAATAAATAGGGCTACCTATTGATGATAGCTAATCATGAATACTTATTTCATAATAATAATAATCAATTTTATTCAGATTGTCTCGGCATCTTTAAAAATCATAAAAAAAAATTTAGATTGCAATGACCTTTAGAAGCTATTATACATCGGTCGGATCGGTAAAGTACGTGACAAAGATCGCAGTGACGAGCGACCAGTCTGCTCGCTCGTGGAAAGCTACGCTGGCGTGGCCGCCGCGCGTACTGAGTACTGACGACTTCGATACCTACACGGGGAGTGAATTGTGAAACAGACACATACTTACATGTTTTGTTTTATAATGCAGATATATCTGTATCTATACCGCTGTTATTATAACATCCGTTACATGTAAAATAAAGTACCTAGTAAGTTTCACACACAACGAATAAAACAATAATGTTTTTTTATATTTTATATTTTGATACAACATAAATCATTAATTTATTACATGCATTGAGGTAATACAAGCAGCTATACATCCGATCACATGTCATCACCAGTTAAAACGATAGAATATATTTAAAAAAAAATAACGACAGAATTAATTATTATGCGTGTTTAAAAATATTATCTAGAACTTAGTGGTGAAAGAGCACTCCTTGACTTTTACTTTAGACTCACGAAACCATATTAAACACCCAGCACTCATATACGTGTTATTGCTACAAAAGCTTAGCATACACTGAGTGAGTTGACTACAGCTGGCTCCATCTCTTGGCCAAAGATCAAGGTGAGAGGTCAGACATCCTTTTGTATTCTAGTACGTAGTATATATTACCTCAACTTTTACATGCACGTTAATAAGCAGTACAAAAATCACAGATTAGACAACTTATTCGCAAAATAAACCTTTACAACACTTATTCAGCATACTTTGACATTTACCGTCATATTGACGTAGCGCCTACCCTATTTTTTCTTAAAATTAAGTATAACACGTGTATTTGGAACAAGAAACAATCTATTTGAAAACGTCACAACGTAGGACACTAAATCATAATTAATTTAATGCATTTATAACTAACCAAAATGAGAATATCTCGGAGAGATTGATTGTAAGCTACAAGAGGATTTAATTGGCGTGATTTTGGTGAAAAATTTACATTAAGAATTATAAGCAAAAAAGCAAATAATGTACATTCAAAAAAGAAATTGCATAACTATAACTTTGTGCATAATACTATTTTTCTTGCCTTAAAAATATAGGCCATTCCGTAAACTACCTGAACACATTTGCAACCTTGATGCATTCTGTCAATATTCTGTAAAAAATACAGCTATACTACATAATGCTTTATAAAGTAAGTTATTTTAACCAACAAGACAGATAAAATAGTTTAAATCTATATTATGTAATTGACTCATAGAAACAATAAATCAAGTAATATAGATTTAAACTATTAAGGTACAAACAAACGAAGTTTATATCATTATTTTTAATGAAAGAAACTTAAATTTTGACATACAGGTAAGAGCAAAACTTAATAATAAAACTCATTGACCACAAGTACATCCAAAACAGATCAAATAAGAACAATGAAAACCTTTTAAAATTTTTGCAAAATATTTGACTTTGAGTCATTCATAGGTTCCTTACAAACGAAATCTATTGTATACTGTTGCATAATAATACGTACTTAATAGTACCACTTTTCTACTATTGCTAAGACTTGTAAAGTGGTGCCATTGCTACACACTCTTGTAAAGTGGTACTATTGCTACACATTTTTGAAAAGTGGTACTATTGATACAGATTTTTGTAAAGTGGTACTATTGCTACAGACTTTTGTAAAGTGGTACTATTGATAGACTATTGTAAAGTGGTACTATTGCTACAGACTTTTGTAAAGTGGTACTATTGATACAGACTTTTGTAAAGTGGTACTATTGATACAGATTTTTGTAAAGTGGTAATAGCAATAGCTATAGATTTTTCATTAGGTTTAATTATGCTCATGTATATTACCTTTGCACGGGATGCGGACTAGGTACCACAGTGGCGCCTATTTCCTGCCGTCAAGCACTATTTGGATTTTGGTAAGAAGGGCGGCGTAGCTAAGGGACAATACTCGGCTAGTGACAATATCGTATGTATCATGACGAGCTCATGGATTCTAAGTGGCACTGCACTGTAATGTGCTGGGTGTATTACTTAAAATCAGAAAACATATTTGTCACTTTTACTAGTAAAAAAAAACACTATTTTCAAAACAGTTTCAATGTAATAATAATCTAATATTCAAAATGCATTTAATGCTTGAAATTTACAAATAATAAACTTTAAGTGCAGCGTGTGAAGATATCTTTCCAATACATGGAGTAATGCAATTATTTTTTTGGTAGCCTGTACACTTTAATGTTGGATCCCTCATACGCACAGTCTGTTCGCGATGGATAAACACTCTTCAGGTTGCCCTCCATGTCCACAACTTTTACCTGCAAATTAATTAAATGTTTATGTAAACATATGAAAATAATAAAATATGTACTTTACAGTAGGTTTTCGCAGGATTCTATTACTAAGCTTAATTTCCATTTGAGAACAATTCTCAGTCCAATAGACATTGAGTATAGACTATGCTTAGCTTATAAGTATTTAACTAGCTATTAAGACCCTTTCTATCATATTATTAGACTAATACTACTGACATTATTATCAGTCAATCCCGCTTCTTTTTTTTTTATCTATGTAGGAACTGCGATCAGTCGCAAGACTATAAGCGGATGATTGATGGATCTCGTCATTTCTGGAAAACCATGGGGCACTTGTGATGGTACGCAGGATGTTGTTTTGCACACATTGAATAAGCATGATGTTGCTTTTGCTGGCAGAGCCCCACAGTGGAATTCCGTAGGTCCAGATGGGCCTCAATACAGCATTGTAGATTAGAAGCTTATTGTCAGTAGACAGGACAGAGTTTCTACCCATGAGACAGTGAAGGTTTCGGAAACTATGATTAATTTCCTCCCGTTTCTTCTTTATGTGAGAAATCCAGGTGAATCTTCTGTCTAAGTTAAAGCCTAGGTATTTCACTTTCTCACAATCTGGTAGAACTTCAGAGCCAAGTTTGACAGGAGGGCAATTTCCCCTTCTTAACATGAAGGTGATGTGGTTAAATCCCACTTCTGATAATCATTTCAGAAGTGGTATTGCTTCTTGGTCAATATTTGCAAAAGTATTATCAATCAATTACCTGCTGCACAGTAATAGTGTGATACTTAGAATTCTCCTCTTCATCAGCAATACCAAGTAGTAAGCACTCTTGAAGCAGCTTGTCCATAACCATTTTACAAGCACCGAGTGATGAGTGTGAGGTTACTTCAACAAGCATCGATTTACTTTCGAATGACATCTGAGTAAGATCATTAATATATTATATAATTTCTGTTATAATTAAAATACAATAAAAGTGAGCATAAGGCAAAAAAAATGCCCCAATATTTAATTGTCTCAAAAGCAAATTTTATTACATAAATCAGGCTTTAAAATAGAAAAAAAAAATTACAGGTTAAATCAAAACAAAAATTTATGTTGCAATAAAACGTTTCGATTATTAAAATCCGGTGTCCATAAACTGTAAAATTATTTTCGAATAAGTAACAGAATTACGAATATAATATTCCATAAGATGATCAATATATTTTCGCCCATTAACACTGGAGGAATTACATGGCTGGCCTTTTACATGAGTTGTAGGTTCTATTCTCTTTCTTTTCAAAGTCTTTAAGGTTTTATCAAAGTCTTCTAGTAAGTTGTTATTATTACACATATAAGAATAACAGACCATCATTCAGCAGCAACCCAAATCCTCGATCTATATTATTTATTTGAACTGTATATGTAGTCTTAGTAGCAATAGAGAATGTATGTTTGTATGTTCCCTAATAACTCCTAAACTATTTGAGCGATCTCAATGACATCTTTTGTAAAGATTCGTTGAAGCTCAAGAAAGGTTAACATTTATATAGTTTGTCACGATCCCACCCACACCCTCACCCACGCATTTACCATATCTCTCGAACCGTTTATTGACAAAACAAAGTCTGTCAGGTCAGCTAGTAGAAAATAAAGTCTTATGTCAATTTTTGTTGGATTGTCATTTTACAATAAAGATATAATTTTTCAGGGTCACCACAGAAGTAATTTTATATATTTAATAATAAAATATGGTCAAAGAAAGTGACGGTCTTTTCCAAATTTCATTCATGAATACTTGTGCTCGTAGGATGATCCTTATATAGAAAACTTTATGTTGTTACATTTATATATTTGTTTTCTTATATTCATTATTATTATATCTTCATAACATTGATAAGGTGCTCAGATATATTCTTACCTTAGTGTCATCCGAATTTGTTATTGGTGGAAAGCTAATAATCCTGCCTGCTGAGTCTTCCAAACACGGATACTTTGGTTTACCCTCAAGTAAGTATAGATATCTGGAAACAAAAATATACAAAATAGAAAAATGTATTACAAAAATAGATCTTAACTTTAATAAATAAAACACTACCTATATAACCATAACAAATTGGGGCAATAGCGCTCTTTTGTTTTTCTAAAAATCACACCTATAGAAAACATAAAGGTATAATTGATGTCTGTTTCCGATCATGGATATTGATATGTATTTATGTATTTTTAAGTAAGTATATCTTATTAAATATATCATTGTCTTGCACCCATAACACAGGCTATATGCTTAATTTGGGGCAACATAAATTGTGTCAATATTATTATTATAATACTATTTCGTTAAATAATAACTACGTTTTAATCACTATAATATACTGTAATTACACATACATAATACACTACATAAGTACACTTTGCTAAAAGGATGGCAACACTCCTGTAATTCCTCTGGTGTTGCAGAAGAATGTGGGACATTATTTCCCTCTTCCTCTTCTCGAATTATCATGTGTCATTTAATTTTGTATCAATTCATGAAATGAAATGTAAAATATAATGTTGTATCACAATACTTTGGTCCACTTGTTGACTTCTCCAATCCACCTACCACCTGAACTATAAGTGCACAAGTAAATCCTGGTTGGGTTGTTTCCAATATAAGTATATAAATCAAATGTATAATACATACTTGTGGATACCAGAGTAGACATTCCTTTTCTTTTCTTTTCTCAAAGCATCGGCTTCAGCAGTCAGCTGTTGGAACAACTGTTCACCAGTAAACTGTTTTGTTCTTGACAATGGTGTTAGTTTTAATTGAGACGGTGCTCTTGCAGTGTAGACCAAATCACCTTAAATATATTTACATATAATAGATAATATTGTAAATTGAGACATTAAAAACATAGGTCACAGAAAAACTTGACACTGTGCAGAAATATTTTTAAAATTGTTGATATTCTTTTTAATAACTTAAAAAAAAATATCAAAATTATTGAAAGGTATTTTGATGGAATTTTTTTAATAACATATTAAAAAATTGAAAACAATAACACATCATGCAGAGTCATCATAAATTAGATTTATACAATTTTAAAAGATGTTTGCTGGTAAAAGTTTTGAATCTTTCGCCTTGAATTGGGGGGGCAGCAGAAGAACCTAAACTCTTTTCGATTTATTTCAACAAAAAAAAATTTTTAAAAATTGTGTTTTTTCTGAAGTTAGTAAAGTAAAAGTTAACCATTAATGATTATTAAGTTTATACTTGATCTTTACAGAAACTATGTTTCGCCAAGTTTCACTAAATTATTGAGTTTTATTCACAAAAAATTTGCACAAAAACTACATATTTGCTCAGAAAAAGAAAATTAGTGTGACTGTGTCTATTGAACACCTCGGTTTATATAAATTTGTGGCGCAAGATTTAAAAACAGACTCCTAGACTGTATGCTTACTGAAACAATAGGGTGTTGGATACCTTTTTATATTATAAACAGATATGCCGCGTTATAGGAAAATATGTTACAAGTTAAGTCCGTATATTGTGTTTTACTGTTTTATTAAGGGTCTTAATACACAAATTTAATTAATAATTAAATTTTATAATAACACAATTGACCCATGTGCTATCTATTACCGGTACAAAGCAAATTGCACCATACAGAAATATGTATGTGGGAAATCCCCGCATTATGTCGGGGCCTGACCATGTTATAGGAGTAATAGGGAGGCTTACTCTATAATTGAAATCAGAAACAATTCTTCAATATATCCTACTCGAGACAATTTAAAAAGGCCAATATGATGCTAAAGGCTAAAATTTAATTAAGAGGTACAAGCTTAGAGTATGTGGTTGAATATGAATATCTAGGCCAGACAATATCCCCAACTGACCAAATGGACAAAGAGATCAATAAAAGGTTTGGTAACTCTTGGAAACGCTACTGGTCATTGGAAGAAATCATAGAACTAGAAAAAGGCAAGATTTTAAACACCTGCATAACACCATGTATGTCCTATGGATGCAGAGGAGCCTATTGGAATAAAATTAAGAAGCCCAGGAGAGTGTACTGGAAGGTCTTAGAGTAGGCCTATGTCAGTGGAAAAGCTAGAAGTAATTAAAAAATAGAGGAAATACAATTAAACATTTTAATACATCTAATATCTAGCAATAAAGGCTATCTTTATCTTAATATGATATTGGTACATCCAAATACTAACCTGGTGGTATTTTCTGCATGTCGTGTGTGGCTATTGTTGCAACATTCCTTTTATCACACACTGTATCATGTAGTTTTGTTTGCATCTGAATAAACTTCTTAAAAGAAGCCTCACTGAACTTTAAATTATTTATAACACAGCATAAGATAAATGGCCTGATATTCCACACTTCACTCTCCATTATCTTCACTTTCATTAGATCATCATCAACATGTAAAATCTTCAATGTGTGGCAAAGTTCTTCGACATCATCACCAGGAAGCGGTTCGTCTTGTTTTTTATTCTTTTTTCCTTTTGATTTGCCTGTTGGTTGGGTGGCATCAGATTTTGGACAGTGTTCTCTTATATAATCTATGACTTGCTTTGTTCTGCATTGGTCAACTAGCTTCATCAATCGTTTATCCGATAACTTGTTGCCTTTCAAGTTTAACTCTGGAATATAAATACTTAAATACTAAAGTGCAGTGTTTGAATATAATTCTAGAATTAAATGTTAGCGGCCTTACAAATAAACTTGGCACAAGGCATTTATTTTCTCAAAATTGATTCCTCTAGAATTCTTTTTGATGACATTTCTAATAACGCACTCTGAGAGAGAAGAAGCAAGAAACTCTCCCAGCATTCTTTGTTTGCGCTCGTTTCAATAAAAATATACAATATTGTACAGTCATTTCTATCGCTATAAAATAATTACAATCTAGTCCCATAACATTATAACTGAAAATAAGATAAGAATATGCAAAATATTAACTATATCGCTGACAATGCTGTCAATACAATGATAATTCTGAAGTTTTCAGAATGTCAAGCAATCTTGCAAACAGGGGAAAAGTTATATGTTCAAATGAACCAATTGTAAGCAGTCTATTAGAAAACATTTTGCATATTCTTAGATAAAAATAATATGCCAATTTTATTTGTAAGGCCTATCTGTTGGTAAAAATTGTTTTTTATTAGTTTGTTTATAAATATAGCTGTAATATTTTAACTTACACAATTATTACCAATATATTATTCTCAGATGGACCTGACAATCGCAAAAACCAAATCACCTTCAAAATGATGTAGAAATTATTCTTTGTTAAATATTTCTTATTAGAATTATTTCATACATTGTTGAGATACAGTGTTCCAACACCTAGGTAAGTGATAATTTACAAATGGCAAAACTTATACAGATAAACATATTTCAAATGGATTAAATGATATTATACAAATTAAATTTTGTAACCAAAATTTATCAATGATGCGGGACTGGAACCCAAAACCTATCGGTTTCTGTCTGAGCACTTTTTCCAAAAGAGCCAAACGAGCACATATTTTATAGAATAAATAGAAAGCTACAATATGAAAGTATATAGTATGTAATGCTTTTTTGTTTTAAATAAATACTGAATAATAATACTACAAAGAATCTGTCAAAATGCTAGGCAACATGGCATTCTTCCTCATAAAAACAGCCAGAGAACATAATGAATAATTACAGTCAGTAGATGATTAACAAAAAGTGTAGTCATAAAAGAAGAAGCAAAATATTTTTTAACAAAGAGTAATCAAATACCTTTCAATTTTGCCATAGAAGCTAATTCTCCAGGTATGATCTTAATTTGGTT
Organism: Leptidea sinapis; assembly: GCF_905404315.1. Classification (NCBI taxonomy): domain Eukaryota; kingdom Metazoa; phylum Arthropoda; class Insecta; order Lepidoptera; family Pieridae; genus Leptidea; species Leptidea sinapis. The sequence continues at coordinate 3,172,420 of NC_066277.1, forward strand.
TTCACCAATATCAAAATTCTTCAAAGATGGCAAACTGCTGGCAATTGTAGCTGGTATTTCTTCAATCAGATTCCCCTTAATTTTAAGGTCTGTTAAATGCGGTAAACTAGCGTTTTGAGTGTCCGGAAACTTCAATAATTTGTTGTTTGAAACATCAAAACTAATAAGATTTGGTAATTCACCAATTGCAGGTATCTCAACTATTTGATTTGAACTGAAGTTGATACTTGTTAATTCTTTCAATTTATTTAAGCTCTCTGGAATACTAGTTATTTGATTTCTAGATATATCAAGCACTTTTAATTTCGGTAATAAGGTTATGTTTTCGTTAAAAACTGTCAGCTTATTTCCGTATAAAAGAAGAGATTGTAGATTTACTAGCTGTTTGATTTCATCAGGAATAATCTCGAGACAAGTTTCACTTATATTTAAAAGATTTATATTGGTTAATTTGAATACATTTTTGTCTAAACCTTCCTCGGAAATGCGCTTCGAGATAGCAGCGCCGGATAATTTTATTTCATGCCTGTTTTCCGACTTTGCCGTCGAAATTTCCGGCCACAAACTCATCTTTTTGTACTTTATTTAGTATATTTGATGTCTACAAATAATTCACACGAAGTTTCGACTAAAATATTATTTATAAACGAATTTATTACTGCAACAGCAAACTGAAAAGAAAAAATTTGTTAATTTGAAATTACAAAAAAGTGACTCACGTAACCTGTCAAACCTATGTCAAACGGTAACTTGAGCTGATACATCAAAATAATGGATGTGACTTAATATATACAATAACATATAAAATCTAAATATTTTCAGTGCCCGCTAGAAAATTTTAGTTTTTAAATGGTTCAGATTAGCCTTTAACGCGTTAGCAGTCCCCATAAAAGCGTTCTGAAACACGCCATAAGTCCATATCAGATACCTATCATATATTTTGGCCCCGCACATCGCTATCCGCCAGACACATTATGATAGAACTATTATACGACTAAGTTCTATGACGATTGTGTTGTTTTATATGCCAAGAAACAGCAACTATTATAACTTGGTAGCATTATACACAATAACATACGTTTTAAAATTTGTATTTACCGTAAACCGCTTGTAAACTAAGTGTGATAGGAAATGTTGTAGAAACCAAAGCGTGGTTTGAAGTATTGTTCTATTTTTACACCACAAAACAGAACTATTCGGCACATCCTGTGTTTTAATTCCAAAAGAACGCACATAAAAATTCAAACGCCATTTTGTTAGTATAGGTCACTTGATCACTACGCAGTTCAAGGCGAAACCTTAGCCGCCAAGTTATTGTTGGTCTATTCTTTTTAAATTTCTTTGCATTGTAAGTAAACAACCAAATGGTAGATACTGTAGAGCTTGGTATGAAAACATCCACACCCTATACAATCACAAGGATAATATATTTCACCTTATGCTGGGTCCACATAATATAACGAATTTGGCGAAAGAAAGCTATGGAAGAAAAAGAGCATGTGGACCAGATCCTTGAACGATTGTCAAGGTACGGTTAACGAGTAAGACAGGTAAAACTGCAAGAAAAATCAATTTAATGAATGCTTAAGATACATGATAATAGATTACACCAAATAAAACAACTACATTTCTTGTTTAATCATATAATTATAATATTGCACCAGTACATCCGTAAGTAGATATTTATATTCTATGAATGTTACCAAAGCATAATATGTTTGCCAATTTAATTGAATCCTGATGAACTGTTAATAAATTCCGATCCTTCCAAATTTGAGAAATTCCGCAAGAACGGTATATAATCAGCATAATTCCAATCAAAATTGATCCCAGTCACTTCAGTGAGCCAATCATGGTAGTATCCTGGGCGAACATAAGCTGGAAAATATAATTCATATTATATTTAAAACAACATTATAATAATATCATAACATAACCTAAAATATTTGGAACAGTGACTGCCGTCCATTGTCATGTTTTTGAAGTGTTTGCCTATTTCTACCTGCGGACTGTCCCATTATCAATGTGCGGGCTAATATTTACCTACTCTAAGTCTGTAGGACATCAAAATTCCAAATAAAAGATACACCAAAGTACATAACGCCGCTTTTGATTCCATAAATTGTTCGTATAATTCATTGGCATGCGGGCAGCCTTTATGCATTATTTCATAATAAAAGTGTTTTATGGCAAATAGGCTTGACCTAAGTCTATGGCTTGCAAATCTAACGAACACAGAGTATTTAAAATAATATCGGTCTAGAGCTTAGACTTTACTAATAAACGTATAGAAATATTTGTGATAAACCCTGGTGTACCTGTTCGGAAATCAGAAATGCGTGAATTTTTAAATGTTAGAAAGCGCCAGTTTTGGATAAGATTAATATATTATGTCGGTAGTCGGTACCTATAGGGTCAGCAACGCTCCTGTGATGCCTCTTGTTTGGGGGGAGTGTAAGCGGCGGTGGTGAATCAGGTAACCCGTATGCTCATTTTTCCTCCTCTTCCATAAAAAGAAGAGAAATAAATATTGTGGTGTAATGACCTTACCTTCTGGTTCGAAAGACCTGCAACCCATAAAATGACCGAAACTAACGACACCGAACAATGTGGGTTTGCGGTCAATATCCTCGTATACCAGAGGTCCGCCGCTGTCACCCTGAAATAAGTGTAAATAATTTGTAACTCAAAATGCTACCCATAAAAGTCACGACGCTCTAAGCCCTTAGCAATCGAAACAAAATACGTAAGTATCCATGCCTACTCTGTGGTAATAGTTGAGCCTGTTGAGAGTGGGTCTTTAAAAAAACTTTAAACCTTACTGAAATTATTACCTATGCTGTTTTTAAAAATGTTTTGGGATAAATCATATATCAATCAAATCAATCAAAATCAGTTTATTCAAGTAGGTCACGAAAATGACACTTATGAATGTCAAAAAAAAATAAATTTTCTTATAGAATCTACCGCTGCTTCGTAAAGGGTTGAGCTAATGAGAAGAAGTAGCAAGAAACTCATTGCCACTCTTTTATATCAAGATTTATAGATCATTTCAATTACAATATAATATGTGAAATGTAAAATGATGCAACAAAACACTCAAACGTCAAATAGTCAATGTCTTACACGAGTAAGTCAAAAAATAATTGTAAATTAATACAAAAGTTATTGAGTACAGTAGCTGCATCATCCACATACACCATAAATCAATAAAGGTATTCTGTAAGCATTTTATAAGCGATTATAAATAAATAAACATGTATATATCCATACATATACATTGATTATATACACAATAACTTTTAAGAATCTGAAACCGAGTCCCCGGCAACAGGATCACCCCGCCACCACAAGCAGCGCCCGTGACGCATGAGCCAGCCATCGCCTCCCTCAACCATATTTTAGGGAAGGGGACGACCCATCCCATGTCGCCACCACAAGCAGTGACATTTAAGCGAGCATGATGAAACCTGTTACGAGAACTCAGCAAACAACAATAAAATAATCCTAATACATCCATATAATCCTACATATCATGCAATACTCACCAAATATCGTATTCATATCAGACCGAATACGCCCTAGTTCAGTTTGATAAATCAAATCATAACCATTTAATATTATAAATAACGTAATGACATCATAGTGATTGTATTATCTAATTTATCAATTTACTATAACGTGATCCACAATATTCTTAAAAAATCTAAGTAAATCGTATCACGTGCACCCAGCCCATTTCAACCCTGGAGGTTTTTACCCTAATCATTGATAAAATAGTTTTTAAAAATATGATTGGCAGCTACAGTATCCGTAGACTTGCGGCCCGTACCACTAAATAAAAAAATGATAATTCTGACGTTTTCATGACCATTGATTCGCATCAATGGTCATGAAAAAACTGTAGTTTTCCGAATGTCAAGCATCCTTGCAAATAAACGCGGCAAACGTCATACGTCCGAACAAAGAGTATAATAATATATAGGGAAAAGAGAGCCCTCTCTACGCATTATGAGCTGTCTATTTGAAAACTAGCGGCATCTGGTGATTGGCCCCGAAAATAACTATATATAAGCTTGAAATTATAAAATTCATTTTTAATGTTGTGACGCAATTAAATAACTAAGTCTACTTTTTAATGTAGGTATTGCAATTTTTGTTTTAATAAATGTTGAAATTGCGCGTAGAGTTAGTTATTTAATTTTGTCACAACATAGAACATAGAGGATAGATTTAGTAGTATAAATATGTAAAATGGAACACGAGAGCTACATACATGCGCAAACGCTAGAAGTAGCCGCCATTTTATGACAGTGGGCAGTGACACAACTAAAGGAAAGTTGAAAGGTTTCAAAGCGAGTGACAACTTACAAAGCTTTCATTTTCGGGCCAACTAACAGATGGCACTACAGTCTTCTGAAAACGTCACTTTAAGGCGTCTGTCCCACCCCTGCGTCCGAATAAACCAATCATAAGCAAAACGTCTGTAAACGTTTTGCATATTCTTGGTTTATTCTAATTTACAACTTTATACCAAGATTATTTGTAAGGCCGTTATTACGTCTTGTTAGCGTTTATACTTTATACATACATTGCACGATCCTTGTGATGTGTCATTATAGAATTGTGCGCACAGTGTCGTGTCTCGTTGGAGGGAAGTAGACCTCGGAAAATGTTGACGACATTGCTCGTATCGAATACCACGAACGTAAACAAAACGTAGGACGTCAGATTGTTCACCACCTGAAATATCAAGATAATTTGGTTTATTGTAAAGTAATCTTCCCCAATTTATCATCGCAAATTGTATGTTATTTGCGAACATGTTACATTACTTTTCATCAATGTTCTAAAATAGATACCTACTTTGATTTGGGATCTCATATAAGCTTAATAAGGCTCATAAATTAAGAAAGAATTTTTACAACATTTAAAACTTTACTAATAGCAATAAGGCCCAAAGCTTGTACTATATATTGTTTGCCCACAGCCAAATTGGAAGAGTCTTTCGATTACTATTGTACGAGTATATGTGTTTATACTGAAGACATTTTAAATAATAAATTTCTCTTTGAAATTAAAAGATTAAGTATACGTAAACGTAAAGTTTTTCCGTAACCAATCCTTTCTTAAAAAGTGATTTCAATATCTAATTAAATAATCAAATTGTTCAATTATGTTCATTCAAACATGGGCATAATGCACTTAAAAGTAACGAAAAATAAAGTAAAGCATAATTGAAAACGGTCTTTAAAATATGAAATCTCATAAAAAATTCTGTATTATTTTGTTATATCTCAAAGGGTTAAGGCAGCGTTTTCGTTGAAAGGTCCCAGACGGTTTTTTTCCGACACCCCCAACAAATATCGTTTTATTTTAGCCAATGTATACAAAAATTTAATAAATTATACCTATAGTAAAACCTTCACCGAGAATCACGCTATCCTTTGGTGAACAACAGCATGAAAATCGGTGCAGTAGTTTTTGAGTTTATCGCGATCAGACAGACGCGGCGGAGGACTTAGTTGTATAATATGTTATGATTGTAAATTAAGTATTTATTAGTCAAACAAAACAAATCGTATAACTATATTTACAATACTACGACTACATTAAATTAAAACTATCATTACGTGGAAGCGTACCAAGAATACTGGCAACATTACCGCGTTGGATAGCAAGGCTGATCCGTTGACCAGAATAGCTGCCAGCGCTTGGGTTTCCAGTAGCCTTATTGAGGCGCGAAGATAGTATTTTGAACATTCTCCGCGCCTCTGCGCTCCACGGGCCAAGTGTCTCGACACCAAACGGCACAAATATGTATGACTCACTGAGACCAACATATTTGCGACGCTTGCTGTCTTCGGCAGTCGAAGCAGCAGCCCCAGCACCAACTGACGTAACTTGAACATGAGAAGAAGCCAGAGTGTCGACGCAAGTAGCGTCCCACACAAGCGCCCATCCCCGTGCCCAAGCCACCAGCGTCATTCCATCAGGACGCTTGCCATCGCGGCGGGTAATACCATTTGGCTCTAAAACAGCTGGTATATTAAGAGCGGCAAATGCCCTGCGGATGACTTCATTAATGCTGGCGTGACGACTGATACGGCCTGCTAATTTTAGGCAGGATAACCCGTGACGTCCAAGACCTGAACGCCACATCTACATTGATGTGGTTCATTCAGTTTTATACCTAGCCGGAGTGATACGTATATTGACAATGTCATATTGTCAAGTAGCGTTCCAATCGGCGCAGAAGGCAAGCCTTGTAACCAAAAGCCCGACTCATTTTGTGTCACGGCCAAAATACGAGCACGCTCTGTTATGTCAGTAGATGAGATCAAAAGATCATCAAAGGCTGACTTACAAAGAAGTGCGTCCCATGCTTTTTGACACTTTAAATCGTCGTGAAAATTTTGGATGTTTGCAATATTTAGCCAAGCATTGTTAGCTTCGTTCAAATACACAATCTCCGAGTTACCTGGTACATGATTTACAATTCTAGTAACCAAAGGCTGCGCACCATGAACTGAAGATAGAAATGCTGGTAAGGCCACGCCCGAAACTTTGCGAGTACCCAAACCGTATTGATAAAGAGGCTTGAGACCATGCACGATCTGTAAACGCGCAATTCAAAACGGTGTCTAAAATATTTTTAAGTGAAATATCAATCACATCAAGTAAATTTGGAAATTTCCATAACGGGCTAGACCTTAAGAGGTACGTAAATTTTGGAACAAATAAACAAGACCGAATAATAGTTAAGGCCATATGAGAATTAATTTTCAATCATCTGTCCGAAACGTTATTAAATTTCTTAATGTGATCGTTTAAGATCGTTGGAATTGAAACAGGAAATAATGGAGCTCCAAGAAGGTGATGTGATTTCTTATCCAAAACTGTAATATTGGGGGCCAGAACATTAAATTTATTGGTAGTATCAACCCGGTCTGAAATTTGGAAATTTTCCCCGAAAAAAAGCTCGCATTTCGAAAAATTTAACTCAAGGCCGATTGAGCTAAATCTTTCTATTACAACTTTCAAATCATCTAAAACAAACTTCACCACCCAAAGTACCATCATCCAAGTACCAAACATTAAATTTTGATTTTAGTTTTTTTATGGCGGAATGAATGGCAAGGCTAAATATTGCTGGGCCAAGAGGGTCGCCTTGCTGACAGCCAACGGAAGACCAAATATTATGATTTTTGAATAATAATTTGGATGGTTTACTATAACATTGCCAAATATAATGATAGATTGAAGGAATTGAATTTTTAACTTCTCTCAGCAGAGCTCCCCTATCAACAGAGTCAAGCATTTTTGCTCTCCAAAAAAGTTCGCGCAGCGTGGACTGCAGCTTCGCAACCACTTTTGCAGCCGAAACCCAACTGAGTTGGAATTAATTTAGTTGACAGTAAAGGAGAAATATGTTTACAACAAATTTTAGAAACAAGGCGTCGAAATGTGCAGCCCACGGGTATAGGAGGAATACCACCATCTTTTTTCTTAAGAGCACATATATTCGCACTATATATAATTTCGGTAATTTCGCTATAAAATTTTCCAGAAAGCATGAGATTTACTAAGAGAACAATGTCCCCAAGCAAGCTCTACCCGCATCCCCCGTGGAAGGACATACCAGATTTCTAAGATGCTGGGGAGTCGGGGCCGCGGGCAGAACCAGTCTTAAAGGACATTATTGCTTTTAGTACATCACCATCATTAGCCCGTAGATGATTATCGAAAAAAAAAATTGGTTCGGGAATAACACAATTAGCATCTGGTGATGGGTGTTTACTTTGTAAAGCCAAAAGAGTTTCATTTGAGTCGGGTGCCAGAATATCATTTGAAAAAAGTATAGATGCAGCACCTTTCACGTCACCGTCATTAACTTTCTGTTCTTCTTTTCGAAAAAGGTTGAATTTTGAAATTTGTTTACTATTTAAAATATTGCCAAAGATATTTGGGTCAGAACAATTTGATTTTATTTTCTGTGTGAGTGAACTGTGGTCATCTTTTTTAGCATGTCAAGTTGAATATGCGAACATGAACAAATGCTTTAAACCCAACTATCTTTAAATAAATAAATAAATATCTTGTAAATAAATATTATATAAACGATCAATTGAAACATCTTACCATTCCACCAGTCATCGACCCATCCAAAACCACTGACCATCAGCCTGAGCCCTGCACCCCAAGTCTTCTGCTGACTGCTCTGAATACGACAAGGCTGGATGTTGGCTTCAAACAAAATCGTCGAAAGATTAATTTAAAGCCAAAAATGTTTAAATGGCACACACAGTACAAAAGGATGGGCCCTTAGATTAAGGATTGGTCTCCGCTGCGCTCCAACTAGATACCGCCCGCGTAGTCGCAAAGAGCGGCAACTACTATGTTCTGTTAAACTTTGCTAATATGTAATTGAAACTAAAATGCCTGTAAAACTTTGTACAAATAATGCCACAAGAAATAAGAAAGACAATGAAATCAGATATCATCGGTATTTCGTTTTTTATTAATTTCAATGTAAAATAACACGAAGCGTAGGATGTTACAAAATTTGAAAGATGCCATTGAGTGTCAAGATGCCACGTACACAAGCATCTTAGTTGCCGTAAAAAAATCTATTGTTTTTAAGTAGTGTGGTATCTAGTTGGAGCGCAGCGGAGATCAATCCTTAATCTAAGGGATGGGCCCCTTAGAACCATAACTGAGTCGGAGCCGTGCGTCAACGATATTTGAACGACAAGCTTGCTCGAATTTTAACAATTCTATGAAATCTTATATATCTCCAGCCTAACGAAAATCTAGAAAAAAGCGATTATATAAAACGTGCAGTATACATTAACAGATGACGGCTATAATCTTGTAAAAAATGGAGACAGCTGAAATGCACTGCGTTATAAGCAACTGTTCGCTTTCAAACTTAGCCGGATTATACTTCGTCGCCTTATTGTAATTACTATTTCAAACTTATGTCAAATGACTGCACGTTTCATACTAATCTAAATTTCAATTTTTATCGCGCCTCTTATTACGTAGTATTTACATCCTCTTTGTTGTCGCTACTACTATTGAAAGGATTATCTATGCTTTATTTTAATGATATTCCTAGAATATTATAGTGTCAATAATCTGAAGCTGTTCCAATATACCCGATAAGTCATTCTTATCGCCTTATATTGGTACGCATGAATTGCAATTTCCATACTAACTTTATATCGCTGGTAAGCTATACGTCGTCCCATTGACAGACAACGTGCACAGATAAGGTGAGTTACCGTCGATAAGTTTATTGGGACAGAAAAGTCAACGATGGTTACGATTTTTATCTCAAGTAAGAGATAGACTGAATATTGGGAACGGCCGTTGTATGTACTATGTGCCCTGCCACTTCAGTTTCGCAATCATCTGGGCTATGTCGGTTACTTTGGTTCTCCTACGGATCTCCTCATTTCTGATTCGATGTATTTTTAGTATTTATATTATTCGAATACGCTATGATAGACTTCAATAAAATTCGCACTTACGTCCATAAGTAATATGTTGATCCAACCCAAGAAGAGCTATATCGTTCGGTTGAGTCCGTCGAAGTTCTTCGGAATCGAAAAGCGGATGAAAATATCTTCTAGTTGTTTCAACAATAACCTCAGGTTGATGGATATTTACTAAACCTAAGCGGACCACTATCGTTATTTGGCTGAAAATAATAGAAAAATAAATGAGAACTCAACTCTTCTAAGATGGCAAGAACATTATAATTTTTTTAAATATTTTTATGCTATTCATAATCAAAAATTCTTCAACGGTGGGCTGCTGCTCAAGATTCTTGAAAAACTCCAAAAATTCTGTGCGACACTACAATTGCGCTCGTCACTTTGTGACATAAGATTAACATCTTCTCATTTGCCCAGTAATTTCACTAGCTACGGCGCCCTTCAGACCGAAACACAATAATGCAGTGAACATTACTGCTTCACGGCAGAAATAGGCGCCGTTGTTTGGGTACCCCACCCATAATCTAGCTGGCAAAGGAGCCTTCCACTGGTAAGCTCCGAAATAAAATGTATTTTGTCAAAGATATCCTTACAAACTTACCCAGCAAGACAATGCCCTGCAGTTAGGATCCAGTTATGATGAATGAGGGTGCCCCCACATACATTGACAGCACCAGCCACGTTCACAGTACGTAAGCTGGCTTGGTACGGAATTTGCCCTTCCGTTGCCTCCCAGCCGGCTACAATACGACCCTGTGGTGCTAGAAAATATACCACTTTTTTAAAGTATACCCTTTACCTTTACTTGCAGGTTCTGCTTTGACCTCTTTACTTGTAGTCCTCGTGTAGGTAAGAATGTGCTTACGAAGTCTTGATGTAATTATAACATAAAAAAGAAGCACTTAAGTTAGAACCTAGGCATAAAAAGGCATTTATTTTCTCAAAATAGATTCCTTTAGAATTTTTTTTGATGTCATTTCTAATATACTAGATACTACTACCGCTTCGGAAATAAATGGCGCCCTGAGAGATAAGAAGCGGCGCAAGGAACTCTCCCAGCATTCTTTTATTGCGCTCTTTTCAACAAAAATATACAATATTGTACAGTCATTTCCATCGTTATAAAATGATCATAATCTAGTCCCAGGCTGTGGGATCACTTAGATATTCAGCTGTGGATGTGGTATAGTAGGATTTACGACAGAGCCATTTTAAGAAAAACATTAAATTTATTTATAGATAATGCCTGAACAGTGGTCGGGACTTAACATTTACCCTTAAAGCTATTATGTATCTCAAAAAGCCTACTAGAATTAGTTACAAGCAATCCCTTATTTCTAGTGTTATAATAATGATAATCACTATTAAGAGCAAAAAGGTGATAATTTTTGTGAACGTTTATTAAATTTTCATAAATGTTAGTAATTGATACGCCCTGCCCATTACAATGCAGCCCCTTAGGGTTCTTTAAAAATGCAATTATTCTGAGTGGCGCAACAATTTCGCTCATCTTGTTTGCCCAGTAATTTCACTAGCTACGGCGCCCTTCTGACCGAAATATAATAATGTTTACACGGCAGAAATAGGTGCCGTTGTGTACCCATAATCTAGCTGGTATTCTGTACAAAGGAGCCTCCCACTCCCCCCTAGTAAATTTGTACATACACACCACACCTCAACCAACGGCGATTGAACTTTTGTACAGTTAAATGTTATAAATCTGAAATCTAAGGTCAAACTTTTAAATACTCTTCGAAATACAAATAAGAAAGCTGAGAGTCCATACATATGTATGAAGGCCGGTGTTGTGTTGTTACACTATGATGGGTACGGGAGACTTCGATAATTTACATCAGCCGGAAGACGTCCACTGCTGGACAAAGGCCTCCCCCAAAGATTTCCACGACGATCGGTCCTGCGCTTGCCCTCATTCAACGTGTTCCGGCGATCCTAACCAAATCGTCGGTCCATCTTGTGGGGTGCCCAACCAACACTGCGTCTTCCGGTACGGTGTACAATGAAATTATTTATTTAACCTATTTTGTATTACATTATTGATTGTGTTATATATTAGTCTGAGCTTAAGCAATTTAAAAACATACGTGGAAGCTTGTAATTAGCATTTATTAATCAATTTGTTTTGTAAAATTTTGTAAAAATGGCTGTAAGTTTCCCAGATAAAATAAAATAAAATATTGCATACTATACTATTTCAGTGAGTCATACATCTTTGTGCCGTTTGGTGTCGAAACACTATGTCCGTGGGGCCCAGAGGCGCGGAGAATGTACAAAGTACCTACTATCTTCGGCCTATTTATATTCAGCTCCAACGTGGAAATGCTGCCAGTATTCTTGGTAAGCTACCCCGTAATGATAGTTTTGATTTTATGTAATCTTAGTATTGTAAATATAGTCATAAAATTTGTTTTGTTTGAATAAATTAGTACAAATACTGTACATCTACCAATTGGATGCTTCTTTGAAGACAATGCCAGCAAGGTACCAAGCAGCGCCTTTTCTATTCAGATTTTTTTTATTTAATTTTTAGAACACATACAGTCATAGATACTGTAAACAGTTACGTCCAAATAGTAACAAGGTATCTACCAACTTACCTTTACTTCTAATTGTCTCAATGAATGCTGTCTCATCATACTCTTCAATGACCGCTTGAGTCTGTAATATAAATAAAAGGGTTGATAAACGGCAAATTCATATTCAGTTATGTAGTGAATACACTGAAAAAGGCTGAAAGAGACCGAACAGACGCCTTTGAAATGTGGAGCTGGAGAAAAATGGTACAGATTCCTTGAACCGCTTTTCGCACCAACCTGTCTATTTTGAGAGAGCTTAATGTCAAAACTAGATTATCCACTAACACACACTTAATATGCCTTCGTGGGGTGCTGGAATTCGTCGGACATATTGCTCGTAAAGAGGGTCACATCTTGAACAGCTGATGGTGACAGGCAAGGTAGATGGCAAACGTCCCAGAGGACTTAGTCCCACGAGCTGGTTGGGCCAAATACGATCTTCTCCGGACATCAACTTCCACAAGGATCGCAGCATATGGAGATAAATTGTACGGGAGAAACTGATGCAGCGGAGGAGTCACGACCCTCAGTAATGAGGAAAATGACGCGAGGAGGAGGAAAAGGAAAATAACTTTTAAAAATTTGATGAAATGAGCTAACAGAACGCCAACAGCGTTTCATTGCAAACCTACATAACTATTTAAGTATCTACATAAAAACTTAAAAAAAGATTTATTAATAGAAACGAAATCTTAAACCCTTGTTTTAGAGCCTTGAGGGAAAATCTCGAGGTCTTAACGTAGGTACCTACTTCAGTAATATACAAAAAAAAACCAGAAGGTTTTAAACACAAGGTATCCAAATAAACTCATAATGCCCTTCTGTAGAACTGCATCTTTTAGTAGAAATTGTAACAGCATGTCTGTGAAAATATATAATAAATTGCCCAATGAATTGAAAGATTTACCTTTCAAAGTTTTTAAAAGAAGACTGCATCAGTGGTTAACAAATAAGTGCTTCTATAGTTTAAATGAATTTTTCAATACAAAATGAATAGTATAGAATTAATATACTTTTATGACACTGAATTTGTTAACATTAGACATAGGTACTAAATGAATTATTAGGTTATTTACGTCTCTTATTATAATATCTTTAAATTTAAATTTTATAAATATTAATGATAGCATTGTGAAATCCGACAAGTTTCAGTATAACAGTAGTGTTTAGACAATTTTGTAACATATTTTGCATTTCAATTGACGAAACATATTGGATTATCAATAATATTACGTTAACATCCAATGTTTCCTGTAAATAAAAATTCATTTCAGTAATTAATTAAAAAAATATAATCACCTGCGCAATCAAGAAAAACAGAGAACCAAACACAATAACTCTCATTTTGACTAGATAATTCGCACTAATACAAACAACTTAACATAATATAATTCTTATAATGCTATCAATAATCTGATATCACAGCGGTATTAGCTGCTTAATTAAATATCGTAATCTTGTATAAGAATTACTAACTCAGATAATACTGGCAAAATATTTAGTACAATCAGTATGAGGAAATATTTAGCTTAGATAATTTGCAAGTCAACGCATTACAAAATGCTAGGTTTATTATTTTAGTGTGCATGACAAACTACGTCTTACACTCGCGATATGTTAGTGTGCGTGCGTTGATGAATAGATAGATGAATCCTGCCGCCGAATTCCACGTTCTCATGACAACTCATAAATTAGGATATCAGCCCTGGATGTGCGGCGGTCCTCCACAGTGCGGTTTTCAAGGAGCTTTCTTCCACGTACTACAAAGCTGCGGAATGAGCTTCCTTGTGCGGTGTTTCCGAACGATACGACATGGGTACCTTCGTAAAACCGCCTACACCTTCCTTAAAAGCCGGCAACGCTCCTGTGATTCCTCTGGTGTTGGAAGTGATTGTGGGCGGCGGTGATCACTTAAAATCAGGTCAACCGTACGCTCGTTTGTCCTCCTTTTCCATAACATAAAAATAAATAGAGGCTAATCGTTCGCCGCTATTTTTCGACGTGCTCATAGCTGTCAAAGTCTATTAAGACGTACAAATTATGTAAGATATTTAGAATAAATTGCTCATAAATTTTATAGTAAGTACACCACACATATATATAAAAAAAAATCCGTTTATAAAAACCGACTTCAAAAACTGAAAATGATCAAATAACTAAAAATTAATTAATTTAATACACCTTTACCTTTAATATTAATAAAATTCTATTATTTATATGTGCTACCTTTTGATCGGTTTTAAGTCGGTGCCATTCATTCATTATTTATAAAAAAAAAATGTTTTATTAAAAAATGGCTCTGACGTAAACAAATTATAAAGGCATAAAAGGCATTTATTTTCTCAAAATTGATTCCTTTAGAATTCTTTTTGATGTCATTTCTTATACTACTAGATACTACTACCGCTTCGGAAACAAATGGCGCTCTAAGACAGAAGAAGCGGCGCAAGAAACTCTCCCAGCATTCTTTTTTTTGCGCTCTTTTCAATAAAAATATACAATATTGTATCGCTATAAAATAATCACAATCTAGTCCCAGGCTGTCCGATCATTTAGATATTCAGCAGTGGAGTAATAGGATTTACGACAGAGCCATTTTTTTATAAAACATTTAAATTTATTTATAGATAATGCGTGAACAGTGGCTGGGACTTTATTATAGAAGTGTATACATTTAGGAACCTAGGCGTAAAAAGGCATTTATTTTCTCAAAATAGATTCCTTTAGAATTCTTTTTAATGTCATTTCTAGTATATTAGACACTACTACCGCTTCGGAAATAAATCGCACTCTGAGAGAGAAGAAGCGGCGCAAGAAACTCTCCCTAAGCTCCGCTGCAGAGTAATACAGATTTACGAAAGAGCCATTTTTTTAAAAAACATTTAAATTTATTTATAGATAATGCCTGAACAGTGGCTGTGACTTTATTATAAAAGTGTATACACATATACCCTTAAAGCTATTATATATCTTATGAAGCATACTAGAATTAGTTACAAGCAATCCCTTATTTCTAGTGTTATAATATATAGTAATTTATTTTATATATGTTATAATATAAAGGAACACATTTTCAGAAAATAAATGCTTTTTATGCCTAATTCGTAAGTTTATCCGCGGTATAATTTTGCCATAAAGGACCGCCAAAGAGTTTTTGCGAATCAAAATCATTTTTGCTAAGTAACCTGGATTCGCATAAAATAGGATTACTTCAAGTTTTTTATATTTTTACCCATTTTTTAGTATTAACCCAAAAAGTGTTGTACCATTTTGGAATCCTGGATAAATGCGCCAACTTTTGATGGCACTTGCAAACTCAGATATTTTTTATGTCTAGCATTTAGAGCCACTTGCTACCGATAAAATCACGCCTGGTTTAGTGTATGTGACAAGATACGTTTTACACACGCGATTTGTATGTCGCTTCGTTAGTGTACGTGCATTGCTCAAAATAGAGGTTAACTGTTAACCTCAATTTTTTTCGATGTTTTTCACAGCAGTCACAGTCTATCTAGACGTATAATTCTTAGATAATTTATACGTCAAGATGAAAACAGACCAGGAAAATTAGTTTAGTGAGCGTGACAAGCTGCGTCTTACACTTGCGATTTGTAAGACACTTTGAGTTAGTGTGCGTGCATTGCTCAAAATAGAGGGTAAACAAACAAAAATCCGTTAAAAAATGGAGAAAATCTGCTTTTTTTATTTAATACCATAATATCTAAAGAACATGAGATGTATCTTTTTTCATATATTTCTGAAGTTGTTTACCATCTAGCCTTGGGACATGTCAAATGAACCACAGTTCTGCTATTCGTGGATTAATTCGAAAAAAGAATAATAAAACAATAATTATTTCAAATAACAATTTATTAAAACAATAATGTACTTATAAAAGTACAAATTGTTTTCATCTTAGGTACAAAATATCACATCATTTCATTTAATTCATCTTACACTAACATTAAGTAGGCACTTGTAATATTGACAACAGTATGAGCGCTTTCGCACTAGTCCGATCCGAATCCGATCCGAACCCGTGAAATAAGGTCCGGTGTAGTCTACGGTTGACGGAAAGAAATACGGATGACAAAGCCGGATCTAGTGAGTAAACTACCATAGAAATAGTTCTACGACTACTACGGACGGTGTTTTACGGATTTTGAAAACGCCCAAAACGATTTGTAATTTCTTTTGTAAACACTAAACGTATTTTAACCCAACTATCTCTCGAGTCACGAATATGTTTGCCGTTATCGCACATGGCACGAATCTGCTTTTTTTTTAAATAAAAATAAGGGACGAGACGAGCAGGACGTTGAGTTGATGGTAATTGATAAGCCCTGCCCATTACAATGCAGTACCGCTCAGGGTTATTGAAAAATGCGCCTATTTCTACCATGAAGCAGTGTGTAAGCATTACTGTGTTTCGGTCTGAAAGGCGCCGTAGCTAGTGAAATTATTGGGCAAATGAGACTTAACATCTTATGTCTCAAGGAGACAAGGAGACGGCATTTGTAGTGCTGCTCAGAATACTTGGGGTTTTTCAAGAATCCTAAGCGGCACTGCATTGTAATGGGCAGGGCGTATTAATTACCATCAGCTGAACGTCCTGCTCGTTTCGTCCCTCATTTTCATAAAAAAAACCCAAAAAGTCTGAGCGGCACTACAATTGCGCTCGTCACCTTGAGACATAAGATGTGAAGTCTCATTTGCTCAGTAATTTCACTAGCTACGGCGCCCTTCAGATCGAAACACAATAATGCTTACACATTACTGCTTCACGGCAGAAATAGGCGCCGTTGTGGTACCCATAATCCAGCCGGCATCCGGCAAAGACAGATTTTAACTTCGAGCTTTAGTTAGGCTGATCGTCGTTGACAGCAAAATTATCTTTTCCTAGAGTCGGGTTTGCATGCTATACTGATGTTATATAAACATACATAATAAACACATGTTTTTTTATATTTTTCATCCGCACTGATTTATTACAAACTAGGTGACCCGACAGACGTTGTTCTGTACATAATAAATAAAATAATGTTTTTATATTAATTCGTCAATAATATATCATAACATCAAAAATTACTTCGTAAAATATGCACCCTGCTGTCGTAATGAAATTGTTTCACGGCAGAACTGTCAAACCGTGCGTCAATAAATTCTCTCATAGAAATTATGTATGGACACATCAAAGCAAAAACAAATTTGTTGTTTTTATTTAATTTAGCAGCATTTTCCTATTTATTCACCTTTTAAACCTTCTCTGGACTTCCACAAATAATTCAAGACCAAAATTAGCCAAATCGGTCCAGCCGTTCTCGAGACTAAGGGACAGCAATTCATTTTTATATATATAGATAGGTACTTAAACCTTGCGCTTCCCATATACATCCCTTATACAGCTGATTCACATATGCGTGTTGTATACCGACACTATGCATTATCGAATAGGTTTCTCACGAGTGCGTAAGTATTTGAATAAATTTATTATTAAATTATTAAAAAAAATAAGTAGGTATTCAATTATAATTTTTAAATAACTAGTTATGATGACATTTATAATATAAAAACCTATATTATATTACACTGTGTTTATAATAGGAACAAATCTTATTGTACTCTAAATCTAAATCTCATTATTTCACAGTTATCTTGAAGTAAATATGCAAATTTAATAAATATCTGAACGTTTGCGATTCCAAAAAGAGAAGTTATTTTGTTGGCACGAATAGGTACTCGTCGTGGTGAAAGTGGTGGGCAAAGTTCTTCAAGAAGTACAAAATCTATTGGCTTTTTAAGTACAATTTTTTTTTATTAAGTACAACATTTTTATCATGCAAAAAAACTGTCACGAAAGTTCGAAAAACTTGATATTTTTTTTATGGAATAGGAGGACAAACGAGCGTACGGGTCACCTGTTGTTAAGTGATCACCGCCGCCCACAATCTCTTGCAACTTCACAGGAGTGTTGCCGGCCTTTAAGGAAGGTGTACACGCTTTTTGTGAAGGTACCCATGTCGTATCGTCCCGGAAACACCGCACAAGGAAGTTCATTCCACAGCTTTGTGGTACGTGGAAGAAAGCTCCTTGAAAACCGCACTGTGGAGGACCGCCACACATCCAGATGGTGGGGATGATATCCTAACTTGTGGCGTGTCGTGCGAAGGTGGAATGATGAAGTTATAGTGAATTGCGTTAGGTATGTATAGCACATAACGAACAGAAAATATGGTACTTGTGTACCGTGGTGAATAGTGTGTCGAAGAGACATGACAAACTTGAGGGAGACATATCGCAAGACGAGTGTGGAGACATTACTCACGGGCTGTCAGCCGTGGTTTCATAAATAAATTCTTTCTCGAATTTCCATCTTAAAAAATTAGACCCAAGGCGGTTTTAGAGGTTCTGATCTTATTTTGAGTGCCCGCTTAGGAGTGTTTTTTCTCATTCTGTCTTAGGTCAATAGAAGAAGACAGAGTGAGATTTAGTAATGCTTTAAGTTAGCAGACTATTGTGAATAAGGGGGTAAGTCTTTTTTTAATCCTGTTCCAAAATTCACTTGACATTTACATTTTCGTTGTTTGACATTAATATGATTGTAACTAAGTACAACTTTCTATGGTTATATCTATTGTTCCGAAACGAAATCCTTCCGCAGTATTCGGATCCGAAATTTTTTTTTATGACAATAAGGGACGAGACGAGTAGGATGTTCAGCTGATGGCAATTGATACGCCCTGCCCATAACAATGCAGTGCCGCTCTGGATTCTTGAAAAGTTCTGAGCGGCACTACAATTGCGTTCGTCACCTTGAGACAGAAGATGTTTAGTCTACTAGCTACGGCGCCTTTCAAGCCGAAACACATTAATGTTTACACATTACTGCTTTACGGCAGAAATAGGCGCCGTACGTAGGTAATAGGATTTAATTCGAAGTTCTGTCTTTCGTGTCGGACCGAAACATCAGCTTTCGATTTTGGTAATAGACCTCCTCGAGCGTATTTTACATACGTCATTTGTAAACAAAACGACTTATGTTAAGATCAGAGGTTGAGCAGCAATGTTTGCAAATCCCTACTAATATTATAAATGTGAATGTAAGTTTGTTGGTTACGCTTTCACGCCTAAACCACCGAATCGATTTTAATAAAATTTAGTACAGAGATTACCTTTTATTGCAAAAAAAATAATTGAGGGGCTGAAATAGGGGATTGCAGTCTGTATGGAAATTCGTCACTATCGAAGATAAAACCATGATCTTTGTATGTAGACACTTATAAGAAATAACTTATAAACATTTATTCGAGCATAGATGAAATAGGAGATTAAAGTTTACAGAGAAATACTATTAATGAGACTGTCCACAATGACAAGGGATATACGCTGTATATATTCATATAATATATATATATGAAGACCGCTGCCAGCAGCGGAAACAGCAGTTTGTAAGTGGATTATTCGAAAATTATCCTCAAAGATAAAAAGTTAGTATTTCAATAAATACCTCAAGTATAAGTATAAAACTCTAAAAAAAAATTATTGAAGTAGGCGTTACTTTGCGGAAATCCATAATTATACAAATGATTTAAGTTTTCTTTAGTGTTAATTCCGCCAATATTTGTTTTAAACAATTCGACACGTGTTTCGCCTCTACGCGAGGCATCCTCGGGACGTGTTGTCTCGCCAAAATCTCATCAAATCATCTCATCAAAATCAAAGTCTCGTGCCAGCGGAATTAACACTAAAGAAAACTTAAATCATTTGTATGTATAAAACTCTATAACTCGACAAATTGTTTGGTAACAATCCCATAGTTAGCGATTATGACCCAATTAAAAAGAGGAAAACAATGTAATGCGGTATTTATTACTTACACAAATTAAATTTGAAAACAAAATTTATAGAATTCCGCGCGAGCGCTCTTCCACTGAGCCAATCGTTCGAGTGATGTAAAGTTCATAAATCTTGATGTCTTGTTCAACTCTCAGGTTGTGGCTTCATCTACAAGATCTACTTTAGAGTTGATAACCTGCTCAACCCCAATATTTGCATATTCGGAAATTGACTTGAGATGTCGCTCTTTCCAAATCTAAACAAACTCGAACGGTTGGCTCAGTGGAAGAGTACCGCATCGTTCATAAAATTTGTCGTTAAATTTAATTGGTGTAATTAATCCCAGAAGTGAGGGTTATCACTTTGAAACATTACAAATTGTATTTATTACTTCCACACACGGTAGAAGCATCTAGAACTAACATGCCAATATAATATATTTTTTTGATCTGCTGTAAAAGCTCATAGCTACAGCCTTTTAATATATTTCATTGTACATTCCTTAGATAATTTATACGTCTAGACGTAACTTACAGCTAGTGTGCGAAAATAGAGGTCAACAGTTCACCTCTATTTTTTTTCGACATCTTTTGAGTCTAGATGTAAAAATTATCTATGGTATGTTCTAAATAAACATATTGATTGCACATTTACATAAATCTCATAAAAAAATCACGAGGTAATCGCTATTGCTGTCTCCTTTTTAGCGTCTAACAGTTTGAAGTACACTACAGCATCATGCACGGTAGGGAATGTGTCCAGTTGAAGTTGTTCTGTTTCCAATGAGTTGTATGTTTCAATCATCTCTAGCACGGGACCTGAACACAAAAAAATTGTTCGAAACGATATAATATTATTCATATCCTAAGATTAAGGATTGGTCTCCACTGCGCTCCAACTAGATACCGCACTGTCTAAGAACAATAGCTTTTTTATTACGGCAACAATTAGATGCTTGTGTGCGTGGCATCTTGACACTCAATGGCATCTTTCAAATTTTGTAACATACGCTTCGTGTTATTATATTTACAAAGTTTTACTACGCAACCTGGCATTTTAGTTTCAATTATTAGCAAAGTTTAACAGAAAATGTGGCACGTGAAAGTCACACATTCTTCGAGACTGGCTCGAGAACGCCCAGTTGGGCGTAGTATTAGTTGCCGCACTTTGCGACTACGCCTGCGGTATCTAGTTGAAGCACAGCGGAGACCAATCCTTAATCTAAGTTTATTTCTTTGATAATTTTTTGGTCTCGATAGAGCTTCATGCAGCTAGACAACCGATAAAAAAACAGGCCAGGTTTATTTCTTTAGTGTCCGTGACAAGCTACGTCTTAACACTCGCGATATGTAAGACTCTTTTTGTATTTATATGTCAAGATGTCACGCACACAAGGATCTAATAGTTGCCCTAATAAAAAAGCTATTGTTCTTAGGTAGTGCGGTATCTAGTTGGAACGCTGCGGAGATCAATCCTTAATGTAAGTACACCGTATTTAAAAAAAAAGGTGTGTATGTCAGCTACCACACACGACTGGAGTTTACTGCTCAAGAACGATTGTCTTTGAACAGGTACTAAACAAAATCAAGTCCAATGGAGTCGGTTACAAACAGACATACAGCAGAAGCTAATAAAAACGTAATAATTAATCATTAACGCTCAAAATATGTCAGGAAATGCCCAAACACAACTCCTGTTAAAAGCGGAACTCAACTTTTAAAAGGTCCTTCAAGGAAGTTACATTTTGGCACACCCTGATAGGTATACTATACTACATATTATACTGCTACACACAAGTATATATATATATATATATATATATATACACACACACACACACATGAAAAGTGAAAGGTGCGCAAGAAATGATGCGCACCAAAAACGTTACTATCCCATTTGATGTGTAGGTTTTACTCTCCATATTTTTCTCATACCTTATATGAAAATCGATTCTTAAGGAGTAAACTCAAAGAATAATAACAATTATTATTATAACCCTAGCGTTAAATAATTTCCCATAAAATAGGGTAATATTACCATTAGCGCCCGCTAAAAGCACAGTAATTTGATTTGCCACGAGCTCCTTCTGAGCTGACACCAAACTCTTGATCCCTGGTGCGTCCACGTACGATAAAGCCGTGGCGTCTATTATGACGCACTGAATCTGGAAAATTAAAATTTTGTCAGGTTACACAAATAAAACTGAAGAGAAAATTCTATGAACGATGCGGGACTCGCGTTCCGTGCGAGCGCTGTTCCCAACTGAGCCCACCGTTCGAGTGACGTATTGTCATAAAATCTTGTTTGTCTTGTTCAACTCTCAGGTTGTGGCTTCATCTACAGGATCTACTTTACAGTTGATAACCTGCTCAACCGAAATATTTGCATATTAGGAAATTTTGTTTTCAGTTTAATTTGTGTGTTAATCACAGAAGTAAGGTTTATCACTTTAAAAACATAACAAATTGTTTTGTCAGGTTTTTATCGCAAAATTTCGTTCTTCCTCTACTCCACGAAAAGAAAATTTCTGGCAAAGAAGTTTCTAGGCTTTACAGTTACCGAGATATCGTAAAGGGACATAAGTGGAAATATCATATATCTTATCTTAATATCTTAATATATATAAGTTACGTGACACGTTGTTTGTCCGCGATGGATTCCTAAACTAATGAACGGATTTTAATGGAGAGTACTTCATGGAGTGCAGTTTGGTCCAACTTGAGAGATAGGATAGTATTTATCTCGATTTGGGACCCATAATTATTTTAAATTCCAATATTTGTTTTGTTTGGACATATTTTCTACGAGAGAATTTATTGACACACGGTTTGACAGTTCTGCTGTGAAACAATTTCATTATAACAACAGGGAGCATATTTTACGAAATAATTCTTGATGTTATGAAATATTATTGGCAAATTCGTATAAAACAGTTTGTTTATAATAATTTACACACATTAGTTTTACCAGTGGGAGGCTCCTTTGTAGAGGATGCCGGCTAGATTATGGGTACCACAACGGTGCCTATTTCTGCCGTGAAGCAGTTATGTGTAAGCGGTATTGTGTTTCGGTCTGAAGGGCGCCGTAGCTAATGAAATTACTGGGCAAATGAGACTTAACATCTTTTATCTCAAAGTGACGAGCACAGTTGGAGTCCGGTCAGAATTTTTGGGGTTTTTCCAGAATCCTGGGCGGCACTGCAACGTTGGGCAGGGCGTATCAATTACCATCAGCTGAACGTCATTTTCGTCTCGTCCCTTATTTTCATAAAAAAAGTATTAGGTTCGTAATTATACTTTCTGTAAGACCAAAAAGCGCATAAAACATGATCCCGCAGGAAGCGAGTATTTGAAATGATACCTAGTAAAAAATTAATACTAACCCTGGAGCAGATGTTAGAGTCCCACTCGTAGGAGTCACTCTTCGTAAGTTCGTCTTCGTTTACCTCGGGCCTCAACAAACCGATCTTTCTGAAGAGTGTCGACCGAAATAAATTCTTACTCGCGAAGTTCAGACCTCCGCAGTAGTGGAATATCTTGATACCAGGAATCTCTTCGGCCTGAAAAGTTAAAAAAACATATTTTTAGAGGTTTGAGTATGAATATGTCAATTTGGTTAAAATAAATTATTTTGATTGAAATAAAACGTTCTTGGTGCGAAAATTTAGAGTACAGTGACGGCTAGAACATTCTAGATTTGAAAAGAAAAAGAACAGTTGCACTCCGGGAGTGCAGATAGAAATGAAAACATGAACTATAACATGTGCTTTTGTAATCGCGATAAAATACACAGATTAAATTTTTTAACCAAAATTTATGAACGATGCGGGACTCGAACCCGCGCCCTCTCGGGTTCCGTCCGAGTGCTCTTACCAACTGAGCTAATGCATTGCTCAAAATAGAGGTTAACAGTCAACCTCAATTTTTTTCCACGGTTTTACAGCTGTTACAGTCTATATAGACGTATAAATTATCTATTCGGACGTAAAACGTTTCCCGCGTTTATTTGTTAGTCTGTTTGACATTCGGAAAACTTCAGAATCATCATGGTATCGACAGTGTTGTCAGCGATATTGTAAACGTTTTGCATATTCTTTGTTTATACTTAGTACTTTATAACTTTATACCAAGTTTATTTGTGAGACCGTTTATGTGGATTGTGTTACATTTTTATAATAAACTCCCAAATTATATAAAAATATTACCAATTAAAAATTGTTAATGTATCGTAAAAAAATACCATTTAAGGCACATTATAATGTGAAAGATTATTTGAATGATAAAGATAGTTGATAGATAATGTTTCTAAATTTATTGTTAATGAACATTATACTCATTTGAATGCTATTGTAACTTTTGTACTTCATCCTGACTTGCACTAAATTACTTATAAAGTTTTACAGTGAATAAAGATTATTTGAATAGAACTAGATATCGCTGAGCAACACACTGTAGAAATCAATATAATACTTAAAATTTTCAGTGCAAATAAAGCAATTATGTGGTATTTCTATTAGCCAAGTCGAAAAAATTGCCATTTCTGTACGAATGCTGAACTCTGCACCTTCGCATTCTCAAGGTACAACATTATTCCAAGTTTATTTGTAAGGCCCACTGACCTCTACTATATACCACTGGACTGGCGGCTGTCAAAGTGCTTTTGTGCCTGTTTGATATTCGCCATTTTGGCGCTGTTGGCCATGTAGCGAGAGTCTGCGGTACTAAAACTAGTGATGACAACCTTAGCAAACATCGATTAGATGGTGGGAAACTATTTACAAAAAAATGTGTACTTTATAACGTTGATTCTTGAAGTACGAGTACCTATAACACGGAAAACGATAAAAAAATATTATGATTATTTTATAGCGATAGAAATGACTGTACAATATTGTATATTATTATTGAAAAGAGCGCAAGAAAAGAATGCTGGGAGAGTTTCTGGCGCCGCTTCTTCTCTCTCATAGCGCCATTTGTTTCCAAAGCGGTAGTAGTATCTAGTATATTAGAAATGACATCAAAAAGAATTCTAAAGGAATCAATTTTGAGAAAATAAATGCCTTCAATTAATTCAAATGAAAAAATACTTCATAGTATTCTACGTTCCTTCGCAGCCATTTGTATTATACGTCAAAATTTATACGGTACAACTTACCTCTAAAAATAATCTTAAGCAAACTAACTCTAAATTAACATTACAAAGTTCCGGTCCCTACCCAATGTCAGTTAAAATTTATAATAAGATACCAGAACACTTAAAAGCCGAAACCAATATTAAAAAATTCATAACCTCTTTGAAAAAGTTACTTTTGGAAAATTCTATTAATGAATACCTAGAGGAAAAATATATTTGAATGTTCATAGCTATGCCTTATTACAATTATTTAGTTCTACAATTTTGTTTAACTAAGTCGCATATAACGCAATTTAATTAAATAAAAAGAAAAAAAAAAATTAGTTCTCTGGACGCTCGCGAGTGGCCCTTAAAATATGCAAACAAAAATATCTGTCAAACTTAAGGAACAGCCTGTCCAGTGGTATTTATACAGGTCAATGATAAGGCCGTATAAGTAGAATCATTTCAAGCAATTTAAAAATTCGAAAAAGTTTGACATATTTTTCATTTCAATGTCAAAACAGAAATAATATTTCAGTGTACAAAGCATAACAAAGCAATTTAATGGAACCATTTTCACGTAAATTTGATTTTAGAGAGCCATGAAATGCGGGTTTTCTCAGACAAACGGTATCCGTTCACTCATGCATACCAGGTCGGTGTTTTAGACTCGACAAGATGGTGGATCTTTCTTTATCTGAACATTCTGTTTATGTGTTGTGTGCAGTTCATTATCCTGTCGTTAAAAACTGACGAGGAACTCGATACGATAAACGAAGTAGTGGTGCTAACAAATCAATAAATTTTTCAAAGTGTTATGTTGTATTATTTGTCTTACCAAACAAGCCGTAAACGTGTAAATACATAGACTCACGCACACACCTACGGCCGTTCCCAATATTCAGTCAATCTCTTACTTGAGATAAAAATTGAAACTATCGTTGACTTTTCCCAATAAACTTATCGACGGTAACTCACGCACACACGCTGTGTGTCAATGGGACGACGTATACGTTACCAGCGATAGAAGTGTGTATGGAAATTGCAATTCACGCGTCCCACTATAAGGCGATAAGAATGAGTTATCGGGTATATTGGGACAGCTACAGATTAATGACAGCTAATTACTGACAGTAGAAGGTAGTTATTTATCTCTATCGGTAGATAGTATATTGGGTACATAGTAGTATAGTAACATTTTGGGCCATAACACTAATACAAGCCGATCGGCCGCCATTATGAGATGCCATCGTCTGTGACAGATCAGTTTGCGCAATAAAATATTTAGAAATGCCGTCGTGCGTTGTGAAAACACTACTATAAAAGTATTTGTAGATATATGTTAATTTAAGGGAGAAAAAATTGTGTAACTGGTATACCCCGAAACCTCACACACACTAGCATAAAGGTGCTTTACTTGCTAATACCACGGCGCGGAGTCCTTCTTTTTTTACTAGTCCGTGTCTACATGTGTCCCGTGCCCGTTCTTCTCAGGTTATAGAGGTTAACTGTCAATCTCAATTTTTTACGACGTTTTCACAGCTGCTGTCACAGTCTTAAAATCGATTGTGTGGTAAAGGTTACTATAATATAAATGACTTTCTTAATGATACCACAGATTGGGAATGGATTGACCGCCCTCAGGCTATTAAATAATAATTGTACAATATTATTTTGTGAACATATTTTTTCGATGAAAAAACAAAGCCCGCTGAGTTTGTTGCGCCCGTTCTTCTCAGGTCTGAGGGTGGTAGTTTTTGACTTTGAATAAGTGATTTCACATCATATTTTGAATAAAAATATTTGAATTTGAATATGGAAACGTATAAATGATGAATTAAGGAGAAATGTTTGCCTGATGTGAAATAAAAAATACCACTTACCGCTCTGTATCGATTGATGTCCAAGTAAAGATCGGTGTTCAGAACTCTTCCAAGAAGACAGGTGTAAGGCTTCTGAGACCGGCAAAACAAGGCGCCGACACTTGCCAGGATACCAGCACCCAGACTGAAATAATACTGATTTTATTTTAACATACAAGTAAACGACTTTGATTTTTTTTAATGACAGTAAGGGACGAGGCAAGCAGGACGTTCAGTTGATGGTAATTTATACGCCCTGCCTATTACAATGCAGTGCCCATCTGGAACTCTTGAAAAACCCAAACATTCCGAGCGACACTACAATTGCGCTCGTCACCTTGAGACATAAGATGTCTCATTTGCCCAGTCATTTCATTAGCTACGGCGCCCTTCAGACCGAAACACAATAATACTTACACATTACTGCTTCACGGCAGAAATAGGCGCGGTTGTGGTACCTATAATCTAGCCGGCGTCCTGTACAAAGGAGCCTCCCACTGATTATTGGATTGGTGTAAAAATAAATTTTTTTAAAGAATTACAATGCGCATGATTTTATATCAATATTTACATTTGGTAGGTATTTGGTCAAGATTAACCTTCCTTTTTTCAACATGACGCGACAATGAATCTTGTCAAAACCCATTTAATGTGTAAACCTCAGTTCTGCAGAAAATAGACTGCCTATTTCGCTTTATCCTTTCTACTCAATTCAAAAGAAAAATAAAATAAAAATGAAACCAATCCTCAGAGCTTCACACCGAAGTAATATCTTAGATAAGAACAACTCGGGAGTCGGGGACTTTATACTTCTTTTCGTTTACTGCTACTTCTTACGTTTAATACGTTTCTCACTACTTCTTCTCATTAGCTCAACCCTTTACGAAGTAGCGGTAGATTCATTTTTTGACATTCATAAGTGTCATTTCCGTGAGCTGCAGAATGTCAAAACGCTTAGTCACTTTAAGAATTAACTCGCTAAGTTTATGAAACTTTACCTAGTAATTTCACCAGCTATCGCGCCTTTCAAACTCATACACAAATAACATTACTGCATAAAAAAAGTTACAATTCCATTGCTATATTATCTGGCAGAGCAAGTATTACATCAGTGATTTAATGTAGGTATTTTACATCTGAAATGAAATTTTCTACACAATAAACTTTTTAATTTGAATAGCGGAGGCTCAATAAACTGAATTTAAAAGCATACCTACCCAATGTCAATATTTACGAGAACCGTGACGAGGAACGTAATCAACCACACGACTGCATCCAGCTTACTTAGCTTCCAGAATCTGTAACAAAATCAACAATTAATCACGGACGCACAAAATCAGTCTATCATCATTTAAGCCGGAAGAAGTGTGTCTTCTACCGCATTTATCACGGGGAGTGTTCCGAAGAGGTGTTTAACCTGATTCCTGCCGCCGAATTCCACCTTCGCACGACACGCCACGAGTTAGTATATCATCCCCACCATCTGGATGTGTGGCGGTTTTCAAGGAGCGTTCTTCCTCGTACTACAAAGCTGTGGAATGAGCTTCTTTGTGCGGTGGTTCCGGGACGATATGACATGGGTACCTTCAAAAAAGCGCGTACACCTTCCTTAAAGGCCGGCAACGCTCATGTGATTCCTCTGGTGTTGCAAGAGAATGTGGGCGGCGGTGATGACTTAACACCAGGTGACCCGTACGCTCGCTTGTCCTCCTATTCCATAAAGATGTCCACTACTGAACAAAGGCCTCCCCCAAAAGATGTCCACGACGATCGGTTTTGTGCTGCTCTCAATCAGATCGCGGGATCGCATTCGACGAGGAAAGCGCAGGACCGAGCGTCGTGGAAATCTTTGGGGCAGGCCTTTGTCCAGCAGTGGACGACTTCCAGCTGATGATGATGATGACTTATTGTAAGTAAAGATTAAATGTAATCTTACTTGGCCAACTCCTTGATCTGCAAGAACATCCCCTTCAGCGACACGACGATGATGGAAGCCAGCACAGCTCGGGGCAGCAGTTCAAAGAACGGCCCGATCCACAGAAGCACGCACAGGATCAGCATAGCGCTGGTCAGTGACGTCAATCCAGTCTTACTACCCGCCTGGAATTCATTATTTACATCATACTCGTAAGCTTTCTACCAATTAAGGTGGATGCATTTTACACCCTATACCCCATATGATCACATGTTTTTTTTATAAAAATAAGGGACGACAGGAACCGGACCCCTGCCCATCACAATGCAGTGCCGCTCAGGATTCTTGAAAGACCCAAAAATTCTAAGTGGCACCACAACTGCTCTCGTCACCTTGAGAAAAGATGTTACTCTCATTTGCCCAGTAATTTATTTACATTACTCTTAATAAATTAATCTCAGTATATTTACTTACTTGATACTGTATATATGATCTTGACAGACTTGCACAAAGAGGCGCGCAGCAAAAGAAGGAACCAAACACATTACTAGCACCCTGCAAAGTAATAACAATGATAGTTAAAGGGATGGCTTCATTAAGGTGGAGCGGAAGAAGAGGAGGCCTCCTAGTCATAATCAATGTGGCACAGCACTGATAGGACAGAACCAGCTCCTGCGTCCCGTAATCCCAGCGACGTATATCTACGTCTTTCGCTTTCACCACACCACCAAAGCTTCCGAGATTATTCAGTACTTGGTGGAGAAGACAAGATTGGGGGTCGAAAAGTTAGTGACGCGTCACGCAGTAGACTCCAACTCTTTTGTTGTTCGCGTCCCGACAGAACATATATCAACCTTCCTGGACGTGCAGCTGTGGCCGAAGGGGGTCATGTTTCGCAAGTATCGCGGACGTCGCCGACCGCCGGAAGCTACCGAACCCGCACCTCACATCGCCGCGAAAATGTGATGTAGATGTAAGTTATGTATCATATGTATGTTAGACTAAAAGGTATTTATTTTATGGGCCATGTAGCCTGAAATAAAATGATTTAATATTATTATTATTAAAAATCCTTTAATTAAATTAGTGCGCTGTATTGGTCATTATAGCACCAGTTAGAGGCAACCGCGATAAGGGCAGTGAGATTTTTATTATGACAATAAGGGACGGGACGAGCAGGACGTACGGCTGATTGTAATTGTTACGCCCTGCTCATAACAATGCAGTGCCGCTCAGGATTCTTAAAAAACCCACAATTCTAAACGGCACTGCAATTGCGCTCGTCACCTTGAGACATAAGATGTTAAGTCTCATTTGCTCAGTAATTTCGCTAACTACAGCGCTCTTCAGACCGAAACACAATAATGCTTACACATAACTGCTTCATGGCAGAAAAAGGGGCCGTTTTGGTACTCATGATCTAGCCGGCATCCAGTGCATAGAAGCCTTCTTCTTCTGCCATGAAGCAGTAATGTGTAAGGATTAATGTGTTTCAGTCAGAAGGGCGCCGTAGCTAGTGAAATTGACGACCGCAATTGTAGTGCCACTCAGAATTTTGAGGTCTTCCAAGAATCCTGAGCGGCGGCAGGGCGTATTAATTACCATCAGCTGAACCTCAACTCGCTTCGTCCCTTTTTGTTGTAAAACATGTTATTCTAGCCTGTAAAATAAAATTGTATTAATGTTCTTTTCCCAGTCAATATTAAGTTTTGCCATGAACTGCCATAGGTAAATTCATTAATGTAAGTTTGGTTCTTTTATTATTTACAGTAACCCAAGTGGCACCTTGTGTCCTACGGGTAACAATAAATATCTTTGAATTTTTGAGGGATTAGAAGATAATATTCTCTACTCACCAGAGCCAACAGTTCCTGATTAGCATCAATCTCATATTTCTCTTTCGATGCGAATATGAGAGCCATAGACATTGAAATGGTGTAGGTGACCATAGTGATCGTAAACGCGTCCAGAGATATCTTTGGTAACAACTCTAGCGGAGGCACCTCAGGGTAAGGTAGCCTGAAATACAAAGGGGGGGATTAGTTACCTCTTAGGGGTGAAATAGAGTCCCTTTCTGTATAGGGAGGTGGTGGGATTTGTCAAGTCAACTAGTTGTCTCCCGCGACTTTACCCTCATTTAATAAATTCGAGTTTTAAAATACCTATTGTGTTGGCGCCATATTTCATTTGCTAATTTCGGAGCGAACTTGTAACTGTCAGTGTCACCGTCAGTTGTCAAGTTCTTGTTTCCACTCCGCACTCCGTGCCCTCTCAACTTACGTACGTAACGTACCCTCCCCCTACTTCGTCCCTCACTTGTCGGTGGATCATGAGCTCACATGCTTGCGCAGCGCTCCGCGACTCGCGTATTTTCATAATTTAATGGCGGACGCGCCACCTAACTAACCTCACCAGTGATAACAGACCTGACCACCAAACACGAACTAAAAGAACAAGAAAGGATTTATATAAAGGCCAATTTGATTCCCCCGGAGGCTGCAGAGGAATACCAGCATTTACCAGGTCAGTTCCCTCCGTCCCTGTATATCTTATATTGTGACTTAGGTAACTATTACAAATTGGAGTATAGTATCACGAACTACTTTTGTATTAAGTAAGGATTGAAATTTTTTATAATGTTGTTTTTATAGAAAACCATCAGGTAAGCACACGCGAATCCAACAGTCCTCCAGCATTTATTCTGCCGAATAACTTACAAAAAATATTTACGGCTGAGATTTTTTGATATAATAATATTGACACACAAAAATTATCTTGCCCCAAATTAGGCATAGCCTGTGCTATATATTTAATACAATATACTTACTAAATACATCTAAACATCCATGACTTGGAAATAAACATCCATATTCATCATACAAATGTTTGCACATAAAATTATTAAATATAAATTTATATTTATATATTTTTTTTAGCGTAAAGGTCATAGGTTCGGCTACTATTCCTCACATATCTCGCTATAATACACAAATATAGTATTATTGAAATCTGACTTGTAGATCTAGTGATAAGCACGTTAAAAAAAAATGTTTTACATAGCATAGCATAGCTTTACATAGTTTTAGCATAGCTTTTACTGGTAATAAATGACGGACCGTCTAGTAGGCTCGCTTGGTCTTTAGCGGCGTCATTAGATACTACAGTGACATTTTAATCTGAGTCTCTGAATACAGAAAAACGACACCTGCTTATAATATTAAATCATTTTTATTATAATCTTTCATTATTATTATTTTTATCTACGTTGCCTTATCACTAGGCCAGTAATCTAGACAGAAAGGCTTAGATATGGCAAGCTTTTCTAAATGCACTCATTATTCAACGAGATACGAGATGTAAGTGACAAAGCAAATATAAGAAAGAAATTTTAATATCAATTAAACTTTGCTCAATCTAAGAATCTATATAGTTATTAAATCGGTATGATTGATTTATTATAAATATGTCTTATTTTTAAATTACTTTCTTTAGAAATCAATCTTCTAGATTTTTTTATGAGACGAGAAGGACGTTCAGCTGATGGTTATTGATACGCCAAATAATTTGAGCGGCACTACATTTGCGCTCGTCACCTTGAGACATAAGATGTTAAGTCTCATTTGCCCAGTAATTTCACTAGCTACGACGCCCTTTAGACCGAAACACACTAATACTTACACATTACTACTTCAAGGCAGAAAAGGCGCCGTAAAACATACCTATTTTATACAATTCTCAAAATAAGTATACAGAAAACATGAATATCACATTAGCCGAAATTCACAAATAAATTATAATCGTACGAGAAAATAGCGCGCATTAGACCGTAGTATTTCGCATATTGACACGCGCGAAATGTGGGCAAACGAACTTTTATTTCTGTTAAATTACTCACCCAGTAGGTATATTCCCCACCAGCGATATTCCGTACAGGCCCTTCAGATCACAGAACCTAGAGATTAGAGTTCCAATAACTATGGTGAGTAACTCTATAGGCACTGGCACACGGCTCCGTTTGCTCACCCACGGCTAAAAGACAAAAAAAAATGAATGTATTTTTTTTACTTAAACAAATAAAGCAAATTAGATTTGACAACTCCTCTTAGAACTTGAGAACTCGACTATCTTTAAAAAAGCGCTCTGTTATAACACACATACACAGTTCTGGTCCCTACCTAATGTCAATGAAAATTTATAATAACTAGAACAGAAACCGAAACCATTATTAAAAAATTCATAAGTTTCTAGAAGAAGTTACTTTTGGAAAAAAGTTAATATTTCATTAATGATTCATTATCATCATCATCATTTCAGCCGGAAGACGTCCGCTGCTGGACAAAGGCCTCCACCAAAGATCACCATGACCATCGGTCCTGCGCTGCCCTCATTAAACCTATTCCGATCTTGACAAAATCGTCGGTCCATCTTGTGGGGCCTACAAACACTGCGTCTTCTGGTGCGTGGTCGCCGTTCGAGGACTTTACTGCCACAACGTCCATCCCTGCGGCCCTGCCCACTGCCACTTCAGTTTCGCAACCATCTGGTCTATGTCGGTAGCTTTGGTTCTCCTACGGATCTCCTCATTTCTGATTCAATCTCGTAGGGAAACTCCGAGCACAGCCCTCTCCATTGCCCTCTGAGCAACAATGTGCTTCCACATAAGGCCCATAGTTAGCGACCACGTCTGTGTTCCCTATGTCATCACTGGCAACACACACTGGTTAAAAACCTTCGTCCTCTGAGACTGAGGTATTTTGGACGAGAAGATTTTAGGGACCTATTCGACCAGTGAATTTTTTTTTGATATCTGCCCCTCTTTGTTCTATGCTATGCCCTACGAGGTGCATGTGATAATTTAGTACTTCAATTATTTGTTTCGTATCAAAGTCGCATGTAGCAATAGCAATTTAAATAAAAAAAAATCGGTCGGGTAATTCAACTTGAGGGGCAAGCTGGGGAGTTCGTATGAATGATTTGATATTAGTGGATGAAGCCAGATAAGTTTGTCAAGACCATGGGAAATGGAAGAGAAAAGAAATATATTTATTCACCATACGGAGTGACAATAACATAACGGCTTTACTGATTTTTACCAAATTTTATATGCATATTGAGTATCGGCTACTATCTATTTTTCATACCCCTAAGTAATAAGGGTTGTTCACCTTTAACATTTTTTTTAATTTATGTACAAAATTTTTTACTTTTATTTTATTATGATCCAACATTAAAAAATACGTACAACTTCAAATTTTCACCCGTCTAAGATCGACACCTATTTTTGTATCGCGATTTTATTCTGTTCCATCCACAGATACGCAATAGAGTTGCAAGATGACAATCGAATATAATGATTATTGTAGTACGATATATTTGGTTGGTCTGAGAATCATATTTTATATGGCAATACAACGTTTGGTCAGCTAGTAATATTATACAAATTTTAGGTGGCCTGCGCAGAACCAGACAAGAACCATGCATCATTATTCTTTATATAATCTACTATACTATAGTAAGCCTTCTTTGTCAAACAACCGTTAATATATTTCTTGAATTTGTGCTCAGTGAGTCCTAGTATGGTGTCTGGTATTTTATTGTAAAATGTGCTACCCAAGACCAACGAAGGAGCCCTTAACCCTAGCTAACTTATTAAACGGCACAGATGGCAGTGATTACGGAAGACCGAAATTTCTCTCCCACCTACCTCTACCCAGAGGGGAGATGTGGTGTATATGTGTGTTTGTATGTATGTTTGTAATTGGACCTTCTTTTTTATGACAGTAAGGGACGAAACGAGCATGACGTTCAGCTGATGGTAATAACATAAGCCCTACCCATTACAACGCAACTCAAACAGTCTGAGCGATACTACAATTTGCTCGTCACCTTGAGACTTAAGAACAAAAT
Source organism: Leptidea sinapis (assembly GCF_905404315.1). NCBI lineage: Eukaryota > Metazoa > Arthropoda > Insecta > Lepidoptera > Pieridae > Leptidea > Leptidea sinapis. The sequence continues at coordinate 3,207,152 of NC_066277.1, forward strand.
ACATTAATGCTTACACATTACTGATTCACGGTAGAAATAGGTGGCGTTGTAGTACCCATAATCTAGCCGGCTTCCTATGCAAAGGAGCCTCCCACGGTAAACTTACCTTAAGTAGTTCATTGTTCAAGGCTATGGCAGTACACGCTATGATTGATATAACTAAAGCGGCCAAGTTGGTGTTTACAATGTTCTTTAGAATCTCCACCAACGTCTGAAAAAAAAAGAATTATAGCATTAAAATACAAATATCTTATGTTATGACGTCATAGTACATAAACAAAAAAAGACAAACGGGGAAGTAATTAGGTTCATAGGCAGTACCGCTGATGTCGATATCATCTTAATGTTGCAGAAGAGGGCTATTCGCGTTATTTATAACCTAGGTCCTAAAGTATCATTAAAAGAAGAATTTAAGTTTTAGACCATTAATATGTGACTCAATCCTATTTTGGATAAAATATTTGAATTTCCGCATAAAAATCTCTCTCGTTCCGAGAGCACTGATCTAACTGCCACAGATTTTATCAGAATACACGGCGTTGATATATTGAGCAAAGTTCAGTTCTTTGGCAACTTGCAAGACATGGACTAATTACCAATCCTTCACTTTAAGCCAACGTTTGTAGTGGCAAATATATATAGTGATATAAATCGGATATTCGGGCTCACAAAGCGTACTGTTCTCACCTCTGGGCGAGCGATCTCCAGTACCAGCTCTACAGCATCCAAGGACGAGCGGCTCGAATCATTGAATAATCAATTCATCTACAATCAGCTTGATTTTTTTTTGCTAGAGATAGATGTAGGATAGTACAATAACTAATTTAATCTTCAATCCTTATATTACATAGAAACAATTTGAAATTATATATAAAATAATCAGTCCCTTATCCTAGCACTCGATCATAACCTAATTCAAATATTTAAATTCATAAGAACATACCATTACAACTTTATAATTGCTTCCAAGCTTTGGTAGCTTGATGCCGAACAAGTCCTTGAGCTGTGAAGCCAAGACATGAAAGGATGCAGCAGTCGTGAACCCTGACACTAAGGGCTCTGATAGGAGTGTGGACACCGCACCGAGCCGAAGCACCCACATCAATACCTGGAACATACGTCATAAGCGCGTTACAAAAAGTGAAAGACCTATATTTTATCTAAGGGTCTATCTTCAGTGAACGCTGTTTTATTCCGATTTAAACGCTGTTATCAATCAGATTTGGCCCGTAACATGTAAAAGTCGTAGTTGAGAATGTCGAGCCACGAGCGATTTATTTGTTATAGAGGCATTTTTGACAAAAACCACAACGATGGAAATGTCGCCGCAAAGAGAATACATTTCGTATTTCATAATGTGAATAATGTCATTAACATAGATTTAAAATAGAAATGGCCCAAGAATACTTCCTTGAGGAACCAAACAAACAATCACTGCTGGCTGCAGTAGACATATATAAGATTAGTATTTATAATGTGATACTTGACAACTATCGCTCTTGAAAAACGGATTAACACGAGGTTAAGCCATGCCTACAATGGTGCAATATATTTTGAACACAGACCAGGTAAAAGTTTTGAATGCATGTCCTTAATATAAAATTTCGCTTACTATTATAACACTTTGCACAAACTATAAAAAACAGCTAAAATAATTTAAATATAAGTTGTACACAGGAGATATAGTCTTTTTTCTTTTGGGATACTCCAGGGCTCGCATCTGGGGCCTATTTTATTAAATATACATAATCTATAGCGGCATTACCTGAACTCATATTTTTTTTGGCGTTTTGAATTGTTTCTTTTTAAATGATGATATATATGATATAATGTTCTTCATATAAATAATACAAACAAAAATACCTGTATTATTCCCACGGCCAAAGTAAGCGTGCAGAGAACTTGAAGAGATGTATATTGTAACACGATTTGATCTACATCTGGAAATTAAATTTATTGTTACAATGAGATTGATATATTTGCGTATTATGAAGCTAATACTGACTCTGAACTGTGTACCAAAACTAATAAGCTGATAGGGTTGTGTAACTGTTGTTTTGTTTTTAACTGATAACGTTTTTAGTGTTATATTATAATCGCCCTCATAACCCATAAAAGGCATTTATGTTCTCAAATCTATTTCTTTAGAATTAATTTTGAATGTCATTTCTAACGCTACCATCGCTTCGGAAACAAGTGGCGCTCTATGAGAAAAAGAAACTGCGCAAGAAACTCTCCCAGCATTCTTTTTTTGCACTATTTGTAATAAAATATAAAATAATATACTGTTATTGTTATAAAATAATCATAATCTAGTCCCAGGCTATCCGATCACTCAGATATTCAGCTGTGAAGTAGTAGGGTTTACGAGAGAGCCATTTTTAATACATCCTTTAAATTTATTTACAGATAATGCCTGAACAGCGACATGGACTTTATTATAAAAGCGTATACATTTCCCTTAAATCTATTATGTATCTTATGAAGCCTACTAGAATTAGTTACAAGCAATCCCTTATTTCTAGTTTATAATATAAGTTATAATAATGAAAATCACTATTTAGAGCAAAAAGGTGACGATTTATGCGAACGTATTTTAAATTTTCATAAATGTTCTGACAATGACTGTCTAACCAAGCTGATATATAGCACGAATAGCTCTCTTTTGCAGAGCAAACACAATATCAATGTCAGTAGCATGACCCCACGGCAAAATACCGTACGTCATGATGCTGTGAAATTAACTCAACATACTTTCTCCCCTGATTATCAAAGTAAGTATTTAATGTTAACTTTAATTATAATATTATTATTACCTGTAATTTTATTATATAATTATACTAGCTGACCCGACAGACGTTCAGTAGAAAATGAAAAATACTGTTTTATAGGAACTTGCCAATAATATTTCAAAACATCGAGAATTATTTCGTAACATAATATGCTCCATGTTGCTATGATGAAATGGTTTCACAGCAGAACTGTCAAACCGTGCGTCAATACATTCTCTCATACAAAATATGTCCATACAAAACAAATATTGAAAATAAAAATAATTATGGGTCCCAAATCGAAATAAACACTATCCTATCTCTCAAGTTAGACTAAACTGCACTCCATGAAGTAGTCCCCATTAAAATCCGTTCATTAGTTTAGGGAGTCCATCGCGGACAAACAACGTGACACGTAATTTATATATATTAAGAAGGTATTAAATTAAATGTAAACTTCTAGCGGTATCTTGGACCACGTGGAAAATACTAAAATAAGCTTAAAATAAGTATTAATTCTATACTAAACTAATGTAATAGATTATAAAATCGCGTAACTCTAGTAATTTTTAATCTAATTAGAATCATATATGTGAAAACTAGTAAATGGTTTATTGTTATTTAAATCCAATATGTCGACATAGTTGTAAATAGCTGTAAGTTTTCTTAAAAATAAATAAGTAAATAAATAATCTGGCGCATCAGATTAATCAGCAAACCTGACTTGAAAGTAGTTGAAATTATTTTCGAGGCCTCTTTCTGATAGACAACCAATGAAAACAGGCCAGGAATATAACTTTAGTGTGCGTGGCAAGCTACGTCTGACGCTCGCGATTTGTATGTCACTTTGTGTTAGTGTGCGTGCATTGCGCAAAATAAAGGTTAACTGTCAACCTCTATTTTTTTCGACGTTTTCACAGCTATCACAATCCATCTAGACGTATAAATGATCTAAGGGGAAAAATCTTAAATTTTTTTCGCCTCTCACCCCGTACCGTGAAATAAGACATCTTATGTCACAAGGTGACGAGCGCAGTTGTAGTGCCGCTTAGAATTTTTCGGTTTTTCAATAATCTTGAGCGGCACTGCGTTTTAATGGACAAGGCGTATCAATTACCATCAGCTGAACATCCTGCTCGTCTCGTCCCTTATTTAAGTAAAAAATAAAAAAGGATTTCCTTCCCAAAATATAATAAAAAATAGTTAAGGATTACAGAATTAGAAGTAAGATCTCACCTTCGACAGCAGTCACGTTTGACACTGATATCGTGTCCGGGTGAGCTGCGTGCTGCATCACAACCTGAAATATCAAATGAGCTTACTACAGTGCCGGATTTCTACGTAGCAAGAGTAGCAATTGCTAAAGGCCCCGCGTAAAACGAAGCCCCGCATTTTCCCCTCCGTTTAGGTTTTGTGGGAAGTTAAGTATACGTGGTACTGTCTTTCAGAGACGTGAAATTTGCGACAAGTCGAAAAAAAAGAAAATTGATGCTCTGGAGATGTGATGCTGCAGGAGAATGCTGGGAGATTCGTATCAACGACTCCATTCTCCAGCAACGAAGCATAAAACAACGCCTTTCGGTGTTAGTACAGAGTCGCATTCTTTCGAAGTTCTTCGGACACGTCTCCCGGTGCGAGAGTGAGCCCATCATTTTGGTGCAGGGAAAAGTTGAGGGCACCAGAGGGCGTTTAAGGTCGATCATGCGATGGAACGACCAAATTAAGTTTGCTGTTCGCAGTCCATTGAACGACAGTACCAGCCTGTCAGCCAGCATGGGAAAGTGGTGAAGATCGTAAAGCGAATCACATCTGCCCCAAAGGATGTCATTTCGTGATGACAATGACCAAGAGTGTCATGAAAAAGAAGAAGAAGGTAAATTATAATATATACTATATATGCTATAAGTTATTAACAAAAATTAACCAAATACAAAAAGTATTGAGTAAGTATTAAATTTTTAATACTTTCATATAGACAAGACCAAGGGCCTCTCAATAGAATTTGCTATGTGCCCCGCGCTTGCTAAATCCAGCACTGGCGTACTGAAACGGTCACTTACTAGCCGGAGGGGCATACAGTCTTTTTACCAGGGAGGCTCTTTTGCACAGGATGCCCGATAGATTATGTGTACCACAACGGCGCTTATTTCTGCCGTGAAGCAGTAATATATGAGCATTATTGTGTTTCGGTCTGAAGGGCTAGTCGGCGTAGATAGTGAAATTAAGTAAGATTTTTACGTGGCAGGTGATGATCGAACCGGTGGCATTGTGGAGAAGAACGGACTGCAGATTTTGAATTCCACACGAGGAGAACTTCAATATTAATATGTTGTAATATTACCTTTCCCGCCATGAGGCATGCTACAGCAAAGGTCCCCATAGAGACATGGGGGGAGGTCCCGAATATAACATACAGCAACACTGGGAAGAAAGCCATGTACAAACCAACGATCGGAGGAACTTCGGCGAGTAACGCGTATGCCATTCCTGGAAAAAAACAATAAGTTGTTAGATATTTAAACTAGTTCGGATTATGTCACCCCCAAAAACCCGTGTATTGAATAACATGAAAATTTTCAGAGGCGATTCCGGAATACGCAAAATGTACCTAGAAAAAAAATTAGTATATCCCTTTTAATAACAGCAGCAGAGTCCGCGGAGACCGGATCGACCAGTCACCCCAAGCATGACTCGTTCACGAGCACTACGCATGGACCAGCCATTGCTCGCTGACGCTGCTATATTTGAGGGCAGGGAACGACCCGGATCACGACGCCGTCACACAATAACATAAGCGAGCGTGACGAAGTAGAAACAAAATATATATCGAACACCCATATAGCCAAGTGGTTAGCGACCCTGCCTACTGAGCTAGGGATCCCGAATTCAAATCCCGGTAGGTGCAAACATTTATATGATGAATATGTATGTTTGTTTCCGAGTCATGGATGTTTATATGTATTTTTAAGTAAGTATATTTATTTATTTATAAGGTTTTTCAAGTCCGTTTTGACTGAAATTGGTCCTGGTATTAAATATAGTTGTCTTGTACCCATAGCGCAGGCTATGCCTAGTTTGGGGATATATTATTACACAAATAAAATTTTAAAACAAAATTGTATGAACGATGCGGGACTCGAACCAACGACCTCTCGCGTTCCTTGCTAGTGCTCTGCCAACTTAGCTAACCGTTCGAGTGACGTATCGTCATAAAACCTTGTATGCTTTGTTCAACTCTCATGTTGTGGCTTCATCTACAGGATCTACTTTACAGTTGATAACCTGCTCAACCCCAATATTTGCATATTAGGAAATTGACTTGAGATGTCGCTCTTGTAAATCTAAACAAATTTTATTTATGTATTAATCCATAATAATAGACGACCTGTATAGCCGAGTGGCTGGCGATCCTACCTACTAAGCTAGAGGTCCCGGGTTCGAATCTCGGTAGTTGCAAGCATTTATATGATGAATATGGATGTTTGTTTCCGAGTCATGGATGTTTAAATGTATTTATGTATGTTTATATGAATTTATGTATGTTAAAGTAAGTATATTGTATTAAATATATCATTGTCTTGTAACCCATAACACAGGCTATACATGCTTAACTTGGGGCAAGAATTTGTGTAAAAAGTGTGTCAATATTATTATTATTATAAATCCTAGATGTGAGGGTTATCACTTTAGAAACATAACAATTTGCTATATTATTGTAAAAAAAGTGCTGTACCTTGCGGTATGTGCATGACTGCGGTAGTAGCACCAGCAACCAGGTCGCCGACCAGGTCCCTCTTGAACTGGTACGATGGAAGCCATCGGACAATCGGCAATGAATTCAGCAAACACTCGCCGAAGCCGCAGTTCTCTATAATCCGCTTGCATCTTCGACGTACTGAAATATTGGAAGTTTTTTTATTACTATTGGCACAATACATTAGGTAATAGTAGAGAACTTTTACTTCATAATAGAGCGCCGGAATCGACACACGCACACATACCACTGGACAGACTGTTCTATATGTTTGACAGCAAATTTTTTGTGCCTATTTGAAGCGCCACTCGCGAGCGTCCAGAGAATCGATTTTGACGTATAATACAAATGGCTGCGAGAGAAACGTAGGTACAATACTCTGAAGTATTTTTGCAGATTTAATTAATTTCGGTCGTTTTCCGTGGTATTTATAGTTCAGGAATCAACGTAATAAGGTAGACATTTTTTTTAAGTAATAATCATGTAAAAAACGGAGATATCCGACATCCACCACGTTTCACTGTCTACTCTTGTGTGTCTAGTCTTCAAACTAATGTCAAATCACCGCACGTTTCATACTAGATTCAATTTCAATTTTTACTTTGGCAGTCCTGCCTCTTATTAGAAGTATTTACATCCTCTGTGGTTGTGGCAATATTTATCGCCAAACTTTTTATTTGAAAGTGAAACTTTTATTACATCGTCTCAACCTTTTCCGTCTGTGTGTTGCATGTCACGTGACGGTCGGACGGCGCCTATTAGTTCACAGCAGCTGACCGTGTAGTGGTATGGTATGGTATGGTATAGGGGCTCCTGTTTCCGCAATTAAACCACTAGCATGGGTCCATTTTGCGTGCAGTAATGGCCGGTTACTCCAACCAGCCCAGCTCCTTCCAGAAGTTCAGAACATTCCTGGGGTGTTCACAGACTTCTTGGAGCGACCTTGTATTGGTTAAGGTTTTTGCCCGTTGGTTGGCCACCCCCGCACATTCCAGGATTACGTGAGCGACCGTTTCGTCTTCGGTCAGACAACCTCTGCACTTAGGACTGTCCGTTACGCCGATTGTGAAAAGGTGTTTGTTTAGTGATGTGTGACCCGTTAGGGTGCCCACCATTATACGGATGTCATGTCTGTTGAGGCTCATAAGTCTACGTGTCAGTTTGGGCGATAGTGCAGGTATCGCCACCTTCGACTGTCTACAGCTTGAGACATTCATCCATCGGGTGTTGTGTAGGTCGTTGGTGAGAGAGCGTATCCATGAGCGCATTTGGCTGAAGGGCAGTGGCAGAAGTTGACCGTGTAGTGTATAGACTATTACTCATTTGTGCCAGTGCTCCACGCTATTTTGTTTGTTTTTGTCAGTGTTTAATGTAAATGTTGTTATTTATTAATGTTAAACTTTTATTGGCAAAGGTAATCAACGACACAGCTAGTGAGTCCAAAGGCATAAAAAGGCATAAAAGGCATTTATTTTCTCAAAATCGATTCCTTTAGAATTCTTTTTGATGTCATTTCTAATAACTACTAGATACTACTATCGCTTCGGAAACAAATGGCGCTCTGAGAGAGAAGAAGCGGCGCAAGAAACTCTCCCAGCATTCTTTTTTTGCGCTCGTTTCAATAAAAATATACAATATTGTACAGTCATTTCTATCGCTATGAAATAATCACAATCTAGTCCCAGGCCGTCCGATCATTTAGATATTCAGCAGTGGAGTAACAGGATTTACAACAGAACCATTTTTTTATAAAACATTTAAATTTATTTATAGATAATGCCTGAACAGTGTCTCGGACTTTATTATAGAAGTGTATACATTTACCCTTAAAGCTTGTATCTTATGTCTAATCTGTCTATCTCTAATCTGTCTCAAAACACTGATCAACGAGGAAAAAGCAAAGAATAGTGTTTAATTAGTTTAGTTTCACTTTTACCGTGGTTTCACAAAACCACACAATCCTTTCCTTAATTTTTTATTTGTCAATATGAGTAAATTAAATATCTGGTTTTGAGAGTTGCAACGTTGCGTTGCGTTCAACTGCTGTTACTTGATAAGAATAAGTCAAGGTTACCACATTAGTATGGAAATTGTACAAAATTAGTCGTTGATTAGACGTTTTCAGATAATATTTCCACATTTCTAGGAGAAGTGACGAGACAAACAAGACCTAAATTATGGGTACCACAACGGCGCCTATTTCTGCCGTGAAGCAGTAATGTGTATGCATTACTGTGTTTCGGTCTGAAGGGCGCCGTAGCTAGTGAAATTACTGGGCAAATGAGACTTGACATCTTATGTCTCAAAGTGACAAGCGCAGTTGTAGTGCCGCTCTGAATTTTTGAGGTTTTTCAAGAATCCTGAGCGGCACTGCATTGTAATGGGCAGGGCGCACCAATTACCATCAGCTGAACGTCCTGCTCGTCTCGTCCCTTATTTTCATTAAAAAAACCTGATAGTATTTTATTTTAGTACAATACAGGGCCGATCACGATATCTAGCCGGTAAAGAAACTCTCCCTGGAAAAATGCTTTGATCATCCAGGCCGTAGATACAGTCAGCGTCACCCAATTATTCAAAAACATGGCAAAACTCATTGTCACCATTCGCAAGTCACGCTAAAAACTAGGATATCCTCCACAGTGCGGTTTTCAAGTAGCATTCTTCCACATACTACAAAGCTGTGGAATGAGCTTCCTTGTGCGGTGTTTCTGGGACGATACGACATGGGTACCGTTAAAATAGGCACGTACACCTTCCTTAAAGGCCGACAACGCTCCTGTGATTCCTCTGCTGTTGCAAGACAATGTGGGCGGCAGTGATCACCTAACACCAGGTACCCGTACACTCGTTTGTCCTCCTTTTCCATAAAAAAAACCATATACATCGACTGTAATTATGACCATATACTCGATTTTTAAAAAAGATGTTTGTAAACTTACATGGTTTCCTGGGGACATGGTAGTCGGCATCCTTGTTTAAGGCCTCTTGCTGATACACCCGCCTGATCACGTTGAACTGTTGACTGGACCTGCTCTGGAGCCTACAACAAAACATAATTTTGACAAACTAATTAACCTCATCACTATATTGCACGGTGTTCCCAGGACGATACGTCAAGGGTACTGTCAAAAAAGACCGGCAACTCTCCTGTGATTCCTCTGGTGTTGCAAGAGCTTAGGCCCCGGTGATCCATCGGTGTCCAGTGGCGGAAAGATAAACTGTTAGAATTCTCTTTGGACAGCAAATACGAGTGACCAGAACGCTCAAATTCCCGAGGCGTCTAATAAGTCTGTCTAATTCTGCCTATGTGCGTCAACTTCGCCTAGGCAATAAACTACTTTAAGGCCTCTGGAGGCATTTGTGTATTATTTTTAAGATCGTTGGTATTTTCATCCTTATACAAGGTGAAACTAAATGGGTATACCATAGTATGTCTGGTATGGTATGGTCTAGTGGTGGGTGCTAAAAATTATAACAATTAACATTAACTGTTAACCAGAAAATACCATTAACAATGTTATTAATAAATACTCTAAAAGACTATACTTAACTTCATAGTTAATTTTTTAAGTCAGGACTCGGGTACCTAATTATTAATTAATGATCTGTGATCAGTGCCATCTATCGAAAACCGATATGTCGTATTATACTCGATAGATACAATCACTGTTCTAGATGACTACTAGATGACGTATAATCTAAGACTATTTATTTTAAAAGTGAACATAGATGGGTAGACTATGTTTCAACGCCATCTAAAAAAGTTTAGTACACTAATTTACCATTAGCACAACTTTTATTATTGCAAAATAAACTAATTTTCATAAGTGACGCTAGGTGGCCGACAGAAAAATACGATGCAAATTGTTGCCTTATTTATAATACTATAAAGTCTATGTTTATTTAAATGAGAAAAATTAGCATTTATGTTATTAAACCTGAGAAATATTGATCAAATTTGCTATTTATGACTTAATCAGTAGCTATCATTTTCACTTGCACGATAAATTAGCATTTAATTTTCCAAGTCTTCAATGAATTAGGTAAAACAAATAGGTACATTAATAATTTGAAATTATAACGAATGTTTTTTTTCTCTGTTCAACTTCAGTGTTACTCAATTAGTCATAATTTTGTATAGCGGGGCCGTGTCGAACATTATTGTTTCGGAAATATTTTTGATTTTTAGTTTCATTTCGGTAATTAAATTAATTCTCTATTTTTTCTAATACCAAAGTAGTTGATAAGTATTAGTTATTAGTGTTCAGTGTACAAAAACTTTAAAATATTAAAATAACTCTAAATATAATATTTAGGTCTAGGTTTAGTGTAAGAAAAACTTGTTTATTATTATGGTGGAACGACGACGTACTGCTGCTATTTGGATATTTTGTGAGGAGTGAGAACAAAAGTGCTGTTTGCAACTTGTGCAGCAAGAGTTTTTCATTCAATCTATCAGTCCTAAGCCTGTTTAAGTATGAAGGAAAATTCATTGATTGATGTCACATATTTAAATTTAACACGTCGTACCTAGTTTAGTGACCTGTCTAACACCCAGTAACTAACTAATTCATAAATACCAAAAAAATACAGATTGTTTAATATTCTAATTAATAGTAACTAACTGCTAACATAAATAAAATGTTGTGCTAATGTTAAATTAACAAATGGTGAAATTTAACTAAGCAGGAAAACATAATGCTGTATAGTTACTTGTGAATTGTAATTTTTAACAGTGTTATAATAATTAGCGTTTTGCGTAACATGTTATTTTTTTTCGTATAAGCATTTTAACAAGTTAAGCAATATTAACGCTTAACCCCACCTCTAGTATGGTCGTAGGAATGTCTGGTTCAATGCATACATTGAACCAGACATTCCTTAGGTCATATCTAATGACTATGTGAAGTCAGAAATGAATTAGCATTATATTTTAATACAATATTTAAAGTGCTAAGTTTTCGCAAAAACTATGATTCCCTCAACCCTAATCAGCCGTTTTTTGAACTCTCTTTGACCTTAAACAGATGAAAAATGTAGATGTGACATAATATCAGATACTAGTAAAATGCCTACGATTCATTGCAGCTGTGAAGCAATTTGTGTTCTCATTTTGCCATGAAGACAAAGTTATTTTGTATGTGCATTTGCTTTAGCTGACATTGAAAATACTTCTAAATTTGTATTTACTGTAGTTATGTATTACCCAATAAAGATAGTTAATTCTAATCTTATTATGAAACTATGTTATGTTAGTATTTACTCTCATTTCCGCAAGAGTTACACATTTAAATAAAACACGTTTAAAAGATAAAAACTAGTGTACTTGTAACTGTGTTTTTACATTATGTGTTTATTTAAATATGTTAGGTTGAAAACATCGGCCTGTCAGCGTTAATATTCTTTGAACAATGCTTTTCTTTTTTTTTATATTTATTTATTAAAACTTAAACATCACCATACTATTACATTTGACCCAAATAACGTACCATTGAAGGGATGTTATACCCTTTCTGGTTCACGTTGTATACGCATTGACCTAATCCCGATAAAATAAATAAATAAATCCTTTATTTTGCTAGAAAACATGTAACAATGGATGTAAATAGTTTTAATGTATCAATGTTATCGGCCATTTCTGGCATGCAAAATTATTATTAAGTATTATAATTCATTACTCGTTTCATTACAAAATTCTAGTTTTTATTATAATTGATTTAACATTAATAAACTCTATATTTTAAGCACTTAGGTCAATTTAAATTATAATTATTACATGTAATATATATAATTATTATACGATAGTACTCCTGCTTTCGGCGAGAGACCATTCAGCAGGAGCCTGCTGCCGATAGGCTCCACGGTGCCTACCTGCTACCGATAGGCACCGTGGAGGATGGAATGACCTGGATGGATGAAGGTTATTTTATAGCTATAGCAAGTGTGGCACAGTAGTATTGTAAAAATAATATATTTCTTCATTAAAAGTGCAAAAATTAAATATGCGAGAGTTGCTTGCGTCGTTTCCAGCGCGCCATTTGTTTTAGAAGCTGTTGCAGTGCTTTAAGAGGGGACCCGGGTCAAGCGTAAATAAAAAAAAATAATATTTGAAGAAACTATTCAATATGCTATGCTTTTAAAGTGATAATCCTCACTTCTAGAATTAATACACAAATAAAATTTGAAAAACAAAATTTTATAAACGATGCGGGATTCGAACCCACGACAACCGGCGTTCCGTGCCGGTGCTCTAACCAACTGAGCTAGCCGTTCGAGTACCGCCTCGTTATAAAATTCTGTTTGCTTTGTTCAACTCTTAGGTTGTTGCTTCATCTACAGGATCTACTTTACAGTTGATAATCTGCTCAACCCCAATATTTGCATATTAGGAAATTGACGTGAGATGTCGCTCTTGTAAATCTAAACAATATGTTATGTTTTTAAAGTGATAACTCTCACTTCTAGGATTAATTCACAAAGAGGTGGTGCTCTAACCAACTGAGCTAACCCGCCGGCACGGAACGCCGGAAGTCGTGGGTACGAATCCCGCATCGTTCATAAAATTTTGTTTTTCAAATTTTATTTGTGAAGAAACAATTATTGCTGTCGCGCCGTGCCCGAAGCACATATATCTATGTGTGCATGAATAGTCGGTGTTTGTGTGCGTAATGCGTTTGAAGAGGTGCGCGTACGCCGCCGCTGGCCACAAATGCCGTTTTATTTTTCAGCTTACTTCGTACTCGTTCATAAATAGTTTTTAACCCTGGCTATTCGCCTAAATATTTTCTGGAGGAACGAGTCTATGTCCCTGCATTTTCCTTTTAAAAACCTTTCAATATTGTTTTGAATTCGTCTGAATACGGCGGTATAAAAATGTAATTTTTTCGATGTTTGAAAAGTCATATTTACTTACATCGTATATAGTTAGTTCATTGAAAAAATCAAAACGTAGGGACATAGATTTAGCATACCTAGAATTTGTGTCAAAAAATAACTGCTCTTGAAGCATTATCCAGGGAGAAAAAAGATAGGTACGTTTGTATGGAATAACGCTGCTAGCGTCCTCTCTCTTTAAGTGACATCAAAAAATATTCGAACGGCATTAGTTCTAAGGCGACACTAAATGCCAGCGATTTTGAGCGATACGAGTTCACGGCTTCCTGCCCGCCATCTATGTAACAAAGCCAATATTTTCAAAATTCTTGCGTGGAAAACAGTTTATATGCTTACAATCCTCGTTATTCATTACTAATCTGAATAAATATACCTACACAAAAAAGTAAAGCTATAAGAATAACTTTTCTGAGAGTTGTACTAAAAAATGCGTCATGCCATGCCAAAAAACTTGTTTAACTGCAAGGAAAAGTGGTAGTTCAAAAAGGCTCTGGAGTGAAAACTATAACCAACAGCAAGCATTAGAAACCTACAAATAAGACTTAAGTATATGTGTAACAGGATTAAGTAGTGTTCATAGCTCGAAATGCTATATTTTCACCAAAAAACTTGTCTAAAAACACCTTGTTTGCATGTTTTCTGCTCACTCTTCGCCTTAAGGAAATATATGCCTTTTCATGACGCCGGGTCCGCACCGGCTCCAGACTGTATGTTTGAGAGCGTGAAATATATTGCGCATGCGCTATCATTTCGTGTATTTTGCATTTTATTAGAAAGAAAACAATAAAAAAATTAAATTTTCACTTTTTTTGTGTATAACATAGATATATCAATATTGTAAGCAGGCGTCTTTTTACTTTTATTGGCGTTATTTTGTGGTAAAAAATGGTTTGGAAACAGTGAGGCCCATACGAAAACTGCAGAAATTATGCAAATATACTTGCCAATTATCATCACCAACACCATTATGATCCATATAATCATCCTGCAACAGCGGTACACCTTCACTGCATTCACTATTCCTAATCGAACTGACAAAGTCGTTCTCAAACAACAACAGTGTCTTTTTAAACTTCATCTTACAAACTTTAAAGGATTTTTGAATAATTAACACAGATTATCTAAATTATTCCATTTGAAAATAAGGAATCGCATATTTGAAATATACAGATCTAAACAAAATGGCGAGACTAATTCTAACACATTCAAAAGGAACAATTTATATCGCAGTGGACGAACTATAACATTTAGATGTTAGACACAAATGAAATAAAACAACTACTTAACCGGTCATTAACAATCCATTTAAGTTAATATTATATATATTTAATTGTACACTTGAAGTGATTGACCGGTGATAAATAAACTGATTGCTGATTATAAATGTTCGTCTGTTTGGGGACAGTTTCGCATGGGCGCACAACCTTCGGTCTAAATTTTGTAAATCATTTTGCAACTCTTCAATTTACTAATAATAATAGAATTCTATTCAGTAATAAGTAGTGCCTTTCTGTTGCCCAAGGTTACGTAGATCTTCAACGTAAACAGATTTAAGAGTTCTAAATTAACATTTCTGTCGCGCTAACGCGGGCGTGACAGAAGTCAGCGCGTAAGAACAGGCAACTCTGAATAAAATTATTGAGTTAAAAACTCGAAAATCGAGTTTTTGTTCTATTTCCTCCTCCAAAACTTAACCAATCAGAAAGTAATTTTGGAAACAGTGTAATAAGGGAAATATGTATATGATTGCGAAGCTGAAGTGGCAGTGGGCAGAGCACACAGTTCGATGGACAGATGGCGGGTGGGGTAGTAAAGTCCTTGAATGGCGACCACGTAACAGTGTTGGGAGGCCCACTAGATGGACCAAAAATCTGGTCAAGATCGCCGTAATGCATTGGATGAAGGCAGCGCAGGACCAGTCATCGTGAAGATCTGTGGGGGAGGCCTTTATCTAGCAGTGGACGTCTTCCGGCTGATGATGATAGTAAGGTAACAATATTCTATGTCGGACTGTTAAATGATCCGTATACAGGCTTCTGTTGCGGCCTACTTGAAAAAGCTGTTAAATTACTATTTGCAGGACAAAAATATAAAAAAAAAGACGTGTGGCACTCGGGGACTGCCGCGGTAAAGCCATTGCATAGCATTCTTATCAACTTATGCAATTGTAATTATTCATTTATGCAATATTTTTTTTTGATAAAATTAATTTATAAAAAAAGCAAACGGGAAGTGAGTAAAATTTAACATGCAAGAGTTGATTAGAGACAGACAACGGGACAGGTGAAACTAAATAAAAATGCTTGTCATAATAATAAAAATTAAAAAAACGTGATAAAAAAATAAAGAAATTAAAAAAAATCAAGATGTACCCCAGGCTCGAACCTGGGACCTTCTGCACAAAAACCATTCGTGATATCCGCTGTTCCACGGCAACTGTAATGACCGTGCCGAAATATCTACATACATCTAGTAAGTGAGTGTTAGGTTATTTTCGTTACGGAATTTCTGGATTCGGTCTCCACGCTCAAGGCCCGCGATAGAAGCTATGCAATAGCTTAATAAACAAAACAGGATACAGATACTGGTGCTAAAAATAATGATCTTAAAGGTCAAGAACAAAAGAGTCAAGACCGTATGTATGGATAAATGATCGCTATTTTACGCTTCTTAATAGTTTTTTTTTTAAGCGCACGGTTTTGTGATCACCGCTGCCGATAATCTCTTGCAGAGGAATCACGCTATTAATTTATTATAACAGTTGTAAATTAGAGAAGGCACGTAAGGTATGTCACACCTTACAGAAGTAAACAGGGTTCACAGACGTGATGAACAAATCAGTGGGAGGCTCCTTTGCACAGGAAGCCGGCTAGATTATGGGTACCACAACGGCGCCTATTTCCACCGTCTGTGTTATTTCCGTCTGAAGGGCGCCGTAGCTAGTGAAATTACTGGGCAAATGAGACTTAACATATTATGTCTCAAGGTGACGAGCGCAATTGTAGTGCCGCTCAGAAATTTTGCATTGTAATATCAATTCAAATCAGCTGAACGTCCTGCTCGTCTCGTCCCTTATTTTCATAAAAAAAATCAATGTATGAAAAAATTTTTTAGTAACAAAAATGGTACAAACATAATAATGGATGTTACCTTCCATTAAGTGTCCTCACTACTCCTGTGCCAGAAGGCCACGCTCTTCTATATCAATTTGTTGCGTCATTTTACATTTTACATATTATATTGTAATTGAAATGATTTGTAAATCGATGTAAATGTAAATCTTGATATAAAAGAGTGGCAATGAGTTTCTTGCTACTTCTCCTCATTAGCTCAACCCTTTACGAAGTAGCGGTAGATTCAATAAGATTTTTTTTTTTTGACATTCATAAGTGTCATTTCCGTGACCTCGTGAATAAACTGATTTTGATTTGATTTGAATATTAATAGTTCCAAAAACTAGGGATCATACATTTAATCTATAAACATATTATAATATAACTCTTAAACTTATTTGACCAATACAATGTAGTAACCTCTTGCAGAATATTAACCTTGCTGTCCCATATTTATTCCCAAGGTTCAAAATCAAGAGAATCTTCCAAGTTCCTTCTGTAAAAACCAACCTGGGAGTTCAGGCGCCTCTCGCTCGAATTCTTCGCGAGTACAATAAGTTAAACGATACCAATTCAGAACTTGATATATTCGGTGGTGGGCTGGTCAGCATTTGTCAAATAAGTAGTTTTTCATCGTTATTTTCATTATTTTAATAAGTTAAAGTTATAATTTGTACTTTCATTATTTATTTTTTTGTTTTTATTATAGCTTAGATAGTATTAGTTCTATTTTTCAGAAGTATTTAGGGAGTATTTTTTGGAATTTTTATGTTCACCATAATAGTCGTATGCTTTAGAACTACTTATTGTAACATTAGATTAAGAAAATTGTATTGTGTATGATGTGGTGTGCTTTAATAAATAAATAAATAACAAAAGAAAAATGTTATACGAACAGGATGTGTGTGTGTGTGTGTGTATGTGAGTGTTTGTCTGTGTGTTTATGTGTGTGTGTTTATGCGCGTGTGTGTGTTGTGTGTCATTGTTTCTTTCTGAAATTTACTACTTATTGTATTATTAAGAAGATATAGGTAACGATTATACATAAAGAAATAAAGAATCAACTTAAACATGAAAATGACTTAAATTCTTACCCCTTTATTCATAATGGTCCGCTAACTTTAAAGAGCCGCTAAGGAGTGTGTTTTCTCATTCTGACTTAGGTCAATAGAAGAAGACAGAGTGAGAATTAGCAATGCTTTAAGTAGCAGACTATTATGAATAAGGGGGTTATAGTATACTAGCTGCCCCGACAGACGTTGTTCTGTAGATAGTAAAAAAATACTGTTTTATACGAATTTGCCAATAATATTTCAAAACATCAAGAATTGTTTCGTAAAAAACGCGCCCTGTTGTTATAATGAAATTGTTTCACAGCGGAACTGTCAAACCGTGCGTCACTAAATTCCCTCATAGAAAATATGTGCAAACAAAACGAATATAGAAAACAAAAATAATTATGAGTCCCAAATCGAAATAAAAACTATTCTCTATATCTCTCAAGTTGGACTAAACTGCACTCCATGAAGTAATCCCCGTTAGAATCCGTTCATTAGTTTAGGAGTCCATCGCGGACAAACAACGTGTCACGTAATTTATATATATTAAGATAGTAATACTTAACTATTTAAAAAAGACAGAAAGAGAAACGTTACTATAGCAATGTAATAATCTATACTAATATTATAAAGCTGCAGTGTTTGTTTGTTTATTTGAACGCGCTAATCTCTGGTACTACTGGTCCGATTTGAATGATTTTTTCAGTTTTGGATAGTCCATTTATCAAGGAAGGCTATAGGCTATTTTTTTTTCAAAATTAGGGATCCGTAATAAAATTGCTATTTTGTAACACAAGGTGTAAAATCGAAAACCTATTTTTGCGTGCGCTGCAAAAACTATTGAAAATAGAACAAAATGATGTACAGGCTATAATATAGGCAATATTTTATTACTTATAAAACTATCGCGTGAATTATACTTTATATGGCAAAACAACGTTTGCCGGGTCAGCTAGTTTTTTAATATTTCTATGCAAGTTAGTTTAAATAATTTATTTATACTGGCCACGTAAAAAATGTCTATACTTACTGCCATAATTTGCAGTAATGACATTTTAGATAGTCATTTATTAATGAAAGGCGTGTTTATATTTATATATTCTACTATTTTATTCGTTCTGGAAAAAGTAACAAGTAATTTCATTATTTCTAGTATTGTAGCAAACCTTAGATACAGAATTCCCTATAAAGTACTACAAATTGTTTACATATTCTGTACCTAGTTATAAAATAAAAATGTTAAGCATTTATTAATACAAAATAAGCCTTATCCGTTTTAGATAAGATTCAATTTGCAAAGCTATAAATAACAACGAGCAAAGTGTTAAGTCTATAAGACGTACTGTTTATATAACTTGCTTCCTTAGATTAAGGAATGGTCTCCGCTAGGCTCAAACTAGATACCACACTATCTAAGAACAATAGCTTTTATTACGGCAACTATTAAGGCTTGTGTGCGTGGCATCTTATAATCTTGACCCTCGATGGCATCTTTCAAATTTTGTAACTTTTATACGCTTCGTGTTATGTTACATTGAAATTAATACCTTACCTTACCAGTGGGAGGCTCGTTTGCACAGGATTCCGGCTAGATTATGGGTACCACAACGGCGCCTATTTCTGCCGTGAAGCAGTAATGTGTAAGCATTACTATGGTTTGGTCTGAATAGCGCCGTAGCTAGTGAAATTACTGGGCAAATGAGAGAGTTGTAGTACCGCTCAGAATTTTTGGGGTTTTTCAAGAATCCTGACCGACACTGCATTATAATCAGCTGGACGTCCTGCTGATCTCGTCCCTTATTTTCATTAAAAAAAATACAAATACTTACTGATGATATGTGATCCCAGTGTCTTTCTTATTTCTTGTAGTATTATTTTTCCAATGTTTTACTACGCAACCCATTTTAGTACTTATCAATTATTAACAAAGAGTAACAGAACAAGTTGCACGTCATCATCACACATTGTCGGAGACTGGCTCGAGTACACACTCTTGGGCGTAGCATTAGTTGCCGTACTTTCCGAATATTTATTTTATTTTTTCATTCAATGAACAAAATTATCTTAATATATATAATAATAAAGACATACTCGCAAAACCTCTAAGGTTTATGTTCGAGCGGTAAGTTCGCATTACAATAATTGTTTTAATTACTTAAGACTTAATATAACATATAGTAGTATTATTAAAAATAAACATCATAGGTATTCCTGGTTATTAACTTCTAGATAGTATTTTTTAGCTTTACTTTGAAATTTTTCTTTTGCAGATATATATCTATTAGATCATTAGGTAATGTATTTAATATCCTTGGTAATACATAGTTACAGGTTCTTTTACCATATACATTGTTATATTTAGGTAGACAAAACTTATTTAGGTAGGCTAGTTTCCTCATATTTTTTTTTATGAAAATAAGGGACGAGACGAGCAGGACGTTCAACTGATGGTAATTGATACGCCCTGCCCATTACATTACAATGCAGTGCTGCTCAGGAGTCTTGAAAAACCCCAAAACTTCTGAGCGGCACTACAACTGCGCTCGTCACCTTGAGACATAAGATGTTAAGTCTCATTTGCCCAGTAATTTCACTAGCTACGGCGCCCTTCAGACCGAAACACAGTAATGCTTACACATTACTGTTTCACGGCAGAAATAGGCGCCGTTGTGGTACCCATAATCTAGCCGGCATCCTGTGCAAAGGAGCCTCCCACATTCTTTCATATTTCTTAACATTACAATATTACGAGGTAATTATTTACCAATTACGCCTGCGGTATCTAATGGTAGCCCATCGGAGAACAATTCTTAATATAAGCATGCTTCATTGAATGTATGCTCTTCATTAGGAATTAATACCAAAACAAAATATACGATAAATTTTTCGCTAAGCGTTTACAATAAAATGAAATAATAAAAAAATTACCGAGAAAATAAACTTTTTTTGTGTCCTAAAAATGTGATTTTCACCAAATTGAAAGGACCGCTAGCGGCCGCACGTTGGATGTTGTAATATCATTCGACCATACTAAACACAAACGGCCTTACGAATAAACTTGGTATAAAGTTATGCATGAGAATAAACCAAGAATATGGAAATTATTGATATATATATATATATATATATATATATATATATATATATATATATATATCACTGCCAACAATGTTAATACAATGATAATTCTGAAGTTTTCCGAATGTCAAATGCCTTTCAGATAAACGCGTGAAATATATATTTGTGTGTGTTAGTGTTGTACTATTTTGAAATCTAGACTAAATGGGCCATCTTTTAAAAAAACTTGCCATAGGTAGTGTAGTACATTTTTTTTCCAACGTGGAGTGTCAAAGTTGACTGACATAAATTTTATAAACCATAACTCGTCAAAATTTAATTTATTTTACTTAGTTAACAATGATTATTACTTTCATTTGTGGTTACCATTAATAGCACTGTTATTTGAGATAACATTATTAAAAAAATCACTGTAAAATTGTGAAAATTGCGATCACAGTACCTAAAAATGCGACAAAGGGTGTCAAATTTTTAACATTTTCGAAAAATGTCTATCATCGCGTGACTAAGTGACAGATATTTTTTTCATAACTGGTATACCTTGGCCTCTCGCCCGGTACCAGGTTATCGTTGAGTTTTGGCACACCCTGTATACGTCCATACGTCCGAATAAACCAATCATAAGCAAAACGTCAGTAACAGTTGGGAACTATTCTCTCTAAATTGCTGATGAGTACGTCTACCTTGGACGAATGATTCAGTTGGGCAGGTCACTCGAAAAATCCAACTCCAAGATGTGCAGCGTTCGGGAAGCTCTGTAAATCTTCTCGTGCAAAATACCACAGTGCTTGAAGCAGAAGGTTTTTAACCAGTGTGTGTTGCCCGTGACGAGATACAGAACGCAGACGTGGTCGCTAACTATGGGCCTTACGAGGAAGCTTATTATCACTCAGAGATGGACAGCGCTATGCTCGAAGTTTCCCTGCGAGATTGAATCAGAAATGAGGAGATCCGAAAACCAAAGTCACCGACATAGCACAGTGGTTGCGAAACTGAAATGGCAGTGGGTGGGGCACATAGCTCGACGGAGAGATGGCCGTTAAGGCAGTAAAGTCCTCAAATGGCGACCACGTACTGGAAGACGCAGTGGTGGTAGGCCCTCCACAAGATGAACCGACTGGTCAAGATCGCCGGAACACGTTGGACGTGGGGATATCTCTTGGAAGCAAAATGTCTATTTGCAAACATTTTGCATATTGGTTTAATCTCAGATATAACTTTATACCAAGTTTATTTGTAAGCCAAAATAGTGACAAATTTACATGTGGCATTCTCTTGTCGTCAAATTTAATATTTGATCCAAGTTAAAACAGTAACATGCCAAATGTTGTTCACCTCTACTGTTATCTTAAGTGTATTGTAGTCTCGTGGTTCGCTATCAACATTTAAGAGTTCATAATTAAAAGTATATCGACCAAGTAACCTCGCATTTATAGTAAAGATAACTTCTTTATACAAACAAACACCTCAACTCATCGTTGCAAAGGATAAGAAATTTTCCTTCCGCCACATGAATAAGTTATTTATCGGCCTTACAAATAAACTTGGTATAAAGTTATAACTGATGATAAACACAGAAAATGCAAAATGTTTACAATATCGTTGACAACACTGTCAATACAATGATAATTCTGAAGTTTTCCGAATGACAAGCTGCCTTGCAAATAAACGCGGGAAACGTTACACGTCCGAACAAACCATTCGTAAGCAAAATGTCTATTATACAAATGATTCTGGAGACCGACAGTCTCGTGCCAGATTTTGGCGAGACAACACGTCCTTAGGATGCCTAGTGTAGAGGCGAAACACGTGTCGAATTGTTTTAAAAACAAATATTGGCGGAATTAATTGATTTCCGCAAAGTAACGCCTAATTCAATAAATTTTCTAAAATGTCTATTTGTAAACATTTTACATATTCTTGGTTTATGCTTAGTTATAACTTTATGTCAATTTTATTAGTAAGGCCGTATGAATGTCAGAAATTCATAAGTCTTAAATTCTGCCGCTTCTTCTAAGATCTTTCGTCTCAAGAATAAGTTGGATGAGGGCAGCGCAGGATCGTCGGCAGCGGCAACGTCGTGGTAATCTTTCGGGGAGGCCTTTGTCCAGCTGTGGACGTCTTCCGGCTGCTGATGATGAATACGTTCACCTGGTGGTAAATGATTGAACTCAAAATTCTCAGCGGCAAAATTTACGCTCTCATTAATTAGCCCATGTGTTTCTCGAAAAAAATATTTAATAAAAATTTTTTTCCAAAAAAAAAAAAAATACAATTTTTGTGTCGGCTTGTTTGTTTAAAAGCATAGATACTAATCTCAGAAAGGACTTAGCATATTTAAATGCGTTTTTCACCATTTGTATTGTGGAAAGCTTCTCGTAAAATTCTATTTTAATTTTATGCTTAGATCAAAAGAAAGTATAAAAATACGTCTAGATACACTGTGACAGCTGTGATAACGTCAAAAAAAAATTAAGGTTGACAGTCAACCTCTATTTGGAGCAATACACGCACACTAACACAAAGTGTCATACAAATCGCGAGTGTAAGACGTAGCTTGTCACGCACACTAAACTAATAAGCCTTGCATGTTTTCATCGGTTGTCTAGCAGCAAGAAGCTCTAAGATTTTTTAATATATGAAAATAAGGGACGAGACGAGCCGGACGTTCAGCTGATGGTAATTGATACGCCCTACCCACTACAATGCAGTGCCGTTCAGGATTCCTGAAAGACCTAAAAATTCAGAGCGGCACTACAACTGCGCTCGTCACCTTGAGGCATAAGATGTTAAGTCTAATTTGCCCAGTAATTATCTAAGAAGATATGAATAATTAGTGAATACTAGCTGACCCGGCAAACGTTGTTTAGCCATATAAAGTATAATTCACGCGATAGTTTTATAAGTAATAAAATATTGCCTATATTATAGCCTGTACATCATTTTGTTCTATTGTCAATAGTTTTTGCAGCGCACGCAAAAATAGGTTTTCGATTTTACACCTTGTGTTACAAAATAGCAATTTTATTACGGATGCCTAATTTTGAAAAAAAAAAAAACATAGCCTATAGCCTTCCTTGATAAATGGACTACCCAACACTCAAAGAATCACGAAAGAATCATTCAAATCGGACCAGTAGTACCAGAGATTAGCGCGTTCAAACAAACACTGCAGCTTTATAATATTAGTATAGATAAGCGAACTTGGATCTAGCTCATAGGTTCTCAACGTGGGCTATAAGTGCTCATTCACGTTGACTCGCGGGCGCGGTCACGAAATATCAAACATATAGCGTAATATCCAAGTGTTCACATACGAAACGCACGTGCGGTCTAAGTAGCGGGCAAACTAGCGTCGGGCGCGGCAATATCAAACGCGTGAGATGTTTCTGTGTGTTCACGTCGAACTAGCGGCGGAGCGCGCGATTTAATCGGGACGTCAGGTAAGTTCAACTAGAACAGTATGAACTTGTCGCTAGAAACGGTACCACGTCTTCGTCATGTCTTTCAGTATAGAAGAGTTTATTAGTGCTGTTCAGGCTAGAACTGCGATTTGAGATCCTGGTATATCCAAAAAATCTGGAAGGATGTTCTCTCAAATTATTGTATAAAGTACGAAATTCACCATAGCGTTCTCTTTCTTTATCATCTCCCACTTTAGATATGAATCTTCGGTTAAAAATAAAAGATCGTCGTCCATGTTTACAATCTCTGACAACACGTCAAACTCGCGCAAACGCCTAGCGGTCAACGTGAACACGAACTCGCCACGTCTCCGCGCCCGCACCGTTTTGACTTTTTTGTTTTTGGCGTTGGCAGTAGAAGACCCAGAGAAAATTAGGAGGCATTGAGATGGCGCAGATGGGGCGTGGGTAGATTAAAAATATAGTCTAAAAAGGCAAAAAAATACACGAAAATACTCTAGTAAAAAACATATTCTCAAAGTGGGCGGTGAGCAAAGTAAGGTTGTGAAACTGTGATCTAGCTCAACCAAAAAATGCACGTTTCGAGTATTCCCACCCAAAAGTGTCTAACAACAAAATCCACGACAAAGATTCAATGTTATCTGTTAAGCTCTTTAAGTATATCAGTGCTCGTTATACTGATAAGGCGCCTTTATAGCCATATATAAAAATATTGCCGTTATTGTTGCCGCAGGCATAAGCGCTGTCATAACACTGCATATTTGACATATGGAGGGCACGGACTAGTAAAAATATAAACTCCGTGTCACCTTACATAACAGTGTAGCACCAAAACAAACCGATTAACGTGTAAATACATAGCCCCACGCACACTTACACTAATACATGCCGATCGGCCGCCATTATAAGAATTGTCATCGTGTGATAGATCAGTTTGCGTCTCAATAAAATATTTAAAAAATGCCGTACTTGAGATAAGCTATCGTTGGCTTTTCTGTCCCAATAAACTTATCGACGGTAACTCACCTTATCCGTGTACGCTGTCTGTCAATTGGAGGACGTATAGCTTACCAGCGATAGAAGTTGGTATAAAAATTGCAATTCACGCGTTCCAATATAAGGCGATAAAAATGACTTATCGGGTATATTGGGACAGCTTCACATTATTGACAGCTACTTATAGACAGTAGAAGGTAGTAATTTATCTGTATCTGTAGATAGTATATCGGAATTTAAAAATGCCGTCGTGCGTAGTGAAAAAGTGTAAAAACGATAATATAAGTATTTGTGGCCATATATGATTATTTAAGGGAGAAAAAATTGTGTAACTAGTATCCCCCGTAACCGCACACACACACTAGCATAACGGTGCTTCACTTGCTAATATCACGGCGCGGAGTACTTCTATTTTACTCGTCCGTGATGGAGGGTAGGCAAGGGGAATCATCTGTGTATAAGAAAAAGTGTCCGCCATAGGGTGCCGCTACAGTAGCATCAGGGTATATCTTAAAAGAAGCGCCAAATATAAAATAATACTAATCATTCTAGCTACACGTTTCCCAATAATAATTCTTTAAGGTTGTATTTACCTACAACATTATTTTGTACAACGTAAATTGTTGAAATTTTCAATAATAAATACTTTAGTAGACAATATTATTAATTTTTTTAACTGCTAATTCACCATACTTCATGCTATACCCTGTGTGCCATTGTGGAAGCTTTTTGAACTATTATTTGCAGCATAAACTGTACACTTTTTCAACTTTTCTCCCGTAAGAGATGATTCGCCTTGTCTGTACCCTCCATACTATGCAGTGACTTAATTTTGACAGTGTTACAATTTTTTTAATAATTTATTTTAACGGCTTTGGACACAAGTCCTTTAAGCCAAGTGTTTTACTAGTGCTGGTATAACCACATATAATAAAAATAATTCAATTCAAATTCGATTTTTTTTTTCAAAATAGGATTCAAAATCAATATTATTTAAAACCTTATTGAACTTCAAAAACTACCCATTCAAAATAGATTGCCTCAGACCTGAGAACGGGTGCAAAAAACTCAGCAGTTTCTTTTATAGAAATATGGATTATAATGTAATATCGTACAATAAACATTTATAATTAAAGAGCCTGAGGGTGTCCGCTTCATTCCCAGTCTGTGGTATCATTAAGAAAATAATTTATGTTATAATAACCTTTCCCACACAAACGTTTTTTAAACAATTATTTTAAATTTCGTAACACATTCGTTTTGTACATTTTCGGGGATCGTTGCATACGTATTGCTGATATAACCACAGATAATAAAAATAATGATAGTGAAATCCAAATGTACAATTTTTTACATATTATTACACCGGCATCTATCGCTCCTCTTAAATATTTCAAAAAGTTACACGATAGTTCGGGAAACGGAACCATTATTAAAATTTATAAATGTTCACAAAGATCATTTTGCTCTACATAGTGATTTCATTATTTAAACACTATATTCAAATTCAAATTGAAATTCAAATATTTTGATTCAAAATAGGATGTGACATCACTTATTGAAATTCAAAAAACTACCACCCATTCCAAAATGAATGCCTCAGACCTGAGAAGAAGGGGCGCAACAAACTCAGCGGGCTTTTTTTTCATCGAAAAAATATGTTTGCAAAGTAATATTGTACAGTTAAACTTACTATTTAATAGCCTGAGGGCAGTCACTCCATTCCCAATCTGTGGTATCATTAAGAAAGTCATTTATGTTATAGTGACCTTTTCCACACAAACGTTTTTTAACAATTCTTTTAAATTTCGTAACACATTCGTTTTATACATTTTCTGGGATCTTGTCGTAAATGCATATACATCGCCCCACAAAAGACTTACTAACTCAACTAAGCCGAGTAGTAGGCATTATAAGTTTATGTCTGTTCCTAGTGTTAACATTATGGTTATGACAGTTTCTAGCAAATTCACTTATGTGCCTATGTTCATACATAACATTATCAAGAATATTCTGAGAAGCAACTGTCAAGATATTAATTTCTTTAAATTTTGCTCTCAATGATTCCGATAATAAGGGTAAAGTGTCCACGTTTACTCGCAAAAACACAAAAATTTATACAAAGAGTTGAGAATGCGTGCGCCCGTTTCTGTTTTAATATCCCTTTGAGAGCCCATGTAACACCTTACTTAAATAGACACTCAATCCTTAAAATGAGACACAGGCGCAAATTCCATCTCGCTTGTCTTCTCTTTGATGTCATTAAGTATAAAGCTCCTTCATATTTGTATGATAAGTTGTCATGGGCATCAAGTCGTCGTTCTCTAGGCCACGGCAATGCGCAACGCAGCTTTTGACGCAGAGTCATGCCACAGCTACTTTCAGAGGAAGTTTCCGATTCGCGTCAGCCAAAATATGGAATAATATCCCCCCTCCAATAAGGAACCTCCAATATAAACTAGGTTTTCGTAGTAAACTTAAAGTGTTCCTTAATACTCATCAAAAAGTACAGGAAACTCTTTTACTTGACACTAGTGCTATTTAAAAATAAATTATACGACCTGTTATTGTCATTTCCTTTTAGAGAGATTCTTATTAATATCAGCAGAATTAGCACCCAATCAGTCACGCAATTATACTCACTTGTTATTTTTATTATTATTTGCTTTTAGTATTCTTATTTATATTACTAATTATTGAATTAGGTCATGAAATATTATGTAATTTTTGTTTTGTGTTAGTACTTTTTTTATTGTAATATTATTATTATTTTAGTTGTAGTAATTGTAACCCCTCATATAATATGTATAACCTTTAAGTAGTTTGATAATCAGCTAGACCACCTGGGGTTCTCCGGAAGACCAGCGCTGATCATATTACCTGTGGGTATGATCAGTATTCTGCATGTTGATATAAATTAATAATTAAGTTTACTTGTATACTAGGTTTAAGTTGCAGAGTAAATGATTTCTTTCTTTCTTTCTTTCTAAAATTTTAAGGGTGATTTTGTGAATTATTGTTGGCTGTCTCGTTTTTAAAAAAAATATTATAATATTTCATATTCTATAAATCATATTAAATTATATACAGCAGGTATTCAAATTTTTTGAGTTTTCTTAAGTGTTAATTCCGATACTATTTCGCCTCTACACGAGGCATTCACAGGAGATGTTGACTCGCCAAACTAGAGAGAACGAGAGGCAACGGGACCAGTCTCGTGCCAGAGCCGGCCTGTGCCAGGCAAAATTAACACTAAAGAAAACTCAAAACATTTGGATAATTAAGGATTTCTGCAAAATAGTGCTTGATTCAATAAATTTTCTTATATATACAGTGTTACAAATATTAAAACCATAAGTCTACTTTACTTTAATTGCATAGACAATTAGAGAGAACCTCTCTAATCTGCCTCCTGACAACTTAACCTACTCTTTGTTCAGTAAGTTGTCAATCGGTTACTTACGAGTTTAACACAAACGATCAGCAGGCCAGTTTATCTTCAACAGTTGTCTGGCATGGTTGCCTTATAATACCATATTCGTACATTATTAAGTGAAGTAATTGTAAATTCTAATAAAGCGCTTATTGTGAATACGACGTTTTAATTGTACGACCTAAAATCAGTAGGTACTCAATGTTGAAATTTTTATAGAAACTACTTACCATCCATTTGGGTTCAATTTCTCTTTCTCTCCGTCCCTGGGCTCCGATCCGTTCCTCATGTTTAACACACAACTATAACCAGACTTCACAAGTTTATCTCATTGTCAACACAACCCACTATCATTGTTCAAACTATATTTAGGAATCCTCTAGTTATTTATTTAGATTTATTTGATATTAAGTGCAATTAATTAAAACGGCAATTTGTAGACAACCTTTAGTGGATTATTTACGCAATAATTACGAAATTACCTTTATTTATATTCTTACAACAAGTGTCTCGGTTCGCTTCGGCCTCGGTAATGTAACAGTGTTGTATACGAGTATGTATGAGTCAGACATCGCACACCACGCTGCGCCGTGTCAGCTGTTTCGCCCGCGCGTGACATTTTTCCACATTTCCCCCCAGAGGGCCTACCATCAACTTTTAGTAAGCGATGCGATTCCGATGCAGTTCAGTTTACGCACCTAAACTGAATCACTAAAATTCGTACCATGAAGTGCCTTTTACCGTATGGCGTTTGGATAGCTTATGAAGAATGAACGAAAGAAATTTGTCTGTGGTCCGCGGTGTGAGAAAGAGATGCTGCACTACAGTCGTTGCATAAGTTTGTCTCTCTTACTCGAACCATATGCGTTGCGTTTCGAAACCTAAAATGATATGATTTTAGCGGTTTTTTTGCATAGAAAATACTTAAAATACATTTTAAAATTGCGCTTTATAGCTTCAAATTATAAACCATTAAGCCCTTTTTTGTACTTATTAAATAATAGTAATATAAATAAATATAGTTCTTTGAATAACAAATTAAATGTTTGCTTAGGTGATTTGTATAAATAACAAGTTATGGACGCACCCCCATTGATGTTTGATTTGACAGGACCACAGAGTACATTTTTTTAATTCGTTCTTGCGAACAGGCTATAGCTCGGGCCCTTACTGCCTCGTCTTTAGTATTTTTTATTTTTCTTATTTATTTTCAGTATTTTGTTTTACAGAAAAGTCCACAGGGCCCCGTAGTTCACGTTAGAGCATCGGTTTGCGTGTACATACGTGTCATAACCATTAACTTCCGTTTTCAATAACCTCTCTATCCTTAGTTTAACTTACTAGAGGTAATTTTATTAAAGTAAGCGTTACTTTGCAGAAATCCATAATTATCCAAATGATTTGAGTTTTCTTTAGTGTTAAAACAATTCGACACGCCAAAATCTGGCACGAGACTGTGCCAGATTTTGGCGACTCAACATGTCCCGAGGATGCCTCGAGTAGAGGTGAAACACGTGTAGAATTGTTTGAAGACAAATATTGGCGGAATTAACACTAAAGAAACCTCAAATCGTTTGGATAATTACTAGAGGTAGATAAATCTATCCTTTAACGCTTACTTACATTTCAATAACATATTGACAGATAGCATTGGACTATAACTGTATTGGACATAACTATGGATAGATAAGAACTTGTCATTAAACGGTGACAGCAATGTATCCGTAAGTTAAACTAAAGGTAGATAGGTTATTGAAAACGGCCGTAAAAGACAAACGACGCTAGTTCAATAAACCAATATTATTCTCAAGTCTCGTTTTATCTACGAAAGAAATAAGTCTGTATGACAACCTTAGCAGCATATAAGCTTTGTGCTAAATTTTTTGATAGCAACCCTTCAAAAATCGTCCAAGTGCGATTCGCATGAAGGGTTCCGTAGCAGCAAGTAACATAATATAAATGTTATATAGAAAGGAAAGTTATATAAAATTATTTAAATGGAAAAATGAAATAAAATTTTCTGAAAATTATACAGTGCAAATGAGCTCTCATCTATACTAATATTATAAAGCTGCAGTGTTTGTTTGTTTGTTTGTTTGAACTCGCTAATCTCTGGTAATACTGGTCCGATTTGAATGATTCTTTCAGTGTTGGGTAGTCCATTTATCGAGGAAGGCTATAGGCTATGTTTTTTTTTTCAAAATTAGGGATCCGTTCTATTTTGTAACACAAGGTGTAAAATCGAAAACCTATTTTTGCGTGCGCTGCAAAAACTATTGACAATAGAACAAAATGATGTACAGGCTATAATATAGGCAATATTTTATTACTTATAAAACTATCGCGTGAATTATACTTTATATGGCAAAACAACGTTTGCCGGGTCAGCTAGTCACTTATACGCATAAAAAAAATCTCGTTCAAACCAATTTTCGGTGGAAGTGTGCATGGTAATGTACATCATTTATTTATTTATTTTAGGTATATAATTGTCTTATTTAAGAAGTTACAGGGGGAGGGGGGACCTCAATTTACCACTTTGGAAGTGTCTCTCGCACAAATTATTCAGTTTAGAAAAAAAAAATGACATTAGAAACCTCAATACACGTATCTAATATTTTTGAAGACCTATCCATTGATACCTCACATGTTCGATGAAAAAAATTTTGAGTTTCAGTACTATATGTGGGGTAACCCCAAAAATTTATTATTGCTTTTCTATTTTTATGAAAAATCTAAATGCGGTTTACAGAATACATCAACTTACTAAGTTTCATCAGTATATATATATATATATATATAGTTCGTATAGTTTTGGTAAAAAGTGGCTGTGACATACATGGACAGACAGCCAGACATGACGAATCTATACGGGTTCCGTTTTGTGCCATTTAGGTACGGAACCCTAAAATTTAGTGGGGTTCTGAGTTTTAGAGCATAAAATTTGATTCTCGAAAAACCCAAAAATTCTGAGCGGCACAACAATTATTGCGCTCGTCACCTAGAAACATAAGATGTTAAGTCTCATTTGACCAGTAATTTCGCTAGCTACGGCGCTCTTCAGAACGGAATACTTATAGTAATGTTTACACATTACTGCTTCACGGCAGAAATAGGTGCCGTTGTGGTAGTCATAATCTAGCCGGCTTCCTGTGCAAAGGATTCTCCCACTGGTAATAATATTGTTAGTTTAGATCAAAAATAATTATAACTACACATATCAAAATATTGATAAAACTATCATAATATAAAGCAGCAAAAATATACGTAGCCTATATAATATGTTGTCCCAACCACTTGATAATGCAAAATTAGACTTAAATCAATTTAGTAGTTTTTACGTTTTACCCCAACAAACATACAGACGAAAATTCCAATAAAGTATTTTTTTGGATTCTGTATTGTTACACGCAGCAAGTATTCTTTAAAATAAATGTAGAGTTTTGCTTTGTCAAGATTTTATTTTAAACGTTCATAATATATATAAATTATATTTAAACTAAAATTGATAACCCTAAAGCCCCTTCACATACTGACAATACTATTAATATAGCCATCATATTATAATTAATATGGATATACATATAAATTAATATTATTATACAGTAGGTACATATAAGATACGACACCGTTTTTTTACAAATAAGCTTTCCTGAAAGAGTAGGTATCTAATATATAAAATTCTCGTGTCCCGGTGTTTGTTACCAAACTCCTCCGAAACGGCTGTCTGTATGAAATTTTGTGTGCATATCGGGTAGGTCTGAGAATCGGCCAACATCTCTTTTACGTTCTCCTAAATAAGGGTGACCCTAAACATATTTTTTTTAATTTTATTTTATTATGATTCATGATAAAAAGTACATACGATACGATCAACACCTATTTTTGTACCACGATTTTAATATTATTCTATTCAATCCACAGATACGCGATCGAGTTGCAAGATGACAATCGAATATAATGATTATTTTAGTACGCTATATTTAATGTACGACATATTTGGTAGGTCTGAGAATTAGTCGTCACCTATTTTTAATACCCCAATAATTTTAATCAGTGAATTTTTTTTATTACTCAATATGGCAATACAACGTTTGCTGGGTCAGCTAGTAATCTTTATATATATATTTCTTGTGTGCGTGTGTATGTCACTGAACTCCTCCTAGGCTGGACCGAGTTTGATGAAATTTTTGTGTGTTCCAGTGAATTTGAGATTGGTGTGTGTCTTCAGGTGGTTTCGAGAATGGTTTAGATTCACAATTAAACTACCTATTAAACGGCTGGACCGATTTTGATGAGTTATTCGTTTGTTTCAGTGAATTTGAGATTGGTTTAGATTCTCAATTCCGTGCATATAATATAATTCTCCTGCTCATGAGTATAAAAGGCATAAAAGGCATTTATTTTCTCAAAATTGATTCCTTTAGAATTCTTTTAGATGTCATTTCTTATACTACTAGATGCTACTACCGCTTCGGAAACAAATGGCGCTCTGAGAGAGAAGAAGCGGCGCAAGTTTCTCTCCCAGCATTCTTTTTTTTGCGCTCTTTTCAATAAAAATATACAATATTGTACAGTCGCTATAAAATAATCACAATCTAGTCCCAGGCTGTCCGATCATTTAGATATTCAGCAGTGGAGTAATAGGATTTACGACAGAGCCATTTTTTTATAAAACATTTCAATTTATTTATAGATAATGCCTGAACACTGGCTGGGAGAACTCCTCCTAACAGCTGGACCGATTTTTCAAATTTAAGACGTATGTACAGGACAACGTCTGTTGGGTCCACTAGTATATTATATAATGCAACTGCAGGCAGGTCACGCGTCCGCAGAGCAATAACAAATTTATTGTTTGAACATTAAGATACATTTTCGCATTCTTAGACGTTAGAATGTCATAATATTGTTATAACAGAGTAGGTTATATATCCAGTAGGTATGGAGAAATTTGTCTGAAGAGATTCATCTGTTACGTAGCAACATATTATTTAAGGCGAAGAGTAAGCAGAAAACACGCAAACATGGTGTTAAAATATATAGCATTTGGAGCTATGAACACTACTTACTCCTGTTACACATATCCTTAAGTCTTATTTGTAGGTTGCTAATGCTTGCTGTTGGTTATAGTTAACACTGCCGAGCCTTTTTGAACTACCACATTTCTTTGAAGTTAAACAAGTTTTTTGGCATGGCGTGACGCATTTATTTGGTACTTCTCTCAGAAAAGTTAATCTTATAGCTTGTACTTTTTTGTGTAGGTTAATTTATGCAGATTAGTAGTGAATAACGAGGATTGTAAGCATATAAACTGCTTTCCACGCAAGAATTTTGAAAATATTGGCTTTGTTAGATACATGGCGGGCCGGCAGCCGTGAACTCATATCGCTCAAGGTCGCTGGCATTTAGTGTCGCCTTAATCTGTCGCAAGTAAATTCTTTTATGTATACTACTATACTATGTATATACTATATAAGAAGTTTGTAAGTACAATTGGACGTAGTTCCTGAAAAACGTTCCAAGCAACAAACATCATCACATTTTAAGGAATTCGTGTTTAAAGTTTAATAAATATTAGTGTAATCCATACAATATGTGGGATGGGCTACTAAGTCATAAAGTCAATTAAAGAGTGACAGTACGGACGGACTGACAAAAAAGGCAGCCCTTTTTTGTCAATATGAATTTGTTAGTATGATCACGAGACCAGTTTTGAGTTCTTAACTCAATTTCGACATGTTTGTGGTTTGGAACGTTTTTCTGGAATTGCGTACAATTGAGGCAGAGAGGGTGGTGAATAGAGTTGCCAACCCTAAGCTGAAACTACTATATTTCAATGGCATCCAACTCAAAGTAATAATGTTCGCTTCAAAATGTGCACTTCATAATGAGTTTGACAGATTTACAGTCTCGATTTGAGCTGTCCTTTGATTGGTTTTGGAACCACCTACTATTTTTTCATCTTGACAGATTTACAGTCTCGATTTGCGCTGTCCTTTGATTGGTTTTGGAACCACCTACTATTTTTTCATCTTGACAGATTTACAGTTTCGATTTGAGCTGTCCTTTGATTGGTTTTGGAACCACCTACTATTTTTTCATCTTGACAGATTTACAGTCTCGATTTGCGCTGTCCTTTGATTGGTTTTGGAACCACCTACTATTTTTTCATCTTGACAGATTTACAGTCTCGATTTGAGCTGTCCTTTGATTGGTTTTGGAACCACCTACTATTTTTTCATCTTGACAGATTTACAGTCTCGATTTGAGCTGTCCTTTGATTGGTTTTGGAACCACCTACTATTTTTTCATCTTGACAGATTTACAGTCTCGATTTGAGCTGTCCTTTGATTGGTTTTGGAACCACCTACTATTTTTTCATCTTGACAGATTTACAGTCTCGATTTGCGCTGTCCTTTGATTGGTTTTGGAACCACCTACTATTTTTTCATCTTGACAGATTTACAGTTTCGATTTGAGCTGTCCTTTGATTGGTTTTGGAACCACCTACTATTTTTTCATCTTGACAGATTTACAGTCTCGATTTGAGCTGTCCTTTGATTGGTTTTGGAACCACCTACTATTTTTTCATCTTGACAGATTTACAGTCTCGATTTGAGCTGTCCTTTGATTGGTTTTGGAACCACCTACTATTTTTTCATCTTGACAGATTTACAGTCTCGATTTGCGCTGTCCTTTGATTGGTTTTGGAACCACCTACTATTTTTTCATCTTGACAGATTTACAGTCTCGATTTGAGCTGTCCTTTGATTGGTTTTGGAACCACCTACTATTTTTTCATCTTGACAGATTTACAGTCTCGATTTGCGCTGTCCTTCGATTGGTTTTGGAACCACCTACTATTTTTTCATCTTGACAGATTTACAGTCTCGATTTGAGCTGTCCTTTGATTGGTTTTGGAACCACCTACTATTTTTTCATCTTGACAGATTTACAGTCTCGATTTGAGCTGTCCTTTGATTGGTTTTGGAACCACTAACTATTTTTTCATCTTGACAGATTTACAGTCTCGATTTGCGCTGTCCTTTGATTGGTTTTGGAACCACCTACTATTTTTTCATCTTGACAGATTTACAGTCTCGATTTGAGCTGTCCTTTGATTGGTTTTGGAACCACCTACTATTTTTTCATCTTGACAGATTTACAGTCTCGATTTGAGCAGTCCTTTGATTGGTTTTGGAACCACCTACTATTTTTTCATCTTGACAGATTTACAGTCTCGATTTGAGCTGTTCTTTGATTGGTTTTGGAACCACCTACTATTTTTTCATCTTGACAGATTTACAGTCTCGATTTGAGCTGTCCTTTGATTGGTTTTGGAACCACCTACTATTTTTTCATCTTGACAGATTTACAGTCTCGATTTGAGCTGTCCTTTGATTGGTTTTGGAACCACCTACTATTTTTTCATCTTGACAGATTTACAGTCTCGATTTGCGCTGTCCTTTGATTGGTTTTGGAACCACCTACTATTTTTTCATCTTGACAGATTTACAGTCTCGATTTGCGCTGTCCTTTGATTGGTTTTGGAACCACCTACTATTTTTTCATCTTGACAGATTTACAGTTTCGATTTGAGCTGTCCTTTGATTGGTTTTGGAACCACCTACTATTTTTTCATCTTGACAGATTTACAGTCTCGATTTGCGCTGTCCTTTGATTGGTTTTGGAACCACCTACTATTTTTTCATCTTGACAGATTTACAGTCTCGATTTGAGCTGTCCTTTGATTGGTTTTGGAACCACCTACTATTTTTTCATCTTGACAGATTTACAGTCTCGATTTGCGCTGTCCTTTGATTGGTTTTGGAACCACCTACTATTTTTTCATCTTGACAGATTTACAGTCTCGATTTGAGCTGTCCTTTGATTGGTTTTGGAACCACCTACTATTTTTTCATCTCGACAGATTTACAGTCTCGATTTGCGCTGTCCTTCGATTGGTTTTGGAACCACCTACTATTTTTTCATCTTGACAGATTTACAGTCTCGATTTGAGCTGTCCTTTGATTGGTTTTGGAACCACCTACTATTTTTTCATCTTGACAGATTTACAGTCTCGATTTGAGCTGTCCTTTGATTGGTTTTGGAACCACTAACTATTTTTTCATCTTGACAGATTTACAGTCTCGATTTGCGCTGTCCTTTGATTGGTTTTGGAACCACCTACTATTTTTTCATCTTGACAGATTTACAGTCTCGATTTGAGCTGTCCTTTGATTGGTTTTGGAACCACCTACTATTTTTTCATCTTGACAGATTTACAGTCTCGATTTGAGCAGTCCTTTGATTGGTTTTGGAACCACCTACTATTTTTTCATCTTGACAGATTTACAGTCTCGATTTGAGCTGTCCTTTGATTGGTTTTGGAACCACCTACTATTTTTTCATCTTGACAGATTTACAGTCTCGATTTGAGCTGTCCTTTGATTGGTTTTGGAACCACCTACTATTTTTTCATCTTGACAGATTTACAGTCTCGATTTGAGCTGTCCTTTGATTGGTTTTGGAACCACCTACTATTTTTTCATCTTGACAGATTTACAGTCTCGATTTGCGCTGTCCTTTGATTGGTTTTGGAACCACCTACTATTTTTTCATCTTGACAGATTTACAGTCTCGATTTGCGCTGTCCTTTGATTGGTTTTGGAACCACCTACTATTTTTTCATCTTGACAGATTTACAATCTAGTCCTTTTGATTGATTTTGAAACCTACTATTATTTTTTCATCTCTTCGTTATCTGCTATATATTTGTGGATAATCGTTTTAGAACTACTATTCTTGACCTACAAAGAGTTGGCGACCCTAGTGGTGAATGTGAATATGCTTTGCAAACGCAGATGTATTGACAATGTTTTATTGGTCACATTAAACAATATCGGTGTTAGTTTATTGAAAACAACGTTCACGGCTTACAAAACAGTGCACTGGTCTCCTCGCTTACTCGCAATGGACTAATTTCTAAAGCATGGTATACAATCTTGTATTGCAATTCGCAACGAGAATAAAGAACACGCATAACTATACAAAATTATAAAGTACCAAATATTACAGTAGTAATAACAAACAATAGCATTTTTATTTGATAGCATTATAATAAGTACCAAACCTGAACAGAGATGTCGCTGCTGTCATTGAAACGCCAAATATTTAAATGTCACGTGCATGGCACACTGTCAAATGTCAATTTATGACAAATGGCTGTCACCATCTGCAGGTACATGTGTTGTGTTTTGTGATTTTTCTGGAAGAACAAATACTGTGTGCTTTACACCTATATCTGTTGAGTTCGTTCGTTCACTCATACATAATAATATAATCATCACACAGTGATTCTTTTGTTATTGTTTGTGATAATGTGATTTATTATAGTATGTTAAATAACACGGAGTCTTATAATAATTTTGGTTGTTTTATTATTGTACTAACCATAGTTAAGTAACATAATTTTAAAGTAGGTATAGGTATGTACAGCTATAGCGTTAAAATGTTATCAAAACACGCAAACAGATGGCAGTACTCTGTCTTTCCCATTTTAATAGTTATGTCTGTATTACTAGTATATAAAAGGTACCTACTCTGTGGACTAATGTCTTAACCGAGATGCGACATCGGAATCGAAACCAAGTGAGCAATTATTTAAGACCACAGAGCTTGTCTAGTAGACAGTAGTATACATAGAAAGAGATTGGTCGCAAGCCTTCCAATTCACGCCGCGGTAGAAACAAATATGTAGATAATACAATTGAAGTATTTATTTACCTTGAACAGCATTCAAGGTAAATTTACACGGAGAAGTGGATGTGTACTTGTCGATACAATTATTATTTTGTTGAAAACTCACAGACGGCTTATTTTTTTTAGACACCTCCAACAAATATTGCTAATGTGTACGAAAACTTAATAAATTACAATATACTCAAACTTTCCTCGAGAACCATGCTATCCATTGGTGAAAACAGCATGAAAATCAGTAAAGTACTTTACTAAGATTTACTATTTTCCGTTGACCTATGAAGTTTAGCAAATAATTACGCTAATAATAGCTTATACTACAAGTATAGCGAAAAATCTGAAAACTAAACATTGTTTCTGTGAAGTCAAAATAAAAAAAAACATTCGCATAAAAAAATCGCGGCGTTCTATGGCAAAACATAGACAGCCATCGAATTATTTACGCGGGGTTTTATTGCCGCAACTACAGCAGCTTCACACGATTGTCACTGGTAACTGTTTCACATACCTAAACCAGCGAAGGCTCTCCCATCTCTTTCACTCGCCTCGCAACACACACTCTTTCTCTTTCGCTTCTTAGTTCTCTTTCGATGTTGTTCGATACATCTTTTTCCAGCCTCACAGAAATTCGCGGTAATCGAAATATTTTATTTCGTAGGTAAATTGCATTACACTCGAAATATGTCATTTTTCATTTTTTCATACAGCTCATTCGGAAGGCAGATTGCCTTAGAGAAGAACGAACAAGAAACTCTAAGGTTGCACTTCTCAAAACAGTAATACGGTACAGTATTTGATGTTCTTATTTTCAGTTAAATTTAGAAATCTTTTTAATTACAATATAATATATATATATATCATTCGTAATATATATATATGCAAGCAATGCGGCAAGCATCTTTGTTCCGTTTGGTGTCGAGACACTTGGCCCGTGGGGCCCAGAGGTGCGGAGAATGTTCAAAATACTATCTTCGCGCCTCAATCAGGCTACTGGAAACTCCAGCACTGGCAGCTATCTCGGTCAACGGATCAGCCTAGCTATCCAACGCAGAAATGGTGCCAATATTCTTGGTACGCTTCCACGTAATGATAGTTTTAATTTTATGTAGTCATAGTATTGTAAATATAGAAGATTTGTTGTTTGAATAAATTAATATGTAAGGCGATGCAACAAAAATAACCTCACGTGTAAAAGTCTCTCTCTGGGGTCGGTCCCTCATGTCTGAGGTACATGGTCAGTATTAGGGTTGCATCTGGAGCGGATGATTCGCCTCCACCATGGACAGAAACACTGTCCAGCGCGACTCTAACAATCGTAGCGAATTTGGATGGCGAGTCTTTAATTTGGTCAGTCCATCTTGTAGGAGAACGACCGCGCTATCTGTTTGTTGCCTTCGATATTTCCAACTATCATAACTTAGTTTTTTCAAAACGTTGGAACAGCGAGTAAGTCACTGTGCGGTAAAACTAGCGTTACCAGGGACAAAAAATATATAACGGCACACAGATGCACTGTGTCCCGTATGTCAGTAATTACATTTGCCCCGACGAAGCAGTTCTTTTTATATAAGAGGGGGCAAACAGGCACGGGATAGGGAATGCTGAGGCAACCGCCCAAGGCCATCCACAACAACAGGTGTCAAGAGATGCGTTGCCGGCCTTTAAGGAGGGAGTACCTTTGCTCTTTCCAGGAAGGTCCCTAAGTCCTATCGGTGGC
Organism: Leptidea sinapis; assembly: GCF_905404315.1. Lineage (NCBI taxonomy): Eukaryota > Metazoa > Arthropoda > Insecta > Lepidoptera > Pieridae > Leptidea > Leptidea sinapis. The sequence continues at coordinate 3,247,156 of NC_066277.1, forward strand.
TGTGCAAGACAATTTCTTGCAAAACGCGCGGATGTGGAATTCGATACGTCAACGTGATGGGGTGGTATTTCAAATTTTAACGTTATGTCCGGTGGTGATACATAATTCTACTAACACACAATAACAAAATCAAACCGAATAATGGGCAAATTTTTACTGAGCATCTGCAATTACCGGATAAGTACGCCATCTTGTTATTTATTTAACTGGCGGTAAATATACAAGCTGCGTACCGCGGTTTCAGCCGCATGTTATAGTTTTACTGTCATAAAATAACAATATAAGAAACTAGCTGACCCGGCAAACGTTGTTTTGCCATATAAAGTATAATTCACGCGATAGTTTTATAAGTAATAAAATATTGCCTATATTATAGCCTGTACATCATTTTGTTCTATTGTCAATAGTTTTTGCAGCGCACGCAAATATAGGTTTTCGATTTTACACCTTGTGTTACAAAATAGCAATTTTATCAGGGATCCCTAATTTTGAAACGCCTTCCTCGATAAATGGACTACCCAACACAGAAAGAATCATTCAAATCGGACCAGTAGTACCAGAGATTAGCGCGTACAAACAAACAAACAAACAAACACTGCAGCTTTATAATGTTAGTATAGATAAGGATGTACTTACGAGCAATATTTTTTTCCAAGAAATTGCGCATTCTGTACCATTAGGTTGGCCAACGTGGATTTACTCAGAGATGGTGAAGGACTCTAGGCAGCGTGTATTGGTGCAAGAGGGGGTGCAAAAGCAGTTCACAAGCGCTTTTATATTTCGAGATACTTCACAAAAAAAGGGTCTCGGGACGCCCGACAGCAGTGATGAACTTAAACTAATCTGAACGGGACTTTAAAAAAGAAAAACCCGTCATTATAACAAATAATAAAATATTGTAGGTATTTCGTTCATTACTTTATGTAGACTCATTTATTTTATACGTTACTAACCTATTTTGTTATTAATGTTACTACCTAATTAGTATTTATTGTAACTTTGTAAATAGGTAATTATTGTATCTTTAAATATCACGACTAAAATTATGTATAGTATACACACGGACTAGTAAAAATATAAGGACTCCATGTCACCTTACATAACAGTGTAGCACCAAAACAAGCCGGTTAACGTGTAAATATATAGCCCCACGCACACAATTACACTACTACAGGCCGATAGGCGGCCATTATGAGAATTGTCATCGTCTGTGACAGATCAGTTTGCGTCTCAATAAAAAAAAGTATATGTGGATATATGATTATTTAAGGGAGAAAAATTGTGTAACTGGTATATCCCGTAACCGCACACACACTAACATAAAGGTGCTTCACTTGCTAATATCACGGGCCAGAGTCCTTCTTTTTTTACTAGTCCGTGAGTATACACTACGATTTGCCGCTTAATATGTGTATCATGGTAGTTTAAGTATTCTGAATCTGAAAATGTAAGTTGGAATAATTAATATTGAAATTGTTTAATTTGAGTAAAGCTCAGGTTATTACTTAAATTTATTGTATATTAAGTTGACGAGGATATGGCGGGACAGGAATATCACCAAAGCTACTAAAGTTCAGTTAGTAAGATCTCTAGTGTTTCCCATACTACTATATAGTGCCGAAACATGGACAGTCAAAGAACGAGAGAGACAAAGGATTGACGCAAAAAGAAATTTGGTGTTGAAGACGAATGCTACGAGTATCTTGGACACAACGCCGCACAAACGTCTCGATACTTGAAGAGCTCAAGGTGAAAGAAAGGCTTTCATCTCTAGTCAGAGCCCGTATCCTCAGATACTTCGGACATATCACGCGACGTGGAGAGCATGCCTTAGAGGGACTTGTTGTTCAGGGAAGGGTCAACGGCAGTAGGTCAAGAGGACGCTCCCCTATGCGCTGGACAGACCAGATCAAAGCCCTAACCAATACTCCCCTCAACACATGTGCCATAAGCAACAGCCAGGGATAACTGGCGTAGAATCGTTCGTCGTTTGACGTGACCACGACTGCTCTGTCAAGAGTAATCCGACGAAGAAGAAGATTGTATATTAATATTATAATGTTAGGAATGGTTAATTAGCAGTAAAATCTTTTATTGATTACAATACAATAGAATTTTGTGTACGTACATCATTAGTATGATTATTGAACCGTGTATTGATAGAGGAGGAGCCTGCCTACCGCTGCCGTATGCGTGAGAGAAAGGATAGGCAGATAGACTGACGCCGTAACGCGTTACGTTACGAAGTGGTGTACCATAAGAAGTTATGACTTCAAAATAAAAACAATATTTAAGGCTGGCTGAGAATCTGTGTAGCCTCAAATTCCTTGAAGAGAAAATAAATGCCTTTTTATGTCTACTAATTATGCTAGTATAGATTTAAATATAACATTAAATTTTTCATTGGAAAAGTGGTAAGATACTTAAATATTAAAGATCTAAATAAGAAGGAATATCTTATAAGGGGACAATCAGTGCACGGAAACCTGTTTGTTTCAGTGTGTAGTGTGACATATATATTATATATATATGACTAGCCGACCCGGCAAACGTTGTTATGCCATATAAATTATTTTTAGAATTAGACCGTTTCTTGGACATTGCATCATTACATTATTTTTCTAAAATATCATAGCCTAAGTTACTCGTTATTACATCAGCTATCTGCCAATAAAAGTCCCGTCAAAATCAGTCCAGCCATTTCAGAGATTAGCCGGAACCGACAGACAGACAAAAATTGTAATAAATGTTGTTTTAGTGTATGTACCGTATATATATTCATATACATGTAGTAAAAAACGGTAATTTCAATATTACAAACAGACACACCAATTTTATTTATATGTATAGATTAACCAGGCTTTGCCTAGAATGGGTTTTAAAAAATTGTACGAAAGTGATGTAATAATTATCCTTTCCGTTCCGGGATTTAAATAAATATTGCCGAAGACGACGTCGCTCTTTCAAGGTTTTCTTCGTTTAAAAAGACCTCTTCGTATATTAATAAACGTGCCATTTTATAATAAAATGGATATATTTTATCTAAAACGAAACCTATAAGTCTATCGTAAAAAGTGACGTTGTTGTTACGATCACAACAATGTCAAACAACGAAAACGTAAATGTCAAGTGAATTTGGGAATAAGGTAAACGAAAGACATAAATGTCTAATCACGAACTTCGTATCCATCTTCGGATCCGAAACACTTTCGTAATAGGAAAATGTACGATTCGTCAACCGAAACTTCGTATTTCGACTTTCGTAATAGGGCTCCTGATCGCGCGGTATGCCTCAGATCGGCGCGATTTTGGCGCTCGCGCAGCATTCTGTCAACGCGTGATATTTGACGTGTAGCAATAGATTGCTTATAATAAGGATGATTTGAGTGAATGTATCTGAAAGCTATTGAAAGAAGCTATAAGACCATGCAAAATAAACCATCTTATAAACAAAATAAGGGTCAGAATTTGGTGAGGGAATAGTGTGCTGTACGGTACACTCGGTTTTGGAGTATCTTTTTTTATGAAAATACGGGACGTGACGAGCAGGACAGGATAGTAATTGATATGCCCTACCCATTACAATGCAGTTCGCTCAGGATTCATGAAAAATCCAAAAATTCTGATCGGCACTACAACTGCGCTCGTCACCTTGAAACATAAGATGCTAAGTCTCATTTGCCCAGTCATTTCATTAGCTACGGCGCCCTTCAGACCGAAACACAGTAATGTTTACACATTACAGGTACCCATGTTGTGGGACCCATAATATAGCCCACATCCCTAGTGCCCTGGAGCACTGGCGACTTCGGAAGGTATAATAACTGAATTAAAAACACCTAGTCAATTCATATATTGTCTCCGTATGAACTTACACAGAACTGACTATAAATTCTCAAGTTGTCAAGGTGACCTTCGACGTGTCAAGTCATCATTAGTCATAACGTTGCTAATTATTGTCAAGATCACTAAGGCACATAGTGAAGTCATTGATAATAATAATATATTCTTTTCGCAATTCTTATCAAGTTGAACTATTTATACAGTACTTAATATCATATGTTTTATAAACTCTAAAGGCCTAACAAATAAAATTGATACTTATAAAGTTATATCATTGGAATATTATATTATATAACTATGCATAGCCAATAAGTACTACATACCATTGGGGTATTTCATAATTTTCATAATACTTTATTTCATTTTCTTTTACACTCACTGCAAATAACTTAAATTAACTAAATGTACAATATTTATTACATAGTACCAATTATTTACATCTTTTTATCGCTAATTGTAATAATAAATTGAACATTGAAAAACAGTTTTGCAGTGATATTAAAATGTATGAGACAACGATATATTTAATAAAATACTTAAACATACGTAAATACTTATAATAAACATCCATGACTCGGAAACAAACATTTCATTGTCATCGTACAATTAATGTTTGCACCTACCGGGATTTCAACCCGGGACCTCCAGCTCAGTAGGCAGGGTCACTAACCACTGGCACACCGTAATCAGAAGCGACCTCGTAAACTAACGACCAGTAAGATAGTCAAAATATCATTCGCTTACAATATCACTATAGTGTACCCGTGACATTACAACGTCACTAAAACCAGGCCACAAAATTGTAAGAAATGAAGTCGATTGACAATCTACCGGTTTATAATATCACTAATGAAATTGTAATATCACGGCCTTGACAATATACCGGCGACATAATATTATGCATTATGACAATAAACCAAGTATACTTATACAAAATGTTGACCTACCCCCTTATTCATAATAGTCTGCTAACTTAAAGCATTACTAATTCGCACTCTGTCTTCTTCTATTGACCTAAGTCAGAATGAGAAAAAACACTCCTCAGCGGCTGTTTAAAGTTAGCGGACCATTATGAATAAGGGGGTATATCGCTGACAACACTGTCAATTCAACGATAATTCTGAAGTATTCCGAATGTCCAGTACTTGCAAATAAACGCGGGAAACGTTATACGTCCGAATAAACCAATCATATGCAAAATGTCTATTTGTAAAAAACACGCTCAACATCTGCGTCATCCCTCAGGGAAGGTGTTACTAAATGGCCAAGATATTTAAATAGATCAACCATTTCTAACGGTGTTCCATTTAGCCTTATAGGTGGCATCTTTGTTACTTTTCTAGGCCCTCCCTGAAAGACCATGCACTTGCTCTTTTTAACATTATACACCAGCCCGTGTTCAGCTGCATAGCCCTCACAAGTGCTTATCAACTTTCTGAGTCCACAGACCGAAGCTATAGTTGGCGGCATTTAGGTATTTAGCCGCAGAACATTTGTATTAGTACATATACCTACAACTATGACCCGACGTAGGTATAGTTGTTAAAAATATGCAAGGGTTGTCGAAAAAACATTCTACAACATGATGACATGATATTTAGGGTAAAAACTACTTATTTGGTAAAAATCACTAGGTATGTGGCAAAATCATGTACATGACATCCATTATCAAGAGTACCGCAGACGACGCGGGAGGTCCCACGGGTTGACAGACGCACGGTGGCGGGACGGGGTACTAAGAAGTCAGCGTGTAGCGGAGTACTGCAGTTTTACGCGTTGCCCTTCCCCGCAACACTAGCCCCTACCCTCTGACATCTTAACTACCCTGTTCCCGCCAAAGTGCGTCTGTCAGCCCGTGGGACGGTCGCCCAGAAAGTTGTCAGATTATAGTTGTATACTTAGAACAATTTAACGCTTGGAACGTGAGTAGGCCCAAGCGAATTGAAGCAGTTTCAATGTGGTCGTTTATGACCATATACGTTTCCCGCTGCGTCAGTGTCATTCTGTCAACTTCTAGGACAATCAGTGCATGAAATTTAATTGAAAAATTACTAACTGTGCAGTAAAAGGGTGTCACAAAGCGTCTTATCATAAAAATTAGGATAAGAAAATTACATTTCATACCTAAATACTATTTCACAACGTTTAATTTAAGCTAATACATTCGTCAAAACAGCAAAATATTTTGTAAACAAAACAGACGCCATTAAAAAAATATGTTGCCAGCTATGAAAGTACTATATACCCCGAGTTCCTCCGCTGGGATAGATTTTTGTGTTTATTGGTAGATATTGAAAGGAGGCTATAATGTACGACGCCACATGATGTTATATGTATTCAAAGTGAAAGTTAAATAATCTTAATTCAATTAGGCTTAAACTATGCTCTTTGAATAGTCACTATAAATATTTCTTTTAAATTACTGAATTTACCATATGTTTGGAAAAAGTTGAGCTCGTGAGAACATTAACGGCAACTCTTTTTAACCGACTTCAAAAAAGGAGGAAGTTCTCAATACGTCGGTATGTTTTTGAAGTGAAACTTCTTTATCGACGTATGAGAGATATTTTATAGCAAATCGTCACAATTTTCGGTCACGCGCATTTTTTTTTAAATCCAAGATGGCCGCCGCGCAATTTATGATTTCAACAATATTGGTATCGAATCCGAGGTTTTCGAGGGTGCAGAGAACGAATTTGGGATCATTTTTTTTCCAAAATGGCCGCTGTGCAAAATATAATATGATCGAGGCTTGATTATTTTTCAATTCACATATTTACCTACTGTATATCTTCACTAGTAACTATCGTGTTTTGTGCACACGATTGCAACTAATATACAAATATGTTTTATCATCAGATATGTCACTTATATGATTATTATCAATACTTTTAAAGTGCCCACTTAATATATTTATAACGTCTTTATCTGAGTGTGCTCAGGACAAGTCTGAGCGGCCTTGTGAAAGAAGTTCAGCGGTGCTATTCTCGTGATTTCAAAATCTTTGACCACTTTTTCCTCTAGATTTGTACGACAAGCTCGCTCGGAGTTTTTATGAACATAGGGACGAGACGAGCAGGACGTTCAGCTGGTGGTAATTGATACGCCCTGGCCATTACAATGCAATGTCGCTCAGTATTCTTGAAAAACCCCAAAAATTCTCAGCGGCACTACAATTGCGCTCGTCACCTTGAGACATAAGATGTTAAGTCTCATTTGCCCAGTAAGTTCACTAGCTACGGTTCCGTTGAGATCGAAACACAGTAATGCTTACACATAATCTAGCCGGCATCCTGTGCAAAGGAGCCACCCACTGGTATTTACCAAAATAAGTTACGGAAGTTACCAATATAGTTCTACCATTTCAGGGCGTTAGAATTTGGGATGGTTTAAAGTATTGCCGTGCTCTCCTTATGACGCCCAGATTCTTTGAAGACAATTTGGTAAGGCTTGCCTTCCGGGTGACCATGGAATTGGCAATCGCTCGAGATATTCGGGATATTATTCCGATATGGCGAGGCACTAGAGCGAAGCGATGTCGACAAATACGGCATTTTTAGTCATTAACGTGAAAAATTTCTGAATCTGTCAGTTGTTTTTGATAATTCTGGAATAAGTAAAAGTTCCAATAACTCGCATTCGTGAAAAGTTCCTTAAACACTTTTTGTTTTCACTTCTTCTCCATTTAAACCTAACCCTGTTAAATTTCACGTTCTTCGGTTTCCGCAAATTTAAAAAAACTATGTTGTGTATATCTTGACTGACCCTATTAAAGTCACGATCTACTGAATCATGTAAACATAATTTACTTGCGTTTAATGATGGGCGTCACATCACTAACTAAGCATTATTATCAAATTTTAATTTTACCATCAGTCATAATTTTTTCATAACGCACCTAAAGAATTATAACATCAAAAATGCATGTATTAATTAATAAATATAACACAACACTGCTTGAATATCACAGAATATACACACACATATACTTAAAGAGGTATTATTTATATAATCTATACTAATATTATAAAGCTGCAGTGTTTGTTTGTTTGTTCGAACGCGCTAATCTCTGGTACTACTGGTCCGATTTGAATGATTCTTTCAGTGTTGGGTAGTCCATTTATCGAGGAAGAATATAGGCTATGTTTTTTATTTTCAAAATTAGGGATCCTTAATAAAATTGCTATTTTGTAACACAAGGTGTAAAATCGAAAACCTATTTTTGCGTGCGCTGCAAAAACTATTGACAATAGAACAAAATGATGTACAGGCTATAATATAGGCAATATTTTATTACTTATAAAACTATCGCGTGAATTATACTTTATATGGCAAAACAACGTTTGCCGGGTCAGCTATCACTTATAAAATGCTCGCAAAGTGCCTTTACGGTGTATGTGAATGATGCAGCTACTGTACTCAGTACTAGATACATATTATATTTTACTAGATTTAGAAAATTTTATTATTAGGTTTTCTTTTTATTTTATTTTCATGTTAGCTCCAATTGTGTGTTATTTGTTCATTGTACTAGAACCAGCTAGTTGACTGTTACAGCTTGTTGGATCTTATAATATCTTGCCCATCTTATTTTTCGTTTCTTCTGCTTCTTACTAGTATCTCTTTTGCAAGCTGTGGCAATCACTAAGTGGGTCTACAATTTAACAATTAATAATATGTAAGTACCTCATTAATAATGATTAATTGTAACCCGTTGATTGTCCTTAATAAATAAATAAATAAAAGTACTCAATGACTTTTGTTTTGTATTAATAATTTCCATTTACTTTTCCGACTTACTCGTGTAAGGCATTGACCATTTGACGTTTGAGTATGTTTGTTTCATCACTTTACATATTATATTGTAATTGAAATGATTTGTAAAACGATGAAAATGTAAATCTTGATTTAAAAGAGTGGCAATGAGTTTCTTACTACTTCTTTTCATTTTCAACCTTTACGAAATAGTGGTAGATTCAATAAGACAAAAAATATATTTTATTTGACATTCATAAGTGTCATTTCCGTGAGCTACATGAATAAAGTGATTTTGATTTGATGTGATTATAGTTTTTGACTAAAAAACAGTCTTATAAAGTACGAACATGAAAATTAAATGAACTATGGTCGAATTTCTATATCTTGGCCACCACTACTAAATATAACTTTCTAGTTATAGTATCAAAATAACAGATTATTACCAAGTAGGTACAAATTATTATTTTTTATTGAAAAGGAGGGCAAACGAGCGTATGGGTCACCTGGTGTTAAGTGATCACCGCCGCTGACATTCTCTTGCAACACCAGAGGAGTCACAGGAGCGTTGCCGGCCTTTAAGGAAGGTGGACGCGCTTTTTTTTAAAGATACCCATGTCATATCGTCCCGGAAACACCGCACAAGGAAGCTCATTCCACAGCTTCGTAGTACGTGGAAGAAAGCTCATTGAAAACCGCACTGTGGAGGACCGCCACACATCCAGATAGTGGGGATGATTTCTAGAATTTTATCGAAATACAATAGAGATCTACAATATTAATGTTAATATACGCATAATATAGACACAAAACTATCGGGTAACTTAATAAATTAAAAAAAAATTAACTTTTAGGTATAAGTAATTATTTATGTATAAAATACAGCTTTTTTAAAATGAAAATGAGGGACGAGACGAGCAGGACGTTCAGCTTATGGTAATAGATATGCCCTGCGAAAACAAAAACCCAAAAATTCTGAGCGGCACTATAAGAGCTGCGCTCGTCACCTTGATACATAAGATGTCAAGTCTCATTTGCCCAGTAATTTCACTAGCTACGGCGCCCTTCAGACCGAAACACAATAATGCTTACACAACACTGCTTCACAGCAAAAATAGGCTTTTACAAGTACAGTGTACACGCATTTTAATCATTTAAAAAGTATTTTAATGAAATATAAATTTATGTCAAGGTAAACAGTATGTAACAAGTTTTTAATAATTTTATTAAATTGTGTAGTTAGTATAATATCATATGCAGCAGCAGGAGCAGGACGTTCAGCTGATGGTAATTGATACGCCCTGCCCAGTACAATGCAGTGCCACTCAGGATTCTTGAAAAACACAAAAATTCTGAGCGGCACTACAATTGCGCTCACCTCACCTTGAAACAAGATGTTAAGTCTCATTTGCCCAGTACACTAACCCGCTACGGCGCCCTTCAGACAGTAACACAATAATGCTTACACATTACTGCTTCACGGCAGAAATAGGCACCGTTGTGGTATGCACCCATAATCTTTCTTCTCTTTCAAGTTTCACTCTCCTTCCTACAGTTTCCCTTTCTCTTTCATTCCATATCTTTCTTTCGCCGTCGCTCATCTTCCGATTTCAAAAATAACAATAATTGTAACTAGAATTACGATTAATTAGATTGTGTTAAAGTAAGCAATTATTTTTTTACTTTTTAGTGAATCTGATGTACCTACACACTAACTAATAATTTGTGTAAATATATTGTGTAGACTTAAGTACTACATTTAACAATGCAGTAGTGAACGTAAGTTTCCCAGTCCTAATTCATTGGCATTTGCCGGGCCGCGTCCGAAATTTATTATTCATCTAGGGTATGTTCCGATATGCACTGCGACCACTGTACAGTGTGACGTCAATTTAGTATACTGTGAAGCCGTTCCTTTATAGCCAGTTATATTGGTTACTATTTAAAACGGAACTCAATCCCGTATACTGTTAGCCGTATTTTTCGACGCAGCATTCAAATGAGTTTTCTAGTTCATTAAAAAAAAACTGTTATTACTACTGTTAGTACTGTCAAATTAAAAATATTTGGGATTAAACTGTAGGTTTTGTTTATAAAACGTTAAGCACTCGAGTGGTTTTGACTGATCACGTGATCAAAGTACTGCGAGTACCTTACCTCTAAAACGCCAGTGCTCACAGTAGAATATGGCGGCGATTTATGACGTCATATATTTCCACAGGGTACTGCGGCAGTATAATGGCAGTCCATAACGGAACGAATTTTTCTACAGTGCAGTGCTCGCAGTGCATATCGGAACATACCCTTAAAATACCTTCTACCCGGAATTTACAAGAACAGTACATGTGTGAATGAAATTATGTTGCCTGTGGACTCCAAAATGGCTGGATCGAATTAGATAAAATTTTCAGGCAATTTTTAGATTAGCCCTTATTAGCAGAGTTTGGAAGCGATCGGATCAACGGTTTTTAATTATAATATAAGGACATATAATAAGTAAAACACGGACTAATACGTAGGGATTATTCCGGTTATTTAGGTATCCGTAGCCAAATGGCAAAAAACAGAACCCTTACGGTTTCTTCATGTGTGTCTGTCTGTCCGTCCGTATGTCACAGCCACATTTTTCCGAAACTAAGAACTATACTGTTGAAACTTGGTAATTAGATGTATTCTGTGAACCGCATTAAGATTTTCACCCAAAAATAGAAAAAAATAACAATAAACTTTGGGGGTTCCCCATACTTAGTTACTTACTCGAATTTTTTTCAACAAACCCATACGTGTGGATAGCTCTAAATCCATATCTATGGATAGGTCTTCAAAAATGATATTGAGGTTATTAATATCATTTTTTCTAAGCTGAATAGTTTGCGCGAGAGGCACTTCTAAAGTGGTAAAATGTGTGTACTTACTTTTTACTTTTAAAATTAATGAACCATCCTGGAATCGAACCCATCAGGAGTTAGCGCTATACTATAACCGTCCCGGTTCGGATATTATATTATCAGTAATAATGGAAATCATTAAATCAAAATTCCCTAATAATTGATATTTCTACACAAAAAAAAATCCTACCCTCTAGAGTCTAGACCTATATCTTATATTGAAACATTTAGATTTTGCTACTTTTCAATCGCTTTTACGCTTTACTTTACTCATTTGTTGATTTTTTATAACGTGCTCTGTATATATCTTTCATAATTAAGCTAGTTAAATTAATTCGATAGACAAAGCTCTAAAAATACCTACTTATTTTGCACAACTATTCTTGTTTTTGCATCACTTTACAAGAACAACCTACCAGGCAATAAGCATAATAATAATATAAAACTTATTTAAAATTAGATGAAATTCACCGAGAAACTGCATGGGCAATGTACTTCACATTATCACTAATCACAGTATCGAACAGCTGATATTTACAGGATCAAATTCACTACAAAATATCGATTACGATGTTATTCCAACATCAATTCCGAACAGACTATCGCACGGTCGCGGCGTGTCAGAATGAGAGTGACATTGAGCTATGACATAAGATAGATTAAGTACTAAATGACAGATCAAAGAATCATGTGATATTGTTGCCATTGATGGATTAGCAGCTGATCCATCAACCAAGTTTTTAATATTGTTATATATTTTTTTTAACTACTGAGCCTGCGGTGCGTTCAGAAGCTCAGGGTTAGGTTGTTTCATTGTGTGACATTATCTTTAGTCTTGTTAGTTTTAATATGATTTTCTTCACTTATTGAACGTCAAATTCTTCGAAAAGTTTATTTGGATCAAAAGACAGAAACCTGTTATGTCTTAATAATAGCAAAAATATTTTATAAGATTTGTAATATATTGAAAAATATGTCCATTCCACTCAAGATGTGTGGATGTGCACCTATTAAATATATTATTGCAAAGGCTATTCGTTTATGAATAAAGTAGTTGCATTTAGTTCCCGCAGCATTTTGTATATTTTTCAACCATCAATAATTATTATTGTAATGTAAATGTGGCAAATATTTGAAGTCCGGAACGAGCAAGTGGCGTGAACCAAGTTAACGTTGCATTCCGAGCATAGGTTCTGAACGCGCTCATGTATACCTACTGAAACCTTAACTTAGCAATTCGTTGTGTGGACTGTCAAGTGTCAACTGTCCTATTATTTACTGTCATTTGACTTTCATTCATAGAAAATTTAAATTTGAATGTTTTTCTAGGAATATTTAATTTTCATTCGTATGTAATGGTTTAATTTATTTCTTTTGTTTGTTGTTGGACTATAATTAATTTGTAAAAATAGTTTAAAAGCAATATCTGTTACCTAACTTTGCAACTGATTTTTATTAAATTTTATTATTTTATTATTTACTTAGTACGTATTAAAATGTTTTACTTAGAATAAAATTCTAAAATGGGAGAAGTTGATTTCTTTCGAGATACCTGGGTGCGATATTTGGGTAAGTTTTTATTAGGTATACATAGCAAAGATTTGATTATTAAATGCCTATTAGATATTAATGAGCAAAGTTTATAACTACAGTTATTGCTTATCATATATATGTAGTAAATAAACACTGAGGTACAATTAAATCTCTTAGATTGTAAATGCTTGGAACTATAAATAAGGTATTATAAGCCCCTTAAAGTACTCTATCAATACCCTCCCCTAAGTTTTTGTTTATTTCTGTTATTGCTTATACAATTAATTTATAGGTACAATTTATTTGTATTTTATTTCTGTGAATTTTAACCAATGATGTTCAATTATTTTAAATATATGTGTGATAAACGAATTATATGTATTTTAAATAAGATAATTAGTAGTGATTGGCAGAAATGAGTGTCTTAAAAGAGTACATTCTAAAAATTGTAACTGAATACATACCCCTCCTCCTTAGTTACATATTGGTCACTGAAAAGGTCCATAATTGCAGGATATGCCAATGAAGTTGGTGAGTCGTTTCGCCCTCTAATTCCTGTGAAGGTGGTGAGAGCAAGCTACGCTGTTGCATTTGCTTATGGTCTTGCGGATACTGCGGACAAAAGTTGGAATACTTATAGGGTATTTTTTTTTTCAATTGCCTACATAGTAGTTTCTTGTTACACAAATTAAATTTAAAAACAAAATTTATCAACAATACTGGAAGTGAACCCGCAACCTATTGCATTCTTTTTTATATTATTAATACTAGAAGTGAGGGTTATACTTTAAAAAAAAATAATAAATTATTTAGAGTTTCTTGTTTTCTTATATAATATAATAATTCCATAGTAATCTATCTACCTTCAAGATTTAAACTCTTCTGTGAACCCGTTTCAACATATTTTTAAATCTTATTATCTTTACGTATTTGACTGGAAAATATGATAACTTTTTTTATTATTTTATTATTAGTAGGATATATCCCTGTATAAGTGTAGTATAAAATATAGGAATATAGAGACAGTAAAAATGTGTGTTTACTGTGAAAACAATAAGGGAAGGATAAAACTGGCTGAGTTTCTTGGTGGTTCTTCTCAGGAGGCCTTCTTTTAGGCTATTGAATTTGATTTGATCAAATTTGACTTTGAAACTTTTCAAATTGTACCTAAGACAAGGTCACTCCAGGAAGTCTGCGAACACCCCAGGAGTGTTCTGAACTGTTCCGGAAGGAACTGGGCTGGTTGGAATGTTCGGCCAACCCTGCACAAAAAATGGACCCAACTTAGTGATCTAATTGCGGAAACAGAAGCCCCTTTACCAATTACCTAAAAGAATAAAGAAATTTAATCAAAGAAAGAGAGATACTTGACATGCCAGACCAGGATTTCCAAAAGAGAGTTTGTAGGCTGAAAAAATGATGGGCTAATGATATCAGCAAGTAGCAACAGTGCCACAGTGACCAGCAACCATAGATCTTGGTATGTCATGTTCAACTGTCGGGTTGTGGCTCCATCTACAGGATTTACATTACAGTTGATAAAATATTATTATCCAATTATGCTATTGTTCATTCTGTACTTTTGTTAAATTAGATCCCTTGCTGGTCAAACCCTCCACCAACTATTTCCACTCCCCATCTTGGCTAGCAGATACCCATATGTTCCCAGCAACTCATATATCTACCCAATGTTACATTTTCATTTTAACTGCCCTTCACTGACTCCATAACAAGGGAAAATACAGAGAGAGAAATCTCTGACATCAAAGAACACTATCGGCTCTCCCATCTGCAGACCTATACAAATAAATTATATATGCAATTTACAGAAAGATGGAAGACCAAAAAGAGTATTGGTGGAAACTGGAGATGCATTCATTTGGCAAACTCTTGCATCAGTTATTATACCGGGCTTCACCATCAACAGGTAAATGTCACTTCATATATTCTCACTGTAAGGTAGGTTTTCACTTGTATTAAACGAAAGTTAGGAGTCATCTTATCAGAATGGTAGAAAATAGTCGTCTGTTTTCCATAGCAAAGTGAATAAATAGTAATAGTTATCAAGGAACTCTTTTCCACATGCTACAAAACTGTGGATTGAGATTCCTTGCCCGGTGTTTCCTACAATACGTACCAACCTAAAGGCTGTCAACGCTCATGCGATTTAACTCTTGCCAGAGAGTATGAGCGGCGGTAATCACATATCATCACATGTTTCGTATGTATCCATATACCGCGTGAAACGCAGAGCAGGTTGAATTGTCGGGGACCCAGCGCTCTGCGAACGGCTGGATCACTTGGCGTTGCGTTGAGATGTCGCTTCATTGTGTGTCTTCTACCGCATTTATCACGGGGAGTGTTCCGAAGAGCTGTTTCACCTGATTCCTGCCGCTGAATTTCACCTTCACACGACACGCCACAAGTTAGGATATCATCCTCACCATCTGGATGTGTGGCGGTCCTCCACAGTGCGGTTTTCAAGGAGCTTTCTTCCACGTACTACAAAGCTGTGGAATGAGTTCTTTCATTAATTTATTTCCTTTTAAAATCTTCGCCCGGCGAAGTGGGCGGGAACGGCTAGTATGATATAAAAAAACAATCTCAAGAGAGTAAAAATTGGAATAAGTAGGAAATTGTGAGTACCTAGTTTGTTTGTAAACGGTATTTTTTTATTGTTTGCCCTAACTTACACAGTTACTGTGTTATTTTGTGACAGTAAGGGACGAGACTATCAGGACGTTCAGCTGATGGTAATTGATACGCCCTGCCCATTACAATGCAGTGTCGCTCAGGATTCTTGAGAAACCCAAAAATTCTAAGTGGCACTACAATTGCACTTGTCACCTTGAGACAAGATGTCTCATTTGCCCAGTAATTTCACTAGCTACGACGCCCTTCAGACCGTAAGACAGTAATGCTTACACATTACTGTTTCACGGCAGAAATAGGCGCCGTTGTGGTACCCATAATCTAGCTGGCATCCTGTGCAAAGGAGCCTCCCACTACATTTATTGTTCAAGCCATGGTGAAAGTTCTAGGGATGCCACTTGTATTAAGAGTGGGTACCTAAGATAATTAAGCAATTTGACCAAAAAGTTTTATAATATATGAGATAGTACGACAAGTAATTTACATATATAATATAATACAATATAGACCAGTGGTTAGTGACCCTGCCTACAAAGCTAGAGGTCCCCGGTTCGAATCCCGGTAGGTGCAAACATTTATATGATGAATATGGATGTTTGTTTCCAAGTCATGGATGTGTATATGTATTTATGTATGTTTAAGTAAGTATATTGTATAAAATATATCATTGTCTTGTGCCCTTAATACAGGGGGCAAGATAATTTGTGTTAAAGTGTGTCAATTTTATATTATTATTATATTATTTAGTAGGTATTTATCTTTACAGGATATGTGCCGTATCCCAAAATTTGTTGAAAAACAAAGCTCCTAAAATACCACCGACTCCGAGGAATTTGATAACGGTCGCCATTGGCTTACTCTCCATACCCATCATAGTGAGGCCCATAGACAAGGGAGTTCATATCCTTATGAATTTGACTTACAGACGATGGCTACAGGAATAGTCGTCCTAACCCTTATATTGTAAACAGGTGTATGGCATTATTGAATTTGTAGGCGATCTAATTAAAAAGTAGGTTTGTAGAATATAGGTTTCATCTGCGAACAAAAAAAAATAATGAGATTGTCGTTTGGCAGCTGTCAAATGTCATTCCTTCTCTGGAACATTTAATTAGGCTTAGGCCGCACTATGCGGTTACTATTACTAATAGAGCGGTTAAGGCTGGGGACCGAATCAACGGCCTTGAGGAATCGAGCGGAGCTAGGTTACCTATCTCGCACAAGATCGCCATTTTTGAAATTCATAATTAAAAGCATTTTTAATTTATTACAAAAATAATACAATTTTCTTTACAAAAATAACAAAACTATGTCTTGTTAAATAGTATTGGTAAACAGTAAATTAATTTTCATGCAATTAGAATTCAATATATAACATAGCTCCAACTGTAAAAATTAAGGATACTTTGGTGAATTTTTTCGCAATGTCTATTTAAGATAGATATATAATTATTTTTTGTAATAGTAAAAACTTTCCATAAACCGTTAAGAAATGGTTTCAATTATGCGCTATTTTGGCGATTTCTTGGGATAGCGGCCTTAACACCACGGTTATAAACCGCGAAACTACGCGCAATTTTCACAGTTTGAAGATGGAATTAAAAGAGCAATATATTGTTGCTTTGGTATCTACTAAGAAACAGAAAAAATATATATCAACGAAAATTTCGAAAATATCGCTTGAATAATTTTTTTGATTTATTATATATACTCACGGACCAGTAAAAGAACAAGGACTCCGCGCCGTGATATTAGCAAGTGAAGCACCTTTATGCTAGTGTGTGTGCGGTTACGGGGTATACCAGTTACACAATTTTTTCTCCCTTAGATAATCATATATCCACAAATACTTTGTTTTTATACGTTTTTACAACGCATAACGGCATTTTGAAAATATTTTATTGCAACGCAAACTAATCTGTCACAGACGATGGCAAATCTCATAATGGCGGCCGATCGGCTTGTATTAGTGTAAATGTGTGCGTGGGGCTATGTATTTACAAGTTTACCGACTTGTTTTGATGCCTCACTGTTATGTAAGGTGACATGGAGTCCTTTTTTTTTTCTCGCCCGTGTATATACTATATATATTTACAGCGGGAATTAACAAGACGTGCGGCCGCTTGTATTCATTTTCTTGTTTCATAAACTCACACGGTTAAAAACTGCTGCGGTTTAACAGTAGTGTGGTCCAAGCCTTAGATTGAATACAAATTGAATAATGTTAAGAGTTGTCACGCGCAAATTTGGAATTGCTTGTTTTTTTTTAGTTATACTGCGCAACAGGCAATGGTTTTTTAGTTTTATAATGCTTTACGATAATCTGTATTGTAGGGATTTTTTCCCTCACATCAGACAATAGGTAACTGTAAGCAGCTCACGTTACAGTAATAATTGAATGGATATTGTGAGAAATTCCGTTCGAGGGAACTGAGGCATTGTGCGACCGTTATAGAAGAAATTTATTTTCGCTGTGCGCACGAATTTAGAATAGTTCTGAATAGTTCTACTGGTATGAGACATCGCAGTAGCGAGAGTTTTACATTAGTAGGATACTTATTTATATTAGATCAATTAGCAACGAAAAACTATAAAACAATGGATAGAAATTGTAGAGTATAGATAGCCCATAGTAGAAGCTTTCCATGACATAGAAACCTACTTAAAAGGCATTTATTTTCTCAAAATTGATTTCTTTAGAATTCTTTTTGATGTCATTTCTAATATACTAGATACAGTAACCGCTTCGGAAACAAATGGCGCTCTGAGATAGAAGAAGCGGCGCAAGATACTCTTCCAACATTCTTTTTTGCGCTCTTTTTAATAAAAATATACAATATTCTACTGACAAAATACAATATTGTACTGTCACAAAATTTATTTAAAGTCGTAACAGCGCTGATTTGATTTCATATACGCATCAAACAACCGGAAAATAATAAACGACAAGGTGAGATACGCCGTACCCACTACTGCAGTGCTGTTTAGGATTTTTGACAGCTCAAAATTCAGAGCGCCGCGATTGCACTCGTCACCGTGAGACATTAGAATCTCGAAATCTCTCATTTCAAAGCAATGCAATGGCACAAACGCAAATCCAATAAACCACGAATAAAATGAAGGTAATCTCAACGTAATTTTCGTTTCAAGTTTAAGAATAACGAGATACAAAGCATTGAATGCAACAATGAAACGAGGGCAAACATAAGGTACACAATTGGATGTATTTCATAAAAAAACGTACGAAGCCACAAACATAACATTTTAACACCCACACACACACACACCCAGGCACACACACACACACACACATACAGAGTGCACTTTTTGACCTTTCGGTTCATATTGCTAACCATAGAATGTAAATTGGTTGCCTACAGGACAGGCTACGCCTAGTGTAGGTACCAAATATGATGTTATGAATTCGTGTTTAAAGTTTAATAAATATTAGTATATTCTATACATGTGGGTTACTAAGTCACGATGTCATTTAACGAGTGACAGTAGGGCTGCCATTTTTTGTCAGTCCGTTAATATGAATCACGTGACCAGTTTTGTGTTCTTAACTCAATTTCGACATGATTGTGGTTTGGAACGTTTTCCCGGAATTACGTCCAATTGTGTTAATTGTTAAGGAAGTTTAATGAACACATCTACATATTACAACTATGTTTACTTTTCATTCTTTTTTGATTCCTTTCCAATGTAAACGTACAAATTCAAAACGACTCCCATTCCTTTAAAATTATTTTTAAAGAAGCGAAAGACATTATTGCATATAGTTCGAGAATTTTCAAGTAAGATGTGATGATATTCCTCTTAAGTTGGACTCATCCTGTTTGAAATTCGAGTTAAAGACTGCATTATGCATCCTGAACTTGAGAATGCGAAGGTGCAGGGTTCAGCCATCGTACAGAAATGGCAATTTTTTCGACTTGGCTAATAGAAATACCACATAATTGCTTTATTTGCACTGAAAATTTTAAGTATTATATTGATTTCTACAGTGTGTTGCTCAGCGATATCTAGTTCTATTCAAATAATCTTTATTCACTGTAAAAATTTATAAGTAATTTAGTGCAAGTCAGGATGAAGTACAAAAGTTACAATAGCATTCAAATGAGTATAATGTTCATTAACAATAAATTTAGAAACATTAATCCCAACTATCTTTATCATTCAAATAATCTTTCACATTATAATGTGCCTTAAATGGTATTTTTTTTACGATACATTAACAATTTTTAATTGGTGATATTTTTATATCATTTGGGAGTTTATTATAAAAATGTAACACAATCCACATAAACGGTCTCACAAAAAAACTTGGTATAAAGTTATAACTAAGTATAAACAAAGAATATGCAAAATGTTTACAATATCGTTGACCACACTGTCAATACAATGATAATTCTGAAGTATTCCGAATGACAAGCTGCCTTGTAAATAAACGCGGGAAACGTTATACGTCCGAATTAACCAATCGTAAGCAAAATGTCTAATTGTAAACATTTTACATTTTCTTGGTTTATGATTAGTTATAACTTTATGCCAATTTTATTTGTAAGGCCGTCAAAGTTTTACCAATTTGACGGAGCCTAGTAGATGTAATCTTGTATCCGCAAATTAATTAAATCGTAGAGGCTTCTATGTTTGTAGGCTGTGAATTTATATTCCAAAGATTAGATATTTAAATCGAAGACGTTAAATTTGTAACCTAAATCATTGTGATGTTAGAATTAAGAAGATTGTGTCGTGTGTTAGGGCTTTAAAATGAAGAAAATATTATCTGTGTAAAGAGGAAATATGCAAGTTTTATAATTTTAAGAAATTGTCTACATTGCCATCAGTTATCATTAGACAAATAAATATTTGTGTGAATTTGGAATCAGTGCATCTTTAAAGTTAATGTTTCATTAAATATAATACCGTATTGACCTGTACAAATACCACTGGACAGGCTGTTCCATATTTTTGACAGCAAATTTTTTGTGCCTATCTAAAGCGCCACTCGCGTGTGTCCAGAGAATTAATTTTGACGTTTAATACAAATGGCTGCGAGAGAAACGTAGGTACAGTACTCTGATGTATTTTTGCATTTTGAATTAACTTCGGTCGTTTTCCGTATTATTTATACTTCAGATATCAACGTAATATAGTGCAATTTTTTTTTGTAAATATTTTCCCACCATCTATCGATGTTTGTTTAGCTGCGGTTCTCATCACTAGTTTTAGTTCGGCAGACTCTCGCTATGGACAATAGCGCCAAAATGGCGAATGTCAAACAGTCACAAAAGCACTTTGACAGCCGCCAGTTGAGTGGTAAATGGTCAGTGTAATACCGTCACTTTCTTTTTTTTTGACAGTCAAATATAGCATGTGATATAATGAAACATTAACTTATAGAACGCTTTCTGCAACTAGCAGTTAGTCAATTAACGGCCGTTTTCAATAAGCTATCTATCCTTAGTTTAACTTACTAGAGGTAAACAAATCTATCCTTTTACGCTTACTTACATTTCAATAATCTATCGTCTAACATTTAACCTATATTGGACAAAACTATGGATAGATAACATTTGTCATTATACGGTGACAGCAATTTATCCGTAACCGTAGATACGTTGTTGAAAACGGCCGTAAATATGTACATAACATTGGTTTGTTTCAACATTTACACAATATTTTTTTAATTTCACTTTTAAATTTTGACGTAATTTTGATGCTTTTTAAAACCAGTTCTTCTAATTATTATTGTTGTTTTTATATTTATGAAGTTGGTTTTATATGAGACATGTTGGTTATATTACAATATAAATGTTGACAAAATTGTATTTTTTTATTCTTCATAACTACTTCGGTATATAAATTTGGGCTTACCATCTGATGGTAAGGGATCATCAGGGGTTTTCGGCCGTTACATTGAGTATACACGCTCTTTTTGAAAGTACCTTCTATAGTAGTTAACGAAAGAGAATGTCTAATTAAGGTGTGTATAAAGAAGGCATACTAAAATCTGGACAGATGGCCGTTAGGGAGTAAAGTGCTCGAATGAAGACCACGTACCGGAAGACGCAGTGTTGGTAGCCCCCCCACAAGATGGACCTACGATCTGGTTAAGATGCCGGAATACATTGGATGCGGGCAGCGCAGGAGCAATCGTCGTGGAAATCTTTTGGGGAGGCCTTTGTCCAGCAGTGGACATCTTCCGGCTGAT
Source organism: Leptidea sinapis (assembly GCF_905404315.1). Taxonomy (NCBI): domain Eukaryota; kingdom Metazoa; phylum Arthropoda; class Insecta; order Lepidoptera; family Pieridae; genus Leptidea; species Leptidea sinapis. The sequence continues at coordinate 3,269,044 of NC_066277.1, forward strand.
GATGATGATCCTAAAATCTTAAGCTATAAACACATGATCAAATTCAAATATTTTTATTCAAAATAGGATGTGACCTCACTTATTGAAAGTCAAAAACTTCCACCCATTCCAAAAAGAATGCCTCAGACCTGAGAGAAATGGGCGCAACAAACTCAGCGGGCTTTCGTTTCTCATCAAAAATATGTTTACAAAGTAATATTGTACAATAAAACTTATTACTTAATAGCCTGAGGGCGGTCACTCCATTCCCAATCTGTGGCGTTATTAAGAAAGTCATTTATGTTATAGTAACCTTTACCACACAAACGTTTTTTAACATTTCCTTTATTCAAAGCAAATTTGCAATTCTTTTGTTTTGAATTCGCAATTCTTTTGTTTTGAATATTTTCGGCGATCTTGTATCGGATTTGTTACTGCCGAATCATCGTACGCGGGCCGGTAGCGGACCATATTATTCAGTAGTAATTGAACCTTGTCCAATTTAATCCCCAGAAGTCTCAAGTTTGCGCATTTACCACTAAAAACCCCATTTTTCGTATCACCGCTCTTCGACATCATGTCCCTTAAAGCCTCGCCTAGTATCGGAATACTGGGTCTCGAAATCTCGAGCGATTGCCAGAACAGTAGCCATCTGGAAGGCAAAGCCAAATTGGCGTCAAAGAAGCTCGGCGTCATTAATAGAACAAGGCAATTCAAGCCAGCCACATTCTAGCGCTCTACAAAGCGCAGCTCCGGCCATCAGTTATTGCTGTAATCTCAGATCTGGCGCACCCCAGTATCAGCTCGATCCATTTGACCGCGTGCAATGCAGAGCAACTCAAATTGCTGGGGACCCAGTGCTCTGTGAACGGCTGGATCACTTGGCATAACCATCTCTTTGACGGCCGCGGGCGACGCAATTCAAAGGCAGCTTTTCTAGATAGATATTTAAGTATTAAAGTTCATTGTATCATTGACCCAGTTACCTAAATCTTACAGGACGATTTAATTGGCTCGAAATGAAAAGCCTACTTTTTGACAAAACCAATGCACGGATTTCGTAAATTTTTGGTATATCGTCTGCAAATATGCTAACCTAAGCTATTTCCATACTGTATAATATAATATGGGAATGAGTGATACATTTTCAGGTCCTATGCAATAAGTAATTCAGCGTCTTATTTTGAATAAAACTTATTGATTTTAAACTCCATGCATAACATGCAATTGAAACTAAAGACCATTTACCGACATGTAAGTAAAATATGAATTCATATTTTAGGGATATTTTCTATTACATAATTCAAAATAATATTATTGTATTTAAATAATATTATTCAATTAAAATATTACAATGGCATGAATTGCGGTTATACAACTGCTGAACCGATCGGAATAATACCTACTTATACCATAAAATGCAGCGTGTTTTGGAGAAGGTTTTAGTGTATTATATATTGGTGATTATTTATCCGAAATCTATATTTTTTGACCTATATATTAGCAATACAAATAATGCAAGTAGATGACATTTTATTACAATTCATACTTTTTTTTTTATGAAAATTAGAGATGAGTGGTAATTGATACGACATGCCCATAATAATGTAGTGCCGCTCAGGATTTTTGAAAGGCCCAAAAATTCTGAGCGGCACTACAATAATTGCGCTCGTCAACTTGTCACATCAACGTCGTCACCTCACCCGCTATTTACATTAAAGATATCATGAGTCTTGATAATCAAATTTTGTAATATATGTATATATACGTGTAAATATATTACTTATGGTTTTGCATAAATATTTAGTGTTAAGGTTATACGTTTATTACGTTATTTGGATTTTCTAATATCAGTATCAGTAAATTTTTATGAAAATATTTTAGCAGAATGTTAACCGAATAAGAAGTAAATTAACGGAATTGTACAAAAATATCCTAATTGAGAATTATAATATTATCTGTTTATGCGAAACAAACCTAGGTAGCTCTTTCTCTAATAGTGAATTTGTGGATGATATGATAGGTATATCGTATTTCGTAGAGACCGCGAATCTACTTGTTTGTCAAAGCAATCCGGTGGGGGTGTTCTGTTAGCACTTAAGAAAAATCTATTTGCAATTAGATATCCCGAACTTGACAGCTCATTAGAGCATATATGGATAACAGTACGAGAGAACCGAGGACCTCGTGGATTTAACTTAAATATATACCTTGTATACTTACCTCTCAATCTCAATGTCGCACTTTTTATAATAATTGTTGTAATACGCTCTTAAATCTAAACAATTCTAATTCAAAAACTATTATTCTCGGTGATTTTAATGTGCCTGGTATTAATTACATGGTCGTGCGATAACATTTCCCTTCCTCGTCTGTGCCCTAGTAAAGCCCACGACACCAAATCTTCGCTACTTATTGATCTACTGGTGGTCTAAAGGTGGGTGGCCTGTCGCAATATAATTATGTTCGCAATTCAAATAATCGTACTCTTGACCTTTTTATGAAAGATCTGACAGACGTAACTTTGACACCACCCAGCTATTGAGATCGACGTGTCTATTGAATTCAATATTAAAAATATATCTACAAAATAAACCTATTATGGTGCCCAACTTTCGTAAATGTGACACAAAAAATTGTATACTACAACTTAATAATAACACATGGGACAGTATTTTAAGCCACAGTGATGTCAACTTGAGTGTAAAATGTTTTTATGATATACTTAACGACACAATAAAGAGAAACACAAAATATAAGCGAATTGGTCGATTGAACTACCCTATCTGGTTTTCAGAATCTTTGAATGCATGTATAGGAGAGAAAAATCGTATTCATAAAAATATAAAAAAACCAAAAATCCGAAGGACTTCGACGAGTTTCGGTTATTACGCTCTAGGTCCAAGGCTCTGATTAAGGCTTGTTACAACTTATTATTTTTAAGTGTGGAAGATTTTTAACAAATCTATACATCTATCTATACAAATCTATACTCAGAAGCAACACGGTTTCTTTAAAGGAAGGTCAACCGCCAGTAACTTGATGGATAATACAGACTTTATTTGTAGAGCTTTCAACCATCATGGTCAAGTTGAATCTATCTATACTGACTTGCAAAAGGCGTTTGATAGAGTAAATCATAGAATATTGGCCTGAAAATTGGAGACTATGGGTCTGCATGGTTGCCTCTTACGTTGGATAAAATCTTATATATCCAATCGTAGTTAATTAGTAGCTGTAAAGGGATTCTGCTCACGACGATCTCTATCATATCCGGCGTCCCTCAGGGATCCCATCTCGGCCCATTGATGTTTATCATATATATAAATAACCTGATCCCTAGGCTAAGAAATGTTTCCCTACTTTATGCGGATGACCTTAAAATTTTTAGTTAAATTAAAACTGTTAGTGACTGTATTGATCTACAATTGGATGTTGATACTCTACTCGATTGGTGTAGTGCTAATAGTTGTTTAGTTAGTTTGAGTATAAAAAAATGCTCCATTATCTTTCACTCGTATTAAAAACTCAATTTTGTTTGACTATAACATTGATAATATACCACTTGAGCGGAAGTTTGTTTTACGGGATTTAGGTGTTGCTTTTGACTCGAAACTAACTTTTAAATATCACTATGAAGCAATAGCCAAGAAATGTAATAAGTTTACTTTTCATACTATCACTGCTTTTTATCGAATTGCAAATACATTTTTCTTATTTTATGCATTATTTTGACGGTCATTTATTATAAGCACATCGTCCAGGAATTGAATCTAAGGGCTGTAAAGTACTCGGTCCAGGTGGAAAGCCGAGGCCATAATAATTATAATGAGGCAAGACCCATATACAGGCCGTGGTCTTTTGGGTTAGAAAATCGTAGGTTTTTTTTATGTCAGTAACAGATGAGCAGGGTGGACCTCTTCTTTTCCTAATCTTTCCCAACAAACAAACACACATACCTAGCCTATCAAAAATATCACTATCTTTTGTGTGGATAAGTTTATTTTTTTGTCGTTAGCTTTTTTTATGACAACAAGGAACGAGACGAGCAGGACTTTCAGCTGATATCAATTGATACGCCTTGCCCATAACAATGCAATGACGCTCAGGATTCTTTAAAAACCCAATAACTCTTGAGTGGCACTACAATTGCGTTCGTCACCTTGACACATATGATGTTGTCTCATTTGAAAAGTAATTTCACCTGCTACGGAGCCTCCTTCAGACCGAAACAGTAATGCTTAAATATTACTGCTTCGTAGCAGAAATATCCGGCATCATGTGCAAAGGAGCCTCCCACTGGTAGTTAAAAGCTTAGTCGTCGGTTAAATAGCAATGACAGAGAAAAACAAACAACATTGAAAACGCATACGCAAATACAAACGGAAGTTGATCTGTATGTTGACATTTTTCAATGACGTAAATGTTGCCAAATAATAGATAAAGAAATAGAATGAATAAGTATTTATTTTAATTGATCTATTTCATTACTTTCTAATACTGTTATTATTAATACTGCATGTAACGTGTACCTTTATACCTAACAATTGCACAGTGCAACAATATTAGCTACTACATCCAATGAATATGTAAATTGTGGCTGTATGACAACACGCCCAATCCTGTTACTTAAAACCTATCTGATGACAACAATAATACCATAACATATTGTTTATCTAATATATAAAATTCTCGTGTCACGGTGTTAAACTTTGAACTCCTCCGAAACGGCTCTCATATCAGACGACCGATTCTCATGAAATTTTGAGTGCATCTTGGGTAGGTCTGAGAATCGGACAACATCTATTTTTCATCCCCCTAAATGTTCAGGGTGGTCCACACGAATTTTTTCTTTAATTTTTTTGACATTTTTTTTAAATTTGATTTTAAGTTTGATTATGAGTCAACATTAAAAAATACATACAACTTCAAATTTTCACCCATCTACGATCATCAGTTACTTTTGTATCGCGATTTTAATATCGGCAATACAACGTTTGCTGGGTCAGCTAGTAATAATATATATATTTCTTGAAACAACAATAAGAAACAGATTGATTATTATTAACAGGTTCAAAATCGATTATACCAAGCAAATCGCTTTGTTATTGGCAGCACTGATTCGTCAAATTCAAAGTCGTCTTATTATTTTTAATGTTTTCTTTTTCATTTTTCACTTTTAACTTCTTGCTATATCTTGCCAAAACAGATTGTTGTCAAGTTATTGCGCTTAATTATTGCGCTTAAAACATACTTAAATACTGCTTTACTTTAAACTAAACTATTAAAACTAAATATAATTAAAGGACTATTAGAAAAAAGAAACGATTTAGATAAGCTATCCTAAATTAGCATGTAGCAATGTTAAGTATCATTGAAAAACAGTTAGTGAGAGTTATTTAATGATTTTCAACAGCTCATTTTTAATTTAACTGATTTTTTTAAGCTTGGGATCACTCCTCAGCCACGCTATCTCGTTGTACATGACTGGCACCACATATCATTTAATCTTAAAGTAATTTTTAATCTTTAGAACCATTAACTTTCCCTCCCTCACGCTTCTGGAGTTATATTTATTTCGTATAGGAACTTTCATTTATTATCATTAAAATAAAAATGTATTTCTATTTGGTATTTGCTTTTTAAATCAACAGGTAGTACTTGAGTAAGGAAATATAGTATTCGATAATCACCTGTACAATTATTTTTATCTTTTTCTTACCAAATATTTAATAATTCTGGTTTGCAAGATATATAACTCTTATGTGAATGTGTTGTAGGTACGACCATGATATACACCGACCGCGACAGCGTAGTTGATAAGCGAATCAACTAACGCATAGTACACAGTACGAAGTGTTTTTTTATTTATTACCTACGTTACTTTAGCTGATAAGATTTGCTTAAAATAGTACTTTTAGTAGTTAGATAGTAGTACTTTTTATGCATAATACGTTAACATGTAAATTTAAATTATAGTTTTTATCGACTACTAATCCTAGATATTTGTAATTTCTACACATTCTATTTCTGAACAATTACATTTTGTTTTATTCGGTTGTAAAAATTTGTAACTGTGTCATAATATAGTGGGTGGAAAAAATGTGCAAGCAATTAGCTTTTTCTATACGATGCTGTTGTCATATGCCCATTTTTTTATTTTTAAATTGAATTGGACAACCGTTAGTCCACTTTCTATGTTTTCAGATGCATATGATGGGCACATGTCAACAGCTTACATAATATGAATATTACAACTTTTGCATGAGGTTAACTAGACTGTGAAAAAGCATTGTAAACAACAGCGCCAAATACAGAGCCTGTCAGCAGACCTAGGGCAACTTAGCTTCTTCACCAATGGTTCCATTTATCATCGTGTTTATAACCTAGTAGTTCTGAACGGTAGTTTCTGAAGCACTGATTGATTTTACACCCCACTCCACCATGGCTTACACCACATTATGGTTTAAAGTTTCAAATGCCTTTTCGTATTCTAGAAAGAGATCTATTACATGATTTCCACTTGTACTACAATTACTTTTTCAACAATCTTATTTATCACTGATAATATTGCTATTGGCCTATAAATAGTATATTCATAATGGCTACCATTTCTAATTAATGCACTTTTTAATTTATTCGGATAAAGTCCACTTAAAACATTAAAATTTATAAAATGCGCTAGAACTGGACTAATATTTTAGTTTATAAATTATAAGTCTTTTACACTTATCTATACCAGGATATTTTTCATTGTTAACAATGACTTAAGTCTGTTGATTATTTTTATAAATATCCTTCGATGAGAGTTTAGTAAATCTGAAGTAATTTATTATTATTATTTATCAAAGATACAATGTAACATTACAGATTAAATCTAAAGCGTTACAAAGATATTATACTAAAGAAAAAACAAACAATGTAAATTATAAACTAGTTATCTTATTTTATAGAGCTTACAGGCATCAAACTCTCAAATCTTTTCTTACATTCTTTGACGAAACATTCCATCGAGCTGGCAAATAGATCACACTGTGGTGCTACCTCAAGTACAGAGTTTAGAAGACAGATGGCTCGTATTACAGGCGTGTGCTTATGCGCTTGAGTGCGTGCAGGTGGCTGCGCTAATAGTGCGTGTCGCCGCGCACGTACGTACGAGGTCGGTACAAAGAAACGCAACAAACGTTGTAATAAGTATACGCAGTCCACTCTGCCCCGAATTATTTTGAGAACAAACTTAGTAAGAGCTACGTACCTACGTAACTGCAGTGAATCAAAGCTCAGATGTCCTTGTAAAAAGAGTGTTGGGTACATAAATGGATAGTATCCATATTGCCTCTTAAACAAATGTCTAAGGAATTGTTTTTGGACTTGTTCGATCATTAAAGTATATTTGCTCTCATGTGGGTTCCAAACAACTGAGTTGCACTCGAGAATACTACGGACTAGCGCCGTATAAAGGATACGAAGTGCTTGGTTCGTTAAATGAGATGCATTACGTAGAACAAATCCAAGCCGTCGGTAAGCAGCCTCAACAATAGTCTCCACATGTGAGTGAAACGTGAGTTTAGGATCGAATACAACCCCAAGATCTCGTACTTCCTGTACTCGCATCACCGGCACATCACCAATTAAATAATTGAACTCTTGCACGGCGGAGGAGCGAGAGAATGACATGAATTCACATTTCAACAGGTTAAAAAACAGCTTATTATCAACACACTTGTAAACCCGATCTAAGTCGTTTTGTAGAGATAAGGAGTCCTCTGAGCTCTTTACTGCCTTGACCAACGTCAGATCATCAGCAAACAGTAACACCTAAGCATCCTGTATGACTTCTGGGAGATCATTTATGAATAGGATAAAGAGCAAAAGTCCTAAATTAGACCCTTGACTAATTCCAGAACGCGTTCTATAAGCATTAGATACAAACTCATCATATTTAACAAATTGTTCTCTTTGAGATAGGTAACTTGCAAAAAGCTTTAACAGTTTTGGCGAGAAACCCATCATCCCCAATTTGTGAATCATGACGTCGTTATCAACCCGATCGAACGCCTTCTGGAAGTCCAGGTAGATGACGTCCACTTGGTTGCCTTGCTCTAATTCCCATGATACAAGATCCACAAGGTGGAGAAGGTTTGAGCTTACTGATCGTCGTGGGAGAAACCCGTGCTGCGTCTCAGTAACGAAGGGAATACACTGCGGTAAGATTATGTCGTACAAGGCACTCTCAAAACATTTAGCTAAAGCTGAAAGAATTGCTATTGGCCGATAGTTTTCCACCGCAGTCTTGGATCCCGTTTTGAGAATAGGAGTAACTCGAGATTTCTTCTATACTGAGGGATAGTTACCTGTCTGTAAAACCAAATTAAAAATATAAGTGATTGGTTTAATCAAAATATCAACGCAACCACGAATTACATATGCTGGTATTCCATCAGGTCCTGGCGAAGAAGCAGCCTTAAGGTTTTTGATAGAAGTACGGACGTGAGACTCCGAGAAGCATTGTATATTCACGTGCCTTGCATGGGAGTACGAATTGGCATTGGTACTCTGCCAGTCTAAGCGCGGCTCTTGATCTACAAATACTGAACTGAAATGCTCCGCAAAAGCATTTGCACTATTGACTCCCTGATACTCCTTACCGGCTCGTGTGACTTTAATCTCCACACCACCTTTACTCCGCAAGGCGTTAACAAATGACCAGAACTGTTTTGGTTCTGTTAACAATTGTGTTGAAATTCTGTGTATATAGTTAGAGTATGCAGAGCTAATATCACTTTTTATTTTTCGTCGCAATTCTGAGAATATCCTATAAAAACATATATCACTAGTACTTTTCCATAATCTATAATAGAAAGCTTTCATTTTTATATCACAAATTATTGTGTTTGTGTAATAGACGGGATATACTCTATGACGTGCAGTTTTTCGCAATTTTTTCGGGACGGATTGATCCAATATTGCATAAAGGACTCCATAAAGAAACTGTAGAGCTGCGTCTGTATCTTTGATTTTGTAAAGTTCGTTGAAATCAGTATCCGTTAGCAAACTATAAAGTTGATCAAAGTCGCCTTTTGCGAAATTCCAGTCTAAATTGCTATCTATATTTGTAGGATCAATTAAAAGTACTTCACTCCTATATGGGTACTCTAATTCAATCATCAAGGGAGGATGGTGAGGGTCGATCTTAGTGATCACCTCCTGCAGGGTAGCTTCCCTCACTCGTACGGCCTTACCCATGTCAGCACTGGTGAGCACCACATCTAATATTCTCTCATTCATATTGGTAACGCTATTATACTGATAAAGATTACAAAGACTTAGAAAACAATGAAAATAATTATTTACATTAACACTTGCGCTGTACAGTTTCAAGTCTCCCAATATAATCACTTCACATCATGAAACCTTCGAGCAGATACGCTCCACACTTTTAAACCATTCAAAGTATATATCCTCACTAGTGCTTGGTGGCAAATAAATAACATTTATGTACATGTAACATTTATGTAATGTAGTTTGTACTGTGAATATCGTCGCGTTAGTCATTTTATATGTGTAAAAGTATAGCAATTTTTTCTATATATTTATATTTTTATAAGAAGAAAAAATACGAAGTTTTTTTTTAATAAAAAGTAAATAAATGAGCGTTTAATAGCCCATTTCTAAAGCCTTAAATTTAAGACAAATATTTATTAATAATAATGATCCATTAAGTATCTGTGAGTAACATGAACTGTAATTTTATTCTTCTCCCCTACTATACAATATTTTCGTTTCCGGCTTCAGAGCAGGTCAACGATTGAAAAAAAGAATGGTCTTCGAGAAGTAGCTCCACTCTTTTATAAACTTAATTGTACGCTTACTCGTACGCTTCCGTCCTCGTCGTCTACCTGAGGTAGTGTGAGTGCTATTTACACCAAGCTCTGAATAAGTGTCTTCAAAATTATATTAATTGGAAAACAAGTAATTTGTTTGTAAATCGCTTAACTCCATTACGTCAGCCCAGATCACATTACCGTCTTTATCGCAACACTTGTTTCTATAAGTGGTTTTAAATCGTAAACTTGAGACTGTTCTAATTCTTGGACACGTTTTTCTTCGCCAGTAAACTTTGAATCGAAAATAATGCTATAAATTTGATCAGAGGTATAAAACTTTATTTTTTAAATTTTTTTTCTTCGAGTGCATGCATGAAATCTCCTTCGTTTTAACTGTGACTAGTTTAAAAACGGATGGGTTATGGGAATACCTAAAAGTTTGACAGCATTTACATATAGGGCGAAAATATAAATATTTTTGTGCTGCCCATAACATCCATCCGAATATAATGGAAACTTTATCCCTTGGAGTGACGACGAGGAAAAAAATTACTCGTAGGCACACTGGTGTGACAAACTGGTGTGACCACGAGTCGGGAATGGAATTTTTGGCTTCAATCCTTTTTACATGCACATGCGGAGCCTATAGTTATTTCAGGTTTTTTTTTTAAATTGCTCCCTTCGAAAGCTTTACTAGAATTTTTTAAGACTTTATTTTTTACTACTGTGGTACTCACTTATATTCTGCTTGCGTTTCCTAGTTAGTATTTCTTCTTTCGATGTAGAGGGTTAATTTTCTAGATTAGGGTCATTACTATTGATATGTATGTTTTCAATATCAATTAATAAATTATGTACAACCTTAATTCTATCTCCATGATCACTTTCTACTGCCTCAATATGCGGACAACCGTTTGAAGTTCTACCAGCCAATATTGTGTCATTGTTACTTTCTGATCGCTCTTCCATTTTTAAAGTTTCATTTCTTTCCTCCCTACTTATTTGCCGTTGGACTTCGAACAGTGGAGTTGGACTGTTCTCATTGTCAATTACTTGCTACTTACTAGCTATGCATGCGAGCGATAATTTGAAGTACTTTCGGTCAATGTTACATTGTGATTAATTTCTGAAGTTTGACCTGGTTTCAATGTGACATCTACACGTTGTGGAGGAACCTCGAATATTAACGATAACTTTATTGAATTCATACACGAACAAAATAAATTATTATCTCGTTCACTTTCCAATAAGAAACCTTTTGTTAGTAAATCTAAACGATCATCACAAAAACACACTTGTATTCTTTGTAACAATAATAACAATTATACGTAGGTCATACTAAAAGTTATGCGTAACCTAAAAGAACAATTTTCGAAATACTCTCCTTTACATTTGAAACATTTTTTCATGCGATCGAATTTTTGATCGATCGAAATCCATTTTTTAAAACAGGATGTCCACAGATCTGAAATCATGTTTTCTACGTGCTAATTAAACGCTATCACTGCCTCTTCGGGATTGGTAAAAGTGAAACCTCTCATCAAATCTTAGAGTTTGGGTAAAATACATAAATCACAGCGTGCTAGGTCGGGGCTATGTGCAGGACGGTGACGAGTTGTACTTTTTCGGAAGCTGAAAATGACTTAGTTTTGTTGGCCGTGTGTGAAGAAGCGTTGTCATAATGTAGGAGAAAAATGGTAGAATACCACTCGCAATTAACAATCTTTTGATCTTCAAGTGGAACTGTGTAGATGGGACCCGTAGCTGAGAAAAAAAAATGCATTCATTTTTTTACCAACGTATCTCGCCTGCTTCAATTTTGTTGGCCTGTTCTCATTTTCAAAAACCCATTCACAAGATTGCTGTTTTTTTGGGTTCAAAACAATAAGTCCACGTTTCGTCTTCTGCGACAATGTCATAAACATCATTAGAATTTGACGTGAAGAGTAGTAGAAGTGGTCTTAATTCATTTGCATCTGTGAGCACCATTCCACTCGAGCCCGCTTCTGCTCCGCTGTTAGTTCATGAGGGATCCAACGACAACAAAGTTTCCGAACTTCCAATTCTTCGTGTAAAATTTTCTGAATTTGGCTCATACCAATCCCAAATAGTCGTCGAATTGTCTCATAGGTCATCCGCGGTTTTCTTTTCAATCAGCCGCTTAACAGTAGCCACATAATTTTTGTACGCCGCTTTTCACGAAATTCGCCATGTAAAGAAACCCGACCTCTCTGAAATTCAGCAAACCATCGCTACATAGTGCTCAAGCAAGATGCTTCTCTCCCAAAAGCATTTTAAAGACGAGCGGCACGGTGTTGCGGAGAGAGAAATAAACTTTAAAATCTTTTCCTCTTAATTACATTTACATTGCGTACGTAGAACTTTGATGTGTGATAAAAAAACAATTCACAATTGATTACCTGCATTTTTTTTATTATAACTAAGAAGGTTGCAACGTTTAAAAAATATAACATTCGAAATTCAAATAGTTCCGATTAGCTAGCTGTCCAAAACTTTTACCCCCTTATTCATAATGGTCTGCTAACTTAAAACAGCCGCTAAGCAGTGTTTTTTCTCATTCTGACTTAAGTCAATAGAAGAAGACAGAGTAAGAATTAGCAATGCATAAGTTAGCAGACTATTATGAATAAGGGGGTTAGTGTGCCCCATGTAATCTACTTTATTTTTGTCCGCTTTTTATAAAAATTACTCCACGCGAACATTATAACTTTGCTAAATCTAAATCGTATTGCAATAACTATAATAAACATACGTTAAATACGATGTTTATCAAATAAAACAGGTCGATACTGCTTTTCTATATTTCACCACTAATTATTACATTTTGATAATAAGACTTCGTGTGAGTATCGCTCATCGGCGCAATCGAAAACAGATATCAATCACGTAACGCCGTATGTACGTCATACGGTCGACAATCAACCTTCGCGCTCTTTTTGATGTTATCACATGATCTATGATCACAGAACAGAAAAAACTAGTAAAAGTGGCATCATGACTAATACTATGGAAAACGATGTCGCCAAACTCACACATTTATCTATCAACCCATTTATTCATAATGGTCCGCTAACTTTAAACAGCCGCTTAGGAGTGTTTTTCTCATTCTGACTTAGGTCAATAGAAGAAGACAGAGTGAGAATTAGCAATGCTTTAAGTTAGCAGACTATTATGAATAAGGGGGTAAATATGTAATACACACACTTAATTGATGCTTTATGATAGGCCTTTCGCGATCTCGAAAAGACTTTACATCAATTTCGAACTTAATACAATAACGCTAATCTCATATTCTTAAAGTGATTATGACAACCTCAGAACTTTTTCTTAAATTGCGAAAAATATCATATAAAAATTGAAGTAACCGGAACTCCATAGATTTGATTTTTGTCAAAATATCTAGTGTTGTTCGAAAACGAATAAACATATCGATAAGTTAGCGAAAACCAGAAATGATGTAGTCAGGGTTGATAAAGTATATTACCGATAAAGTACGTCGTAAGCTAAAATAATAATTGGCCAATATTTTTTCTTAGGTATAGTTTTATTTGAAAAGATGGACAATATTTAGCTCAATTCAAATAAAATCAAGACAGCATACACGAATAGTCTTGGAAAGTTACAATACCAATATTATGTTTACCAGGGAAGCAATACACGTTTAAAACATAGTTTTTTTTAATAGTATTCATCGTTTTTCTATATAAACACAGGGGCTAGTAAGACATGAGATTTTATAAACCGTACTGCTGCTAATGCGCGTGTGGAAAGAAAATTTCCAAAACATCAGCATCGAATTATTAATAAAAAGACAAGCTATATGTTCTAATAATTAATAATTTTGTTAGTATTTTGATATATTATATTTTATATTATGATGTACATATGCTGTAGTGATGGCAAACATTCCCAGAATTCATGACTTTCCATGAACATTTTACAATTCTATGACGTATTTCCTCTACTCCAAAATGTGATGAGTATTTTGGAGTTTACTCCTTAGGAATCGATTTTCATATAAGGTATGAGAAAAATATGGAGAGTAAATCCTACTCATCAAACGGCATAGTAACGTTTTTGGTGCGCATCATTTCTCACGCACCTTTCACTTTCTTGTATTTCGAACCTTTTTATTTTATTTAAATTGTTTTATTATTATACTTTCATAAAGTTAAGTGAAAATTCTATAAATTATGGAAGAAAGTGGTCTAAATAATAGTGCCGGATAATCTGATAAGCACGTGGGTACTAAGTAAGTTACAATTCATACATTAATATGAAATGTATAGTATTCTTTGCATTTATTAAATATTGAATTATTAATATAGTTTATACACATTTATATGAGCTATGCCCATAATTAAATGTTTAATTGAATATGGAGAGTATATATAGCGCATTTTACGCCAAATAGAATTTTTTTAAACCTAACCTATTATTTTATTTTTCAATATCTATAATTTTTTTAAAGTTTTTATGATGTATTTTATATTAACTATTTTTGTAGTTTCAGTTATGATAATTAATGTTTCGATAATATAATAATAATGATGTAATCATGTAAGTTCTACTTGAATGTAAAATATTTGATATATAATATGTATTTCTCCGAATAGTCGTAAAAAATTACAACATAAGCTATACTACATAAAAATCTGCTACACGATATATCTAAGCTTTGTTTAGTAGCTTTCTCAGACTCTTCCTAAAAAGTATATTGTTGTGTTATATACGCCTATGTAGTTAGTAGTCAGCACACTGTGCCTTTATTGTGCTCTAAATCAAAAGTGGCACCTGTAAAGACTGGTTTCTCGCTCGTCTAGAGCTATGCTTGATTCTTTTGATGTCGAAGCTTTTACGTGTCGTTTACGACCTTATTTCAAATCGATATCCTACATCGAACGTATACTCATTTTTCGACTCGGAAGTTGCTCGTCGTCCACTATACTTATTAAGTTCCGATCCTACAGATCTTAGCGCGTTAACCCCTTCACATTTTTTATCAACCGCTACGCTAGCATTTCTACCTGCGACTAATTTTAGTAACGGACATACTAACCTTCTTTCAAGTTATCTTTGTTGCACTCTCTCGTCCGATCCTTTTGGTCTCGCTTTAAATCGGGATATCTGAATAATCTACAGTTGCGAGAGGAATGAAATACGCCGTCCAATCCGATTGGATTGGACGGTGTATTTCATTCAGTAATTACTATCGGTGCTGTAGTTATAATTATTTGTAAAAATGCGACTCCTCTACATTTGCCTCTCGGTGTTGTGACAGGGTTGCACCCTGGACGTAACGGAGTCGTGCGTGTTGCCGACGTTCGTACTAAGATAAGTAATCGTAATAAGGTATGCTCAAACAACCTATAGTAAAATTAAGTCCTTTTCAATAGTATAATCAGCATACATAAGTTTAGGCTTAGTTTATTTAGTATCTTATTAACTTTTTTTTGTTTATCTATATGTTCTATTTTTTGAAGGGGTTCCGTCAAGGCGGGGGGAATGTTGAGTATCGTTTTAGTTCGCGTCAAATATAGGCAACGCTGCACGATCAGAGTGTTGATTGTCTGATTGGTTAATTAGGCTGTCAATGCATTGTATATAGCATTCCTGTCATTTCCTTCCTTGACAACCAGTTCGCCGCTACCCTTTACCTTAGACACACGTACTTCTGTGTGTTCTAGAACCTTAATGGCTGACCTCATGTGACGCGATACATACATCCCAATAAACTCTGGAGCATCACTCCGGGCTTAACCCATTCCAAAACCCTAATCCAAGCCTTCAACAAAATGGCTGCGAATGAGGCACTAGGGCTAAGTAGAGAAAACTTACGCATATTAACCAGGACATTAACGGGGCACTGCAGATTAAACAAACACCTCTCAATCTTAGGTCTCAGAGATTGCAGAGCGTGTAGATTCTGTAATAGTGCAGATGAAACCCCGCTACACATTCTCTCTTAATGTGGTCCTTTAATGCGTAAACGTAGCATCTCTTTGGGAAGTCCAATTCTTCAACCATTTGAGATACATCAGCTCACTGCAAAAGACATAATAAGATTCATGATAAGAATCAATGTTTGCAGTGAGCTATAGTTAACAGTGGCTATCACAATAGATCACATTGGTCGCAGTGTAACAGGGCTGAAATGAACTGGATCAAAGCCACTTTACAAGCCATAACCATAACCATACATCCCAATAAATCATACTAAACCTAATGTAAAGCCTTAATATTTGGTGGTACTTACTATAAACATTAAATTAATACGAAATACAGTGAAATTTCGGAGGCCTGCTTATAACGCGTGTTTGTAAACCAATGTCCTGGTTACCCAGGACAATTAATCACCGTGTGTGCACGTGAGTTCCTTACCTTTTTACCTTTACCTATCCATAATATTAACCTTTTTAGTCCATTAAAATTGCATTGAGATCATAAATAGATGTCTGTGTGTTTTTCATATGTTAATCTCATATGAATAAAAAGGGTTAAGATTGAAGCAAATACTGGTGTATCTGAGCTGAATTAGCACCTATTTCAAATCAAAATCACTTTATTCATGTAGGTCACGGTATTTAATATACAGTCCACTATATAATATGTAGTGTATCTGATTTCATGATGACCATTAATCAATGTCAGCTGAAAGCTAGTTGTCAAAGACAACGTACTCGTTGTAGTGTATGTGAGTGAAAGAGAAGGCAGCATTATGTCATCTCTAGCGCATGTGCGGTCGTGAATCGTGATACAGTCAGTCCGCTGTGAGCGACGGAAGTGAGTGGACGCGTGTGTCTAAGAGCCGATAATTTTGAAGATTACATAATACAAATATAATATATAACAAGCTCACTAAAGATCCACCCCTCAGATAAAAACATAGCTGAGGATCACCGCTATTATTATTATATTTTATATTCACCCTTTAAAAGGTACCACGCAACCTACATGAAGCAACGAAGGCATTTTATCAGAATTATAATTAAGTATCGCTCGCTATCTCCGCGTGGCCTTAGTAAAAATGAATCTTTGTTACATATTATAGGTTTATAGATCTTTAGGACTTACTTGAGCTTGAACCGAGTAAAGTACCGAGAAATTCATAGGGCCATAACAGGAAATACTTAAATAAGTAGTTTTCAATATTGGCGGAAACTTCTAGTAGGTAGGTATTATACAACGACTCAACTTTACACAATAATACCGCGGCTGGTACGATAATATTACTAGAAACTGAGCCTCGCGGTTAATGCGAAGGGTAAACAGAAAAAAACAGAAATCAAGGTGTTTTTAGACAAGTTCTGTGGTGAAAATATAGCATTTGGAGCTATGAACACTATCATGTTACACATACCCTTAAGTCTTACTTGTAGGTTGCTAATGCTTGCTGTTTGTTGAAGTTAACACTCCAGAACTATTATGAACTACCAGTTTTCTTTGCAGTTAAACAAGTTTTTTCTTGGCATGATGCATTTGTTTAGTATACTACTCTCATAAAAGTAGGTTTTTATAGCTTTTACTTTTTTGTGTAGGTACATTTATTCAGATTAGTAACCAATAATGAGGATTGTAAGCAATTAAACTGTTTTTGCCTGTTAAAATGTTACACTTTCGACGCAAGAATTTTTAAAATATTGGCTTTGTTACATAGGAGCCGTGAACTCATATCGCTCAAGGTCGCCGGCATTTAGTGTCGCCTTAACTAGACGTATCGCATTACGCTTCAGCTTAAGATATTTTATACTGTGTTACGCCGCAGATGTCTTTTTTAATTTTTAACGCTTATATTACATTTATAGTTTTACAAATATATCGTTATGTCCAAATGTGTTGATTTTTTTTATGTTATGTGAATATTTTTCTTCAAACAATACGACACGTGTTTCGCCTCTACACCAGGCATCATCAGGAGATGTTGGCTCGCCAAACTTTGGCACGAGACTGATATAAATTTATATTGTGTTGATTTACAGTGGGTTTGGACTTTGGGTTGATGCATCTACTGCACTTAATAATTCTTTTTTTAAATAAGTTAAAAATCGTTTTAATAATAATTATTACATAATATGAGCTGGTGAACAATGCATACTCAAATTTATATAAATGAATGTAAATAAATATTGGCTCACTTAAAAATATCATAATAATAACATCACTAATAGAAACACCAATAAACCAACGATATTAATTTTCATTGTAATCTTAATATTTTGTTAAAATGCTTTGCATCTCTGGTAAGTATAAGTATACCTAAGTATTAAAATTGTAAGTAAATTTAATGTATTATTTATTAAAGTTTCTAACAAATAAATAAGTATAATATCTGACTACCACTGATAGGGACTCCGTAGTGTTTCGTTTTATAAAACACACTCACAAAACTGATTATTCTCTTGCGGCATTACAAATAAAATTGGTACAAAGTTATACCCGAGAGTTGATTGGAAAATTTTGACTATATCGCTGACAACATTGTTAATATAATGATAATTCTAAAGTTTTCGGAATGTTAAGCAGCCTTGCACATAAACGCGGGAAACGTTATACGAATAAACCAGTCGTAAGCAAAATGCCTATTTGTAAACATTTTGTTGTTGTCTGTTGACTGTTTTGTTGTTGCTAAGATTTTATTTAAAAGTAACTAAGCCTATAGGTAATATATATTACTAGCCTAGAGTTTCTGAAGGGAGCACGATACAACGGAGTTATACGCGAAGTTGCATAAATTTAAATAGAAATCACGAGTTATATATGTGTTTATATCTTATATAATATATATAAATCTAGTGTCCTGATGTTTGTTTCCAGTGAACTTCTAAACTAATGAACGGATTTTAGAAGGGATCACTTCGTGGGGTGCAGTTTTGTCCAACTTGAGATATAGGATGGTTTTTACTTCGATTTGGGATCCATAACAAACTTAGATAGCTCAGTAAGCGATACTGAATTCTTAGATAGTCGCTATACCATTGTTAGACGTGATAGGGATTCTGTAAATAGTCATAGGCATCCTAGGAGCGATTAGGAATAATATTTCAGCACTTAGACTTTTTCATTAGGAAAGCGACTCCGAATGTACATGGTTGTCTTTCAACCCAGGAAAACGAATAACACTGTGCTTATTATACTAACCTCCAGACATTGCTATTGATCGGTTACGTAGATTCTATCGTAAGTCTAATGATTTTAATTCTGAGCACGACGGATCTGTTACTATGCTTGGTGATTTAAATATACGACGAAAGCAGTGACTCCTGAGTATATCTTATGATCTGAAATCACGGTTATTGCTACTGCTCATAGCTCTATAGTCCAGTCATTTAAGCTTAAACTAGGTAAGAATCTCGGAATTCGAGATACCCAGCTGTAAGTCTGTAAATACTTGTATATTGACAACCTAAAAGTTTTCTCAAAACCTACACTTGGTATACGCAATTAAATTTCAATGTCAAAGGTCACAAAAATAGTTTTTTTTGCGCTTTTTTTTGTTAATATCTCATTTCCTATGGGTTTTTTGCTGCAATCTCTATCTCTATCTACAATATTTATTATAAATACAAATAACAAAAAACCCATAGGAAATGAGATATTTACAAAAAAAGCGCAAAAACCGATTTTTGTGACCTTTCACCTTGAAATTTAATAGTTGCGTACACCCTACCATGTGTAGGTTTTGAGACAACTTTTAGGGTGTCAATATACAAGTATTTTCAGACTTACAGCTGGGTATCTCGAATTCCAGGTGAACTTACTATAATGTCTGGACTATCTAGGTGGAGTGAGTCAATACAATTATTTAAAAAATAATAAAAAAATAACTCTTGATATTTTCATTGCTAACATCTCAAATTTGAAACTTGTACTAGCCCTGCCATTATGTAAGGAGGATGAACATCATTGTCCTTTCGAAGTGGATTTTAAAAATAGCGTCACTAATACTCGAAAAAAAAAACAACCCTAATCCGGTTTATAATTTTAAAAAATGCGATTTTATACGAACCGATTAACCAAGAGAATTGTAGAATACTAATTGGTATACATTACATTCATCAGTTAATATAAATGAAATTCTTAATATCTTCTATGATAAACTCTTTTTATTATAAAAAACAATACACCATACAAAAAATTTATAACGAAAAATAACCTGCTTGGTTCAGTCAATCATTAGTCAAATGTTTAAAAGAAAAGCAGAAAATACACACTGAATATAAAATGTATCATAATCCTCAATGACGTTCTATACATATAGACACACACAAAATCAAAGTCGAAATATGGCACATACCATAAATGACACCATAATATGCTTCGACTGCTATTTCTATACATTACTGCGTTTACTCCAGTTGTTTAAAATATTATTGGTCAATAGGCAGCAATGTAAACACTACTTCAGTTTCAGCTGCGTATATTGAATTTAGAACCCGATTTGGACAGTGACATCAGTGGAGTAGGAGTTAGGTATTTCTTTAAACCCAGACGACAAAGAGGGTTGCCATAAGTTTTACGTTCGTCAGTCTGTCCCTATTTTCTTATCAAGATCTGTTCAATCGGAGGTTTTTTGGTTATTAATCAAACATCACACGGGGAACACATATTGTAATGGGGAAAGTTTTTATGTTTATTTACTGGCTTGTGTTTTATTTGTTACTTTTTTACGTTCTACAGGGATTTAGATTTAATAAGTTAAGGTAAACTTTAATGAGAGAAAATAATATTTTTATTTACATACAATAATTAGTTAAATTGGTTATTTAAATGTTAAGTTCCTTGAATTAAATAAAATTTGTCTTTTAGACTTGGATATCTTTTCCAGGGTATACGTAGCGTAAGCGGACATCAACATATATTATTATGATAGCTTTTGTCAAATTTTCAAATGTGGTTAAATCCAAAAAACTTAAATCCTTTAGTGAGGAAATATAAATTTGATTGTTTGGTTTGTAAATTTCTTCAAATCTCTCTTACCAACTGGCGCCAATTCTCTTTCACTATCTCGTGTACGGGAAAGCTGAAAAATATTAGCTTTTACATATTTGCGATGTAAATAAGTATCAACTAGCACTAGGTATCAGCAGTTTTTTTCATTTCTAAGGATCTGAAGGTATCTAAGATACTTCCTTGATATCGAGTAAATAGCATTAGTATGTAATTGTTCACGTTCTTGTAAGACGTTCACATTACACAAAATACAATATTAATAAATAATCTAATCATTGTTCACAATTTTTACAAGTTTTATACTTTTTAGTACATATTATCATAAGACATTGACTATTTGACGTTTGAGTGTGTTTGTTGCATCATTTTACATTTTACAAATTATATTGTAATTGAAATGATCTGTAAATCTTTATATAAAAGAGTGGCAATGAGTTTCGTGCTACTTCTTCTCATTAGCTCAACCCTTTACGATGTAGCGGTAGATTCAATAAGAAAATTTTTTTTTAACATTCATAAGTGTCATTTTCGTGACCTACTTGAATGAACTGATTTTGATTTGATTTGATTTATTATATATATTGTTTTTGGAATAGTGTTTATAAAGTCAGTTAAATTTGTAAAAATTGTTTTAAAGGTCTTAGTAGTGAACAATGATTAGTAAGTTATATTGTATTTTGTGTAATTTGAACGGCTTACAAGAACGAGAAAAATTACACACTAGTGCATCTATCTGTAAAAATAATAAGTTCGGTTATTGACGTCATAGCACCATATCTAGCACTAGTTTTTAATAGCTGTATTGAACATGGCGTGTTTCCTGACCTTCTGAAGTATAGTAAAATTACACCTATATTTAAATCGGGACTCACTCCTGACCTGTATTACTATCGCCCTGTTTCAGTGTTGCCGACCCTAAATAAAATTTTTGAATAAAATATTTTAAGCCAAATGCTTACTCACTTTAACACTTATAAGTTACTTCATATAAAATAATTTGGCTTTACTAGGGGACGCTCGACTACGGATGCAGGTGTTGAACTCATCAGGAATATTTTTGAGGCTTGGGAGGATTCACAGAATGCACTTGGTATCTTGGTGCACTTGGTATGGGTTTGAAATTTGCTATTTTCTGATTATTTTGCATCGGTGTATGTTCATCATCATGACCATCATGATCAGCTGGAAGACGTCCTGACAGCTGGACAAAGGCCTCCCCTAAAGATTTCCACGACGATCGGTCCTGCGCTGCCCTCATCCAACGTATGCCGGCGATCTTGACCAGATCGTCGGTCCATCTTGTGTGGGGCCTACCAACACTGCGACTTCCGTACGAGGTCGCCATTCGAGGATTTTACTACCCCAACGACCATCTACCCGTCTAACTATGTGCCCACTGCCACTTCAGTTTTGCAATCGTTTGGACTATGTCGGTTACTTTGATTCTCCTACGGATCTCCTCATTTCCGAGCATAGCCCTCTCCATTGCCCTCTGAGCCACCATGAGCTATCTCATAAGGCCCATAGTTGGCGACCACGTCTGCGTACCGTACTGGGAACACACACTGGTTGAAAAACCTTCGTCTTCAGACACTGCGGTATTTGGGGCGAGAAGATTTTATGGTGTATGTTCAGGATAACCAAAATAAATCACCAAAGTCTTGCTTCGATGGTTCCTCAAACACTTTAAACAAGTTAACACTGTCTGAAAACGACATTTTGAAAAAGATCAAGAATCTAGATTCGAACAAAATGAAATGAAATGAAATGAAATGAAATCAAATGAAATGAAATGAAATCAAATGAAATGAAATGATTTATTTGTATGAATCGTGGTAACATAGTTGTTAACAATTATTTGGTGTACAGCACAATTCGCCAATATATCGGCATACAAATATTTGATTGTCAATATTGGAATTTTTATATTTATACGTCACTAATAAACATTTCACAGTTTTAATTCAATAATATAGTAGGTACCTCTCAAAAATTATATTTATATACAATTATTATTGGCTAAAGTATTCTTTTAAACTATAAAAACATTTATCTATTAGGCATAATTTTAACTTTTTATGCATTAATGTTTTAGGCATCTCTCTAATATTCTTTGGAAGGTGGTTAAAGACCCTAATACACATAACATTTGCGTAATTTTGATGAAGTGTTGTTCTACAGTATGGCATCAGAAGGCGAGTTGGATCTCTTAATCCTAATATGGAATAGTCCTTTGCTGGTTTAAAAAGTTCACCATGTTTTTTAATGAACATACGAATTAATAGATATTAATAGATAATAAATTATTAGTAAGCGTTAACAAACGGTGCTTTTTGAATAATGGTCTACACGATTCTAGAGGACTGACATTGCATAAAGCTCTTGTACATGTTTGGCATTGGCATTTTTTTGTGCCAGTAAAACATTTGAAATATTAGTGGAGTTTCCCCATAGTATTAACCCGTACCGTAAAACTGACGCAATATAACCGTGGTATGCAGTAAGTGCAGCATTAAAGGATACAGGAAAAGACCCGGACCAGATGGGATACCCTCATTTTTTATTAAATTTTGTAGTAAAGAACTTGCACTTGCCTTTGATGTTAATATTCAAAAAATCTCTAGTCACTGTAGCTAATGTAATTCCCATATTTAAAGCAGGTCCAAAAACTGAATGTAGTAATTATCGTCCTTTATGTATACTGAATTGTTTTGCCAAGATATTTAAGAGTATTATTTATGATCATATTTACTTCTTATTTAAACCATTAATCTCTTCACAAGAACATAGTTTTGATAAAAACAAATCAACTGTTACAAATTAATAGAATATTTAGATTTTACAGTGACCTGTGTTGACAATAAGAAGCAAGTTGATGCGGTTTATAGCGATTTCCACAAGGCGCTCGATAAAGTGAATCATAGATTACTTTTCCACAAACTTGAGAAGTATGGAGATCATGGGGATTTATTAAGGTGGGTCATTTCATATGTTACCAATAGATTACAAATAATTGCTCCTAATGGTTTTTATTCTATGCCTATAACTGTTCCATCGGGAGTACCTTAGAGTACATACATTGGTATACTGCTCTTTGTCATTTTTATTAATGACATCATATCAGTCATAAAAATTAAGTGCCTCATTTATGCAGACGATTTATAAATCTTTTGCGATGTGAAAAGTGTTGAAGATAGCGTGTCTCTACAGACAGATCTATACTCAATTCAACTGTGGTGTGAAGAAAATGCAATGTTTTTAAATGTGTGTAAATGTTTTGTGCTTACTTTTGCTAAAATGCGCAATCATGTTAAATTTGACTCAATCTATAATTACAAACTTTCTATTAAAACTAGTGCTAAAGAGCTTGGAATAACTTTGACACATCCTTGTCATTTAAATTACATATAAATAACATTATTGCGAAAGTTAATCACTTTCTTTAAGTCCTCAGACAATCACCCAAATCCCCTGATTAAGGAGGCAGCGGATTATACCGCCCCCCCTCCTTCACGTTATCAAGTCAGGAGGCCCAGACACGCCCTCTCCGATCCCCCTAACAAACTCTCGTCTGACCTGGAACGCCTCTTGGCATCCGGGGACAATCAGACGCATTTAGATTCACCTCTATTTTGTGATCATCCTTCTGATGTCACTAGTTCCAATTAGATAGCACCTTCTGTGCAATATCCCAGCGGAAACTCCATAGGGAGTGCCGCTTGCGCCTCTCTCTCCCCAAGAGAAGGTCGCCTTCGATGTAGGCTTAGAGGGCACCTGCCCAAAGCCAACTGCAGGTGGTGTTTAGTGGGTACATACAAGCATACCAACGCAGACTTAGGCTGCGTTGGTATGCATGAGCATTCACCACCTCCCTCCCGTCGTTATCCCGGAGGGTAGCCCATTCCCTTGCTTGGGCGCAAAAAAAAAAAAAAAGAAAGTTAATCAGATGATGGGTTTTATTTTAAGAATTACAAAAGGGTTCATGCATCCTTTAAGCCTTATGCATCTTTACACATGTCTTATTCGCAGTGTCTTAGAATATGGTTCTCCTGTTTGGTCCCCTTACCAAAAGACTTACGCTGACACCATCGAGTCTGTCCAAAGACGATTCCTGCGAAGACTTTGATTTAAATTTAACACGTAACTTCTCAATTCTTTTATAATAATAAACTTAAATATTTTAAACTTGATCCTCTATGTTTGCGTCGTGTGCTGCTTGACACGATGCTACTTCATAAAATAATTAATAATAAAACGGATACTTAATTAATACCAAAAATAAATTTCAATTTTTGTAAAACCCCTTAACGTACAGTTTCTACCAACAACATATTTAAACATGATCGTAGCCATACTAAACTAGCATATCACTCGTATCAATCGTATTTGTCGCCAATTTAATAGACTTCCTCAAAATAATCAGCAACTCAATTTAGTTAATTCCATGTCAACCTGCTTTCGTCATAATGTCATTGACAGCGTAAGGGAGCTAATTTATAATTTTGTTACACAGCTTTAGATAATCTGTATGTCTCTAAATCTTTTGTACATGCCAATCTATACTAATAATATTATAAAGCTGCAGTGTTTGTTTGTTTGTTTGTTTGAACGCGCTAATCTCTGGTACTACTGGTCCGATTTGAATGATGCTTTCAGTGTTGGGTAGTCCATTTATCGAGGAAGGCTATAGGCTATGTTTTTTTTTTCAAAATTAGGGATCCGTAATAAAATTGCTATTTTGTAACACAAGGTGTAAAATCGAAAACCTATTTTTGCGTGCGCTGCAAAAACTATTGTCAATAGAACAAAATGATGTACAGGCTATAATATAGGCAATATTTTATTACTTATAAAACTATCGCGTGAATTATACTTTATATGGCAAAACAACGTTTGCGTTTCCCTGTCGGTACAGATGATAAAAAAATTGGCGGCAAAACTGAAAATTCGTCTTGATTTGTTATTTACATACCTACTTAATAAATAATTTAATATTAATTAATATTAGTTTCAACGGTTCAGAGAGTGAAATGGAGATTGATTGTACTTCACCAAATTCAGATCCGAAGCCAAACTGGCAATGGAAAACCTGCTTCCAGCGAAGTCAAAAGAAAAATACATGAATGTTTAAAAAAAAATCATGAGTTCGAAAAAGCTGAAGTACTCATACTGGACCTGGAATTGCCTACTTCCCGGCCTTTGCTACTATGTACTATTATTTCCAATATTTATTTTGTTTCGACATATTTCCTATAAGAGAATTTATTGACGCACGGTTTGACAGTTCTGTTGTGAAACAATTTCACTATAACAACAGGGAGCATATTTTACGAAATAATTCTTGATGTTATGAAATATTATTGACAAATTCATAAAACACAGCATTTTATTTACTATGTACAGAATAACGTCTGTCAGGTCAGTTAGTTATCTATCTATATACATATATAAAAATGAATTGCTGTTCGTTAGTCTCGCTAAAACTCAAGAACGGCTGGATCGATTTGGCTGATTTTGGTCTTGAATTATTTGTGGAAGCCCAGAGAAGGTTTAAAAGGATAAATACTGCTAAATTAAATAAAACCAACAAATTTGTTTTTCCTTTGATGTGTCCAATAATATAATTTAATATGATAATTTCTATGAGAGAATTTATTGACGCACGGTTTGACAGTTCTGCTGTGAAACAATTTCATTACGACAGCAGGGTGCATATATTACGAAGTAATTTCTGATATTATGATATATTATTAACAAATTCAAATAAAAACATTATTTTATTTATTATGTACAGAACAACGTCTGTCGGGTCACCTAGTATATAATAATAATAATAAGAATAATGAAACACTCTTACACAAATTATCTTGCAAACTAGGCATAGCCTGTACTATGGGTACAAGACAACGATATATTTAATACAATATACTTACTAAGCATAATATAAACATCCATGACTCGGAAACAAACATCCATATTTATCATATAAATGATTGCACCTACAGGAATTCGAAACCGGGACCACTTGCTTAGTAGTCAGGGATATATATAATTAAATATAATATGTGTAGTATATATATATATATATATATATATAAATCTGCTGATCAGATCGCAGGCTATTGATCTTCACAGGATCACTCGCCAGGACAATCAGGTTGTACATAAAGTTAATTAATATCAGTTACACCGGTTTGGTTACCATAGTCAACATACTTCACCATTTGTGAATGGATTCAAACTATTTACCTCGTTTTAAATATAATTACGTATATTTTAAGTCAGTCTGTAGTTTTAAGTTTACGTTTATTTAGTACACAGAGAGCAATTTAATATACTATCATAATTAAATAAATTAAGGCTTCTGAAATTATGCTTTAAAAGTTACGGAATTGTTTGAATTTGTCTATTTGTAATTATCTTAGGTTTTTATGACTCAAATAACTTCAAAAGACCTACCTTATTGTTCTCTTATGTGTCAATAAACTCACAATGCACTGTAAGGTTCACTTTTAACTGAAGGCAATACGTCTGGTAGCGGTTAGACAAGAATGAGAACTGCGCAAGCGCCGGTAACTAACTAACTAGCTTATAGTTGTTTAACTAATATTGCAACTCTTACTGCATGAAAACATTCAGAATCAATTTTGAATTAGCGATGTGTACCTATTGAGGTACGGGTAGCGTATTTGTATTTTAGCCGGGGGCTATGAAAAATTAAAGCGAGAAATTTGAAATAACAATGAAAAACTTAAAATAAATATATTTCCATTTCTATTTCGCGGCTTACCAGTGGGAGGCTCCTTTGCACAGGATGCCGGCTAGATTATGGGTACCACAACGGCGCCTATATCTGCCGTGAAGCAGTAATGTGTAAGCATTACTGTGTTTCGGTCTGAATGGCGCCGTAGCTAGTGAAATTACTGGGCAAATGAGACTTAACATCTTATGTCTCAAGGTGACGAGCGCAATTGTAGTGCCGCTCCGAGTTTTCGGGTTTTTCCAATTTTCTTGAGCCGCACTGCATTGTAATGGGCAAGGTGTATCAACTTATCAAGTTGAACGTCCTACTCGTCTCGTCCCGTATTGGCATAAAAAAACTACCTAGTTGCTTAGCAATCATGAAAAGTTTGTGTCATATAACTTATAAATAATGAATAATTTAATACGTTGGATGAGGGCAGCGCAGGACCAATCGTCATGGCGATCTTTTGTCCAGCAGTGGGTGTCTTGCGGCTGAAATGATGATGAATAATTACGGCCTGTATAATAATCCGATGTTGGAGGTTCGGTTATTCAAATGATAATTCTGACTGCGATTATAAGCCCCTTTATTAAACTACGCAAGCGATTTTGTATTTAGTCTGGCAATAAATACTGTTAAAAGTATTTATGGATTAGGACTTATGGTCAGTTTTAGATAGTACGGCTTGCTCTTAACGCCATGGTAATTTGGAGTCCTTAAAACAATCCATACGATTGGCGGTGAAGAATTTTCCCATGGAAAGAGTGCGTGATTTTATTGATAACTGGCCTCAACGTTTAAGGGACTGTATTGCAGCCAATAGAGACCACTTCGAATAAGCTATTTATATTTTAAATTGTTTTATATTTATGTATTAAACTAACATACTGTAAAAGTAATATTTGGAATAGAATTTTCTTTTTAGTTCAGTATTTATACCAAGATTAGGTGTAATAGTTGGAGAGTTTGTGGCTGTGTGTGTAGGTGTATAAAAGTAACACACACTACAACAAACTTGTAACATTGTGCTATCGGTAGCCAAAAAGACACATCGTACACACCATGACTGCAGGGGCCTGGTAGTATACCAGCCGGAACACCTGGGGTCATCGAATACCCCTAAAAGTCATACCAGATTAACTATTATAATAAAATAAAGCGAGGATTTTGATTTTATACGGCGCGAAATAACCTCGTGACGTCATAACACCGCGCGCCGCTCATAGACTAGAGCTCGGAGTTTTTTTTAATCATTTTTTACTCAACAAGAGTGAGCTGATGGTTAGTGAACACTGCCTCTGCAAATTGTCTCCAGCTCAACAGGAATCACAGGAGCGCTTCAAGCTGCTTAGTGTCGTCTGGAAACACTGCCAAAGGCCACGAAGTCAGCATTTTCGTTGTACGTACAAAAAAGTCAGATTTAGAGAATTAAATATATAAAAATCACAATTGAAATGTGCTTACATATTTAACATAAGAGAATACACAAAAAAGAAACAAAAACTATTATTAACTATTATATAATTCCCTAGTTATGAATAATTCAAGGCCGCATTCCGTGCCCATGAAGCTGGCAACATTACCTCATTGGTCAAATTATTTTTCTACTAGCTGACCCGGCAAACGTTTTTTTGCCATATAAAGTATAATTCACGCGATAGTTTTATAAGTAATAATATATTGCCTATATTATAGCCTGTACATCATTTTGTTCTATTGTCAATAGCTTTTGCAGCGCACGCAAAAATAGGTTTTCGATTATACACCTTGTGTTACAAAATAGCAATTTTATACTACCCAACACTGAAAGAATCATTCAAATCGGACCAGTAGTACCAGAGATTAGCGCGTTCAAACAAACAAACACTGCAGCTTTATAATATTAGTATAGAAGTGTACGATCCAATGCCCAGATCTTGGGTACTTACAGATATGCAGATTATAAAACAGTTGAATGCAGAGTTCAGAAATGCGATAGTGATGTGATCAAATAATTATTGATGACAATAGTCATGACAGTGTCGATTTATTTAAACAATGATTTAAGTGTACCATTTTGCACTAGGTTAAAATGATGAAAAACATATTTTATTCATATTTTCCAGTGGGAGACTCCTTTGCACAGGAAGCCGGCTAGATTAAGGGTACTATAACGGCGCCTATTTCTGCCGTGAAGCAGTAATTAAATTACTGGGCAAATGAGTCTTAACATCTTATGTCTCAAGGTGACGAGCACTGTTGTAGTGCCGCTCAGAATTTTTCGTTTTTTTTTTAAGAATCCTGAGCGGCACTACATTGTAATGGACAGGGAGTATCAGTTACCATCAGCTGAACGTCCTGCTCGTCTTGTCCCTTATTTTCATTAAAAAAAATCCTTACTCGCACTTTGCAGCCTTTGTGAGCATGTGTAACCGGCTTTATAAGTAATGTATAATAATAACTTATAGGTACATACGTAACGCGCCTTCCAATACAATTTTCCTTTCAAATGTGACTTCGGTTCAAGGATCTTTTAGGTTATAACTCAAGCTATTTCGCAAAATACAATAATAGGATACAGAAGCCGTGCGAAATGCTTCAATATTAAATATGAGGCAACAATGAGACGAGCAGGACGTTCAGCTGATGGTAATTGATACGCCCTGCCCATTACATTGCAGTGCCGCTCTTGGATTCTTGAAAAACCCAATTATTCTGAGCGGCACTACAATTGTGCTCGTCCCCTTGAGACATAAGATATTAAGTCTCATTTGCCCAGTAATTTCACTAGCTACGGCGCCATTCAGACCGAAACACAGTAATGCTTACATTACGGCTTCACAGCAGAAATAGGCGCCATTGTGGATACCCATACCCATAATCTAAGGAGCCTCCCACTGGTAAATAGAAGCTTCTGACAGTTGTAAGTTAAGTGTCAAATTGCATGGTATTCCAGAAGGAATCGGCGCATGAGTACGGAAAACTATTCCACCTCAATTATTTATGCGATCCACTTCAAATTTCCCTACTGATGATATAAATGCATGTTGCCATGGGGCAACCCCGTGTCATATTGTTTATACCGAAATTGTTTAAACGATTGCAAGGAATAGTTATTTTTCGACCTTTTTTTATATTCCATATTTAAATACTTACCCCCTTATTCATAATAGTCTGCTAACTTAAAGCATTGCTAATTCTCACTCTGTTGACCTAAATTTCTAAAGTATCCGCCTTGGTTTTCTAAAGACTTAATACGGCTATTAAAAGAGAAGTATACCTGGCATCTTAAAGTTAAAAAATACAAAAATCCACTCGATAAAATCACATTTTTTTATTAAAAAATCGTTGCTGTTACAAATCATACATAGTAAGGCTTGAGGAATCTTTGAAGCACAATCCAAAAATCTTTTGGTCACACGTCAAAACTAGAAATAAAAATAAAAATGGGTATCCCAGCGAAATGTTTTTGAATGATAAATCAGCTTCTAATGGTAAAGCAATCTGTGATTTGTTTGCTTCCAACTTCTCCTCAATATATAAGCATGTTGCTACTCATAGTTATACTAGGCGGGACAATGCAGTAAATTGTAATACTTTATTATCATGTGAAATTTTCCGTGAAGATATCACTAAACTTTTAAAGGGATTAAATATATACAAAAGAGCAGGCTGTGATAACATACCAGCATTATTCATTGTCAAGTGTGCAGAACCCTTATCATATCCACTGGAAAAGATCTATAATAAATCCTTAACTTGCGGTGTATTCCCGTTACAATGGAAGCAAGCCCGCGTAGTACCAATCTACAAATCAGGTGGCAGGGAAATGGTAAGTAACTATAGACCAATCTCAATATTACCGGTATTAGGCAAGGTATTTGAAAAATTAGTTTGCAAAGTACTCACATAGCATTTAAGACATATTATAACTACTCATCAGCACGGTTTCGTAGCGAATAAGTCTACCGCTACTTATTTGGTATCTTTTGTTGAAAGCATTTCTGAAACCGTAGACTCTAGATCTGTGGACGTCATATACACCCATTTCAGCAAGGCGTTCGATCGAGTTAACCATTCAATCTTAACCGAAAAACTTGCTGCGTCGGGAATCTGCAATAGCCTTTTTAGATGGTTCAGTTCATACCTTGCAAATAGATCTGGTATAGTGGCAGTAAATGGATTCAACTCATCCAGATATTCAATGACAACTGGTGTACCACAAGGCTCCCATTTCGGTCCTATTTTATTTAATTTGTTTATTATTGACCTATGTACAAATATATGGATATTTGAATGATGGCATTCAGAATGTTATTTATTTGCGGACGATTTAAAAATTGCCAGATGTGTGAATTCTATAAGCGACTCTGAAAAGCTTCAGGAGGATTTAAATAGATTAGCTTACTGGTGTAAATGTAACCTTATGGTATTAAATGCTGAGAAATGTTTTCATCTGAGATTTTCAAGAAAAAGGCTAAATAACTGTAAAGATATAGTGTACAAAATAAGTGATACACCTCTTAAGCAAGTTGAGCAGATTCGGGATCTTGGAGTGATTTTGGATAGCAACCTAAGATTTGACCAACACATTAATAACATTACTTCCAAGGCTTTTAAGATGCTCGGGTTTGTACTGCGGAATACCAAGGAATTTAAAAATTCTGTAACAATGATTGTACTATATAATGCGCTGGTGAGAAGTTGCCTTGAGTATTGTTCTGTTGTTTGGAACCCTTATTATAACAAATATATACAACGCGTTGAGAGTATCCAAAAAAAAATCTAAAAATTATTAGCGTTCGCCTAAAAACGAGACATCTTGACAGCTATAGTAGCAGGCTAGCAAATTATAAAATAATGTCCTTGGAGGATCGTAGGCAAATCCATGAACAGATATTTTTATATAAAATCATTAAAGGGATGTTGGATTGCCCGCAGCTATTGAGCAAGATAAATATTCACATGCCAACTAGAGCACCTCAGCTGACAAAATATAAACCGTTTATACCTGATCGAGCAAACTCTAATCTCGGATTTAACTCCCCACTGAATAGGCTATTGCGTCAATACAACACTATAATTTCAAACAAGCGATCTATAGATGTTTTTGGAGATACAGTAGCACAATTTAAGAGAAACCTGACACTCTGATTAATAAAATGTAATGACCTAATTTATAATAAAAAACGCATTGACAAAATATATTGTACCTACACTATAGTATTTTAGTGATTATATTGAAGTGACTGTATTGTGGCTTGTAATGATTTGTGGAATTAATTTATATTTTTAAATTGTTTTAACATGTTAGCGTTATAGAACTTCAATTTACTTTTATATAATTAACAACTAAATTGTTTGTATGTTAATGTGCATGATGTGTTCACCTGTAATTGCAGGAACACGATTTTTGAAATTTATGTTACAATCTTATGAATTGTCTTGTGTATTCTGTGTTGGTGGACCTTGAATAAATAAATAAATAAATCAGAATGAGAAAAAACACTCCTAAGCGGCTGTTTAAAGTTAGCGGACCATTATGAATAAGGGGGTTAGTCTGGCTTTAAATAATATTACAATTAAAATTAATTGGGCAATTTGAAGAGGATCGCATAAATAAATTGAGGTCGAATAGTTTTTGGTACTCATGCGCCGATTCCTATTAGTCTAAACATGACAATTTTTTTAAATGCCGTTCGATTAAGTTATCTATCAGTAAGTCAACTATCAAAAAACTGGAGTTAAATGATCAAAAATAACTGTCTACTGACTATTATACTTACCATAAACAATTTTTATTGTTAAAATGGACACCGGCCCTTGCGTGTTTCAAAATGAAATGAAAACAATTTAATTATTAACACGCAATTTTATTTCATTTATGGCGACATTGACACGAAAAACTAGATGACTTATATAAAGATAATTATTAATGATGATTTAAAAATTGTTTCAGTTGTAATTTGTAAATAAATATATTTAAAGGTATCAGATAAGTGTACGTCAGTTCACAAACAAATAGGCTCTAGAAAGAAATAATTGTTTTCTTTGTAAGTTAAATTTAAAAAAAATGTTAAATAACATAGGACATGATACCTTAAAAAAGCGCTTTTCAAAACGGCCGGCAATGCTCCTGTGATTCCACTGGAGTTGCAAGAGAATTTAGGCGGCGGTTATCCTCCCTCCTCTTCCATAAAAAAGGACAAGAATCTTGGAACGCAATATGCCCAAAGACTAAAATAAAGCCCGCTCCACATTCTCGCGAGATTCTCCCGAGAAAGAGAGGAAAACACCAGAAACGCGAATGTGGAACCGATTCACATATTCTTCCTAGGTTCTCGCCTTATTCTCTGATTTTTGTAGGTTTTTTGTAAGTTTTAATAAGTTTAAAATATTACAAAATGAAAAATAAAAATCTACGATGTGGAAACGTATTCGAAACTGAGTGGAATTGGATGAGATAATAAAATCAGACAATTGGCAGAAGTTAGTGGAATAGGGTTGTAAGACTCGAATGGAGGCGAGGAAACAGATGTAGAAGAAAAAACAAATTTGAAATTTTAGATTAGTTTCATATGTAATATTGTTTATCTGATCCGAATTAAAGGCTTTTATTGTTATATGTTATACTAGCTGACCCAACAAACGCATTTTTTCCGCGATCTTTTTAAAAATGCCAACGTATTGTGAGGTATAGGTAAGGCTGTTTGAACTCGCCTCTATCAAAACTCCGGTTTTAATTTTTGAACTATAAAGTATTTATAGTATATAAGAATGATTTATTGTTATATTATTATTATTATTATAATTATATATATGAATTATAAGTCCGTGATATCGATTATAATAAACTAGCTGACTGGCAAACATTGTTTTGCCATATAAATTGTATATGTAAACCTCCCTTGAGCTTCAACAAATCTAAAATATTTCATTGAGATCGATCAAATAGGTTAGGAGTTATTAGGGAACATACAAACATACATTCTCTTTTATATATATAGATTAGTGAACATAATTCACAATGTTAAAAAGATCGCGGCTGCAATATTTATTATCAATTTTTTTTATGACTGTGGTTTGGTTTTCGAGGTTGTTTTTTATATTTATTTATTTTAGACCAAAATATAGTTACCCACATGTGTTTTGTCATGGTTTTCATGGGCGTTGAAGCCATAGTGCTCTCAAAATGTAAATCCAAGATGGCGGCTGCAAGGAAATGACAACTTTTTCGTCATGCGTATGCTTTTCATAGTTTTTGAGGATGTTGAAACTGACAGTGCGATCATAATGTAAATCCAAGTTGGAGCTACATGAAATTATCAACTATTTTATCATGGGTGATGTTTTCATGATTCTCGAGGGTGTTGAAGCCAATAATGCTGGACTTTTAAAATAAAATTGTGTGTTCACCGACACTCCCGAAAATCTAACGAAACGAAAAAATAATTGCCCCGTCTATGTTTAAGACTGTGGTAGAAGTGAAAAAAAAAACATATTTCAAGTTTCGCGTCAATATTTCAAATAAAAAATATTACTGAAATCCAAAGAAAAATTTCTAAGAAAAACATTCAATAAGATGTTGTTTAAAATATTATATAACAGTTATCATGTAGACTATAATATTGCATTAGACACTGTATAGCCATCAAACATAGACTATACATAAAAAACATACGCTTTTTACTTTTTTACGCTCACCATAAGGAACTTCGTTCCAAAAAATACAGTCGAATTGAGAACCTCCTCCTTTTTAAAGTCGGTTAGAAAAATAACCTGACAACCCTATTACTTCAATGGAGTGTACGCACGTGAAGGTAAGTATTTTATCAATAAGGCTGAGTTTCCATACTGGTACATATGTTTACTGTGGCAAAGCTTACCAGCGTGGTGTTATTCGCTGTAGCTTTCTCCGATCTGGTCAAGCAAT
Organism: Leptidea sinapis; assembly: GCF_905404315.1. NCBI lineage: Eukaryota > Metazoa > Arthropoda > Insecta > Lepidoptera > Pieridae > Leptidea > Leptidea sinapis. Next base: position 3,304,478 of record NC_066277.1, read on the forward strand.
AACGGCAGATGTCTACTGTGCCGAACTCCGAACAATGATAGCAAAAGTAGCAGTTAAACAGTCCCGACTCGATCTTCACCATTATTGCTCCAAGATAACGCGAGACCTCGTACAGCACGAGAAACCTTATGAACTCTGCAGGAACTGCAATTAGAAACCATTCATCACCCTCCGTATTCACCGGAAATTGCTCCAACGGACTACCATTTTTATTCGTGATTTGGACAATTTTCTATGTGATAAAAAGGTTTCTTCTCAGGAGGCAGTACAAAATGCTTTCACACAGTTTGTCGAATTAAGATCACCACAGCTCCATCGCAATGACCTTCCTGTTAGATGGTAGCAATGTATAATAATGGTAATCATTTTGATTAAATAAATATGTAAAAATAAAAAAAAAACGAATTTCAATTTTTCAGTACAAATCGGCAATTTCATACTCAAATCCCTACCTGCCGTTTGGTGTCGAGACACTTGGCCCGTGGGGCCCTGAGGCGCGGAGAATGTTCAAAATACTATCTTCGCGCCTCAATAAGGCTACTGGAAACCCAAGCGCTGGCAGCTATTTCGGTCAACGGATCAGCCTAGCTGTCCAACGCGGTAATGCTGCCAGTATTCTTGGTACGCTTCCACGGAATGATAGTTTTAATTTTATGTAGTCATAGTATTGTAAATATAGTAATAAGTTTTGTTTAGTTTGAATAATAGATAAATAAAGCCCTAATACTACTGGTGTCAAATATGTTGTTTGTACTATATATATAATAAATAGCTTAGATAATTTATACGTCTTGATAGAGCCTCTTGTTGCTAGACAACCAATAAAAACAGGCCAGTTTTATTGCTCTAGTGGCAAGCTACGTCTTACACACGCGATTTGTATGTCATGCTCAAAGTACAGGTTAACTTTAAACCTCAATTTTTTTCGACGTTTTCACAGCGGTCACAGTCTATCTAGGCGTGTAAATGATCTATGCTTTATTTTTACATCTCCTGCCCAATGAAAACGTAATACTGCAAAGGTCACGAAATGTCAGGTAAAATAAATAATTGTAAAATGTTACATTTACACAAAAACCAATTAAAAACAATATATTTACATGCGCTTTATTACTTTAATCATTATTTTATTTAAATGAAGTAACACTCGCGTTAGCCAAAGAAAGAAATACTAAATTATAAATTATACCGACATTGACGCATTTTGTAAAGTTCAATTAACAACAATTTCAATACTACAATACATTTTAATCTAACAAAAATGTATTTCCAACAATTAGCGCGAAAATCAGAAAACACTTAAACGAACGACTTATTCCAAATTCAAACATAATATTATTGTTTTTTTCTTAATTTAAAAGTATTTATCGCTAGACTTAAAGTGTTTGAAGTGGGTATTATATTTTAAATAATATACTTTTTGATTTCGTTTGTTAGTTTATTGAATTTGTTGTTAATTCCTGCTAATATTATAAAAGTGAATGTAAGTTTGTTTATTACGCTTTTACGCCGGAGCTACTGAACCTATTTTGACGATATTTGGTACAGCGATAGACTGGCGCTTGGGAAAGGACAGAGGCTACATTTTATCCGAAAAAAAAACATAATTCCTGCGGGATTTGTGAAAAACTAAAATTCACGTTGATGAGCTATAACTATACCAATAGTAGGTTTAGTTTGCCATAACAATCTTCCTCGAAATAAGATTCATATAATATATTGGGAGCGAAAATGGGAACCGGAACTGGAATAGGACATGAGATATTCTTCAATTCCAAACTTGCTTACTATTTTTAATAAAAAGTGTGTGTGTGCTTATGTATGCACGCAAGAAGTTATACTTCTTTGGCCTAACAAAGCTAAAAGCCTTAAAATGATTTATACTTCGTGCTATTCTACGTTTGTAGAAAGAACAATATTGTAAATATCTTGCAAAGATGGCTTTGACAATTAATTATTAAATAACGAATACGGCTGTACGGGCTTGAACCCTTTGCCTATACTAATAATGGACGAAGAAACCAAAAAATTTAGGAACCAACTTCACCCAGTTACTTTTGTGTAACAGTGATGCGCGCGCATCTTAAAATTTCACTCTCATCATTTTTTCAGAACGCGCCTAAAGAAATATAACTTCAAAAACTCTTAATATACGCGGATGTAGTCGCTAGTAATTTCATATAAACGACATTGTTTATTTATTCCGACAATCTAATACAACGTGTTTACGGGACTCTATTGTTTGCAGATCAAAGAAACATGTTAATTGTTAAACAGAGGTTTCTCCGCTGTCGTGTGAGTGTCCTGACCTCGCCCGTTATCAGAACAAACGAGATAATAATAATAAATTATTCACCAAGTAGCCAGCTGATAGCAGATAGACTTTTATCAGTGTCATTGCAAAATACACAGTTTATTGTTTCAGAATGAAAATAGTGCCTTCTGATCTTTGAATAATAAAAAACAGATGCACTTTCACATTATTAAGACCCAAAACAAGAGGCGTAACTGTCAGTCATAACCTTAGAACATTTACGGAACAGGTTTTCAATAACCTATATATCCTTGGTTTAACTTACTGGAGGTAGGCAAATCTATCCTTTTACGCTTACTTACATTTCAGTAACCTATCGACATAAAGCATTGGATTATAACTATATTGGACATAACTATGGATAGATAAGATCTTGTCATTAAACGGTAACAGTACGGTATTCGTAACTAGAAGATACGTTATTGAAAACGGCCGTTAAACGTCTAGGTAAACTATGACAGCATTGAAAACGTCAAAAAAAAATAGAGTTTAGAACTAACCTCTATTTTGAGCAATTCGCACTAACACAAAGTGTCATACAAATCGCGAGTGTAAGACGTTGCTTGTCACGCACACTAAACTAATACTCCTGGCCTGTTTTTATCAGTTTCCTAACAACAAGTGACTCTATCTAGACATATAAAATATAAAGTATCTATGCTGACGCACTTTCATATTATTAAGACCGAAAACAAGAGCTGTAACTGTCTATCATAACATATTTACTACGATATACTTACTTATATAATGACATGATAGCAGTCCAGGTTTATTACTATAGTGTGCATAACAGCAACGTTTTACACTCGCATTAGTAACTTTATTGTAGTGTTGCGTTGCTAAAAATAGAGGCAAACAGTTTGCCGCTTATTAGACGGATTAATTATCTAAGGAAAATAATAATATATTTTATGTTTAGCCACCTGTCTGTGTGTTGCCGCCAGAATGCCATGTTTTCGAAGCGGCTAATTGACAGATTTGAAGGGACTTTTACTAGCAGATAGTTTATGCTTATTGTATTTCGAAAATTCGGGAGTAAATAAATTTTAAAAACCCTATGCAGCATGCTAGCTAATATATACCACTAGCCCTCCCCCAGTATCTAAAGCAAAGCAATGCATCCATTTAATACCAGTGGGAGGCTCCTTTGCACAGGAAGCCGGCTAGATTAAGGGTACCACAATGTGGTACCCTTACAATTGTGGTACCCCCCACAACGGTGCCTATTACTACCGTGAAGCAGTTATGTGTGAGCATTACTGTGTTTCGGTCTGAAGGGCGCCGTAGCTAGTGAAATTACTGGGCAAATGAGACTTAACATCTCAATGTGACGAGCGCAGTTGTAGGGACGCTCAGAATTTTTTGGGTTTTTCAAGAATCCTGAGCGGCACTACATTCTTATAGGCAGGGCGTATCAATTGCCATTCGCTGAACGTCCTGCTCGTCTCGTCCCTAATTTTGATAAAAAGAAATTAACAACCTTGGTTTCTACACCATCTAATTAGTTATCTGTGGGGGTGCGCTCGTACAATAGGATGGGGCATATAGATCCTCGAATTATAATATATAATCTTTATATATAAAAGAGAATAAATGTTTTTATGTTCCCTAATAACTCCTAAACTATTCGACCGATCTCAATCTTTTGTAAGAGATTCTTTGAAGCTCAAGGAAGGTTTCCGTACATAATTTATATGGCAAAACAACGTTTGCCAGGTCAGCTAGTAATAAATAAGCACAACTTTTAGAAACTCCCGATAGTGCCTCCTGTACTACAAGAGACTATTTTATATATCAGCCTCCGGATCTTGGACTATTGCTTTCACCGTAGATAATATATTCTCAGAATGTATAATACTGTATCTACGTCAGTTGTTATCATCAACAACTAGTATTTAATATACCGTATGTAATATAAGGGGTATGTTCCGATATGCACTGCGCGCACTGCACAGTGCTATCACTGTAGAAGAATTCGTTCCGTTATGGACTGCCAGTATACTTCACCGTATACTAAATTGACGTCACACTGTACAGTGGTCGCAGTGCATATCGGAACATACCCTATATTATTTATTACTTTGTATTAAATACATTTATAATACTTATGAGAAGAAAAGGCGAAGCGAACAAGTGGCCTGTTGTTAAGTGATATATTCTGACCACTACAATGTAACCGCCATTTCTTCACGATCACCGCGATTGCATTCGTCATCTTGAGACATAAGGTAGTAAGTACCTTTTCACATAACATGAACGATGCGGGACTCGAACTCGCGACCTCTCGCGTTCCGTGCGAGCGCTCTTTCCAACCGTGCCAAGCGTTCGAGTGACGTATCGTTTATAAAATCTTATATGCTTTGTTCAACTCTCAGTTTGTAGCTTCATCTACAGGATCTACTTTACAGTTGATAACCTGCTCAACCCTAATATTTGCATAGTAGGAAATTTACTTGAAATGTCGGTCTTGCAATTCTAAACAATTTGTTATGTTTTTAAAGTAACCTCACTTCTGGGAGGACCCCCGTATCGTTTATAAAATTTTGTTTTCGGGTGTATTTGTCTAATTAATCCCAGAAGTGAGGGTTATCACTTTAAAAACATAACAAATTCTTTAGATATGCATACGGTTGCTGTCTTAAGCTCTTTCACATGTACACGATATTCTCTCTCAGAGCGCCATTTGTTTCCGAAGCAGTAGTAGTAGTATCTAGTAGTTATTAGAAATGACATCAAAAATAATTCTAAAGGAATCAATTTTGAGAAAATAAATGCCTTTTATGCCTTTACGCACGGTCGCCTGCCGCGGTGTGGGATGGTCGCAATATTATCAAAGAATAATAGTACAAGAACAGTAGGCTTACTCTGCCAAATTAATAAAAGAAATAGGAACTCTTGTTTACAAGTGGAACAATAAGTTCTTATATAACTTTTCTCAGGAGCTATAGAACTCAAAAATTTCAGGTTAACTACCAATACTGTACTAACATAACTACTAATAACATTTACTGAAATTAATAAAAATACTTCTACCGGTTTAAAAACAAATCAAACTAGTTACGTAGAGATTAGCAATTTTTTTCTGTGTAAGCCATAAATAGTAGATTGTTAACCGAGAGTCGAAAGAAGAAATTCCCGAGGTGTTTAGACGCCCGAGCGCAGGAAGTGCGACTATAGTCCGAGTAGGAATTGATTCTTTTACCCGTGTTAAACACTCTACTTTTCATTTCGAATATGAGGAGAATAAAAGTATTTGTGTATCTGAACTATTTATTGATAATATATAATAATATTAGTAGTACTTATTCAAAATTAATTGTCAAATAAGTACAATAAATGCCAACTTTTTAAATTTTAAATATGGCTCAAAGAAGTTTACGCTATGTTCAAACTGGCTATTTAGAAAGTCAAATGGCGGCAGCATATTTTTTTATTAGTTTGTTTTTACATAAAACTCTTCACAGCTGACAACAGTACTATTTTCAAAGTTCGTTCCGGCCCTTAGGTGGGAAGTAATTTGTATGAGTTTTTCCCTCTCTATGGAGGGAAGCTGCATTTTCCACCCAATAATCAGATCAAAACAACATTACTTTCCGAGTATGAGTAATGAAAACTACTTTTTCATACTTACTCTTTACTTCTAGTCAATACATTCGGTCCGTACTCATTTTTAACTTCCCGCTGAGAAAATTGATAATTTTCAAATATTCGGGAAATTATTAGTTTCACCCCGTTTTTTTCAAAAATCGATTTTTCATCTTCTGGAATTCTGGATTCTGGAAGCAGGAAGCTTCCCTGATTATTCCCGCGATGGTCTACATACGTCTGTATGTATGTATGTGTGTGTGCGTGTGTGTGTATGGATGTAAGTATACCTCTTATAACTTTTGAACGGCTCGACCGATTTCATTGCGGTTAGCGCCATTCTAAAGGGCTTGACCCAACTTAGATTTTGAATATAATTCGGACTACTAGATTTTAAGAAAAAAAAACTAGGAAAAATTTATTTTCATGATATGTGCTATTTTCGTAATAACTTTTAAACGGCCTTACCGATCGATTCCAAAAACTACTCTTAAAATCAAAAAACCACGTCATCGCCACTAAGTCGGTCAAAACCGGTTGATTCGTTGACGAAAGAAAACGGAAAGAAGTGTTTTTTCGGAATTACTTCGAAATTCCGAGTTCGATCAATTGAGACCCAAAGATTGCTTATGAGGCTTAAAAATCGTCGGACGCCGCCAACCGCGTCAAAATCGGTTCATTCATTCAAAAGTTATTGCCGTTTGAAAATTCAAAAAAATAGTGTTCAAAGTTTAATAAAAATTAAAATTTTATCCGACTTTTGACCTCGAAGAGCTCCATAACATAGAACAGCTAATTTGTACGTATGGCCTTTAGGGTGAACCGTTTTCCTATTCTTTTTTACAAATTGCAATATAAATAAATGAAGTATCGATACATCACTGCACTGTACAATTATTTCGTAAGTTAAGCGCAAACGTCGACAGGTCCGCCTTCCCCCTCCTACTTCCGCGCCCGTGATTATCCCGTGAGCGTGTAGTCTGTGAGTCCATGCGTTACTTAGTGACCATGCCTTGCGTAATTTTGGAGATATTACCTCATCATTAGCAGCGTGGCAGAGCGAGAGCATGGAGTTAAAGATCGCATTAACACACGTAGACAAGACCGAATCGTATAAATCGTACTCCATGGATTTTAGTGAGGGAAGTGTCGAGGCTTAGACGGCTCGACGTAGGTATACTGAGTGGGCCTCCGACGATTGGCAATACTGAAGTGATTGCACTGCTCCTCAATCCTATTGTTCTTTTTTTTTTCAATTCTACTAGGTCTGTTTTAATTATGATTTATTTAACCAATAAAGCCCCTATCCTTACAGAGAGACCTATTGCGATAGAGACTTGATTTAAATTTAAGTATTTAATTTAAAATAATCATAATTGTTATAGCTACTACGAATAATCTATACCTACTATACTAGATGATTACTAGACTATTACTTTTAAGTTTTCTTTATAGTTTAGGTTGAGTTTGCATTTTATATTATAAATTATGACCTATTTAGTGTAATTATGTTAACAGTAAAGTATGTTATTATTATAAAATAGTTTGTATCGTGTCAAACTCTGTACCGAAAGGCGACGAAAAATTATATTTTAGAACTTTTCTGGCAAATCACGCTTATATGAGGCACTAGATACTTACCCCCTTATTCATAATAGTCTGATAACTTAGAGCATTGCTAATTCTCACTCTGTCTTCTTCTATTGACCTTAGTCAGAATGAGTAAAAACACTCCTAAGCGGCTGTTTAAAGTTAGAGGACCATTATGAATAAGGGGGTTAACGTACACAGTCTCGAAGGAATCCTGCCTAGAACGCATAAAATGCCATGAAGTGTTTGCGTACGTACACTCTTAGAAGAATGATTATGTTATACCGCCAATGTCGTGTCGATCTGATTCAGACAGATCATGGACAATCTTAATTGTTTGATTATTTTATGTTATTAGTTATCATGTTTCATTATGATTACATGATATACGATAACGAAACAAACAAAATGTTCAGCGGAGGCTGGTTTTTCCTTGCAGCATGCGTATAATCCCTAATAGCCTCAACACATTGTCGGATTTGTTCCGGCGTCGTACTCGATACGTCTTTTTTTTCTTTTATGACAAAAAGGGACGACACAAGCAGATCGTTCAGCTGTTAGTAATTCATGCCTGCCCATTACAATGAAGTGCCGTTCGGGATTCTTGAAAAACCCAAAAATTCTTAGTGGCACCTCAATCAAGTGCCATAAGTCTCATTTTCCCAGTCATTTCATTAGCTACGGCGCCCTTCTGACCGAAATACAATAATGCTTACACATTACTGTTTAACGGCAGAAATAGGCACCGTTGTGGTACCCATAATTTTGTTCGATTGATAATGCGACATACCATCGAATATGGCCCGCTATCGGACCGCGTTCAATGATTCGGCTGTAACCAAATCCGATCATGTAGTTAAAGCTTAAGGCGAAGAGTAAGCAGAAAACACGCATTCAAGGTGTTTTTAGACAAGTATTTTGGTGAAAATATAGCATTTCGAGTCATGAACACTACTTAATCCTTTTACACATTTCCTTAAGTCTTATTTGTACGTTGCTAATGCTTGCTGTTGGCTATGGTTAACACTCCAGAGCCTTTTTGAACTACTACTTTTCCTTGCAGTTAAACAAGTTTTTTGGCGAGGCATGACGCATTTTTTAGTACAACTCTCAGAAAAGTTATTCTTATAGCATGTACTTTTTTGTGTAGGTATATTTATTCAGATTAGTAATGAATAACGAGGATTGTAAGCATATAAATTGTTTTCCACGCAAGAATTTTGCAAATATTACATAGATGGCGGGCCGGAAGCCGTGAACTCAAATCGCTCAAGGTCGCTGGCATTTAGTGTCGCCTTAACAGCCTAAACACAGTGGTCGGATTTGGTACGGCCAGACCGTCGGACGGTCCCTCGCACCAATTGCTCCGCCGTCGTAGTCAGTTCGGTCTGGCTGGTAATAATTTTGTTCGATGGACAATACGACATACCATCGCGTCCGTTAATGAATGAATGAAAACTTTATTAATAACAAACCACACAGAATAATACAAGTAATAAAGACTTACAGAGGACAAATAAATAATTGAGTATAAATAACAGAAAAAAATACAAAAAATATATGTTTAATATTATAGTGATTATCATAATTTCAAAATACTGTGTGGCAGTTATTGCTATTAAAAGGAGCTGACTCAGCGTCATGCTTCGTTGGTATAATATCAAAATAATGTTAGTAAATGGGTTCGGTCTTCACGGCGTTATGGTTTGGTCGGATCAAATCCGACCGTGTGTTGAGGCTATAACTCTATCTCGTGCGGGCGGGGCGGGAGGTGCATTTTACATGTAGACTATAAATATAAGAGTAATTAACACTTAAATAACTCATAACATATTGATTATTATGGATTTCCGTAAATAAAGCCAATTTCAATAAATTATCATGATTATTTATGAGGGGTATAAAAAATAAACGCCCGCTTTCTCATAGTTCCTTTATTATAACAACACTAATATAGATGCCTTTAACAACTGGCAAGACAGCAAAACATTCTAAATGAAATTGATACAAATTATTTAATGTTATTTAAATTACAAGTAGAGGTTATATTAATTCTCGTCCCTTAGCTTAAACCAACGCGATCAATCCATATTTAGAATTAAAAGGTATTAGCGGGTGTGGCTTAAGCAAAACCGTCCAGAAGCAATTTTGTAACACTTATCCAATTTGTAATCTTAGATACCAATGGGAGGACCCTTTGCACAGGGTGCCTGTTAGATAATGGGTACCACAACGGCGCCTATTTCTGCCGTGAAGCAGAAATATGTAAGCATTACTGTGTTTCGGTCTGAAGGGCGCCGTAGCTAGTGAAATTACTGGGCAAATGAGACTTTTTGGAGGCAATTGACGAGCGCAATTGTAGTGCCGCTAAAGTTTTTTGGGTTTTTCAAGAATCCTAAGTGGCATTGCATTGTTATGGGCAGGGCGTATCAATTACCATCAACTGAACGTCCTGTTCGTCTCGTCCCTTACTGTCATAAAAAATCTTATGTCTCAAGGTGACGAGCGCAATTGTAGTGCCGCTCAGAATTTTTGGGTTTTTCAATAATCCTGAGCGGCACTACATTGTAATGGGCAGGGCGTATCAATTACGATCAGCTGAACGTCCTGTTCGTCTCATCCTTTATTTTCCATAAAAAAACGAGTAGTAGTGGTATGGTTGGGCCAGTCTTTATTTTGCAACATTTGCAACTTATCCCAATGTGACATCGGGATCACCAATCATAACGGAGATTTTCTTGGAAAGCTCTGGACGGTTGCAATTTTTTTTCCATTCACCCTTTGCCATTTTTTTGCGAAAAACTTTTGTACCTGTAAATTTTTCTTTATGCTATAAGATTGAGCCACTGTGAAAATTGGCTTGGGATAATGGTAATTTGATGATGTGAATTAATGATAGTAATACCTTGTAAAATAAAGATAAGGATAGGAAGCGACTTCTACCCATCCGTTTAAAGTATGAAAACTCTTTAATATCAATTCCATAAAAAAAAATATATAATTTGTTAATATTACATTATTGCAAAGGCCGGGAAGTAGGCAATTGCAGGTCCAGTATGAGTATGACTTCACTTAATACGAGACAGGCAATTGCCATTTCTTGCCGAGGCATATATAGTGCTTTTCTTAAAAGAATGACAAAAGAGATCCGATCAAAGAGTATTTAATAACCCAAGCCATTTCATACAACACTGCACGAGCGTTGTAATGTTCCAAATTCAAAAAACGCTCCTGCAATGGATTTGATTTTCTTTGTCCGTAAATTCGATACTTCGCGTGTTATTTCTTCGAAAATAATGACAATATTTTCATGCATGTTTGAGAAAATAATATTACTATAAAGGCAATTGTCTGAAATATTTCTGGCAAGAGTATAACTTAATAAAAATTCAACTGGAATTCAAAACAGATTATTCACAGACAGAACTCTATGTCACAGTGTTCCCAATGAATTTATCTTAATTTTTATGGTTCCGTCCATCTGTAGAAATGAAAACAATAAATTTTGTGTGTTCAATTTCAGTTCTAAGTATGGATACTTAGAACTGAAATTCAAAATTATTTTTTCATCAAACCCATGCGTGTGGGGTATCCATGGATAGGCCTCAAAAATGATATTAGGGTTTGTCATATCATTTTCTTCTTAAATGAATAGTTTGCGCCAGAGACACTTCCAAAGTAAGGTAAGGTAAAATGTGTGCCCCAAAAATATATGATGTATATTATCATACAACCTTCCACCGAAAATTGGTTTGAACGAGATCTAGTAAGTTTTTTTTTATGATAGGGATAGAGACGTTGATAAAATTAGTCAAAGCTAAAATCAGCTTTTTTTGACACCCTCCTCCCCTTTTGTCACGCTGTGTCTCACTTTCTGTGACCTGTGAGAAATATTTCGTCACAAAAACTAAGACCCCCCCCCCCTGCTGAGTATGATAAATTCTAAATGATAGTACACAAATTCTGAAAATTAAAAAATATTTCGGCAATAAAGAGTATGAAGTAATTAACCGAATAGTATTAAATAGAGAAGATGAAAAAAGCGTCTGTATTAGTTGACCGCTTAATGGCGAATGAAGGAATAAAATAACAATAAATACATGAGAAACAGTATTTTCATTTGTTACTGAATCGAGAGCGCAGGGTACGTGGAAACATTACTTACTCTCAAGTATTGGAAAAACAAAGAAACCAGTTGTGACGAATCGCAACGCCGCTAGAGTCGCGCCACAGAGCTAGAGCTCATGTCAAAAAATAATAAACGGCGAACGTCACGTTGCCGTACACCACCCGTCCCCCCTTGTCACATCTTGTCACACTCAGCCAGACACCCCCCCTATATGCGAACGTATATTATGAACGGCCCCTTATATAATATATAGATAAATTATGAGAGCTCATTTGTTCTCTATGATTTTGGGCAAGGATTTTTTCCTTTTCCATTTAAGTAACTTAATATCATTTTCCTTTATATATAACTTATATATTTTGTTACGTGCTGCTACGGATTCCTTTTGTTTGTTTTGATTTCCATTCCATGGGCGAGTCCGACTCGCACTTGGCCGCTTTTATCTTTTTTATTTTCTAATATTTTTTTATAATGCTATTTGGTGTTTTTTTGACAAACTGTTATTTGGCTAAAACAAGTAGTTAAATGTATGGCAAGAATAAGGGCGACACAGTTAAAATAAGTTTCGGAAGCCCTGGTCTAAAGCAAAGTCGAGTATATGTATCGAGGTTAATTTCCTAAACAATCCAATAAAACTTTGACATGAAATAAAACTTAAAGTCAACAAAAACTGTACAGAAGCGAATATAATAAAAAAAAATTTCGTATATTGTCTTTTAAGTGATTTAATTCATATTTGGTAATACTAGTTTATATTCCAGACTGAAATGTTATAATATCGGAAAAGCGATAATTTTGCTACAAAACAAATTGACCACAAATAGAATAAAGAACTTAATTATACAAGAACATTACCTTATATAATTTATACGTCTCGATAGTCTCTTGCTGTTAGACAACCGATTAAAACAGGCCAGGAATATTAGTTTAGTGTACGTGACAAATTCCGTATTATACTCGTAATTTGTATGACACTATATTGTGTTAGTGTGCGTGAATTGCTCAAAATGAAGGTAGTTCTAAAGTCTATTTTACTCGACGTCTTCACAGCTATCATAGCCTATCTAGACCACTGACCTCTACTATTTACCACTGGACTGGAGGCTGTCAAAGTGCTTTTGTGCCTGTTTGATATTCGCCATTTTGGCGCTGTTGGCCAATGCGAGAGTCTGCGGACCTAAAACTAGTGATGACAACATCAGCAAACATCGATAGATGATGGGAAACAATTTACAAAAAAAAATGTGTACTTTATTACGTTGATTCTTGATGTATAAATAACACCGAAGACGAACGAAATTAATTCAAAATGCAAATATACTTCAGAGTATTGTACGTTCCTTCGCAACCATTTGTATTATACGTAAAAATTAGTTCTTTGGACGCTCGCGAGTGGCGCTTCAAATAGCCACAAAAAATTTGCTGTTTAACATATGGTACAGCCTATCCAGTGGTATATACGGGTCAGTGATCTAGACGTATAAGTGATCTATGGAAATTACAGCAATATAAAAAATATCTTATGTAGGACAACAAACCAGCATTATCCTAATTTAAACATGATTTTTCTATGATTCAAAGCACGCACGTTTTTCCACCACGAGAGCTCCTCTGTGTTTCATTCATTGAGGATGTAAATACTACCTAATAAGAGGCGAGACTGTCTTAGTAAAAATTGAAATTTAGTTTAGTATGAAACGTGCAGTCATTTGACATAAGTTTGAAATAGTAATTTTTTATATGACAATAAAGGGCGAGACGAGCATGACGTTCAAATGATGGTTATTACATGCATTAACATACCTGTTTCTTGTTAAGCGGCACTACAATTGCGCTCGTCACCTTGAGACATAAGATGTTGTCTCATTTGCCTCGCTATGACGCCCTATAGACCGAAACACAATAATGTAACACATTACTGCTTCACGGCATCCCACAAAGGAGCATCCCACTGGTAATTAAATTATTATTGCGACGAAGTATGTAATTCGGCAGGTTTGAAAGCGAACAGTTGCTTGAAACATAGTGGATTTCGACTATCTCTGTTTTTAACAAGGTTATAGCCGTCATGTGTCAATCTATCAATGACTGCACGTTTCATACAATCGAGTAAATCGCTTTTTTCATAGAGAATTTCACTAAGATAATCTATGTTTCCTTATGATTCTTTCTGTCAATGAAACGTCAAACGTCAACTAATCAAATGACAGTAATCCAGCGCCATATTGTGTATTTTAAAATTACAAAAACGATACGGTTCCACTCATTTGAATGTTACAGAGCTTTTAGTTTGAATAATTTAAGAACTTTATGTAAACTAGAAATAAGTGATTACCACTTAGTTTGAATTGCGACGCCAGATTAACTAATTAGACAGCTATCAGAAAATATTTCGTAGCAGAAATATGTGCGGTCATGTTGAAGTCATACCCCCTTATTCATAATGGTCCGCTAACTTTAAACAGCCGCTAAGGAGTGTTTTTTCTCATTCTGACTTAGGTCAATAGAAGAAGACAGAGTGAGAATTAGCAATGCTTTAAGTTAGCAGACTATTGTGAATAAGGGGGTTAGATGATTTATATCTCTAGATAGAGTCTCTTGCTTCTTGTTAGACAACCTTTTAGTGTGCGTGACCATCTACGTCATACACTCGCGATTTGTATGACACTTTGTGTTAGTGTGCGTGAATTGCTCAATATAGAGGCTAGTTCTAAACTAATTTTTTCTGACGTTTTCACAGCTATCATAGTCTATCTAGACGTATAAATGATCTGACGTTGAAGCTATAAACACAATAAAATGATAAACCATTGTTCGGCAGGTACAATGTATCAAGTAAAAAATAGCCCTGTATGTACAATAAGGTGTTCAAAACCTTAGCTTTTAGCTATATATATATCTATCACTTGACTAGATTACAAAATCTTCATGCTCACTCACTTCGATAATAATATATTTTCGTAAATTTTATATGGCTTTTATTTCAGTTCGTTCTATATTACAGAAAATTGCGTAGTGGAAAATCACTCAAGTCAGAGACAAAGAGGCTGTGCTGTTGATCCTTGTGGAGAGGTCGTGGGGAGAGTCTTTGCATATGTCGAAGAGAGCGATGCATAGTCACTGCTCTCGAATAGGCGCTGCATGGCATATCTGGTCAGACCACCCCCCATCGTAATTAAAATTTAACACTGACGGTATATGCTGCAAAATACGTACGGGCTCACTTCACCTTTGACATGTATTTGAACTTTCAAACATAAAGTATTTTAATAATATATCATTATACACGAGGCTGTGGGTTCCAGCCCCGGGACGTAGGCGAGGGCGTAAATAACGCACCAAATGTAAGGTGATTGATTACATGTAACCATACAACCTACTTCACCATTATAATTTTGGTTATAAAATGCATAAATATATTTATTACAAATTATTGTGAATTATAAATAATTTGATAAAATTATTTATACGTTATTATAAATTCGTACTCGGACTATAGTCCGATTAATTATTAAATTTTAAATATGGAACTCACCGCGTAATTGTTGCAGCTTATTCCGCTCAAAGAAGTTTGCGCTAACTTCACACTGGCTGTTTAGAAAGTCACATGGCCGCAGCATTTTTTTTTAATTAGTTGTATTTTTACATAAATATCTTCACAGCTGACAGCAGTTCTATTTTTAAAGTTCATTCCGGTCCTTAGGTGGGAAGTAATTTGTATGAGTTTTTCCCTCTCTATGGAGGGAAGCAGCATTTTCCACCCAATAATCAGATCAAAACAACATTACTTTCAGAGTATGAGTAATAAAAATATATTATAATCGAAGCCAACACACACCTTATCGTCGTACACGATTACAATAGATTGAAATTAAAAAGGTTACACCAAAGAGGTTATAAAGGCACCACGATCTTTACAGCGAATGCATGTACAATTGGGCGAATCCGGTTGATATAGTAATTTTTGTAACCATTTATTTTTGTGCAACATAGTATACCGGTGTCCCATAAGAGGACCAATGAAATAGTGGTTATAAAGGGGGTCTTAAAAAATAATGTTGCGGGATGGGATATTTTTTTATCAACATCGTTCATAGTCTATATAAAATAAAAAATTGGGTTAATAACATGAAATTTTCAGCACAATTATAAAAATAACTATAATTTCAAATTTTGTATATATGTATATATAAAATATATAAATATACACGTAACGTAAATATAATTTCCACAAATTTACTACACGGGGTTAATTGGTGGCGAAAAATAATCTGGCTAGGTCTCAAAATACAGAAAAGTAGTTTTTACCACTCTAAAACCTTTAATAAATGTTTTTTACGAGAATTACTAATCAAAGTAAACTAAAATAAACTTACTAATAATTCTGAATTCACTCTTTGTAATTCTATTTCAATATTCTTGCGCCGGTTCTTCTCTCTCAGAGCGCCATTTGTTCCCGAAGCGGTAGTAGTATGTAGTATATTAGAAATGACATTAAAAAGAATTCTAAAGGAATCAATTTTGAAAATAAATGCCTTTTATGCCTTTTAATTTTGCCTTTATAGCCTCGGGTGATGATTTACATAACTAGATACAGATTTATTGTAAATTTTTATTTCCTATCTCATTTTTCGAAAATACAAAAAGCTCAACAAAACTAACGACTTAAAGCCTCTTAAGCATTCAATGGTTGATTTACTTAAATATAAATCCTAGAACAATTCTAGTAACAATATACTAACTTATCAACAATATTAACTAGCCAAATAGATATTATGTGTATTTCAATATTGTTCCAAAATATTGAAGATATTTAGGAAGTATTTTCGTCTAAATTCGCTGCAATGAATGCCGTTATTACTCAAACATCAATAAAATCCATTAAAAATAGAAACTAAATTAAAACAATTTGTTATAATAATATATATTGAAAATGGTCTTTGTTTGCAGTTTGAGGCTCATATATATATATATATATATATGAAATGGTCTTTGTTTTAGGCTCAATCACGCCTCGACATGAAACTGCCACCATTCGATGCGAAATTTATCCTAGATGGTTTCGCCCAGGGAAGCGGGCGAACCCTCACCTCTGGGATTAATTACACAAATTAAATTAAAACAACAAAATTTATGACCGACGGCCGAACCATCGGACGCCGTCTGGTAGCGAACCATATTCGATGGTATTTCGCGTTGCCATCGCACTAAATTGTTATTATTACCGTCTAGACCGGCCGTTGCCGGCCTTACCGGCGCCTACCGGACCGTCCGATGGTCCGGCCGTGTTCTTAGGCCATTACGATCGATAATTTGAGAAGAAATATTACGTTTGAGGGTGCGCAGATAAATAATAAATTTACTAAAGATATAAAAGAAGTAAAGTCGTTAAATATTTTTAATTTTTTTTTAAAACACATTTTAAAGGATTTTTCGTAAACATAGATAACAAAATTGTGTCCTTTTAGTAAATACTTTTTATTTTTTAGATTAATTTTAAAAATAAAAATATATTAAGATATTATAAATTTATAAGTAGGTATTTTCAACCCCTCTATTCCATTATTAATTTATGTAGCATATATGTTTTTTTGTCTGTTAATAGAATACTCGTAGTAGGTATTATCTCAGTAAGTGAATTTTGTTATTTTTTTTGAGATAAATAAACTTCCTGAAACCTAATTTGATCCCTACACGTGTCATGCGCTATGTCTGTGTGAATCAACGCTAGCAAGGAAGATGTTCTCCTGACTCCAGGCCACGCGCTCCAAGTACTTTGCCATGACATGTTACAACGAAAGCTTATAGTGTGAAGCTAATTGATTAAACATTTTGCAACGAACAAACTACTTCAAATACACTTAATGTAACATACAGACGAGAACGTCCTCATTTTTCGAAGTCGGTTAACAAGATATGTCCGTCAAACTTTATGCAGATCTTTTTGATTAAATTGACGTTTGAGTATTAATTGTCATAAAATTATTATAGTCTTACACATTGACGTGCAATACACAACTAGACTCCCAATCGCATTAAAAGGTCGTCAAAAAATGTCCGAGCCTCGTTGTACATACGTATACATTAACTTATTCAGAAAACATTAAAACATTCATTCAAATTAACACCTTATTCCGTAGCAGTAATGTTCATAGTCTATTGTATACGCTCATTAGAACTACACGTGAACACGAGACAAGAACATTTTATTTAAGCAACTAAAATTACTTGGCAAAATGATTAAAAACGCCAGATTAGTTACACAATCTTTTTAATTTAAAGGGGCAATACGAAAATCCACCCCAGTTAGGATACTTATGCTGTCCAAAACAGTTTTTTACTCAATATTATGTCATTGCGTGGCATTGTATTCAAAGCGCGGTCGATACACAACCACATCGGCAGAGTTTGCTTGAGAAAAATTTTTGGGCTTGATTGTGAGTCTTGTTGTTTGTTACACGTCAAGGGTCGTACAATGAAAAAAATTACTAACTTTCAGCAACGCTTCCTATTTCTCTCTCTTTAATCATTTGAATTTAGAAAAGCTACCAAACGGAGAATATTATATTATGAGTACAATATCACTTGTATATTGAGGGTGAGATCTATAGAGCGTACTTAGACTTTACTCAGACTTTGCTTACGTGAAACTTAGCCGAGTGCAAGCTAAGCATAATCTATCATTTCGTATTTATAGTCATTTGACAACTGAATTTGGACGTAGTTCCTGAAAAACGTTACAAGCAACTAACATCACATTTTAAGGAATTCGTGTTTAAAGTTTAATAAATATTAGTGTTTTCCATACATGTTGGTTGGGCTACTAAGTTATGATGTCATTTAAAGAATGACAGTAGGGCTGCCATTTTTTGTCCGTTAATATGAATCACGTGACCAGTTTTGTGTTCTTAATTCAATTTTTAAATTGTGGTTTTTGAACGTTTTGCTGGAATTACGTCCAATTAAGCTAAGACTGCCCAATGCATGTTAAGTTAGCGTTTTATCATACCCAGCTAAGGTTTACGTAAGTAAAGTCTAAGCAAACTCTAAGCACGCTTTATAGATCTTAGACTAAGAGAGGAACAAGCATTCAGACAGACGCGTTAAGAATCCTGCTGACGTTACAACTTCCTTAATGCTTCCTCTCTCTTAAAACCATAGACTTAGAATAAACTAACGTATAGACGTCGTAACAGCGTAATAATGCGCAAATAAATATATTTGTTAAGGTGTGCTGCGTGGCTGACTGTTGACGACTTGTCAATCAAAATCGGTTACAGTAACAATAGATTCTCTTACCTTCTCTATCTTGCTGTATCTCCGTTAGAGAAGATCTCTCTCGCACGCCCTGTTTGTCTATGCGCTAGTACTTACATTGTAAGTCTGTGGTTCCAAACCGCGGTAGTTATATTTTTAGACAGATAAAAAAGAACAAGACAAAATATTTGACGAATTTTGAAAACAATCCAACTGAGTTAAAATGTGTACTTCATCTACATAATAATTGTTTCTATAACTAAATATTATAAAGCTAATATTAAATATACACTTATATTCATTTACGAGGATTTTTATTACGATTCAGCACCTCTTGCTTAGCTGTGGACTGTCTAAAGTATAATCTCCCATCTCTTTCTCTATTTAGGCTACAGACACTCTTTCTCTTTCTATTCTTATATATTGCCGTTGCTGGATATAAATCTGGATATGACTTAACTGCCTCACTTTCTTAAGTCAAATATAAGTCTTGTTCTTTTAAATCAATCCACGGTTATACTATATAAAAAGATTAATATTATTGTAATGTTTTCCTCAATAATTAAAAGCGTTTTAAAACTATAAAAAGTATTTATATTTAAAACTTTTCTTCTATATGTATTTGACATTGATTTACGCGGGAAAGATGACAAAATCACAGACAATTAATCCGTTTTCATACGACAGTGGCAGTTACCACAGATTACATAAACATAATTCTCTTGTCAAGTGAATCACCCACTGTTCTTAGTCTATTATCTAATGCTATTGATCCGACGAGTCAACATTTTCGCTTTGTGCAAACTTCAAGAACACTTGTTCAAGTGTGGTTTGACTGAAACTGTACTCGAGGATATTTAGTTTCTCTTTAGCTGTAAAAAAAGAGAATGTATTAATTAAAGAAATATTTTATTTATATACCTAAATGAAGAAAAATAAAGTGTGTGTGTACTTATGTATGCATACAGGAAGTTATACTTCTTTGGCCTAACGAAGCAAAAATCGTTAAAATGGTCGTTTTAAGAAAGAACAATTTGTAAATATCTTGTTAAGATGGCTTTGACAATTAATTATTAAATAATGAATACGGCTGTTTGGGCTTGAATCTTTTGCCTGTCCTAATGGACGAAGAAACCAAAAAAAAAATAACGAATGACGCAAACGTCAGAAAATTTTAGGAACCAACTTGCACCTGAACCTGTTACTTTGTTTTACAGTGATGCGCGCGCACCTTAAAATTTCACTTTTATCATTGCGAATGGAACTACCTTAGATAATTTATACGTCTACATAGAGTATATAGTTGTTAGGCAACCGATAAAAACAGGCCAGGAATATTAGTTTAGTGTGCATGACAAGCTACGTCTTACACTCGCGATTTGTATGACACTTTGTGTTAGTGTGCGTGAATTACTCAAATTAAAGGTTAGTTCTAAACTCAATCACAGCTGTCATAGTCTATCTAGACGTATAAAAGATCTAAGGGAACTACTTTTGCGCTACGTTTGTTGCTGACAAAGATTTTACGAATCTAAGATTTTTTAGCGTAATTAGAAGCTTTTTCGAATGAAATAATCTTTAAAAATACAAAAAGGCATTACTGTCAAATAAGGTATTTGATAAATTAGGATTTAATATTCAAGAAGAAGACGAAGATGTTTAACATTCCTAATATTCGTAATATACAGGATGGTTTCTTTGAGAAGGGCGGTAATAGCGAAGTCGGAAACTACGACAGTTAGAGAAAAGTTGTGAAAGGAGTCATGCCGTCCATTTACAAGAAACCAATAACTGCATATTTAGTTTTTTTTTAAATTTCTTGAACTTTTGACGGAAATCGACCCGAATTATTTTTCAAAAAAAATACTGTGCATTTATTACCTGTATTATTGAACCAATGGACTCTGTTGTTGATAAGGATCAAACCATGGAAAGATATTATATTACTAAAAATGAAATGAAAAAAAAATATGTAGTTCCTAACATGGGCACCACCGCTCTTCTCAAAAGACCATCCTGTATATCTGATAGATAACAATAACTAGATGGAATGATGCAAGGTTGCGATCTAGACTAGAACCGGTTAGACAGACTCGACTAACGAGCTATTAAAGATATTTCAACATGTAAAGTACGAACCGGCTTCAATTTGCTGAAAACAAGTTGCTAAACTGGAAACAGAATGCTGCGGGACAGAGAAGACGAGTCGTTCTGCAAAACTCTCTTCTAGAACAGCCGCTGGGAATATTTGTGTCACCAGAGCTATTGCTGCGTCCGAGTTAGCTCCACCACTTGACTCTGTTCTGTATACATAAAATCAATAATTAATAAGTGAACATTTTTTCAGGGTTATAACCTTAAAACTATATAGATATTGCTTTTTATGGAAGAGAGGACAAGCGAGCATACAGGATACCTGATGTTAAGGCGAAGAGTAAGCAGAAAACACGCAAACATGGTGTTTTTAGACAAGTTTTGTGGTGAAAGTATAGCATTTCGAGCTATGAACACTACTTAATCCTGTTACACATATCCTTAAGTCTTATTTGTAGGTTGCTAATGCTTGCTGTTGGTCATAGTTAACACTGCCGAGCCTTTTTTAACTACCACCTTTTTTTTTTAAATAAAAAATTGGCTTTGTTACATAAATGGCGGGCCGGCAGCCGTGAACTCATATCGTTCAAGGTCGCTGGCATTTAGTGTCGACTTAAGTGATCACTGCGGCCCAACACCAGTGGTATCACAAGTCACTGACCCTTTAGAAAACTGTACGCGTTTTTTTACAGGTACCCATATCGTATCATCCTGTAAACACTGCATAAGAACCCTCATTCCACAGTTTGGTTGAGCGTGGAAAATGATTCCTTGTAGATCGCACTGCGGAGAAATGCCACATATTCTGATGGTGGGGATGATATCCTAATTTGAGGCGTGTGAAGGTGGAATTCGGCGGCAGAAATCAGGTGAAACAGCTATAATATTGAATGATATTAGAGTTCACAGAACGGTCTATTGTACCCATTTTCTATTGGAGATTATTAAAATTGATGAGAAAATGTCAATAGAGCGTTCTTATTTGCTAATTGGACCAATTATTGGCAACTCGTGAACTTCACTTGTAAATAATGGGATAGTAATGATGTCATCTAACATATAACCTCTGACGTAGAGATCACTTTCATTTGGAAAGGCTGTTGAACTTCAAGATTGTCCTAGTTATTGACAGTAATGAAACGTCAGTCAGAATATGAACCTGATATTTTTGAGGAGTCCTGCCCTGCCCATTACAATGTAGTGCCGCTCAAGATTCTTGAAAAATCCAAAAAGTTCTGAGTGGCACTACCATTGCGCTCGTCACCTTGAGACATAAGGTGTTAAGTCTCATTACCGAGAAATTCAAAAGGTATGGCGCCCTTCAAACCGAAACAATAATGTAAGCATTACTGTTTCACGGCAGAAATAGACGCCGCTCGTCTCTCCGCCGATAAATATCACTGGGCAGCCATTGTTGTACAGGTGTGTGAGAAGAACTGGTAATAATATAAATGAAGGGGATACTAGTTTCATACATACCGTTGATGATGATGCCGGGTCGTAGTAGCGTTGCCCACAAGTGGAGTATTTATGTTGACGTCCACAGTTTCAGTCTCTCCCTCCACCTCCACTTCAGCCGTCACCGAACCACCACCAGAACCTGATGTAGAGAAACGTTCTTTTTGACGCAAGTTTATGAAACACAACCCTTGGTAACTTGAGTCGTTGTTGCGATGATCACGAGGCAATTTAGAATTAAGTTATTCGCAGATATTTTTTTTCGTTAGTGGAAAATCTACAGCTGAACACTTTACAATACATACAGGAAAAACAGTACAGATTCTCACGAGTCGGTAGGTAAAAATATAAACCAATAATTATGAGAGTAGTTACGTACACGAATCAAATGCTTAACACTATTGCATTACCTATCTAATTGCATATTATTAGTTCGACCACCAAATTGACCAAAGTCGAAGTTTTTATTTGCATAAACATGTTAGATTGATGTTACATAAATATTATAAGGTACATGTTTGCCACATTTATGACGTGCAAATTTTATAAAAGACATTTCTAAATCATTAGTAACAATAATATCAATTTAACAATAGATTATTAGCAGTATAATATAATATATAGTCAAGTTTTTAGTTGAAAATATTCATCTAATGAATATAAGCAGTTTTTACTAAGGTATATTTTCAATTTAGATGAGAAATTCCTATTTGACGATACCTCTCTTATTATTTTTGGGATGTGATTATAGATTTTTATGCACATACAAAAACAGTTTCTCTGAAATAATGTAGTTCTACAGCAAGGTACTTGTAGTTTGGTGGGGTCCCTGGATGGGAAAAGAGAAGTGTTTTCCTGTTTACTGAATTCGCTAAAATTTTTTCGAACAAATATACAGCACTCAAATATGTATAATTCAACAATTGTTAATAAGTTATATTTTTTAAATACGGGTCTGCAGCTTTCAAGGGGTTCTTTTCCCGCTGCAGCCCTCAAACATTTTTTTTGCGCTATTAAGACTATTTATTACTGTTGAGTTACCCCATATTATGATACCATACCTAATTATAGATTCTACGTAAGCATGGTAAGCCGTTAAAGCCGCTTTTTCCGATATAGTTTTTTTTATTCTCCTTATCGCAAAAACAAACTTATTAAGACGTTTGCATAATGATTCAACGTGAGCTTTCCAATTACAATTTCACAAAGAACTCATTTCCTAACTGACGCTTAGTGGAATCAGAGCTGCTACAGTCAAGATCGAATTGTTATGATAATTTGTTAAAGTTATTGCTGACACGTACTATGAATGAATTTTGAAAAATAGTAGATATATTCCTCCCTTTCGTTATCTCTTATTGCGTTTTACTACTTTAACTCTCGAATGTAACTCGAACCACATCTATATTAGTGCCAGCAGTTTTCAACTCCATTTTTAAAATCATTAACTTTTCTAATCCATTTAGAAGCAGTAGCAGCTAAAAGAAATAAAAATTTTAGTGTAGTTTTTCAGAGAATATGAAATTTATCACGGTATCATACCTTCATCGGCTTCTCCCAGCGACGGCGAGTTGACACCAGACCTCAATGGAGAAGGAGACATGGAGAGCTCGCTTTCAATCATCTGGAACAGCACAAGACATATTTAATTTAGAAGCTAGTAGAAGTTGGAATAACTGCAGGTATGTGCATTGCTCAACGAGTATTGCCACGACGCACGCATTATAACTCACTATCCTGCTTCATCATCAGCCGGAAGACGTCCACTGCTGGACAAGGCCTCGCCCTTGTAACGTACTCCAGCGATTTTGACCAGATCGTCGGTCCATCCTGTGGAGGGCCTGCCAACACTGCGTCTTCCAGTACGTTCATGCGAGGACTTTACTTTCATGCTTACAGCCAACCAACTACTAACTGACTAGTACGGATTTATATAATACTAGCTGATACGGCAAACGTTGTTTTGCCATATAAATTATTAAGTACCCCGCGCTCACTGATTGTATGAGTTGTCATACTATGTAATGAGTGTCCTTGACTGGATTATTTCTATTGATTGCGCGTGCGCATGTCCTCTCGCTCAGTTGCCTTTGCTCGTATTCTCAAGTAGCTCTTATATGCTAAGCTGATTTGATTAAAACAGTTCTTAAGCCGACGGTTTAACCCAACGAACACTTGCGACGGCTTCAACGAGTCACCAAAACTGTTCACAATATTTCGGCATTTAAAAATTGGAGTGAATAAGAATTGCTTACCGCTGATTTGTGACTGTTTTCTCCGATTTTCATTTCCAGGGTGTAGCCAGCTCCATACAAATTCTTCAGGTGTTGTGTTGAACCGATGCACCTGTGAGATAAAATAGTTATATTATATTTTGATAATATGCGAAACAGCATTCTGATGCCCACTTTCTTCCCCGGCGAGAACAATTTGGTCTTAAGTTTTGGCCTGACATTGCTGTAAGGTTGCTCCCCCCAGAATACGAGGAACAGCCTTGTCCTGCAGATACATAAGGAGGAGGGAATTCTCCGGGCTCCGCCAGTACCCCCCTGGGGTACAGTTTTGTTCCCGTCGGTAATTGCTATGGTATTGTAATATCCCCAAAAGACATGTATGTATATGCGATATGTCTTTGGGGTTTGACAGCCCGCACCTAAACGGAGGGACAGAATACCGGGTTTATTTCAAGTTTTCCCTCTCTAAGATTGGAGACGTCAAATGCTTCATGATATTACGGACGTCGAAATACCTTAGACCCCTATTACTACGCCTCGGTAAAAGTGAGGGAGGTCAATAGACCTCACTGCAAACAACAGGTTTGGAACAACTCAACAGGTTTAAACCATTCCAAAGCACTGATAACGGCATTCAACAGTTGAGGAAGCGCGTGAGGTTTGAAATAATAGAAGCAAGTGGCGTTCTATTGTCTCTGCCTACCCCGACGGCTACAAGAGTGTATGTGTGTGTGATAATAAGCGACAGAACGAGCTGATGAATGGATCGGATCACAGCCAAGTGTGATAGGGTCTTACCTAACATAATACAAAACGACCTTTGACTTATCGTGCTGTAATACGTAACCAAATACGTAGTAATGCCATCATGCCATGGTTTAATCGCTGATACGATGCAGCGAAGGTATTTACTAGTGGGAGGCTCCTTTGCACAGGATGCCGGCTAGATAAAGGGTACAACAACAGCGCCTTTTTGTGTCGAGAAGCAGTTATGTGTGAGCATTATTCCGTTTCGGTCTGAAGGGCGCCGTAGCTAGTGAAATTACTGGGCAAAAGTGATTTAACATCTTATGTCTCAAGGTGACAAGCGCAATTGTAGTGCCGCTCAATATTTTTGGGTTTTGCAAGAATCCTAAGCGGCACCACATTGTAATGCTCGTCTCGTGGAGCCTCCTGGTAAATGGCCTTAGTGGCCTCTTACTTGGACTCCCCTATTCTTTTTTTGCCCCTGGGAAGCACCGACTATTAGCATGCACAATCTATCATAATATATAATAACTAAACTTTTCTGACAGTATTCACAAGCTATATTCTGTTAAGAAATCAAGAAGGCAAAGGTTTAATTATTGCACGGAACTTAATGGTTTTAAAGATTAAAATATATGCCTCACCGCAAACCTCCCTTGACCATAATTCCGACTCTTGAACACAAAGCATCAGCCTCCTCCATGGAATGTGTGGTAAGAATAGCACCTTTCTTTCCCTGTAAACAATAACCTTAATTTACTTAATACACCTTGATTGAAACTATGTTCACCTTTTAATTAACAAAAAAATTGGCCAATGTAGAAAAGTTACGAGATTTAAATGCCGACATTTTATGTTCTTGAAACTTAGATTAAGGATTGGTTTCCGCTGAGCTCCAACTAGATACCGCAGGAATACTACTCGAACAATGTGTGACGTTGACGTGCCACAAGTTCTTTTAAACTTTGCTAATAATTGAAACTAAAATGTCGGTTTGCGAAGTACTACGTAAAAATAATACTAAAAGAAATAAGAAAGACACTGGGATCACAAATCATCAGTAAGTATTTTGTATTTTATTAATTTCAATGTAAAATAACACGAAGCGTATGTTACAAAATTTGAAAGATGCCATTGAGTGCTAAGATGCTCTGCACAAAAGCATCTAATAGTTCCGTAATTAAAAAAGCAAATGTTCATAAGTAGTGCGGTATCTAGTTGGAGCGCAGCGGAGACCAATCCTTAATCAAAGACATGAAACTTAAAAAACTTACTAAATTACATCTTAAACTTTTCAAAAATTCTCCCAAATTATAGACATAATACTCACAAACAACATAAAAACTTACACCACTACTGCACCTACAGTACTTACTAGTGGTTATCAGTACTACTGCAGGTGCGAGCGGGGACACATTGGAGGCCGGAAGCTGGATCATGTTTGATTAGATTTATGATTAACATTGTGAATTTTCGATATGCATAAATCCATACGTACAATCTGGAACAGCTTCTGAAGCACCATGCATGAAGCACTTTATGAAGGGGGATCTTCCCCTGTCACTCAAACGCAAAAAATTTGCCATGTGCATCCTGCCCATCCTAACTTATGGTACATATACTCCAGGTTTCTCAGCAAGCTATGGATCACAGTATTCTGGGAGCCATACTAATCGATCACGTTAGAAATACGGCGCTCCAGAACTGGCATTGCTGATGTGGGAGAAAAATCCGCCAGGCTAGAGTGAAACTGGGCCGCGTATGTCGAATGCACACAGACCGATGGGCACAGGTCGTCACGCATTGGAGCACCCAATCAGGATGGGCAAAGACGTCGAGGCATATCCCCAAAACGATCTGGATGCCTAAAAAGGACCTGGTCAGAGCTGGCACAGGACCGCCATAAATGGAGTAATGCAGGGGAGCCCTGTGCCCAACAAGGGGGCTCCGATAGGCTAATAAAAAAAAAACGAGCGTACAAAGAACACATTTCAGAAGTGAAACCTGCATTGTGCATAAACCTCTAAACTGCATATGAAGTCCTGGTACATGTTGCTAGGATGACACATGATATCAACCACTATGAAAGACATTACTATCATCGCTAACATATTTAGGATCTCCTGGGGTCTATGTAGTAATATGTCGTGCGCATGAATCAGGATATATTAAGATATACTCGCGTCATACATAATGAAATGAAAAATGAATAAAAACTTTATTAAAAAAGTGTGTGTGTACTAATGTATGCACGCAAGAAGTTATACTTCTTTGGCCTAACGAAGAAAAAATCATTAAAATGATTTAATCCTCGTGCTATTCTACGTTTTTAGAAAGAAAAATCTTGTAAAGATGGCTTTGACATTAATTTTTAAATACTGAACACGGCTGTATGGATTTGAACTCTTTGCCTGTCCTAATAATGAAATGGACAAAGGAACCAAAAAAAAATTAACGAATGAAGCAAACGTCAGAAAATTTTAGGAACCAACTTCACCCTGTTACATTTACGTGTTACAGTGGTGCGCGCGCATCTTAAAATTTCACTCTCATGATTTTGCGCGCATAAAGAAGTATAACTTCAATTATTAATAAAAAAACAAACCGTACAGAATAATACAAGTAAAAAACTTACAAAGGTAAAAAATAAGACCCGAACACACTAAGACACTTATGACAATCTCTTTTTTAACTATGATCGCCTGGTACCAAAGCACTGTATAATGCTTCCTATCTCATTTTCTCTCACGTTAAATTTTATGAATTTATGTGTCCGTCTCTTTTTACTATCGCTTCTTCTTTTCATAGACATTAAAATCACAACGATGCTAAAGAATTTTTCACTTGAAAAAGATGAAGGCAAACATGCCAATAGGAAGAACAACCAAACTCAAATTCGCATAGAAATATAGCGCACCTGAAAGCTAGCCAGTATGGTATCCCAGAGGAACCGTTTACTCCTGGGGTCCATGCCAGTCGAGGGCTCATCCAGCAACACGACTCGGGGACACCCGACCATGGCCAGCGCGAACGACAGCTTCCGTCGTGTTCCACCCGAACACTCATCAGCATTTTTACTGGCGTGCTCCATTATTTGTAGGCCGTTTAAGTACGCATCTACGATCCTGGAAACATTATTAAAGTTAAGTCCTGGTGATCCAATAAATTTTGTTAAGGAGGGTTATACGGCTCCTCAAGAAACAGTACCAGAGGAATCACAGGATCGTTGTCAGCGTTTAATATAACTAATTGTTACAGATCGAGATACCATGCAGTAATTAAACTAAATTAGTTTACATATCTTTATTTACTTAATATTGCCACACAATATTGACACACTTTTTACACAAATTATCTTGCCCCAAATTAGGCATATACAGACTGTGTTGCAAGACAACGATATATTTATTAAAATATACTTACTTAAACATACATGACTCGGAAACAAACATCCATATTCACTTAATACATTTTAATAGTTTCTTTATTTATTGAATTAATTTAAAAGCTAAAATAAGTTTTTATTTTATATAATATCTCTATCTCTACTTCACCAAATGTTTGCAGATCAGCTCTAGTTTATAAAGCAGCAAACATGCTGAGTTGGGACAAATTTATAACGTATAGAAATAATATTCTACAGTTTTTTGGTTTAGTGTTTCTTTTAATATTTAAGTATTTTCTTATTTACGTGTACCTACTACTACCTATAGATATGTAACAAATAAACATTTTTTTCTGTCTTTCTTTTAAAATATCTTGTCGTATCGTCCCTAAAACAACGCGCAAAGAAGATCATTCCATATTTTGGTGGTACGGAGAAGAAAGTTCCTTGATATCTCAATTTCTCTTCGTAGTTGATTGTTATAAAAAATATAGTAAATTTAATTTTAAATACATGCAAATAAAATTTTATGAACGATGCGGGACTCGAACCAACTGAGCTAGACATTCGGGTGATGTATCGTTTCGTGGAAGAGCGCTCGCAAGAAACGCGAGAGGTCGTGGGTTCAAGTCCCGCATCGTTCATAAAATTTTGTTTTCAAATTTTATTTGTGTATTAATCCCAGAAGTGAGACATCTCAAGTCAATTTCCTAATATGCAAATATTGGGGTTGAGCAGGTTTTCAACTGTAAAGTAGATCCTGTAGATGAAGCCACAACCTGAGAGTTGAACAAAGCATACAAGATTTTATGACAATACGTCACTCGAACGGTTAGCTCAGATGGAAGAACGCTCGCAAGGAACGCAAGAGGTTGTGGGTTCGAGTCCCGCATCGTTCATAAAATTTTGTTTTTAAATTTTATTTCTGTATTAATCCTAGAAGTGAGGGTTATCACTTTTAAAACATAACATTTTTTTAAAAAACATCAACCTGCCACCACAAGTAGCGCTCGTTCTTGCTTGCATGACGTATTGGCTAGCCATCGCCTCTCTCGACCATATTTAAGGGAAAAGAACGAGCCGTTCCATGTCACCGCCACAAGCAGTGATATTTAAGCGAGCATGACGAAGCATGTCACGAGAGCTCAAGATTGATAAGTACATAACTCTCCTCTGCATCATACGATTAGATTTCAGCGCGTTTTGTAAGAATTTTCTTGCCTCGCACAGCCACTTTGTGGAATCAATTACCGGCTGCGCTTTTTCCGAACCGATACGACTTAGGGACCTTCAAGAAAAGTGCATACTCCCACCTTAAAGGCCGGTAACGCATCTCTTGACACCTGATGTTGCTGATGTCCATGGGTGGTTGCCTCAACTCTCCCCATCCCATGAGCCTCTTGCCCGTTTGCCCCCTCTTATATAAAAAAAATTACGGTTAGATAATAAACAATACCTGGGTGTATCAGCTTTGCTTATCCCTCGTATCGCCGCGTAGCACTCTATATGCTCCCGAATTGTGACGTTCTTCCATAGCGCGTCATGCTGTGGACAGTAACCCAACATCTGGAAAGCACTCGACTGCGCCTCTTCTATATTCTTTCCGCCCAACATTACCTGAACCACATTTAAATATAAAACTAACGTTATCCAAGAAAAGATTTATTAAGGCTGGGGACCGAGCCAACGGCCTTGAGAAATCGAGCGGGGCTAGGTTACTACTCTAGCACAAGATCGCCATAGTTTTAATTTAGAATTAGAAGCATTTTTTATTTATTGCACACATAATACAGTTTTATTTGCAAAAATAACAAAACTATGTCATGTTAAATACTATTAGTGTTTTTTTCTAATATTAGGGATAAAAATAACATATCCCTTATATAGGTAGGGATATGGGGAATTCAATTAATAGCCACCAAAGTAGGTAAATTTTATTCCAAAATTATTATCCACCATTATTGAATACTGTTAATTTAAAAATCCTGTTTCAGTGTTAAGTACACATAATCTAGTTACTATGTAGGTACTTCTTACAACTAAACTTTGTATGATGATTTAAAAAATATAACAATGTTGGCTTAGTATCCTATACAATCCTCTTAAATCCATCTAATAATTATTTCATTAAAATACTTTTTTATTATTATTTTAGTGTTGATTTCATTAAATTTTGCGATATGGCAACATTTCTCTAACAGATCTCACCGTGCCGCAGGTTAACCGCTCCTCAGCAGTAATAATCTTCATTGTGGTGGTTTTGCCAGCTCCGTTGTGCCCCAACAGGCCAAACACCTCTCCCCCCTGCACGGCCAGCGACAGTCTCGCCAAGGCAGCCCTTTTGCCCCCTTCATTCTCTCCACACCACGAACCCTCAGAACTGCGTACTTTGTACTCTTTCCGGAGATTCTGTCAATTCAAAAAGTAATTAATATTACGACTGCGGCACCTATTTCTACCGTGAAGCAGTAATGTGTAAACATTATCGTGTTTAAGTTTGAAGGGCGCCTTAGCTAGTGAAATTACTGGTCAAATGAGACTTAACATCTTATGTCTCAAGGTGACGAGCGCATTTGTGTTGTTGTAATTTTTGTTTAGTAATGTCTAATACAGATAGAAATGTAATGAAAAAATGAATTTTCTTTTCATACTCTGAACACATATAATTATTTTATGTAAAAAAAGCTTTATGTAAACCGTAAAGAAATGGTTCCAATAATGCGCTATTTGGCGATTTCTTGGGATAGCAGCCTTAAAATACGTTTTATATCGGCTTCTGTATGTGAAGGATTATTTTAACGTGATTTTCAACAAATTCAAATCGTCCAATTTTCTTGATCATGCCTCTGTGTCAAGGACCGATCACAATACGAAAATTATCATTACTTTGACACACATCTTATGTCTCAAGGTGACGAGCGCAATTGTGGTGCCGCTTAGAGTTTTTGGGTTTTTTATAATCCTGAGCGGCACTGCATTGTATTGTGTTGTGTGCCGGGTGCCGGCTAGATTATGGGTACCACAACCCATAATCCTCCTGTTCAAAGGCCTCCCATTCAAAATCATGAGATTTCTCGTTCGCTCCTAAGAAAACCTATAGTCTATAGATACATACGTGGACAAGCAGGGCAGGTGGTGGTGACCGCTGCTGCTGTTGTGACTCCTGGAGCAGCGTCACGACCCTGCGTCGTTCCCTCCTGACGTCATCATCCTCTCCCACCTCACCACCGGCATCAGACTCGGCTTCTAAACACTTGTCTGTTTCGCTCTTTTTCCGCTGAAATATTTAAGATATACTTTTTATGGAAAAGGAGGGAAATGAGCGTACGGGTCCCCTGGTGTTAAGTGATTACCGCCGCGCCGCCCAAATTCTCTTGCAGCACCAGAGCTTGACCAGACTTAGCTCCTTAGAATTTTTAATAGTAAAACATTAGCTAAAGCACACATTGAATAAATTATTAGCGCCTTATCGGTCTGTTAGGTCGTCTAAAAGCTCGTATAAGTCTGTGTTTGTTACATAATTAGGACCTAGTTACGAAAAACTCCATACTTTGTTTTCATCAGAATAGTTAAGCTTATATTATTATTATAGATAATTATTAATAATTAACTTAGGTAAACATAATATGGTTTCATATTTGGTTGCGAAACTGAAGTTGCAGTGGGCAGGGCACATAGCTCGACAGACAGCACATGACTTGGGGCAGTGAAGTCCTTGAATGGCGACCACACACCGTAAGACGTAGTGTTGGTAGACCGCAAGATGGACCGACGATCTGGTCAAAATCGCCAGAGTAGGTTGGATGAGGGCAGCGCAGGACCGATCGTCTTGGCAATCTTTGGGGGAGGCCTTTGTCCAGCAGTGGACGTCTTCCGGTTGAAATGGAAAATAATCTTATTTCAAATAGTTGAGGATAAAATTAGTAGTACCTACTTTCATATTCAATTTGTGGATTCCCTCTAGACAAGACGCTCTAGTATAGCTTTATATATTAAGACCCGAACGTTTTTAACGCTCAGGTAAATGTCCGTAACAGCAAAGACACAAATATTATATCATAAAAACAAAGATGTCAGCAGTCCACGAATAGAACAAAAAATGAACAGAATTATGTTTAAAAGTAGGTCCTTTAGTAGTAGGTGCTTAGTGTTCTTGGTATATTTACCGGACATATCCTTCCCCCAGACTTCACTCTATCGGCAGCAAGGAGTACTATCCCACAAAGAGGGACATGCACCACCATTGCTCCAATCAACACCCAAACTTCTGCAGTGAAGTAACTGGACAAAGCCGGAACTGTACATAGCCCGCTTAGGTTACACGTTAAGTATACCCTGAAATTCATCAGTAAACTAAGGAAATTGTAGACCATAAACCATCACCAAACTTATAGTTCGCTCTGAAGATTGCCATTGTCTATTACTTTGCAATTATTCGTAACAACGTCGGAGTGAACTAAAAATTTACCGAGGATTAATTAGAACACAATTAGTTGCGATTTAATTTAGCTCTCAAAGTAATTTGCCTCTTCCATTCAGAGCTATTTTTAAACCAAGAATTTTTGAATTTTTTAACACTTACATATAAATACTTTTCAGGAAAGCACTTTGCAAATCAAATTGAAATTTTTTTCGAGCGAGTCCTCAGGTATCTCTAACGTGATATCGCCTCGGACTTTTGTTTGGACCTCGTTACTGTCATTGACGAAGCGAAAGACATCGGAAAGACTTGGAGTGAAATTAAGAGAGATGCGATCCAATCGCGTCTCTGCCCCAGCTAGGGTATACAGAAACTTAAGTTAAGTTGTAGGTTCACAAACAAATTATTGGTAGTTAAATTCAGCTCTTTTGCTTAACTTTTTTTTTGCTTAATTTTTGGACTAAACTGGCTTCACTTAACCAAAACAATGCTAAAAAGCCTTCAGATAAAACGGAAAATGGAAAGTTGTTAATTTTTGGTAATCATGTTTTAGGTTAAGAAAAAGCCGAAGAACTAACTGCCAGCGAGAGTTCTAGAGAGTCATAAGATAGACCAAATAATTAATAGATTTCGTTCTTACTGGTATTAAGGAGAGGCATTTTAGTGTTTTCATGTATTAAATTCAAAAAGAATAATTTCCTTGGTATCTTATTAATAAACATATTTTAGATAACATAATTATATAAATATTTACTTACCTATCAACATAATATATTATCGCATATGGTATGTACATAACATCTAAGAAACTAAACAACGTGTGGAGATAAAAAGCTATCTCGCTACCTGAAACAAAACCACGAATTATTATTAATGACTCGCTTAAATTTTTACAAAGGAATAATAATAAGCATTGTCTTATGGGTAAAAACTATGCACTCTCTCTGTGGATATTAAACTACTAATTGCGACAGTAATCACGACCATCATGTTCACGAGGCATCCTTACACAAACAATGAATTGAAGCTCTAAAGGTTGATTCATCCAATATACTTATGATAATTTCTATTTAAACAGTTAATTTAGTACTTTTTATGAAATAATTAACATTATTTAAACACGACTCATATATTGGATGCAGCACCTTACAAACTAATTTGTTATGTATATTACAGCCATTGTAAAATACTCTATTTGATTGAAAAGAGTGGCCGTTGAGTTTCTTACATATTCCTCTCACGAGCTCAACTTTTTTTTTGCGAACACATGGTAAATTCAGTAATATAAAGAAATATTTGTAGTGACGATTCAAAAGCGCTTAGTTTAAGTCTAATTGAATAAAGTTTATTTGACTTTGATGTACAATTACATTCTGGAATCTATATCGATATATTGGAAGTTGCCGGCAAAAGTAGACGTTGGCTTCCTAAGAAACGTGCAAAACAGCAGTCTAAGGACTATTGTATCTTCTCTGTGGTATGCGAAGATTCATGAAATATACATGCGTCTCTGGCATTCCAACAGTGGCTGATATAGAGCATCATCCCAAAGAGCGGATCCCAATTACCTAGCTTCGGGATTATCTGACTATGCCATGGTGAGAGATTAAAAGGAAACCACACACTTTTGAATAGATAGTGGAAAAAGAGGATAAACGATCACCGCCGTCCACATCTCTTGCAACGCTAGAGGAATCACAGAAGCGTTGCCGGCCTTTAAGGAAAGTGTACGCGCTTTTTTGAAGGTACCCATGTCGTATCGCCCCGGAAACACCGTACAAGGAAGCTCGTTCCACAGCGTTGTGGTGGAAGAAAGTTCCGCTCTGTAGAGGAACGCCACACATCCAGATGGTGGGGATGATATTGTAATTTGTGGCCTGTCGTACGAAGGTGGAATTTTTCGGCGGGAATTAGGTGAAATAGTGCTTCGGAACACTTCCCGTGATAAATGCGGTAGAAGACACACAATGAAGCGACTTCTATATGTAACGCCAGGTGATCGAGTCTTCATAGAGCCAGTGTCCGGGAACCAGTCCCCGACAATGATTTTAAGTTAGGTGATGATTGGAATCGGTTCTAAACAAATAAATCTAGAACTGATCGTTACATACAATCGCTTTATTTCTTAACACTTTTAAGCTACCTTTAGTATCTTTTTTTTAGATCTCATTCAAAACTCTTCTAAAAATAAACATTGTGCAGTCAATCACTTCATTTTTTTTATTGAAGAGAAGGTCAAATGAGAGCGCTTGATGTTAAGTGATAACCACCATCCACTTCTCCTTCAATATCAGAGGCATCACAAGATCGTTCCCGGCAATTTTGCAAAGTGTACTCGCTTTTTTGAAGGTACCCATGGATAAATGAATAATTCCTTGAAAACAGCACAGTAAAGCCACAAATCGAGATGTTGAAGATGATATCAAAGTTTCTAGAAACATGACAAAAAAACATATCTCGGTAAAACTTTGTATAACTAGTTATTTTTTGTTTCTTTGCATTATTTTTTGTGTTATTAGTAGCCTAAATTAAAATATTCATGCTAACAGTGGTAGGTGCCTCCACTTCGTGAGCGTCAAATACTTAATTTGGTACACTCTACACCCATGCCTGTTTTATTAAGTACTGCAAAACTAGGCGTCAATGATAATGAACAATGACTTACCCCATTTAAATGTGTCCAAACATGCGACCATAACAAACGGTATGACCCCAACCCAGGTTGTTATATTCGGCATTATTGATTGGGCCGAATCCATCTTGTCAAATATATAAGACAGACAGGTGTTAAAGAGGATAGCTGACGGACTATACAACATTAAGAGACCAGTTAACATTGTGATTGCGGATCCGTTAGTTAAGCTGGGAATATCGTTGATTATAACCTGAAAAATTATAAGATTATTAATACAAATAACAAGAAAAAGACGTGTGGCACTCGGGGACTGCCGCGGTAAAGCTATTGCATAGCATTTTTTATCAACTTATGCAATTATAATTATTTATTTATTCTATTTATGCAGTATTTTTTTTTGATAAAATTATTTAAAAAAAAAGCAAACGGGAAGTGAGTAAAATTTTACTTACAAGATTTGATTACAGACTTAAAACAACTTATTTTAAGACAACGTATGTAACATTGGACAATGGGAAAAAGAACTACATAATAAAAAATAAAGATAAAGTACTTATTCAATACTTACTAGGATTAAAACTCCAATGCTAGTAATTATCATAATGAATATAAGAATAGTAAAGTATGTAATGAAATACATAGTCATAGATAATCCGTTCACACGTAACTGGTTCTTTGCTTTTATCTGAAATTGAAATAATTCATTGTTACCGATGTAATGTATTGCAACCCCGAAAAATTCTAATACATGGCCTCAAAGTTTTGCTTACACAACAAATTTTTATTCATCTGTTTTCGTTACAAAAACCAAAATTGACTTGTAAGTAATTGTTAATCGAATACTCACAATAGCTATGACAATATTTATTGACGTTATTTATATAACAAAGATTTGAATTACAATTGCCAGATGTATATATTGTAGAGTATCGGTCTAATGACACGACCTTGGGGAACTACTTAGAAAATTCAAACAACTTACTTCTCTATCATACACAATGTCTACAGCTAAAGTTACAGGCACCAGGGCGAAAATCATTCCCATGAATATGGCACAAACAACACTTCCTAAATTGAACTCTTCAGGCTGTTCTGTTTGTTGGAACGGATGCGTTAAAACTTCTATAGGCCTAAATTTTTCTAACTGTCCAGACGCAGACATTAAAACCCTGTAATTTTTATTTTATTAATAAACATACTAGAAAATATCTATTAAAATTATCAATTAATTGTTTTGCTACAATTCGAGGAATTTAACGCTTCCCGATATTTGGACATCATTGTAAATGTGATTATTGGCAGATATACAGCATGACTGGTGATACACTAAGATTACTCGGAGATGTGACATTTGGCGATAGTTTATGAAGAAAAATACAATCAAATATATCACCTTAGTTAACTACTTGTTTTGAAAAAGGAGGCCAAACGAGTACAAGATACACCTGATATTAAGCGATCATTGCCGCCCACATTCTCTTGCAACACTAGAGGTAAAGTACTTGCTTTTTTGAAGGTACCCATGTCGTATCGTCCTGGAAACACCCGCATAAAGAAGCTCATTCCACAACTTTGTAGTACGTGGAAAAAAGTTAAAAAACGTGTCGTGCGAAGGTGGAATTTGGCAGAAGGAATCAAGTCAAACTCTCCAGACTACTACTACTTACTAAACTTTACTGAAAGTTAAGTGGGTAATTAATTACCTTCGCAACGCATAGTCTCCACGCGGATACACGGGTTACTAGTCGCGGGGCGCGAAACTAGAAAGCGGATGATAGAGTGAAGATCGACCCTCTTTCATAAGTCTTTTTTTTTATAATTTCAACTGGGTCTATACACTTTTCACGAATGGTATCGGAACGAGTATCTAGTAATGTATTTTTTTCATATTATCACAACACGATTCTAGGCTTCAAATAGCTGAAAAGTTGCTGTTGTAAATCATCTTCTCGGTTGTAATTAGTAATCTGTGGTTCCCCCTCCTAAACCAATCTTACATACACAATAATTTGACAAGCTCAAGCAAGTGATTCGCACCCGAAACCAAACGATGTTTGTCTAACGCATATTTGCACTTCCAAAAGTCAACAATGACAAAATATCGGAATATTCAAAAACCCTAAAATTAAGATAAATATCCCTTTACTAACTAGTGCTAATAAATCAATTGTAGCAAAAAATAACTAACCTGTAAATGCTATTGTCCAATAAATTAATAATAATTGGCAAACTGTGCGTTAGAGTACTATTGTAATAGGCCAATATATTTCCGTAGGGGTTTCTGCTTTCTTTCAAACTAAACGCCCCAAAATTTTCCATATCTAACAAACTTGAAAAATTTCCATCAAAAAATCCTGTGGGGTTTGCTCCTAAGCTCTCTATTGAGTTTCTAAAGTCATCAACAAGTTGAAAATTGTCCTGTTCTGCGTGTAAAGCTATTGGGGTCCTGTTGACGTACACGTTTGGATCTAGTTTCAACGGTTGCATTCGAAAAAATACTATTTGACGAGATTTTATATACAAACCCAGAGCACAAGAGACTGAAACAAAATTATTAATTAGTATTTATATGACATCAATAAGTTTTATTAAAATACTTTTTAGAGGATCGACGCATGAATGCTGCCCGAGAACATGATACTGTTACGTAAACCTAACAAAAAAATTATGATTTTTTTACTAAAATAAGTAACATAAATATTTCGTTATATTAACAAGCGTTTCTTTTTAGGAAATGGGAGTATAAGGACCTCATGATAAAGGCATTGTCCATTATTGTAATGGGCAGTGCCGCTAGATGCACCGTAGCTATTGAAATTACTGTCCTATGAGACTTAACATCTTATATTTTTGTCTTCATTTTATTATAATCTGGCACATTCATTGGGACATTCAATAATATGTGTATCCTACTGGTATTTATGGGCTTTCGTGGTGAATGGCTTATGCCAGACCCACTATCTTTATTATTGTACATCTGGTTCGCTAGTTAGGAGATCTTGACTCATTTTGCGTTTCAGTCTTCTTTATACTGTTCTTTTGTTCATTAAGGCTTTTGATAGTATGTTAGGATAACATAACAACTTTAGTCATAACAATTGCAGTCGGTTTTGCCCAAAAATTTGTGTTTCAAGCGGCACTGCAATGTTGTGGTCAAAGTGCTATGCACTATATATATATAAGGTTAATATCTTGTTGGTCTCGTCACCTCTCATAATCATCTATCGGTTTTTTAAGGGTCTGTCTGAAGATCTATCGACAAGCATGAAGTATACCAGATCGTTAAGTGATATGCTCTGCCTACAACAATGCGATACCTCAGTTTCAAAGTCTAAGAAGTTTGAAATCCAGTACGTTTGAGATAGGAATGAGTAATTGTTCCACAAGCGATAACGGTAGGGACACCCGTATTCCATATGCTTATGGAAGCTATTTGTATGTATGTCGTAGCCACACTGTGTTCCCATCAATTATAATTTTATATTATATTCAGTAGCGGTCTGTATCTCATTCAGTTTGTTTCAGTTATTATAAATGTGACTAAGTAATAAACCTACATCTTGAGGATATATGTATTGGAGTTTCATTAAAGACTCCACTTCCGTCATTAAATTGGACCCTACTCTACACCCATCACAGACAAACAAGTCGATAAGAGAATGCAGTTTAGTTGTTGTCCAATATTTCTTCATAAATCTAGAATATTTTCGTTTCATACAAGTTGTTTTCTTTTGGAACCCTTTCCTGAATTGTTACTCTTTGTAACTGAGGTATCGAATGCATTGCTGCACAGGATTCTAGAAAACCGAAATTCCCGTTCGTCATCTTTAGAGAAAAATTCTCCTTGCACTCATTTTTTGGGAGCAAAAAAGGTGCCGCTTTGGTAGGTATAATTTGACAGATGCTGGTAGTTTAGGGTCCCGCTGGAATAGTTCTACTATAATATGTATGAGTGTGTACTTACTTATAGGCATAAATATCATAACATAAAGTTTATAAGGGTCCCTTATCATACGCACTGTCCTTATATAAACAAGTGCGCAGAATGTACGCCAGCACGAGGGGTTTGTTTTCAAGATTTCTCCTAATGTTTCCACAGAGACCGGCAAATCTGGTGTTACCTGAAAATAAAGGAATAAAGACATTTATTTCACAATACACTCACAGGATACATTTAATATAAAAGAAAGTGTGTGTGTACTTATCTATGCACGCAAGAAGTTATACTTCATTTGGCCTAACGAAGAAAAAATAATAAAATGATTTATTCCTCGCGCTATTTTTAGAAAGAACAATTTTGTAAAATTTGACAATTAATTATTAAATATTGAATACGGCTGTATAGGCTATATAATGGACGAAGAAACCAAAAATAAAATAACGAATGACGCAAACGTCAGAAAATTTTAGGAACCAATTTCAACCTGTTACTTTTGTGTTACAGAGATGTGCGCGTACAGCACTGAGTTTCAGAAGTATCTATTGTAGAATAGTACAATTATTGCATTATTTTTTCATTTCGTTATTTTTCTAATGTGATATAACCCTCATAAATTTTCTTTTTTAATTTAATTTGTGTATTTATCCCAGAAGTGAAGGACATCTCAAGTTAATTTCCTAATATGCAAATATTGGGGTTGAGCAGGTTATCAACTGTAAAGTAGATCCAGTAGATGAAGTAGATCCTGAGGGTTGAAAAAAGACATATCAATGTTTATGGACTTTACGTCACTCGAACGGTTGCTTTATGGAAGAGCGCTCGCACGGAACCTAAGCGACAGTGTTTCATTAAAACACATTTCTCTGTCAATGAAAACAACTTTCGCCATGGGACCAACTCTGAATTCACAAAAAAACAGGTGGGTTTTTTATTTTTGGCACAATAATATTTTGTTATGGAAGACGAGGACAATCATGGCGTCACCTGATGGTAAGTAATCAACTCAGCCCATACACAGTAACACCAGAAGAATCACAAGAGCTTTGCCGACCCAATAAGTCGTCGAATTAACAGAAGATCGATAACCTAAACGAATCAGCGCATCCGTAAGGTGTAGATCGGGGATTTTGACGCTCGCGCAGCGTTCTGTCAATGCGTATTATTTTATAAGTAGCAATAAATTGCTTATTACTAGGACGATTTGAGTGAATGTATCAGAAAGATATTGAAACAAGCTATAAGGCCATGTAAAATAAACCATCTTTTTAATGACAAGGGCCAGAACTTGGTGAGGGAATAGGGTGCCGTACGGCACACTCGTTTTTGGTGTATCTGAAAAATCAAGTGCCCTGGTGCACTTTGCATTTGGGAAGGATAATATGAAATCAAAAAATGAAAACACAGTGGCACGTGGCGGGCGAGAATCGAACCGGGGGCTCTGTGGTGAGAGTCAATGATTTAACCTATTGCGCTACCGAAGCTTCAAATAATAATATTATATATATGATAAGAGAGTAATCATGTATATTAGAGGCAATTTGTACGGGCAAGTGCAAGCTATTTGAGTGCTACCTTTTTAACTATTCGATCGCGTGAAAGTTAACTATGATTTGTATGGCGTCGAAAGAGCGCTATGAGGTTTTCCTCTACTGTAACT
Source organism: Leptidea sinapis (assembly GCF_905404315.1). Taxonomy (NCBI): domain Eukaryota; kingdom Metazoa; phylum Arthropoda; class Insecta; order Lepidoptera; family Pieridae; genus Leptidea; species Leptidea sinapis. Next base: position 3,345,923 of record NC_066277.1, read on the forward strand.
AGATGGCGCTTTTTCGACGCCTTTTAATTGAATTTTTTGCAGTCTGATAAATCTTCCAATGTGAGCAAATAAGAATGTATTGTACACCGTATCATAATCCTTATCTTTTAGCAGAGAATAAACTTTTAAGACATAGTTTAGGATCCAAACGTTTATAAGCGCGTATTTATGCCCTGGCTTATTGTTTTTGAATAATTAATTTTCTGCTAATTCAGTTTTATATAGATACCAATAACTTAGATAATTAATACATCTAGATAGAGTCTCTTGCTCTTAGACAGCCGATAAAAACAGGCCAGGAATTATTATTCCTGGCCTGTTTTTATCGGCTATCACGCACACTACAGTATTCTGTAGTTTGACAAGATACGTCTTACACTCGCGATTTGTATGACACTGTGTTAGTGTGCGTGAATTGCTCTAAATAGAGGTTGGTTCTTAATACATTTTTTCGACATTTCGTATAAATGATCTAAGACCATGAAATTAAAAATACTCAGAAGTATTGTCAGCTCACCTTAACCAGTTCTACCCCATGATTGGTAGAATGCAGCGCGTGGGATGCTGGTGGGGTCAGAGAAGCACTCTTCTGCAACTCTTTATCATTTAGCTCCTGTGTTCACACCATTCAGTTAAATATTCAATATTACAATACATTTAATATTATAAGAGTTCAATTTAAATAACGAAGAAATAAAAATATATCTACGTGCCGGTAAAAGGTAAAAATGGCGCGCGAGTGGTGAGCGCCCTCTACCGCGCATGAGCGAACGTTTTCAATGTAGTAAAGTTGAAACGTTTGGAAATGAATAATAGATACCAAATGACCTATTGGAATGAACTAATCTGGTGTCATGAGTTTTTGAGGGTTTGTGTTGAGTAAATTGCGAAAAGGGGGTAGAAAAATACATTTTCACTTCAATTAAATGAAATGATGAAACTCATGAATGAATGGGCTTCGTTGTTGGTATCGCCAGTAGGCCAAATAAACACAACCTTTTCACTTTCCCTAGCCCCTTACACCTTTATCCTAACAACCGCGAACCGCGACACCTATGGTTATATGGCGTAATACACATTCCGCCAAGTAACCGCATGTGAAGGTTGCACCGCATCTTTTTTAAATTATAAATCCTGGAAATCCTTGTATTCCTATAGATTTGCCGTCGTGAGATCTTTGTGATTTCTTCGTTTAGTATCCCGCGAAATATATATTGTGGTTTGCCAGCACACTCAGGCGAATATAGAAGAACCCAGGATCTTGTAGAGGAGATCAGTACCTTTATTCCAATGACTTATGTTCTATTCCCCCGAGTACCTCTTTTATAAATACAGTCCACTATAAATTCTCTGGCAAAAGGAAGAAAGGATTTAAAAAAGTTATTACCTGATAGCTGAGAGTTTTACTCTGCAGAGACAGGCTTCTAGATAAAGCTCTCGCTCGTACCAGCTTCACTGAAGAAACTCCCTCAACGGCATCCATTTCATCAGCGTTCTCGCCTTCCAGACTTAGAAACACTTCCTCTAGCGTTGTCATTGACACCCCATAGCTGGTAATACCTGAACATAGAGTTGTAGGGATCAGGTTGGGGCTATAATATGCCATGAGGAGGGTCTTTTGCACAGGATGCCGGCAAGATTTTCTGCCGTCAAGCAGTAATGTGTAAGCAATACTGTTCACGGGAGTGAAATTACTGGGTAAATGAGACTTTATATGTCTCAAGGTGACGAGCGCAGTTGTAGTGCCGCTCAGAATTTTTGGGTCTTTCAAGAATCCTGATCGGCACTGCATTGTAATGGGCAGGGCGTATCAATTACCATCAGCTGAACTTCCGCTTGTTTTCTCCCTTATTTTCATTTAAAAAAATATAAAAGTACTCGCAATTCTCAATATACTTCGTCAATGAAGTGACTACTTTATGGTACAAATAACACACTAGTACAACTTAAATACTACGCTTTGGGCACTTTTGTTATTCTCCCTGAAAACAGGCAAAAGTCTAGACCATTTATATATTTATATGTCGGAGGAAGCTATGAGACGGGTTGATTATTGTTTCCATGGAAACAGGAAAGTTGGGAATATTGTAATTTGCGTAACGACCAATTACAGCAGAGCACGAGGCTCGAGCGGGGTCAAGGCGCCATCTTGACTTGGGCGGGGCCGACATTTTGAGGAGACATTCAAGTAATAGCGACTGATCGAGTTGGATCTTTGAAAGTGTATTCGTCGGTTAAAGTAAGAAAAAAGGGTGCCCTGAATCCGCTGCTTAATTTAATTGTTAATTATTGTGAGGTGACAAAATATTGTTTAAATTTAAATTAAAATAGTGTATAACTGTGATCATCGTGTTTTGTGCTTGCATTTTACCCTGATGACGCCCACTAAGTCAACCCAACCACTAATGACGGTGTCAACGAGAATAATGCTTCTCCGACATATATTTATTTATTTTATTTATTAATTTAGATTCACCAGTGGTAATTACAATATTATATTTATAGTAATGCTAATTGACAAGGGTCTTATTACTAAATCCTTTTAATAATGTTTATTACGTATGTATGAAATAGTTTGTTTTAGATTATATTTTAGACGTATTGATATTTAGGTTAAGTTTACTCTACGATTGTTAATGGCAGTGGTTTATTTCTTACTTCATAATTATACGCTCTAGATTATACAAATGATTTAAGTTTTCTTTAGTGTTAATTCCGCCAATATTTGTTTTTAAAACAATTCGACACGTGTTTCGCCTCTACACGAGGCATCCTCAGGACGTGTTGTCTCGCCAAAATCTATATCCAATATCTAGATATTGGCGGAATTGACACTTAAGAAAACTTAAATCATTTGTATAATTATGGATTTCCGCAAAGTAACGCCTAATTCAATAAATTTTCGCTCTACATTAAACATCTCTGTAACTGTATATAATATTTCAAAGTAAATTTTCACCGCCTTCAAGATGTCTTTACTTGATAATTTGCACACACATTAAGGACTGATGACTAGACAATATTTTTATTTACTATATTAGACAATATTTTTATTCACCCGTATAAAATATTATTGGTAAAGTATGGCGGGGATAGAATCGGGACTGGTGTTAAAAATCATTTTTGGGAGCTTACCCTTTAAATTAGATTGGATATTTTTTTTCATAACCACATTGAGGACTTTGCTAGAAACTGTGACAGTCATAATATTAACACGAGGAACAAACATAAACTTGTTAAGCCTACCACTCGGTTAAGTCGAGTTACTAAGTCTTTTATTGAGTCTTTTATGCTTTTACAATATGATTCCAGAAAATGTACAAAACAAATGTGTTATGAAATTTGAAAGAATTGTTAAAAAAACGTTTGTGTGGGAAAGGTTACTATAGCATAAACGATTTTCTTAATGACTCCACGGACTGGGAATAAAGCGAACCCTCAAGCTCTTTAATTATAAATGTTTATTGTACGATTATTACATTTTCATCCATATTTTTATTAAAAAAAAAAAAAAACCCGCTGAGTTTCTTGTACCCGTTCTTTTTAGGTCAGAGGCAGTCTATTTTGAATGGGTGGTAGATTTTGAGGTTTAATATGTGATAGTGAATCATATTTTGAAAAAAATATATTTTAATTTGAATTTGCTGTGTAGTAGGTATTTAAAATAAACTCACCGAGACGATTGGTCTTCTCCCGTATTTCCTTTTCTATAGCATGGAATAGGGGGGGGAAGAGATGGACTGAATAGTGTGGTAGGATGTAAGAAAGCTCCCGGCCGTGTCGTCGCGCCTTCTCTGCACGGCCGACATGACCTCGCACTAGACGAGTGATCTGGTTCTCACGACATGCACCTGCCAATTATAAAGGTCAATAAAATAAAACTATTTTGTAAATTTACCAGTGGGAGGCTCCTTTGCACAGGATGCCGGTTAGATTATGGGTACCACAACGGCACCTATTTTTGCCGTCAAGCAGTAATGTGTAAACATTTTAGTATTTCGATCTGAAGGACGCCGTGGCTAGTCAAATTACTGAGCAAACCAGACTTAACATCTTGTCTCAAGGTGACGAGCGCAATTGTGCCGCTCAGAATATATGGATTTTTCAAGAATCCTGAGTGGCACTGAATTTTAATGGACAAGGAGTATTAGTTACCATCAACTCAACGTCCTGCGCGTCTCGTCCCTTATTTTTATAAAAATAAAATAAAATAATTTGTAAATAATAATACATATTAAGAAGAAAAAAATTTACATGTAAAAATAAATATTAACTAACTATTTTATAAACTTAACCGAATGTTAAGTATATATAACTACGCAATGAATGAACTCACGAGAGTGTTCCGAATAGTTGTTTCACCTGATTCATGCCGTCGTATTCTACCTTCGCACTGTTAAACCCTTAGAATGTAGGTCATAAGGCTGATTAAGCATTTAATATTGATTTCATCAATATTTTTATTATTATATATACACCACGACCTAACGGGAGCAAGGGCAGTACTTAGTCAGTCGCAGGGGGGTGCAACTTCCCTACATAGGCACATGAAAAAACTTTGCATTGAAAGTGTTGCCACCTATTCTATTAGGCTGCAACTTCACCACGATGGCAATAATTTAACATACATGATACATGGAGCTAGTGATAGCAAAAAACTCACTTTACTTACTTATTAAAGACTTGACTATCGTGTTGTAATCATTAAATTGCTCTCCTTACTTAAAGATGACTGCTGAACTTAATAAACGAATAACAATTTCCACCCACACAAAACAAACATCTATATGCATTCAATACGGTCTACAACAGTAGTAAAAAGTAAAAACTATAAGCATAATTAGCGCCATCTAGCGACGGTACACTAAGAGCGTAAAAATAACGCAGCGCCATCTCTTGGCCTGGGTACACTGATTTTACAAAATAAAAACATCAGTTACACAATTACACATCTATCTCTAGTATATAGTGTATTATCTATAGTCAGTCGATCGCCGGTGTACTAAACGTGTTATTTAAAGTACTCAATCTACCATATCTATATTAACTGTATCTTTTCCACTGTTTCATTAATAATTGTATTTGTGTGTAATAAACATTTCTTTTTAAGAAAGGATATTTTTTTTACTTTCCATATAACAGCACGACATGCCACAAAATAGGATATCATCCCCACCATCTGGATATGTGGCGTTCCTCCACAGTGCGGTTTTCAAGGCGCTTTCTTCCACGTACAACAAATCTGTGGAATGAACTTCCTTGCGCGGTGTTTTCGGGACGATACGACATGGGTAACCTCCAAAAAAGCACCTTCCTCAAACGCCAGCAATGCTCCTGTGATTCCTCTGGTGTTGCAAGGGATTGTGGGTGGCGGTTATCACTTAACACCAGGTGACCCGTACGCTCGTTTGTGCTTCTTTTCCATGGAAAACTTAATTTCGTGCGGACTCACGGATTCCACGCTGAGGCTAAGCGTATCCTGAGACGCAGGTAAAGCAACACAGAACAATGCAGATTTATCAGGGCAGGGCAGGCGAGGCAGACAAAGGCCACGAGCGTATGCTGCTAGGCAGCAAGACACTTTTGCGCCTAACGGCCGTTCCCAATATTCAGTCTATCTCTTACTTGAGATAAAAATCGTAACTATCGTTGACTTTTCTGTCCCAATAAACTTATCGATGGTAACTCACCTTATCCGTACACGCTGTCTGTCAATGGGGCGACGTATAGCTTACTAGCGGATAGAATTTTGAATGGAAATTGCAATTCACGCGTCATATAAGGCCATAAGAATGACTTATCGGGTATATTGGGACAGCTTCAGCTTATTGACAGCTAATTACTGGCAGTAGAACGTAGTAATTTATCTCTATCTGAATAGTATATTGGGAACGGCCGTTAATCTAGCAAGGTAAATATTATGTTTTTGATAACATTACCATCCAAGACGAGCGTCAAATGGTAGCCGATGCCAAACTTGTTCTTCAGAAATAATGAAGTACCGGCGCAACGAACCTGCAATCATCAAAACCTAAGTTAACGCCAAACTAAACAATATCACTCTTCTAATAGATTCAAACTGACGTAGACTAAATTCCCATAAACTACGGATTCATCATCATTGATTCTCTGTGCCTGAACCTTCAACCTTCGTAACAGATAGAAATGGGGTATAGTTCGGTTGGATATAGAGCATAGTTTCTGAACCTTATTTTGCTCACCGCCCAGTTTGAGAATATGTTTTTTTCTAGAGTATTTTCGTGTACTTTTTTGCCTTTTTAGACTATATTTTTTAATCTACCCACGCCCCATCTGCGCCATCTCAATGCCCCCTAATTTTCTCTGGGTCTTCTACTGCCCCCCCGAAAGTCTCAAACGCCCACAGGGGGGCGTTATCGCCCACGTTAAACCTGAACCTTCGAAACAGATAGAAATGCGGGATAGTTTGGTTGGATATAGAGGATGCTTAATGCTTATGTATTTCGAAGCCAGCACCTGTGATTGTAGTCATAGCAGGGGCGTGCAATGGTTTTCTAGCAAGGTAGGCACTGTGGATCTAAGTAGTTTAAAGTTTAGCTTTCGAATATGCAAAGATTGCATACTGTAGGTATTTAGTATTTAGCGTAAGCAAAAGTTTATGAGTCCAAAAGAAGTTTGGTTATAAAATAACGGAACCAAATTTAACTAAATTAACTTTAAAACTAGTGCAATATTTATTTAGGTTCATAACGAGGTAGGCACTGCCTAATTGCCTATATGATATGCACGCCCTGAGCCATAGCAATGGTGGACATGTGTAGTTTGCCTTACCATTTCTCATGAATTTTTTTACGCAGTTTTTATTTGCTATACATATAAAGAGGCATTAACAGAAGAGCCATGGTCCAGATATAAGTTTAGAATAATTTTATCATGACCACTGCTTTACCATGCTAGAAAAGAGAACCCATGATTTTCCAGCCAAATGACTCGCCTAAAATTTATCAGGAGTTGTAGATGGCGGTCTCTTCCAGGCCTTTTTTTAGATCACAATGGTAAATGGCTACCCTTTCATCAATGATCATAAATTGAGCTAAGGCTTACGGCGCGACTTGTATACTTTGGTTACTTCTATAGTATTATGTCCTATGGTATATTGCTGTGGGGCCGCGCTGCCGATATTAATACAATATTTGTGCTGCAGAAAAGGGCTATTCCTGCTATTTATTCTAAAATTATTATTAAAATTCAAAGAAATTAACATCTTGACTGTTGCTTTTCAATATATTCTTGATAATGTAATGTATGTTCATAGGCACATAAGTGAATTTGCGTGAAACTGTCATAGCCATAATGTTAACATCAGAAACAGACATAAGCTTATAATGCCTACTATTCGGCTAAGTCGAGTTAGCAAGTCTTTTGTGGAGCGATATATATGCTTTTACAACAGGATACCAGAAAATGTTCAAAACAAAAGTATTACGTTATTCAAATAAATTGTTAAGAAACGTTTGTGTGGTAAAGGTTACTATAACATAAATGACTTTCTTAATGATACCACAGATTAGGAATGGAGCGACCGCCCTCAGGCTATTAATTGTACAATGTTACTTTGTAAATGTTACTTTAATTGTAAAACATATTTTTGATGAAAAAAAAAGCCCGCTGAGTTTGTTGCGCCCATGCTTCTCAGGCCTGAGGCATTCATTTTGGAATGGGTGGTAGTTTTTTGACTTTCAATAAGTGATGTCATAACCTATTTTGAATAAAAATATTTGAATTTGAATAAGCAATGGACAAGATTTTGTAGTTACATAGAAGTTCAAGAAATGTTAATGTAAGCTTTCAGGGAACACAGTGCGCGGTAACTTCCGCTATCCCTAAAAATATAATCTCACTAGCAGTTGCAATATTTCTGTCTTTTTCAGGACACGAGGATTTGTAAAATACCATTTTTTCAACTTTCACTCGGTCACAATTGTTGGGCGACTGGAGCGAGGGTTGGATCTTTGGAGGATGTTCTTCCTTCTAAAATTCGGAGTGAAAACGGGCAACTGTAGAATACAGGTGCGCATTTACACCTAAAGTATCTCGGAAATCTTGATTAATTTGTACCGTACTGGGAATTTTCAAGCAAAGATACTCAATATCCGCAAGCAGTAAAATTTTATTCATTTACGACAACATGCTCCAATAACATGTAAAATTTCGAGTTGTTACTATCTAGTTGACCGCCATTGGTATTTTGGAGATATGAACAAATTAAGGCGACACTAAATGCCAGCGACCTTGAGCGATATGAGTACACGGCTTCCGGCCCGCCATCTATGTAACAAAGCAAATATTTTTAAAATTCTTGCGTGGAAAACAGTTTATATGCTTAAAATCCTCGTTATTCACTACTAATCTGAATAAATGAACCTACACAAAAAAGTACAAGCTATAAGAATAACTTTTCTGAGAGAAGTACCAAAAAAAATGCGTCACGCTATGCCAAAAAACTTGTTTAACTTCAAAGAAATGTGGTAGTTCAAAAAGGCTCGGCAGTGTTAACTATAACTAACAGCAAGCATTAGCAACCTACAAATAAGACATAAGGATATGTGTAACAGGATTAAGTAGTGTTCATAGCTCGAAATGCTATACTTTCACCACAAAACTTGTCTAAAAACACTATGTTTGCGTGTTTTCTGCTTACTCTTCGCCTTAAGGAAACCATTGAATATTTAAATAGTAACACACTATCCAGTCGGAAATAAAAAAAGATTAGTCAAATAATTTCTTCGCCTCACATCACAATAAATACGACATAATATTATGCTCAACTCACCCTGCCTTTGCTGATAACGGCTTTTCTATCCCCAAGGATATCAGCCTCGTCCATAAAGTGAGTCGTTAACAATAGAACTCTCCCTCGCTTTGCTCTCTGCAGAATTCTCCAAGTTTTCCTCCTAGACACCGGATCTACCCCAGCTGTTGGCTCGTCCAGGATAATTATCTATTGAGTTAAATTTTTACTTATGTATTTTTCACATTTTTTTTATGGAAAAGGAGGACAAACGAGCGTACGGGTCACCTGGCTTAGGTTATATAAACTCTTTGGTTTGGACGCAATATCCACCTGAAGTTAGTAAATTATTTGAGATAACTACTTAGATTACAACATTTATACACAAAATACTAAATTTTAACTTAATAACGATACGATATAGTTTTTGTTCCCCACTATACCTACCAACTCTGTTGCACGGACGAACTTATGACTGTAGTTCCAACTTGTCAGAGTGCGTTACGATAATACAATTGGTAGAATCTAGTAGGCACGCCAGACCATTATTTTTTTTTTGAAGAGGAGGACGCACGAGCGTCACCTGATTTAAAGTGATCACTGCCGCCCACATTCTCTTGCAACGCCAGAGGAAAGACAGGAGCGTTGCCAGCCTTTAAGGAAGGTGTACGTGCTTTTTTCTGAAGGTACCCATGTCGTATCGTTCCGGAAACACCCCACAAGGTAGTTATAATAATAAAAAGGATAACTATCTATTGTAACAGTTTGAATTACGTATCTATAGAGCGTACTTAGATTTTGCTTACGGAAAACTTAAGTGTTTAAATTCTCTTTGACTTGAGTATGATAAAACACCAACTTGACTTCTGCATTGGGCTGTCTTAGCGTAAGTTTAGAATAATTTCATCTGTGAGATGACTATAAAACGAAATCAAAGATAATGCTAAGCTAATACTCAGCTAAGTTTTAAGTAAGTAAACTCTGAGGAAAATCTAAGTACACTTTATACGCCTAAGACCGAATATCTGTGTACCTTTTGCTAAACTTCTAGTTCGCTCCAATGTTGCTTCGGATAGTTGCGAATTAGAAAAAATTGGTATTTCGTTTCGCAGTATGTGTCACAACAATTTGACACCGGATTTATTAGATAGGTAATTTATATATATTTCTAATGCTCTAGATATTCTTAATTAATTAATTTACTATCGGTAAAATCAGAACATACCTGTTTCTGCTGTGTAAGAATTATTGTGTTTCGGTCTGAAGTGCTCCGTAGCTGGGGAAATTACTGGGCAAATGAAACTTAGCTTTCTTTCTTTGCAGTGCCACTCATCTTTTTTGGGATTTACAAGAATCCTGAGCGGCACTGCATTGTAATGGGAAGGGCGTATCAATTACCATCAATTGAACGTCCTGCTCGTCTCGTCCCTTATTTAAATAAAAAAAAAGCTTAGGAGATAACTCTAAGAGCCTTTCACTAAACTCAGGACGCAAAATCTACTATTATTAACAATATGGCTGTACTATTAAAACTTTAACGGCCTTACAAATAAACTTGGTATAAAGTTATAACTAAGCATAAACAAAGAAAATGTTTACAATAACGTTGACAACACTGTCAATACAATGATAATTCTGAAGTTTTCCGAATGACAAGCTGCCTTGCAAGTAAACGCGGGAAACGTTATACGTCCGAATAAACCAATCGTAAGCAAAATGCCTATTTGTAAACATTTTACATTTTCTTGGTTTATGATTAGTCATAACTTTATGCCAATTTTATTTGTAAGGCTGATAATATATTCTCATTGCTTGCTATTTACCTTCGGATCCCCAATGAACGCGATAGCTATACTCAATCTGCGCTTCTGACCCCCTGATAGATGTTTCGAGAAGCTGTCCATATGGTCCAATAAGCTCACTTCTGACGCCGCCTTGTGAACTTCATCGTCTATTCTCTTTCTAGGAATACCCTGAAATGTATTCATAGAATGATCGAGAACATCCAGTGGGACGCTCCTACCAGTGGAAGGCTCCTTTGCACAGGATTCCGGCTAGATTATGGGTTACGAAAGGGCGCCGTAGCTATTGAAATTACTGGGCAAATGAGACTTAACATCTTAAGTCTCACGGTGACGAGCGCAGTTGTAGTGCCGCTCAGAATTTTTGGGCTTTTCAAGAATTCTGAGCGGCACTGCATTGTAATGGGCAGGGCGTATCAATCACCATCAGCTGAACGTTCTGCTCGTCGTGACCCTTACTGTCATAAAAAAATATCCTGTTGGATAAAGTTACGAACTTAATAATACCTGAAGTAAGTAGTTGGAACATGTTACTTAATAAATTCTATTAAATAAATGTAGTACCATCATATGTTACAATTTCCTTTCTGAGTGTTACCAGGTTAAATTGACGATTTTTTTACTACGTACTTTACTTAGCACTAAGAAGGGATTTTTAGAAATTTCTCCCCTAGGGTGACAAAACAAGTGATGGTAAGATATTAAAGACCAAAATTTTACTGGTAATATTTAGAGAATAAATTCTAAATAATAAATACTAGGACTGGATTTCTATCTTATCGTATTCAATCAAAAGATCAATATTCCGTAGCTACTGTTATTTCAGCTCTGCTTGTAAGAAATGTCATGCGTTACATTTTGAAGTGAAAACTTCTTTACCATCGTTGTCATTTGAAAGTCGATGAAACGAAAAAGCGAGACAGTAAAAAGAGACAGGACACATAAATTAATAAAATTAAACGTGGTAGAAAATGAGATAGGAAGCATTACACTGTGTTTTGGTACCAGGCGATCATAGTTGAAAAGAGATTGCCTTATGTAATTCGCGAGTTTTTACTTCTACCACGTGTGATTGTCACATGTTTTTGTTTTAATAAATAAATAACCAAATTGATCCTGAATGCAATCATGACATGGTACCAGGATTTCATAAAGCAGATATAACTCATGTAGCACTAACCTTAATAGCTGCAAAGAACTTTAAATGCTCTTTAACAGAAAGCAGATCAAATAGGACATCTTGCTGAGGACACACGCCTATCATCTGACGTATTTCGTGCATGTCATTTGGGTCTCTGTAACAACAATGTTTTCTTAATTAAATTAACAACTAATTATAAAGTAAAGGTGCGTTCAAGTTACGCGCGACAAATTAACTATCGAATATGCATCACACGACAGCTGCGCGCTATGTAGTCTTTCGGTTCCGGAAACTGATCGCGTGGTATATCTCAGATCGGCGTGATTTTAGTGTTAGCGCATCGTTCTGTCAATGCGTATTATTTTACATGTATATTAATACATTGCTTTTAATTAGGATTTGAACGCGTGCAACGCAGAGCAGCTCGAATTCTCGGGGACCCAGTGCTCTTTCAACGGCTGGATCACTTGGCGCTGCTTCATTGTGTGTCTTCTACCGCATTTATCACAGAGAGTGTTCCGAAGAGCTGTTTAACCTGATTCCTACCGCCAAATTACACCTTCGCACGACACGCCACAAGTTAAGATATCATCCCCACCATCTCGATGTGTAGCGGTCCTCCACAGTGTGGTTTTCAATAAGCTTTCTTCCACGTACCACAAACCTGTGGAACGAGCTTCCTTGTGCGGTGTTTCTTTGTACCTTAAAAAAAAACGCGTATACGCGTAAACGCCTTCCTTAAAGGCCGGCAACGCTCCTGTGATTCCTCCGGTGTTGCAAGAGAATGTGGGCGGCGGTGATCACTTATTAACACCAGGTGGCCCGGCCCGTACGCTCGTTTGTCCTATTCCATAAAAAAAAGGATGATTTGAGTGAATGTATCTGAAAGCTATTGAAACAAGCTATAAGACCATTCAAAATAAACTATCTTATAAATAAAACAAGGGCCAGAACTTGGTGAGGGAATAGGGTGCCGTACGGCACACTCGGTTTTGGTGTATCTGAACAATCTAGTGCCCTGTTGAACTGCTGATTTCGGAAGTGTAGACGGGGTCGCCGGGTGGCTCCAATGACAACAAAATATTGGCTCGCGCGGTAAATGAATCTCAACTCGGGTCAAACATGGGCTCGCTAATTTATACGCACTCTAAGGTAAATCCTAAGATATATTTGAATTACCTGACGTCTAAGCCATAAACATAAGCAGTTCCAGCCGTGGGTGCAGTAAGTCCAGTTAATATATTGAATAGCGTGGACTTCCCAGCACCATTATGTCCAAGAACAGCAGTAATTTGACCCTCATAGATACTCAGATCTATCCCATCGATGGCCTTGATTTCAGGCTTACGGCAATGACGAAAGGTTTTCTGGAGGCCCACAATCCTGATGGCTTCTTTGTCCTGGAGTTCCCTAAAATTGTAATAATATTTAATTATTTTTAAGGTATTGCATAGCTGCTATCGCGGGCCTTGAGCGTACGGACCGAATCCAGAAATTCCGTAACGAAAATAACCTAAGACTTACTTACTCCATGTATATAGATATTTCGGCAAGCTTTTAACAGTTGCCGTGGCACAGCGGTTATCACATATGCTCTTTGTGCAGAAGGTCCCAGGCTCGAGCCTGGGGTACATCTTTAATTTCTTTATTTTTTTATCACGTTTTTTTAATTTTTATTTAGTTTCACCTGCCCCGTTGTCTGTCTCTAATCAAATCTTGCAAGTTAAATTTTACTCCGTTCCCGTTTCCTATTTTTAAAATTAATTTGACTAAAAAAATACTGCATAATGAAAATAAATAAATAATTATAATTGCATAAGTTGATAAAAAATGCTATGCAATAGCTTCACCGCGGCAGTCCACGAGTGCCACACGTCTTTTTAATTTTTATTTATTTATTAAATAGGAAGCCTACGTTGCATATAATAATAATCCTTATTCTAAAGCACACTATTAAATATAATTATAGAAATTGTATACTTCACTTACAGGCTAACTCAACATGCATACTGAACTAAAAAACAATTTTTTTTAGAACTTACATTATTAAAAAGGTTTCAAAAACCACAAAAATTAAAATAACTGAAAAGTAATACAATTATATACAATATGAACTATTAAATATGTCAATGTGAGAGTAAAAAAAATTAAATATACAATGCAATATTAAAACTAAAAGAGGCATTTTTAAGTGGTTATTTTTGTATATTTTCGTTTAAAAGATGAGACGGCTTGTTTGAAAATATCTAAACATGTTTAATAAACTTAAATTCATTCCAATCCGAGGAACCGTTGTTCTGTATTATTTGCTATGTCATGTCATCTCGTGTGTGATAATATGACAATTTGATCGTTTAAAATGTTGTTATGTTGAGTTTTTTGTTTAATTAATTTATCTTTTTCCTTAAAACCTATCGATTATTTTGCAATTGTTGGACAATGAGAATGCACTATAGTAATAAGATACTTTTCTGTAATGTCAATTGTTTTTTTTTTGAATTAGATTCTTACTTGGGCACAGGTTCGATGTCCTTGTTATGCGCAGAATCACCGTTGGAGTGGAAATGTACAGCAGAAACTCTGCCACGTCGACTGCCACACCAGAACGATGGTAGGAGACAGAACCATGGCTTCTGCTTGATCCCGTATTCACCTGAATATTATATTACATTTGATAACATCAACACATCGCTTAGCGTTCGTGATCCCGAGACTTATAAATGGAATTTCACATCTGTCACACTGCTTGTTATTTCCGAATACTTAAAAAATATATTATATTTTAGCCAGTGGATTATGGGTACCATAACGGCGCCTATTTCTCCCGTGAAATACATTCAGTAATGTGTAAGCATTATTGTGTTTCGGTCTGAAGGGCGCCGTAGCTATTGAAATTACTGGGCAAATCAGACTTAACATCTTATATCTTAAGATGACGAGCGCAAATTATTGTAATCCCGCTCAGGAATTTTGAAGTTATATAAGAATCCTGAGCGGCACTGCATTATAATGCCTATCAATTACCACCAGCTTAACGTCGTCCTCGTCTCATCCCTTATTTTCATAAAAAAAATATATTGCAGGATGTGCACTTGCGGAAATAGCGACATCTATTGACATGAATTCGTTTTACCGAATATTCTCAATGTAAGTACTGACATTATGACTAATCCCCACCTGTTTTATGACTGTCTGCTGCCGACCAGCATACTGAGTAGCTTCATCTACTTCGAGCTACATCTGAATGGTGTTCGTCTGGTGTGTCAGAGCGGACACTGCTAAGGTCTAAGTGAAGGCTATGTGAGCATTACTTTGTGTTTGCATGAAACTCGGAGGCGATCGCATTGGAGTTAATAATAATATTAATTAAAAATCTTAATTGGTTCAAAAAGTTTCCATAAATCTTATTACTAATAACAATAAGGACATTACAGAACCAAAATGGTGTCTAGTCAGCATTATGTTGGGAATTTTACTTCTCAACGCTGGTATTCTCTAGACACCGATACACAGACTTCGACAATTAAATATTTATATATTTATAATCCCCCAATTCTACTGCTACCATAATTAAAATTAGTGGAAGCTCTGGCTGCGAATATACTCCTGGGCGAATTTCCCCCCATTTCCACAATTTTTTGAACAAAGGTTGTGGAACGATATGAATATACGAAATGTTGATTTAAAATGTTCATTGAAGTAATGTGGTCATGTAGTGACTTACTATTTAATCGTATCTCGGCCAATATTTTAAATATATTGATGTTCTATAATAAAATGAAATTACTGTACTGTACTTAAGGTGACGAGTGCAATTGTAGTATCAAATGTATTTCTGCCATTTTTCCGCTCAGAATTTTTGGGTTTTTCAAGAATCCTGAGTGGCACTGCATTGTAATGGGCTGGGCCTATCAATTATCATCAGCTCAACTTCCTGCTCGTCTCATCCCTTATTTTCATAAAAAAAAAATGTCTGCCAAATCTTTGTATAAAAGAAGATCAGCATTACTTGGCACAACAGCATCCAGCCAGTAGGCAGCTAGCGCGTAGATGACAGTGTCAATAGCCATCATGATAAGACTGCCTCCAAATGGAACTCCAGGTCCACTCCACAGATTGTCCCAGGTAACTCCCACACCAGCCATGTCTAAGACTAACGCCTGGAAATATGTAAAAGTTGTATTTTATTCCATAAACGGGAGTAGTTTAAATGCACATATATTTAACCTAATTTTAACTTTACTTATTCCGGATCCACATAATAAGGTGGTGTTTGCAGTGTTTTGTCCAAAAAAGGTTTGCTACTCAGCACATTAGTTGGGTATAATCCAATACTGATTTTTAGATGCTACTTTCAAGAAGGAAGATTACATAAATATCTATAAATAGCAATATGTAAAGATTATACATTGACAAAAAAATAAATACGAAGAAACGCTATGCATTACCTTGTCCATCGCAAGAGCATAACAGCTGGAACTGATGAGCGATAGGAACCAGAATGCGAGTGAGTCAGCGTTGGAGACAAACACCTGGATGAAGTACAGTCCACTCATCAGATTCACAGCAAAACTGCCCAGGATACCAGCCGTCTGGAAATAAACATGATATAAATAATGATGCACAATCTATATATTAATTAGATTCGAATACTTTCTTTTCACGTGCGTCATTCATTGCGCACAAAGACGTGGGCAGAGAAGTTGTACGAAAGTCAATTAATAAAGCGTTTTTCATTTGTTTTTTTTTGTGTCAGCTTGCATAATTGCGGTGTTATTACAAAAAAATTAAACACGTGTTGAACACTTGTTTAAAAAAGTTCTATTACAAAATCCGTGTTTTTCTGTTGTTTAGCGTCAATCTTTAGACGTCGCTTAAATAGTTGGACACTGTTTAACAAAGTCTAAGCCATGTTTAAAAGTTGAATTTTTTTTGTGGTAGCAAGATGGTTCTAGCGGAGGGCGCTGAAGCGATATTTGTCGGAAAATGTAGGTAATATCACTGCATGTGGTTTCATACTTGGGCTATCGTTTTGCCCACTTACACACTACTTATCAAAGAGGGAAACAAAAGTAATCTTTCAAATTATAATATCCAAAACAAGATTTAATTTGAGCAAAAACTCATACGATGTTTATGCTATAATATTACTATATTTCCTGTGATTTAAAATGGATTTAATATTGTTTTTTTGATGCACAGAAGACTTACCCTCGCTTTGTCGAAGAAAGGTGTCAGCATGAACGCAAAGGTGATGATTGTGAACCCAAATAGCAGCATCAGCAGGAATATCAAGATGTATGAGGAGTGTTGAAAGACCTGCAACATATTGATAATTATTAAAATATGGATTGGACTTAGTATTCCGTAGAATGAATTAGAAGGTAAAAAAATTGTAGTTGATAGAGCTTTAGCCCATGATTATAATGCTACCACTGTTACTGAAAGGTAATGCACCGTTCCAGAGAAATAGGCATTCCCCCCCCCCCCCCCCCCCCCCGAAATTTGTTAATGGGGAGGAAAGAAAGAGAAACGCCTACATGCACTTCAGTTTCGGAATTATTTGGGCTATGTCAGTGACTTAGGTTCTCCTATCATTCTTATTATGAACATTTTTGGGTGAATCATTAAGAGAAAAATTTAAAGAAATAAACATTTTGACTGTTGCTTCTCAATACATAAGCACATTGAGGAATTTTCTAGAAACTGTGACATTCATAAAGTTAGCACGAAGAACAAACATAAACTTGTTATGCCTACTACTCGGTTGGGTCGAGTTAGTAAGTCTTTTGTTGGGCGATGTATATGCTTCAACAATATGATCCCAGAAAATGTAGAAAACAAATGTGTTACGAAATTTAAAAGAATTGTTAAAAAACGTTTGTGTTGGAAAGTTTATTATAGCATAAACGATTTTCTTAATGACACCACGGACTGGGAATTAAGCGAACACCCTCAGGCTCTTTAATTATAAATGCTTATTGTACGATATCACATTGTAATCCATAATTTATATTAAAAAAAAAGCCCGCTGAGTTTCCTGCGCCCATTCCTCTCAGGTCTGAGGCAGTCTCCCTTTGAATGGGTGGTAGTTTTTGACGTTCAATAAGTGATTTTAAACCCAATTTTGAATAAAAATATTTGAATTTTAATAAAAACTATGTAAACATACCTTCAAAGTAAACAACAGGACAGTACTGACCACAGATAAGAGGGTCACAAATACAGCGTAAATCAAAAACCATGAGCCCCTGAAACAAACCCATAAAAAACACTGTATTAATCACTTTGACAACAGAAATAGTTATTTGTTCAACAAGTGAGCAAAGTTGACTTTAAATCACGAATTGGTGAAGTAGTCTAGAATTGAATCACGAGCGTATAGACTACTGAGGAAGTGAGTGATTTAAAGGCACTCTCGTTTTAAACATACAACTTTTTCACCTCTATATATATATAGTTACGATAGTAAGAGAAATAATTAAGATAATATTACTAGTATATTTTAAATATTAAGTCTTTAAAAAGGCAATAGTAAAATTTATGAATCTAAATTTCGATAAGATATAAATTTATGTGCTAAAATGAGTTTCGGAACGCACCGGATCGCATTGTTTATTTTTTTAACGCGGAGTAATTCCCGGATGTATAGTCAGGAATTCGAAATTTAAATCACTTTGCCTCACGCTCGCAGTAAAAGCGTTTTTGCTGCGAGTTTTACGTAGCAATAGCGCCCTTTTCGTGCTGGAGGGGTGAAAATGTTTTATATATAGCGAAGATAGTACTTTGTACATTGTGCCCCACGGGCCTCGGCACCAATGGCACGGAGATGTAAGGCTCACTGAGACCGACATTTTTGCAACATTTGCTGTCTTCGGCAGGCGAAGCAAAAGCCCCAGCACCAACGTAACATAACGTGGACATGAGAAGAAGCCAAGTCGCGTCCCACACCAGCGCATTTCTTCGTGCCAAGTATATACTGATATATATATATATATATATATATATATATATATATATATATATATATATATATATATATATCTTTATATCATACCAGTATACTGAATCCTTCAGCCCCATAATCCTCATTCCTTCTCTAATCTTCTTCTCTTTCTCGCCTACCACCAGCATCAACAGGTATGTGATGAACTGTGACAAAGTCATCACCATGTACATAGGCATTATCACCCGGAAGATCACCAACCAATCCCCGGTATGTTGGGCTTTGGGAAACTGCATTAGATCTACGCGAGGTGGCCGAAATTGTGTGCCAGTGTCCAGCTGAAACAATAATAATGATGTTTACAGAAATATATAACAACATACATATAACGAAAAGCTGCTCAAATCATCACCGATCGGTTTGATCATTTAACGTTGCCAAGAGATGTGAGGTTAATTAAACGATTGAAATGACTGAATATGTTAAAACTTAAAATGATATGTTTGGTCATTGCAAGGTTTGTAGGGTAGATTTAAATTCATCCTTCTCACTACCCTTATCTTTTTACAATGTAATGGCGACCGCGGCCCCACGCGTACCTATTGGGGCGCGGGCCTCACCCATAGTAGTCAACGTTAGACCGTGACTCGATAAGCTTGTCAACCAGACGTTCTAGCTAGCTCGCACCAAGCCTTTATGTAACTTTTTTTTTATGGAATAGCAGGTTACCGCCGCCCACATTCTCTTGCAACACCAGAGGAATCACAAGAGCGTTGCCGGCCTTTAAGGAAGGTGTACGCACTTTTTTTGAAGGTACCCATGTCGTATCGTCCTGGAAACACCGCACAAGGAAGCTCATTCCACAGCTTTGTAGTACGAGGAAGAAAGCTCCTTGAAAAACGCACTGTGGAGGACTGCCACACATCCAGATGGTGGGGATGATATCCTAACTTGTAGCGCGTCGTGCGAAGGTGGAATGTAACTCTTGTCCTTAACAATTGTGTGCCGTGCACCTCCGAGGAAAACAAAACAGAGCAATTAAGAGGAACTTCAAGATTAGTGGATGATATTTCTGTTTACCAGTGCCAAGCATTGACCGACAGGTTCTCATTTGAATCACCAATTTTTTTTATTATTAACTATCTATAAAGTCCATTCAGGTAACCGTACTGATACCTATTAGTGGCGGTTGTAGTATTCATATGTAAACTTGTTCAAATGTGGAATCTCTAGTGACGCTGCGCAGGCGCATAGTAAAAGTTCAGTCTTATAAATTTTATTTCAAACGCGTTCTTTACCATTTATAATTGCTCTTATTATGCAAGTTAGTAAGTAAGACTATTTTGTAGTGTCCTTTTCTTGTCCTAACAATCACTTATAATTTTTGCCAGTTTCAAATCCTCGTCATATTCTAGCATAAATTTTATTTATTCAAACAAAACAAATCTTATAAGTATATTTACAATACTATGATTACATAAATAGAAACTATCATTACGGGGAAGTGTACCAGGAATACTGGCAGCATTTCCATGTTGGATAGCTAGGCTGATCCGTTGGCCGAAATAGCTGCCAGCGCTTGGGTTTCCAGTAGCCTTTTTGAGGCGCGAAGACAGTACTTTGTACATTCTCCGTGCCTCTGGGCCCCACGGGCCATGTGTTTTGACACCAAAAGGCACAATGATGTAAGACTCACTGATACCGGCGTTTGCTGACTTCGGCAGTCGAAGCAGCAGCCCCACCACCAACTGACGTAACTTGGACATGAGAAGAGAGTTGAAGATACCTTTATTTTAACGTAGTCCAGCAGACTCTGCAAGGACAAGAAGCCAGTATAGTAATATTGCAGCACTGGACACGTGTCTTCTCGGTGCATTTCCGAGAGTGGGATGAGTTGCCCACCCCTGGACCAGTCTGTGGACCAATCCGTGTTGGTGCGATCTCTGCACTTAGCTGGGGATGTTGTTAAGATGCGAGTTGAAGGGGTTCCGCCGTCTGTTGAAGGGTTTGTTCGGATGGTGTACCTGAAAGTTTACAGTTAAAGGGTCAGTCGCTTGTATTACAAAAACTTTAAACAGTAATTTAAAACTACAAATTCTTAATTTATGTATGAAATAAATTAGTATATTCTCGAATTTAAGTAGCATTATATATCTTCTAATATATAAAATTCTCGTGTCACGGTAATAAACTTTGAACTCCTCCGAAACGGCTTGACCGATTCTATTGAAATTTTGAGTGCATATTGGGTAGCTCTGAGAATCGGACAACATCTATTTTTCATCCCCCTAAATGTTAAGGGTGGTCCACAAGATTTTTTTTTTTAATTTGTTTGATTATGAATCATCATTAAAAAATACATACAACTTCAAATTTTCACCCTTCTACGATCAACAGTTACTTTTGTATCGCGATTTTAATATCGGCAATACAACGTTTGCTGGGTCAGCTAGTTACATAGTAATATAGTATATACAGGGTGGCGCAATAGAACGTGCATATTGCATCATCGTTTTTTGCGGGGTAGAAAGTGCGCGGGCGGGGGGAGT
Organism: Leptidea sinapis; assembly: GCF_905404315.1. NCBI lineage: Eukaryota > Metazoa > Arthropoda > Insecta > Lepidoptera > Pieridae > Leptidea > Leptidea sinapis. The sequence goes on from NC_066277.1 coordinate 3,367,131, forward strand.
CTGCATCGTTGGATAGGCGGGCTAATGGAGTTTTAGTCACAATGAGTCACTTCGACGGGAAGCGTCGCGCATTTTGCGTGCGCGCATTTTACGAGAACTCTCGTTCATACATCGTTACTAGGCGTTTATATTGTTCTGAATATGGACGACGGCAAATTAGTGAAGCTCCGAGTGCTAATTTAATTAAAATATGGGTACAGCGGTTTGAAGAGACTGGTTCAACGTTTAAACCACAAGCAAAAGGTCGTCCAAGAACATCTAGGACCGACGACAATATTGAGAGAGTTATGCAGTCTGTACGAGGAGATCCATAAATGTCTACTCGCAAGAGATCGTCTGTCTTACACTTATCGAGACGAAGTTTGCAACGAATTTTAAACTTGGATCTTAAACTGCATCCTTACAAGCTGCAGTTAACACAAGAATTGAAAGAGTCTGTCTTCGGAGCAAGGCTCACATTTGCTAATGAAATGCTTAATCGATTTTCCAATTTTGACAATATCCTTTTCTCAGATGAGGCCCACTTCCATATCAATGGGTTCGTAAACCGTTAAAATTGTCGTTACTGGAAGAGTGAGAATCACAAACTCAAGCACCAGAAACCACTGCATAGTCCTAAAGTGACAGTATGGGCAGCAATCTATAGTAGAGGAATAATTGGGCCGTTTTTCTTTAAAAAAGCGCGGGGGCAAAACGTCACTGTTAATACCGAACGCTATGTTGCGATGTTGGAAGGTTTTTTGGCTCCAGAGCTTGAAAATTCAAGAATAGTGAATTCTAGGATTTGGTTTCAACAAGACGGAGCTACCTGTCACACATCAAATGACTCCATGGCGGTTGTGAAACAGATGTTCCCTGGCAGACTGATTTCGAAAAGAGGTGATATCCCATGGCCCCCACGTAGTCCAGACGTGACGCCTTCTGACTTTTTTATGTGGGGACACCTCATGAACAAAGTCTACAGCAATAACCCGAAAAACATCGATCAGCTCAAGGAGAATATCCGTGGTGAAATGGCAGCAATTACACCAGCATTACTGAAGAAAGTTTTCAATAACTTCCGTTTGCGATTAGAGGAGTGTCGTCGTAGAGACCCTCTCTACGACGACACTCCTCATCATTTAGACGATGTTATTTTTAAAAAATAAACTTGAGTTATTTCTTAATAATACCTCAGGGTTATTTTAACTATACCTTTTGTATTTATTTTTTAATCAATATTTTAAATATGCACGTTCTATTGCGCAACCCTGTATTTACTAAAATGGCTTGTTACCAATTACTGTATACTTGATTTATATTTTGGGGATTCAGATTTTGTGTAATAGACGTTTTAGGGCTTTAAGGGAATTCTCAGACCTGAGAAGAATCGGTGCAAGATACTCAGCGGGCTTTTTTTTTTAATATAAAATATGGATTACAATGTGATATCGTACAATAAAAATTTATAATTAAAGAGCCTGAGGGTGTTCGCTTTATTCCCAGTCCGTAGTGTCATTAAGAAAATCGTTTATACTATAATAACCTTTCCCACACAAACGTTTTTTAACAATTCTTTTAAATTTCGTAACACATTTGTTTTGTACATTTTCTGGGATCATATTGTAGAAGCATATACATCGGCCAACAAAAGACTTACTAACTCGACCCAACCGAGTAATTTAAATTGCATAAAAACACACAAATGTAATAATAACCTCGTTTTCATTTGAAGTCGGTTGTACAATACCTGAGAGGCTCTCCGGATGCCTTGGGGTCGGAATGAAAGATGACAGCAATTGGAAAGCTTTTGGCATCGCTGTGGTACGCGTCATCCAACTCGTCAGTGTCATTGTATTTAATCCAGGTTATCGGGTAAAGGCCAGATTCAGTTAACATTGCGTTCACATCTTCCAGGAAACTCTGGAAATAATATATACAACAATGTTAAATATATACACTAATTTAATTTAATCAAAACAAATCTTATAACAATATTTACAATACTACGACTACATAAAATTAAAACTATCATTACGTGGAAGCGTACCAAGAATACTGGCAGCATTACCGCGTTGGATAGCAAGGCTGATCCGTTGACCGAAATAGCTGCCAGCGCTTGGGTTTCCAGTAGCCTTATTGAGGCGCGAAGATAGTATTTTGAACATTCTCCGCGCCTCTGGGCCCCACGGGCCAAGTGTCTCGACACCAAACGGCACAAAGATGTATGACTCACTGAGACCAACATATTTGCGACGCTTGCTGTCTTCGGCAGTCGAAGCAGCAGCCCCAGCACCAACTGACGTAACTTGGACATGAGAAGGAGCCAGAGTGTCGACGCAAGTAGCGTCCCACACCAGCGCCCTTCCCCGTGCCCAAGCCACCAGCGTCATTCCATCAGGACGCTTGCCATCGCGGCGGGTAATACCATTTGGCTCTAAAACAGCTGGTATATTAAGAGCGGCAAATGCCCTGCGGATGACTTCATTGTTAAATAACTGTAACAATAATAATAACAATCAAACTTTAACTGTTACATCGTATACACACCGGCAGAATACTTAATTCGACGAACATTTATTTATGAGAAGAAGTGACAAGACGATCAAGACGTGCTTTCACACACTCCATACGCTACACTTCTATGGTAAGTGATACGCCCTACACATTACAGTGCAGTGCCGCTCAAGATTTTTGAAAAATTTAAATATTCTGAGCGGCACTACAACTGCTTTCGTTACCTTGAGACATAAGATGTTAAGTCTCATTTGCCCAGTAATTTCACTAGCTACGGCGCCCTTCAGATGGAAACACAATTATAATGATCACGCATAACTGATTCATGGTAGAAATAGGCGCCGTTGTGGTACCCATAATCTAGCCGGCATACTGTGCAAAGGAGCCTCCCACTGGTATTATATAGTTGTACATTTTTATAAATCATAATGTAATTACCATTGTGCCATTATTGTTATTCCAGTCAGCAACCACAGCAATGTTGTTACTAACGGAGAACGCGTCGTGATGTATTCTCATGATACGCCCTGGGTTCCGTACTTCGGGGAAGTTCGGGTTCGGGACTAGCATCTTGAGGAAGATGAGGACTCCAAGTGAATAGAGAGGAACCAGCACTTCCTAGAATCATAAATTAACGCCAGATTTACAAGTTTTATAATTTTTTTTCAAATAAATGCCATAGAGTTTATAATAATAAAAAAACACGAATGAGTATAGCGGTAGCATAATAGTCCATTAATCCATGTTGTGAGTCTTAGATTAAGGATTGGTCTCCGCTGCGCTCCAGCTAGATACCGCAGGCGTAGTCGCAAAGCGCGGCAACTAATACTCGAACAATGTGTGACGTTGACATGCCACATGTTCTATTAAACTTTGCTAATAATTGAAAATAAAATACCGGGTTGCGTTGTAAAATTTATGAAAAAATAATACTACAAGAAATAAGAAAGACACTGGGATCACATATTATCATCAGTAAGTATTTTGTATTTTTTTTAATTTGAATATAAAATAATACGAAGCGTATGTTACAATATTTAAAACATGCCATTGAGTGTCACAATGCCACGCACAAAAGGATCTAATAGTTGCCGTAATAAAAAAACCATTGTTCTTAGGTAGTACGGTATCTAGTTGCAGCGCAGCGGAGATCAATCCTTAATCTAAGGTTAAAGTCTTGATTTCAATGCACGACAGAGTAAAAAATATAATTTTTAATGACAGTTCTTTAAAGAGAAGGAAATCTCTCGTAGAGCTTCACGAAAATAGACTTCAGAGTTATCTTTCACGACCATAGATAAAATATTCATCTTCCATTTACGTTCAGGACGAATACAGACATTGTAATGTGCTATAATGTTTGTCCAGTGGAACACATAGCTTTAAAGTGCACTATAGAGCCCAATAATGAAAATATGGCCTTTATTTATTAAAAAAGCAATAAAAAAAATACAAAATCGGTTTCACTTTAACATTTTTTTACCAGTATTTGAATAGAAACATTACTATAGTATTTATTTTATGAAAATACAGGTATTGCTAAATATGCAGTTTTTTTCAGTCAATTTTATGAAGCTAAAAACACAATTATTTTTAAAACATGAATTCTCGCGTGAAAATGGTCATGAAAATGGCGTTGCCTAGTACGACAGCGATAGTGGAAGTGAAACGGGTAGCGGGGGAGGGTTAAATTTTGCTCGAGTCTCAACTTATCGCGCACGAGGAGTAAAAGCACGAGTGGTACTCACAGCGAGGGTTTTTCTGGTGTCGCGTTTCTTGAGGAGCAGGTTCCTGACCACAGTAGCCCAGAGCTGTGGCCAGAAAGCAGCAGGAGGTCTCGTACCCATAGCTCCCCGCAGCCTGCTACCTACCGCGACGCAATCTGGTTCCTTCTCGCATTTCCTGCACAGACGTAAAAACATCTATCATTTTAAGACAAGCCCTTTGTTTAAATGTAAAAAAACATATTGTGTGCAATTTACACGTGGTGGAAGTAAAACCTTCAACAATTTTGGCTTCAAGATAATGAGACGAATGTAAAATTTCGAGAAGAGGATAATTGTAGGTTTTAGTAATGATCATAGTGATACAAAGTTTGATATTTATTTAACATTTTATTCGTATATAATATAATATACTACATAGATTTATTCACACTCAGATTTTTCGCATGATATAAATACTTTGGCCTAATATGGTCTATAAAGAGGCGTGCATTGGTTTTCTAGCTACTCGCACTGTAGATCTAACCAATCATAGTTGCGCTTTAGTCCGACAGCGCTAGGTTTTGAGGTCTAATTATTGAAGTTGTTTGTGTTTCGCATATAATTTTCGCATATTTTGTCAACCTATTTTAGTTTATGTCATTCTAAGTTTGGTTATAGAATAACGAAACCAAATTAAACAACTTTAACACTAGTGCTATATTTATTTAGGTTCTTAACGAGGAAGGCACTGCCTAATTGCCTATATGGTATGCACGCCCCTGGGTCCATATATCTTTGGAATACTGCGTCAATAACTGTTTTTGATCTTGTTGTTGTTCCAGTGCGACTACTGCACATTTTCAAATTAAATTTGGCGTCCAAAAACTCAATCAATAGAATGCTGTATTTTATGAAAAATTTACATTAAACCTCTAAACTGCATATGAGGTCATGGTACATGTTGCTACGATGACACATGATTTCAACCGCTATGAAAGACATTATCAACTTCTTACAAATCCGATCCCCTATAAGTCCGATCATTTAGATATTCAGCTGTGGAGTAATAGGATTTACGACAGAGCCATTTTTTTTATAAAAAAATTAAATTTATTTATAGATAATGCCTGAACAGTGGCTGGGACTTTATTATAGAAGTATATACATTTACCCTTAAAGCTATTATGTTTGTTTACTAAAACATTAATGACTTTCTTAATAATACCACAGAATGAGAATGAAGCGAACGCCCTCAGCCTATTAAATAATAAGTTTAATTGTACGTCGTACATTGTAAATATATTTGTATGGAAAAAAAAGAAGCCCGGTGAGTTTCTTGCGCCAGTTTTTCTCAGGTATGAGGCATGATAAAAATAATAATAATAATAACAATAATTGTCCCAATAGTCAATAGTTTCCGTTAACGGTCTTATAGCAAAGAGCCTCGACCATCATCTTAAGAGGCTCTCACTTAATAACTGTATAAAGGGTCAGTTACAGAAAGCAGCTGTTTTGGGAACGGCACGCATCGTGCGGAAGTTCCTCAGTCTGTCGCCCTAACCACCGGGACTCTATTTTTTATATTTATATTTGTAATAATGTTTTTTATAAATATGTTACATATAAATGTCGAAAATAAGACGAAATTGTAATAAAGAGAATGATAATAAAAGTCAGCAAGGTATAGAATATCTTAACAAACGCATGTGAAACAGCGCGTGTAAATAATGAAGGTAACAGTATCGACTTTCGGAACCCCACACAGGGGTGCAGCGTGACGTCATCGATAATATTAGGTATTGACACGCGAACGGCGCCGAGGGGTCTGCACTCTCGTTTTACTAAAGGGTATTCAATACACGAGACTGGTTGAGGGAAGTAGCGATTTAAATTATAAACATCGCACCAAGTGCCATTTATAAGTGTAATTTACCAGTGGGAGGCTCCTTTGCACAGGATGCCGTCTATATTATGGGTACCACAAAGGCACCCATTTGGTGTTCGGTGGGTCAATATCCTTTCTGAGGGTAGATCTCCTGGCGATGTGGTTCCATTTCTGACGGTTAGAGGCGTTGCGAGTACACTGGACTATGGTGGACTCAGTACCCGCGAAGCAGTAATGTGTAAGCATTACTGTGTTTCGGTCTGAAGGGTGCCGTAGCTAGTGAAATTACTGGGCAAATGACATTTAACATCTATGTCTCAAGGTGGCGAGCGCTGTTGTAGTGTTGATTTTTTCAGGAATCCTGAGCGGCACTGCATCGTAATGGGCAAGGAGTATCAATTACCATCAGCTGATTGTCCTGCTCGTCTCGGCCCTTATTTTCATAAAAACAAAAAACCAAGTCATTGACAGTCGGAGGGATGGAGGGACAGTGGAGTCTAGTAATGGAGTTCCTGTTGGTCAACACTTCTGGCCCTTAACCATAAAAACAACATATTTCAGATTTTGTTCAGAACTGATTAATTTAACCTTCTGTTATCTTTTCAACTATGACTGATTCATTACAGGTTGCCTGGTAGAAATCGCTCTTAAGCCGCCTATTGCTTTTTGTAGTCTCGATTTTTGTTATGTTTCATTATTTTGTGGTGTGCAACTAAGATATATTTCATTTCATTAATTTCGCCCCTTAGGAAAAAAATTACCCTCGCCTCTCGCCTTGTTACGTTGCGCGTGCGACATAAGCACATCTCACCTACAACTATGTATACAAACCAACCTTGGCTGACACCGACTCCAAAAATAACAATAATTGTAACTAGAATTAGATTAATTAGATTGTATAAAAAATTCAAAATCACTTTATTCATGTAGGTCACGGAAATGACACTTATGAATGTCAAAAAAAAATATTTTTCTTATTGAGTCTACCGCTACATCGTAAAGGGTTGAGCTAGTGAGAAGAAGTAGCAAGAAACTCATTGCCACTCTTTAAAATCAAGATTAACATTTTCATTGTTTTACAAATCATTTCATTTACAATAATTATAATATGTAAAGCGATGCAACAAACACACTCAAACGTCAAATAGTCAATGTCTTATCCGAGTAAGTCAAAAAGTGAATGTAAATTAATAAAAACTAAAGTTATTGAGTACAGTAGCTGCATCATCCACATACACCGTAAATAAATAAAGGTATTCTGTGAGCATTTTATAAGGGATTATATATAATATAATAACTTTTAAGAATTTGAAGCCGAGCCTCCGGCAACAGGATCATGCTTCCACAAGCAGCGCCCGTTCACGAGCATGACGCATGTGCCAGCCATCGCCTCCCTCAACCATATTTTAGGGAAGGTAACGATCCGTCCCATGTCGCCGCCACAAGCAGTGACATTTAAGCGAGCATGATGAAAACTGTCACAAGAACTCAACCAAATAACAAAAAAAAAGAATATTCATCTATGTTTCTCCTAATCCATCCTCCATCTAATGGTCCACCTTTTTTGAAGTCGGTTAAAAATAGCTAGTAATACCAGAGGATGAAAACAGTTTATTCAATGCCAAGTAATCACAACCTCCGCTGGATATTTCTAATCGGAGGAAACTATTCATTACCAACTTCACACTGATATTTTATATTTACTTGAGTATCTACAAACCAGCTGGTCGACCGGACGACTGAGTATTTTTATAGTTTCAATAGTTTTTGTCATTAGTATATAACTTTAGATAATTATACGTAGATAGAGCTTCTTGCTGTTAGACAACCGATAAAAACAGGCCAGGTTTATTACTTTAGTTGCGTGACAAGCTTCATCGCATAATATAAGCATATAGCAACTTACATCCTTCATCGCGTATGAGTGTAGAGGGTTGGCTGAAACTGAAAAAAACTGATTTCAAAAACTGAAAAGTATAAAATAACTTAGTAAAGATTTTATTTATTACACCTCTTATGCAAACCAAAGTATTATTTAGTACTATCTATTGATAGGGTTTAAGTCGGTGCCTGCCTGCTTGCGTTGTTTGGTTCTAGACGAAGTTATCCCGCTGAAAGTCACGCGTGGCGTGTGTAGGTACTTACTTGTTATAACATTTGGCTTGGCACCGACTTCACACCTTAAAATAGGTAGTATTTTATTAATATTAAAGGCATTAGGTTTGCCTAAGAGTTGTATTAAATTAAATCTTTATACTTTTCAGTCTTCTTTTCGAAGTCGGTTTTTTTTAAACGTAGTTATATTTTACTTTTTAGTGTCTGTAAAAAGTTATTCTGTAAACTACAGTAGGATTTTTCTAGATTACATCAGGTAAACTATAAGATTTCGTTGCTTTTTAATTGTTATATACGTGGGTAACACTGAAAATGTTTAGAACTGGCCAGTTAGAAACATTGCTAACTCTTTGGTAACCTTATGTAGTATATTGCATTCATTTGTCATTTGTTTCTGTGAATTGGCGGCAAATCTAAAACTCTTGCCACACCTGAAAATGAACCTAACGCGAGAAAATGTTCTATCAATGATTTATTATGACTTTCGTTGTGGGCTTACTCAACAACAAAGCTATGATAGGCTGCGATTAGCATTTCTTAATGAAGCCCCATCTCGTGCCACTATTTACAATTATTGGCTTAACGTGTTTAAGCGTGGATGTAGCAATCTCAGTGATGATATCGGAGATTACTTCGAAAAAACAATAAAAGTATTGCCATTAAGCATTTTCTAAACATTTTCAGTGTTACCTAGGTATTGAAAAGATTTTCTTTAAAGTATGTATGGGTAGGCCAACGAAAGGTACCGCGCGACATAAAGAATATAGATCCTAAGAAACAGGAACGGAAAAAAGAAATCGACTCCGAAAAATGCTGTTCGAAACTCTATTTCACGTTCTTGTGAGACCGAATATTGTGACAAACATTTGTTAGCTTTGAATACACACTTATCTGGACACGGGTTAATAATAATAATAATAATTATACTAAATAATAATATATAATTAACCTAAACGAAATCTCCTAAAAAAGCCGTACACAAACAATAATTGTATCATCCACGTATACAAAAATATTCATAAAATAAAAAGTACTGGGCCAAAATATGGCAGAGAAAATGGCAAACATTCCGCATCAATCTAAAGAAAAATCATTAATCTCAGAGTAATCGGTGTACAAACATAAAAAAAATACCGATCGAATTGACAACCTACTCCTATTTGAAGTCGGTTAAAAAAGACTATTTAAATAAATAAAGTTATTAATGTTTCACGATACTTTTAATAATTTAGTCAGGGACCATGTCTTCCACCTCCTTAAAAATTATCAAACATCATTTCGTTACTTCCTTGCGATACAATATTTAAGCATAACAACGTAGTTTTCCCTTTACAATACATTTTCCCACGGACGAGTAAAAAAAGAAGAACTCCACGCCGTGATATTAGCAAGTGAAGCACCGTTATGCTAGTGTGTGTGCAGTTACGGGGGATACTAGTTACACAATTTTTTTCTCCCTTAAATAATCATATATGGCCACGAATACTTATATAGTATCGTTTTTACACTTTTTCACAACGCACGACGGCATATTTTTTAAAATATTTTATTGAGCAAAACTGATCTGTAACAGACGATGACAATTCTCATAATGGCCGCCAATCGGCCTGTAGTAGTGTAAATGTGTGCGTATGTATTTACACGTTAATCGGCTTGTTTTGGTGCTACACTGTTATGTAAGGTAACACGGAGTCTTTATATTTTTACTAGTCCGTGACATTTGCCATCTTTTCATACGAAGAACAGCCCGAAATAGGTATAATAACACTGGGTAAAATTCTGTAATTTATAACTCAATTAGAAACAAATTATACACCACTTTACACCCTAGCAAACTCTTGGGATACGAACCCCACCCCATGACCTTTCATTGATTATATCCACTGGTGTGACGTCAACCAAACCGCTTTCCTATTTTATGGCGATAAGAATGGCAATAAGTGATGTACTCTTTGTAGCTAACTTGCTCATATACTTAGTCTGGCCATAAATACTGTTACAATTAAAAAATAAATGAAATATTATGCTTGAATTTGGAAGCTGTCATTTTTATTTGATTGTTCATTGAGCTATGGAGCCAAATACAATTTTTAAAACCGTACGATTGGCAGTGAAGAATTTTCCATTGCAAAGAGTGCGTGCTTCTATTGATAACTCAACCTCAATCAGACATCTCAACGTTTAAAACTCAAATTTTTTTTTTAATTGTTTTACATTTATGTATTATACTAACACATTATTTGCAATAGAAATTTATTTTTTCTTTGTTTCAGTATTTATGGCAAGCCTAGGTATTTGAATGGAGTATTTTAGTAATTTGCTTGCTAAGTGTTATATGGTGGCACATATAAAGCAGTGGGCAGAGAACCTGCTTGTAGAGATCCCGCGTTCGAATCCATGTAGGTGCAAACATTTATATGATTAATATGGATGCTTGTTTCCGAGTCGTGGATGTTTATATGTATTTATGTATGTTTAAGTATGTTGTATCTATAAATTAAATTGTTGTCATGCACCCATAGTGCAGTATAGTTTACAAAGTAATTTATATTAAATATGTCAATATAATTATATTATTTAATGTTTTTAACTGTAATTAATATGAATGTAATCAACCAAATCTGCAGGGTTCTAATGAAATGATTACCATCGATCTGACTTTTAGGAGTGTTTGAACCTAGGGCCCATTTTTCAAGGACCTGACAGATCGCAGAAATGGATAGTCAAGGCAATGTCAAAAATTTTACTATTGACATAAAATCAACAGATTTCTCGTCAACGTTAATCACTTAAAACACAATTAAAATATATGATGATTTCACAAAAGTTTAAACATATATATTTTAAAATGATTTGGTTGGATGAGGGCAGCGCAGGACCGATCGTTATGGCGATTTTTGTGGGAGGCTTTTGTCCAGCAGTGGACGTCTTACGACCGAAATGATGATGATAGGGCTTCATGTCTCGGGGACAGCAACAGCGTCGAAATATTTTTGCTAGCACATTAAAGGCTGGCTAAAAGTCTGTTTTGTAAACTCGCACGTATAAATAAAACTTAACAAATGATAAGCTCGGAGTTTCCCTGCGAGATCAAATCAGAAATTAGATCCATAGGAGAATCAAAGTGACCGACATAGTCCAAACGAAACTGAAGTGGCAGTGGGCAGGGCACATAGTTCGACGAACAGATGGCCGTTGGGGCAGTAACGTCCTCGAATGGCGACCACGTACCGGAAGACACAGTGTTGGTAGGCCCCCCACAAGATGGACCGACGATCTGGTCAAGATCGCCGGAATACGTTAAACTCTAATCTAACTCTAATCTTGCGGATGTTCATGTACGGTTGTTTTTTCACTTTGCATAACGTGAGAGGTCCTGCCCGGTTGAGATGTAAAAAATACATGACGTAGTTATTCGTTTTTCGTATATTTTTTATTTATTTAATAAATACAATTATCTTAATATTTATAAAAAAATTAGGAGTAGTAAAATACCCCATGTATGGGGTCAATTACAAAACCCTACCAGTACGCAGCTACTTTTAATTTTATTTAAACAAAATTCACCTTAATTTGTAAAACAATAGCGGTTTAAAATCTACGTCCTGTAGGGGCTCAATGTTGGTCTTATTTTAAGGGCAAAGGTCTATAGTAATTAATACTATTTATTAAAGTAGGCGTTACTTTGCGGAAATCCATAATTAACCAAAACAAATTTGGTCCCTTCGCCATTGTTACGTATCTCTTCCGGGGGTAATACGTCACAACAGCCGACCAATCACAGCTCCCACAAGCACACAGCCGGTCCGAGGTTCGAGTCTCCTTAGGAGGCGCCCCGCGACTGTTGTTGCGTAGTCTTTGCGGCCTCCACAGCCCACGTTCTACTTCGCTGTAAAAGCCAGGGCTAACAGCATACAGGAGGTTTTAGTCGGTATGGGGTGTCCGCTTACGCGGACACTCTAGTCCGACATATTACGCCCCGTTCCGGGGCGTAAATACGTAACAGTATTTCCTCCTCTCAAAAAAAAAAAAACCAATCACAGCGCGCCATTTCATGGGACGAAGGTATATAACAGCGGTCGCCTCGTGTAGAGGCGACACACGTGTCGAATTGTTTTAAGACAAATATTGGCGGAATTAACACTAAGGAAAACTTAAAATATTTGGATAACTAATACTATGTAAATTACTGTTTTTTTGTGATTGCCGAAGGGAGAAAGTTAATTTTAACAGTGTTTTTGCTAAAATACTGTAAAAATAAGCTTATATGATTCAGGTGTGCTCATCTGGGCGCTTTATTTTATTATTGTGTGAAAACTACATTATTAACCCATCTTTATCTCTAATTTTATAATAATATTTGAGTTGCTTAACAACTTGATATCGAGCTGCCAGGTCGTGTATAAGTTAGTGTACTCTTACAGTTTGTGGTTCAAACCGACTAATTTTCCAATTTTTGTGAAACCCCCGACTCAAGATATTTTGTTCTCAGATTTGACCTAAATTCGAGTACCTATGCCAAAACTTCGCACTCAATAAGAGGTCACACTGAAATAATGCAATAAAGCGATAGCTTATAACACTAGAATTAAGGGATTGCTTGTAACTAATTGTAGTCGTCAAAGTCAAAGTAAAAAAATCTTTATTCACTGTAAAACTTTATAAGTTACTTAGTCAGGATGAAGTACAAAAGTTACAATAGCATTCAAATGAGTATAACAATATTCATTAACAAAATTTAGAACATTAATTCCAACTATCTTTATCATTCAAATAATCTTTCACATTATAATAGGCCTTAGATGTTAATTTATTTTTTACGATACATTTAAATTTTTAATAGGTAATATTTTAATATTATTTGGGAGTTTATTATAAAATATAAAATAATCCACTTTAAAAGATTTAGCAATTTTACGGAGCCTAGTAGATGGAATTGCGAGTTTATGTTTGTTTCGAGTATTGACACTGTGTACATCACTATTCTTTTTAAATTGGCTAATATTTTTATGAGCGTATAGGAGGTTCTCGTATATGTACTGGCAGTGTTATGTCATAATATTAATTTCATTTTTCTCTCAATCTAGTAAGGCTTCATAAGATACATAATAACTTTAATGTATACACTTTTATAATAAAGTCACAGCCACTGTTCAGGCATTATCTATAAATTGTAAAAAAAGTGTTTTAAAAAATGGCTCTGTTGTAAATCGTACTACTCCACAGCTGAATATCTAAGTGATCTGACAGCCTGGGACTAGATTATGATTATGTTATAGCAATAGCAATGACAATATAATATTGTTTATTTGATTAAAAAAAAAACTGGGAGAGTTTCTTGCGCCGCTTCTTCTCTCTCAGAGCGCCATTTGTTTCTGAAGCGGTAGTATGGATTAATAAGTGTATTAGAAATGACTTCAAAAAGAATTCTAAAGGAATCGAAGGCATTAAAAGGCCTTTTAATGCGGATAACAGATGGCGCAACCTAAAATTGTCTATGCGGGTAATTCTAAATTATCAATACGAAAATTTAATACAATATTCTAGCTAGGTGGGAATTTTACATACATTGAAGTGAAAACTTCTTTAACGGCGTTGAGCACTATTCCTGGTATGGGTATAAAATGTTAAACTCGCGTCAGAACACGTGGCCTGATCGAAAATTCGTAAGACAGTCGTTGAAATTTAGGATGAAAGTTTGATGAAATACATTTTTTTAATATAAAACAATTGTAATAGTTTTGTAGTGTTAAATTTTTAAGGAAATACTTTAAATTGTCATTTTTGTGTACGATAGCGCAATAAATGAATATTGTATTTAACTACATGTTCAAGTTTTCACTTCTGCCGGTACTATCGGAGTGCAACGCGTATATATTTTTAAATCTTTAAAGTCAAAGTTAATTTAAATCTATAACCTCATTAACCTAAGAGGTTATAGGCGCCTATTTCTGCCGTGAAGCAGTAATGTGTAAACATTACTGCTTCGGTTGTATTTCGGTCTGAAGGGCGCCGTAGCTAGTGAAATTACTGGGCAAATGTGTCTTAACATCTTATGTATCAAGGTGACGAGCGCAATTGTAGTGCCGCTCAGAATTTTTGGGTTTTTCAAGAATCCTATCACTGCATTGTAATGGGCATGGCGTTTCAATCACCATCAGCTGAACGTCCTGCTCGTCTCGTCCCTTATTTTCATAAAAAAAGAGGTTTCCACCAATATATTGACTCATCACGATATCTCTGACTTTATAAGGCGTGGAGACTTGAAATTTGGTAGGAATATTCCATTCGTCGAGTAGCTAAGAACTAAGTTATTATTAACAGACCAACGTCAGCTAGACTTTATTTAGATGTTACCTTTAAAACGGTGTTTGAATCATAAATAAAGAAGTTAAGAAAAAATTTGAAGATTACCTAAAGGAGTAATATAGAGTATGTTCCGATATGTACTGCGAGCACTGCACAGTGCTATCACTGTAGAAAAATTCGTTCCGTTATGGACTGCCAGTATACTGCCGCAGTACCCTAGGAAAATATATGACGTCATAAATCGCCGCCATATTCTACTGTGAGCACTGGCGTTTTCGAGGTAAGGTACTCGCAGTACTTTGATCACGTGATCAGTGAAAACCACTCGAGTGCCTAACGTTTTATAAACAATACCTATAGTTTAATTTAACTAACCCAAAATTGTAAAGTTCTGTAATTAGTATGGATTAATAAATAAAACAATGGAATAATTGAAAAAATTAACCTTTTAAGTTTTTTTTGAACTAGAAAACTTTAATACACTCTTTTGAATGCTGCGTCAAAAAGTGCGGCTGACAGTATACGGGATTGCGTTCCGTTTTAAATAGTAACCAGTATAACTGGCTATAAAGGAACGGCTTCACAGTATACTAAATTGACGTCACACTGTACAGTGGTCGCAGTGCATATCGGAACATACCCTTATTCTCTAGATACTTACTGTCTTTGTCATAAAAATCACAGTGCGTTATCTCGCGACGTGTTTGCAGGCTATTAATATCCCGCAATTAGTTTTATTAACCATTAAGGGTTGTTGCCGGTTTTATTACCGACTTTAGGAATGTCATTACGACACAGATATAGGTTGCTCACTCTCTCAAAGAAAAATTTAAAGAAATAAATATTATTACTGTTCATTGTCAGTACATTTATGAAAATTTAATATACGTTCACAAAAATCGTCACCTTTTTGCTCTTAATAGTGACTTTCATTATTATAACACTAGAAATAAGGGATTGCTTGTAACTAATTCTAGAAGGCTTCATAAGATACATAATAGCTTTAAGGGTAAATGTATACACTTCTATAATAAAGTCCCAGCCACTGTTCACGCATTATCTATAAATAAATTTAAATGTTTTATAAAAAAATGGCTCTGTCGTAAATCCAATTACTCCACTGCTGAATATCTAAATGATCGGACAACCTGGGACTAGATTGTGAATATTATATAGCGATAAAAATGACTGTACAATATTGTATATTTTTATTGAAAAGAGCGCAAAAAAAGAATGCTGGGGGAGTTTCTTGCGCCGCTTCTTCTCTCTCAGAGCGCCATTTGTTTCCGAAGCGGTAGTAGTATCTAGTATATTAGAAATGACATCAAAAAGAATTCTAAAGGAATCAATTTTGAGAAAATAAATGCCTTGTGTGCTAACATTGGGGATTGGAACAAAGGAACCGTGCATATGGAAACAAATAGGAATACAAAATAAAACAAAATCACTTTATTCATGCTATCATGCAGGTCAAGGCTTTTTTTATGAAATTAAGAGATGAGATGAGTAGGACGTTCAGTTGACGGTATTTGATAATCCCTGCTCATTACAATGCAGTGCCGCTCAGGATTCTTGAAAAACACAAATAATCTGAGCGGCACTACAATTGCGCTCATCACCTTGAGACATAAGATGTTATGTCTCATTTGGCTTGTTTCACGGCAGAACTAGGCGCTTTTGTGGTATCCATAATCTAGCCGGCACATTAACACGAAGCGTATGTTACAAAATTTGAAAGATGTCATTCAGTGACAAGATGCCACGCACATAAGCATCTAATAGTTGCCGTAATGAAAAATCTATTGTTCTTAGGTAGTGCGGTATATAGCCGGAGCGCAGCGGAGACCAATCCTTAATCTAATTCTGTCAGATTAGTATAGAGATAAGTAAAAAAGATAAACAGACAATATATAACCTGATAAATCTAGATTGGTTTTTGTATCTAACACAATATATCTTTGTCCCATCCAATTGTCACAACAATTTGTTACATAATATTATATAATATAACTAGCTGACCCGACAGACGTTGTTCTGTACATAATAAATAAAATACTGTTTTTTTATGAATTTGTCAATAATATTTCAAAACATCAAGAATTATTTTGTAAAATATGCACCTTGTTGTTATAATGAAATTGTTTCGCAGCAGATCTGTCAAAACGTGCGTCAATAAATTCTCTGACAGAAAATATGTCCATACAAAAACAATAATTGGAAATACCTATCTCTCAAGTTGCACTAAACTGCACTCCATCAAGTAATAATAATATTGACATATAATATTGACTTTTTAAGTTAAACAAACCCACAGTTTGACACCAAACTTTTTTTTTTAGTAGGCAGCACGAACAACTGCCCCAGAAGCCGGGAGGCAGAACCGGCGAATCCCCACTACTGTGAGCCAGAACCGGCGAATCCTTACTACTTCTAGTTTATATATATATTGAGATATTAAAGATATTAATAATACATTTTATAGTAACGATCTCTAACAAAAGTATGGCCTTAGTGTTGCAGACAGAGCGGCGACATCGGCGACTATTCCAGAACTTGGCATTCGTGCCAATATACTGGCCTACTAATCAAGTACCGAGTTAAACTTATGAAGGTTATATGCTCGATTTGTTGTTCTTTCCTTGTAACTTAATTGCGAGAAATATACTTTAGGGTGCCGTTTTAGTGGGAGTCTTTATTACAAATTATTTTTATTTATTATTTTATTATTTATAATATATGATTATTATTATTATAATTCTATTTATAACAATTTCATCTTATTTTCTACATTTATATATATATCATATTTAAATAAACATAATATAAAAAATAGAGTCCCGCCGGCGTTGGTTCACGAAAATTCCGCCGGTGGTTAGGGCGACAGACTGAGGAACTTCCGCACGATGCGTGCGTATTATTATTATTATTAATAAACTAGAAGTAAAGTTATTCCAAATTTAATACTTTTTCGGCCTTTCAAATAAAATTGGCATAAAGTTATACCTGAGCATAAACCAAGAATATGTAAAATGTTTTCAAATAGAAATTTTGCTTTTTATGGAATAGGAGGACAAACGAGCGTACGGGTCACCTGGTGTTAAGTGATCACCGGCGCCCACATTCTCTTGCAACACCAGAGGAATCACAAGAGCGTTGCCGGCCTTTAAGGAAGGTGCTTTTTTAGACGGTAACCATGTCGTATCGTCCTGGAAACACCGGATGATAATGGAGGGAGACAAACGATACGATGGGAAAATGATATCAAAAAGATTGCTGGACCAACATGGAGAAGAATAACTTACGACAGGAAAATGTGGAATGATCTGGAGGAGGCCTATGTCGGCGGAAAAGCGAGCAATATATATGAGGTGAAATATATAATCATTTAGTATATTAAGTTGTAGCATAAGTTAAAAATGTACCTATTTAGTTTACTTTGTGTTTCGGTGAGAAGGTAGCCGTAGCCTAGTGATTTCTTTATATGACTGGGCAAATTTTTCGTCTCGGCTTCTATTGAGTAATAATTTAATAACCACTGCTTCTACTGACCAGAGTAATAATTTAATAACCACTGCTTCTATTGACCAGAGTAATAATTTAATAACCACTGCTTCTATTGGCCAGAGTAATAATTTAATAACTACTGCTTCTATTGACCAGAGTAATAATTTAATAACCACTGCTTCTATTGAGCAGAGTAATAATTTACTAACCACTGCTTCTATTGACCAGAGTAATAATTTAATAACCACTGCTTCTATTGACCAGAGTAATAATTTAATAACCACTGCTTCTATTGACCAGAGTAATAATTTACTAACCACTGCTTCTATTGAGCAGAGTAATAATTTAATAACCACTGCTTCTATTGAGCATTTTACTAATTTTATTAAAGATTTGGAATATTTGACTTTTGGGAAGTGTTTTTCACTTTCAATAAGCGATTTCATGTCCTTTATATTTCATATCATATAAAGTATTTACAGATTTTTTTATAACGACAAAGAGGTGCCAATTTGCGATTGCCAATTTCGTGGTCATCTGGAGGGCAAAGCCAAATTGGCTTCAAAGAAACTGGGCGTCATTAATAGAACACGGCAATACTTCAAGCCGGCCCACATACTAGCGCTGTACAAAGCGCAGGTCCGGCCACATATGGAGTATTGCTGTCATCTCTGGTCTGGCGCACCCCAGTATCAGCTCGATCCATTTGACTGCGTGCAACGTTGAGCAGCTCGAATTGTGGGGGAACCAGTGCTCTGTGAACGGCTGGATCACTTGGCGTTGCGTAGAGAAGTCGCTTCATTGTCTTCTACCGCATTTATCACGGGGAGTGTTCCGAAGAGCTGTTGAACCTGATTCCTGCCGCAGACTTCCACCTTCGCACGACACGCCACAAGTTAGGATATCATCCCCACCATATGGATTTTTTTTATGAAAATAAGGCACAAGACGAGCAGGACGTTCAGCTAATGGTAATTGATACGCCCTGCCCATTACAATGCAGTTCCGCTCAGTATTCTTGAAACCCTCAAAAATTCTGAGCGGCACTACACCTGCGCTCGTCACCTTGAGACAAGATGTTAAGTCTCATTTGCCCAGTAATTTCACTAGCTACGGCGCCCTTCAGACCGAAACACAGTAATGCTTACACATTACTGCTTCACGGCAGAAATAGGCGCCGTTGTGGTACCCATAATCTAGCCGGCATCCTGTGCAACGGAGCCTCCCACTGGTCGTGGATGTTTGGCGGTCCTCCACAGTGCGGTTTTCAAGGAGCTTTCTTCCACGTACTACAAAGCTGTGGAATGAACTTCCTTGTGCGGTGTTTCCGGGACGATACGGGTATCTTCAAAAAAAGCGCTTACACCTTCCTTAAAGGCCGGCAACGCTCTTGTGATGCCTCTGGTGTTGTAAGAGAATGTGGGCGGCGGTGATCACTTAACACCAGGTGACCCGTACGCTCGTTTGTCCTGCTATTCCTTAAAAAAAAAGTGTGTTGAAAAAGTGCGTATGAAGCTCGTGAGGATGGCTCGCGCTGCAACCCACAGCCTCGAAAGAACACATAAAGGTGTTTTACGTTGCCGTACGAAAGGTTACAGCACGTATGTGACGTAGATGATACCTACGTCACACGTAATAGCTGGCTTAGTGCCAGACTCTACGGAATCTGTTGGAAATCTCAACCAAATTTAAAATGGAACTTGTAAACCATTATTGGTGTGTTGATATTCCAGCCCCAATTGTTGTTTTACTGGGAAGTGTCGTATAGAACAATGGTAGTATAATAGTTGGATGTTATGTTTGAGTGTGTACAAATTCATAATTCTAGTTAAGAATTAATAGTTGTTTAATATGACTGAAGTCCTCAATACACCGGTCGGAGGTTCCTTTGCACAGGATGCCGGTTAGATTATGGGTACCACAACGTCGCCTACTTCAACCGTGAAGCAGTAATGTGTAAGCCTTATAGTGTTTCGGTCTGAAGGGCGCCGCAGCTAGTGAAATTAATGGGCAAATGTGACTTAACATCTTATGCTTCAAAGTGATGAGCGCAAATGTAGTGCGCTCAGAATTTTTAAGTTTCTCAAGAATCCTGAGTGGCATTGCTCGTCTCGTAAATGACATATACAGGGAGGTTTATTTGAACCAGTGGAAGGCATCTTGGCAAAAGATCACAGCGTTTTCTAGCCGTGAAGCAGTTATGTTTTTCAGATTACTGCTTCTTACGCATTATTATATTTCGATTTGAAAGGTGCCGTGGCTAGAGACATGTCTGTTTATGTCTCAAAATACGACAGTGCCGTTCAAAGTTTTTCCAGTATATTGATCGACACTGCATTCTAATATACAGGAGGTACTGTTACGGGGTGTACCAAGAGTTAGTTTAAAAGCAATAAACTTTTAAGCTGTGAAATATTCACTACTTATAAGAAATTAAAATGGTCTAAGCCAATTTCAGTCGCTACCAGGGGGCTGCTTTGCACAGGATGCCGGCTAGATTGTGGGTACCACAACGGCGCCTATTTCTACCGTGAAGCAGTAATGTGTAAGCATTATTGTGTTTCGGTCTGAAGGGCGCTTTAGCTAGTGAAATTACTTACAAAGTAAATCAGACATAACATCTTATGTGTCAAGGTGACGAGCGCAATTGTTGTGCCGCTCAATAATTTTAGAGTTTATCAAGAGTCCTGAGCGGCACTGCATTGTAATGGGCAGGGCGTATCAATTACCATCAACTGAACGTCCTGCTCGTCTTGTCCATTACTGTTATAAAAAAAAACATCTGGGTATTGTACCCACTACTACTACTGCAGAAGAGTGCTATTCGCGCTATTTGTAACCTAGGTCCTAAAGAATCATTAAGGCTGGGGACCGAGCCAACGGCCTTGAGAAATCGAGCGGAGCTAGGTTACTACTCTAGCACAAGATCGCCATAGTTTTAATTCAGAATTAGAAGCATTCTTAATTTATTACATACATAATACAATTTTTTTTTTATGAAAATACGGGACGAGACAAGTAGGACGCTCAGATGATGGTAATTGATACGCCCTGCCCATTACATTGCAGTGCCGCTCAGGATTCTTGGAAAGCCCAAAAATTTTGAGCGGCACTACAATTGCGCTCGTCACCTTGAGACATAAGATATTAAGTCTCGTTTGCCCAGTAATTTCACTAGCTACGGCGCCCTTTTGACCGAAACACAGTAATGTTTACACATTACTGCTTCACGGCAGAAATAGGTGCCGTTGTGGTACCCATAATCTAGCCGGCATCCTGTGCAAAGGAGCCTGGAGCCTGGATACTGGTTATTTACAATACAATTTTCTGTAAAAAATAACTAAACTATGTCATGGTAAAAAGTAATACTGGTAATGGTTAACAATTAATAGTTTTGTTTATAATTTTGTTTTATCTATATTGAATAATTAGCATGGCTCTATAAAAGATAGAAATGTAAAGAACAAATGAATTCTCTTCTCATATTCTGTAGACATATAAATATTATTTGTTAAAATAAAAGATTTATATAAAACGTCAATAAATGGTTTCCATTATGCGCTATTTTGGCGTTTTCTTGGGATAGCGGTATTAAGAGAAAAATAAAATAAATAATTCTTTCTTTCGCGTATCATCAGACATCGCGTAATATGAAATTGCGTTATAAGAATACCGCGTTATAAGAATAATCTCAAAAGAATCTTTTGTCAGAATACATACACACACACACACAAACACACAACAACACCCTAAATCTTATATATAAAATTCTCGTCTTATATATAAAATTCTCGTGTCACAATGTTCGTTCCAGTACTTCTTCGAAACGGCTTGACCGATTCTCATGAAATTTTGTGAGCATATTGAGTAGGTCTGAGAATCGGCCAACATCTATTTTTCATAACCCTACATGTTAAGCGTGGTCCACACGAAATTGTTTTTTTAATATTTTTGACATTTTTTTTTAAATTTGTTTGATTATGAGTCAGCATTAAAAAATACATACAAATTCAAATTTTCACCCATCTACGATCAACAGTTACTTTTGTATCGCGATTTTAATATCGGCAATACAACGTTTGCTGGGTCAGCTAGTCTTTATATATATAATTCTTGTGTGCGTGTGTATGTCACTGAACTCCTCCTAGACGGCTGGACCGATTTTATTGAAACTTTCTGTGTGTCTTCAGGTGGATTCGAGAATGGTTAAGATTCACAATTGAACTACCTCCAAAACGGCTAGACCGATTTTGATGATATTTTTGTGTGTTCCAGTGTATTTGAGATTGGTGTGTGTCTTCAGGTGGATTCGAGAATGGTTTAGATTCCCAATTAAACTACCTCCTAAACGGCTGGACCGATTTTGATGACTTTTTGTTTGTTTCAGTGAATTTGAGATTGGTTTAGATTCTCAATTACGTCCATATAATATAATTCTCCTGCTCATGTGTATGTTAGTGAACTCCTAACGGCTGGACAGATTTTTCAAATTTAAGACGTGTGTACAGTACAACGTCTGTTGGGTCCACTAGTTACATATAAAATAGTTTTTATGTTCATAGTTAATTCCCGGAAGCAAATTATTCCGCTAGTTCCACCGGTTCGAAGATGTATGTTTGGAGCGAACTCTCCTATTCCTAGGCTATGCAAGATGGTAAACATATATAGCGATTACATCGATATTAATTTCACGACTTCTGTCTATACAGTTCGTAAATTATTTGTATGTAAGTTTAGTGAATAAAATGTAGTCATAATAATAGTTATATTTCTTAGTTCTATAATATATATAACTAGTGGACCCAACAGACGTTGTCCTGTACACACGTCTTAAATGTGAAAAATCGGTCCAGCCGTTAGGAGGAGTTCACTAACATACACATGAGCAGGAGAATTATATTATATGGACGGAATTAAGAACCTAATCCAATCTCAAATTCACTGAAACAAACAAAAAAATCATCAAAATCGGTCCAGCCGTTTAGGTGGTGGTTTAATTGTGAATTTAAAACATTCTCGAATCCACCTGAAGACACACGCCAATCTCAAATTCACTGGAACACACAAAAATATCATCAAAATCGGTCCAGCCATTTTGGAGGTAGTTCAATTGAGAATCTAAACCATCCTCGAATCCCCTTGAACTCACACAAAAAATTTCATCAAAATCGGTCCAGCCGTCTAGGAGGAGTTCAGTGACATACACACGCACACAAGAAATATATATATATATATATATATAAAGATAATCTTAAATAATAACAATTTAAAACCAAATCATTTAGCCATTATTACTTGTTAGCATATATTTTTTTTCCTCTTAAACTAATATTTACTTTGTGAAAATTATTAAAGCACGTGGTAGATACCTGTAATTGTTTGTTACATTATATTTAGTCTATATTATAAATATATAACGCATCAATGTAAACAAATGTTGGTATTTCTAAATAAATAAATAATTTGTTGCATAACTTCCATTGTTAGACCTTAAAATATGTTGGAGTTTGTTTTTTGACATTTTACATTGAACAACTGGGAAGAGACTAACCCCCATGTCACGGGCTATCCTAGTTTGGGGGTCGAGGGTAATTTTAAGCAAAATTGTATTTTTTTTGTGCAACAAATAAAGATTTATTATTATCATAATATTCAACAGCAATTTAATGGAATAGAACAAGTCAGAAATGGATCAACGTATATATTTTCTGAACTTATATTTGTATGAACTAATGACGTAATCCTAGCTGTTATTGCACCAATAGATGGTACTTCCCCAGTAGGTGTTGCATACATATAAGTGTATTGTATTTCAAATTGACGCAAAGATCTGTCAGCTAGAAACTCGGCTTAATTACTTGATGACTTGAAGCTGAGATCGTTTATTACAAGTGGGAGGCTCCTTTGCACAGGACGCTAGATTATGGGTACCTATACGGCAGAACTAAAATATTACATTAAATGAATATTTTTTGATGAACAGCAAATTATATTGCTGTCTAGCAACTTATCAATTTCTGAAGTTTACACAACCACCACGGGTACCACAACGGGCCTATTTCTGCCGTGAAGCAGTAATGTGTGAGCATTATTGAGTTTCGGTCTGAAGGGCGCCGTAGCTAGTGAAATAACTGACAAATGAGACTTAACATATTATGGCTAAAGGTGACGAGCGTAATTGTAGTACCGCTAAGAATTTTTGGGGTTTTCCAAAAATTCTGAGCGGCACTGCATTGTAATGGGCAGGTCGTATCAATAGCCAACGTCCTGCTCGTCTCGTCCCAAATTTTCAAAAAAAAAATCATTACTTCGTCTAGATAGACTATGACAGCTGTGAAAACGTCAAAAAAATTGAGTTTAGAACTAACCTGTATTTTAAGCAATGCACGCACTTACACAGTACACACAAAGTGTCATACAAATCGCGAGTGTAAGACGCAGCTTGTCACGCACACTAAAGTAATAAACCTGGCCTGTTTTCATCGGTTGTCTAACAGCAAGAGACTCTATCAAAACCAGGGGCGTGCATATCATATAGGCAATTAGGCAGTGCCTACCTCGATATAAACCTAAATAAATATAGCACTAGTGTTAAAGTTTATTTAGTTTATTTGGTTCCGTTATTTTATAACCTAACTTTTATTTAACACCCACTCATACAATTTTCCTTTAAGCTAGATGCTAAATACCTACGGTAAGCATTTTTTTTTCATATTCCAAAGCTCAACTATAAGTAAATAGATCCACAGTGCCTTACTAGAAGACCAATGCACGCCCCTGATCAAAACGTATAACTTATCTAAGACTTGAAGTTATACTTAGTCCGTATTATCTAGTATATACATTACGACCATCATGTTCACGAAGTATCCTTACACAAACAATGAATTCAAGCTCTAAAGGTTTATTTATACAGGTCATTATTTATTACTTTTTATGAAATACCATGCTGTTGCATGATGCAGCACTTTACAAACTAATTTAATTTACAAACTAATTAGTTTCTTGTATGTTCTTCTCAGAAGCTCTACTTTTTCCGATCATATGATAGATTCAGTAATGATTTAATGAAATATTTATAGTAAAGATTCAAAAGCACTTAGTGTAAGCCTAATTGTTAAATGTTTATTTGACTTTGACTTTGAATAAAAATATTGGAAACTTTCTCGAGCTCAATTTTTTACGCACATAATATGGTAAATTCAGTCATTTAAAAGAAATATGCATCCAATATACGATAATTTATATTCATACATTTAATTCTTTATTACTTTTCATGAAGTAATTTATATTATTCAAACATTACTCGTTTATTCGATGCAGCACCTTACAAACATATCTTTTATGTAAACTAAAGCCATTGTAAAATACTCTATTTGATTGAAAAGAATGGACGTTGAGTTTCTTGTATGTTCTTCCTACGAGCTCTACTTTTTACGAACATTCACTAAATGCAGTAATTTAAAAGAAATATTTGTAGTGACGATTCAAAAGCGTTTACTGTAAGCCTAATTGTATAAATTTTATTTGACTTTGACTTTGACTACTTTAATGCAACTGAGCTGGAGTCGAAGCGAATGTATCTCACCTCAAGACTCAAGCAATTTATACTCAAATTCATCGGATATTTTAGTAGAGGTCTTGCTTCAAACAAGTATAAGACTAAACAATTTGTTATGATTTTAAAATACCCTCGCTTCTAGGATTAAAAACACAAATTAAATTCTAAAACCAAATTTATGAACGATGCATTATTCAAACCCGCGACCTCTCGCGTTCCGTGCGAGAGGAATTAATCCCAGAAGTTATCAATGTAATAATATCACAAATTGTTTGGTTTGAAAGAGCGACATCTCAAGTCAATTTCCTAATATGCTAATATTGGGGTTGAGCAGGTTATCAACTGTTAATTAGATCCTGTAGATGAAGCCACAACCTGAGAGTTGAACAAAGACATATCATGATTTATGAACTTTACGTCACTCGAACGGTTGGCTCAGTGGATGAGCGCTCGCACGGGACACGAGAGGTCGCGTTTAAAATTTAAATTTATTTGAATTTATTTTATTTGTCGTTCGAGTCCCGCTACGCTCATAAATTTTGTTTTCAAATTTAATTTGTAATAAGACAATATAAGTAACTGTAAGTAGAATAAGAATATAATGTATGTTAGAAACATTACTGACTTCATGAAAAAAAATGTGAATTGAATTCATTTAATTCAAAAGAAAGAAGCGTGCGTACAGTGTAATAATAACATGTTAACGGGCTCCTTCATAGGTTTAATTTTACAGCAAAATACCAAACAGTAAACTAGGGCTCGCTGAGCGAAAATCCAAGAAATATAAGGTCACACTAAAAGTTTTGCGTAACTTAAAAAAACAACATGTATTACCAAAATATTATGTTTATTGCTTTTCAAAATACTCTCCATTACATTTTAAACATTTTTTCAAGCGATCGAACCATGTTTTAAAACAGGAGGACCACAGATCTGAAGGCATGTTTTCTACGTGCTGATTGAACGCTATCACTGCCTCTTCGGAATTGGTAAAATTGAAACCTCTCATCAAATCTTTGATTTTGGAGAAAATAAAGAAATAACAGGGTGCTAGGTCGGGGCTTTTTCTTCAATTAGCAGCTTAGTAGTAGCCACAATATTTTCGTCGACGGCAGTTGAAGGCCGCCCTTCACGAAATTCGTCATGTAAAGAAACCCGGCCTCTCTCAAATTCAGCAAACCATCGCCTCACGGTGCTCAAGCAAGGTGCTTCTCTCCCAAAAGCATTTTGAAGACGAGCGGCACAGTCTTGCGGAGAGAGATAACTTTTAAAATCATAAAAAATCATCGCTCTAAAATCTTTTCGACTTAATTTCAATTTCGTTGTGTACGTAGAACTTTGATGTGTGATAAAAAACAATTGACAAATGACTGAAATGATGAATTTCCAATCAATGGTTTTTTTATTACTAAGAAGGTTTCAACGTTTCCAAAAATATAGCATTCGAAATTCAAATACTTCCGATTAGCTAGAAGTGCAAAACTTTTAGTGTGGCCTATGTATATTAACGCTTCTTTTATAAAGAAGGCTATTTGTATATTTAAATAATAACGCATGGTTCTTGACTGGTCCTGCGCAGGCCAGCTAAAATTTTACAGTATTGTATGAGGTTGCTCAGAGGGCAATGGATAGGGCTTTGCTCGGAGATCCGTAAGAGATTTAAAGTCACCGACATAGTCCTAATTATTGCTAGACTGAAGTGGCAGTGGGCAGGGAACATAGTTCGACGGACAGGACGCTGTTGGGGCAGTAAAGTATACGAATGGCGACCACGTACCGGAAGACGCAGTGTTGGTAGGCCCCCCACAAGATGGACCGACGATCTGGTCAAGATCGCCGGAATACGTTGGAGGAGGGCAGCGCAGGACCGGTCGTCATGGCGATCTTTGGGGGAGGCTTTTGTCCAGCAGTGGACGTCTTCCGGCTGATATTAATGTACTTTACAGTGTGAAATCGGTGTTAAGGTCTAGTTGATCTTTCAAAGACTTGTTAGTAACGTGCATGTTATAAGTAATAAAGGATTTATAGATTGATTGTGGTAATTATGTAATGTTTAGTAGAAATCTAACAACCTTGAATTTGATACAATGTTTTTTTTTGCTAACAATGTTTAAATTTTAGCAAAATCATAGTGTAAAAACTAAAAAAAATTGGTTTTGCAAGAAGAGGAAGAAGCCGAAGAAAGAAGAAAATAATTTTTAAATAGAGATTTCGTTTTATAACAATACTAGCTGATACCCCGCCACGTCCGCGTCGTTCGCGTACATATTTTTACATCTGGGGTTATATTATTGGACTTTTAGTAGGGATCCCTAATTTTTTTGGAAATGTAATGTACCCTATAACACTCGGGGATAATGTAGCTTCCCAACAGTGAAAGAATTATTCAATTCGGTTCAGTAGTTGCGGAGACTATTCAATACAAACAAACAAACAATCAAATCTTTCCTCTTTATAATCTAATATATAAAATTCTCGTATCATAGTGTTAAACTTTGAACTCCTCCGAAACGGCTTGACCGATTCTCATGAAATTTTGAGTGCATATTGGGTAGGTCTGAGAATCGGACATCTATTCTTCATCCCCCTAATGTTAAGGGTGGTCCACACGAATTTTTTATTTTTTTGACATTTTTTTTAAATTTGTTTGATTATGAGTCAGCATTAAAAAATACATACAACTTCAATTTTTCACCAATCCACGATCAACAGTTACTTTTGAATCGCGATTTTAATATCGGCAATACAACGTTTGCTGGGTCAGCTAGTATTAGTATAGAAGTATAGATAAAGTCAACTTTGACGCTTTTTTAATTGTAATTTAATAAACCAGTGGTAATCGATAAGAAATTAACTCTACATTACTAACTCTAACTAACTGCTATTTATACGCACACAAACACAAAGTGTCATACAAATCGCGAGTGTAAGATGTAACTTGTTATGCACACTAAACTAATATTCATGGCCTGTTTTTATCGGTTGTCTAACAGCAAGAGACTCATCTAAACGTATATATTATCTAAGGTTAAGATGGTGGACAGATGTGGAATGGAAGCAAGTTTTTATTTTCCAGAAGCCAGAATCTCTTCACATATTTGGTGAGAAGTCGTAAAGTGCTAAGAGGAACAGGACATCGTTATGTAGAGTTATGTTATAAAGAAATTACGACATACGGTGGCGGCGACGTTATTTTTCATTGAAGTTATACTTCTTTTGGCGCGAAGGAGAAAAATGATGAGAGTGAATTTTTACGATGCGCGCTCACACCGACACCTGAATTCTACATCGTGAAGTTAGTTCTAGGTGGCATGAAATTCGATAACTATGTTCAAGTTGTATATTCTAGTATTTTTATATTTAGAACACGTGTTTCGTAACAGTACAATTATACAGTGTGAATAAATAAATATTATTTTGGTGTTTTTATTAAATCAATTTCATATACGACGGTGATAGTATTTACTAATAATTTATTAGTATATCTATATATATTGAATATTAGTGATAAAACTGATTTGAATAAACTGTTTTCAGTGCATTTATAGATTTGAGGTTAATTGTATATTTACCTTAAATGCTGAGTGGTTATACTATCTTTGATCTTAACTATTTGTTAAAATTCTATTTATTTTTTCATACGCCAAAGAAGTATATCTTCTAATGCGTGTACATAAGTAGACACACTCTTTTTTTATTTACTTTTACTTTTTATTAAATAAAGTCAAATGAAGTTAACTACCTGATTTTTTTGTCAAAATGATTAATTTTCTATTATAAAAAAATAAAACATATTAAGATTGACTTTATTACCAAACTAAAGTGTTTTTACATCAGTAAATAATATTTCATTTATTTCGTTGCATCAAATCCCTTTTACAATTACTGTGCCTGTCTTT
This sequence comes from Leptidea sinapis, assembly GCF_905404315.1. Classification (NCBI taxonomy): domain Eukaryota; kingdom Metazoa; phylum Arthropoda; class Insecta; order Lepidoptera; family Pieridae; genus Leptidea; species Leptidea sinapis. The sequence continues at coordinate 3,396,606 of NC_066277.1, forward strand.
TTTTTGCCAATGAGTTCATAAATGCAAGAAACGAATATATTTTATTAAATAAAAAATAAATTGTATTCAATTAACATACTTAATCTTACATAAATACAATAGGGCATTAAATGCATTTATTTTCTCAAAATTGATACCTTTAGAATTCTTTTTGATGTCATTTCTAATATACTAGATACTACTACCGCTTCGGAAACAAATGGCGTTCTGAAAGAGAAGAATCGGCGCAAGAAACTCTCCCAGCATGCGCTTTTTATATAAAATGTACATTATTGTACCGTGATTGTTATTGCTATAAAAAATCATAATCTAGAACCAGGCTGTCCGATCATTTAAATATTCAGCTGATTCAGTAGAGTATACATATTTATGACTTCGAAAATAAACATTTATATTTATCAGACAAATATTTGTGCCTACCGATATTCAAATTGAGGGCCCTAGCTTATTAAGTCAGGAGGTCTACTCGCAAAATCGACAACGATACATTTGGAACGATACGATAATACTCCGAATATATCGCAACTATCCTACTCTAACAAATGTTGGAATTCCTTATCGTCTATCGTTACCATAGACTAATATTTTCAGTTTTTTACGATGTTAGTGTGAATGAAATATGTTCAAACCTAAACATTATCTGTGCTATGTCGCTGTTTAGTGTCAAAAGTCAAAACATAGTTTAGGCGCTAAGGACCATGCCAGACTCTGCACCACCAAATTGGTATTATTTACACATATTGTAAATGTTATAAAAATATGTAATGAATATAATATGACCATTTAAAATTGAATAAATAATACAAAACTTGCGGATAATAAAATGTAAAAGAAAAGTAACTCAACCCTTCTTGTCGACTTCCAATTTCTCTGGCGGCCATTTGCATTATTTCTACGCATAAACGATCAACAAAATGACTTAAATGACGTAGTAGTAAAAAAATCCTGTTGAATAGTAAATCACATATAATTATTTCAATAATATTTATTAAGTATGTATATTGTATGGCAAATATATCTATACAACTTGAAACTATAATAGAGATCGACAGCCTAGAAGGTGTCGTTGAGATTATCGTAAAAGTGACGTTTGATTATTTGTGAAATTCGAATATTCGTCTCTGACATTTTCAACTAAGAGTAGGGCTACGACCGATAATATCGAATAATGTTTCGTTCGTTCAATCATCGTTTCGACATTTAATACGATGTCACTAAGTGTAGGATTCGACACGACTAATGCCACGATATATCGAATATCGATTTTAGGAGTAGGCCCCCAGAGTTACTTACGACTTGGCTATAAATCGAATCAAATCAAAATCACTTTATTCACGTAGATCAAGGAAATGACACCTATGAATTTCAAAAGTTTTCTTTCCTTTTCATATTTACCGCCATTTGGTAAAGGGTTGAGTTTTAATAAGAAGAAGTTGCAACTCATTGCCACTATTTTAAATCAAAATTTACAGCTTCATCTTATTAGGAATAATTTCAATTACAAGTGTCTATACATATATAAAAATTAATTGCTGTTCGTTAGTCTCGCTAAAACTCGATAACGGCTGGTCTGATTTTGCTAATATTGGTCTTGAATTATTTGTGGAAGTCCAGAGAAGGTTTAAAAGGTAAATAAAGATAATATGAATATTGTCGGGACAAAAATAAATAAAAACACAAAATTTGTTTTTCCTTTCATGTGTTCCTGTCGTTCAGAAACCAATTGAAAAAATAGCTTAAAATTAATAATTAATTAGAATCTTTATATCTTTCTTACTTTCTCAGGAAGTAAAAATAAACTTAATTTTAGTTAAGGAGGGTTTACATATATAATTTATATCGCAAAACAACGTTTGCCAGGTCAGCTAGTATCCAATTAAAAATACTCAAATGGCAAATACACAATGCCTTACATGAGCAAGTCAAAAAAAGTAAATGTAAATTAATTCGTAAATATAATGATAAACAAAATATCTTTTAGGATTTTCTTTAATTAACGCGAGTGTTACACATTTAAATAAATTGTAATTGTAACTTGTTTTTACATTAGATTTTTGCGTAAAAGTTACATTTTTATTTTAGTTAACCCGACGTTTCAAGACCTTTCCAGATCTGGTTTTCAGGGGGACTGCAGATGAATTTCATCTAAATTTAATGTAAAACCGTTACAATTACACGCGTTTTAATCCTTTAAAAGTGTTTTATTTAAAAAATATCGTTTGATTAGGCCGCTTAAGGCTACACTAAATGCTAGCGACCTTGAGCGATATGAGTTCACGTCTGCCGGCTCGCGATCTATGTAACAAAGCCAATGTTTTCAAAATCCTTGCGTGGAAATCGTAACATTTTGACAGGCGCAAACAGTTTATATGCTTACAATTCTCATTATTGATTACTAAACTGAATAAATGTACCTACACAAAAAAAGTACAAGCTATATAAATACTTTTCCTGAGAATAGTACTAAACAAATGCATCATGCCTTGAAAAAAACTTGTTTAACTGCAATGAAAAGTGGTAGTTCAAAATAGCTCTGGAGTGTTAACTATAACCACCAGCAAACATTAGAAACCTACAAATAAGCCTTAAGGGTATGTGTTATATGATAAAATAGTGTTCATAGCTCCAAATGGTGTAATTTCACTAATAAACTTGTCTAAAATGCCTTGTTTGCGTGTTTTCTGCTTACCCTTCGCCTTAAGAAGCTCAAATATCACCGCAGATTTAGATAAATTTTCGATAAATAATTTTGTTTCGTTTCGTAGGGTCTTGAGAGATGGACATAAGAACAACGAAGGGATCCTAGTTTGATATAGTAGGTACCTCAAGGAATCAGTGGTTAATTATTTAGTTGATTGGGAGATAAAACTTCATATAATATACTGAAATAGGATTTATTTTTCGTTGTAATATTTTGATCGTCGTAAGTTTTATTAATAACTTGAAATAAAACTACTAGCGAAGTTATTATATAGATCAGTTGGTTTAAGTTATAACAAATAAGGGGGTCAGGTCACGAATCTAGGTTCCGTTTCCGTTCCAACAAAGACTTGTTTTTTTTTATGAAAATAAGGAACGAGACGAACAGGACGTTCACCTGATGGTAATTGATACGCCCTACCCATTACAATGCAGTGCCGCTCAGGATTCTTGAAAAACCCTAAAATTATGAGCGGCACTACAATTGCGCTCGTCACCTTGAGACATAAGATCTTAAGTCTCATTTGCCCAGTAATTTCACTAGCTATGGCGCCCTTCAGAAATGTGTAAACATAACTGCTTCACGGCAGAAATAGGCGCCGTTGTGGTACCCATAATCTAGCCGGCATCCTGTGCAAAGGAGCCTCCCACTGGTAATATTATATGAATATAATAAATGTGAATGTAAGTTTGTTTGTTACGCTCTCACTCCTAAACCACTGAACCGATTCTGATAAAAGATAGCGAAAAAATAAATGGAGGGGCTGAAATAGAGGGAGGAAGTTTGTATGGGAGTGGAGTATTGGGAAATTATATATTATTCGTTATTTTTCGAGATAAAACCATGAAACTTTGTATTTAGACACTTGATTAATGATAATTTTTAAACATTTGTTCAAGCATATTTGAAACTTTGACCTACATGGGGATGAAATAGGAGATTAATGTTCACAGGGAAATACTATTAAAGAGACTGTCCACAATGACAAGGCATATTTGCTGTGTCATAGAAGAGCTCTGCCAGCAGTGGAAAGAGCGGTTTGTATGTGTATTATTAAAAGAGTATAGGTACCTACTAAATAATAAAAAAAAATGTCCAAAGTAACTATTCAAGGCGGTTGAGGTCGCGGGTAAAAGCTAGTATATATATTTATGTATATCTTGAAGAAAATAGTAGTATAGGTTTTGATTTAACACTTCCTACCTTTGAAATAAAACAACAATATTTTTTGTATTTTTTAAAAAAATTCTTTAAGCGCCCTGAGATCTCTATTTTATGGATATTGAATGAGCCTGTCACGCTCGTTTGAGCCGACTATGAAACCGAACAGTACAGAACAGTATGAACCTTATTTACCGGATAAAATTTCTACACAATGATAATTATATTATATTCTTAGAACAAAACTTACTTGTATTTCGTTTTTAATAATACCTCGTCTTTCCGAAGCTTTCTTTCATTTTGTACCCCATTTTTCTTTTCTCGCGTTACCAGTCAATGAAAAGATACGCTTCATAATGCCTAGCCGTACCTACTTAGGTATTTGGATTGGGTTTTTTTACAAGTATGCCTTTTTGTAAGTATATTTTTTTAGTACTTAGAACTTTCATTTAGTTGAAGAAAGAAGTATTACTATATATTTTCAAACCATTCTAATTCTCGCTTTAAAAATAAACGTTTTCATTCATTTAAATTGATTCTCTGTTTATTTGTTTAGGAATCAAGGTATTAACAATGGCTAATTCAAAATGGAAACTTCTTCTCATTTGAATTTAAATAAGCTGCATAACGACCACATATACTATAGACCATATATATAGGATCGATTTTTGGAATCTACAGAATTTTTCAGGCAATTCCCTCAAGTCATTTTCATAATGAGTTAAAATTTTAGCTAGATTTCGCACCCTGTTATAAGAACTCAAAAATATAGGTAAGTAATATGCATGAGGATATTGTAGATATAAAACCTCTTTGGTTTTTTCTTTTTTATACTAACGTTAGCTGTTCGGTGCTGGCCGGTGAATGTCTTCCATCACCCCGCACACTGCCGAGGACGCCATTAGGATTACTCATACAACACAACGTTAACAAACTATTTGTATTAATATCAAAAGGGCAGCACTGCCACTATAACATAATTGATGCACGCACAACACATTTATATTAGACGGAAATATAACTACGGCGTAATTTCGACCTACGCGAGGCGCGCGCTTCTGTTGGCCGCCATATTGGTTTGAGGGACGTTTCGCGCGCGCGCCAAATTAAACACTGTGTTACTAGGTGAAATTGAATCACCCATTGCAAGGGAAGTGGAAGCATGTAATATGAACGTTTTTATTGGATCTTATAATAGTGATAATATAGTTGTTTATGCAACTGTTTTGTAATAAGGCATATTAATACACGAATGTGTGTTTAATACCTAATTATCAACAGTTGCATATAAAACTTTATCTCCACCCATAATATGAATCCTCTATAAAAGTAACCTTAACATCATCCAAAGGAGTGTTATTATGAAAACGGATGATATAATGTTGTACTGAATTTCATTACAACTCGTTTGAATGATGTTGGTTATTAGGACATTGGGTGTTTTAATTTTGGCAACAAGCTAACTGTTTTAGAATCTTTAATAGAGGATTTAAAGCATGGATGTAGATAAATATGTTTTATTTTTAGTTTTCAGCCTTTGTTTTAATTGCAATTATCATGTTTGTATATCTCTCTTTGTTCACCAGCATAAGGCAACTGCTAATCAACATCGTTCATGCTGCCTAGTACAGAATGAAATACGGAAGATTCCAAAGTTTTAAGGAAATGAATTCAAAATTGATTGAAGCGATATAGGCGAGGTTTAACTGCATCTTAACCCCTTTTGATACAATATCAGAAAAAGGGGAAATGGCATTTACGCAAAAGATAATGACGACCCGTATAGCCCAGTTGTTAGTGACCCTGCCTACTGAGCTGGAGGTCCCGTCTTGTACCCATAGAGTATGATAATCACAATCACAAATGCATTGGAAAGAAGATGGGTTACTGTAGTGAACTACGTGTATGTATTCCAAGATAAGAATACAGGCGCCAGCTAAATATGACACCTTATGTGACATTCTTATTTTAACAAAACAGTTTATTCATTACAAAGTGAGAATCAGAAACAATTCAATGTATATTTTTGAAATTAGGCTCTTCAGAAAAAACACGTGCAAACTTTATTGCCGTATAGTGAATTCCTTATAATAAATAATTATTTTCTATTTCAATTTTGACTCGCTTTTAATGTCTTTTTTTAGTTTTTAACCTACACACAAATCGTTTAGCCCCAAACTAGGGATAGTCTGTACTATGAATACCAGAATATTAACGATATATTGCAGACAATATACATTAGCCATACCTTAAAAACATACATCATGGAGCCTGGGATAGTTAGCTTAGAGGTCAGGGTTACTTTCCACTAGGAAAAGTGCCCACAAGTCATTGATACGTGTAGGAAATTTTAAATTAATTTGTTTTACAATAATTATTGAGTTATCTATTATAAATAAATTATTACAATATTTATCTTTGTTAATATTGTTGCATTCTCAGCTACTATTTTTTTTAATGAAAATAAGGGACGAGACGAGCAGGATGTTCAGCTGATGATAATTGATATACCCTACCCATTACAATGCAGTGCCGTTCAGGATTCTTGAAAAAACCAAAAATTCTGAGCGGCACTACAATTGCGCTCATCACCGTGAGACATAAGATGCTAAATCTCATTTGCCTAGTAATTACACTAGCTACGGCGCCCTTCAGACCGAAACACTGTAATGTCTACACATTACTGCTTCACGGCAGAAATAGGCGCCGAAACTAACTAGATACCTAGTTAATTTTTAATAATATCAACACTATAACTGATAATTATTATTCTAAATTATTTAAAGTAAACCAAATTACATTATTAGGTGTGAATTACATCCGAAACTAAGATCTATGTATATATTTACCCTTTTGGTGTACTTTTATTATTTGTATCTAGCAACATTATTACGCATGCGCATTAGAATCACTGCAATACGGCGTCCCTTGAACGAAATGTTCGTGCTTTTTCAAGCATTTCTTTGTCGACCTGAGAGTGTTAATTAGTTGCACACTTTTCCTCATTGTTGGTCATCTAACATTTTGAGTTTGTTGGTCGTGTGGTACTAATGTATTTCAAGCAATGTATCGTAAATGCTTCACAGGATGTTTTTTTTAGTCTTCGTATTTGTACTCAGAGTCAAAACCCATATTTTTTAAATAAAATTGAAGTACGTGTTTGAAGTTTTGTCACCATGTATGTATTTATGCTAAATTATATCAATGTATAACAACGCAAAATATATGTAAAAAAAATTATTAAAAATTACGTGGTAAGGTAAAGTACGTGGGTAACACTGAAAATGTTTAGAACTGGCCAGTTAGAAACATTACTAAAAAAACTTATTTTGAATTTAAATTTTAGAACTCTTTGGTAACCTAATGTAGTATATTGCATTCATTTGTCATTTGTTTTTGTGAATTGGCGGCAAATCTAAAACTCTTGTTACACGGGAAAATAAACCAAACGCGAGAAAATTTTCGGTCAATGATTTATTATGACTTTCGTTATGGGCTTACGGCCGTTCCCAATATTCAGTCTACTTGAGATAAAAATCGTAACTATCGTTGACTTTTCTGTCCCAATAAACTTAACGACGGTAACTCACCTTATCCGTACAGGCTGTCGGTCAATGGGACGAAGTATAGCTTACCAGCGATAGAAGTGAAGTTCAAAAAATATTACACGAACATTTAGGCGCCAGGAAGCTTTGTACCAGATGAATTCCCGATACTTTAACCGACTACCAGAAACACCTTCGCATGGAGTGGTGTCGCCAAATGTTAGATAAGTTCAACGGCGGTGACTCAAATGCTGTATTTGACATCGTCACAGGTGATGATAATATTATTACTGTTACTATAATACTGGATAGCTGGATAAATTGCTACGAACCCGAAACCAAAAGACAATCAGCTCAGTGGGTGTTTCCTTTTGAGGATCGGCCATCTAAGGTAAAGAAAGGAGGAAGTCAAGGAGAAAAGATGATTGCCCCATTCTTTGGTCGGAAAGGTCATTTCGCGACAGTTGTGCCAGTTACTGCAGACTGGTATGTCAATCGCTGTTTGACTGTTGTCTTGGGAAAAATTTGACAGCAGCGCCCTCGAAGCAGGATTCTCCTTCACCACGACAATCTTCAGCGCACTCTGCAAAACGGACTGTTGAATATTCGACTATGGCAGGTGTCGAGATAATGACTCATCCGCCATACAGTCCTGACCTGGCGCCCTGCGACTTTTATTTACTCCCAAGAACTGAAGATAAAATTCGAGGTATTCGCTTTACGAGCCCTGAAGATACGGTGAAAGCGTACGAAAATGCCATAGAAGAGACCCCTAAGGAAGAATGGGCCCACTGCTTTTCCCAGTGGTTCCATCGAATGCGACGATGTATACTAAATAATAATAATAAACGTATATGCAACTTCCAACATTAAGCCGTTTTTCATTTTAAAATTTTCTAAACATTTTCAGTGTTACCTAGGTATAAGTAGATTAAATTCAATAAATCATTCGATATTTTTATTTTATTTTATTATTAGCTCTATTTATAAAATTTGTACATTTTTCAAACCTTGTAACCGAATGTCCCGTTTTGAAGTGAATACTTCCTCAGGCGCGGTGAGCACTTGTGTGTGTGTGTCGAAGAAATATTCACAGAAATTGTCTTTCTACGAGGCAGTGTAACGGATCGATGACAAGAAGATGACGATAACACAGATGTTGGTGATTCCAACTCAACAGAACAAGCATTGGTTAATCTGCCTGGTTCAGCAGCTGTTGAGCAATATGATGAAACAGACGCTAAAGATAATGTACCCAGCAACTCACCTTCAATTTTAGTTGAAATATCACATACTCAATCTAATATTTTAAATAAAACAAGTAAATCTCCAGAACAACTTCAAACAATAATAGCTTACAAAAATGTTGTAAATACAATAAATCTGAATACTCTTACAGTTCTATCTGAATTCATAAATTGAACACTCCTGCGACATCTCCTGCAAAATCAAGAAAGTTTAAAACGCCAGAAGCGAACCATATTACTATCGAGCAGCAAACTTTAACGTCCCTTGCAAATCCAACCACATCCAGCGCTCATGTTATAGTTACAATAAGTTTCATTGTACCAAAGAATTCGTCCGTCTCTTAAAGCCCAAGCAAAAAAACCTCCAGAAATTACGAAAACATGGTAAAAGCATTACTGCACCATACAGAAAGGGTCCAGAAAAGGATGCCATAGCTGAAAAAAATGTGCCAAACAACCATGACCCAAAAACAGGTAAAACAAGCAAAACTGTTTATTATTACTGCTTCACGGCGACTTTCTTATCTTTTTCTTTTAGATGACTGCGTGCATTCATCGCTTCCAATGCTATCGGTTAAGAGAGGACACATTACAATAAATTGAAGCAAGTAAAGTTTAAATTTAATAGTAAATAAATAAAAATTAGTTAACAATCAGGCAGTGGCTTATACTCTTGCAACTACTGAAGTAGTTGCTTACTCAATAAAATTAATTTCAAGTATAGTAACAGTCATCTGAGCTTCAATAACAGTGGTTTTATCTTGAGTTAAAATGAATACCGTAATATTATTATTTATTTTGTGTTTTAATAATAATATTTTTATTCATCGCTTTCAGTTGCATCTTGCGCTTCAGAAACCGTAGTTTCGATGTCTGTAACCGTTGTTGCAGCTTCATTAACTGTTGTTTTAGCTTCAGTTACCGTTGTTACAGCTTCAGTAACTGTGGTTTCTGATTCAGTAACAGTGGTATCTTCTTGGGTTACTGTAGTTGTTTCAGTCTCGGGGGCTTCAGTAGTTTGACCAGGAATCCAATCAAAGTTGATACCAGTTACTTCAGTGTACCACTCGTGGTAATGCCCGGGACGAATGAATCCTATAATAAAATGTAATGTTATAATTATCCGTTTCATTATAAATTTAGTTATTCGTCTCGTGCCAGATTTTGGCGAGACAACACGTCCTGAGGATGCCTCGTGTAGAGGAGAAACACGTGTCGAATTGTTTTTAAAAACAAATATTGGCGGAATTAACACCAAAAGAAAACTTAAATCATTTGTATAATTATGGATTTCCGCAAAGTAACGCCTAATTCATTAAATTTTCTTAAATCGGCAGGTATAGCTGAACAGGCGAAATTATTTCGTTACTAACCAAACTTTAATACAGAAGTGATTCCTCTGGTTTTACTTGAAAGTGTGGGTGTTGGTCTTCCCCTACCATCGAGAATCTGTTCTTCCATAAAAATAGTTTTTGATCGATTAATGAAGTATTATTTTTGGACATAAAATAATGTTGTGTACATACGTACGTAAATCATTACTTTTGATAGATTATTGATGACATAAAATTAAAATATCATCAATATAAATACAACCAAATACTTGATAAATGTACCTGCTGGAACTTCAGTGTGGCATCCACCGCTGGACACAAAGGATGAAACACCAACTTGAGTGGGCTGGCCATCGATGTCTTCGACAGTAAGACCACCGCCGCTGTCACCCTGTTATTTACATACTCTTATTAAATGTTACCGCGTAATTACCACATATTATTTCTAGTTGGGATGGGAATAATAGATAGGTAGGTAAATGTTAGTCCAGTTAATGGAATTGTATTTTATGCACACCCACGATATGGGTAGGTATAACATGAAAGGTGTGGAGTGCAAATTATAAGGGAAAACAGGGAATACATTCTTATTATACTTTAAATATTTCTATAAATATATTATATACACAGTTGCTGCGTAACATGTATGGGGTGAGACTGATTGATAGAACTCCGAATGCGGTAATACGAGCGCGCTGTGGTTTGAAAAGACTGAAAAAGGAATACTGAAATGGTTTGGACACGTGGAGCATATGAGTGAAGAAATTAGACGCATCAAATATATACAGCAAGCGTGTGTGGGCAAGTCGGTCGAGGGAGACGTCAAACATTCGTCGACCAAATTGGGGGACGTTTTGAGAAAAGGAAAGGTCCGGAGCACCCGCAACCGTCGAACATGTATGAAAAGAGTAATGAATGTAGAGGAAGCGCGTGAAGTTTGTAAGGATGGAAGCAAGTGGCATTCTATTGTCTCTGCCTACCCCGACGGGAACAAGGCGAGAGTTTATGTATGTATGTGTATGTATTAATATCGTATTTTAATATTTACCTGGCAAGTAGACTGAGAGGTAACGTTAAAGAACGAAGCGCAGATGGTAGAGTCTACAATGATGGGAGAGAAGTTGAACGCTAGCAGGCAGTTGAAGTTGGTAACGCCGAGTAAATATACCCAGTTCATTACTTGAGGCGATGAGCCTGTAACATAACACATTATTTATTTAATAATTTTTTGCCTTAGTAAGTGAACATATTGAATACATTTTAATAATAATAATAATAATTTTTTATTTGCGAAAAACTGCCACCAATTTTTTTACAATTACAATAGATATGAACAATTAACATTAAATAAAGAAAAGAAAAAATAACAATACAAATGTTAAAAAAACAATAAAGACAGAGATCTTTAAAACATGTAAGGATTATTTAATAACTAGAAAACGAGGCAGTTTTTAATACGTTTTCCATTTTTTTTTCTTATAAAACCCCCTTTTATTTTCCATTCTGGTCCAACTTGAAGACTTAATTGCTGTATGGAAGAGAGACGTGGAGGTCACCCAATCCATTTGACTCTTGACTCTTCGTAAACATATGCCACAGCAAAATCCTACGTAATTTACTGGCCCGAAAAATATCTAATAATTCTCTGGGAAGTCATCACCCATCAGCAGATTAAACACCGCAAATGGATAGATAGATAGGGCCACTTCCAAAGGAATTCCATGCATTGACCGAGACAAACCCTAGACTGTAAGGTGGCCTCAAGGAAAACGGAAATACGGCCGTTCAAAGCAAAGCTGGAGCGGACTTTTGTTCAAGTCAAAGTCAAAATCAAATAAACTTTATTAAATTCGGCTTAAATTAAGTCTCGGCGAAAGCTATCATTGTAGCTCATACATTTCTACGGATACCATGCAGTGGCCGTTATGCATGTGAAAAGCATCGCATAATAACATACTCCAGATGGTATTCTCTTCCGGGGACAGCTGGTTCACGTGATTGGCCTAAGAATATGTCATCAGTTGCGATGACTTTTCTCAAACCATTTTTGAGTGAAACAACGCTATAGAGTTGCTATATATGTGAAAGACACGAAAATAGCGACGAAATGGCGAGCTCTCAGTATGACACTTAAAATATCGCGACGTAGTCTTAGGCCATCGTGGAAAGAGAATACCTAATATTATTAAACTATGGTGAAAAGGCGCTAAGTCGGTGTACTTGACTACCGTTTATTGACGTAAATCATCTTTTAAAATCACACAGAAACATACAGGTTCTATAAAAAAAAGTATATTTAAATGGTAAAATGTACCTGCATTTTCATCACATGCATTTCATCGATGGAACAATAGTTGATCTATTTGGATGAGGTACATTTTTTCTCCAGAAAAGGTTTAGTCCACTTGTTAATGGCATATCAATGCGGTTTAAATGGAGATATTAAGTGAAGCTGTTATCATACGCTGGGCGGAAATACGTTCATGTTAATCACATAAAGATCTATTTCTGGGTTAACAATCAAAGTTTATCATCTAAGAAACTCACCTCCTGTCCAAGTTCTGCCCCATCCTGTGGCTGTGAATCTCATTCTGTCATAGTTCTTGTTTCGATCCTGGGATGACTGAAGTCTGATTGGTTGGATTCTCTCTGAAAAAGGTAATAAATAATTACACTGCTGGACATTTTAGGTCGAAATTTATATCATTAAAAAAGAAACCTTTAACAAAATAAGTAATTTCAGCATAATGTGTAACAATAATAAAAAATAATTAATACAGACCTGTTGGAATTTAAAAGGAATATGAAAACAATAACATTGAGGAGCAGTGCAATCACTTTAGTGTTGCCAATCGGAGGCCCACTCAGTATACGTCGAGCCGTCTGGAGGCTCGACACTTATTTTTAGTGGGCACCGTGTTCGCAGCACGGACAGCGACCACGACATACAAATTCAACAACATTCTAGTATTATTTTTCAATCTACACTACTTGCTTCAAATACGTACATAACATTACTATACTAAAGGTAAACTAATAAAACATAATTGTAAACTAAAAATATTATAAACGCGCAGGTCCGGCCTCACATGGAGTATTGCTGTCATCTCTGGTCTGGCGCACCCCAGTATCAGCTCGATCCATTTGACCGCGTGCAACGCAGAGCAGCTCGAATTGTCGGGGACCCAGTACTCTGTAAACGGCTGGATCACTTGGCGTTGCGTAGAGACGTCGCTTCATTGTGTGTCTTCTACCGCATTTATCGCGGGGAGTGTTCCGAAGAGCTGTTCAACCTGATTCCTGCCGCCGAATTTCACCTTCGCACGACACGCCACAAGTTACGATATCATCCCCACCATCTGGATGTGTGGCCGTCCTCCACAGTGCGGTTTTCAAGGAGCTTTCTTCCTCGTACCACGAAGCTGTGGAATGAGCTTCCTTGTGCGGTGTTTCCGGGACGATACGACATGGATACCTTCAAGAAAAGCGCGTACACCTTCCTTAAAGGCCGGCAACGCTCTTGTGATTCCTCTGGTGTTGCAGGAGAGTGTGGGCGGCGGTGATCACTTAACACCAGGTGACCCGTACGCTCGTTTGTCCTCCTATTCCATAAAAAAAAAAAAAAAAAAAAAACGTTATAGTTTCAGACAGTGATTTATTGTTGAAAGTTGTACCTATATAACTTACATACATACCTCTCGGACACAGAACGTAATAAGAAGAGGAAGAAAAAAAATCATAAATTGATTGTGCATGCTATTGGGCCATAAATATTTTTAAGCCATTTAATTTTTCATTATAAAACAAGGCAAAAAATATGTAATCGAGATACGGAAGAAGAATCCCGTAATTGCTTAAAATTTAGGAATGTCTCAACGCTACGATTTACTTATCTAGATTTAGATATATATCTAGACATTATTCAATATATCAAGTAGAAAACTAATTTTGTACACCACATTTACTAAAAAGATTTTAATAAAATTTTGTACATTGAGTGCAGTTCGATCTAATTTGAGAGCTAGGATAGTTTTATTTCGATCAGAAATCTTGAGTTAATTTTTATTTAAATATTTTTGTTTTGTATACAGAACATTTCTATGAAACAAATTTTTGGCAGCATAGCTCTGCTGTGAACTGAGTTCTCCACAACAACAGAGACAAATCATAATTGCTTTTGCAACACCAATGATCATAAGGCTTGTACTCATGCACCAGGAGTACAGAAAATTCCGAGAGGATGAATTCAACATCGGCGTTCTTTGTAAGGCAGGCAATATGTTCTACTTACTCTCGCTCCAAGTACTATGACACTATTATACTCGTAATTATAGAATTATAGTTTGTGAGGACTTGTACTGAGTTATTCATTAATGCCTGCTTATAGTTGATAATATGCTTTTGATATTGGAGATGCGATTGGTACGTGTAATGGTTGCGAAGTAGATATTGACGGTACACGCGAAATACCGGCGCGACACACGTTCTTTGTTTTAAATAGCATATTTCATCTTGCAGTTTGTGTATATTTGATTTCGTTTCACTTTTAAATGTTTGCATACCGCTTTATAATATATTTGACATCACTTATTGAAAGTCAAAAGAAGACCCATTCCAAAATGAATGCCTCAGGCCTGACAGGAATGGGCGCAACAAACTCAGCGGGCTTTATTTTTCATCAAAAAATATGTTTATAAAGTAATATTGTACAGTTAAAATTATTATTTAATAGCCTGAGCCATTCCCAATCTGTGGTATCATTAATTTATGTTATAGTAACCTTTACCACAAAAAACGTTTTTTAACAAATCTTTTGAATAACGTAATATAACGGATCTTGTTGTAAAAGCATATACATCGCCCCACAAAAGACTTACTAGACTTAGCCGAGTAGTAGGCATTATAAGCTTTTTTTTTATGGAATAGGAGGACAAACGAGCGTACGGGTCACCTGGTGTTAAGTGATCACCGCCGCCCATACTCTCTTGCAACACCAGAGGAATCACAGGAGCGTTGCCAGCCTTTAAGGAAGGTGTACGCGCTTTTCTTGAAGGTACCCATGTCGTATCGTCCCGGAAACACCGCAAAAGGAAGCTCATTCCACAGCTTCGTAGTGCGAGGAAGAAAGGTCCTTGAAAACCGCACTGCGGAGGACCGCCACACATCCAGATGGTGGGGATGATATCGTAACTTGTGGCGTGTCGTGCGAAGGTGAAATTCGGCGGCAGGAATCAGGTTGAACAGCTCTTCGGAACACTCCCCTGTCTTATGTCTGTTCCTGGTGTTAACATTATGGCTATGACAGTTTGTAGCAAATTCACTTATGTGCCTATGAACATACATTACATTATCAAGAATATATTGAAAAGCAACAGTCAAGATGTTAATTTCTTTGAATTTTAATAATAATTTTAGAATAAATAGCAGGAATAGCCCTTTTCTGCAGCACAAATATTGTATTAATGTCGGCAGCGTTGCACCTTAGCCATATACCATAGGACATAATACTGTGGAAATAACTAAAGTATACAAGTCGCGCCGTATTTAGGGTCCTGGCTATGGTCTTTAGTAGGCTACTGACATCCAGATAATAGAAAGTTACAGATGGTAAACGATTAAAAATTTTCGGAACAAATGTCGGTAATTGTTCGATGTTTTTTATTATTTTAATTATATCTGTGATGTTTCTAGGATTCTTCTTGTCTCCTTTTCGGATAATCTTTCGTGCACCAGCAATGCACATAGTAACGACTTCACATTTTCGATTTCATCTTCACTATACCAAGCACAACAGTTCGTTGATAGTGATGTTACACACACACGACATGTTTCGTAAAGTTTAACATAGTACGAACACGAGAGATAATTTGCAAGTACAGGGTAACTCGATAGGTTATCACGTAAAAGTTCAATAATTGTGTGCGCGTGCGTAATGTGTCGCCGACCCAACACGACTGAATCTAAGATTATAAGAACTAATCATAAACCCGTTGAGTTCCAGGCTCTCTAAACATCGAAATAAATAAGTAAGATTAATTTAGTTACATACGTGAGTATTCTATGGCAATAGGGAATTTAATGAGTCCTATATCATCTGGCTGGACGCTTGTCAATTGTTCGATGTAGTTTGGATGGTTGTAGTATTCCGTTGTCTCCAACACGAGCTCAGGATTCGAAAGATCTGTAGCACCAGCTCTTATCAAAATGGTGACCCTTCTGTAAAAAAAAATACAAGGGTTTACAAAGTTTTAATACCGGCTTTTTATATGCCACTTTGACCAGTGGTCCTTTTCATCTAAACAATTTGTTATTTTTTTAAGTGATAACTCGGAATTCTAGGATTGATACACAAATAAAATTTGAAAGTGCGGTTTTCAAGTAGCTTTCTCCCTCGTACTACAATGCTGTGGAATGAGCTTCGTTGTGCGGTGTTTCCGGGACGATACGACATACCTTCAAAAAAAGCGCGTACAAGGTGTACGTGCTGCGTGTGTAAAGGCCGGCAACGCCCTTGTGATTCCTCTGGCACAAATAAAATAGATGAAGCCACAACCTGAGAGAAGAACAAGCAAACAAGATTTGACGACGATACGTCACTCGAACGGTTAGGTCAGTTGGCAGAGCATTCGCACGGAACGCGAGTGGTCGTGGGTTTACGTCCCGCATCGTTCATTTTTTTTATGGAATAGGAGGACAAACGAGCGTACGGGTGACCTGGTGTTAAGGCGACACTAAATGCCGGCGACCTTGAGCCATATGAGTTCACGGCTCCTATGTAACAAAGCCAATATTTTCAAAGTTCTTGGGTCGAAAATGTAACATTTTAACAGGCGCAAACTGCTTAATTGCTTACAATCCTCATTATTGATTACTAATCTAAATAAATGTATCTACATAAAAAAGTAAAATCTGAAAGAACAACTTTTATGATAGTAGTATACTAAACAAATGCATGGTGCCGAGAAAAACTTGTTTAACTGCAAAGAAAACTGGTAGTTCACAATAGCTCCGGAGCGCTAACTTTAACGAACAATAAGCATTAGCATCCTATATTTTCACCACAAAACTTGTCTAAAAACACCTTGTTTGCATGTTTTCTGTTTACCGTTCGCCTTAAGTGATCACTGCCACCCACATTATCTTGCAACTCCGGAGGAATCACAGGAGCGTTGCCGGCCTTAAGGAAGCTCCATTCCAGCTTTGTAGTATGTGGAAGAAAATTGCTTGCCCACCGCACTGTGGAGGACCGCCACACATCCAGATGATGGGGATGATATCCTAATTTGTGGCGTGTCATGCGAAGGTGGAATTCGGCGGCAAGAATCAGGTGAAACAGTTCTTCGGAACACTCCCCGTGATAAATGCGGTAGAAGACTCAATATAGCGACGTCTTTACGCAACGCCAAGTGATCCAGCCTTTCAAAGAGCACTGAATCCCCGACAATTTGAGCTGCTCTGCGCGCACGCGGTCGAACAAATCGAGCTGATACCGGGGTCTGCCAGAAAGACAGCAATACTCCATGTGTTGCCAGACCTGCGCTTTGAAGAACGCTAGAATGTGGGCATGCTTGAAGTTTTGCCGTGCTCTATTTATGACGCCAAGTCTTCAAAGCCAATTTGGCTTTGCCCTCCAGATGATCGCGGAATTGGCAATTGCTCAAGATTTCGAGACCCAGTATTCCGATACAGGGCTTTATGGGAAGTGTTGTCGTAGTCGATACTTTTTTTATTTATTTTTATAGAGTAAGCTATTGATTCCAATATTGTTACAAGTATAAACTAACTCAACTGATTTCTAAAATCTAATATACTTACGCAGCAGTACAATGTGCAGCTGTAAGAGCCCACTCGTTGTGGATAACTGTCGCCCCACATGCAAACACCACGCCAGCTGGGCTCACCATACGAAGGGACAGCTGGTAAGGAAACTGGCCCGGATATGCCTCCCATCCTGAGACAATTCTTCCTTGGTTTTCCCGAACGTTTTCTGGGTATGTTGCTAATTCTTCGGAAAATACCTGCGACGTAAAAATTAAATCATTCGCAAGTTTGTGCCAATTTTTTTTACTATAGTTTGTTCGTAAGAATTTGATAAATATGTTGAAATGCAACTGTCGCTTAACTAACGCATCTGTAGATCTTCGGGTACGAGGCGCGTAGCTGTTGTCAAGCGCCACCTGCGGCGACGCCAGATTAAATGGGTTAAAACAGTGTTTCCCGCACTAAATCCACAATCAGTTAAATATGAAGATGGAAACGGTAGTAAAAGTTTTCTTGCACATTCTTGGAATCTGCCTTCTTTGTAAAATTTATCACCGATATCTTGCGTAGCCCCCCTTAACTATCAAATATAATTTATAAAAAAATTCTATTGCAATTAATATTTATTACTTTGACAGTGTGTTGTTATATATAAAACAATTTAGAATATAAAAATCTTATTCGATGTGGTCCCCATTGGCTGCAGACACAGTCCTTTAAACGTTGAGGCCAGTTATCAATAGAAACGCCGAGTGCGTGGGGTGCGCAGTTCCATGGGAAAATTATTCAGTGCCAATCGTACGCATTGTTAACCGACTTCAAAAAGTAGGAGGTTATCGATTCGATCGGTATTTTTTTTTTGTATGTACACTGATTCCTCTGAGATTAATGATCCGATTTACTTTTTTCGATGCAGAATAGATGCAATTTGGTCCCATAAAAATTTACATAGTTTGGCCCTGTAGTTTTCATTTTATAAAAATTTTTGCTTACCTCGATGATATAATTGTTTTTTGTGTACGGCTTTTTAGGATTTTTCATACAGGTTGATTATATATTATAATTATTAACTGACACTAAAAAGTAAAAAATAAATAAAAGCTACGTTTAAAAAAGCGACTTCAAAAACTAAAAAGTATCAAAAAAGGTTAGTTACCTTTAATATTAATAAAATACTATTATTTGTATGTGCTACATATTGATAGCTTTGAAGTCGGTGCCAAGCCAAATGTAAGTACACTACACTCGCCACGCGTGACTTTGAGCGGGATAGCTTCGTCTAGAACAAAACAACCCAAGCGGACAGACACGCGTGGCCAGACAACCTTAATAATTACAGTAAGTAAGCTGTTTATAATATTAAGTTTTATTTTGTTGAGGGCTTGGCACTTAAAACCTATCAATAGGTAGCAAATATAAATAATAGAATTTTATTAATATTAAAGGTAAAGGTGTATTTAATTAAATTTTTAGTTATTTGATACTTTTCAGTTTTTGAAGTCGGTTTTTTAAACGTAATTTTTTTTAAGGAACTCCAAATTATCATAGCGTTTAGAGCAAGCCGTACCAGCCATGACAGACTTTGTATAAAGTGGTAATATAAGAGCTGTTTACACAAATACTATATTAATCCTTATCATTTTATACACGGACTAGTAAAAAAAAGAAGGACTCCGCGCCGTGATATTAGCAAGTGAAGCACCGTTATGCTAGCTAGTGTGTGTGCGGTTACGGGGGGTACTAGTTACACAATTTTTTCTCCCATAAATAATCATATATAGCTACAAATACTTATATAGTATAGTTTTTACACTTTCTCGCAACGCACGACGGCATTTTTAAAATATTTTATTGAGACGCAAACTGATCTGAAACAGACAATGACAATTCTCATAATGGCCGCCTATCGGCCTGTAGTAGTGTGTGTGCGTGGGGCTATGTATTTACACGTTAATCGGATTGTTTTGGTGCTACAACTTTATGTAAGGTGACACGGAGTCTTTATATTTTTACTAGTCCGTGCATTTTATTATTATAAAATCATTCAGAAATACGTATTACGTTTTTGTTTTATTTTAAATTTAATTATTTTTAATGAACATTGATTACACATTCAGATGGCTGTAGACTAAATTATTCCCGAATATTTATATAATTTTTTTAACGACAGTACAGTTTCTGTCGGGTCAGCTAGTAAAGATTAGAGTTACTTATTCTACCACCACTTTGAGGATTTATATGAATGAAATAGTTTTTACAACGAATGTAAATAGAAACTAGATTTTATGTCATTATTTATTAATTCGCAAGTCGTTCATCAGGGTGAGTGTGGTGGGTTCGCGATAACGTCCCACCTCTTACTCTCTCTGTTGAACGACTTCCGAATGGTCCGAAACTAGTCGACACCGACAAAAACGTGCTTTACTCACGTATTAATAAAAAAAATTTAGTAATATTATGTCAGTTATCTACGGTCGATCATGAAGGTTACATTATAATCATATAATTTATAATATGTTGTATTATCTAATGTGTGTTAGCGATCTAGTTGTTTTATGACCTTGAAATAAACTATATTTATTTTGGTTCGGATAAATAAATAAAAGATGGCGAAACCGAAGCGGCATTGGGCAGTGCACATTATTCGACGGACAGATGGCCGATGGGGCAGAAAAGCCCTCGAATGGCGACCACGTACAGGAAGACTCAGTGTTGGTAGGCCCCCCCCACAAGATGGACCGACGATCTGGTCAAGATCGCCAGAATACGTTGGACGAGGGCAACGCAGGACCGGTCGTTGTGGAAATCTTTGGAGGAGTCTTTTGTCCAGCAGGGGACGTCTTCCGGCTGATGATGATGATGATTAAATCAAAAAAAATGGCAAACGAATGGTTCGCCCTGATTACTGCGCATGCGGGTAGACATTAATGTCAGCCATCATTATTACACAGCTCCGTGCACTATTGTCAATGTAAAGTGTACGACTTTTCTCTTGCATTTACAATGAAATTCAGACGTAATCATACACTTGTTGCTAAAGTCATGAAAATACAAAGTGCTCATTGTGAAACAGTTGACTCGTTTGGAAATTATCATAACGACTTGTAGAAATTCATTCCTACCTATGACGTAACTATTCATAGTTACGTTATAGTTTGCGGGTTTGTGCTGAGAAAAGTACGGAATGCGAATAGAATAAGTATTTTTCTTAATATTACCACACAAATTAAAGACCTATTTTTATTTTTCTGGGCGTACTAAGCTATACATAGATTATTTATACGTCTAGATAGACTAAGACAGCTAAAAACGTCAAAAAAATAGACTTTACAACTAACCTCTATTTTGAGCAATTCACACACACTAACACAAAGTGTCATAGAAATTGCGAGTGTAAGACATAGCTTATCACGCACACAAAACTAATATTCCTGGCCTGTTTTTATCGGTTGTCTAACAGCAAGAGACTCTATCTAGACGTATAAATTATATAAAAAGCTATATAGTAAAATTATTACAGTTTAGAATAAAATGATTTTTGTGGGTGATTGTACACGTGCGCAAACATATCCCCCCGCTTCCCCCAGTGCTCTTTTACGTAACGAGTACTTAGTATACATTGACACTGTGCATTAATGATTTAGTTACCTTTACAGTTTATCGTGATTGTTTCAATAAACAATTAAAGTTATTAAAATATTATTAAATAGTTATATTTACCGCAGCCACAGTTAAAGCCAACAATAAGAAGTGCTTGACCACCATTTTTTCGACGAAATGATCAAAGTTTATCTGGCAACGCGTTTTTAAGCCGGCTTAACGTAAGACTTAAAAGATAAATGTAATGTATTAAACGATAATATGGATTTATCGTGCTTCCAAATTATAATGAAATACTGTGCTCTGGGCTAACCAAGCTTACTATCAGTAATCGATTTAAAAACTAATCAAATTACGTATGGAAAGTACGTGATGTCACGTGCTGAGAAGGATCCAATACCTCTGGACAGGCTGTTCCATAGTTACAACAGCAAATTTAATGTCCCTATTTGAAGCGTCACTCGCCAGCGTCCAGAGAACTAATTTTGACGTATAATACAAATGGCTGCGAGAGAAGCGTACAGTACTCTGAAGTATGTTTGCATTTTGAATTAATTTCATTCGTTTTCAGTGTTATTTATACTTCAGGTATCAACATAATTAATACACATTTTTTTGTAGTTTCCCACTATCTATCGATGTTTGTGTAGCTAAGGTTGTCATCACTAGTTTCAGTTCCTCAGACTCTCGCTATGGCCAACAGCGTCAAAATGGCGAATGTCAAACGGGTACAAAAAACTTTGACAGCTACCAGTCCAGTGATTAATAGTAGAGGTCAGTGCCTGGTACCTCCTGGTACCAATGCAGTGGGTACCTTTTGTTTCAGTTTGCAAATGGCGAACAAACAAGCATAGATTACAGCTGATCCAGATGATAAATTAACTTTTATCATTACAAACCTAATTACAATGATAAAGCGCTTATTATCAGGGAAAGGATTAAAATATCGATTAAAATAATGTTAGTGATTGCTTCTGTTTAGCAAATTGTTAATTAGTCATTAAAATGTTGCGTTACCTAATTGGCTTCGTTTTGGTTATAGGGCTTAGTCAGGTCAGTTAAAAAAAATATTTTTATTATTATTATGTTACCTACCTTGTTTGTAAATATTGTCAATTTATTTTCTCACCATGTGGACTTTTTAACCGACTTCAAAGAAGGAGTCTGTGTCAGCCTAGGTGGGTTTGTAACTACAAACATAGTTATAGATGAGATGTGCTTGAGTCGCACGGGCGGGAGGACACCGATTCCAAAAATAATAATGATCGTAACTAGAATTAGATTAATTAATTTAATTGTATAAAAACACATAATTATTTTTATACTTTTTAGTACATATTATATCTAGTGTTTTCGAATAGTTTTTATGAAGTCAGTTGTTATGTTTTTCGTTAAAATTAAAAGTCCGGTTTTAAGGTTTATGATTTTAAGCTAAGTATATTATTTAAATATATATAACTAAGTTAAAAATTAAAAAAATATCAATATTAGAACCACAATTATTTTTATATAAATTTTCTCGATATAAAATCACGCATAAATATTCTTTAGTTTATTGCGTTTTTTACCGTTTTAAAATAAAATAAAGTTTGGTAGACTTGTATAGACAAAGTAACAAGAAAATATTTATATTGATCATATTCACGTATAGAAAAAAAGTTAAATATGGCGCTTACGTGATTTGCTTTTGGATAGTTTTGCTCACTTACTATCTGTTTCACGCCACGCCCATGTTGGTTCAATATATTTTAAATAATAATAATAATATTGACACTCTTTTACACAAATTATCTTGTCCCAAACTAGACATAGTCTGTACTATGGGTGCAAGACAACGATATATTTAATCTATACTAATATATAAAGCTGCAGTGTTTGTTTGTTTTTCAAAATTAGGGATCCGTAATAAAATTGCTATTTTGTAACACAAGGTGTAAAATCGAAAACATATTTTTGCGTGCGCTGCAAAAACTATTGACAATAGAACAAAATGATGAAAATCGCGTGAATTATACTTTATATGGCAAAACAACGTTTGCCGGGTCAGCTATACAATATATTTACTTAAACATACATAAATACAAATAAACATCCATGACTCTGAAAGAAACATTTACATTCATCATATAAATGATTGCACCTACCGGGATTCGAACTAAATGACCTAAAGAGTTATTTCCTATTTTATTCTTTGGAATACCTACTCTGCAACAGAGCAAGTATTTCTATAAATAAAATTTCCACCAGTGAGGGGCTCCTTTCCACAGGAAGCCGGCTAGATTATGGGTACAACAACGGCGCCTATTTCTGCCGTGAAGAAGAAGAAGAAGATGTGTAAACATAACTGTGTTTCGGTCTGAAGGGCGCCGTAGCTAGTGAAATTACTGGGCAAATGAGAATTAACATCTTATGCCTCAAGGTGACGAACGCAATTGTAGTGCCGCTCAGAATTTTTGGGTTTTTCAGGAATCCTGAGCGGCACTGCATTGAAATGGGCAGGGCGCATCAATTACCATCAGCTGAACGTCCTGCTCGTCTCGTCCCTTATTATCTGATTTTATTATGTACTAATTAATTATACTACATTATGTAAAGTTCAAGTAATGACTCAATTATCAACCATATCTGATAAAGCTTTTATGAAAACAGTAATCAGTAAAACTCTAATCTGAATCCATCTTTATGTATAAAATGGGCTTTAAATGTTACATAAGTATTCCTTTCAATTCTTTTCGAGATTTTTTTTTGTATATATAGCATAAATTTAATAAAATAGAATAAAGCTAAATTGTCAATCTTTGATTTCATTTTACACTCGATAATAAGCCACAAATTGTTTTTGTTTAAATACAGATATAAATTTTATATTATGTAAAAAAAACTGGACTGAGTGAAAACATAAAATTGTAATATTTTATTGGTCGAAAAACATCACAAAGCTACGTCTAATTTTCAACTAAAACCAATTTATATTCAATACTATGCATATATAACCGACTCAATTTTTTAGAACACAATATAAAATTATATAACCTAGGGACTATATTATCGGTGTAAAAAAATATTATATGGTATTTTGAAATTGAATTGGATTATCGTTAATAAATGTATTTCCATTTAATATTTCTAGGTCCAGGGTCTGTACGAGCCAAGTCAGCCCGCGTATGTGGAATCTCTGGCCAGTCGTAAGTTTTTATGTACTTTTCAATTTGTATAATACACAAGACAGGTACGCTTAGACAAGACGTACGCTTCTCTCGCAGCCATTTGTATTATACGTCAAAATTAGTTCTCTGGAGGACCGCGAGTGGCGCTTCAAATAGGCATATAATTTTCCTATTAGACATTATTGGTTTTTATGATTTGTTTCAACCATACAATTAGAATATTCTATTTTTGTACAACATTCTTAACAATATTAAGGACCATTTTCTTTAATAAATATTTACTTCAGATGTCAGGTTGACATTAGAAATAAGTCATTGTTTTTTATACCACCAACAAGTACTAAATAGGTGTGGTCAAAATACTTTTATACATCGAGCTTGTAATAAATATAAAAAAATATATAATATTGATTTACACACTTGCTCGATCACAGTTTAAAACATATATAATCCATTTGTTGTTTATTTTCTTCAAAATTTCTGTAAGTTTTTTTGAAGTTATACTTCTTTTGGCGCGATGAAGAAAAATGATGAGAGTGAATTTTTACGATGCGCGCGCACACCGACACCTGAATTCTACATCGTGAAGTTAGTTCTAGGTGGCATGAAAATCGATAACTATGTTCAAGTTGTATATTCTAGTATTTTTATATTTAGAACACGTGTTTCGTAACAGTACAATTAAACAGTGTGAATAAATAAATATTATTTTGGTGTTTTTATTAAATCAATTTCATATACGACGGTGATAGTATTTACTAATAATTTATTAGTATATCTATATATATTGAATATTAGTGATAAAACTGATTTGAATAAACTGTTTTCAGTGCATTTATAGATTTGAGGTTAATTGTATATTTACCTTAAATGCTGAGTGGTTATACTATTTAACTATTTGTTAAAATTTGATTTATTTTTCCATACGCCAAGGAAGTATAGCTTCTGACGCGTGTACATAAGTACACACACTCTTTTTATACGCTTTTATTAGCTTCACCTGTATGTTTGTATGTTTGTAACCGACTTCTTTGGGCGCGATTTTGACCCACTTTAAACGACTAGATTTCGTTTAAACATTGTAGATTTATCGAGGACCGATGACATTACACTAATTTCATAAAAAAATAATAGTTTGAAAAAACTAAAAAACACGCTTATTATAGAAAACCGAACTAAAAAATAGAAAATAAATTTTAATAATTTTAAATTAAGAATAGTGTTTAAAATTTCAATAAATCTAAATTAATAATAGTGTGAGTAAAAAAAAAAAAATAGTTTAAAAAAAGCGTGGGGTGCTTTTTAAGATATTATCAAAATGATAATCACTCTACTCATATCTGTCAATAAAATATTTACAACTATTGACACCATGCACCCCACGCTTTATTTAAAATAAAATATTTTTCTTTTATTCACACTATTATTAATTTAATATTTATTAAAATTTTAAAAACTATTCTTAATTTAAATTTATTAAAATTTATTTTCTATTTTTTAGTTCGGTTTTCTATAAAAAGCGTGTTTTTTAGTTTTTGTAAGCTATTCTTTATTGTTTTTGTTTATCCTCTGTTTGACTTCGCACATGATATGCATATGAGTGGAAACTTAATTGGTGTGAGTACAGTCTATAACGTATTTTTATAAATGTTTTTAAATACCTACTGTTTGTTTCCCAAATATAAATATATAAATAAATATTTTGCGGTATAAACTATCGGACAACCCAATAAAGCGTAACCAATTATGGATGTGTCCGTCATCTCGTGGGTTAATATTCAATATACTAAAGAGCTTATGCGAAACGAGGCTAACTGTTTGAGACTTGTCAATTAAAATCTTAATTTAATGAATTTAATATTAATGAAATACAAACCATTGATAGGGTTTAAGTCGGTGCCTGCCCGCTTGGATTGTTTCGTCTACAACGAAGCTATCCCGCTCAAAGTCACGCGTGGCTAGAGTAGGTACCTGCTTTTACATTTGGCTTGGCACCACCTTCAAACCAATCATTAGGTTGTATTTTATTAATATTAAAGGTATAAGATGTAACATCAATTAATAATTCTAAATTACAATTCATAAATTAAAAATCATAAATTAAAAATTATAATTTGAAAATTAAAAATAACATTATTCTATATGAAAAAATAAGGTATATTTTGTTGGTAATGTTTTACCGTTTTTGACGCGTTTGTTGTGACGACATCACACTAGGTAGGTAGGGGGATCTCTGAAATGTGACCAGCTGTGACAAAGACGAGGGAGTGGTCAAAAAATAATGAAATTCGTGTGACGTAATTTATTTATTTTGACAATTACTTTCGAATTGATCTTATAATATACCAACACTACGTCATCTGGTACGTGGTCGCCATTCGAGGACTTTTCTGCCCCACCGGCCACCTGTCCGTGGAACTATATCCCCTGCCCACTGCCACTTCAGTTTCTCAATCATTTGGGCTATGTGGATGACTTTGCTTCTCAAATACAAATACAAATATTTATTTATTACAACAAAATACAAAATACAATCAGTGTTGGGGTCTCCTTTTAAGCAAAGAGTTGCCTGTAGTAGGAAGCCCCGCTCTTCCATAGCAAAAACATAAAAATAAGGTGTAATAATAGACAAGTTGACCTTAACATAAATATAATTAACTAGCTGACCCGGCAAACGTTGTATTGCCATATAAAGTATAATTCACGCGATAGTTTTATAAGTAATAAAATATTGCCTATATTATAGCCTGTACATCATTTTGTTCTATTGTCAATAGTTTTTGCAGCGCACGCAAAAATAGGTTTTCGATATTACACCTTGTGTTACAAAATAGCAATTTTATTACGGATCCCTAATTTTGAAAATAAAAAACATAGCCTATAGCCTTCCTCGATAAATGGACTACCCAACACTGAAAGAATCATTCAAATCGGACCGGTAGTACCAGAGATTAGCGCGTTCAAACAAACAAACAAACAAACAAACAAACACTGCAGCTTTATAATATTAGTATAGATTAAGGGAAAGAAATCTACTAACAATAATAACATACTAAAAATTTATTTATTTGTAATCTAAACTTAATGTGCTGTGTGTGTATGTATGTATGTATGTGAACGAGTGTGTGAATATTATTTCTAGTGTTTAAATGTTTCTGTAGGCCCAGAGGCTCGTATTGTCGCTGGCTGGCCAGCTGAGGATGGGCAGATCCCTCATCAGATCAGCTTGCGGATGGTGGGCGTTACCGGTGGAGTATCATCATGCGGTGGTTCCATCATCCATCACAACTGGGTGATAACAGCCGCTCACTGTCTTGCCAAGTAAGATTTACTTTAAACTTTTTAAACGGAAAAATTTATGATTATTCCTTAGATTAAGGATTGGTCTTCGCTGCGCTCCAACTAGATACCGCACTACTTACGAACTATAGCTTTTTTATTACGGCAACTATAAGTTGCTTGTGTCCGTAGCATCTTGACACCGAATGGCATAACAAATTAATTTGTAAGGTGTTGCATCCAATATATGAATCGTGTTAAAATAATGCAAATTATTTCATAAAAAGTAATAAAGAATTAACTGTTTAAATATATATTATCTTTTATTGGATGGATCAACCGCTTGCTCTAAAAGCTTGAAGTCATTGTTTGTATAAGGATACTTCGTGAACATGATGGTCGTGATTACAGTCACATTTAGTAATTGCATTCAACAAATGCAATCATTTATATATGGCTTTTTTGACAGGCATAACTAATCTAATCATAATTTTGAGTCCAAGGGGTTCAAATCTGAGGTAGGTGAAAGCCAGTCTTCAGCTCGTATAAGTTCATCATTACTCTTTGCAGTGCCTAAGTTGAGTCGTATTTATTACAGATTAGATAGATTTATATGTTATAAATACATAGTATCATTCAAATTCAGATATTTTTATTCAAAATAGCATATGATATCACTTATTAGAAGCCAAAAGCTACGCCCTACCATTCCAAAAAGTACGCCTCAGCACTGAGAAGAACGGACGCAACAAACTCAGCGGGCTTCTTTTTTTTTTCATAAAAATCCTATTCCCAATCGGTGGTATCATTAAGAAAGTCATTTATGTTATAGAAACCTTTACTCGAAAAACGTTTTTAACAATTCTTTTGAATTTCGTAGTACATATGTTTTGTACATTTTCTGGGATCTTGGTGTAAAAGGATGTACATCGCCACACTAAAGACTTACTAACTCAAATTAGCCGAGTAAAAGGCATTAAAGGCATTTATTTTCTCAAAATTGATTTCTTTAGAATTCTTTTTGATATCATTTCTAATACTACTACTACCGCTCCGGAAACAAATGACGCTTTGAGAGAGAAGAAGCGGGAACTCTCCCAGCATTCTATTTTGGCGCTTTTATTTATAGAATATACAATTTATTCATTGCTATTCATTCAATAATTCATTTAGTCCCAGGCTGTCCGATCACTTAGATATTTAGTTGTGGAGTAGCAGGATTTACGACAGAGCCATTTTTTAATAAAACATTTAAATTTATTTATAGATAATGCCTGAACACTGGCTGGGACTTTATTATAGAAGTGTATACATTTACCCTTAAGGCTATTATGTATCTTATGAAGCCTACTAGAATTAGTTACAAGCAATCCCTTATTTCTAGTGTTATAATAATTAAAATCACTATTAAGAGCAAAAAGGTGACGTTTTTTGTGAACGTATATAAAATTTTCATAAATGTAGAGTAGTAGGCATTATAAGTTGATGTCTGTTCCTGTTGTATATGGTATAATGTAATATTTCTGATTTCTCCAGCCGCAACACGTTCGTCGTACGATTGGGATTAACAAACCTCACGAGAGCCGAGTACGTGGTGGAATCCACCAGGAAGTACATCCATCCACTTTACCGTGAGAACTTGAACGTGGTCCAGACTCACGACATCGCTCTAGTTGGCTTAGACCAGAGCATTCCTTACGGACGTAAGTCTTACTTAGTATATTCATGTGACAGGAGTACAGGATGACATGACACATCATGCCCAACAACACCAAAGGGGTCAAAGTCAAGTCAAAGTAAAATAAACTTTATTGATGCCGTCCACTTTACCTCGTGCGTACACATAACAGCCAGGCATTGCTAATAATATATTGGTGTTAAGGTTTGTAATCGAATAGTGTTTGATATTGTTCATAGATGTCGCCCTAAGCCATCAAGGACGCGTTATCTCAGTTTATTATAGAACTGTCACGTTACTTATTATGTAGATTGTGAATATAGTAAATACGAATGGTACGCTTTAAAGTGTTTTAATATCTTTGTAAGAGGGATAATTTGAGAAATGTACACTATGTTAATAATTATATGTGGAATCTAGATGTAATCTCATCGGGGATCCAGTGCTCTGTGAGCAGCTGGATCACTTGACGCTATGTAAGGACGTTCATTGATAGTGTTCTACTAATCGGTAGAACGGTAGTATCACTGGGAGTGATCTGCTGACTGATCTGATTCCTGCCACCGAATCACCTTCGCACGACACGCCACAAATAACGATATTATCCCCACCATCTGGATGTGTGACGTTCCTCCACAGTGCGGATTTAAAGGAACTTTCTTCCACGTACAAACAACCATCCATGTGCGGTGTTTGCAGGACGATACGACATGGGACTGGGAGGCTCGTTTGCACAGGATGCCGGCTAGATTATGGGTACCACAACGGCGCTTTTTTCTGCTGTGAAGCAGTAATGTAGAAGCATAACTGTGTTTCGGTCTGAAGGGCGCCGTAGCTAGTGAAATTACTGGGCAAATGAGACTTGTCATCTTATGTCTCAAGGTGACGAGCCCAATTTTTTGGGTTTTTCAATAATGCTGAGCGGCACTGCATTGTAATGGGCAGGGCATATCAATTACCATCAGCTGAACGTCCTGCTCGTCTTATCCCTTATTTTCATTTAAAAAAACATGGCAACCTTCAAAAGCGCACACCACCTCTAAAAGGCCGGCAACGCTCCTGTAATTCCTCTGGTATTGCAAGAGAATATTGGCTGTGGTGATCACTTAACACCAGGTGACCCGTAGGCTCGTTTTTCCTCCTCTTCCATATGTTTGTAATGCTTATTGCTTATTTTCTATACAGCATATATCCAACCCTGCCGCCTTCAGAACAGTGAACAAAAGGCCCTGGACTATACTGGCGTTATCTTCACCGTGAGCGGTTATGGGAGAACAGACGATCTGTGGAACGGTAAGTGATAAAAGGCATTTATTTTCTCAAAATTTATTCCTTTAGAATTTTTTTTGATGTCATTTCTAATACACTAGATACTATATATATATATATAGTATCTAGTGTATATATATATGTATATATATATATTTATATATATATATATATGGCGCTCTGAGAGAGAAGAAGCAGCACAAGAAACTCTCCCAGAATTTTTCTTGCACTCTTTTCAATGAAAATATACAATATTATACAGTCATTTCTATCGCTATAAAATAATCATAATCTAGTCCCAGGCTGTCCGATCACTTAGATATTGAGCTGTGGAGTAGTAGGACTTACGACAGAGCCATTTTTTATAAAACATTTAAATTTATTTATAGATAATGCCTGGACAGTGGCTGGGACTTTATTATAAAAGTGTATACATTTACCCTTAAAGCTGTTATGTATCTTATGAAGCCTACTAGAATTAGTTACAAGCAATCCCTTATTTCTAGTGTTATAATAATGAAAATCACTATTAAGAGCAAAAAGGATATTAACGATTTATTACTAAAATTGTTTAAATTATAAATTAAATATAAATTTTATCACAACAGAGATAAGGTAGTATACAAAATAATCGCTTAGTCAGATTCAAATTAATATCTATTAGAATTAATATCATTATTCTGTATCAAACTTTTGTTATTTTATACAATATTTTTTTCTTAATAATTGCATTTCGAATCTAACTTGCTTACTAATATTTGTTAAAATTTAATGTACAAACATTCGTATTGTATAATAATTGAAGTTATAAAGTATTTACAAATATTTAAAGAATTATTTTGCAGTAGCTCCTTTTATTTGCTTGCTGTTAAAGAAGTTTATTTACTATACCCGATTCATCTGTTGTAATGAAACTATAAAAGCGGTTGTTGTATGTAAAGACTGTTTAGTTCTACACTAGCAATTGTGCGTGAATAAACTGAGAAATATTAAGTTTCTTATTTCACTGGCGTAACGGCGACATTTACTGTAGATGGAGCGATAACTGGAAAGTTGAACAAAATCGTACAAAAATTTTTGATTCATGCGTTATCCGGCCGGTTGGCTTACGCGTTAGAGCGCCTGGGTGTATCTCTACATGTGGGAATCCGTATCCCCTTCCTCCAATGGTTTAATTCTAGACCTTTCTTCTATTGCAGGTTGTCCTATGTGGCTATCCACGTTTCGGCCGCCACTAACTTATATTTTTGCTTGTAGGTGGTGCTGCATCAGAGATCCTTCGCTGGGTGTTCCTCAGAGGTATCACCAACGAGGAATGTCTGATGTGGTACCCTGGAAGCAGCGTCATCAGAGAGCAGACAATCTGTGCCGAATCATACAACGATACTGCCCAATCATCCTGCCAAGTAAGTTCTTTTTAGCCTAGAATTTATTTAATAGTCAGAAGTTAAAGAAGATGTAGTGATACGTTAGTTTTACGTTCTGCAGCATATGCGGTTAAGAAAATTAGACGGTTAACTGACATAGATACGGCGAGATTAGTATACTTTAGTTATTTTCATAGTATTATGTCCTATGGTATATTGTTATGGGGCAGTGCGGCCGATATTAATACTATATTTGTGCTGCAGAAGAGGGCTATTCGCGCGATTTATAACCTAGGTCCTAAAGAATCATAAAGAGAAAAATTTAAAAAAATAAACATTTTGACTGTTGCTTCTCAATACATTTTTGATAATGTTTTGTATGTTCATAAGCACATTGAGGAATTTTCTAGAAACTGTGACATTCATAATGTTAACACGAGGAACAAACATAAACTTGTTGTGCCTACTACTCGGTTGGGTCGAGTTAGTAAGTCTTTTGTTGGGCGATGTATATGCTTCTACAATATGATCCCAGAAAATGTACAAAACAAATGTGTTACGAAATTTAAAAGAATTGTTAAAAAACGTTTGTGTGGGAAAGGTTATTATAGCATAAACGATTTTCTTAATGACACCACGGACTGGGAATAAAGCGAACACCCTCAGGCTCTTTAATTATAAATTTTTATTGTACGATATTACATTGTAATCCATATTTTATATTTAAAAAAAAAGCCCGCTAAGTTTCTTGCGCCCATTCTTCTCAGGTCTGAGGCAGTCTCTTTTGAATGGGTGGTATTAAGAAAATCGTTTATGCTATAATAACCTTTCCCACACACACATGATGATCTCTCACTATATAGTTCATATAACCGTTGTCTGCTCCTATGAATACCAGCTGTTGCCCAGTTGTTAAATGACAAGAGACCACCCGAGTTGACTGTCTTTGAAGTAAATATAGAAGCAAACTCTGTTTTAATTATTTTAAATAACTTACCATACATCTCATTTGGAGTACTGTTATAATTCAAATACAAGTTTGAGAGTTTTTCTGAAACATTGCCTCTATATTTCTCCATTTGCCTGTTGTTTACCGGAACAAACATAAACTTTTTAGTTGAAGTACATTTCTTCCCTTCAATATTAAAAGAGGCTAATTGACCAAAGTGGTCTGAGCTCAGTTTACTAATTATTGATTGAGAAATAGGTTTATAATTAGTAAAAATATTATCAATACAGCTTTTAGAGGTGCTGGTTACTCTAGTAGGTTCTAAGAAAATATTTGATAAATTATATGATTTAAACAAAGATTTGAATCTAATACTTGTGGTGGATTTTTCTAATAAGTTAATATTAAAGTCACCACAAATCATAATATATTTCTTAGATTCTGATAATTTTGATAGAACCTCCTCCAATACACTCTCAAATAACTCATATAATAATGCATCGGGGGGTCTGTATATACTTACAACAATGGCACACTCAAGCTCTGCACAGGCTATTTCAATGGTACGTTCAACAGAGAGGCCCACAATATCTTTACGGTCTTTGAATTTAAATGATTTACTTATAAGTATAAGAGAGCCGCCACGTGTTGCCTTTTCTCTGCTAAACACACTTGCCACCCGATGACCACTGGAGTTAAAAATGAGCTCATATTTTCTAAGCCAGTGTTCAGTAAGACATAAGATATCAATATTTTCATGGTTCATCAGTAACTCCAGTTCTAGTTCTTTACCTAACAATCCTTGCATATTTTGGTGCATCAGGTTTATAACTTTACAATTATTATGTTTACTATAACTTGTACATTGTGTAATTATATTGCTAGAGGAGTCTTATTGACTAATTTAAATAATTTGGAACATATTCCAAACCAGAAACTAAACTATAAGACTGCTCAATAGAAGCAGTGTTAATCAAATAATTAGTTTGCTCAATAGGAGCAGAGTCCAACAAGCTATTACACTGCTCAATAGAAGCAGTGCTAATCGACTTACTAACCTGCTCAATAGAAGCAGGGGACCGGGTTGCCAAATAATTGGCTGAGTTATAAAATAAATAAAAGGATAGCGATTTAGCTATCTGTCTTTTATAAAAATTAGATAGGTGTAACCTATCAAAAGTCAACATTTTACATTTATGATTAATTATATTATTAATATCAATTATGTGTATGTTACTACATAATAAATTACCATTATATGTCACATAATTTGAATGAGACAATAGGGTTAACACATTATTCAAATTGTCTCTTGCTTTGTTTTCCTGTGGCAAATCCTGTATGAATGACAGTGTGAATATTATAAGATTTTCTATTTTTAAACTATTTAACTCATTGTATAATTTTTGTAGAACATTTTTATTTAAATTCCCTCTTCTCCCAATCATAACAATAATAGAGGTATTAGAGCAAAATTGTTTAGTATACTACTATCATAAAAGTTGTTCTTATAGATTTTACTTTTTTATGTAGATACATTTATTTAAATTAGTAATCAATAATGAGGATTGTAAGCAATTAAGCAGTTTGCGCCTGTTAAAATGTTACATTTTCGACCCAAGAATTTTGAAAATATTGGCTTTGTTACATAGGAGCCGTGAAGTCATATCGCTCAAGGTCGCCGGCATTTAGTATCGCCTTAAGTGCACATGGTATAATGTTCCATGACAATCGTACTGTGCAGGAATGGGGTTGACCAGAGGGAGGCTTCGCTGCACAGGACACCGGCTAAATCAGCACATATACTACTCGTACTTTAATATATTCTTTGCAGATACTGCAAGTCATCTTGACGCGCGGTGTGTGCG
Organism: Leptidea sinapis; assembly: GCF_905404315.1. Classification (NCBI taxonomy): domain Eukaryota; kingdom Metazoa; phylum Arthropoda; class Insecta; order Lepidoptera; family Pieridae; genus Leptidea; species Leptidea sinapis. Next base: position 3,431,532 of record NC_066277.1, read on the forward strand.
TGTGCTTGTAAGCTGCTTTGATCTGTGTGACGCTCAGCGGCTCAACGATAATTATGGATTGGATGACACGGACGGATGCCACGTCACTGTCACACAGATGACGAGACACGCTCATATAGCGCCGCGCGTCAAGATGACTTGAAGTATCTAATAGATGCTTCAAGTCATATCTATACCGGATTATTGATTTTTGATTTGAAGGGCCGTGTAGCTAGTGAAATTACTCTGCTAGTAATAATATTTTATGTCTCTCTCTCTCTCTAAGTGACGGGCGGTGCCGCTCAAATTCAAATACTTTTATTCAAATTAGAATACAATATCACTTATTGAAAGTCAAAAAAGTCAAACTTATTGAATTTCAATCATAACTTTGCGTACAATTTACTCGTGTAAGTTTTGCACTGACTGTGCGCGCTCTATGAGTCGTTTCGAATCCATGACCCGATGCCGACTTTACCCGAATGCGCGTTACATACACGAGCGTGACGTAAATAATTAATCATAAAATCAATTTTCACTTGAATAAGAAATAAAAATCATATTTTTGCAGACATAAAATATTTGCGCAAAATTCTGGCAGTCAATCAAATTTTGTCTGTTTCAGGGTGATAGTGGTGGCCCTCTGACGTTCGTGGATGTTGATGGACGTCCCACAATGGCTGGTGTCGTGAGTTTTGGATCATCCGCTGGCTGCAATGGTCCTCATCCATCAGGTAAATATACTTAAAACACATATTACTTATAATTTACTACCAGAATATGTCTTAGAAGAAAGTTTATATTAAAATGATACATTAAATGACATTAAATGACATGAGCTGTCTATCGGTAAAATGTTTATTATCCATTAAAGTACACACTTACGTACATACTTTGGCAATTTCTTTCGTGAACTGGTTTTAGCAGAATTGAGCGTGCGCCAATTCTTCGGTTGATTTATCGCGTTTAACAAATAGAAAGAAAGAAAGAAATATATTTATTTGTAACAAACACAATATTGACATAATATAATAGGAAAAACTTACATACAAAACACGTCTATACGTACGTCACATATATACAAATCGTACACACGCCAGATTCGCTGAACAAACATTTTATACCACCACAAGTTCAACTTTAATATTATCATTCAGTATAATTGTTTGTGTACGGTTGTTGCTTTTACATGTTTCTGTATCGCTACCAAGTGAAAAAATCCTTTTTAAACAGTGTTAAATAGATTTTTCTTTTTTTATGACAATAAGGTTCAAGTCGAGCTGGACGTTCAGCTGATGGTAATTGATACGCCCCGCCCATTACAGTGTCGCTCGGGATTCTTGAAATAACCAAATCTTCTTAGCGGCACTACAATTGCGCTCGTTACTTTGAGACATAAGATGTTAAGTCTCATTTGCCCAGTAATTTCAATAGCTACGGTGCCCTGTAGACTGCAACACAATATTTCTCACACATTACTAGTCCACGGCAGAAATAGGCGCCGCTGTGGTACCCATAATCTAGCCGGCATCCTGTGCAAAGGAGCCTTCCACTGGTATGTAACTCATCTTAAAATTGAATTTTTACAGCCTACGTCCGCCCTGGATACTACCACGATTGGTTCAAGACAGTTACTGGCTTGGACTTCGATTGGAGCAGCTCAGACCTTGAGGCACAACCAGAGCCAGAAACAGAGTTGCAACAAGATGTAGCATACCTCGAAAGCCCTGTTGACATTTTCATGTGAAATAGAAGGAATAAATGCTTATTGACATAATTCTGCACTTTCTTTTATTGGCACGAATATAACGCGACTAACGGCTGATCCCAATATTCAGTCTATCTCTTACTTGAGATAAACTAAAATGTAATTATGGTTGACCTTTCTGTCCCAATAAACTTATCGACGGTAACGCACCTTATCCGTACACGCTGTCTGTCAATGGGACGACGTATAGCTTACCAACGATAGAAGTTTGTATAGAAATTTCAATTCACGCGTCCCAATATACGGCGATAAGAATGACTTATCGGGTATATTGGGACAGCTTCAGATTATTGACTGCTGGTTACTGACAGTAGAAGGTAGTAATTTATCTCTATCTGTAGATAGTATATTGGGTAAGGCCGTAAACAAATTATTAATACGCAATTCATCTGTTTCAGCAGTGTTCACACACCTCTTTCAACCGGAAAACAGCGTACTTGTAGGTACTGTTGTGTTGCGGCTTTGATGTTGTAGGTCGCCATGGAAATACAGGCACCTAAGGAACTCTATCTTAAGCCAGATATTGCCCGTTCATAGACTTACGGCTATATTTTATATAGGTACTATTAACTTAATAAGTATTTTTGAATTACCAATGTGTGCGTTTACTAGTGATAATAATTTGCAAAAACACGGCTTAAAAGGGCTTTTATTCGGAGCGTTTTAACGCAAAACAGGAGCATAGCAGAATATTGAGGACAACAGACCGCGAAAGATTACCTTATAAAATAACCAGGTGAATCATCTGTTCGTTTGGTGACATTTAAAAAAGCACGTACAGCAACCTCAAATGCTGGCAACGATCTTCAAATTCTTCTGGTGTTGCAAAAAAAATGGGTCGAGAGTGATAAGCAGTCGTAAGCATTGCCCCGGTCTTGAAATTCCCGTAGTACTTTAAGATAAGTGTTAGACCTCTTTTATTTTACCGCCTTTAACTTAAACATCATTCTTACAGCCTTTGTGGCGTTCCTCGAATATATATCGAACATCTGTCCGGCTCTCTGCGTGGTGTTTTATATGGCATGAAAATATGCGGTGGAATAGCAAGAGCACGGCCTATCTAAACTGACTCGTTCAGGATGCTTTATCTCTCTCAAGTAAAAACAAATTTTAAGGGTCTCTAAGCATCTGCACATATTCTATTGTCAAGGTCCGGACCAACTTAAAAGGTAAGTCGAGTTACTAAGTCATTTATTGGATGATGTATATGTTTTTACAACATGGTCCCAGAAAATGTATAAAACATAGGTTTTACCAAATTCAAAAGAATTGTTAAAAAACGTTTGTGTGGTAAAGTAGTACTTAGATTAAGGATTGGTCTCCCCAACTACATACAGCACTATCTTAGAACAATAGCTTATTTATTACGGCAACTATTTGATGCTTGTGGTATCTTGACACTCAATGGCATATCTCAAATTATGTAACATACGCTTCGTGTTATTGTACATTGAAATAATTAATAAAATACAAATGACTTACCTACTGATAATAATTTATATGTGATCCCAGTGTCTTTCTTATTTCTAGTAGCATTATTTTTACAAAGTTTTTTTACGCAACCCGGCATTTTAGTTTTAATTATAGCCAAAGTTTAACAGAACATGTGGCACGTCTACGTTTTAGTCTAAGGGATACTATAACATAAATGATTTTCTTAATGATACCACAGTCTCGGAATTGGAGGCTATTTACATACATACATATTATATTATAACTAAATTAAGAATAAAAAGCCCGCCGAGTTTCATGCGTCCGTTCTTCTCAAGTCTGAGACATTCTATTTTGAATGGGTGGTTAGTTAAGATATCATCCCCACCATCTGGATGTGTGGTGGTCCTCCACAGTGTGGTTTCTTAAGGAGCTTTCATCCACGTAATACAAAGCTGTAAAATGAGTTTCCTTGTGCGGAGTTTCTGGGACGATACGACATGGGTACTTTCAAAAAAGCGCGTACACCTTAAATAAAGGCTGGCAACGGTCCTGTGATTCCTTTCGTGTTGCAAGAGAATGTGGGTGGTGGTGATCACTTAACATCAGATGACCCGTACGCTCGTCTGTCCTCCTTTTCCATAAAAAAAAATTGAATTTGAATTCATGGACACCACAGTCGCTCAAAACCAAACCATCGTTGAGTATGATGTTTTTGTTTGGCTACAGAAAACCTTCCTCGTATTCAAGAAAGTTTGACGCGCCCGATCAGTCCTACAGTTTACCTGAGTTTTTCCATATATGAATTCCTAAGAGTATCAAATGATCCACAAACTCAATTTTGCTGATACGTTTAAACGCGTCTTAAGAATATACGTTTATAAAATAATCTGATAAAACAATAATTAAGGCAAAACAGTTGTGTAATCTAGAGATTAATTAGTAATTATAGATAGCTGTACATTCATTACAATATTTACAACAGTATTAATTGAAGAATTCCATGTACAATTCTACTTCATGCAAATTCAGTACATAAAAAGTAGATAACAATTAAAGGTATGTTATAGTTATTTATGCAACTGTTGTGTAATAAGGGGTATTAAAACACGAATGTGGATTTATGTGATAATAGTATCACATGAGTGTTTTAATACCTAATTATCAACAGTTGTATACAGACTTTATCTACGCCCAGAATATGAATCCTCTAAAAGATTCTGGAACAGTTAGCTCACTGCTAACATTAAAACACCAGTCCTAGTAGTACCCTAATATCATTCATTACTGATTATGTACAAATAAACTAAATATTAATGTATCAATTATTTACTAGTAATTTACATTTTGTATAGTGCAATAATTAAAATTCACTAGAATATTCAGCGTTTAAAATGAATCGCTCATTTTTTGTAAACAAAACAATAAAAATATCAAAGAAAAATGGCGGGGATTCGAATAACCTACTTTTTTTTCGACGCGCGACGTTCTGGTAGTGTGGAACGCCCGTAAACGAAAATGTTCTTTTTTTGAAATTCATACAGATACCACGCATCGTGCAATAAGAATGTGGCTGTCTGTTCAAACTCTTTGAGCATGAAGGGATTGAAAAAAAAATAGGAGTGTTGTTATGAAATTCAGTACAACATTACAACACTCGTTTGGATGATGTAATGGTTATTAGAACATTGGGTGTTTTAATGTTGGCAATAAACTAACTGATTCAGAATCTTTAATAGAGAATTTAAAGCATGGGTGTAGATAAACAATTTTAATATTGTCGTATATTAAAGTTTTATCTTAAGCTCAGTGTAACTGGATATCCATCCATCGAAGCAACTGAAATACGAATTGCTAAACGCATTTCCTCGTAATTCAACTTCGTCGAAAGTTTAAACTTGCGAAAGACATGAACGGCTATTGTTTTCACTAATTTGGTTCCGAAGTGTCGTCCTGTGAAACAAAAACACGGAATTATTAAGTAGTTGACTAAAATGAAATAATTTCGATGAACCTCCTAAACGGCTGGACCGATTTTAATGAAACTTTCTGTGTGTCTTCAGGTGGATTTGAGATTGGTTCAGATTCTCAATTCCGTCCACATCTTTCTTAACATATATATTTCTTTTGTGCGTCTGTTGTAACTGAACTCCTTCTAAACGGCTGGACCGATTTTAATGAAACTTTCTGTGTGTCTTCAGGTAGATTCAAGAATGGTTTAGATTCACAATTGAACTACCTCCAAAACGGATGGACCGATTTTGATGATTTTTTTGTGTGTTCCAGTGAATTTGAGATTGGTTTAGATTCTCAATTCCATCCATATAATATAATTCTCCTGCTCATGTGTATGTTAGTGAACTCCTCCTAACGGCTGGACCGATTTTTCAAATTTAAGACGTGTGTACAGGGCCACGGCTGTCAGGTCCACTATTATAAATATAAAATTAAAAATTGTTCTGTAAGCGGCTTAATCCCTTTGCGCGTATTGACTGATACGAATCGACAGCAGTTTGGCTAGCATTTACTAGTATATACAAAAGTAAGGTACACAGACGTGGTCGCTAACTATGGGCCTTATGAGGAAGCTCATTGTCGCTCAGAGGGCAATGGAGAGGGCTATGCTCGGAGTTTCCCTGCGAGATCAATTCAGAAATGAGGAGATCCGCAGGAGAACCAAAGTCAATGAGAGCCCATATGATTGCCAAACTGAAGTGGCATTAGGCAGGGTACATAGTTCCACGGACGGTTGGCTGGTGGTGCAGAAAAGTCCTCGAATGGCGACCACTTACCGGAAGTCTCAGTGTTGGTAGGCCCCCCACAAGATGGACCAACGATCTGGTCAAGATCGCCGGAATACGTTGGATGAGAGCAGCGCAGGACCGGTCGTCGTGGAGATCTTTGGGGACGTTCTGTGTCCAACAGTGGACGTCTTCCGGCTGATGATGATAATGATGACAATGGTTTGGTATCAGGTCTAACTTGTTGAAGACAATCGCACTAAGAGCTGTTCCAATTGTTCTTGTTGAAGACCAGGCTTGAATGAACAACCAGGGCAGAACAATATTTTAGATCGTGCATGGGACTTTTTACTATACAAACAATGAGTATAATTTATCGTAAATTTTATCGACAAATACGAGTCAATTAAAAACAAAATCCTTCGTGGTAACTAATAGAGTAGGTGATATGAAAGGCTTATAATATAATGTGTTACCAGCCTTACACACCGCTGTAGTCCTCGAGCAACAAGAATTTCTACAGAAATGAGTAAAGTTCAGTATGAATTTAGTATTATAATAAAAAAAACTTCGTGTAAAAAAAACGACTTCAAAAACTGGAAAGTATGAAATAACTAAATATTTAATAGATGTGCTACCTATTGATAGGTTTTAATTCGGAATGAAACCTCCCAAAAAAGCCGTATACAAAACACAATTATATCAACAAGGTAAACAAAAAAAAACACCTTAAGGGCTAAAATTTGTTTTTCACCTGGTAGTGCCATATAGAATGGGATGTTATTATCAATTACTAATCTTGAGGTTTGTTTTCCTCCCATTAATTATACCGTCATGTTAGGGGGGTTTTCGCCATAATCACCACGCTAAGCAGTGTTGGCGATCGCAGTAGACGATGTGCTCTTAGCGAAAGATGCTTCAGCCCATCCTCCGATGTTTGTATCCCTTCGTCGCCTCTTACGACACCCACGGGAGGAGATGGGATGGTGCTATTCTGATGCGACACCACACACACAAATGTTGAAAAAATGACGTCTTTCGGCTGATGATGATGATAATGATGAATTATACCGACCTAAGCAATCCATTGGACCTAAACTAAACGGCAAGTAACAAAGTGGGTGCCTAGACAAAGTGTTCTCCGGGCTAAATCTGTCTGGATCAAAATCTTCGGGATTCTTCCAGAATTTACGATCTCTTTGTAAGTGATATATCGGTATTACAAGCGCAGATCCAGCTGGAATCACGTGCGAACCTAGAAAAAATAATTAAATATTATTATAAACAATTTCATTGGTTAAATTTATTAAAAAAAAAGCAAACGGAGCAACTCTTTGATCCGTTTTCTCTTAAAAGTGATACAAGCACATTATTTTTTGTTATTAAATTATTGTGATTTCAAGTGTAATACGGATTATTCCTGGCATTAATTATAAACCTTTTTTTTATTTAAGTTAAGTTTTCTAGTTTATGACGAATACAATAAACATTAAAGATTAAAAAAATGTATATTAGGGCAGAGCAGGTAGGATTCGTACACTTATTTCTAAAATATAATATAAAAGCTATTGGAAAATATATTTAATATTGCTATATACGTAGCATATCTGGCTATAATAATACAAAGTAGTATGTTGATACGAAGTAGTGGTGGTTTTTTAAAAAAACGGAAATTGAACGAATGAAACCCCTACGCGGGTTACCTTTGTTCATAGTGTGACCCTCCGTACAGCGTGACGAAATATGCCATTTATAAACATAGGCTTTATTTTTATCAAAATTAACTGGCCTTAATGGCAGTAATAATTTTACAATATTGTTTTTCTACAATTTAGTAGTTATAAAGATTAAGCAATTGAACAATTCTCGTTAAAATTAAAATAGTAAAACAATTTTTATAAAGTTTTCTTATGTCCTTAAAGAATCAAACAACATTACTCACTATTTATAACTGAAAAATTACAAATTGGCACACGGACTATAGATATAATGGCACGGACGAGTAAAAAAATAAGGACTCCGTGTCACCTAACATAACAGTCAGGCACCAAAACAAGCCGGTAAACGTCTAAATACATAGCCCCACGCATACACTTACACTAATACAAGCCGATCGGCCGCCATTATGAGATTTGCCATCGTCTGTGACAGATCAGTTTGCGTCGCAATAAAATATTATAAAAATTTGGGGATTTTTAAGGGAAAAAAAATTGTGCATCTGCCCATCTGGTGACTCCGTAACCGCACACACACTAGCATAAAGGTGCTTCACTTGTTTATATCACGGCGCGGAGTCCTTCTTTTTTTACTAGTCTGTGAGATAATGGATCTTTTATTGCACATTGTACACACTTAGGATTTCCAGATACTTTGATTTTTTTCTCAGTAATTAAACTTTGTATTTGGTTATATTTTCTTACCACCTGACCAATATAATGTAGAACAGATTTTTTTTCCAAATTGGCCGGTAGAAAGCATTATTTTATGTTTCCGTCGTAACAGGATCTTCTTCGTAAATATCAAGCTCTTCAGACATCTTTTCTAAGGAAGAACAAGAATTTTCTCTTTAACTTATATGAGTCTCGTCCTCACTATCAGCCTCTACAGTTTTCTTTTGTCTCTTTGGCTAAGTTTTTATATTTGTCTCTGCTAGCAAGTGTAAAGCGCGTTTCATCTCCCTGGCTCTTTGTTTCCTCTTGTTCCTCCTCGGGCTTCTTCAGCTCTTTTGATTTTTCTGTTTCTTCTAATCTCTTCTTTTCAGTAGTATATATTATATTCTTGATTTTCTTGGCAATTTTCCATTATTCTATGTTTTTCATGCATTTCTGTCTAATTTAGGGTCAGATAATTTCTGGTGTTATTAATCCGAGCTTAGCTTCTTAGCTGATGAAATCAAGGCAAATGGCTGACAGCTGACAGCGAGAGTAATTCAGCTGCTGTGTTGATTAGGATCCATTTCTTCAGGTATGGCTTAGGGCTTTCAATTCCGCGGCCTGTATTCAATCTCGGCATTTGCGGGACTATGAATTTTCAATCCCGCGGGGTCTCGGTATTTGCGGGATTGAAATATTGAAAATATGCAAATTTTAAAATAATGAATTTATCAAATCCACAGTTATTTACGTATATATTACTATTAAAATGAGATCAATCAAGTGATACTGCTTTTTTCACAAAAAAAAACAAATTCTGAATAAAAAGCAAAACAAAACAAATCGTTTTCAAAAAATACACAACGCAGAATTACAATATCAACCAAAAAAAAAACACATTTTAATCTGATAAATTATTACTTAATTATTAAGTTTTTCAGCTTTTAATAATAACTGAAAATGTTTGCGAAGGAAATACAACATTTTCAAACTGTCGTCTGCCAAACTACTGCGTATTTGCTCTATTGCAGAAGAAAATGCCAGAAAATGCCCTTTCTGCTTCCACACTTGTGGGCGGTATTCCTTTTAAGGGTCACCCTTAAATTTTTATTCTATTCTAAAAGGATGTATCAATAAACATCACGAAAATACGAAACAGTTAATAACTTGAGTTCAAGCGGATTATCCTATTTTGCATCGCATACACGCTTTTTTTCAGTCCCGCAAATCCCGCGGATCCCGCGCCCGTAATCCCGCATCTCGCGGGATTGGAAAATGGTGTGGGATCCCGCAATACCGAGATCTCGGATTGGAAGCCCTAGTATGGCTGGTTGTAATACATACATATACTCCACCCTATGCATAACTGTACGAAGGTGCCCCAACCCAAAACTTGGACATACCAATTAAAATTAAAAACTGCTGTCAAAGTTAGCCCAAAATGAATAGGTACTGACACTATTAACTACGGCAACAATCCATAAACCATAAGAAATAGGATCACAATTTCAGTAAAAAATTTAACAAATCGAAAAATTACTTACGAAGCGTGAAAATACGTAACGCCTCGTTCCAACAAAGCTCGCAGTCGTGCTCCCGCGGTTAGACTGTACCCATAAACGGGAGTCACGTTGATAAATACAAACGCACCAGTGTGTTGGATAGTAACAATATGACCACTGTACGAATGCTGCCTCTGTCCGAATGCTATCAGCTCTCCCCTATATTAATATATTAACTTTGAATATATCCTGTAAACAAAGGTAACGACGAATTCAATAGTTGTACACATAACATCATGTCATGTCTTACTTATTGCGATGTCTTCTTTCACAGTTCTCTGCAACATTGCTCCAATTGGAAACAGCCTTAACACCTCCTTGTAGGCCATATCTAAATAAGGCATGCGCTTTAAATCTTCATCTGTTATCGGTCTGTCCATTTCACCGATAACCATTTGTATTTCTTCATATAATCTTTCCTGATTGAGCAATAAAGTTCGTAATTGAGAAAAGTATTCTTATGGAGTAAATGCGAACATGATTTTACGTCGTTACCTGACATTCAGGATGCATGGCCATCATAAGACATAAAAATGAGCAAATCTTAGCGGATGCCTCTTGACTCTGAAAACAAAATAAAATAATCATCACTACTAGAAGTTTTAGGTCTACCTTCAAAAATTTTTTCTTCCTTATCTTTATCTAAGTGTTCTGCTAGGAGATTTTATCTTTTGATATAACATTTAACAAAAAAAAACAGTGGCATTCCGGTATTGCACGAACACTTAAACAAATACGAGTGTATATCTTAATCTTTAGGAAATATTTTAATGTGTGTATTATACGTTAAAATGAAGTATTATCTTTAATGTTATTAGTGTCGTGAGATCCATGGCTTTGTCCTATCCCAAAAAAATATGCCAAAATGCATGTGTATCTATGTACGTACATACACAATGTATGTACTTCTAACATACAGAGGTAGGTAACGGTAATGATAACGGTGTCGCGAATTCAATGGTATTATCCATCTCATAAAGAAGGTTTCACTTCAACAATTTTGTTAAAAAACAAACAGAAGCCCGCATCTTTGTCCAAATACTTAGATTTCACCGTATTACCTTTAACAATTAACTTTTCTCTGTAAATCAATTGATTTGATAATAAAAAAAGGCTTTATTTAGGTACAGTTAAATCATTTTACATAAATTATTCGATATTATATTAACATCAGCAACTACGTCTGCTTGTCCTGATTTGACATAGACCTCTTACATCTCTTCCATTCGACTATATCTCTTGCTATTCTATACCATTCATTGCCGACTATTGCTCGTCTTATCCTCTAGTATTTTCTTCCACAATTTATTATCTCCATTTTCTCCGCCTCTAAGAGTATGCCATGTCCATCTTCATTTTTGTTTCCTTATAGTGTGCCTCACGTTTACCATCTAGTTAAGTTTCTCTTTTAATGTCCAATATATCCTCCATGCGTTTCCTATTCTTGTTTCGAATTATTTATTTTTGGTATATCGAAGAAATGACTTGGAATGAGTGTTCTAAAGGATTTAAATGTATTCGATTGGAGTATTCAAAATTGCCAATTCTTGGTTTTCAGTCCCACAGTGGTTCTTTTGGTGCCTATTTCTTTAAACTTGCTTCTAAATTCGGAAGCCGTGGATGAAAAAATTACAAGATAATCTGTAAATCTAAAATTAGTAAGTCTTTCCCTGTTTACGTTTTATCCATAGGCTTTTATTGTTGGTATCTGTTTAAACATGTCCTCGAGCACCGATTAAAATATCTTACTAAAAACTCATTATATTCGTCAATAATTTCTGCAAGTCATCTTTCTTTACATAGTCCCAGTAATTTAAAATTCATATGTCTGCCATACGAAGCAATGTCGGCTTCGATAATTTATTCTTACGCCTAGATACAGCCTCTTACATAGCATGTCATCAGGCCAGGTTTATTACTACAGTGTGCATGACAAGCTACGGCTTATACTCGCGATATGTATATAAATAATCACTCAAAATAGAGGCTAACAGTTCGCCGCTAATCTTTTCAACGTATTCACAGCTATCATAGTCTATCCTAAGATTTTTTGCAATGATACATCTGACACTGTTTAAAGATTGAAGAGAGACAAACACTAAATATTATGGGAAGCTTGTCACGTCATCAGTGAAAACTATTAAGTATACAGATTAGTTTTTTGTGAATGAGGAGGACAAACTATCGTAAGGTGACCCTAATGTTAGGTGATCACTGCCGATAATATTCTCCTGCACAACAGAGCATTGCCGACCTTTTAGGGAGATGTACCTCCAATTTTTTTTAAGGTAGGTACCCATGTATGTCCTGGAAATACCAGAAAGTTCCTTGAAAACCGCAATATGCACATCGAGATGATGAGGATGATATCCTTAATTTGTGGTGTGTCATCGAAGGTGGAAGTCAGCGGCAAGAATCAGGTCAAACAGTTCTTCGGAACACTTCCCGTTAAAGATGCGCAAGATATGATGAAGCGATGTCCCGTTTCTGAGATCAGTGTGCAAACAAACAGACAAAAATTCTCAAAACTATATCTTTTGACCTCGTTAACAACGGGCACATTTTGTATTTTTTTGAGTTTTTTTTATGATAATAAGGGACAAGAAGAGCAGGACGATCAGCTAATGGTAATTGATACGCCCTGCCCATTACATTGCAGTGCCGCTTAGGATTCTTGAAAAACCCAAAAATTCTGAGCGGCTCTACAACTGCGCTCGTCACCTTGAAACATGAGATGCTAAGGTTCATTTGCCCAGTAATTTCACTAGCTACGGCGCCCTTCACACTGAAACAAATTAATGCTTACACATAACTGCTTCACGGTAGAAATAGTCGCCGTTGTGGTACCCATAATCTAGCCGGCATCCTGGGCAAAGGAGCCTCCCACTGGTAAGTGTAGATGTGCCAAAATACCATTACTAAACTTAAATTGTCTATATTGATGTTTAATTCTGCAACAGTTTTACTTACTGCAGTGAATAACGTAAATATTTCTTGTATTAGTTCTTCTTCATTCAGTTCTTGTGATAGCAAAAACAAATCCACCACAGAGATATGTGAGCGAACTGAATTATTCTCTTGTTTAGAGAGACTCTCTTCCCGATATTTTACAATACCCAAGCAGAATTCATTCATAATTTTAATGAAATTTTTCTGAATCCGGTAACACTCCGTAAACCAATAATATGGGTAGATATTCAAATACCATTTTGTCATCCGCTGAAATATTGTATCGTATATCCTGTAAACATAAAAATAATCTGCTAAAATATAGAACTATTCTTGTAATTTAAATTCAGTTTAGTATTATCAATTTTATAACAATATTTACAATACTATGACTACATAAAATTAAAACTATCATTACGTGGAAGCGTACCAAGAATACTGAACTAAATATTCTATTAACAACTTTTAGATATGTACAATAATATTATATCCTACCTTGGTGATTCGTCAATTATCATTTGTAAATGCGGAAGTTTCAAACTTTCCTCTTTACTTAAACCCATTACTGTTTCTGTAAAAATACAAAATGAAACTGAGTTTAGAAACAGAACTACACAGAAGTAAAAACTATATTAATAAACAATTTGTTATGTTTTTAAAGTGATAACCCTCACTTCTTGGATTAATACACAAATAAAAAGTGTTGAACAAAGCATTCAAGATTTTATGACGATACGTCACGCGAACGGTTAGCTCAGTTGACAGAGCACTGGCACGGAACGAGTTCGAGTACCGCCTCGTTATAAAATTTTGTTTTTCTAATTTTATTTGTGTATTAATCCTAGAAGTGAGGGTTATCACTTTAAAAAGATAACATATTGTTAATAAATTACTACTTACGACAAACAGTATACGTTGTAGTTTTAACAATATCCTCATAAATATTCATCACAGAATCCGTTTTCAGGTATTTAACTAAGTTATAAGCTTCTTTGTTAAAAATATCTGTGTAGCCTTCAACAGCGTTCTTTGTATAGTTTGGTGTTGCGAGTTTTCGGTGTCTGCGCCATTTTGTTCCTGAAATTATTCATCACTATGAGTTATAATTAGCTGCAAAAGTAGAACTTAAGCCAAGTGATCTAGCCGTTCTCAGAGTACGGCATCTCCGACAATTCCAGGAATCACAGGAGCGAGCTGGCCATTAAGGATAACGAACTTTTTTTGAAGGTCTCCTGTCGTATCGTCCCGGAAACACCGCACAAGGAAGCTCATTCTACAGCTTTGTAGTACGTGGAAAAAAGCTCCTTGAAAACCGCACTGTGGAAGACCGCCACACACCCAGATGGTGATTCGTCAATTATGATTGTGTGTCAATTATGGATGAAATCCTTACTTGTGGCGTGTCGTGCGAAGGTGGAATCCGGCAGCAGGAATCAGGTTAAACTGCTCTTTGGAAGACACACAATGAAGTGACGTCTCTACGCAACGTCAAGTGATCCAACCGCTCACAGAGCGGTCACGCGGTCAAATGAATCCCAGCTGATACTGGGATGCGCCAGACCAGAGATGACAGCAATACTCTATATGTGGCTGAACTTGCATTTTGTAGAGCGCAAAAATGTGTCTCTATTTATAATGCCCAGTCTCTTCGAAGCTTATTTGGCTTTGCCTTTCAGATGACTGCAGAATTGGCAACCGCTCGAGATTTCGACAGCCAGTATTCCGATACTAGGTGAGGCATTAAGGGAAGTGTTCTCCAAGAGCGGTGATACGATAAATGAGATTTTTTTTTGTAAACTTGAGTCTTCTGGGGGTTTAATTGGGCAAGGTTTTAATTTTACCCCATTCCGCGACCTTCTCAAGAGAGGACTCGATAACACACGTTTCTTCTGGCACTGGTCAACGATTTCCCGAAAGACATGGCGTATACACGCGCCATGCAGGTTGCAAGGGCCGTGTATACTGCATCTCTGGTATTGTCATCCGCATAGCAATATATCGAAGATATATCCAGACATCGAATATTGATATGCAAAAGAAATAGTATAGGTACGCAGCCTTGGGGAACTCCAGCGTTCACGGGTTTACGAAAACTAAAATACAAGTGGCGGTATCGGACGCACATATGGATTAATTAAAATTTTTTCTTTTAGTCAACAGGCCACAAACATAAGAACCCTCGAGTCCTTGATAAAAAGGGCATTGACAGACAGAAGGGGAATCAAGTTATTCAATAAAAGTTCCTTTTTCTTTCAAAGATAAATAAAATCTTATCTTTTATATATAATGACAACGGTCTTTGTTTGAGACTCTTTCAAGCCTAAACCACTGATCGTATCGACATGAAACTACCACCATTCGATGCAAAATTTATTATAGATAGCTTATGGCTACTTATTTTTCGGACTCCAACTTTCCTTCCTTTCAAAATTCGCACAGCAAAGCGGGTGGGACCAGTTAGTTTATAAATATAATGATAGAGGTGTTAAAAATCGGTAAACTACTGGATTTAATTAAGTTTTTATTTTGTTTTGATATTTTAATTTAATATAAAGTTATTCAAGTTTTTAGAAACAACGTGTTTATAAGCACTACGTGCTCAATCATGTGTATGAGAAGTCGCGGGTATGAGCTAGTTATTAATACGAGTCGACATTACCTGATCCAGACAAAAGACCACCACCTAATATTTGCGCCATGTACTTATATTGTGGACCTTTGAAGCTAGTTTTCCCACTCGTCAGAAGAATCTGTGAAATTACATAGAATTGGTTATTTAATGCAAGAAAATATTAAGGAATTATTATTAAAAATCGGAAAATTAACAAAGGGGTTAATAATTAGATTATTACAACTTTCGTGAGTCATTATTAAATTATTTATTAATACGGCTTTACTCACGTTTTTGTCGGTTTCGGTACCGACTAGTTTCGGACCATTCGGAAGTCCGGTCATCAGGGTGAGTGTGGTGGGTTCGCGATAACGTCCCACCTCTTACTGCGGACTTCAGCTCGTAGTGCGCGGCTGGACAGGGCAGGGGGTGCGGGGGGCGCGGGGTGCGACGGTGATCACGAGCACGGTATCACTGTTGGTGTCCACGGGTGTACAGAATGTACTCACAATGTCCACTAAGTGATCATCGGCACTATGGGTCTTATTGCGAGACGCGTTTTGTAACACTGGTTTCCAAGTTAGTGGCAGAGCCCAACCCTTGTCTTTATTAAAATTAGGTCGACGGTCAATTTCTACGGCCTCTAGCAGCTTGCGAGACACAAAGTTTTTGTTGTGAGCCAATACTTTCAACCGACAATACTTACAACCGACACCGAAAAAAAACGTGAGTAAAGCCGTATTAATAAATAATATAAAGTGGTTAATATTCTATTCTTCTTACTGTGGCTTCTGAGAAGACATACCACAGATTTGCCAGTATCACGTTAAAGTAGCTTTCTCATCAGGCAGCTAATAGTTGCTCAGAAGGCAATGGTGAGAACTATGCTCGGAGTTTCCCTGCGAGATCGAATCAGAAATGAGGAGATCCGTAGGAGAATCAAAGTCACCGACCAACCATGGTTCGACAGACAGAAGGCTGGTGGGGCAGAAGAGTTCTCGAATGGCGACCACGTACCGGAAGACGCAGTGTTGGAAGGTCCTCACAAGAGGGACCGACGATCTGGTCAAGATCGCCGGAATACGTTGGATGAGGGCAGCGCAGGACCGATTGTCGTGGAGATCTTTGGAGGAAGCCTTTGTCCAGCAGTGGACGTCTTCCGGCTGATGATGATGATGATAACGTTAAAGTAGGTTACCAAGCATTATTTTTCACGGTATTCACGGTAATGATCGGTGCTAATATTAAGCAAGGTTTTATTTTCTTATATAGTAGCAGGCTGCTTTGCACCAGCTAGATTATGGGTACCACAACGGGCCTATTACTGCAGTGAAGCAGTAATGTGTAAGCATTATTGTGTTTCGGAAGGGCGCCGTAGCTAGTGAAATTACAGGGCAAATGAGACTTATGATCGTATGTCTCAAGGAGACAAGCGCAGTTGTAGTGCTGCTCAGAATTTTTGGATTTTTCAAGAATCCTGAGTGATACAGCATTGCTTCGGGCAGGGCGTTACAATTACCATCAGCTGAACGTCCTGTTCGTCAACTCCCTTATTGTTATAAAAAAGCTAAGGATGCCTCCACGGTCAGAGAGAAGTTATCGTGTATTAGTAAGAAGTTTGCTTTAAATTAAGCCCATGAAGGGTGTGATGTTTTCTGAAGCTCTTCAATGCACTAGGTTGCAGTCAGACCACGACTCCAAAGAATT
This sequence comes from Leptidea sinapis, assembly GCF_905404315.1. Lineage (NCBI taxonomy): Eukaryota > Metazoa > Arthropoda > Insecta > Lepidoptera > Pieridae > Leptidea > Leptidea sinapis. The sequence continues at coordinate 3,448,652 of NC_066277.1, forward strand.
TCAAGTGTCAAGATATTTAACAAAAAATATGTATGTGTACTTTATATGTATGCACGCAAGAAGAATACCTCTTTGGGCTATTGAAGCAAATCATTAAAATGATTTATTCCTCGTGCTATTCTACGTTTTAAGAAAGAACAATTTTGTAAAAATCTTGCAAAGATGGCTTTGAAAATTAATTGTTAAAGAATGAATACGGTTGTATGGGCTTGAATCCTTTGCCTGTCCTAATAATGGACAAAGAAACCAAAAAAAAGTAACGAATGACGCAAGCGTCAGAAAATTTTAGGAACCAACTTCACCCTGTTACTTTTGTGTCACATTGATGCACGCGCATCTTAAAATTTCACCCTCATCATTTTTTCATAACGCGCCTAAAGAAGTATAACTTCAATAATTTAAATACCTTTACATCATCAGGCTTGCTTACAACGACGTTGAGTTGGGATCCGAGCCAGAATCTCAATATTTCACCATACTGAGATATTATATTCTGTGTTACGCCTGCAACATCTGGAATTAACAATATTACATATATAATAAACACACCGTGGTCATACATTAAAAATTATTCCGCAAAATCTGGTACAGGGATCAATTATAACGAAAAATCCATGTCAAAAAAATAATATTTTACACACATAAAATTTGAAAACAAAATTTTATGAACGATTCGGGGGTCGAACCCACCCCCTGCTCAACCGAAATATTTGCATGTTATTATCTGTAAAGTAGATGCTGTAGATGAAGCCACACAACCTGAGAGTTGAACAAGATTTTATGACGATACGTCACTCGAACGGTTAGCTCAGTTGGGAGAGCACTGGCACGGAACGCCAGAGGTCGTGGTTTCATGCCCTGCATCGTTCATAAAATTTTGTTTTCAAATTTTATTTATTAATCCTAGAAGTGAGGGTTATCACTTTAAAAACATAACAAATTGTTAATATTATTTTATAACATTATCCTGTTTGTTTGAAGTTGGAGTAATTTGTAGGATCTAACGTGGCACAGAATATTTAATTACTGTCGTAAGGCAAGTCGAGGCTTTTCCGTATAATTTGATCCTTGTTTCTGGTTGGGTTAATAACAGTAACTAAGTCTGTATCTTTTACACGAATAATAACTGTTATTAATACTATTACTTTGAACTGTTTTCCAACATTCAACGGATCTTGTATTTATGTGTAGATGATGTGAAAAAACACGCGTTAATTTTAAACTGTAATAAATAAATTACAATAGTAAATCAGAATCATAATCTAGAAACCTTAATACTAGAAGTCGCATAACCGCGTTATAAATAACGCGTCACAGGTTAATAGGCCATGGAGTAAGTAGTGATTTAGTATAATTCTCACAAATGGCGAACGTGAAACGATGAGTTAATATGGTACTTTTTTTTTATTATTTGAGCATGGCTGTTTATAATTTCAATTTAATATAGAGACATAATACAATAGCTGTTTTTTAAGCTCAACAAAATGTTCAAGACTTCCAAGTGAGGCGGTGATCCAGGTGAAACCCATGGCAATTGATACAATCACAGTATGGCAAAGTATCTTTGCCTAGTTGGTGTGGGAGGCAGATTTCTCAGGTTATGTAATGAGAATTTTGGACGCTGGCCATTTTGCTTACAAGCAGAACGTACGGTTAGCTGCTGCAGCTGATTCAGCTATCGCCCACCTTTTCAGCTGATTTCTGAGAGGAAAGGTAGGCGATATCATCCGCAAAAGTAGCGACAGTTACATTTTCAGATGTTGGTAGGTCATAAGTATATGTATTGTAGATAGTAGGACTAATTACTGAACCCTGCGGCACTCCAGCCTCAATCTGCCTAATCTAGCAACACCATATTTAACTTGGAATATTCTTTCGGTTAGGTATGTGTTTCGCATTGTAAAGTAGGCCCTTATGTCAGACGCAGTCAAAGGCTTGCTGTACGTCCAAGCTGCCGAACAATATTTTTTGTGTTCAAAGCACTATCGTATCACGTTGTAAACTTGGTAACTTGTTCTATCATGGAGTGCGCTTTTCGATATCCAAATTAATGCATGGAATGATATTGCATTCATCTATTTCGGATTTTAAGCCAATAAGAAATATTATCTCCCAGAGTTTTGACAGTACAGGGGTTAGGCTGATGGGGCTGTAAGATGCTATATCTTATGCAGATTTCCAGACTTGTGAACCATAACAACTTGTGCCACCTTCCAAAGTGCAGGGAAGTTTTGTGATCTGAAAATTGCAGTGAACAGGCAGACTAGGAATGTATTTATTTTCTTTGGCAGTTCTTTCATCAGATTTAGTGTGATCAGGTCGTAGCCTTGGGCTATTCTAAAGTGCAAGGACTTTTTTTTTTGATGATTTCTGCTTCATGGCAATCTGTTTTCCAACAATAAGCCACTTCTTTGTTTGATTTCTCAGTTTATGTTTTCCTCAAGAGCCACACTTGTGTGAAAATTCTTCTCACACGACTCTCTTGTTGTCAAGTGGTAAATCTTTTGTGTAGGCTCGGTATGTCACTTCTTTTTAGCCGGGTATACTGAAGAGCATCTTCTCCACTTAGAGCGTGTGCCAGTTTGTTTACATGGACGGTCAGCTTCTCCTGATACTTCAGGCTGTGTTGGGCTATTTCCTGCCGAACTGTGTTTAGGCCGAAGTCGAAGTATATGTATCTATTACTTATACAATGAGGGATGCCAAACATTGTTCTCAGAGCTTTGGTCTGGAATCTTTCCAGGATATCTATATTGCTATTGCTGGCAGTTCCCCACAACTGTATTCCGTAAGTCCAGATTGGTTTTATGGTAGTTTTATACACTAGCATCTTGCTGTTGGGATTTAGTTGTGATTGGCGTCCCAATAACCAGTTCAGTGACCGCAATTTTCCATCTAGTTGTTTCCGCTTTGTCCAAATATGTTTTTGCCATGTAAGTTTTCTGTCTAGGTGCATGCCCAAGTATTTTGCGTTATTATCTTGAGGGATAACTTTGCAGTTTAGCTTTACTGGTGGACATGTTTCTCGCCTAAGTGTAAATGTTACATGTACCGATTTGTTCTTACTGGCTTTTATTCTCCATCGCTTCAGCCACGTCTCAACTTCTGTTAGGTGGTTTTGCAACTGTGATGAAGCCGTTTCTGGGTTGCTATGAGCCGACAGTAATGCCGTATCGTCAGCGTAAGTCGCAGTCGTGGTGTAGTCAGTTGTTGGGATATCTGCTGTAAAAATTTGGTATAGTACAGGGCCCAAGATACTGCCTTGAGGGACACCTGATTTTATTTCGTGTACTTCTGAGAGATCATCGCTGTACTTCACTTGGTAGCATCTTTTATCTAAGTAAGATTTAAGTATTCGGAATAGACAATGCGGGAGATGCTTTTTTATCTTGAACAGGAGGCCGTCATGCCATACCTTATCAAACGCTTGGCTGATATCCAAAAAGACTGCCGAGCAATATAATTTATTTTCAAGGCACCTGCTAATGGTTTCAATTATACGGTGTACCTGTTCAATTGTCCCGTGTTTTTCCCGAAATCCAAATTGATGGTTCGGTAATACTGCACTTAGATGTTCTTTCATCCTGTTAAGCAATATCCTTTCAAACAGTTTGCCAATAACTGGTAGCAGACTGATAGGTCTATATGAAGTAGCTTCGTGTGGGGGTTTACCGGGTTTCGGTACCATGACTACATGTGCAATTTTCCATTGCCCAGGGAAATGTTCTAGACTTAAGCTGGCATTAAAGATGTTAACTAATTTCATTACACCTTTATGAGGCAGGTTTTTAAGTAATGTGGCATCAATGAGGTCATAGCCGGGTGCTTTACCTTCCTTAAGGTGCCTTATTTCTTTCATGATTTCTTTTGGGCTGGTACTTTTTAGTGGAAGACACATTTGGTTCGCAGATTCAATGTATTTTTTGATTTCCATAGTTTTTTCGGGATTGTTTTCAGGGAATGGTTGGAAAACTGTTTACAAATGTTCTGCAAAGATTGTTGCCTTTTCTTTATTTGATCTTGCCCATCCTCCTTTTCCATCATTTATAGGAGATATGTGGATTTTCAGGCGCTTTAGATTCTTGGTAGCCTTCCACAGCGAGTAGTTTGTGTCTCTCGTTGGATCTAGGTTCGAAAGATAGTGTTGAATATTATCATTTTCTAGGGTGCTGATGAGGCCTTTGAGTTCGTTTGAGAACCTATTGAATGCAGTCCTATCACTAAGATATCCAGTAGTATGCCAGATTTTTCTCAAACGACGGCGCTCTTGTATTTTCTCTTTAATATCCTTTGGATATGAGTTATGTTTCATAGTTTTTCCTTTACCTGTCTTTTTTGGAGTTGCAGAATTGGCAGCAATGTGAATAGTCACATTAAGTTGTTCCAGTTGTCTTTCGAGTTCTTCTATTGTATTAATCTTGGTCTTTAGTTCTGTCTCTGTCGTGATTATATTTTTATAGATTGTCCAGTCTGTAGTGTTCAAGTTGTATATTCTAAGGGGGGGTTCTACCAGATTAACTGTTGTAGTAACATTCAGTATAACTGGTGTGTGGTCAGATGTGAGATCTATACGTGGTTCTATGTTTAAGTAGTTACTATCTATGTTTTTAACAATAAAAAAGTCTAATAAGTCTGGGATTCTTAGTCTGTCGGTAGGCCAATAGGTAGGTTCTCTGCCGGAATGACATTCTATCTTCATCTCTTCTCTGGCTTTACAGAGTTGTCTTCCTCTAGTGTTGGTCAGCCTAGATCCCCAATTTAAATGTTTTGAATTCCAATGAAAGTTAATAAGTTAAAGAATGAAAGTAATAGTATGTTTTGGAGGACAGTATACAGCGGAGAATACTGTTTCTAGTTTGCTGTCTACAAGTTTAATAGATGTTGCTTGTATTTTTTCTGTTCGGTATTCCTCAATAGGGTAGTGTTTAATGTTGCTTTTAATAATCACTGCTGTTCCTCCATGGCTATTCCCAGTTGGGTGATTGTTTGTATACACTGTATAGTTATTAAATTTTATGTGTGTCTTCGGTGTGAATCTTGTTTCAGAGATTAGTGCAATATCAATCATTTCTGTTCTGAGAAAAGTTTCTAGTTCTTGACGTCGTTCCGTCAAGCCGTTGGCGTTCCAAGTGACTACTTGGAGGTTTCGGGTCATTTTTTAACCAGGCTGCTGACCACGAACCATACGGTTCATCATTTTGTCCATGATTTTTTCCATCATTGTCAACATTGAATGTTTTAGTTTTTCGAACATTATGTCCATTAAGTCAGTAAGGTCGGCCAAGTCGTTCTTTATGTCTTTTTGAGTATATTGTTTTTTGGTTTTCGTTGCTTCTGAATAGGTTTTAATTAGGTTTTGATTATCTGTGCCGTTAGGCTTTGAACCCGGGTGGGGACCCGGGTTTTCCATCTCTATATTGCTAGGCATTGGTGTTTCTTTTGTCTTAGGGTCTAATTTAAGAATTCTTTCTCTATACCGTTTGTACACTTTGCATCCTTTGTAACTAGCGGGGTGTTTTTCGTCACAGTTCGCGCAAGTAGCCTCAGTGTCTGGTTTTTTGGTACATGTTGTTGTAGGGTGAGCGCTACCGCATTTAACACAGCGATAGGGCCTGAAACATTGGTTCTTGGAATGCCCAAATCTCTGACACCTCTTGCATTGAATGATTTCCTTTTTCTTATATGGGGCTTCAAAAGTAATCTTCATGTTATTCAAGTATTTTACATCGAAAATGGCTTTGTTGTTTGGTTTTGGTTCTAAGTCGACATAAAAAACAGGCAACGGTTCCTTTGTAGCTCGATGTCTGATATTGACTATTTGTCTCACTTCATGTCCAATTTCATACAATTCTTTTGAAATTTCTGTGGTATTTTCTGAAGCATGGAGTCCGCGTAATACTACTCTGTACGCTCGCTCGCTTTTAAGCTGGTAAGTATAGTGTGAGATATTATCGGCAATGAAATTCTCTCGAATCGTTTTGTATGTCTGGATGTCTTTAGGTATAATTTTTATGACGTGCCCAGATCTTAGTGTGGTCATGGCACCACCCAGGGGGCACGTGTAGGGTAGTGGCTAGGTAGTTCCTACGGACGCGAATAACTCTGCCCCCCAAAAGTGCAAGGACTTAATACAAAAATACTACTTCTCTTTGAGATGTCGTTCTTAGGGGAAGAGTCATTTATAGTCCTATTCTTGTATTTAGTACTGTTCGCTTTCGTCGTTTCCACCGATGATATCGTTACATTTAAATACTTGAGCTAGGTGAGAAGAAAAGGCTTAAGCTTTTTGACTATCGGTTTTTGACCATGCACAGTTAGGACATTTTGTAGGAGAGGCTATGCATATAGAGAGAAAACGTTCCATCCAATGGGGGAGATCAGTTCTTATGTAATTAATATTCTACGGTTAGAGGACTTCGGCATTATTTCCAGTTCCCTTGAAGCGTCATTAAATGTAGTCTTATCGGCTGTGAGATATGGCTGATGCCAATTTCTTCTAAGGTGAAGCTTTCCTTGAGCTTTAGTCTAATGGCGTAGTGTGATATTAAAATGCTTCAGATAGGTTGGGTGTTTTAAGCCAGGCAGCAGATAGAAATCAGATTGAATCAGTTGAATCAGGTTAGTAATGTACTTCTTCTCTTCTTCGTCACTAGCAGGCAGTCAGCTTTGTAATTTTAACTTTTTGTTCTTCGCTGGGCGAAATAGTTCAAAATTAGTAAATTAGTAATGTACAAGCAGGCTTTATCCACATCATTTGTAGACTTCAACGGAGTACGTAGATTGCTTATCTCATCAAAGTGAATGCGGAAACCATCCCCGTCAGTCTTATGATGATATAGTTTCTCAAAATCAAAACTAAGATTTTACATTGATATGTTAGTGTTAGCTTTCCGTCTTTTTATTTATTTAATATATCACAAAATCTACAGAACTTAGATAAGGTTATAATAATACTATTGTAGAACTTACTTCTAATAATGGATTTACAATATTTATAAGATGACGTGGTATTTGTTCGTGTGTGGTTTGGTGAAAGTGCGTGTGTGTGTGTTGTGAATTACTCTTAAATTATACCTTCCTTTAGATTTTTATTAACACTCCTTATAAAGCAGTCTTTACTGTTTTAAAAAATTCAGTAGTGTTCAATTGAAACTTTCTTTTAATTTTAATTTAATTTTACTTTTTTATCTCACCTAACCACCTGAAAACCAGCGCTGCATAAAATATTACTTCAAGCAGCAAGTTATGCTGACCCTACTCCCGTTCGTCTAAATGTATCTGTATAAAATGTTGTTTTTGTATATTTTTTACCCAAATTTTAAAGGAATAAATATTGTTATTTAAAAAAAAATATCGTAATAAGTAAAAATTTAATTTGCATCACGTATCCAACGCTAAGCCAACACTCCGATGACGTATGCTCTATAGATCCTGGTATGTTTGTTCAACTCCCCAGTGGTGGCTCCGTCTACAGGATCTACTTTACAGTAGCTCCCCCATACAACCCCAATAACTTTATGTTAAGACATTGATTTGAAATCTAGACACAATAAGTAATTACAGTCACATCGTCAAAAATCGTCTCCTTCTTGATCTTAATAGTGATTTTCATTATTATAACACTAGAAATAACTAATTTTAGTAGGCTTTATAAGATACATAATAGCTTTAAGGGTAAATGTATGCACTTCTATCATAAAGTCCCAGCCACTGTTCAGGCATTATCAAAAATGCCTCTGCCGTAAATCCTATTACTCCACAGCTGAATATCTAAGTGATGGGACAGCCTGGGACTAGATTATGATTATTTTAGAGCAATAGCAATGACAGTACAATATCGTATATTTTATTAAAAAGAGCGCAAAAAAGGACGCTGGGAGAGTTTCTTGTGCAACTTCTTCTCTCTCAGGGGGCGAATTGTTTCCGAAGCGGTAGTAATATTAGAAATGACATCAAAAGGAATTCTAAATGAATCAATTTTGAAATATGCATTTTATACCTTCAGATCGGCACATGAATGTCCAGGCGTTTCCCAAAAACGGTACCAAGGGCGGTCCAGGGAGTTTGCTTGCTAAATACAGTAACCTCTTGTTCTTGACTCTCCATCGAAGCCACAACCCTACTATCAACAATGACGTCACCAGTAGGACTGTCAACGCCGCCATGGCTAAAACAAAATGTTTTATACTTAGATTAAGGATTGGTCTCCGCTGCGCTCCAACTAGATACCGCAGGCGTAGTCGAAAAGTGCAGCAACGAATACTACGCCCAAGTGGGCGTACTCGAGCCAATCTCGAACACTGTGTTCTGTTCTGTTAAACTTTGCTAATAATTAAAACTTCCGGGTTGCGTAGTAAGACTTTGTAAAAATAACCCGAACTAAAAAACTAAAAATAATACTACAAGAAATAAGAAAGACAATGGGATCACATATCGTCAGTAAGTATATTACAAAATTTGAAAGATGCCATTGAGTGTCAAGATGCCACGCACACAAGCCTCTACCTCTTTAACTATCATCATCATCATCAGCCGGAAGACGTCCGGACAAAGGCCGCCCCCATAGATCTCCACGACGATCGGTCCTGCGCTGCTCTCATCCAACGTATTCCGGCGATCTTGACCAGATCGTCGGTCCATCTTGTGGGGAGCCTACCAACACTGCGTCTTCCGGTACGTTGTCGCCAAGGACTTTACTGCCCCAACGGCCATATGTCCGTCGAACTATGTGCCCTGCTCACTGCAACTTCAGTTTCGCAATCGTTTGGACTATGTCGGTTACTTTGGTTCTCCTACGGATCTCCTCATTTCTGATTCAATCTCGCAGGAAGTTTAACTATAAAAAATAAATTTTAAAATTTTTGTTTTATTTGCTGTGGACATTGATATAGTGTTTGCTAATTTAATAATTTACAGAAATAAATATTGTGACTGTTTATTGTCAGTACATTTATGAAAATTTAATATACGTTCACAAAAATCATCACCGTTTTGCTCTAAATCGATATTTCCCAATATTTCTAGTGAAATAATGGATTGCTTGTTATAACAATGACAGTACAATATTATATATTTTATTAAAAAGAGCGCTAAAAAGAATCCACTTCTTCTCTCTGAGAGCGCCATTTTTTTCCGAAGCGGTAGTAGTATTAGAAATGACATCGAAAAGAATTCCAAAGGAATAAATTTTATACCTTTTAACCTGGATATTAAATTAATTAACTTAAAGCGGCCGTAAGTAATGCGGTTTATGATAAAGGTACAGACAACCTACTGACAGACAGATAGGATGAAAGGACGGACAGAGAGTGAAACCCTATTAAAAGGGTGGAAAGGGTACTGACCCTTGATACGCGACGATGTTATTAGATTAATGCGAGAGAGAGACATTTTAATTAAATACTTTTTGAACACCTCGAACGGAAAGCAGCGAGGTTGTGCTTTATAACCGACCTGTCAAGGTCACACGATTACCACTCTTTAAACTGCATATAGTTTTTTTTTCTATTACTTTTACATTATAAAAAGCACATCAATATAAAGGTGAGACACTAACGAATAATACTTATACTTTTTTTATGTTGTCGTATACGTATTATAATAAAATAAAGTGCATTAAAAAAATTTATCGTGGACGTCCATTGGTCTGTGGTTAAAAAAAAACGGCGCGGTGCGGATATCTCGAGAACGACTTGACGAAACGACTTAACTTTTTTCTTTCACAATTTTCAGAATAAAGCTGAGAAGGTTCCTTTCGAAAATCACTACTGTGGTTTTTGTACGTTTTTTTAAAAACGCAGGTGATTCGATTTTATTCGAAATTTAACTTTTTTGGATTTTACAATTTTATAGTCTTTAGGCACGACTGGACATTCGAGAGACTAAAGAGAGCTCCAAACATTTTTTCGAACCGAAAATAGCGCTCTAATCGCTCTAGATAGTCAGTTGAGGGAAATTCCTCTTTTTTAAAACAGAAACTATCGATAATTACGACCTGTATAGCCATGTGGTTAGCGATCCTACCTACTAAGCAAGAGGTCCCGGGTTCGAATCCCGGTAGGTGCAAGCATTTATATGATTAATATGGATGTTTATTTCCGAGTGAATCAAAAAATTTTCAATTAGAACAAAAAAGATCTATATCATATCGGATTTTTTAAGGAAAATTAGGGACGAGACGAGCAGGACGTTCAGCTGATGGTAGTTGATACGCCCTGTCCGTGACAATGCAGTGCCATTACAATTGCGCTCGTCATCTTGAAACATAAGATTTTAAGTCTCATTTCCCCAGTAATTTCACTAGCTACGGCGCCCTACAGACCGAAACACAATAATGTTTATACATTACTGCTTCACGGCAGAAAAAGGCGCTGTTGTGGTACCCATAATCTAGCCGGCATTCCGTGCAAAGGAGCCTCCCACTGGATGATTGTAGGTTGTTATTCGAAGTACGTGTTAAAAAGGAGTGTGTCCTTGATTTTTTATTTCAATCACGGGTAAAGATTACACGTACACATTATTTTTTAATTTGAACTTAAATAGAATTTTGCTGAAACCCATACATTTACAGCGAATACCACCATCGAGTCAATAGATGGCGCTAAACTTCTTGTTGAATGACAATTACTTTCTCGAGTCCTGACAACTACAGTCCAACTTTTACATATTCTTTGGTCCAGTGTTTAGTCTCGGTAAACAAAGGAAACGAATCGTCTTAATATATAAAAAAGGTGTTTTCTTACCACATCTATTAGATAATTTCTGCGTCTAAATACAGAAACAGGCCAGGTTTAATACTTTGGTGTGCGTGACAAGCTACGTCTAACACTCGCGAATGCGTGCCTTGCTCAAAATAGAGGTTAACGTTAATCTCAATTTCGACGATTTCGAATGACCTAAGACGAATCTAATGTAGAAAATAACACACTTTTTAAACTTTTAAAAAGTATTTTCTTTAAATATCTTAACATCTTTGCAGTTTTTGCAGCAGTTGAAAAACTTACCAAATTTGGTGCGATGAAACGGTCTATATAGTTAGAATTTCTAACAGCAACTGCTCTGGAGGAAAACCTTGTTCGTTTTAAATAATGATATATCTATCTAAAATAGATATATGCTGAGTAATGCCACTTACAATACAGTGTTTCTTATATCTATCTTCTGAGTCTTACAGTTAATACCTCGCAAAGTCACTCTGCATAGTGCTTATATTTTTAGCAAAAACCATTTGTAGCAGTAGTATCTATTACTTAAACTGTATTGTTTCGAACCAGTTTTAAAGTTCGTCGATGCCGGTGCCAACCCGAGAAAACCTGGGTAACCAGTGTAAGCGATAGTCGAACTGTCATAAAGTCAATTTTAAGCTTCATTCTAACTAGTTTTTTCTAGTAAGACTCTTTGACTTGTAACTCAAATAGCCTTTCCAGCGTAACCGGATATAGGAATATAAAGCGTAGGTACAGGAAAGGGGCATTATCTACTGTGAGATCCAAGGCTTGGCTTAGCAGTACGGTTGGAATTTGTTCACACTATTTTTCATTCAATGTTATCGCTTTCTCTTGCTTGTCGTCAATGCGGTATGGATTGGATGAAACTAATCCATGTTATTAGACCATGTTCGCGTTTACAATTGACAGGACCGGGAAGGGCTCTCGGCGCCTATTTCTACTGTGAAGTACTTAGTAATGTGTAAGCATTATTGTGTTTCAGTCTGAAGGGCGCCGCAGCAAGTGAAATTACTGGGCAAATGAGACATAATATCGTATGTCTCAAGGTGACGAACGCAATTGAACGTAATTCCAGAAAAACGTTCCAAACCACAATCATATAGAAATTGAGTTAAGAACACAAAACTGGTCACGTGATTCATATTAACCGATTGACATAAAATAGCAGCCCTACTGTCACTATTTAAATGACACCATGACTTAGTAGGCCAACCCACATGTATGCAATACACTAATATTAATTAAACTTTAAACACGTAGTTACTTAAAATGTGATGTTTGGGGCTTGGAACGTTTTTCAGGAACTATGACCAATTGTAGTGCTGCTCAGAATTTTGAGTCTCAAGAATCCTGAGCGGCACTTCATTGTAATGAGCAGAGCGTATCAATTACCATCAGCTGCTCGTCTAGTCTCTTAATGTCATAAAAAAAGACCAAACGAGCTGTATGTACATCAGTCCACTGTCTGATCTTTCGGCAATAGAAAACTACATTAGTATTCATTCAAACCCGCACTTGTCTTAAGTACCATAATAACGGATCTTGCTTTTCTAGTAGATCGGTGTCATTTCATAATACTTGGAGACACGTAAAACCTTGACTTGAGGTCAAAAATGAATTGCGTATAGCGACGTGACTAGATCAAGTAATGGCCACATAACCTACGAAATATTTTTTCTCTGTTCAAAGTGATTTAAGGCTGCGGACCGAGCCAGCGATAAGTGATCGGATAGCCTGGGACTGGATTATGATTATTTTATAGCAATAACAATGACAGTACAATATTGTATTTTTTTATTAAAAAGAGCGTTTCTTGCGCCTATTCTTCTCTCTCAGAGCGCCATTTGTTTCCGAAGCGGTAGTAGTATCTAGTATATTGGAAATGACATCAAAAAGAATTCTAAAGGAATCAATTTTAAGAAAATAAATACCATTTATGCCTTAAGGAATCGAGCGGAGCTAGGTTTCCTCTCTCGCACAAGATCGGCATAGTTTTAAGTCATAATTAAAAGCATTTTTAATTTATTACAAACATAATACAATTTCCTTTACAAAAATAACATAACTATGTCATATTAAATATGTAGTATTGGTAAACAGTTAATGATTTTTCATAAAATTTTTATCTAGATTGAATGATTAACATGGCTCCAACTGTAAAAGTTAGGAGTACTTTGGTGATTTTTGTTCTCAATGTGTATACCTAAAGGATAGAAATGTAAAGAAAAATTAATTTTCTTCTCATACTCTGCAGACATAAAATGTCTTTTTTTTAAATAAAAGCTTTATATAAACCGTTAATAAATGGTTTTGAGGATGCGCTATTTTGGCGATCTCTTGGGATAGCGGCGTTAAGTTCAAATAAACTTATAATTATTAGGCCAAAAATGATGAATTAATAAATACATGCATACAATATTTTTTTTATGACAGTAAGGGACGAGACGAACAGGACGTTCAACTAATGGTAATTGATACGCCCTGTCCGTTACAATGCAGTGCCGCTCAGGATTACTGAGCGGCACCACAATTGCGCCCGTCAGCTTGAGACATAAGATGTTAAGTCTCATTTGCCCAGTAATATCACTAGCTACGGAGCCCTTCAGACCGAAACAGAATCATGCTCACACTTTTCTGCTTCACGGCATAACGACGGCGTTGTGGTATCCATAATTTCGCCGGCATCCTGTGCATAGGAGCACTGGTAAAATAACAATAATAATTAATAGCAATTTATTTAGACTACGGCGCACGTCAAACCAAAACAAAAAATAGTGCCATTAATGCTTAACGACAGAAAGCGGTGCAGCTATAGTACCCAACTAGGCTGTGTCTTGTGCTAAAGAAGCCTCCCACAAACTATTTTCACATTTGTATTACTTCGACAAACTTCATGATGTCATAAATACATTTACGACATCATCAAACAAATAAAATAATTCACATTCAAAATTTATTCTCTCCATATTATTTAATTATTATTAAGTGAGCGAAACTAGTAACTAGGATTAAGTCTCATTTGCCCAATAATTTCACTATCTACGGCGCCCTTCAGACCGAAACACAATAATGCTTACATATTACTACTTATTGGCAGAAATAGGCGCCGTTGTGGTACCCGTAATCTAGCCGGCATCCTGTGCAAAGGAGCCTCCCACTGGGTATAGTATAATAATATATATGATACGTCAAACCAAACAGAATATATAGTAGATCAACGCGAATGTCTAAGGTTATAACTAGATTTTTCTGTTCTGTTCGTTGTAAGTATACAATAAAACACCTCAATTATTTTTTCCTTAAACACATCACTAAAACTAGGTTATATCTATTCCCCACGCATCGGCAATAACTTCCAAGGTCTATCTATGTGTAATATCATCCTTTATGGTTTTCATACAGAGTTCTATTCTCTTTCTACAAACTTATCATCAGTTTCTTCCATCTTTAGCTATGGGCTGAGACATGGACATTAAAGAAGCCTGACCGAGATCGGATTGATGTCGTTGAGATGTGGTGCTAGAGGTAGATACTTCAAATCCCTTCGATAGCATGGCACGCCACAAGTTAGGACATCATCCCCACCATCTGGATGTGTCGCGGTCCTCCACAGTGCGGTTTTCAAGGAGCTTTTTTCCACGTACTACAAAGCTGTGGAATGAGTTTCTTTGTGCGGTGTTTCCGGGACGATACAACTTTCAAAAAAACAAAATGGCCGGCAACACTCCTGTTTCCTCTGGGTTGCAATACACATTGGTGAGCAGGGTATTGGACAATACTTCAATTCATATGATCGTCCAGCTCAGGGATTCCAGCTGAGGTTTTTACAAAGCAATTGCAGAATGTATATCTACAATACTACAAGAGTAAAGAATTTATTTACCGCAGCATGTGTTGCGAGTACTGTTTAATTTATCTATACTTTAAGTTTAATAAGAAGAGTTTGAATTATTTCACCAAATTTTTTAAAATGATACAACGATGTTTTATTATATACTTTATTTATATCATTTGTTAACTGAATAATAAACACAGCACAAAACTGTCGTTTTAATCGTACTAACGAATGTGAGAGGTAATTTACTAATAACATCTATCACTTTCAAAGAATCGACATTGAGTCGCTCACCAATCATTAGGTTAATTACCACTGATTAGTAATGAGTATGGATTCTTAACTTAAAAAGCTAACATTGAAACTATTAGAGATATCGAAAAACGGATCAGCGCAATCGCTCGGAAATACATCAAAACCCCCAGTTTGACACCAAACTTCCTTTTTTTTTTGTAGGCATCACAAACAAGTGAGCCAGAACCGAGGAGCCAGAACCGGCGAATCCCTACTACTAACCTATCTATCCTTAGTTAAACTTACTCGACGTAGACAAATCTATCCCTTTACGCTTACTTACATTTCAATAACCTATTGGACTATAACTATATTGAACATAACTATGGATAGGTAAGATCTTGTCATTAAACGGTGACAGCAATGTATCCGTAAGTTAAACCTAGGGTAGATAGGTTATTGAAAACGGTTGATAGTCCAATGCTATCTGTCAATAGGTTATTGAAATGTAAGTAAGCGTAAAAGGATAGATTTGTCTACGTCGAGTAAGTTTAACTAAGGATAGATAGGTTATTGAAAACGGCCGTTAGTAGTCTATGTTTGAGATATATAGAATGTGCTTATACTTTGCTTAGACTTTACTCACGTAAAATTTAGCAGGGTATGATTTATCATAATAAATCACAAACTTGACTTTTAATTTGAGCTGTCTTAGCTTAAGGCGAAGGGTAAACACAAAACACACAAACAAGGTGTTTTTAGACAAGTTTTGTGGTGAAAATATAGCATTTGGAGCTATGAACACTACTTTATCCTGTTACACATACCCTTAAATCTTACTTTTAGGTTGCTAATGCTTGCTGTTGGTTAAAGTTTATACTTCAGAGCTATTATGAAGTACCAGTTTTCTTTGCAGTTAAACAAGTTTTTTCTCGGCATGATGCATTTGTTTAGTATACTACTTTCATAAAAGTTGTTCTTATAGCTTTTACTTTTTTTGTGTTGGTACATTTATTCAGATTAGTAATCAATAATGAGGATTATAAGCAATTAAACTGTCAGAGTTCCATGCCTGAAGTACAGTTCAGACAAAAAACTGCTCGGCGAGCTCTGTTTTCGTTGGACGTCAGGAAGTCGAGCGGGCCGGACGGTTTTCTCCAATCGTGCTTATAGACTTACTTATCGTTATTCTAGACTTACCGTGTGCCCCTGAGTTGACGTCGGTGCTAACGCGTTTATTCCGGCACTCTTATTCAAAAGGCGTAGTCCATGACTTATGGAAGTCAGCCCTTGTCCATCCGATCCAAAAAAAAGGAGACAGTTCGGATCCGGCAAACTACAGGCCTATAGCGGTTACCTCCCTGCTTTCCAAAATCATGGAGAGCATAATTAACCGCCAGCTCTCGGTATACCTTGAGGGTCACCAGTTAATCAACGACCGGCAGTACGGCTTTCGCCATGGTCGGTCGACTGGCGATCTTCTGGTATACCTAACACATAGATTGGCGGCGGCTATTGAAAGCAAGGGGGCAGTTAGCCTGGATATAGCGAAGGCCTTTGATCGTGTATGGCACAAGGTGCTCCTCTCAAAACTTCCATCATTTGGGCTTCCGAGAGCTTATGCAAGTGGACCTCCAGCTTCCTCACTGGGCGCAGCATTCAGGTCGTTGTCGACGGTTATTGCTCGAACCCGAAGCTCGTGAATGCTGGAATGCCCCAAGGCTGTGTGCTATCTCCCACGCTATTTCTTCTGCATATCGATGATATGTTGGACACCACCAACATACATTGCTATGCAGACGACAGCACTGGTGATGCCGTATACACGGGCCATGCAGGTCTCTCTCGGGAAATCGTCGACCAGTGCCGGGAGAAACTTGTGTCTTCTATCGAGTCCTCTCTCGAGAAGGTCGCGGAATGGGGTAAATTGAACCTTGTCCAATTCAACCCCCAAAAGACTCAAGTTTGCGCGTTTACCACCAAAAATTTGCCGTATCACCGCTCTTCGACAACACTTCCCTAAAAGCCTCGCCTAGTATCGGAATACTGGGTCTCGAAATCTCGAGCGATTGCCAATTCCGTGGTCATCTGGAGGGCAAAGCCAAATTGGCTTCGAAGAAGCTGGGCGTCATCAATAGAGCACGGCAATACTTCAAGCCGGCCTACATTCTAGCGCTCTACAAAGCGCAGGACCGGCCACACATGGAGTATTGCTGTCATCTCTGGTCTGGCGCGCCCCAGTATCAGCTCGATCCATTTGACCGCGTGCAACGCAGAGCAGCTCGAATTGTCGGGGACCCAGTGCTCTGTGAACGGCTAGATCACTTGGCGTTGCATAGAGACGTCGCTTCATTGTGTGTCTTCTACCGCATTTATCACGGGGAGTGTTCCGAAGAGCTGTTCAACCTGATTCCCGCCGCCGAATTCCACCTTCGCACGACACGCCACAAGTTAGGATATCATCCCCACTATCTGGATGTGTGGCGGTCCTCCACAGTGCGGTTTTCAAGGAGCTTTGTTCTTCGTACTACTAAGCTGTAGAATGAGCTTCCTTGTGCGGTGTTTCCGGGACAATACGACATGGGTACCTTCAAAAAAAGCGCGTACACCTTCCTTAAAGGCCGGCAACGCTCTTGTGATTTCTCTGGTGTTGCAAGAGAATGTGGGCGGCGGTGATCACTTAACGCCAGGTGACCCGTACGCTCGTTTGTCCTCCTATTCCATAAAAAAAACTGTTTGCGCCTGTTAAAATGTTACATTTTCGACGCAAGAATTTTGAAAATATTGGCTTTGTTACCTAGGAGCCGTGAACTCATATCGCTCAAGGTCGCCGGCATTTAGGGTCGCCTTAAGCTCATCATAACTTCAGCTGTCAAATGACTATAACAACGAAATCAAAGATTATGCGAAGCTTACACTCAGGTAAGTTTTACGTGGGTAAAGTCTTAGTATGCTTTAAAGATCAGAAAGAAGGACAGGGGCGTATTCGAGGGTCACGGGCTGAAATTCTTCGGGCATAAATTTGTAAATATAAAAAATTCTCGTGTCGCGGTGTTTGTTACCAAACTCCTCCGGAACCGCTGAGCTGATGTGTATGAAATATCGGGTAAACATATATTTTTCATACGCAAATCTTTTATTGCAATTTTTTTATTCATTTATATGGCAATATAACGTTTTATGGGTTTGCTTGTTTTTATATAAATTTGTAAATGGTTAGAATGTTTCCATTTCAAAAGAATAAACTACGTATTGATGAACAAATAATATTTAATTTATTATAGGTATTTAAGTAAATAAATGACTAAGTAGTTACAAAACTAAGTTCTTGGATAATTTATACGTCTAGATGGAGCCTCTAGCTGTTAGGCAACGCATAATAACCAGCTTATCACTTTGTTTTAATGTGCGTTGCTGATAATAGAGGTTAACAGTTGGCCGCTATTTTTTTCGAAGTGCTCACAGCTGTTATAGTCTGTCTAGACGTATAAATTATCTAAGACTAAATTCTAATTAACAAATATAACAAAAAGACGTAAATAGTACTGCGCATTGAAGCTCCCGTGTCACAGTAAGGCTAAGCGCGCACTACGATTTTAATTTTTGCGACACGATTTTAAAATCACGCTGTAAAATGTCGCAGAAAATGGATTATTCATTCTCAACATGGATTTCGTACAAATTGCTTGTGTTACTTTGCTTCTGGGGAGAGGAAGAAATCGAATAAAAAAATTCATAGCAGAAATATGTATCAACAACATACAATAAGAAGAAACAGGTGCTGACATGTTTATGACATTCGCCATTCGATACTGACCATGTTATGGTAACTTTAACTTTCATTTTTTCACTGAAACTAACGCCATCGGTATGCCGATATAAAAGCGGAGTTTGAAACTGTGACAGTTCTTATAAGTTTTAAAAACAATATTTTATTTATTGCAAATGGCGTCTGCTTGAGTACAGCTACTGCTTACTTCTATCTTGATATAAACAAGCTCCTTGTTACGTGGATTAACTCATAGAGTACTTTTAGTTATACTTGATTAAGTATTATTTTAGATGTTAATTATACAACAAAACAGTAAATAGAAAAACTATGCAATAAATTATTTAGATAAATAAACCTACAGACGCATTCATGTAGTCTGTTATACACAGCACACACAGATAGAGCCAACGGGTAAGAAAATTTAAAGTGCCGAGTTGCGTATCTATGTGAGTATATTATTACTATATATTACACAAATTAATTACAATGGGAAGACTAAGCAACTGTCAACTCAAATGTCACGAGGGGCTGCTGAAAACCGGTGTTGTGTTGGTGTCTTCGGCACTAACTTAAAATTAATTTAGTATTTTAAGATTTTATTTCATATTTTAAATTGTTGTGTTTTTGTGTGTTTTTTTAGTATTTCTTATTGCAAATAAAGTGTTTTCTATTTCTATTAACGTTATATTTCTGCGACAAAAATACAAGCTGGTAAAAATCGTAGTGTGCGCTTACCCAAAGTCGCGATGTGCAAGCAATCGCGCGCTAAACTTCCTTATCCTCAA
This sequence comes from Leptidea sinapis, assembly GCF_905404315.1. NCBI lineage: Eukaryota > Metazoa > Arthropoda > Insecta > Lepidoptera > Pieridae > Leptidea > Leptidea sinapis. The sequence goes on from NC_066277.1 coordinate 3,468,005, forward strand.
TATACCTTTTATACCCAACCATAGACTTAGAATACACTAGCGTAGAGACGTCCTGACAGGCCGATAATACATGACAAATCATATTTGCCAATATGTGCGTTAGCTAGTGGCCTTATAATCAAAATACTAAGGAGCAAACCCAAGCGTGGCTGACTGTTTAAGACTTTTTTTTATGAAATTAAAGACGAGGCGGGCAGGACATTGAGCTGATGGTAACTGATACGCCCTGCCCATTACAATGCAGTGCCGCTCATGATTATTGAAAAACCCAAAAATTCTGAGCGGTACTACTATTGCGCTCGTCACCTTGAGACATAAGATTTTAACCCCCTTATTCATAATAGTCTGCTAACTTAAAGCATTGCTAATTCTCACTCTGTCTTCTTCTATTGACCTAAGTCAGAATGAGAAAAAACACTCCTAAGCGGCTGTTTAAAGTTAGCGGACCATTATGAATAAGGGGGTAAGACTCATTTGCCAAATAATTTCACTGGCTGCGGCGCCCTTCAGAGCGAAACACAGTAATGCTTACACATTACTACTACAGCCGGCATCCTGTACAAAGGAGCCTCTCACTGGTAAAATTGTCTTAAATTGTATTATAAAACATGGCAATTAAACCGGTTGCAGTCGCAATAGTTTCGCTTATCTTTTCTATCTTGCTGTATATCCGTTAGACAGATATGTTCTTGGAGAGAAGCTTTTGAAACTAGTAAATGTTAAGTATATCGTAATAAACCGTTGCCATTAAAACACTTTTTTGCGTATTGAAGGTTGTGTCAGGTAGTTCTTAAGATTGGCGAGTTTATAATAAAGTCTTACAAAATTTTCGATATTATTTATTTATTTGCCTTGCTACTTCTAAGACTGGTTACGGCAATTATATGGTTAATCACCATTTTTACGCATATTGTTTATAATAAAAATAATATTTTGATCTTAGATCATTCATACGTCTAGATCATAGGTTCTCAACGAGAGCGATAACGCCCCCTTGTGGGCGTTTGAGACTTTCGGAGGAGCAGTAGAAGACCCGGAGAAAATTAGGGGGTTTTGAGATGGCGCAGATGGGGCGTGGGTAGATTAAAAAATATAGTCTTAAAAAGGCAAAAAAAAATATTTATTTATTTATTTAATAGGTACACACAACAGAATTACAACAAATACATAATAAAAAAAATAAAATATCAGCTAAATACAAGATAGGCTGCAACTCCACGAGGGTGAGTACTCAGCATGTTTAGCATAAATTAATAACTATGCAAATACAACAGTAATAGCGATTTTAAAACTAGCTTTAGGTAATGTAGTATTATAAAAGAAAAAGATAGAGAGAATATATATTTGGACAAATAGAAGTGAATAATTATGGTAGTTATATTAAGATGCTTTTTTAAAAATTTAAACTAATTAAGGAATTTATATAAACTAGATTTCCATTTACAAACAGATGAACTGTGGATGTTAGGTACTTCACTGATTTCCTGTAGTAGTGCATTGTATTGACGACAAATTCTATAGATAGGGTTATGGAAGGACACGTTATTATTGCAGAACGGAATGATAAAAGGCTGTTCATGTCTTGAAGACCGATTGGGAATTCTTAGATGAATATTCGACAAGAGGGAAGTAGAAATTGTGCCATCCAGTATTTTGTATAAAGTCGTTAGGCCATGCAATTTGCGACGACTCTCGAGGCTCAGTAACTTGAAGTGAGATAGCCTTTCCTCATATGTAGTCAGCCCCCTTTTTAGACCAATCCTAATCGTCAATACGCGAAGAAGACGTCTTTGAATAGACTCAAGCAAATCAGTATATGTATTATATTGAGGTGACCAGACAATGGAGACGTACTCGATTTGGCTCAGGATTAGCGACTAGAGTAACAGTAAACTATTTGGTGACATGAAATCTTTAGTAGCTCTGCATATGAAGCCAGATAGCTTATTACATTTCTTGGCTATTTCTACATAGTGATATTTAAAAGTTAGTTTCGAGTCTAAAGCAATACCTAGATCCCGTAAAACAAACTTCCGCTCAAGTGGTATATTATCAATTTTATAGTCAAACGAAATTGGGTTTTTAATACGAGTGAAAGATATAATGGAGCATTTTTTTATACTCAAACTCATACTATTAGCACTACACCAATCGAGTAGAGTATCAAGATCCAATTGTAGATCAATACAGTCACTAACAGTTTTAATTCGACAAAAATTTTAAGGTCATCCGCATAAAGTAGGGAAACATTTCTTAGCCTAGGGATCAGATCATTAATATATATGATAAACATCAATGGGCCGAGATGGGATCCCTGAGGAACGCCGGATATTATAGAGACTCGTCGTGAGTAGAATCCCTTTAGAGCTACTAATTGACTACGATTGGATATATAAGATTTTATCCAACGTAAGAGGCAACCATGCAGACCCATAGTCTCCAATTTACAGGCCAATATTCTATGATTTACTCTATCAAAAGCCTTTTGGAAGTCAGTATAGATAGAGTCAACTTGACCATGATCGTTGAAAGCTCTACAAATAAAGTCTGTATACTCCATCAAGTTACTGGCGGTTGACCTTCCTTTTAAGAAACCATGTTGCTTCTGAGTGATATGCGGGATAAAGTGGTGGTATAGGTGGTCGTAGACTAAGGACTCTAATATTTTGGCAAAACCGGATAAGATGCTTATAGGCCTATAATTAGTACAGTCGCTAGGGTCACCCGATTTGTGTATTGGTATGATGTGTGCTTCTTTCCAAGCATGAAGAAAAACACCAGTTTGTATAGATTTGTTAAAAATCAAGTAAAGAGGGTCTGTCAGAGCCTCTGAGCAATGCTTAATAAAGTAGGGAGGAATGCCATCTGGCTCAGCTCCTTTGTTAGGATCCAATGCATTGAGTTTCTTTAAAATATTCTCTTTAGATATGTGCACTGAAAATAGAGGATAATTAATAGTAGGCTGACTTGATAAAGAATCGTTCATGTGCCTATCTGATTCAAAAACTGATGAAAAATACTCGGAGAAGAGTTCGGCTGCGGCTTCACCACCAGTTGCAATTTTGTCACCAAACTTAATGGTCTCGGGGATTGACGGTCCAAGTCTTTTACTTTTAATATAAGAAAAGAATAGTTTGGTTGAATTATTAAGCGACTCTTCCACACTTAAAAGGAATGAGTTATAACAAGCCTTAATCAGAGCCTTGGACCTAGAGCGTAATAACCGAAACTCGTCGAAGTCCCTCGGATTATTGGTTTTTTTATATTTTTTATGGATACGATTTTTCTCTTCTATACAGGCTTTCAAAGATTCTGAAAACCAAATAGGATAGTTCAATCGACCTATTCGCTTATATTTTGTGTTTCTTTTTATTGTGTCGTTAAGTATTTCATAAAAATATTTAACACTCAAGTTGACATCACTATGGCTTAAAATACTGTCCCATGTGTTATTATTAAGTTGTAATATACAACTTTTTGTGTCACATTTACAAAAGTTAGGCACCATAATAGATTTGTTTCGTATATTTTTAATATTGGATTCAATAGACACATCGATCTCTATGGCTGGGTGGTGTCGGTCGGGCACACATAATGGGGAACTCTCAGATAAAGATACGTCTGTCAGATCTGTCATAAAAAGGTCAAGAGTACGATTATTTGAATTGCGAACATAATTATATTGCGACAGGCCACCCACCTCCAGTAGATCAATAAGTAGCGAAGATTTGGTATCGTAGGCTTTACTAGGGCACAGACGAGAACAATTATCATAAAAAGTGCGACATTGAGTGACATTCAGATCGGGAGGTAAGTATACAAGGTATATATTTAAGTTAAATCCACGAGGTCCTCGGTTCTCTCGTAAATACACGAAAATTCTCTAGAAAAAAACATATTCTCAAAGTGGGCGATGAGCAAAATAAGGTTGAGAAACTATGGTATAGATAGACAGTGACAGCTGTGAAAACGTCGAAAAAATTGAGTTAAGAACTACCTCCTATTTTGAGCAATTCACGCACACTAATATAAAGTGTCATACCTTGTCACGCACACTAAACTAATATTCCTGGCCTGTTATTATCGGCTGTCTAAGAGCAAGATACTCTATCTAGACGTATAAATTATATTATAAGATTTTGATATATGTATTCCGAATTAACCGTTACTATATTTACTTCTTTAAACAAAGTCTTTAATGAGTCTCGACTTCAAACGGGTAGGTAACTAGCTAATTTGGATCAAATAATCGATTTTAGAATTAGTATTTTGAGCTTATTTCCTAGGGCGTGCTCGTAAGTTGTAGCCCTTTGCGAATTTCACAGAAATAGCGATGTGAAGATCCAGGTCTTCAATGTTTCCATCAGCTTCAAGCTCCACACGACGCAGCACTTGGACTACAATTGTTTTGATAAGAGCTGTTGCATACACTCGACCTGGGGACACACTAGATTTAAAAAAAACTATTCAAAAATAGAATGTAGAGTTGCACTAAGTACTTTTATATCGCTAGTTAATTATTTTGATATAATTAAGTAGTTTTAAAGGTACGATGATTTTCTTCTTCAAAATGACCACATTGGATGAACGTAGGGAACTCCTGGATCTTCTGTTTACTCATAAACTACTGAACTTATTTATTGATTGCCCCAAAAGCCCTTCAGACCGAAACACAATAATGACACATTACTGTTTCACGGCAGAAATAGGCGCCGTTATGGTCCCAAATTCTAGCCGGAACTCTGTGCAAAGGAGCCTCCCTCACTGGTAAATGCTGGTAGAATATGCTATAGCCTGGATGGGAAAAGGATACAATAGAGATGAAATGACGCGACGGACTCTTGGCACAATATTTAGGCGAAAAAAGCTCAAAGTTCCGATTATATGACAATTACATAAAATATTTTACGTTGTAACGTTACCTAAACAATCCATGGGGCCCAAACTAAAGGGTACAAACGCGTTGGGATCTCTTTCTCTAGAGTTTTCTGGCAGAAATCTTTCTGGCTTCACTTTGTACGGATCGTCCCAGAATCTTGGATCCCTGTGGAGTTCGTGGATCGGGATAACAACAACAGCTCCAGCTGGAATCGTTAATTCACCTGCAATTTTAAAATAGATACAGTATTTACCTAATACGGAAAGCGGAAAACTTTGATCAAAATTCCAATTCATTAACATTTACTTATTGAAGTTATAATATACCACACCACCACATCGGAAAATAAATTCCTAAGAAGAACAGTTGTTATCTGCTGGTATAAGCGAGCATGCAACCATGGCGTTGCGTTTGGTTTATTACGAAAAAGATTGATATAAAATAATTCACAAAGCGTATTGATAAAACCAACGAAGAAAATTTATAAATACTTATAAACTATGGATTAAAATAAGTTTTGTGTAGATAGCTATCATAGTTTTATGATAATATAAAACAATTCAAATAAAAACGCCTATTTTTCAAAAAATAAAGCTATAGAGATTTATTTTTCTTAATCGTGTTTTCGAAACTGCCATAATTTAGATAAAGAAATGAAGATAAACATGCCAAAAAATTGGAACCGTAGTATTTGTAGAAGTATTTTAAGTAGATTCTCAAAAATGTTAGTTTTTAGGACTATAGCGCCTTAAGTGAGGCTGTGTGTTGATCTCGATGTACTATGTTTTTTTTTTATATTAATAAAAGTGTGTGGCCTCGATTCGGGCATGCCCAAGGTGTTCTATTGTTATATTAACTACGACACAAACGATATGATGAATAAAAATAGATCGTAACTCATCATAAATTTGTGTCTAAATAGGACTTATATTTAAGAATTTATACGAAATTGATAGGAACCTGGTAAAACGAAAGAAAAATTGGAAACAATAGCTTTCACAGATTCACAAGGATGACTCGATTAAAAGCATTTTGCAACTTTATTGAAAAGCTGAACTTCAATCTTGGAAAAGTAACATCTGTTCCTGCGAACACATGACTACGGTAGCGCGACGTATTTGATCATAGATACAACATAGATCATAGAGCCAAAAACTAGCGTTGAACACTGGCGTTTAAATAATAGAATACCATTTCTTATAGTGATGTCCTTTTCAACCTTCCTTTGGATGAGGGCTGCTATCGACAAATATCTTAGTACTTCTTTGTAAACCATGTCCAAATAATGAAGTTTCTTCAAGCTTTCCTCAGAAACATCCGTAGCATCCGTTCCCAGAACTTCGACAATTTCTTCATAGACTTTTTTCTAAAAAGATAAACAATAATTTGTCAATATATAGCAACTAAAGATACAAGTTACCGATGCACTTGGATAGCTACAAAACCAAGGTGCTTAGAGATTTGCCTTTGATATAGCGATCTTTAGTAAGGGTTAGCGTTAAAAAGGCATAAAAGGTCATTTTCTGTAAATTGATTCCTTTAGAATTCTTTTTGATGTCATTTCTAACACTACCACCGCCTCGGAAAGAAATGGCGCTCTGAGAGACAAGAAGCGGCGCAAGAAACTCTCCCAGCATTTTTTTTGCACTCTTTTTAATTAAATATACAATATTGTACTGTCATTGTTATTGCTATAAAATAATCATAATCTAGTCCCAGGCTGTCCGATCACTTAGATATTCAGCTGTAGAGTAGTAGGATTTACGACAGAGCCGTTTTTAATAAAACATTTAAATTTATTTATTTATACACATATAGATAATGCCTGAACAGTAGCTGGGACTTTATTATAAAAGTGTATACGTGTGTTACGAAAAGCAAACCGAATAATGGTAGTAACCCTTTGATATCTGCAATAAAAAAGGTCTAAGGGATACCTACATTGATGAAAGGGTACATTCTATATGTGCTTATAGCTCTTTAATAATAATGAGAATCACTATTAAGGGCAAAAAGGTCACAAAAATCGTTCATTATTATAACACTAGAAATAAGGGATTGCTTGTAACTAGAATTACTTGTAACTATTATGAAGCCTACTAGAATTAGTAGGCTTCATAAGATACATAATAGCTTTAAGGGTAAATGTATACACTTCTATAATAAAGTCCCAGCCACTGTTCAGGCATTATCTATAAATAAATTTAAATGTTTTATAAAAAAAATGGCTCTGTCGTAAATGCTATTACTCCACTGCTGAATATCTGAATGATCGGACAGCCTGGGACTAGATTGCGATTATTTTATAGCGATAGAAATGACTGTACAATATTGTATATTTTTATTGAAAAGAGTGCAAAAAAAGAATGCTGGGAGAGTTTTTTGCGCCGCTTCTTCTCTCTCAGAGCGCCATTTGTTTCCGAAGCAGTAGTAGTATCTAGTAGTTGTGTGTAGTAGAAATGACACCAAAAAGAATTCTAAAGGAATCAATTTTGAGAAAATAAACGCCTTTTATGCCTTTTTATGCCCTTAAATCTTATACTTTAGCCAACAGAAAAATCCATAAAGCTGTTCGGGCAAAAAGATCTTAATAATTCGAACGCTAAAGGGACGGCATCATTCAATGAGCTACGTTCATTGAAATAAGATATCTTTTATTAAGGTTTTAATGCCTGCAAAATATTAAATTTAGGTCCTCGGATGGCGACCACGTACCGGAAGACGCAGTGTTGGTAGACCCCCCACAAGATGGACCGACGATCTGGTCAAGATCTCCGGAATACATTGGATGAGGGCAGCGCAGGACTGATCGTCCTGGAGATCTCTAACCTTTGTCCAGAAGTGGACCTTTGATAATGATGATGATGACCTTTCTCCTGAGCTTTTATAACGCCTTTTCTGGTCAAAGGTATACCAGTCTATCCTGATGTTTCGAAGAGCTGTTTCACCTGATTCCTGATTATCATATTCCCGGTCTGGATGAGTGCCGTTTCACCACAGGGTGGTTTTCAAGGAATCTATGGAATGACCTTCTATGCGCGATGTTTTTGGTTACCTTCAACAAGTGCGTACATATAAGGTATATGTGTGATTTGGCTATTGTTACAAGATAGTATAACCAAGAGTGATCTATTACAAGATTTCCACTGATGAAAATGCGCTTTCACAAGGTCTGATTTCCACAACGGTTCCCATAAAGTCTTATCATATCATATCTTAACAATTTGTTGATTTTTTTTAAGTGATAACCCTTACTTCTGAAGCCACAACCTGAGAGTTGAACAGGGCATACAAGATTTTATGACGATGCGTCAGTCGAACGGTTGGCTCAGTTGGTTAGAGCCAGTGCTCTAACCAACTGAGCGGAATGAACCGTGAGCGGAAAGCCTGAGGTCGTGGGTTCGAGTCCCGAATCGTTCATAAAATTTTGTTTTTCAAATTTTATTTTATATCATCTATATATATAAGAGATTTCCACGTATATAGTCACTCATCACGATATCTTGGGAACCATTAGGTGTAGAGACTTGAAATTTGGTAGGAATATTCCTTTCGCCGAGTAGAGGTCAGCTTAGTATTTTTCGAAATTACATCCGCAAGATTTTTTTTTAATATGAACAGGACAACGTCTGTCGGGGCAGCTAGTATCTTTATAAGGTCATTAGTCCATTTCAGCAGTTCCGTACTTCGACATCCGATCCGTGGTTGTCACTTGATAGCCAGCGACTTGTCCATTGCCACTTGATTATTTGTTTTAGTAGATCGTTCAATTTAGTATATATTAGGGTAGACTTCTTATTAAGGATTGGTCTCCGCTGCGCTCCAACTGTATACCGTAGGCGTAGTCGCAAAGTTCGGCAACTAATACAACGCCCAAGTGGGCGTACTCGAGCCAGGCTCAAACAATATGTGGCGTTGATGAATATATGATACTACAAGAAATAAGAAAGGCACTGTGATCACATATCATCAGTAAGTATTTTGTATTTTATTAATTTCAATGTAACATAACACGAAGCGTATGTAACAAAATTTGATAGATGCCATTGAGTGTCAAGATGCCACGCACACAAGCATCTAATAGTTGCCGTAATGAAAAGGCTATTGCTCTTAGGTAGTGCTGTATCCAGTTGGAGACTAATCGTTAATGTAAGGATATACTATAAAAAAAACATTACCTGCCAAACGGGAAGATGAGCTAGGAATAACAAAACGCCTGATGCAATTTTTGCAGACGCTTCTTGGCTCTGAAAGAAAACAAAAATTATATAATATAGCCCAAATTTTGAGATGGTAATCTTCCTACTTACCTTTACCTTTTAGATAATTAATTACATACATACAAACATAAAATCTTGCCTCTTTCCCGTAGGGGTAGGCAAAGACCACTTCTTTCCACTTGCTACGATCCTTACATACTTGTTTCGCTTCGTCCACTTTCATTCAAGACGTCCCTGATTTGATCTTGAAACGTCCGCCTAGGTCTACCTCTTCCAACACTTTCATTCACACTGGCCTTATAAACTTTTTTCGTCAATCGTTCTTCATTCATTCTCTCGACATGACCAAACCATCTCGGCATACCTTTCTCAATTTGTGTCACAACATCTTCTTTCAGACCCCAACGTTTCCTTATCTCACTATTTCTTATTCTGTCGCTCAGTTTAACCCCTATCATACTTCTTAACGCTCTCATCTCAACTGCATTTATTCTGCTTTCATGTTTCTTCTGCCATACCCAGCATTCACTTCCGTGTATGAGTGTTGGAACCAGCACAGCCAAACGAGCCTTATTAGACACCTTCTGACTGTTCATAAAGGAGTGTAAAGCTCCATTCACCATGTTTCCTGCTCTCTCTTCTCTCTCACTCTTCTTTCACTCTCATACTTTCCATATTATAATATCTCATAATTAATTAACACTTAAAAATTCAAATAATTTTATTTTGAACTTGACATTCAGTGCTTTTTTCAAAATATTTAATGGCGTTTCGTCAATATTTATTATAACTGAGCGCACTAGCTTCATACACTCTTTACAGCGTGTATCACTTTCGCACATGATGTTGGATGAGATAGTATGCATTTTAGTCGCGCCGAGTTTATTTCGAGCGAAGCCTTACTCAAAGAAAATATTATATCCTGAGATAAATGATTGGTCTCCAACTAGATACAGCACTACCTAAGAACAATAGCTTTTTATTACGGCAACTATTAGATGCTAGTGTGCGTGGCATCTTGACACTCAATGGCATCTTTCAAATATTGTAACATACGCTTCGTGTTATTTTTACATTCAAATTAATGAAATAAAAAATAATTACTGATGCTATGTGATCCCAGTGTCTTTCTTATTTCTTGTAGTATAATTTTTACGAAGTTCTACTACTCAACCCGGCATTTTAGTTTTACAAAACAAAACATGTGACCCGTCAGCGTCACACATTGCTCGAGTACGGGCTGTTGCACTTTGCGACTACGCCAGCGGTATCTAGTTGGAGCGCAGCGGAGACCAATCTTAATCTATTAAAGCTAATGCTTTCTATCGTAGTGATGTACGAGTCGGAATAATATAGACACTAATAAAAAGTGTAATTAAGAATTTCGTGCATTTCTTACTAAGTAAATTAACATTTAATTTAGTAATTTAGTGTGCTGAATGTTTTTTAAAGTAACGATAAGTTTTTTAGAAAGAAATTAAACCTTAGTCTAAGACTGTCATTATTAGAGACCGGATTATATGCTACATAAAATGCCCAAAATATGCATGCAAATATGCAAGTAAAATTGCTAAAATATGCACGAAAATCCAAAAAAAGGGTCAAAATATGCATACAATTAAACAGGAAAAAAAAAGTCATATTTCTAAATATTTTTTTTTTGTACTGACAATTGTATTTGTGAAAAAAACTTTTACAATATATATCTACTTAGGTAACAATGAAATTTAAGATTTACCTTTAAAAATATGTACTACTAAGTACTGTTCTAAATGTTCAGTAGATAAATTGTGTCTACGATCGCTTAGTAAATTTTTGTAAGCGGAAAAGGAGCGTTCTACTGAGGTTATTGGACAAAATTTAAATTTGAGTGCAATGTTTGGGTGTACTATGAAAAGCATCGAACGATGAGCGAGATCGAGCTTAAATATGCATAATTATTTGTTTTTTCTAAAATATGCAACTACCTCTGTAAAGGTACGAAATATGCAAAAGCATATGCAATATGCATTTGCATATAATCCGGTCTCTAGTCATTACTTACTGTTGTGAATAGGGCAAATGTCTGTCTTTTTATCTCATCATCACTAAGGCCGCAAAAAATGAAACGGTCTATAACACCGAATACGTCATGTGGCGCAGCTGTGGTAATTGCTTTACGTCTTTTCTGTAACATATCCGACACCATTCCGTCGATTTCATTTATAAATTTGCCCTGTTTACTAGCGTTGCCGGTGAGCCAATATATTAATGGTATTTGCAACCACCATCGGGTCATTTTTGAGAACATTTCAGTGTATATACTGAAAAAGAGACTTTTATTATTATATGAACTGATAGCAGACATTGTAGAATAATTATTTTATTAATAATCATTAATTGTAAGTAATCTAAAGAAACTGCCAAGTATTTTCTTAAAATCTTTACAATAGCGGATAATTTTTTATGGATTTATAGGATGATAAACGAGCGTACGGGTCACCTGGTGTTAAGTGATCACCGCTGCCCACATTCTCTTGCAACACCAGAGGAATCAGAGGAGCGTTGCCGGCCTTTAAGGAAGGTGTACGCGCTATTTTTTACCAATGTCGTATCGTCCCGGAAACACCGCACAAGGAAGCTTGTTCCACAGCTTTGTAGTATGTGGTAGAAAGCTCCTTGAAAACCGCACTGTGGAGGACCACCACACATCCAGATGGTGGGGATGATATCCTAACTTGTGGCGAAGGTGGAATTCGGCGGCACGAATCAGGTTCAACAACTCTTTGGAAAACTCCCCGTGATAAATGCGATAAGACATACAATGAAGCGACATCTCTACGCAACGCCAAATGATCCAGCCGTTTACAGAGCACTGGGTCCCCAACAATTCGAGCTGCTCTGCGTTGCACGCGGTCAAATGGATTGAGCTGATACTGGGTGCGCCAAACCAGAGATGACAGCAATACTCCATGTGTGGCCGAACCTGCGCTTTGTAGAGCGCTAGAATGTGGGCCGGCTTGAAGTATTGCCGTGCTCTATTAACCCGTCACTGGCTAAGCTGCCACAAAGCGCGTGGCGCACATGCCCATCTTAAGCCGCCGCGCGCTACCGACGCCAATTTCATAGGGCTCGTGTTACAATAAAATTTATTGCTTTTGAAGTGTTTCGGCTTGTTTGCAGACGTCGGACGTCTGATTGGCACCTCGCGGGTTAATTAAATTGAATGAATTTAATGCTATTTTCGTATGCTGTATCATGTCTTGGAAACCGGGACCCAATAAACTATGTGAAGACATTTTGTATTTCTTCTTGAAAAGAAATTTACTGAAGTAGTAAAAATTGTCCATATCGGAGAATAAAATATTGTCAATTGGGGCCAGATCGTGCGAGTGCAGATGAAATCTAAGGATTTCTGTTCGAGAAATGTTCCTGTTAAGTTAAAAGGGTTTTTCAAGCCGTGTAAGGTCTTGCGATATCATAGAGGAATAACGATCAAGATTGGTAAACGATTCGGAGCTGTCAAATCAATCAAAATCAGTTTATTCACGTAGGTCACGGAAATGACACTTATGAATGTTAAAAAAAAAAAAAATCTTATTGAATCTACCGCTACTTCGTAAACGGTTTAGCTAATGAGAAGAAGTGGCAAAAAACTCATTGCGACTCTTTTATATCAAGATTTACAAATCATTTCAATTACAATATAATATGTTAAATGCAAAATGATGCAACAAACACACTCAAACGTCAAATAGTCAATGTCTTACACGAGAAAGTCAAAAAAGTAAATGTAAATTAATACAAAAGTTATTGAGTACAATAGCTGCATCATCCACATACACCATAAATCAATAAAGGTATTCTGTGAGTATTTTATAAGCGATTATAAATAAATAAATATGTATACATCCATACATATAATATACACACAATAACTCTAAGAATCTGAAACCGAGTCTCCGGCAACAGGATCATCCTGCCACCACACGCAGCGCCCGTTCACGAGCATGACGCATGAGCCAGTTTGACTACGAGTTTCGTAAAAAATGTTTGAAGTTCAGTACTATACACATCTGGTGTTATTATTTCTTGACCTGATCTGAGGAAGCTGTAGTGAACCACACCATGAAGTGACTACCAAACATTTGTCAAGCAGCGTTTGACCTGGAGTCAGCCATTGCGATGTTCTCTAACGGCCGTACCCAATATACTATCTACAGATCGAGATAAATTACTACCTTCTACTGTCAGTAATTAACTGTCAATAATCTGAAGGGTCATGCTGCTGACATTGATATAGTGTTTGCACTGCAAAAGAGAGCTGTTCGTGCTATATATCAGCTTGGTTATAGACAGTCTCTCAAAGAAAAATTTAAAGAAATAAATATTATGACTGTTCATTGTCAGTACATTTATGAAAATTTAATATATGTTCACAAAAATCGTCACCTTTTTGCTCTTAATTGTGATTTTCATTATTATAACACTAGAAATAAGGGATTGCTTGTAACTCATTCTAGTAGGCTTCATAAGATACAAAATAACTTTAAGGGTAAATGTATACACTTCTACAATAAAGTCCCAGCCACTGTTCAGGCATTATCTATAAATAAATTTAAATGTTTTATAAAAAAATGGCTCTGTCGTAAATCCTATTACTCCACTGCTGAATATCTAAATGATCGGACAGCCTGGGACTAGATTGTGATTATTTTATAGCGATAGAAATGACTGTACAATATTGTATATTTTTATTGAAAAGAGCGCAAAAAAAAGAATGCTGGGAGAGTTTCTTGCGCCGCTTCTTCTGTCTCAGAGCGCCATTTGTTTCCGAAGCGGTAGTAGTATCGAGTAGTATAAGAAATGACATCAAAAAGAATTCTAAAGGAATCAATTTTGAGAAAATAAATGCCTTTTATGACTAGATCTATCTTATTTACTTTTTGAGCAATAATTAAAAATTATTATGATAATAGTTACTTTTGCGTTCCTAGAATGACTTCTTCTAAATTTGTCACATTTACACTGTCCTCTTTCGATAGTCCTATTAAAGTTTCTGAAAAAAAAATATAACAGTTTAGGGTGACATTGAGTTATAACGCGGAAAAGGCTAACGGCCGTGTTCAATAACGTATCTCTATTTACGGATACATTATAAGATCTTGTCATTAAACGGTGACAGCAATGTATCCGTAAGTTAAACTAAGAAAAGATAGGTTATTGAAAACGGCCGATAAAGCATTGAACTATTACTATATTGATAAGATCTGGTCATTAAACGGTGACAGCAATGTATCCGTAAGTTAAACTAAGGATTGATAGGTTATTCAAAACGGCCGTAAGAGATTTGTGGGCTTCCTTCTAACCGTTAGGAAGCCCCTTAGGCTGTTGCTAGTCGTGCTTTATATAGACTTAAATAAATGAATAGAATGATTAACGGATAAGTAAAATAAAATTTATCGCCCGAAAACAGTATAGTTAACCCCCAACAATACATTAAACATAACAAATAAAATTATACCATGATCAAGCGAATTATGAATTCCTCTTGATATTTTTTTTATGACAATAAAGGACGAAAAAAGCAGGACGTTCAGCTGATGGTAATTGATACGCCCTGCTCATTACAATCCAGTACCGCTCAGGTTTCTTGAAAAACAGAAAATCTCTGAGGGCCACTACAATTGCACTCTTCACCTAGAGACAGATTTTAAGTCTCATTTTCCCAGTAATTTCACTAGCTACGGCGCACTTCAGACCGAAACACAATACCGCTTACACATAACTGCTACACGGCAGAAATAGGCGCCGTTGTGGTACTCATAATCTAGCCGGCATCCTGTGCAAAGGATCCTCGCATTGGTAGTACTGCCTCATGAGATACAGCCCTTATACATTGATTAGCTATATACTGAATACGACACTGTTAATACATATTAATATACAATTTTAGATCTTAATAAACCCAATATTGTTAGAAATAACCGGTTGTCAATAAAAGACTTGTTTAATCGATTTTTACTCTAATAAACAGAATATACGACCATCATCATCATCAGCTGGAAGACGACCACTGCTGGACAAAGACCAAAGATTTCCACGACGATGGGTCCTGCGCTGCCCTCATCCATACTCCGGCGATCTTGACCAGATCGTCGGTACATCTTGTGGGAGGTTTACCAACACTGCGTCTTCGGGTACGTGGTCGCCATTCGAGGACTTAACTGCCCCACCAGCCATCTGTCCGTCGAATTATGTGCCCTGTCCACTGCCACTTCAGTTTCGCAATCATTTGGGCTTTGTCCAGTGACTTTGGGCCTTACTGTTCTTTGTTATACGACCATCATCACTAATAAACAGAAATTTTTTACTCACGACAAACGGACTGTGTCGTACAGTGCAGGACGTCGAAGTATACATTGAAGGTCTTGTCATCCTTGGAGGCAAGTACTCTGGCCAAATCTTTACCTTCTACATTGAATACTTTACTAAACGCGTCCACTGCCTTCTTGCCGTAAGCAGGGTTTGCTATTTTCCTGTACAATCGCCAGGTCGGCCCTGCGCAGTGAAAGATCAAATTTTTTACTATGAATTAGAAAGAATGAATTGAAGTTGTTGGTTAAAGAGTATGATGAAAAATGTTTACGACAAAGATATGAAGAAGGTCATAAAATATAATGACTTAATAAGTAAGGGGGCGTCCATAAATTACGTGAGATGTTTAGGGGGGGGGGGGGGTCAAGTCAATTCTGATCTAATCCTACGTTGGAGAGAGGGGGGGTCTCGGCAAATGTCACGCAATTCTTTTCTGATTGAAACAAAAAAAAATATACTATTTTGATCCATTTAATCATATGAACAATGTGGTTCCAATAGTCTCTCTTGAGACCGCGCATGATTCTCCATGAACTGAATTAGAGTAGATATTCTTTTTTTAATCAAAGTAGTTAAGGTTTAAGTATTCTATTGTTAAATTTTTACTTCACTTATAACTCTTAAGTAGTCGTAAAGAAAAGCACGAAGCAATTTTTGAACCCACATTTTGAAAAATCTCGCGTGAGAGTGGGAGATGGGGTTGAATAAAATTTCACGACATCTCACCAGGGGGGGAGGGAGGGACAGAAAATTAAAAAAAACACCTCACGTAATTTATGGACGCTCCCTAAAGCCAAAGTCAAATATACTTTATTCAAATATTAGGCTTAAACTAAGCACTTTTGAATCGTCACTACAAAACTATAAAAAAAAGTTGAGATCACTAGAAGAACGTACAAGAAACTCAACGGCCATTCTTTTCAATCAAATAGAGTATTTTACAATGGCTTTAATTTACATAAAAAATAAGTTTGTAAGGTGCTGCATCGAATATACGAGTCAAGTTTGAATAATATAAATTACTTCATGAAAAATAATAAAGAATTAAATGTATGAATATAAATTATCGTATATTGGATGCATATTTCTTTTAAAATACTGAATTTACCATATTATGTGCGTAAAAAATTGAGCTCGAGATAACATACAAGAAACTCAACGTCCACTCTTTTCAATCAAATAGAGTATTTTACAATGGCTGTAATATAAATTAGTTTGTAAAGTGCTGCATCATGCAACAGCATGGTATTTCATAAAAAGTAATAAAGAATGACCTGTATAAATAAGAGTTATCGTATATTGGATCCATCAACCTTTAGAGCTTGAATTAATTGTTTGTGTAACCGCGATGCTTCGTGAACATGATGGTCGTGATTACTGTCACATTTACTAATTGCAACCAACAAATACAATGATTCATACAGAACAAATCTTATAACTATACTAGCTGCCCCGACAGACGTTGTTCTGTAGATACTAAAAAAAATACTGTTTTATAGGAATTTGCCAATAATATTTCAAAACATCAAGAATTATTTCGTAAAATATGCTCCGTGTGTTTAAAATGAAATTGTTTCACAGCGGAACTGTCAACCCGTGCGTCACTAAATTCTCTCATTCAAAATATGTCCATACAAAACAAATAATGAAAATAAAAATAATTTTGGGTCCCAAATGGATATAAAAACTATCCTATCTCTCAAGTTGGACTAAACTACACTCCATGAAGTAATCCCCATTAATATCCGTTCATTAGTTTAGAAGTCCATCGCGGACAAACAACGTGTCACGTAATTTATATATATTAAGATTTACAATACTATGACTACATAAAATTAAAACTATCATTACGTGGAAGCGTACCAAGAATACTGGCAGCATTACCGCGTTGGATAGCTAGGCTGATCCGTTGACCGAAGTAGGTGCCAGCGCTTGGGTTTCCAGTAGCCTTATTGAGGTGCGAAGTAAGTATATTGTATTAAATATATCGTTGTCTTGTACCCACAGCTTTTTTTTACCGGAATTTTTGGAGTCGGTGTCATCCAAGATAGGTTTGTTACTAGATACAGAGTAATAGGTGAGATGTGCTTGAGACATTATATCTATTGTTTTGGAATAACATTTTTGAAGTCGGTTGTTTTTTGTTGAAAGTTTTTTATGGAATAGGAGGACAAACGAGCGGTCACCTGGTTTAAAGTGATCACCGTCGCTCACATTCTCTTGCAAAACCAGAGGAACCACAGGAGCGTTGCCGGCCTTTAAGGAAGGTGTACGCGCTTTTTTTGAAGGTACCCATGTCGTATCGTCCCGGAAACACCCCAGTTTTGTAGTATGTGGAAGAAATCTCCTTGAAAACCGCACTGTGGAGGATCGCCACACATCTAGATGTTGGGAATGATATCCTAATTTGTGGCATGTCGTGAGAAGGTGGAATTCAGCGGCAGGAATCAGGTGAAACAGCTCTTCTGAATACCCCGTGATAAATGCGGTAGAAAATACACAATGAAACGACGTCTCTAATCAACGCCAAGTGATTCAGCCGGTCACAGAGCACTGGATCCCTGACAATTCAAGCTGCTCTGCATTGCACGCAGTTAAATGGATCGAGCTGATACTGAGGTGCGACAGACCAAAGATGACAGCTGTTCATATTTGATGGATAAGCCTTGGCCTTTTCGCGAAGATAAACTAACACGAACAAACAGGCCATACAAAGAATAAGAAACATAATTGACATACTAAATCGCTGATGGATGGAATGACGTACGTACCTCCTGTCAGAATTCCTCTTCCAATATATGGTACGATGCAATCATACGACGGCCCCTTTTGATTCACGTGGTTGCTAGTCAAAATATGCTAAAAATAAAATCTAAAATTAAGGAATGAATTCGATATTTGTATATATATTGTTTTTATTTTAGTCATCATAATATTATTAGTCATCATCTAATATACAAAATTCTCATGTCGCGGTGTTTGTAGTTAAACTCCTTCGAAACGGCTTGACCGATTCTCATGAAATTTTGAGTGCATATTGGGTAGGCCTGAGAATCGGACAACATCTTTTTTTCATCCCCCTAAATTTTAAGGGTGGTCCACGCCAACGTGTCCACGTTTTTTTTAAATTTGTTTGATTATGAGTCATCATTAAAAAATACATACAACTTCAAATTTTCACCCATCTACGATCAACAGTTACTTTTGTATCGCGATTTTAATATCGGCAATACAACGGTTACTAGTATTATTATATTATTAGTGTTTTGCAGATGATTTTTTCTGCCGTCAAGCAGCTGTATTCGTGTTTCGTTTTGAGAGGCGCCGTAGTCATCTCAAAGTGACGAGTGCATTGGACAAATTGTCACAGGTACTTCCTACCTGCAGCGTAGCGAAACTCTCTAAGAAGAAAGAGATTCACTCGATTGTATGAATCGTGAACTCATTGATAGATTAACAGATGACGGCTATAATCTTGTAAAAAAAAAAGTGAGCCGTGACGGGACGCCTGGCAGATGTGAAACATCGACATTATTTTTTAAAAGTAATATGCAGAAAATAACATATTGTGATAGGAACTAAATATGTCATAATGATAAAATAAAATATTACGATTTTTTTCCAGATAACGATGACTATTTATTGAATAAACATTTATTTTCATTAAATACAAAAATTTACGAATTAAAATTAACGTTTAATCAGTGACTTCGGTAATAGTTATATTCGATGTTGCCTCTGAGGACGGTATTACTGTGACAAGGCGACGCGTCGCCACGGCATGCGTCGCCACGCCAGAAATCGGTTTTACGTGCGGCTATAGATGTTTCACATCAAAATGGAGATAGCCAAAATCCACTACGTTTCAAGCAATTACTGTTCGCTTTCAAAATTTGCCGGATTATACGTCGTCGCCAATCGCCATACTGTAATTACTGCTATTTCAAACTTATGTTAAATGACTGCTACGTTTCATACTAAACTAAATTTAAATTTTTACTTACTGGCAGTCCTGCCTTTTATTATGTAGTGTTTACATCCTCTTTGGTTAGTGTTTTCTTTAAATTCAAGCTTCTTTAAATATTGAAAAACTTGTCTATTTATTTTTTGTAAAATACATTCTAGGCTTAGACTATTATCGCTGCAATATTCTACGGTTCTAGGTTTGGTTTAGGACTTTTAGTTAAAATCGTTTTTTTGAATATTTTTATACCTATGCAATTAATGTGAATTTTTTTTTGTGTTTTTGTAAAATCCTGAGCGTAACTAATAACACCAATGAGCAGGGGCTCACTTACCATCTGGTGAAAACCTGGTACGTCTCGTCACTTATTCTCATAAAAGATTGCTAAAGCGAGTTTTTTTTTATTCATACACGATTTGAAACGTGCAATTCGAACTCCAAGGGCTTATACTTAGTGAACGGTTCGTTATCACGCAGAAACAATAAAATCTCCGGATTACACTCGAATTCCAGAAACCCGTAAACACCAGGTTTTGTAACGAACACCCTTACACGGTGTTTCCAAGAGCATATGATATGAGTACACAAAGCGCGTACATTCATTCATTGTTTGGTGTCACTTCCCATGAGATCTTAGGGTATGTTCCTTAGTCCTAATCAATCAAATCCTCTTCCATACAAAAAATTAAGAGCGCCCCATGGAGTAGTAAACATATCTATAACATATAACAACAAGTATAACATTGAGGCACCAAAACAAGCCGGTAAACGTGTAAATACATAGCCCCACGCATACACTTACACTAATACAAGCCGATTGGCCACCATTATGAGATTTGCCATCGTCTGTCACAGATCAGTTTGCGTCGCAATAAAATATTTTAAAAATGGCGTTGTGGGTTGTGAAAAAGTGTAAAAACAATAATATAAAAGTATTTGTGGATATATGATTATTTAAGGATGAAAAAATTGTGTAACTAGTATCCCCCGTAAACGCACACACACTAGCATAAAGGTGCTTCACTTGCTAATATCACGGCGCCGAGTCCTTTATATAATTTCAACCAAGTTGACTTTTGTATTAGTGAGTCCATTACAATAAAAAAATCACTAAATATTTAACAGGTATTTGGTAACAACCTGCTCCAATACATCAGTGATAAAACATTTTACTGGGCTTAGCCGATTCTGAGAATAAAGTGCAAAGACTAATTACTGATAAAACAACAATAAAAAAAATCTAGAGTGTATTAAGCATAAAGTGTGTATATTTTTGATTTGTTATTTGTGGTTATATGTGGTTGCGCCAGGGAATTTAGAGTGGACTGTATTAATAGAAAGGGTACTCAGGTGAACAGAACAGGAATCATTGGAGTAAAGGGAATAGCCGTTACTCACCTCTTCTGCAAGATCCTGGGTTCTTCTATATTCACCACCAACCACAATATATATGTCGGAGAATTAGAATATAAAAGTAATATGGCATGTATGATTATATTCTACTCTGTGTATTGGGCTGAACTGATGGCGAACGTCATCTTTCAAAGTGTGTTTGAAGTTGTCACTGTGTACGTCACTGTCGGTGACGTGATTGAAGTTAGTTATCATCCATCAGTAGAGCGCTTATTGAGAAGTCGCAGTCGTCTTCAAGCTAGCGCCCGCGCGAGTTGTGCGCACTGATCGACTTAAAACAACATGGAGGATACCAACACCGTGACGCCCGATTTTAAATCCAAATAAATCTCCGAGATATATATCGCGGGACACTTAACGAAGAAATCACTCCGATCTCACGGCGGCAAATCAACAGGAATACGTTCCTGGATTTATACTTAAATGTTGCGGGAGCTCAACCTTCGCGTGCGGTTACTTGACGGAATGTGTGTTACGCCATACTACCATAGATGTCGCGGCTCGCGGTTTATTCTTAACTTGTACCGGCTAAGTTGCTAGGATAAAGGTGTAAGGGGTTAAGGAAAAGGTTGTTTGTTATTTGGACAACTGGCGTTACCAATATGTATAAAAAGGTTTAAATAATTCTATAAAAAAAGCTCATTTTAATAAAATAAACTTACCCTAATATCAAGTGGATTTTTCACAAAAATAAATAACTCCGGACCGAGCCAAAACTTTACGTAGTCGCCATATTGATAAAGCATATCCGCCATTTTGTTTAGATACTCTGAAGATGAATTAACTCGTTAGTGATTTAATTAAATTTATAGTCTGTGGCAAAATTTTAAATAAGATTATAATATCTGTTTAACTGTTTAGGACCCATATAACTATAAACATAAGGCTGCTCAGTGGAAAACCTCAAAAATAATAAAGGTGAGCGAAGATATAAGAAAAAAAAGGATTGTGTGGTTTTATGAAACCACGGTAAAAGTGAAACTTTTTTTCACATTATAGACATTTAACTAAAAACTTTTGGAACAATATTCCATTAAGGGTATAAAAATCGCTTTATCAATCTTAATTTTTGTACTTTGAAAATTGGAATGACAATGGGAAATAATAAAAGTAGACTATGTCTCCAACTAAATGAGTAATAGTCTATATAATACAAGGTCAGCTGCTGCGAACTATAGGCGCCGCCCGACCGTCACGCGACATGCAACACACAGACGAAAAAGTTTGAGACGATGTAATAAAAGTTTCAATTTAATAAGAAAACTCAAATGGCATTGGACTGGACATATAATGATGTCGGACAAAGAACGTAATAGAGTGGTACTCTCGAAATGTGAAAATCCTGTGAAAACTCTCGAAATTTACCAACAGGATGGAGAAGGCTAGCTCCAGATAGAGATAAGTGGAAGAAATTGGGGGAGGCCTATTACTTAATGTCGAAAGATCCGTGGTAGGCTGCTTTGCACAGGATGCCGGCTAGATTATGTGTAACACAACGGCGCCTATTTCTGCCGTGAAGCAGTAATGTGTAAGCATTACTATGTTTCGGTCTGAAGGGCGCCGTAGCTAGTTATTGGGCAAATAAAACTTAATCCTAGTTACTAGTTTCGCTTACTGTCCAGTGTCCTCCAGTGAATGAATGACCGGCGATCGTGTGGGCACGCGCACGCAACTACACGCGAATTCCCTTTGATGCGAACCCGAAAAACCACAAGTCACCGATCGCCACGATCACTCGGACGATTATATACCAGGGGTGGGACAGACGCCTTAAAGAGACGAAAAAGCGTTTGCGCATGTATGTAGCTCTCGTGATCCATTTTGCATATTTACACTACTAAATCTGTTCTTTATGTTCTATGTTGTGACAAAATTAAATAACTAACTCTACGCGCAATTTCAACATGGTAAAAAATCGCAATACCTACATTAAAAAGTAGAGTTAGTTATTTAATTGCGTCACAACATTAAATATGAATTTTATAATTTCGAGCATATATATAGTTATTTTCGGGGCCAATCTCCAGATGGCGCTAGTTTTCAAATAGACAGCTCATACTGCGTAGAGAGGGCTGTCTTTTCCCTATATATTATTATACTCTTTGTTATAAACGATGATCGTCGACTAGAAGCGAATAAGCCATCTACACGATCGTGCTCGCGTGTAATTGCCTTTAGTCGCCAATTATGAAGAGGCACCATTATCGTTTGGCCAGTCGGTCAAATTCGTAGTCAATCTATTTCTAATATCCTATTATTCTATAGCAGATACACTTGATTAGACGATTCTGCTCCATAACAAATCAGTGGCCCACAACGAAGGGGGTACTTTTAAATACAGAACAGATAGTATGCTCCAGGGGTAAATGGAAAATCCGCTTGTGCCAAACACGACTACATTGCAAATAATTTCGAAACGATCAGTAAAAATAGTTTTTAAGGGTCTATCTCACCTCTTTTTGCTTACCTTCTGGATTACCTAGTAACATGAGCGTGTTGCCTAAAATTGGCAAAGACGGAGGGCCGGGAACTAGAGAAGCTAACTTTAAAATACGTCGGTGTGTCCATCTCCAATAGATCATATATATGAAACTCATGAATGCTAAGCATCCTGGAATCCAAATTATCATGACGTTGTCCTTCTGAAACGAAAATTGTGTTTAAAATATGTATAATTCTTTATAATGTTATTTATGTTCATAGGCAATAAGTGAATTTGCTAGAAACTGTCATAACCATAATGTTAACACCAGGAACAGACATAAACTTATAATGCATACTACTCGGCTTAGTCGAGCTACTAAGTCTTTTGTGGGGCGATATATATGCTTTTACAACAAGATCTCAGAAAATGTTCAAAACAAAAGTATTACGTTATTCAAAAGAATTGTTAAGAAACGTTTGTGTGGTAAAGGTTACTATAACATAAATGACTTTCTTAATGATACCACAGATTGGGAATGGAGCGACCGCCCTCAGGCTATTAAATAATAAGTTTAATTGTACAATAATAGTTTGTAAAAATATTTTTTTGATGAAAAAGAAGAGCCCGCTGAGTTTGTTGCACCTAGTCTTTTCAGGTCTAAGGCTAAAGGTTTTGGAATGGGTGGTAGTTTTTGACTTTCAATAAGTGATGTCACATCTTATTTTAAATAAAAATATAAAAATAAAAATATGTTCCTCGACCATACCTAAACACAAATAGGGCCACTTACAAGATGTTAAGTCTTATTTTCCCAGTAATTTCACTAGCTACGGCGACCTTCAGACCGAAACACAATAATGCTTACACATTACTGCTTCACGGCAGAAATAGGCTACGCACACTGGTGCCATATTGTATAATCGTGGACTTAGGGTGAGGTCAATTTGAAGGTCAAGGAATCGAATAGATTTTTTTGATAGACTGCGAATCGGATTTGCGCAGATTTTTGCAGATAAGTGTAAGGAAATAAAATGTTTGCCGTGACTTCCTGAATGACCTGTAGTAAGTTTCATTTTAAATAATTATGAAGCACGCAAGTAAGGGGGACGCACCCTTACTTACGTGAGATGTTTAAGGGGGGGATGGGGTCGAGTCAAATTTCATCTAATCTTACGTTGCAGAGGGGGGGGGGTCTCGGCAAATATCACGCAATTTTTTTTCTAATTGAAACCAAAAACAATTATACTATTTTGATCCATTTTATCATATGGACATGTTGGATCCAATAGTCTCTCTTGAGACCGTGCATGATTCTCTATGGACTGAATGAATTAGAGTAGATATTCTTTTTTTAATCACAGTAGTTACGATTTAAGTAAGTATTCTATTGTTAAATTTTTATTACACTTATAACTCTCAGCAATATTGATTACTATTCTTAACTAGTCGTAAATAAAAGCACGAAGCAAATTTTCTTTATCTTTTTACAATAACAATCCAACGCGTGTACGTAAGAAACCCCCATTTTGGAAAATCGCACGTGAGATTGGGGGATGAGGGGGGGGTTGAATAAAATCTCACGAAACCTCACAAGGGGGGGGTGGGAGTTTACAGAAATTTCATAAAAACACCTCACGTAATATATGGACGCCCCCTAATTGACAAAAACATAATTTTCTCCATACAAAAACAACTCAATGTTTTTTTTCTCTTAAGCTATTGGATATCAGAAAAAATACATAAGTAAAAGGTGTTTGTAATAGTTTCAGCAGTCTACCAAAAAAAAATTTGTTCGATTCCTTGACCTTCAGATTAACCTCACCCTAAGTCCACGATTTCGTGATATGGGACCAGTGTGCGCCGTTGTGGTACCCATAATCTAGCCGGCATCCTGTGCAAAGGAGCCTCCCACTGTGAAATTAGTACCTACATTTAGTGAAATTTTATAAAAATAAACGTTTTATAACTCACGAATTCTAGGATTATAGAAATTTTTTATTTATCTGTAGAGCTAGAGAAAGCTAGGCGACATATAATATCAAATATTGTAAGTATTTCAATGTAGGTACCAGTATACCAGTGGGAGGCTCCTTTGCACAGGATTCCGACTAGATTATGGGTACCACAACGGCGCCTATTTCTGCGGTGATGCAGTTATGTGTAAATATTATTGTGTTTCGTTCTAAAGGGCGCCGTAGCTAGTGAAATTACTGGGCAAATGAGAATTAATATCATGTGTCTCAAGGTGACGAGCGCAATTGTAGCGCCGCTACTCAGATTTTTTGGGGTTTTTCAAGAATCCTGAGCGGCACTGCGTGGTAATGGGCAGGGCGTATCATTTACCATCAGCTGAACGTCCTGCACGTCTCGTCCCTTATTGTCATAAAAAATATATAAAAAAGGTTTATAGAAGTATAAAAGAATAGGTAGATACAATAGACAGTAAAAAAAGACAAAGCGCTTTTTACAATATATTTAATAATTATTGTTGTTGACAATTTAATTCTTGTTTAAATTTATTTGAAGTTTTTGTTATAATTTATCATTGGAGTTTTTACCTATCACTATAGAATGAATTAACCATTTTTCAAAACGTTTTTTAAATTTTTTTAGACATAATTATTGACTTTATTATTTTAATATATTATATGTGCCCGAAGCTGACTAAAACAAATTTTCTCGATAGAAAAGCCACCAGGGTCATCTGAGGGCGATGAGTTTGACTGGTTTAAAAATAAAATAGTGATTTAAAAAAATTTAAGCTTTGGAATACTTGTACTGTTTAGATCATTTATACGTCTAGTTAGACTATAGTTCTGCAGCATACGCGGTTAAAAAGATTAGACAATTAACTGACAAAGATACGGCGCGACTAGTATACTTTAGTTATTTCCATAGTTATTTCCATAGTATTATGTCCTATGGTATATTGTTATGGGGCAACGCTGCCGATATTAATACAATATTTGTGCTGCAGAAGAGGGTTATTCGCGCTATTTATAACCCTAAAGAATCATTAAGAGCAAAATGCAAAGAAATTAACATCTTGACTGTTGCTTCTCAATATATTCTTGATAATGTAATGTATGTTCATAGGCACATAAGTGAATTTGCTAGAAACTGTCATAACCATAATGTTAACACCAGGAACAGACATAAGCTTATAATGCCTACTACTCGGCTAAGTCGTGTTAGCATGTCTTTTGAGGAGCGATGTACATGTTTTTACAACAGGATCCCAGAAAATGTTCAAAACAAAAGTTTTATGTTATACAAAAGAATTGTTAAAAAACATTTGTGTGGTCTACCAACTAACCTCTAGGTTACTATAACATAAATGACTTTCTTAATGATATCACAAATTGGGAATGGAGGGACTGCCCTCATGCTATTAAATAATAAGTTTAATTGTAAAATGTGCCTTTGTAAACATATTTTTTTATGAAAAAAAAAGCCCGCTGAGTTTGTTGCGCCCTATCTTCTCAGGCCTGAGGCATTCATTTTGGAATGGGTGGTAGTTATTTGACTTTCCATAAGTGACATCACATCCTATTTTGAATAAAAATATTTAATTTGAATTTGAATATAGCTGACAGCTGTGAAAACGTCGCAAAAAAATTCATTCACGACTCGTGGTCACACCAGTGTGACTACGAGTAATTTTTATTCCTCGTGGTCACACCAAGGGTTTTACTACACCCTGTAGGTAACTGGTATAAGTGATGTGTCAATTTCAATTCTCATGATATCGACATTCTCGATAGTTTAGATAACGAATGATTAAGGATAGAAATTGTTTTTTCCTCGTCTTCACACCACGGGTTTAACTATTATTTTATTAAGATATAAAATTAGTTAAAACGTTAGTGGTGTAATAAGTACCATATGTCGAAATAGGCAAAGATGTTTAACTTTTGTCCATAGGTATATAATACGAAGTATTTCCATAAAATGGCCTAAAGAAATAGTATTATTAATAAGTTTTGTTTGGGTGTTAATGATCAAATTATCTTTCTCAATTTGTCTATTTTTCTCGAGTGTATGTATGGAGTACTGTCAAATTAAAAATATTTGGGATTAAACTGTAGGTGTTGTTTATAAAACGTTAGGCACTCGAGTGGTTTTGACTGATCACGTGATCAAAGTACTGCGAGTACCTTACCTCGAAAACGCCAGTGCTCACAGTAGAATATGGCGGCGATTTATGACGTTATATATTTCCCTAGGGTACTACGGCAGTATACTGGCAGTCCATAACGGAACGAATTTTTCTACAATGTTTTAGCACTGTGCTGTGCTCGCAGTGCATATCGGAACATACCCAAAGTCAAAATCTAATAAACTTTATTCAACTGTAGAACAGCGCTTCATCAAAATAACGCAAATATTATGAGTATTATGGTCTTTATCCACCTTCCAAAGAATATTAGAGAGATTCCTAAAACAATAATGCATAAAAAATTTAAATTATGGCTAATAGATAAATGCTTCTATAGTTTAAAAGAATCCTTTAGCCAAAAATAATAGTATTTTCATCTCTCCAGCACGAAAAGGGCGCTATTGCTTTTATCGGTTGTCTAACAGCAAGAGATTCTATCTAGACGTATAAATTATCTAAGTTCTAATGCAATTTATTTAATGTTTACAAGAGTATGTTTTCACTCAGTTGATTGATAATATAATCACAAATTGATACCTACATATGACGCTTACATGATTTTCTTTTGGGCGATTTTTCACACGTGCTGTCTCTTTACTTACGGCCGTTCCCAATATACGGGTGTGAGGGAAAAGGACGCACGCACAGCGACGGATCAAATCGCGTTGCATGATAACGGCCGTTCCCAATATACTATCTACAGATAGATAAATTGCTCCCTTCTACTGTCAGTAATTAGCTGTCAATAATCTGAAGCTGTCCCAATATACCCGATAAGTCATTGTTATCGCCTTATATTGGGACGCGTGAAATGCAATTTCCATACAAACTTTATATCGCTGGTAAGCTATAAGTCGTCCCATTGACAGACAGGCTTGCACGGATAAGGTGAGTTACCGTCGATAAGTTTATTGGGACAGAAAAGTCAACGATTGTTAAGATTTTTATCTCAAGTAAGAGATGACTGAATATTGGGAACAGCCGTTTGTATTGGGGTGGAAAACATACGAGGTAAAGCCACGCCCATGCCGTTTGAAACTGTTTTGAATGTATGCTTTTTGAGTTTTGTTTAATTCAATTTATTTTAACCCCCATTACATACCTAACATAAAGAAAAGCCGCGAGTTTGTGTACAAGAACAGGGAAAATTGAGTTACAGAATTATACATAAAGATATATTTCAAATATTTTAGACCGACATTTAATAAAAACAATTAAAAAAAAAAACTAACAAATACGCTTTGGTTGAAAAGATAATGGTTGAAATTTAATATTAATATATATTCCTGTCTTATCGACGATAGATGAAAAAATAACATAAGTTAAATTAAATTAAAATCATATTTTGCAAATTGAAAAATGGAATAATTCGGTCCTCGATAAAGTAAACGAAGTTTGAACGAAATCTGGCCGTTTGAAGTGGGTCAAAATCGCACCCAAATGAGTCAAATGAGCCAAATGTATGAGTCAAACGAACAAACATACATGCAGGTAAAGTTAGTAAAAAGCGTTTAAAAACAGATAAAACCACGCCCAACCAAAGTGATAACTTAAACTAATCTAAGTAGAACTATTTAATATTGAAATTATTTAACTTGAAGAAAACTTATGTTATAACTTAAATTTTATGTATCTTAATATAATATTTACTTCTTCTGTTGTAATTGAAGTCCTCCTAAACGGCTGGACTGATTTTAATGAAACTTTCTGTGAGTCTTCAGGTGGATTCGAGAATGGTTTAGATTCACAATTCAACTACCCCCTAAACGGCTAGACCGATTTTGATGTTTTTTTATGTGTTCCAGGGAATTTGAGATTGGTTTAGATTCTCAATTCCGTCCATATATAATTCTCCTGCTCATGTGTATGTTAGTGAAATCCTCCTAACGGCTGGACCGATTTTTTAGATTTAAGACGTGTGTACAGGACAACGTCTGTCGGGTCTACTAGTTTATTAATAAAATCTTCTATTGAATAAAATACATTTTATTTTTAGTTACAAATCTTGACTAGGTACTTTTCCATTTTGTGTATGTATTATTTAAGCTAAAAATATAATTTATAACCGGTCAGTATCGCAATATTGACTCATAATATATAATAAATATTTAATATAAGAATATAACTCACCTTAATAACTGTAATATTTAACAAATAAATTTCATTAACATACAAAACTTTATAGAACTAAACAGCGAAATTGCTATACGAGTAACATTTTGTACACAACGAACTTACGCGGAGAGATAGTGACGTCTATTATAAATCTTTGCCGTGTTCAACTTTATGTACGCAGCATTATATCATACGTGTATCATATAACATAAGGTTGTGATACGCGACATTGATATCACATGACTCTGACATATAGAGTTAGAACATACTAGCCTTATATTATGGATTGGTCTCCGCTGCGCTCCAACTAGATACCGCAGGCGTAGTCGCAAAGTGCGGCAACTATCATCGAGGTAAACAAAAATTTTGATAAAAAATGTTCATAAAATGAAAACTACTGGGCCAAACTATGTAATTTTTTATGGGACCAAATGGCATCTATTCTGCTAAAAATTACGTAAATCGGATCATAAATCTCAGAGTAATCGGTGTACATACAAAAACATACCG
Organism: Leptidea sinapis; assembly: GCF_905404315.1. Classification (NCBI taxonomy): domain Eukaryota; kingdom Metazoa; phylum Arthropoda; class Insecta; order Lepidoptera; family Pieridae; genus Leptidea; species Leptidea sinapis. Next base: position 3,498,047 of record NC_066277.1, read on the forward strand.
ATCGAATTGATAAGCTCCTCCTTTTTGAAGTCGGTTAAAAATAAAGAATGAGACGAGCAGGACGTTCAGCTTATGGTAATTGTTACGCACTGCCCATTACAATGCAGTGCCACTTATTATTGAAAAACCCAAACATTCTGAGATGCACTACAACGGCGAAATATAATGTCGAATCTTATAGGTAGACTAGCTGACCCGGCAAACGTTATTTTGCCATATAAAGTATAATTCACGCGATAGCTTTATAAGTAATAAAATATTGCCTATATATATACAGTACATCATTTTGTTCTATTGTCAATAGTTTTTGCAGCGCACGCAAAAATAGGTTTTCGATTTTACACCTTGTGTTACAAAATAGCAATTTTATTACGGATCCCTAATTTTGAAAAAAAAAAACATAGCCTATAACCTTCCTCGATAAATGGACTACCCAACACTGAAAGAATCATTCAAATCGGACCAGTAGTACCAGAGATTAGCGCGTTCAAACAAACAAACAAACAAACAAACACTGCAGCTTTATAATATTAGTATAGATTAGTATATTAGTATAGATATACATCCGAGCAATTTTGGCCTAGTGTTGGGAATAAGGATTATTTGTACAGAGGTATGAATAATGTAGTTTCATTACTGTCGGAATTTTTTACAACTTTGACAATGTAAAATAGTAATTTTAGTGATAACACAGTAGCACGTCACGCGACAAGTTAGGATATCATCCCCACCATCTGGATGTGTGGCGGTCCTGCACAGTGCGGTTTTCAAGGAGCTTTCTTCCTCGTACTACAACGCTGTGGAATGAGCTTCCTTGTGCGGTGTTTCCGGGACGATACGAAGACCGGCAACGCTCTTGTGATTCCTCTGGTGTTCCAAGAGAATGTGGGCGGCGGTGATCACTTAACACCAGGTGACTTGTAGGCTCGTTTGTCCTCCTATTCCATAAAAAAAAAGTTGGACATATAGTAATTAGTATCGCTAATAGTTTTATTATAGACATGATTTTCAGAATGTTTTTTTTTTTCATATTACTCCGAAATTTAATATCTGATGAAACACATGTTCTGAGTACTTTTATAAAGAGCTCAAAAACATAGAACAGCTAAATTTAAGAATTCGAATAACTCAATATAACAAAAAATATATTTTTGAGCTGCTCAAAATCGCCATAAGAACAATTTTAAGCCTTTAGGTATGGAATTAGCGGGTTGTTGCAGGGATGGCCTTAGGGTCCACCGTTTTCCTATTTTTTTTTTAATCTTTATAATTATTGACTTTATTTTAAATAGTTTTTTCTTGTTAAATTTTCGCCGAATGATATATAATAAATAAACAAAAGTACAATAAGTACGCGCGAAACATAAAACATCGAAACGCAATGCTATTGGTTGAAGGGCATTGTGACGTCAAAATGCGTCAAAATCTAGATAAACATAAGCAATGGTATGGTTCCTAGATATTATTTTCGGTGGGTTAGGGATATATTAAATTTTATGTTGGTTTCTTATTATTCAATGATTTGTATAATTTATTATTTACAATGACTGAAAGTGGATTTTTTAAAGCGCAATCAGACAATCTTCCAAAAATAGACGCGTTTATGATGCTATCTGATGACGGGTTTTTTGTGTTGCAAACTCCAGATTATTATTAATTTATGCTGAATTTAAAAGAGTGAAAGCTACAAGGTAATTATGTAATAAGTAATTAATTTAATTTTAAAGTTTATTGAATTTATTTGTAAAACTAAACATAAATGCAGAAAATATCATTTAATTGGAATTACCATATCTAATGTTTTTTTCTGTTATAAAAGACCTCAATGAGAATCATAGGATAATCATATCAATGTTAATATTCTGTTTTAAGGATACATTTTAATGTAAAAAACAATAAATTTATAAACTATATAAAAAATATTATTTTCTATACACTCACTTCGAAATTGGTACCTTGTATAATACCACATCAACTTAACAAAGTTGTTGGAGATACGTACCAGGTACCGGCTCTACCAGAGTCGGAGAATACCTCCCCGAGCATTCTCGCTCGGACTGCCCGTCGTATTCTGGGGAGGGCATCGATCATCTCAAGGGCTGCCTTCAAGCGGCAATTGACGACGGGCTTGCACAGATCCCCTCCGCTGAAATCGTAGTCTTGGGTGATTTCAAGGGGCACAATGCCGAATGGCTTGCATCACGTACCACAGACTACGCAGGGCGATCTGTGCATAGTTTCGCATTAGCGTATGGTCTGTCCCAATTGGTTGAGTCGCCAACGCGGCTCCCGGATGTGGATAGCCACATGCCATCCTTATTGGATCTTCTGCTGACTAAACATCCAGATAGTTACCAGGTCTCCGTCGATGCCCCTCTCGGAACGTCTAACCATTACCTGGTCAGGAGTGTAGTGCCTATCCGACTCCAACATCGCAGACCACCAGCGACCCGCCGTGTTTGGCACTACAACTCAGCAGATTGGGATAAGATGCGTTCCTTTTTTGCATCCTACCCTTGGGGCAAGGTTTGTTTCCCTTCGGATGATCCTAGGGCCTGCGCTGTTGCAGTAGCCAATGTGATACTGCAGGGCATGGATATTTTTATACCAAGCTCTGTAGTACCGATCGGTAGCAGATCACAGCCCTGGTTCGATGCGTCAGTTAAAGCAGCATCTGACTGCAAAAATAAGGCGTATCGAACTTGGGTTTCGGCGCTGGGCTCAAAGGATCCGAACTGCAAAGTTCTAAAAATGAAATTTAACCGTGCTTCCAGATTTTTTAAGCGGCAAATCGCCTTTGCGAAATCAAAGCACGTCGAGCTCAAAATCGGCGAGCAGCTTTACAATTACCCGACGAACACGCAAGTTCTGGTCGTTGTCGAAAGCTGCTCTTGGTAACTTCAACCAGCCGTCCATGCCGCCGTTGCACATGACGAATGACACCCTGGCCCATACGGCAAAAGAGAAAGCCGAGCTCCTGTCCGAGCTCTATGCCTGAAGTACAGTTCAGACAAAAAACTGTTAGGCGAGTTCTGTTTTCGTTGGACGTCAGGAAGTCGAGTGGGCCCGATAGCATTTCTCCAATCGTACTTAGAACGTCTGCCCCTGAGTTGACGCCGGTGCTAACGCGTTTATTCCGGCACTCTTATCAAAGGCGTAGTCCCCGACTCATGGAAGTCAGCCCTTGTCCATCCGATCCAAAAAAAGGAGGCAGTTTGGATCCGGCGAACTACAGGCCTATTGCTATTAACTCTCTGCACTCCAAAACCATAGCACTGGTGATGCCGTATACACGGGCCATGCAGGTCTCTCTCGGGAAATCGTTGGCCAGTGCCGCGAGAAACTTGTGTCTTCTATCGAGTCCTCTCTTGAGAAGGTCGCGGAATGGGGTAAATTGAACCGTGTCCAATTTAACCCCAAGTAGACTCAAGTGTGCGCGTTTACCACTAAAAAAACCCGATTTGCCGTAACACCGCTCTTCGACAACAGTTCCCTTAAAGCCTCGCTTATTATCAGAATACTGGGTCTCGAAATCTCGAGCGATTGCCAATTCCGTGGCTATTTGGAGGGCAAAGCCAAATTGACTTCGAAGAAGCTCGGCGTCATCACTAGAGCACGGCAATACTTCAAGCCGGCCCAATTCTAGCTTTCTAAAAAGCGCACAGGTCCGGCCACACATGGAGTATTGCTGTCATCTCTGGTCTGGCGCACCCCGTGCAACGTAGAGCAGCTCGAATTGTCGGGGGCCGGCTGGATCACTTGGCGTTGCGTAGAGATGTCGCTTCATTGTGTGTCTTCTACCGCATTTATCACGGGGAGTGTTCCAAAGAGCTGTATACCTGATTCCTGCCGCCGGATTCCACCTTCGCACGACACGCCACAAGTTAGGATATCATCCCGACCATCTGGATGTGTGGCGGTCCTCCACAGTGGGGTTTTCAAGGAGCTTTCTTCCACGTACTACAAAGCTGTGGAATGAGCTTCCTTGTGCGGTGTTTCCGGGACAATACGACATGGGTACGCCGCCCACATTCTCCTACAATACCGTCGTTTAGGAATCACAAGATCGTTGCCGACCAATTAAAAAAGTTTACCTACCCGCTTTTTTTATTGTAGGTACCCATTACGTATCGTCCATATCGTATCGCACATCACAAGGAAGCTCATTCCACAGCTTCGTCGTACGTGGAAGAAAGTTCCTTGAAAACCGCTCTGTGGAAGAACAAGGTCAAATGGTTACTGTTTTACACCACTTTGATCGCATAGTTGAGTCTTTTGGAACTAGAAAAATTACTTTATCTAGGTCACTTTTCGAAGTATCTTTTAGAAGATACTTCAAGCTGCGAAGGCAGTTTCCACTTTGCGAGTCCGACTCCAAGCCAGTGCAGTGGTTGGATCCATTTAACATGAACAAATAAAATCATAAGCATATGATATGCTTAAATTACACGTACCAGTATCTTCTACTGACTTGAAATTTAAGTATGTTACAGGTAGCGATATAATAAAAATCTTCAAATTAATTAACCTAAAAAATACAAAAGACCTATGGGGCCATTCGACTAATATTGTTAAATACATACTTGACATTATAGCACCTGAATTAGCAATAATATTTAATGAATGCATAGATGAGGGTGTGTTTCCTGACCTCATGAAATACAACAAAGTTATACCTTTGTTTAAATCGGGCAGTTCTTTTGACCCTGCTTTTTCAGACCTATTTCAGTGCTGCCTTTTTTTAGTAAAATGTTTGAAAAACTTTTGCTTCAACAGCTACAAATGCATTTTTGTAAATTAATGAACAAAAATCAGTTTGGTTTCACTAGGGGCTCATCAACAATTAATGCGGGTACTAGACTCATTGAGCACATCTTTGACGCCTGGGAAGAGTCACAGGATGCATTGGGCATTTTTTGTGATTTGTCAAAAGCATTTGACTGCGTCCACCATGAAACTTTACTCCTAAAACTAAAGCATTATGGAGTGAAAAATAGAGCCCTGAATCTGTTGAAATCATATTTAAGCGAAAGAGTTCAGATAGTCGATGTAAATGGCAAACGGTCTTCGGGTAAACCTGTGGGAATAGGTGTTCCACAGGGTTCTATTCTCGGTCCTTTCTTGTTTCTTATATATATTAACGATCTACCATTTGTGGTAGATGATAGCCATGAGATTGTATTGTTTGCTGATGATACTTCACTTATTTGTAAAGTGAAGCGACGTGTGGATATTGATGACGAGGTAAGCAATGCACTCTCAAAGATAGTGCGTTGGTTTGAGACGAATAATCTGCACTTAAACAGTAAAAAAACAAAGTGTTTACGGTTCATTACACCAAACACAGCGGAAGTACAAACCAACGTACTTATAAATGACCAGAGATTGGAACTTGTGGACACTACGGTCTTCAGTGGGGTCCACATATTACCCATCTAGCAGATAGGCTCAGCTCTGTAGCATATGCAGTTAGAAAGATTAGAGAGTACACGAATGTTGCGACCGCTAGATTAGTGTACTTTAGTTATTTTCACAGCATCATGACGTACGGTATATTACTATGTGGTCATGCTGCTGACATTGATATAATGTTTGCTCTGCAAAAGAGAGCTGTTCGTGCTATATATCAGCTTGGTTATAGACAGTCTCTCAAAGAAAAATTTAAAGAAATAAATATTATGACTGTTTATTGTCAGAACATTTATGAAAATTTAATATATGTTCACAAAAATCGTCACCTTTTTGCTCTTAATAGTGATTTTCATTATTATAACACTAGAAATAAGGGATTGCTTGTAACTAATTCTAGTAGGCTTCATAAGATACATAATAGCTTTAAGGGTAAATGTATACACTTCTACAATGAAGTCCCAGCCACTGTTCAGGCATTATCTATAAATAAATTTAAATGTTTTATAAAAAAATGGCTCTGTCGTAAATCCTTTTACTCCACTGCTGAATATCTAAATGATCGGACAGCCTGGGATTAGATTGTGATTATTTTATAGCGACTGTACAATATTGTATATTTTTATTGAAAAAAGCGCATAAAAAAAGAATGATGGGAGAGTTTCTTGCGCCGCTTCTTCTCTCTCAGAGCGCCATTTGTTTCCGAAGCGGTAGTAGTATCTAGTAGTATAAGAAATGACATCAAAAAGAATTCTAAAGGAATCAATTTTGAGAAAATAAATGCCTTTTATGCCTTTTAAAATAACATTAATACTTATTTCATAAAATGCAATAAAAATGTAACCACTTTTTGTTCATTTATTAAAAACAATCATACATTATAAGTTTTACTATAATGTGAAAAAAACTCTTATTTGCGTTCGATCAGTTTTGTTTTAAATAGAATTGTGATTAATTTTATCAATGAATCAAATCATAATACAAGGTTGACAATACACTAATTGGATATTTTCATTGCCGACAATACGTCACACTTATAATATGAAATAATTCTTATAAATAACTAGCTGTTCTGTCAAAAGAAAAAATAATTATGTAATTTTTCTCAAATAATGTAGTCTAAAGCCATCGCAACTGTGTAACCAAAGTTATTCAGTTAAAAATGAAACAAAAACGTATTTCTGAATGATTTCATAACATTATGTAGTAATTTGCTGTCATCTCTGGTCTGGCGCACCCCAGTATCAGCTCGATCCATTTGACCGCGTGCAACGCAGAGCAGCTGGAATTGTCGGGGTCCCAGTCGGCTGGATCACTTGGCGTTGCGTAGTCATCGCTTCATTCTGTGTCCTCTACCGCATTTATCATGGGGAGGAACGCCGACGAATTCCACCTTCGCACGACACGCCATAAGTTAGGATATCATCCCAACCATCTGGGTGTGTGGCGGTCCTCCACAGTGAGGTTTTCAAGGAGCTTTCATCCACGTACTACAAAGCTGTGGAACGAACTTCCTTGTGCGGGGTTTCTGGGACGATACGACATGGGCACCTTCAAAAAAAGCGCGTACACCTTACATAAAGACCGGCAACGCTCCTGTGATTTCTCTGGCGTTGCAAGAGATTGTGGGAGGTGGTGATCACTTAACACCAGGTGACCCGTACGCTCGTTTGTTTTCCTTTTCCATATAAAAAATGAGAAGGATGAATATACTATTTGTGTAAATACCTGTTCTATTACATAACTGACAATTTTTTAAAGTAATAAAATGGATATAGTTTGTTATCATAAGTAGATAGACATATGCCATCGCGGACTTTTCTGTAGACCGTTTTCGTGAAAGCTCCCAGATGGCTTATGTTTTCCGACACTTCCACCAAAAATATATATACAAAAATTTACAGAAAAACTTAACAAATTATATACTAAAACCTTCCTTGAAAACCATGCATTGGTGAAAATCAGTGCTGTAGTTTTTTTAGTTTATCGCGAACTGACAGAAAAACAGACGCGGCGGAGGACTTTGTTTTATAGTTATATGAAGTGATACAGCTACGAAGTACCTAAGGATAATCAAGTTGACACATAATATAAACGTTTGCTCAAGTATATGAGTATACTACAAGTAGCACGAACGCGTAATATGTAGTTAAGGATACCGTAAGGCAATAGGAGATGTACTTAGTTAAGTATTTTACGTGCGGGGGCAAGATAGAAACGACTATAACCAATCTAAAAGAAAAAGAAAATAGTACCATCGAACTGATCTGGCGTAGAAACCAGACGGAGGGTGGGCAACGAAACTCCTCAACAGACCTAGTGTATCATATCCGTCTTGGTCTTATAAGAATTCTTATGAGACTCTTTGTTTGTATTCACGCAGGTGTACTATACCAGTCGTTGCGTGAACAATTTATGGATAAGTAAGTGCGGACTTAAGTCATTGTTCGACGAGGCTAGATGATACTTCTCTTCTTTGGCCTTGCCTTTACCCACTACACGGGGACGGCTTATCATGTAACGCAACGTGATCCTTCGCTGTGCGTGCGTCCTTTTCCCTCACACCCAATTACTTCATATCCCTCTGGACATTCTTCAACCAGATAGTCTGAGGTCTTCCTCTTCCCTTCCCCTTTATGGAATCCACAGACAGAAGCTTCCTCGCATGATCCTCGTCCTGAGACTCGCTCAGTTTGCCCGTTATCTTTGCAACTTTGGATACCTCTATGTCTACTCCCAGCATTCTTTTTTTACGTTCTTTTAATTAAGGCTCAAATCCCTTTAGAGCAAAGCTTTCCTATCATATAAATAAACCTTTAAATTGTATTATGATGAAATGACAACAACATAACATATTGCAACAAGACTTGGTAAACATCATGAAGCAACATCAGTTCGTGAAAAGGCTTTTAGGTGGTAAGAAACTTCCATCATTGGTTGGATGGTAGGTGATCATCGTCATCCACACTCTCTTGCAACACCAGCGGATGATCAAGAATAAAAGAAGCGTTTCCGGTATTTTAGGTGGTTCCTGTGGTTGTGGTTTTCTATGGTAAGAAGATGCCGTATCGTCTTAAAGACGCTGCGGAAGTAAGTTCGTAAGTTCATTTCATAGTTATATTATAGCCATATTGTGGAGGAACGCCACACATTAAGGTGCTGAGAATGCTTTTAAAATTTGTCGCATGTAGTTGGGTGAATGGTGAAGAAGGTGGAATAGGAATTGGGTTAATCAGCTCTTCAGAACACTTATTGCGGTAGAAGACGACAATGATTGCAGCACCAAGTAATCAAGCCGTTTACAGAGTATTGGATCCCTGACGGTTCATGTAACACTGCGTTGGGCGCGGTCAAATGGTTCGGGTTGTGTGATGTGCACCAGACCAGAGATGAGAATATAGGAAGATTTTGCAAGACCATTGCGGGGGAAACGTTGCCCCGTGCGAGGTGCCTCCATCTAATAAATCCGTAAGTCATCTCGAATACTCTAAATGGCCGGCCCTGCGCTTCATAGAGCGCTAGCAAGTGGGCAAGCGTGAAATTTGTCTCGCTCTATTACCCCTTACTTTGTTGGAAGCCATTTCAAGTACGCCTACTGACCGTGGAGTTGCCAATTCTGATAATAGGCGAGGCATTACGGGGAATCACGTCGCAGAGTAGTGATACGACCAATGAACATTTTCTAGCAAACTTGAGTCTTCTGGGGGTTAAATAGAACAAGGATAATTTTAGCGCAAAAACCACCAAGTGCTACTGTCGGTGTTTACTGCGTGTACAGCATTGTCATCTGCATGTATATGCATTGCATGTTGGAGGCATCCATTATATGCAGATGAAACATTGCGGGAGATATCTAAAAGCTTTGGGGGTGTCCAAACTTCACGGACTTTGTGTCCGAGCATTGTCCGTGTACAATAACCACTTTCAGGAAGCACAAATTATGGATTTTTCTTAGCCATCTGATCGAGGATATTCACCGTATCCATACTATCTGCCATGTTAGGTATACGAGAAGATCACCAGACAATCGAATATGGCGTAAACTGTACTGTGAGTTGTTGACTAAGTGACAGGTGACGAGCTGTTAATATCATCATCATCAGCCGGAAGACGTCCACTGCTTGACAAAGGCCTCCTCCAATGATCGCCATGGCGATCGGTCCTGCGCTGCCCTCATCCAACCTACTCTTGCGATCTTGACAAGATCGTCGGTCCATCTTGTGGGGGCCTTTCACCACTACATCTTCGGGTTCGTGGTCGCCATTCAAGGACTTTACTGCCCCAAGGGCCATTTATGTCCGTCGATCTATGTGCCTGCCTCAGAGCTATATCGATGACTTTGATTTTCCTACGGATCTCCTCATTTCTGATTCGATCTCGCAGGGAAACTCCGAGGATAACCCTCAAACTTTTCTCCTGCGGCTTCAGCAGTCTCGCTAAAATGCCATTAACTGTTTCAGTATTTAGTTATATGGAGCTCTAAAGAACCTTTACGTATTCTGAGGTTGTCTGGTTACACCCGTTTTTCTTATAACAATAAGGGACGAGACGAGCAGGACGTTCATGTGGTGATGATTGATGTGCCCTGCCCATTACAATATAGTGCCGCTCAGTATTCTTCAAAAACTCAAAAATTCTGAACGGCACTAAAATTATTGCGATCGTCACATTGAGAGATAAGATATTAAGTATGATTTACCCAGTTATTAGTTCACTACGACACCCTTCAGACCGAAACACAATTATGTTTATAAATTACTGCTTTAGGGCAGATAAAGGCGCCTTTGGGCTACTCATAATCTAGCCGGCATCCTGTGCAAAGGAGCCTCCCACGGGTAAAGCAAATAGCCAAGCATTTTTCAATTATTTTGGGTGAAGGGTTAAGCAAAATATAAAACACGGACAGAAAAAATAGCATTTATTACACTTTACAATTTAATATATATGTATATCATAAAAGCGGGTGTATAGAACTCTCAGGTAAATAGAAACATGCAGTAGGTTTATTGTATGGATTAAACGAGATTACAACTGAGCTAACATTATATTTTCAAAATATATCATTATATTTAAATTAAATATTATGATTTTTATCCTCTGTTAAAATATATACTTTTCACAGTCCAGTTTATTTTCTATCTACCCTCAGTAAAACCCATTTAAATTTAAGAATATAATATGTACACAATACTACGAGATAATTTCAATTTCGTTATTCAGGTCTCCATTGCCAATTTTACAAGTGTTCGACACGTGAAGTCCTTCGATCCTAAAAATAAAATATGAACTTGTTAACCGTCTTCAAAAAAGGAGCAGGTTCTCAACTCGTCGGTATGTTTGTTTTAGATCTAGATATGATTGTTTTGGAAGGGAGCTTTTTTTTCACATTGGGGGGTCAAAGATCACATACCGAGTCGAAAACCTTAAATTTGTTTACAATTATTGACAAGTACAAGTGTATGAATGTAAATACCCAATTCAATGTCTTGTAAAAAGCTAAGACTTACACGTTCGTGTCCCCAATAACATCATCAGCTTGATATCGTATACTTTTCTCTGAGCAGTCTAATATTGTAGAGTTTTGCAGGGTCACTTCAGATCCGGAATACATTTCAATGCCAACTCCGCATCGCTTTATGTGACAATTCTTTAATTGAACCTGAAAAAATTTCATTACTTATAAATTGTCTGTATTTTAAGGATATATGAACGACAATTAAACACATACCTACTCCATAGAAATTTCAATGAACACTGAAAACTGCTTTAAGTGAGATAATAGTGCCATGTACAAGTTATCTAATATATAAAATTCTCGTGTCACGGTGTGCGGGACCGAACTCCTCCGAAACGGCTTGACCGATTCTCATGAAATTTTGAGTGCATATTGGGTAGGTCTGAGAATCGGACAACATCTATTTTTCATCCCACTAAATGTTAAGGGTGGTCCACACGAAATTATTTTTTTAATTATTTTGACATTTTTTTTTAAATTTGTTTGATTATGAGTCAGCATTAAAAAATACATACAACTTCAAATTTTCACTCCATCTACGATCAACAGTTACTTTTGTATCGCGATTTTAATATCGGCAATACGACGTTTGCTGGGTCAGCTAGCTAATGCATAAAAATAGTGACTCGGCGGCCACTAGACAGTGCAACCATGGGATGCGGTAATGAATGTCATGTCATCCAGCTCTTGCCTGCACCATCAGTGTTCGTACCGATACATTCATTTGCAAATCGGTACTTCGCTACTTGCATAGAGAAATTTATGATCAATTTAGTATTTATTTACTTTAAATATGCTCACAATCTGTACTGTAATTGGCTATGCGTCGATATCTTATTGAACGTAACATAACAAGATTTTTTTTATGCTAAGTAGTGGCACGACGAGCAAGAAGTTGATCTGATGGTAAGTGTTATGCCCTGCCTACAGTAATGCAATGCCGCTCAGCAAACTGAAACTTCGGGCAGCACTTGCGGTTCTTACCTTGAGACATTAGGAACCAAGTCCCATAGCCCCGTTTTATGTACCAGTTACGGTACCCCTAGAACCGACAAATATACACTGCTTAAAGGCAGAGTCTGGCTATACTGAGGTTATTATTACATTACATTATTACATATTCAAAGTTCCAGTCTATCACTTCCAGATTCCCAGTTAACAACATTCTAAGTCATATTTATTTTATTTGATGCATTAAGTTTGCACTACAACATACATTTATACATAAGTTAGAGTATTTTTTAAGATACGCGAGAAAAAGTACATTATGATTTTTTTTTATGGAATAGGAGGACAAACGAGCGTACGGGTCACCTGTTGTTAAGTGATCACCGCCGCCCACAATCTCTTGCAACACCGGAGGAATCACAGGAGCGTTGCCGGCCTTTAAGGAAGGTGTACGCGCTTTTTTTGAAGGTATCCATGTCGTATCGTCCCTGAAACACCGCACAAGGAAGCTCATTCCACAGCTTTGTAGTACGTGGAAGAAAGCTCCTTGAAAACCGCACTGTGGAGGACCGCCACACATCCAGATGGTGAGGATGATATCCTAACTTGTGGCGTGTCGTGCGAAGGTGGAATTCGGCGGCAGGAATCAGGTTATACATAAAATGACTTCTCACTATATAGTTCATGTAGATGTTGTTTGATTCTATGAATTGGTATTCATTTCAGTGGTGCTCTTTCCAGATCATTAAATACCGAATGAACTGACTGAATAAACTTCGTTCTGGAAATGGGTGCAGATAAAAAACGTTTTACGCAACTATACAAACTTTTATTGTGTTAAGATAGATAGGTAGATATACTGTGGCAACAGCTCTTCGGGTGGGGCAACATGGGTTCAGAAGTGGGATATTTGGTTAATTCATACATTTCGGATATAGTTTTACCAGTGGGAGGTTCCTTTGCACAGGATTCCGGTTAGATTATGGGTACCACAACGCCGCCTATTTCTGCCGTGAAGCAGTAATGTGTAAACATTACTGTGTTTTGGTCTGAACGGCGCCGTAGCCTAGTGAAATTACTTGGAAATGAGATTTAACATCCTATGTCTCAAGGTGACGAGCGCAATTGTAGCGCCGATCAGAACTTTCAAGAATCCTGAGCGACACTGCATTGTGATGGGTAGGGCGCATTAATTACCATCAGCAGAACGTCTTGCCCGTATCGTCCCTTATTTTCATTAAAAAAAATTTTTCTTTAAATAATCCCTTCTTTGAAGAATGACCGATATTATGGTAAATATTATACAATCAAACTGTTAATTGTTAATCTTTTAATTAGCCTTATATTAATTCATTATTTGTTGTATTATGGAATATGTAGTAAATGGTAAAACGAACATTGTTCAATTTAACCCGAAGAAGACTCAAGTCAGCTAGGTAACCACAAAAAGAGCGACTGTCATTTTCACAGGCATCTGGAAGACAAAGCCAGATTGGGTTCGATAAAACAGAGCTTCATAAATAAGGTAAGGTAACACTTGAAACCAGCTCACATTCTAGCTCTCCACAAATCACAGGTCCTACCATATATGGAAAATTGCTCTCAACTCTAGTGTGGCGCACCCCAGTATTAGCTCTAACCATTAAACCGAGTATAATGCAGAACTGCTCTGTGAACGACTAGATCAATTGGCTTTGTATACAGAGACGTCACTTTCTTCATGGGTCTTCTACCGCATTTATCACGGGCAGTGTTCTGAAGATATCATACCCACTATATATCTATTGCCGTTTTCAAGGAACTTTCTTCCGAGCTTCCTTTTGATGTGCGATACGACATGGACGGTACGCACCTTCGCACGACACGCCACAAAGTAGCATATCACCCCCACTCTGTCTATCTAGAATTGCTTTACAGTGCTGTTTTCAAGTAACTTTCCTTCACGAGCAACCAAACTATGTTTCCAAGATACGAGATATACTTCAGAAATTTCTAAAAGGCCTTCAACACTTGGGATTCCTCTGGTGTTGCAGGATAACGTGGGAAACGGTGGTCACTTAACATCAGGCGACCTGTATGCTCGTTTTCTCCTCTTCCAAAATAAATATATAATAAGCAACACCATACTGTACTGCTGAACTTCCCCGGGGCGAATAAAGAATAGGGGAGTCCCAGGCCCAAGGGTGTCGGAGGAGGCGTCTAAGGGCTTTACAGAAGTGGGAGAGTCACAGTGCCGTCCTATGACGTCAGCACAATCGGGCCAGATTCGTCCGGGCTTATTACCACACTCGCACATAATACCGGCGCGAAGTAGCGGCCTAGTGCCGCTATGTTTCGCATTGGTTAGTGTCGAGGATCCGATTCCGCAGTTCTAATTGTCGGCTGGATCACTTGACGTAGAGACGTCGCTTCATTGTGTGCCTTCTACCGCATTTATCACGGGGAGTCTTCCGAAGATCTGTTTCACCTGATTCCTGCCGCCGAATTCCACCCTCGCACGACACGCCACAAGTTAGGATAACATCCCCACCATCTGGATGTGTTGCGGTCCTTCACTGTGTGCTTTTCAAGGAGCTTTCTTCCACGTACTACAAAGCTGTGGAATGAGCTTCCTTTTGCGGTGATTTCTGGACGATACGACATGGGTACCTTCAAAAAAAGCGCATACACCTTCCATAAAGGCCGGAAACGCTCCTGTGATTCTTCTGGTGTTGCAAGAGAATGTGCGCGGCGGTGGTCACTTAACACCAGGTGACCCGTACGCTCGTTTGTCCTCCTATTCCATAAAAAAAAATATTACATTACAAGCAATAGGAGGCCTAAATCCATAAAAAAAAATCCACATTAGTGTCTTAATACCCTTCAATATAAAAGAATTGTAAAAAAAATATATGGTTCGAAGGCTTACCTGTGCACCTTGATGGACTACTATTCCCAAGTAAAAGTTTTCAAAAGTGCAATTTTCAATAACTATTCTTGCGCCCGCGCATGCTACGATGCCTTGTGTACAATGTCCCTGAAAAAAATACCATTCATTGAATTTTGACGAATTATCATTTATAATAATATTGTCAATCATCATATTTTTCATCGGTTCCATATCATATAAATAAAATGACATCCGTTGATGTAACAAGTACACCAGTGGGAGGCTTCTGCCGTAAAACAGTAATGTGTAAGCATTAAGTACGTCAAAGTAGGTGGTAAAATGATTGGGCTAATGAGATTTAAGCCATTAATAGACATTCTACTAGAAAAGCACGCTTATTTGCTACTAGGTAGTATATTTACCAGTGGGAGGCTCCTTTGTACGGGATGCCCGCTAGATTATGGGTACCGTAACGACGCCTGTTTCTGCCGTGAAGCAGTAATTTGTAAGCATTGCTGTGTTTCAGTCTGAAGGGCGCCGTAACTATTGAAATTACTGGGCAAATGAGACCTAACATCTTATGCCTCAAGGTGACGAGGGCAGCTGTAGTGTCGCTCAGAATTTTTCGGGATTTTCAAGAGTCCTGAGCGGCACTGCATTGTAATGGGCAGGGCGTATCAATTACCATCAGCTGAATGTCATGCTCATCTCGTCCCTTATTTTCATTAAAAAAAATGCTCATTTAAAGCATGCTGAGTATATACTACACAGACCTCAGAAGTATACTGCTTTATAACAAGACCTGCATCGTTCCAACACGAATTTTCAGTTAAAGTCTGCGCGGCGATGATAGATGATAAAATGTACAATAGAATTGCTACCAAATTTGAATGGCGCCAAATTTTTGGAATATCTAAACACTTGAACACATTGTTGTTGCTGAAATGGTTTTTCACTTTTTTTTGTGAAATAGGGGACGAGACTAGCAGGACGTTCAGCTGATGGTAATTGATACGCCCTGCCCATTACAATGCAGTGCCGCTCAGGACTCTTGAAAATCCCCAAAAATTCTGAGCGACACTACAGCTGCCCTCGTCACCATGAGACATAAGATGTTAGGTCTCATTTGCCCAGTAATTTCAATAGCTACGGCGCCCTTCAGACCGAAACACAGTAATGCTAACACATTACTGCTTCACGGCAGAAATAGGCGCCGTTGTGGTACCCATAATCTAGCCGGCATCCTGTGATAAGGAGCCTCCCACTGGTAAATATACTACCAAGTAGCAAATAAGCGTGCTTTTCTAGTAACCAGTAGACACAGTTTTGTTAGGCTCTCCATAAGATGGAACAATGATCTGGTAAAGATCGCTGGAATAGGTTGGATGAGGGCAGCGCAGGACCGATCGTCATGGAGATCTTTGGGGGAGGCCTTTGTCCAGCAGTGGACGTCTTCTGGTTGATGATGATGCAGTCAATGCACATTATACTCAGTAACAACAGAAATCACTACGTGTTTTATTAATGAATCGATGCTATTAAGGCGAACGGTAAGCAGAAACACGCAAAGGAGGCATTTTAGACAATTTTAGTGGTGAAAATACAGCATTTGGAGCTATGTACACTATTTTATCATATAACACATACCCTTAAGGCTTATTTGTAGGTTTCTAATGTTTGCTGTTGGTTATATGTAGTTAACACTCCAGAGCTATTTTGAACTACCACTTTTCATTGCAGTTAAACAAGTTTTTTCAAGGCATGACGCATTTGTTTAGTACTATTCTCAGAAAAGTTATTTATATAGCTTGTACTTTTTTTGTGTAGGTACATTTGTTCAGTTTAGTAACCAATAATGAGAATTGTAAGCATATAAACTGTTTGCGCCTGTTAAAATATTACGATTTCCACGCAAGGATTTTGAAAACGTTGGCTTTGTTACTCATATCGCTCAAGGTCGCTAGCATTTAGTGTCGCCTTAATGTAGGAATTGGAGCGGATGTGAGGTTTCGAGAGATATCTGATATGATATAGTATGACGTACCAAACTATTTGTAGAGTCGTCTAGCAGATTACAGTTATTGAGATGAAGGCTCCCAGCTCTCACCGCAACAACAGTGGTGACTAAATTGCAGTGCAGCGTCATGTCATGAATCTGACATTCTTTGCTTAAGCTCAGGAGACAGGAGCGCATATCTGTTGCAATCAAAGTCACACCTGCAACGGCGAGATATTAATTATTATAATCATAGGAAATAGAGTTGGTGTCAACTTGTGATAAAACACACACATAAGATTGTAAGGAAGCTATCAGATCAGGACATCGAGAAAGAATCATTGAGAGCAAAATTTAAAGAAATTAACATCTTGACTGTTGCTTCTCAATATATTCTTTATAATGTTATATATGCATAGACACATAAGTGAACTTGCAAAAAACTGTCAAACATATAATGACCTAAACCTATTACTCGACTAAATCAATTTATTAAGTCTTTTTTGGGCAGTCGTATATGCTTTTACAACAAGATCCCAGATAATGTTCAAAACAAATGTACTAACGAAATTCAAAAGAATTTAATTAAAAAACTTTGTGTGGTAAAGGTTACTATAACATAAATGACTTTCTTAATGATACCACTGATTGGGAATTGAGCGACCGCCCACAGGCTATTAAATAATAAATTTTATTGTAAGTTTCTACATTGTAACCATATTATTAAATAAAATACCGGTCAGTTTGTTGCGCCCGTTCTTCTCAGGTCTGAGGCATACCTATTGGAATGGGCGGTAGTTTTTGACTTCCAATAAGTGATTTTATATCCTATTTTGGATTAAAATATTTGAATTTGAACCACTAGAACATGGCCACAAAGCTTCTTGAACGGTCGGAGACTTTACTTTGTCAACGGCTTGAGCTCTTAGCCTGTAAGCTGTTGCGTACAGGTGTGGAATCATTATGCGCCTTCTACTGCATTTATTTATTGGATTTTTACTCCTTAAGAATCGATTTTCATATATAGGCGCCCGGTATAAGGAAAATATGGAGAGTAAAACCTACTCATCAAATGGCATAGTAACATTTCTCGCGCACCTTTCACTTTTCAGTTGTGTGTGTGTGTGTGAATATATACTTGTGTGTAGCCAGCTTACACAGTATACTGCGTGATAGCTTATGCATGTAGTATAACATACCTATCAGGGTATGCCAAAATGTAACTTCCTTGATGGACCTTTTAAAATTGAAATTTTGAGTTCCGCTTTTAACAGGAGTTGTGTTTGGGCATTTCCTGACATATTGTGAGCGTTAAGGATTTATTTGTTTTTTTAATTAATACGCTTTTATTAGCTTCTGCTGTATGTCTGTTTGTAACCGACTCCATTGGACTTGATTTTGTTTAGTACCTGTTCAAAGACAATCGTTCTTGAGGAGTAAACTCCAGTCGTGCATCGGAGCTAACACACACACTCTTTTTATCACGGCAAGTGTTCCGAAGAGAAGTATAACCTGATACCTGCCACCGGATTTGTACATCGCACCAAACCATTTTGATTATCAATAACATTTATAATCACTGCTACCAAGTAAGAAACTCGCCAATAGCTCTTTTAGATATCGATAACACTGCTATTTTTGAAAAATATCTCAATTAAATCGTAAAGTTGAAACACAAAATTTTTATTCAATCTTCTTCTGTCTTAAAAACGCTATTAAAAAGGGTTGGACGCCATGTTCTTTATGACGTCGAATCATCATGTAAACAAGTGTATACTCTTAGATTAAGGATTGGTCTCAGCTGTGCTCCAATACGTTCCAACTAGATAACACTACCTAGGAACATAACCTAGCAACAATAGCTTTTTTATTCCGGCAACTCTATATTCCAGTGTGTGTATTGGCTATTTGTAAATATGCTTGTGTGTATTGGCTATTTGTAAAGATGCTTGTGTGTATTGGCTATTTGTAAAGATGCTTGTGTGTATTGGCTATTTGTAAATATGCTTGTGTGTATTGGCTATTTGTAAAGATGCTTGTGTGTATTGGCTATTTGTAAAGATGCTTGTGTGTATTGGCTATTTGTAAAGATGCTTGTGTGTATTGGCTATTTGTAAAGATGCTTGTGTGTATTGCATCTTAACACTCAATGGCTTCTTTCAAATGTTGTAATATACGCTTCGTGTTATTTTATATTGAAATAAATAAAATACAAAAATCTTTACTGATGATATGTGACCCCATGTGTCTTTCTTATTTCTAGTATTATTTTTACAATGTTTTACTATGAACTTTTAGTTCAATCACACTTTAGTTTCAATCAAAAAGCGCGTACACCTTCCTTAACGGTCGGCAACTCTCCTGTGATTCCTCTGGTGTTGCAAGAGATTGTGGGCGGCGGTGATCACTTAACAACAGGTGACCCGTACGCTCGTTTATCCTCCTATTCCATTAAAAAAAAACTGAAACTTATTTTTTTCCTAATACTTATTATTCCCTAAGCTATCTCAATTGTTAATTTAGATTATTTCTCATACAAAGTAAAATATATTATAATTTTACCGTTATTATGGAGCCGTTGTCTAAGCCCACGAATAGATATTTGAGACAGCGGCATCTCCGGCACTTCATAATTATCAGAACACACAAACACCTCATCAGGTTCTAGAGCTAGGGCATCTTCAAACGAGACCATGAATTTCAGGGCAAACTCATTTGAGACGTGTGTCTTCAGGAAACTGGATACTGCTTCAAAGCTACTTACGTCACCACCCTTCCATAAAGCTACAGCCTGGAAGAAATAATATTCATTAATCACTTCGTTGGGGAAGTTTGTGGAATGTTCTAGGAAATCTTTTTTTTTTATGGAAAAGGAGGACAAACGAAAGGGTCACCTGGTATTAAGTGATCACCGCTGTCTACATTCTCTTGCAACGCCAGAGGAATCACAAGAGCATTGCTGGTCGTTAACACCAAACAAGGAAGCTCATTACACAACTTTGTAGTACGTGGAAGAAAGTTTCTTCACCACACATCCAGATGGTGGGGATGGTATCCTAATTTGTGGCGTGTAATAGCAAGAATCAGGTAAAACAGCGCTTCGGAACACTCCCCGTGATAAATGCGGTCGAAGACACACAATGAAGCGACGCCCAGTGCTCCAGCCGTTCACAGAGCACTGGGTCCCCGGTTTTTCCGGGACTATACAACATCTATCATCATCTATAGGGTATCTTAAGAAAAAAGCGCATACACCTTCCTTCATGGCCGGCAACGCTGCTGTGATTCCTCTGGTGTTGCAAGAGAATGTGGGTGGCGGTGATCATATAACACCAGGTGACCCGTACGCTCGTTTATCCTCCGTTTCCATAAAAAAAAGTCTATGCCGTCGACATAGTTTCTAGTTTTAGACAAATACGCGTTTAAGAAGCTACTCATCTATGGACTATTATAGGCCTAAGTTAGCAGTGGAAAATCAGTCTATTGAATAATAAGGCTCCGGTTGGGGGTCGAAAAGATGGTGACGCGTCACGCAGTAGACTTCAACGCTTTTGTTGTTCGCGTCCCGACAGAACATATATCAACCTTCCTGGACGTGCAGCTGTGGCCGAAGGGGGTCATGTACCGCAAGTATCGCGGACGTCGCCGACCGCCGGAAGCTACCGAATCCGCGCCTCACATCGCCGCGAAAATGTGACGTAGATGTAAATTATGTATCGTATGTATGTTAGACTATAAGGTTATTTAATAGTTATATAATTTATTTTATGGGCCTTGTAGCCTGAAATAAAGGAATTAGTATTATTATTATAATAATAAAAAGTCTTACATTATTCTTAGTCTTGTGATTTTGCCATTTTTGCATCGCCCGCGCTACATATTGCTCCCTTATCAAAGGGTTTTCATACAGTGTCCATTTCGACATCAGCGTTTCCAATCGGGCATTAAGTTCCACATCTTGCAAGGTCTCACCGGGCGACATGGAGTCTACGAAAATTTTAATACGAGTTTATTAATACTCACCAATAATATACCAATTAAAAACATTTATATATTACTAGCTGACCCAGCAAACGTTGTATTGCCGATATTAAAATCGCGATACAAAAGTAACTGTTGATCGTAGATGGGTGAAAATTTGAAGTTGTATGTATTTTTTAATGCTGACTCATAATCAAACAAATTTAAAAAAAAAAAAACAAAAAAATAAATTTCGTGTGGACCACCCTTAATATTTAACTTTAAGCCCTCACTTCTGGGATGAATTAAACAAAAATTAAAAATAACAAATTGTTATAATATTAAGTGATTTCGAGCAGAGAACAACGGCTTTTTTAATTATATTTATCATTTTTATTTCCTCAAATATATAAAGGGCTTACTTTACTTAGTTACTTTTATTACTTTAGGTTTATTTTAGCTTTGTGCAATGGGAAATGTACTCTTTCACTCAATACATAGGTTCTCAAAGTGGGTGACAGCGCCCCCTTGTGGGCGTTTGAGACTTTCGGTGGAAGACCCAGAGAAACTTAGGGGGCATTGAGATGGCGCAGATGGGGCGTGGGTAGATTAAAAAATAAAGTCTAAAAAGGCAAAAAAATACACGAAAATACTCTAGAAAAAAACATATACTCAAAGTGAGCGGTGTGCAGAATAAGGTTGAGAAACTATGACACAATACATACATCATCCACTATATTAATATTGCATTCCAAAATAATGTCAAATGTCATTAATTTCACTCACCATCATCGTCGCACAGTGGATCAAGCTCCTGAATCTTTTCATGTACATTGATAGCGTTCTCTCTTAGTTGTATTATCTCGCGTGCAACACAATTTGGTATTGTGCCATTATTTAGTTCTATATGTAGTTGCATTCGATTTTCTATGGTGTTCAGAGAAAATTCTTTTTCCTGGTCATCCCATGGCATCCAGAGATTTTCAAAAAAATATCTGTCAAAGTAAGGCATAAATAAAAAAAAATTAGAACAAGAAAAACTTTCTGACAAATTGTAACATCTGAAGTCGTGAAGCATTATTATAGAAAAAATCCGAGTTCCCTGAGGCGATGTGCTATCTCTTACACCATCCCTTGTGTGTATATTTTTTTATTTCTTAATTATGAAAATAAAGGTCAAGACAAGCAGGACATGCAGCTGATGGTAATTGATTCGCCATGCCAATTACCATGCAGTGCCGCTCAGGATTCTTGCAATACCCAAAAATTCTGAGCGGCACTACAATTGTGTTTGTCATCTGGAGACATAAGATGTTAAGTTTCATTTGCCCAGTTATTTCAGTAGCTACGGCACCCTTTGGACCGACACACAGTAATGCTTACACAATACTGCTTCACGGCAGAAATATGTGCCATTGTGGTACCCATAATATAGCCTAAGTATATAGTATATGCTTGAAATATTTTGTAATCATCATTGTATGAATATATGGTGCATCCTATTCTATAAATAAATATGTTTATCAAATTATGACTAAAAGAATAAACAATACAACACAATTATTACTTATGCAAATTCGTTTATTTGTATACAACTAATATTGAGATAGAAAATATATATGATTTCGTTTATTAGAAACAATGCTAAGATAAATTATTTGTATTAATGTAATTGTAAGTAAAGTAGAATGTATTTAACCTAATATTCTTAGTTTTGATTGTGTATTTTGAAATTTGTTATGTATATAATAGTATACGTATTACCTACATGGTTGGAGGCATCATGCCAAAACAAAGCTGTTACTGTTACAAAGGGGCTACTGTATAGAAAGTAATTGTAATACTGGGCACATACCTTTGGAGATGAATAAATTCCGATATTTCCTCTGCATTTACACACTCATCTTTCTGCTTGAGCGTAGGCCACAGTTCTATTAAGGGAACATCCATAACGTATTCCGGCAAAGTCACATCTTTGTGTGGTACACTTAATACTTCTACATTCGCACTAAGTTCTTCCGAGTTAACTGAGGTTACAGATACAAACACTACACAGGGGTATCTCTCATCTGGAAAATACATAGAGTACATGCTAAAAATTATGTTATGTCTGTAAATGTGTACAGGCAGTACTTGCCCAAGTCAGTTGAACACATGTACTGTTGGGTCCAAATATGATTAAGGCCCTTTAAAAGAGGGCAAAAAAAGAATGCTAGGAGAGTTTCTTGCGCCGCTTCTTCTCTCTCAGAGCGCCATTTGTTTACGAAGCGGTAGTAGTATCTAGTAGTTATTAGAAATGACATCAAAAAGAATTCTAAAGGAATCAATTTTGAGAAAATAAATGCCTTTTATTCCTTTTTAGATAATTTATATGTCTAGATAGACTGTGACAGCTGTGAAAATGTCGAAAGAAATAACAATAAATTAATATTGTAGGTGACATACGAAGAATATTATTTTGCAAACTGATAGCAGCCCATAATGTTAACTTGTTGTTAGCAGGCATGTATAGATAACGAAATGATAATTTCACGTTAATATATATACAGTAAAAGCTCCTTATTCACACTTCCTTTATTTGCATTTTCACTATTCATGCAATTAATTTCCTATGTTCGCAGCTAAAGATTTCTTTACATGTGAATCTATTTGGTACATGCCAATTTTGCAGATACATATTAACAAAACAGATTCCAATAGGTATCTAATCTAACCTGAATAATAAAATTGAAGGAGCTTTAAAAACTGCCAAACAAGAAAAAAATACAAAAGTCTTTAAACCATTGAAGATAATAATATATGGTTGAAATTTAAAATTTCATTTTTAAATTCCTGCCTTATCAACAATTGATTAAAAAAGATATAAATTAACAAAAATCTTATACTGCAAATTGAACAGTAGAATAATTTTATCAATTTAAAGTATTGTCATTGGTCCTCAATAAATCTACAAAATTTGAACGAAATCTGGCCGTTTAAAGTGGACCAAAATCGCGCCCAAATAAGTAGGTTACAAAAAGTGAAGCTAATAAATTTAAAGTGTGTATATGGTAAAAATTAACAAGGTACAACATAACAAAATGTGGTGTTGTTCTTAAAGCTTACCAAATTTCTTACAAAACTCCTTAGAGAGTTTCCATAATGCATCCCATCCTACTTGATTTATCAGTGTCTCAGTGAGTATACTCCATTGCTCTTTGGCCGTCCCTTGACTTGAACTAAACATCAGTAGAAGATCCCGGAGTATTTCATTGTCACTTTTATTAAACGGATAAGCAGCAGGCATTTGGACACTGGAAAACATTTCCTAGACCAATGAAAAGAATACAGACAAAATATTACTAAACTTTAAATTCAAATTAAAGCATTTCGTGGTACGTAACGATTTATGACAAGCAGTAAGCGCATTTACGTGTAGATACGTACCTTACTTTTCTTGAATTAAATATTCCCAGAATTTTTCGATTTCACGAATAGAGCCACACCAATTACACACCAAAGCTTAAAAATATTATTTCATCAGTTCATCAAATATTAAATTAATTGTTACTTCTACAGGTAAAATAAGTTTAATTAAATTTTAATATACCTACTAATGCCTATATCGTATTACAGTAGGCAGCTATTATCAATATGTGATCAATATTTTAATAAGTTTAGGTAATCCCCTATATATTATTATACTCTTTGAGGTAATCTAAAACGCACTTGACAAAATCAAAATGTAGGTATGTATTGTTATTTTATATTAACTACAAAACTAGTAAGGTTTGTTAATTGTTTAAAAAAATTTAAAATAGTAAACGATCGAGGGAAGTTGGTATTTTTTTTAATTTAGAATTTTCCACTTGTTCTTGTTTTAGAGATTTTGGCTCTCACATCCCGTGCATCCGCCAGCTTTAAGTTATTTGTCATTATTTTTTTGGAAGTTTTCTTGCATATTTTACATCGAAGTGCTTTAAGCTTTTATTTATTCCAAGCTATGGAAAAGAATCGCGTCAAAATATGTGCAAAACGATAATTTTGATATTTGATATGGATAACATAAAAGTAGGTAAATAAATATATACAAAAATTATTTGAAAAGTATCATTTACAGACAAAATACATTTTTACGGTTACGGTTTTTATGGGTTTTATAGATGTAGGGAAAGGGAAGGGACACGGATGTACATAGATATGTTTAAATATGTGGAAGAAAGATCAAGATAATAAAGGAATATGAAGAAAATTTTTACCGCCGTCTGCCAAACATATCTTATTGACAGACTTGTACTGTTGTGGGTTATTGAATCAGTAATACAAACATAAAGAGTTATAAACTAATATATAGATATATTTAAAAAAAAGTGAAATAATTATTGAACTGTGAGATGAAAAGCATAAATATTTAGATAATAGTAATTGAGTTGACTAAAAAAAGGTCTTAGTTACCAGGTCATAAAATTGGAAAAAAATTATGCAACGTTTATTCAAAGAGTGAAAAAAAAAATAGTTATACCTTAAATTAGTTTCATATTATCTTATAATTATATTCAACTAATATTCATCATTATTACTTATAATTCATGTATAATATATTTCTTATAACGTATATGAGATTTATATTTTAGTATTATATGATAAAAGTTTATTATTAAAAATAAGGGGCTCAGCTTGATCTTCATTGGAACAAGAATATCTATACTAATATTATAAAGCTGCAGGCTATAATATAGGCAATATTATATTACTTATAAAACTATCGCGAGAATTATACTTTATATGGCAAAACAAAGTTTGCTGGGTCAGCTAGTTATCAATAAAAGACTTGGCTTCGGCCTTTCATGCGAACCTATATGTATATGAAGAAAATGAAACATGAAGAACACGAAATACTACTTTTATGTGAAATTGTACTACATATTTATGTTTGAACATGAAGATGAGATAAAGACTTAGCTTGACTTTGAACAAGCTGTGTAACGTGAAGAATAGAAAAATAAAAATGAAGACTTGGCTGTATGGGCTTTTGACCCCTTTGCCTGTCCAGATGGACGAACAGAACCAAAAAAAAATCAAAGAGTGAAATGCGAAACGTTTTTCAAGTAACTTTTTGAATTTTGAAAAATTGAAATAACAATCACTTGATTAATAGTATTCCGTGAACAATAATTATCTATTAGCTATTCAAAATTGTTGGAAAAGGAACTATTTTAATACAAATTCAATAACCTGTACATAGGATA
The DNA here is from genome assembly GCF_905404315.1 of Leptidea sinapis. Taxonomy (NCBI): domain Eukaryota; kingdom Metazoa; phylum Arthropoda; class Insecta; order Lepidoptera; family Pieridae; genus Leptidea; species Leptidea sinapis. The sequence goes on from NC_066277.1 coordinate 3,523,972, forward strand.
AAGTTGTGGCTTCGGATTCGTAACATAATAAGAATTGTATTTAATTTGTGTACATAACTCAGGAGATACAATGGGGGAAGTATGTAAATAAATATAAACCTATTTAAGCTACACGGAAATGTATACCTTAAATCCTTACATACTAACTTAATTTCTCTACATTTTTATTTTAGACGCAAAATGTTTATGTATTTAAACAAAGCTATTCTGAAATACGCAATGAACTATTTCGAGTCTTAGGTTCTGGTCAAACCACGGCTAAGGATCAATTTATTATGCACGCTGAGACAGTTATTGAACCAGTTGGTTGGGATGCTATGTGGAAACTTTCCAAGGAGTTTTGCAATCAATTTGGTAAGTTATAAACGTACTTTGTAGTGGAATCTTTTAAACTATTCGAGTATGTTAGAGTTTTACCTAGCTTACCTACAGATCAAGGGAAGACTCCAGTGGCCCTTTCTATCCACGGGATCAGGGCTACAGCCCTATAAGCATTCATAAAGATCCAACCTTATAGATGCATTGGTTTTCATATTGAATATGGATTATAAGGACCTATAATCATTAATATCTCGACTGTAATCATTGCAATGTCTATTGCTTTACAAATTTGCACAACTCCATTGTCTCAACTGACCAAAAAGTAGTAATATATTTTCATGCTACAATTAAATTCTACTTGAAATTTGTACTCATAACACAATTATTGTCTTTTAGGACACCTACAGTCCAGTTGTTATATTCAATTTAGGTTTATCATGAACATCACATGTCCAATCATGTGAAAGTTGTGTATTACTCCTAGTGATTCTTCTGGTGCTATATAAGATAGTTTTTTCACTGGCATGTTATCTAATTCAATAAAAAAAAGAATGATATCTATCTGTTACCCTTTCCATTACTGGAAAAACTGATACTGTAGTATGCCTCAGATTGGCGCGATTTTGACTCTTGCTCAACATATTGTTAATGAGCACTATTTTATATGTAGCTATAGTTTGCTTAAAATTAGGATGATTTGAGTGAATGTATCAAAAAGCTATTGAAACAAGCTATAAGACTATGCAAAATAAAACATCTTATAAAACAAATAAGGTTCAGAACTTGGTGAGGAAGTAGGAAGAAGGGTGCCATATAGCACACTCGGTTTTGTTGTTTCTGAAAAATCTAGTGCCGATTTGGGAAGTTTAAATGCAAGACTTCTAAAATATATTTGTAAGAAACTGGTTCAAAAATTTAATAATGTAATGGTACTATTCTATAATACCAACCTAAATACGTACTCATATATAAGAATATGAATACTGTTAGGATCATTTAAATAAATAATAGTTTGAAAAAAAAAACTAAAAAGCACACTTTCTAAGATATTATTAAAATAATAATTCTTCTACACCCCACACTTTTTTTTACAATAAAATATATTATTTTTACACTATTTTCAATTAAAATCTATTAAAATATATTTTCTATTTTTTAGTTGAATTTTATATAAAGCCTGCTTTTTAGTTTTTTTAAACTATTAAGTACTTTAACATCAATTCCTGCCTTATTAACTAATAATAATAGATAAAAATTATATAAATTGACAAAAATCTTAGTTTGCAATATTGAATCGGTCCTTGATAAATCTACAAAGTTTGAATGAAATCTGGCATTTTAAAGTGGAGTCAGTTACAAACATACAAGTGAAGCTAATATAAAGTGTATAAAAATACATTTAATCTCTTACTTATGTGATATTGTTGTTTTCAGATCAAAGAGCACCATGTGTAGTGTTTGTATCTGTTACATCGGTAAACTTTGAAGAGCTCACGGCCAATGTTGAAGTGCAAAGTCATACAAAGAAAGCCATTCCAAAATATGTTTCTGATGTTTCATTAACAGATCTATCCCCAACAGTATTGCAAAGAGAAGAAACTGTAAATGCAGAGGCAACAGCTGAGTTTATCCACCTCCTCAGGTATTAGTGCTCCAATTTTTAAATATTTTATTTAAACGTTAATAGTAAGTACCTTCTTAACCTTGTAAGACCGAAGGTACTCTGTAAAAGTCCAAAGTTTTATAGTCAAGAAGGCCTACCACTTCACTTTTTAAGTGTTATAGATATCAGATTGACTTGAAACTAAGCAATAGCTTAGGATGTTTTGAAGAGATTTTCGAAAAATATGTCTTTCTTTTAAAAGTACTTCTGGTTTTAACTACTAAAAAACTTGCAGAATTTTAACTTTTAATTATATGTTACTAGCTGACCTGACAGACATTGTTCTGTAAATTATAATAAAAAATACTGTTTTATAGGAATTTGCCAATAATATTTCAAAACATCAAGAATTATTTCGTAAAAAATGCTCCCTGTTCTTATAATGAAATTGTTTCACAGTGGAACTGTCAAACCATGCATCACTAAATTCTCTCATAGAAAATATGTCCATACAAAACAAATATTAAAAATAAAAATAATCATGGGTTCCAAATCGAAATAAAAACTATCCTATCTCTCAAGTTGGACTAAACTGCACTCCATGACATAATCTGTTCATTCGTTTTATATTATTTACCAGTGCATTATAAATATGATTATTTTAATGCATTCTAAAAAAACGAGGTAAAATAATTGTATCTATATTATATGGCAACATTCATAATTAATACCTTTGTAAGTAGTTTAGGGTTTTAATAGATAACAAAATTACGTAGTTAGCTCTAGTTTTTGCATAAAAATATTGGTTTGGCAAATATTTGGAATTAAAAAAAATATTTGTTGAGGATTGTTTCAAGATTCTCTTGTAATTCTTTTTCTGTTTAAACTAAAACGGTTGAAACCTAGTTACTACTTAGTTATTACTAAACATTATTTTAATAGTTGATATTATTAGTTACTAAAGCCAGTCTTTTGAATAGAACTATTATTATTTTTTCAAATTTAAACTGAAATTACTAGGCTATGTTTAATAACAATATTTGATATATTACTATAACAAAAACACTGAATAAAAACTTGAAAAAATCCAAAGGTCAGGCCACCAAAGTTGAATAAAATACATGGAATTTATAATAATTACTTTACAGATTTAAAAGTGAAACCCTCCAATTTAAAAATAACAAATTGTGAAAATAAAATTTATGAACTCGTGGGACTCGAACCCGCGACTTCTTGCGTTCCGTACGAGCACTCATCCACTGAGCCAGCCGTTCGAGTGATGTCACATTCATAAATTTTATTTTCAAATTTAATCTGTGTACTTTACAGGTTTTTCTACAAACATCTTTGGATGCCATGGGATGATCAGGAAAAAGTGTTTTTGCCGAATACATTAGAAGATCGATTGAGATTATGGAATGAACTTAACACTCAAGTTATACCAAACTGTGTTGCCCGCCAGATCAGAAGTATTAGGAGCAGTGCTATTACAGTGTACAAGAAAATTCAGGAACTTGATTCATCACATAATGAAGGAGATATGGACTCAGATGGTAACATACAAATTATGCATTACTAGCTGACCCGACAGACGTTGTTCTGTGCATAATAAATAAAATACTGTATTCAATAATATTTCATAACATCAAGAATTATTTCTTAAAATATGCTCCCTGTTGTTATAATTAAATTGTTTCACTGCAGAATTGTCAAACCGTGTGTCAATATATTATCATTCATAGAAAATTTGTCATGTTATGGGTCCCAAATTTAAATTAAAACTATCCTATCTTTCAAGTTGGACTAAACTGCACTCCATGAAGTAATCCCCATTTAAATCCGTTCATTATTTTAGGAGTTCACTGGAAACAAACATCAGGACACTGTATTTATATATACAGGGTGGCCAAGAAGTTGACCTCCAAAGCTAAAATTTGAAAGCCTCATGAAATGGTGATGAGTATCCGAATCACCCCTATGTATGTTCTACGATTTCGCGTAGTTTAGGAGATAATATTTTTTTTCCCTATTATCCGCTTTTTTCACCTAATTGTGGCTTAGGACTTTTCTAATTTTTTTTGAACACTTAGTTAATTTTATTGTTCATAATTATTAACTACAGTTGCAATAACCTCATAAGAAACTATGAATAGTTTAGACAATGCGGAACTAGTTTAGAATTAAGTCGTAAGTTCAAGATAACTGCTCCAGCTAAATTCATGAAAATGTTCAAGGTATCAAAAAAAAAAATGGAGCTTATGGCTTCTAACTATTTTTAAAAATTTCCCAGAATATTGGCCAATAACATGAGCGAAATTCAAATTTTAGCTTTGCACGTCAACTTCTCGGCCACCAAGTATAAAGATATTATAATTACACATCTCCCAGAGAGGTTGGCAGATAGATTATGATGTTAAGTGATCACCGCCGGACGAAGTCTGCTTTTTAGAAAGGTGTACAGGCTTTTTTAAGGCACATTAGTCTTTTATAATTCTCTGACTTCACTTGCATTAATATTTCCATGTAAGCTCTCTTAACAACAACTTATCTTTAAACTGAATAAGTTAAATTTAACTTCTAATATGTTAGCAGGGATGAGATTAGCATGATATTTTCTTGATTGATAGACATCACCCTAACCAAAATAATTTACGGCTGTTCCCAATATTCAGTCTATCTCCGGTTGTGGCCTACTTGAGATAAAAATAGTAACTATTGTTGACTTTTCTGTCCCAATAAACTTATTGACTGTAACTCACCTTATCTGTACTCGCTCTGTCAATGGGACGACGTATAGCTTACCAGCGATAGAAGTTTGTACGGAAACTGCAATTCATATATCCCAATATAAGACGATAAGAATGACTTATCGGGTATATTGGGACAGCTTCAGATTATTGACAGCTAATTACTGACAGTAGAAGGTAGTAATTTATCTCTATCTGTAGATAGTATATTGGGAATGGCCGTTAGTGTTTCTCAAATAAAATCAAAATCACTTAATTCATGTAAGTCATGGAAATCACATTCGTGTATGTAAAAAAAATTCTCAATGAATCTATGTTAAGTTCCACAAGTAGTTTCAGACCCAAAACCAAATTCTGTAGCTGCAAGAATGCTGGTGATTAAATTAATTTATAATTCAACATATAAACCTTGTCATGTGAATTTTATGACCTTAATATATCCCTCAAGGAATCCACCCGTCTGAAGGAAAGCCATCTGCAGCCTTTTCCACCCTTTTTGTCCTAGCAGTTAATTTCCAAATTGGTCCCATTTCTACATTTAGTTCATCCTCCCATCTGTTAAATTGACACCCTCTGTTTCGTTTTTCATGTCTATTGTACCAGTTGGTGACAGTATTTTCGTTCATCTGATGGTAATTGCTACTCCCTGCCCATTACAATGATCTTGACCCGCTCAAGATTCTTTAAAATCCCAATAATTCTGAGCGGCACTACAATTCCGTTCGTCACCTTGAGGTATAAGATGTTAAGCCGCATTTGCCCAGTAATTTTACTAGCTACGAAACACAATAATGCTTACACATACTTACTGCTACATTACTGCTTTACGACAGAAATAGGCGCCGTTGTGGTACCCAGAGTCAAGCCGTCATCAAGTGCAAAGGAGCCTCTCACTGATAAACCTATATGAGATTATGCATTATCAACAGACCAATTCACCAGTACCAAATCCAGTTCTACTGCTAATTTTAGTTCTTCCTCCCATCTGTTAAATTGACACCCTCTGTTTCGTTTTTCATGTCTATTGTACCAGTTGGTGACAGTATTTTCGTTCATCTGATGGTAATTGCTACTCCCTGCCCATTACAATGATCTTGACCCGCTCAAGATTCTTTAAAATCCCAATAATTCTGAGCGGCACTACAATTCCGTTCGTCACCTTGAGGTATAAGATGTTAAGCCGCATTTGCCCAGTAATTTTACTAGCTACGAAACACAATAATGCTTACACATACTTACTGCTACATTACTGCTTTACGACAGAAATAGGCGCCGTTGTGGTACCCAGAGTCAAGCCGTCATCAAGTGCAAAGGAGCCTCTCACTGATAAACCTATATGAGATTATGCATTATCAACAGACCAATTCACCAGTACCAAATCCAGTTCTACTGCTAATTTTAGTTCTTCCTCCCAACTGTTAAATTGACACCCTCTGTTTCGTTTTTCATGTCTATTGTACCAGTTGGTGACAGTATTTTCGTTCATCTGATGGTAATTGATACTCCCTGCCCATTACAATAATCTTGACCCACTCAGGATTCTTGAAAAACCCAATAATTCTGAGCGGCACTCCAATTGCGTTCGTCACCTTGAGATATAAGATGTTAAGTCGCATTTGCCCACTTATTTTAATAGCTATGGCGCCCTTCAGACTGAAACACAATGCATACACATACTTACAGCTACTGCTACTTACTGCTTTACTGTAGAAATAGGCGCCATTGTGGTACCCATAGTCTAGCCGGCATCCTGTGCAAAGGAGCCTCTCACTGATAAACCTATATGAGATTATCCACTATAAACACACCAACACACCAGTTTTTCCTATTCATAAACAAAATTTGTCTTTAGACTGTTATTCGAGTAAATAATCTAACTTATATTTGCAGATTCTATGCTTGCAACTTCATCAAATGATATATTACTTGGTGCAGAGTTAAACGCCAAATTGGATAGTCTTGTCTCAAAATGGACTCTATTTGAAAACTCATTGATCAGGGATCAATATGTAGAGAAAGTTAAATACATGTATCAACAAAACAAGAATCAAAAGAATGTATGTTATGAGTTTAACTACCTGTTAGTTTATCATAGAGTAAACCATATATCTAGAGTTAAAAAAGTGACTTTTTGTGCAGTGACAACTCTCCCCCGCTTAGCTCTAACAAGTCACAAGATTTGTTTATGTAATAAAACTTAAGTTTAAAAATGTTATTTTTTAAAGTGATAACTGTAACTTCTGTGATTAATTACACAAATTAAATTTGTAAACAAAATTTATCAACTATGCAAGCGCTGTTCCACTGAGCCAACCGTTCGAGTGACGTTACATTAATAAATCTTGATATGTCTTGTTCAAATCTCAAGTTATGGCTTCATCTACAGGATCTACTTTACAGTTGATAACAGTTTATTAGTAGTAATTATTAGTAGATTTAAACAAGACAAAACAGATTTATGAACGTAACGTCACTCGAGTTTATGAGTCAATTTCCTAATATGCTAATATTGGGGTTGAGCAGGTTATCAACTGTAAAGTAGATCCTGTAGATGAAGCTACAACCTGAGAGTTGAACGACACATCAAGATTTATGGACGTCACTCGAACGGTTGGCTCAGTGGAAGAGCGCTCGCACGGAACGCGAGAGGTCGCGGGTTTGAGTCCCGCATAAATATATCCCGCATATTCATAAATTTTGTTTACAAATTTAATTTGTGTGAAAATCAAGTAAATAGCTAAGAATATATTATATCTCTATTGAGTTGCTACATGATAATTTTTAGATATAGGCAACCACCATTTTTTTGGAACTTTTTATCTTTAAGTCGAGGTTGTAGGTAACATTTAAAATTTTAAAAATAATGTTTCAGGTTGTAGCTTTGTGGCAGGGAGGAAGTATGAAGGAATTTGAAGAAATATCCAGGTACCTTCAGAGACATGTCAGAAATGATCAAACCATGAGTATCATGGTCTCCATTGAAGATGGCCTGGCTCTAGACCCGGATGAGATGGTGATTTGTTCTGATGAATGGGAAATGCCCGAGATTCCAGTGTCCCAGATATTTATACGCTGCTTCAGAGAACAGGCACATAAGCCAAGTAAACTCTCACATAATTTGAACACTGTTTTAAGCTTTCATAGACTTAGATATTTATTATATACTAACTGACCCAGCAAACGTTGTATTGCCGATATTAAAGTGGAGATACAAAAGTAACTGTTGATCGTAGATGGGTGAAAATTTGAAGTTGTATGTATTTTTTAATGCTTACTCATAATCAAAAAAATTAAAAATAAATTTCGTGTGGACCACCCTAACATTTAGGGGGATGAAAAATGGATGTTGTCCGATTCTCAGACCTACCCAATATGCACTCGAGATTTCATGAGAATCGGTCAAGCCGTTTCGGACGAGTTCGGTCTTGTGTTACAGTGACATGAGAATTTTATATATAAGATATTCAACTATAGTTAAATATACCGCATATAGATAATTAAGTAAGTTTATTGTATTCATAACTAGAATAAGGTTATATTTTTATTATAATAACAACCTGTATAGCCGAGTGGTTAGCGATCCTACCTACTAAGCTAGAGGTCCCTGGTTCGAATATCGGTAGGACCAAGCAATTTATATGATGAATATGTGGTTTACAGAATACATCTACTTACATGGATGTTTGTTTCCGAGGCATGGTTTATATGTATTTATGTATGTTTAAGTAAATATATTGTTGTCTTGCAACCCATAACACAGGTTATATATGCCTAATTTGGGGTAAGATAATTTGTGTAAAAAGTGTGTCAATATTCTAAAAAAAATAATAATTTGATGTATTTTAAACGCTAATAATTTGAGTTTTATTACATTTAATGTTGATAACTTTATTGTATGTTGCAGAGACCACCATAAGAGCACCAGAGATACGTTGCTGTCTGCTGATGATGAGCGAAGATTGCGAGATACATAATATGACGCTGTGCTGCAAGTTGTTGACAACAATCATTGAGATGAGGGATGGACGACTCCATCTGAAAAATTGCAGGCTCTTAGATGACTCTGTAGCCGATGGTCAGGTAACATTAACATGAAACGTAATTAGCAAAATAAGAAAATACTTATGGATCTAGCTATTTTTTTTATGGAATAGGAGGACAAACGAGCGTACCTGGTGTTAAGTGATCACCGCCGCCCACATTCTCCTGCAACACCAGAGGAATCACAAGAGCGTTGCCGGCCTTTAAGGAAGGTGTACGCGCTTTTCTTGAAGGTACCCATGTCGTATCGTCCCGGAAACACCGCACAAGGAAGCTCATTCCACAGCTTCGTGGTACGAGGAAGAAAGCTCCTTGAAAACCGCACTGTGGAGGACCGCCACACATCCAGATGGTGGGGATGATATCGTAACTTGTGGCGTGTCGTGCGAAGGTGAAATAGCTTAGCGTAGCTAAGTCACGATCACTTGCGCGCGTTTTTTTATTACAATATGAGACGAGACGAACAGGACGTTCAGCTGTTGGTAATTGATACGCCCGACCCATTACCGGCGGTGGGAGCAATGCCTGCAGTTGCACATGTAATCACACAGATGGCGTTCTTATTAATTCGACGTACATGCAGCCTCCGATAGGTGGCGCTGATTCTAATAACAATAGACAAAATCATCAACACTTTTTTCGACACGGCTTTCAATGCAAACTTGAAATTTGAAATTAAATCCTAACACATAATATTAAACTTAAATGATAGTTCTTGACGGAAGCTCGCGGTGACATGTATTATGAATCTGTACTAATATTATAAAGCTGCAGTGTTTGTTTGTTTGTTTGTTTGTTTGTTTGAACGCGCTAATCTCTGGAACTACTGGTCCGATTTGAATGATTCTTTCAGTGTTGGGTAGTCCATTTATCGAGGAAGGCTATAGACTATGTTTTTTTTTTCAAAATTAGGGATCCGTAATAAAATTGCTATTTTGTAACACAAGGTGTAAAATCGAAAACCTATTTTTGCGTGCGCTGCAAAAACTATTGACAATAGAACAAAATGATGTACAGGCTATAATATAGGCATTTTTTTATTACTTATAAAACTATCGCGTGAATTATACTTTATATGGCAAAACAAACGTTTGCCGGGTCAGCTAGTTAATTATATTAAGCAAATGGTATAAATTGAAACTTACTAATATAGTTTTTAAGCCTGTTACTAACAAAATATGGGTCTCTGTTGCGTCAATAAAGAAATTTATTATTATTTCAGGGAGACTGCACTGTTGGCATCAAAGCCTTTCATGGCGCAAGGATACTACTTGAAGATTGCGTGCTGGAAAACTTTTACACAGGCATTTATCTAAAACAAGGTGCAAAGGTATAGTCTATATATATGTGTATTTTGTTTTATGAAAATAAGGGAGAAGATGAGCAGGATGTTCAGCTGATGGTAATTGATATGCCCTGCCCATTACAATACAGGTCCGCTCAGGATTTTTGACAAACCCAAAATACTGAGCGGTGCTACAATTGCGCTCGTTACCTTGAGACAAGATGTTAAGTCTCATTTGCCCAGTAATTTCACTTAAGACCGTAACACAGTAATGTTTACACAGTACTGCTTTACGGCAGAAATAGGCGCCGTTGTGGTACCCATAATCTAGCCGGCTTCCTGTGCAAATCAGCCTCCCGCTGTTAAATATAATATCATCTTTAACATTATTCTAAAACAAAGATAAATTATTAGTATTTGAATAGAATTGGAGGAGAAATGAGTTCAATAAAATTAAATACCCAGTGACAATTATATACTCTAGGATGACAATCCTGAGGTTTAGTTAATGAATTAAACGTTTTTGTAAATTTCATTAACCAGCTGATAAATTAAATTTACTTTAAATGTTCTATACAAGATAAAAAATACTACAGTGATCACCGCCGCCCACATTCTCTTGCCACACCAGAGGAATCACAAGAGCGTTGCCGGCCTTTAAGGAAGGTGTACGCGCTTTTCTTGAAGGTACCCATGTCGTATCGTCCCGGAAACACCGCACAAGGAAGCTCATTCCACAGCTTCGTAGTGCGAGGAAGAAAGCTCCTTGAAAACCGCACTGTGGAGGACCGCCACACATCCAGATAGTGATGATATCGAAACTTGTAGCGTGTCGTGCGAAGGTGGATTCTTAGATCTTTATTTTTCAACTAAATATTTAATAAAAAAAATATTTATTCATTGGAACACCAAAAACAGATATACATGACATTTGCTTACACATTATTAAGATTCTTTATAGTCTAGTATATCTATAACTTAAAGGCATTCACAGCGTTTCATAATAATTTACAATAGGCAAAAACAAGACTTAAAAATTAAAACAAAATACTAGTAAATTAAATTAAACTTTTTACAAATTATGATTGAAATTAACAATTTATTAATATATACAAGAAAATCTTGTGACAATATTAATATTATGCAATTGTACTTAATTTTCGTTCCGTTAAATTGTCGTTGAAGAGAGATCTAAATCAGCATTATTTAAAATTATGGAGTTGTATGTGGAACATATCCTATGGTATATGAAAGGTGCATTCCGTCCAATATTAGTTCTCGTAACCGTTTCGTATTTAAGATATAATTAATAATGAAATCACGACCATCATGTTCACGAAGCAACCTTACACTGGCAATGGATTCAAGCTCTCTAAAGGTTGATGCATCCAATATACGATAATTTATATATTTTATTATTTATTACATCTTGTGAAATAATTTATATTATTTAAACACGACTCATATATTGGTAGAGGTGGGCGTTATAACACACAACACATTATATATTACAATATATTTTTACAACAGTATAACACATTATAAAATTTGCCACTAGACTGTTATAATATAATTACATATATAAATTATTTCCGTACTATTAAAATTCGTTGGAAATTTAATTACAGCGCCATCTATGTACACGATCGGAAAGTGGTGCGTTTCTTTTATTAAAAATTTTGTAAATTTAATGTTTTTTAACAGATGGCCCTTTTTCCAATTCGCTTTAGTAAGTGCTTAGTATTCAAAGTAATGTGAACACTTCGCATATCACAATAAAAGCAATTTTTACTTGCGACGAACAAATATAAAATTATAACACTTGTTTTAGATTGAAAAGTATTGTGAACACTCTTGCTATAAACATTAGAGCTATTTCGACTTGCGATGAGACGAAGATAAATAACATTTTGGTTAAAGCAACACTTTCATTAATTATATTTCCAATGAGAATCATTATTTGCAATTTTCTAAATTGACAAACTGTGTTTTGAAAATTATTATTATCATTTTGAAGTAAAATGTTTTTGAAAACTATAGTATGAATAGCAAATTAAATGGATATGTGAAATATATAATACGTCTTGAGTTATTTTTTTTTTATGTAATGTAGGTATGTATAGACAAGACTGTGTTAGTGTAAAAATAAAAGTTTTGTGAATAGTGTAAATATACGTTTAGTTAATAGTTTCTTTAACTAATTAGTCGATAAGATTGTTTTGTGTAGGTACCTACACAGGTAAAAAAAAAAGCTTTCTAAAAAGCACAACAAAAAATACCATCTACCTATCTAAAATTTATAACATCTAATATATATTATAACAGTTTACAACAACAGTTAGGAAAATATAACACAGCAGTATAATTCATTGAAAAATTATAACAGTTTAGGCCACCTCTATATATTGGATGCAGCACCTTACAAAATAATTTGTTATGTATATTACAGCCATTGTAAAATACTATATTTGATTGAAAAGAGTGGACGTTGAGTTTCTTGTATGTTCTTCCTACGAGCTCAACTTTTTTCGAACATATGGGACATTCAATAATTTAAAAGAAATATACCTAGTGACAATTCAAAAGCACTCAGTTTAATCGTAATTTTGCGAAAATCCAAAATAATAATCTATTTTTTTTTGAGTTATCTTGAGTGTAAATTCCGCTAGTATATGTCTTCAATCAATTTGATACGTGCTTCGCCTCTACACGAGGCATCCTCGGGAGATGTTGACTCGCAAAATTATGGCACAAGAGATCAAGATATTAGACGACCCATATAGCCCAGTTGGTGACCCTGCCTACTGGAGCTAGAGGCCCCGGGTTCGAATCCCGGCAGGTGCAAATATTTATGTGATGAATATGGATGTTTGTTTCCGAGTCATGAATGTTTACAAGTATTTATGTATGTTTAAGTAAGTATATAGTTGTCTTGCAAGCCATGCTTCTTGCCTAATTTGGGGCAAGATAATTTATGTAAAATTGTCTCAATATTATATTTTATTATTATTATAACTCAAAAAATTTAGATAATTGAATAAAGCTTATATAACTTTGTATTTTGTTTCTTTGTTTGAATAAAGATTTAAAAAATAATTGAACTAAATATAAGTTACATGAATACACCGAATCATCTACTCATTGACACACTTTTTTTTACACAAATTATCTTGTCCCAAGTTAAGCATATATAGCCTGTGTTATGGGATACAAGACAACGATATATTTATTACAATATACTTACTTAAACATACATAAATACATTTAAACATCCATGACTCGGAAACAAACATCCATATTCATCATATAAATGCTTGCACCTACCGGGATTCGAACCCGGGACCTCTAGCTTAGTAGGTAGGATCGCTAACCACTCGGCTATACAGGTCGTCAATAGTAACTCATGGTAACCATCATCGGTTTTTTTTAAATAAGATAACAATTGTAATTAAAGAATCAAACTTTTGAACTGCTATTTGTTTGCAGATCGAGATGAAGAATTGTAAATTTAATAATTGCGGTGTCGCTATTCATATGAATTTCGGGTCAGATGTGAAGCTGCAGAGTTGTACTATATCAAACTGTGCGGAGAGAAGTATTCGCTATGATGCTGGCTCCAGTGACCATGATGAATTGTAAGTTTTCTTTTTTTCTGAAAATAAGGTACGAGACGAGCAGGGCGTTCAGCTGATGGTAATTGATACGTCCTACCCATTACAATGCAGTGCCGCTCAGGATTCTTGAAAAACCCCAAAAATTCTGAGCGGCAATACAATTGCGCTCCTCTCCTTGAGACATAAGATGTTAAGTCTCATTTGCCCAGTAATTTCACTTCAGACCGTGACACAGTAATGTTTACACATTGCTGCTTCATGGCAGAAATAGGCGCCGTTGTGGTACCCAATATTTTGCCAGCGTCCTGTGCATAGGAGCCTCCCACTGGTGAAGTTTATGTTTTATTATTATTATAACGGTTGTGGCGCTAAGGCTAGGGCTGTCTCTCATCCGGGAGATATTTTGGAAGCGTGGTCGTTTGTTTTACACTCTGATTGAAAACTTGGTGAAACCAGTGGGAGGCTCCTTTGCAAAGGATGCCGGCTAGATTATGGGTACCACATCGCCGCCTATTTCTGCTGTGAAGCAGTAATGTGTAAGCATTATTGTGTTTCGTTCTGAAAAGCGCCGTAGCTAGTGAAATTACTGGGCAAATGAGACTTAACATCTCATGTCTCAAGGTTACGAGTGCAATTGTAGTGCCATTCAAAATTTTTGGGGTTTTTCAAGAATTCTGAGCGGCACTGTATTGTAATGAGCGGGCGTATCAAATACCATCAGCTGAACGTCCTACTCGTCTCGTCCCGTATTTTCATCAAAAATAAATATGGCTAAGATATTATCTACTTCTTCACCGGCATTTTAGTTATGATTGCGCACTCTGCATTGATTTCTCCTCTAAATGCTCCATAAATATGTTGACCACAACTAGTTCCATCCAATTGGAATCCCCTTGGTCTGAGGTGAGGGATTGGTCTATTTGCTCCTGAGCAATTAGACCAATCCCTCACCGTGACAGTTTTTAAGGTGAGCGGGCGCAGGGCATTGGACGCTCTTTTGTTAGATAGGGATCCAATCGCTATTGGCAACTGTGGAATTATATAAAATCCACTACCCGCCCGCCCTGCTAGGCGAATTATAAAATTTAGCATCGAATGTTGGTAGTTTCATGTTGATACGATCAGTGGTTTAGGTGTGATAAAGCCTCAAACAAGGATCATTTTCATTGTATAAATATATATTTTAGCCGTTCCGGCCCGCTTCGCTGGGCGAATTTTAAATGGAAATAAATTAAACAATAAAAAAATAAGTAGCCATAAACCATCTAGAATAAATTTCGCATCGAATGGTGGTAGTTTCATGTCGATACGATCAGTGGTTTAGGCGTGAAAGAGCCTCAAACAAAGACCATTTTCATTATATATATATTGTGTATCTAGAAGCGTGCGCCCTTTATAAGGTCGAAGGGTCGCCCGCATTATATTCGGTAACGTGTCATTTCGGTTACCCATTTATTTTGGATTTTTTTTCATGAATTTCGTTTATATGAAACCCCATTTTCATTCATCTCCGAATGAATAACAGAGAATCTCAATAAACAGAGAAATATTTTTTGTATTAGTATATTATGCATTAGTACATTTTTAAATAACCTGCGGCCTAATAAAATAGTGTTGGTTTTAAAATTATACCACAGAACAAACCAAGAATATGCAAAAAATGTTTACCAATAGACATTTTGCTTAAGATTGGTTTATACTTTATTCTATTATAACGTTTCACGCGTTTATCCGCAAGGCTGCCTGACATTCTGAAAACTTCAAAATTATCACTGTATTGACAGTATTGTCAGCCATTTTGACATTTTATATATTTTAGTTTATTCTCAGGTATTACTTAATACCAAATACATTTGTAAGGCTGTTAGTATATTTCAAAGTATTGTTTTCTCTGTTTCAGATTTAAAAGACTGAATGTGTCGGACAATTGCAAGATCGGCTCAGGCGATCTATTGAAAGAAATACAAATTGTTTATTAAAATATTATTATGAGAAAGCTTTTAAGGGAAATTATTAAAACTATTTTGTTTGTTTATATCTGTTTTTTTTTTTTTTAATATTATTAACCTTTGACATAATTATACTCCATTAGGTTGTAAATGGAAGTCTCAATACAGCTTCCCAAGGAGTAGGTCTCAAATGAATATTGACAAGACGAGGTTCATATCAAATGTCCATGCGGGAACTACTCCCATAACAATTGGGAACTGTATTCTCGAAATTGTTGACGGGTATGTCTTTCTCTGACAAACAATCCAGTAAGGCAGCTCCAATTTCGAGAAAGTGGTCACTCGTCGAATCCAACTAGGATGGGTAGCGTTCGGGAAGCTAGAAAAAATCATCTCGTCCCAAATACCACAGGTACTTAAGACGAAGGTTGTCTACCAGTTTGTCGCTAGTGATGACTTACGGTACGCATATGTGGTCGGTAACTATGGGCCTGATGAAGCTCATGGTCGCTCAGAGAGTAATGGAGAGGGCTATGCTCGGACTTTCCCTGCGAGATGAGGAGATCCGTAGCAAAACCAAATGTCCCAAATGATTGCGATACTGAAGTGGCAGTGGGCAGGGCACATAGTTCGACGGAAAGATGGCCGATGGGGCTGAAACGTTAACTGTAACGTATTTATTGTACAATACTAGTTGTAGTTAGTTTAGCTTATACAAAATACTAAGGAGCTAACTAGTACCAAACGTGGCTGAATGTCAACGACTTATTTTTTTATTTATAGTACAACCAGTAGTTGTTACATTCTAATACGCTTAAAATATATTAATTATTAACAAATAATGAGTTGAATGTACAACAAATTAACATGCACAGTCTTTGCTTCCATGACACCAAGAAAACAATGATATAAAATAAAACAAAAATTATAAAATCAAGATATATGTCTAATCTTTAAAAATATCTACTTCACCATAGACGGAGTTATAAGTTATTAATAGACGTGGTATGGGAGAAAATTGCTTAAGGTTAGTTTTGGCAAATGGCTGATGGAACAGGCCAGTTCCGACCTGCGCACGCCTTGGTACTGGGCGGGGAACTCGTAAGCTGATGGAGTGCATGAGTGATGGACAGTCGAGCTGATTTCTTATTATTTTCTATAAAAATATTAGATCTAGCATTAGTCGTCGAACAGAAAGACTTTTCATGTTGTCAATGAAAATCGGTAACAGTAGCAATAGATTTGCTTTCCTAGATAGATCTTGTTGTATCTCCGTTAGAGATATTATTCTCTGTTGTTCTTCTTTGTTACATTTGTATATTGTAAGTTTATGAGTTGCCCTATTATAATTGCCATGTAGGCTATCTAATG
The DNA here is from genome assembly GCF_905404315.1 of Leptidea sinapis. Classification (NCBI taxonomy): domain Eukaryota; kingdom Metazoa; phylum Arthropoda; class Insecta; order Lepidoptera; family Pieridae; genus Leptidea; species Leptidea sinapis. The sequence goes on from NC_066277.1 coordinate 3,540,903, forward strand.
TATCTATACATTATTCTAAGGACATCCGACCAGATACCAGTAAAAGACGATTTAAAACTAAACTTAAGAAATATTTACTGTCAACACTGCCTTAAAATTAAAATTAGATTTTTTATTATATTTTTATCAATATTTGTTAATTACACTTGTATAAAATTAATGTTCTTATGAGCAATTTTTACAATAAAATCATTTTTTCTTCCACTATTATGAATTCAAATTTATTAAGATTTATTTTCTACATTTTAGTGGGGTTTTCTATTAAAGCGTATTTTTTTAAAACTATTATTTATTTTCCTCTAGTTTTATTTGGGATTGTTCCGTTTTTTCTCGTAGCCAAGGAAGTACTTAATATAATAAAATAATATTTACAGATTACACTGATATGGATAAGGGACGAGTAAGCCGAATCAATTACATGTTATCTATATAATTATCATATAATTAGAAAAACCCCAAAATTCGAAAGACACTAGCTTTATCAGATCGAATTTAAATCAAATCTAAGTAACTCGTTAAATTGAGGATTTATGAGAAGTGGCAAGATACTCATTGCCAAATTAAATCAATATTTAGAGCTTCAGCATTTGAAAAATCGACGATTTGCTTATAAATTTCTCTCATGCGTTGATATAGAATTTTCACTTCAAAAGTTGCACAATTAGTCCCATTTATTCATCCCAAGTGAACTGTTAAACTCACCACGCTACTAAGTACGTCTTGTTCGACTTTTTTACCATATCACCTCGAGCTTCCGACATTATGATGCTAGAAAAGTTGTGATATATTCCGCAAAAATAGATGCGTTTTTACCAACAATAAATAAATCAAGAATTGAAATCAATTAAATGTAACTAGTGTGGAATTAAATACAGCTTTTTTATTATTATTATTATTTTACTATCACACCAAACTATCACAAATTACAACACATGTTGCTTTCAATTTAATTAATTTTCGCGAAATAAGTAAGTAATTGTAATTGTTATGGAAACACGAATTGATCACAGACTGTCTAACTTAACGTACTTATAGACTTTACATAAGTAAAACTTAGGTAAGTGTAAGCTTAGAATAATCTTTAATTCGTTTTTATAGCTATTTGTCTGCTGAAATTTTGCTGAGCAAGATAGCCCAATGCAAAAGTCAAGTTCGCGTTTTATCACACTCAGATTCGATTTCACCTTAGAATCTAACAGAACTATTCAAATGACTTGAGTTTTCTTTAGTGTTAATTCCGCCAATATTTGTCTTTAAACAATTCGACACGTGTTTCGCGTCTACACGAGGCATCCTCAGGGCGTGTTGTCTCGCCAAAATCGCCAAGATTTTGGCGGAAATATAGGCGGTATTAACACTAAAGAAAACTCAAATCATTTGTATAATTATGGATTTCCGCAAAGTAACGCCTACTTCAATAAATTATCTATATAACAGAACGTTTAACACTCTTTCTGTTTTGCCAAATTTTATGTTGCATATAAACCCCCGTAGTATTGCCGTAAGTTTTACTATATCTATATATAATTGTGAATATACATATTTCATGACTCCGATAATGACCCGAAACTTTACGAGTACCTACCCAAACTAGGGCTTCCAATCCCGCGGCCTGAACTCAATCTCGGTATTTGCGGGATTACGAATTTTCAATCCCGCAGGATCTCGGTATTTGCGGAATCCCGCATATTGAAAACTTAAGGCAAATAAAACAATGAATTAATCAACTCCATATTTATTTACGTACATATTACTATTAAAATGAGCTCAATCAAATTATACCGTTTTTAACACAAAAAAATACAATAACAAATTCTCTATAAAAAATAAAACAACACAAATCGATTTCAAAAAATACACAAAGAAAATTCAAAAATCAACCAAAAAAAACATTTTAAAATGATAAGTTATTACCTAATTACTAGGATTGCCAGCTTTTAATTTAAACTGAAAATGTTACCGAAGGAAACAACATGTCCAAACTGTCGTCTGCCAAACTACTGCCACTATTTTTCACTCCCGCAGATCCCGCGCCCGTAATCTCTCATCACGCGGGATTGGAGAAAGGCGCGGGATCCCGCAATACCGAGATCTCGGTTTGGATTGGAAGCCCTAACCCAAACCATGAATATTTTACTATTTTTGAATATTAAACCCACAAACATATATAATAATTCTGTCTATGATTAAACCACTAGCTTAGGCTCATATTGACAAATCAAAATTGGTGACGCGTTAACGGGCTGTCAGGTCGTCTAAAGTATATTATTTCAAATCAAATCAAAATCACTTTATTCATGTAGGCCACGGAAATGATACGAGAACTTATGAATGACAAAAAAATACTTTTCTTATACAATTTACCGCCACTTCATAAAGGGTTGAGCTAATGTGAAGAAGAGGTAAGAAACTCATTGCCTATGTCTATGGCGTAGTATATTCATTCCACTTTCACTCCTTGGAGACCATTTTTTTGCACCAACTATTCACAGCAACTCTCGGAACTAGAAGTTGGGCGAGTGGTATACTTTTCTTAATGAAAATAAGGGTCGAGACGAGCATGACGTTCAGGGGATGGTAATTGATACGCCCTGCCCATTACAATGCAATGCCGCTCAGGATTCTTGAAATACCCAAGAATCCTGAGATGCAATACAACTGCCTGTCACCTTGAGACATAAGATGTCAAGTCTCATTTGCCCAGTAATTTCACGAGCTACGGCGCCCTTCAGGCCGAAACACAGTAATGCTTACACATTACTGATTCACGGCAGAAATAGGCGCCGTTGTGGTACCCGTAATCTTGCCGGCATCCTGTGCAAAGGCCTCCCACTATAAATAAGAGATAGGCACTTACCATAGCCTTGGAAAACTCCAAGGTACACTACACTCCTGACCAGGCAATGGTCGGACAGTCCTAGAGATATATCGGTACCTAATTATCGGGATTTGTGTTTAGAATAGAATAAAAATTTATAGATGACAAACCACCAGCACACAATTATTAAATAGCAAACGAGACTGAGTAGTAAATTCTTAGAACTAACTAATAAAACCAATTAAATAATACAATTTATTGCTAAAAACGCAAAAAGGTGTGCGGCAGTGAATGTCACCAAATGGAGTTAACTCAGTAATAAACTGCAATGGCGTGGCGCCAATGTAGCACTGGTTTTCAGTAGCCCCAACATTATGGAGACCTATTGAATATAATTCAATTAAAGTTAAAATTAGTAAATAAAGGCAGTAGAGATATATTTTTTTTAATTATAACTCTTAAAAAAATAAAAGAAAATGAATGTAAAAAGAAGATCTAAATGTACGATTGAAAAATTTAAAAATATGTGGTTATCTATATATAAAAAATGAATTGCTGTTCGTTAGTCTCGCTAAAACTCGAGAACGGCTGGACCGATTTGGCTAATTTTGGTCTTGACTTATTTGTGGAAGTCCAGGGAAGGTTTAAAAGGTGAATAAATATAAAAGTGTACGAAATTAAATAAAAACAACAATTTTGTTTTTCCTTTGATGTGTCCCCCGTCGTCCGATATTTGTTTTGTATGGACATATTTTCTATGAGAGAATTTATTGACGCACGGTTTAACAGTTCTGCTGTAAAACAATTTCATTACAACAACAGGGAGCATATTTTACGAAATAATTCTTGATGTTATGAAATATTATATATAAGATACATAATAGCTTTAAGGGTAAATGTATACACTTCTACAATAAAGTCCCAGCCACTGTTCAGGCATTGTCTATAAATAAATTTAAATGTTTTATAAAAAAATGGCTCTGTCGTAAATCCTATTACTCCACTGCTGAATATCTAAATGATCGGACAGCCTGGGACTAGATTGTGATTATTTTATAGCAACTGTACAATATTGTATATTTTTATTGAAAAGAGCGCAAAAAAAAAGAATGCTGGGAGAGTTTCTTGCGCCGCTTCTTCTCTCTCAGAGCGCCATTTGTTTCCGAAGCGGTAGTAGTATCTAGTAGTATAAGAAATGACATCAAAAAGAATTCTAAAGGAATCAATTTTGAGAAAATAAATGCCTTTTATGCCTTTTATGCCTTTTTATTATTGACAAATTCATAAAAAACAGTATTTTATTTATTATATACAGAACAACGTCTGTCGGGTCAACTAGTTTATAATAAATAAATGATAATATAAATTATGGTATAAGATTTAAAAGAGGTCAGTTACACAGGTTTTAAATGTCATTAAGTTGGTAATTTTTTGTTTAAATATTGAAATTTTGAGTGGTATTGCTAAGTTGCAGTGGAGGTCGTAAATCTTACGCCTTACGCCTGCCTTAAAGACCGGCAACGCTTCTATGATTCCTCTGGTGTTGCAAGAGAACGTGGGTGGCGGTGATCACTTAACACCAGGTGTTCCATACGCTCGTTTGTCCTCCTAACAATTATTAACGTGACATTTTTCATTAAGAGTCGCGGACCAAGTCGCGAGTAAAAGCTAGTCTTATAATTGAATCAATCTAAGAAAAATGATTCACATAGCTTACGGCCGTTCCCAATATTCAGTCTATCTCTTACTTAAGATAAAAATCGTAACTATCGTTGACTTTTCTGTCCCTATACGGTAACTCATCTTTTCTGTTTGTTTCTGTCTGTCAATGGGAGGACGCATAGCTTACCAGCAGTAGAAGTTTGTATGGAAATTGCAATTCACGCGTCCCAATGTAAGACGATTATTCTCAGCTAATTACTGACAGTAGAAGGTAGTAATTTATGTCTATCTGTAGATAGTATATTGGGAACGGCCGTAAGTCAACATAACATGAAAGATAAATATCGTATTAATAGAATTATTCGCAGAAAACATATTATGTACCTACCTGATTAAGGAAAAACCCAGGACATATAATTATTAATGAACAAAGATTATCTTTATCTTTTGCATATGTTTGAATTACATATCTGTTTTTATTAGATTATCTGTTTTCGATAATCGTAATCATGAAATCATCATGTTTCTGACTATTTAAGACGGGTGAGTAAATTATACGGAACAGAGGGTCGTAGAATCTAGACAGAAACAAAATGTTCGGTTACATATTATTAATTGGAAGCCTTCTGTGTAATCAGGTATCTAAATTCAAATTCATATATTATTTCTATTAAAAATAGGTTTTTAACGTCAGAAATACTTACACCCAATTCAAAAATGTATTCGCCTGAACGGGCAGGAAAATCTGGCAGGTCTCTTTTTTAATGTATGTTGAAACATTTTTTTTATATGTGTCGCTACACATATAAAAATTTGTTCACCGCCCCGGTCCCTCCATTCTCAAATTGTGGTCGTTAGGAAAATAATTTAAAATTAATTTAAAATTATTAAATAAAATTCATTATACTAACCTTCCTGTTTTCCTTAAATGTTAAAAACCTTTTAAGACAGCTTTACGAAATTCTTTGAGAGAAAGAAAGAAAATGTGTGCTCACACCTCTCTCTCCTGCCCCTACAGTAATCTTCTTCACTTAAATCTTCACTAAGTGATATCTATCTCCCTCTCAACTTCCGTTCGCCTCACGACTTCACGCATTCACCAGCTGACTCCCCATGTGTCCGTCAAAGGTGCATAAGGAAGTCTTACTTCAAAAAGCTAAGACTTTAGCTGCCAGTGAAAGTTGCGTGCTAATTAAAATATTTGTATGTGTATAGGTTTCACCTCACCTTTCCAGTGATGAAAGTGAGTTGAATACGTCGCAGTACATCATCATCATTTCAACTGGAAGACGTCCATTGCTGGACAAAGGCCTCCCCCAAAGATCCCCATGACGGTCCTGCGCTGCCCTAATCCAACGTATTCCGACGATCTTGACCAGATCGTTGGTCCATCTTGTGGCATCTCTACGTCTTTCGGCATGTGGTCGCCATTCGAGAACTTTCCTGTCCCAACGGCCATCTGTCCGTGGAGCTATTGCCACTTCAGTTTCGCAACCACTGGGCTACGTCGGTAACTTTGGTTCTCCTACGGATCTCGTCATTTCTGCATAAACTGCACTGGAAACTCCAAGCATAGCCCTCTCCATTGCCCTCTGGGCAACAATGACCTTCCTTGTAAGGCCCATAGTTAGCGACCACGTCTGTGTTCTGTATGTCATCACTGGTAACACACACTGGTTAAAAACCTCGTCTTCAGACACTGTGGTATTTTAGACGAGAATATTTCACGGAGCTTCCCGAGCGCTGCCTATCTGAGTTGGATTCGACGAGTGACCTCTTTCCTGAAATGAAATGCCCAACTGGATGATTTTGGAGTACATACGAATTCGTAAATAAAAAACACTTTATTAGATGGCCGTGCTGAAAGATGACACCGACGAAGTTTAAGGCAGTTGGAGACTCCGAGCTCGTCCTTATTAATCTCATTTTTACAAATATGTTTCCTCATTGCAGGCACTGTGCCACCTGATTCCATCTCAAAGGGTACTTCATGATGAACTCTACAAAGCACCTACCGCGAAACAATCAGGTAATTAATGTAGTATGCAATACGTTGTTTTTCTTTAAAAATATTAGTCTCACTAATATTGATATTTAAAAAAATAATAAGATCTGTATAATCGTCAAAGAAGTTGCTGTTTTAGTCTACGATTCTCGGATATACTTATGTATTAAGCTAATTGTTTCAAAAAGAAATCATAATTACTATTATGCTTCAATATTTTTAAATTTAATATTACTAAAACTACAAATTAATATACAACAATATCTATATATATTAGAAATTAGTTTGTTCATTAAAAACATGGTGAACTTTTTAAACCAGCAAATAACTATTCCATATTAGGATTAAGAGATCCAACTCGCCTTTTGACGCCATAGTGTAGAACAGCGCTTCATCAAAATAACGCAAATGTTATGTCTATTAAGGTCTTTAACCACTTCTAAAAATATTAGTGAGAGCCTGCAACAATAATGCATAAAAAATTAAAGTTATGGCTAATAGATAAAATGCTTCTATTTTAAAAGAATTCTTTAGCCGAAAATAAAAGTATTTAAAAATTATTATTTGAGAGTGGTACCAACATACTATATATATAAATAAAACTATATAAATAAAATAATGTTTTTATATGAATTCGTCAATAATATATCATAACATCAAAAATTACTTCGTAAAATATGCCCTTGCTGTCGTAATGAAATTGTTTCACAGCAGAACTGTCAAACCGTGCCTCAATAAATTCTCTCATAGAAATTATGTATGGACACATCAAAGGAAAAACAAATTTGTTGTTTTTATTTAATTTAGCAGCATTTTCGTATTTATTCACCTTTTAAGCCTTCTCTGAACTTCCACAAATAATTCAAGACCTAAATTTGCCAAATCGGTCCAGCCGTTCTCGAGTTTTAGCGAGACTAACGAACAGTAATTCACTTTTATATATATAGATAGATAGATTATTGAATTATAGCTATGTATATAGCTAATAATTGTAATATTGACAATCAAATATTTGTACACAGACTAGTAAAAAAGAAGGACTCCGCCCTCTTTTAATACTATAATATCATTGCTCCGTGCCGTGCTATTAAGTATTAATTAAGCAAGTGAAGCACCGTTATGCTAGTGTGTGTGCGGTTACGGGGGATACTAGTTACACAATTTTTTCTCCCTTAAGTAATCATATATGGCCACAAATACTTATATAGTATCGTTTTTACAATTTTTCACAACGCACAACGGCATTTTTAAAATATTTAATTGAGACGCAAACAGATCTGTCACAGACAATGACAATTCTCATAATGGCCGCCTACCGGCCTTTTTTTTTTTTTTTTTATGGAATAGGAGGACAAACGAGCGTACGGGTCACCTGGTGTTAAGTGATCACCGCCGACCTTACTCTCCTGCAACACCAGAGGAATCACAAGAGCGTTGCCGGCATTTAAGGAAGCGAGCTGATACTGGGGTGCGCCAGACCAGAGATGACAGCAATACTCCATGTGAGGCCGGACCTGCGCTTTGTAGGCCGGCTTGAAGTATTGCCGTGCTCTATTTATGACGCCCAGTTTCTTTGAAGCCAGTTTGGCTTTGCCCTCCAGATGGCCACGGAATTGGCAATTGCTCGAGATTTCGAGACCCAGTATTCCGATACTAGGCGAGGCTTTAAGGGAAGTGTTCTCGAAGAGCGGTGATACGGCAAATCGGGTTTTTTTAGTGGTAAACGCGCAAACTTGAGTCTTCTGGGGGTTAAATTGGACAAGGTTCAACTTACCCCATTCCGCGACCTTCTCGAGAGAGGACTCGATAGAAGACACAAGTTTCTCCCGGCACTGGTCGACGTTTTCCCGAGAGAGACCTGCATGGCCCGTGTATACGGCATCACCAGTGCTGTCGTCTGCATAGCAATGCATGGAAGTTTTGCGAGGAGCGCCTTGTGCCATACACGATCAAAGGCCTTCGCTATATCCAAACCAACTGCCAGGCCTTCCCCCTTGCTTGCAATAGCCGCCGCCCATCTATGTGTTAGGTATACCAGAAGATCGCCAGTCGACCGACCATGGCGAAAGCCGTACTGCCGGTCGTTGATCAACTGGTGACCCTCAAGATATACCAAGAGCTGGCGGTTAATTATGCTCTCCATGATTTTGGAGAGTAGGGAGGTAATAGCAATAGGCCTGTAGTTTGCCGGATCCGAACTGTCTCCTTTTTTTGGGATCGGATGGACAAGGGCTGGCTTCCATGAATCAGGGACTACGCCTTTTGAATAAGAGTGCCGGAATAAACGCGTTAGCACCGGCGCCAACTCAGGGGCACACATTCTAAGCACGGTTGGAGAAATGCCATCCGGCCCGCTCGACTTCCTGACGTCCAACGAAAACAGAGCTCGCCTAACAGTTTTCTGTCGGAACTGTACTTCAAGCATGGAGCTCTAATACCGCGGGATGGTCGGCGGTGTTTTTCCGTTGTCGTCAAGAGTCGAGTTGGAGGCAAAAAGAGTGCACAGGAGATCGGCTTTCTCTTTTGCCGTATGGGCCAGGGTGTCATTCCTCATGTGCAACGGCGGCATGGACGGCTGGTTGAAGTTACCAAGAGCAGCTTTCGACAACGACCAGAACTTGCGTGTTCCGGTCGGGTAACTGGAAAGCTGCTCGCCAATTTTGACGACGTGCTTCGATTTCGCACGGGCGATTTGCCGCTTAAAAAATCTGGAGGCACGGTTATATTTCCTCTTCAGAACTTTGCAGTTCGGATCCTTTGAGCCCAGCGCCGCAACCCAAGTTCGATACGCCTGTTTTTTGCAGTCAGATGCTGCTTTAACTGACGCATCGAACCAGGGCTGTGATCTGCCACCGATCGGTACTACAGAGCTTGGTATAAAAATATCCATGCCCTGCAGTATCACATCGGCTACTGCAACGGCGCAGGCACTAGGATCATCCGAAGGGAAACAAACCCCGCCCCAAGGGTAGGATGCAAAAAAGGAACGCATCCTATCCCAATCTGCCGACTTGTAGTGCCAAACGCGGCGGGTCGCTGGTGGTCTGCGACGTTGGCGTCGGATAGGCACTACACTCCTGACCAGGCAATGGTCGGACGTTCCGAGAGGGGCGTCGACAGAGACCTGGTAACCATCGGGATGTGTAGTCAGCAGAAGATCTAATAAGGACGGCATGTGGCTATCCACATCCGGGAGCCGCGTCGGCGACTCAACCAATTGGGACAGACCATACGCCAATGCAAAATTATGCACAGATCGCCCTGCGTAGTCTGTGGTACGTGATCCAAGCCATTCGGCATTGTGCCCGTTGAAATCACCCAAGACTACGATTTCAGCGGAGGGGATCTGAGCAAGCACGTCATCAAATGCCGCTTGAACGCAGCCCATGAGGTGATCCGTTTCTGCGTTACCACTATGGGACCTGTAGACACACGCATAGATGCGGACGCGGTGCTCTAAATCTACGCGGAGCCAGAGAGAAGACAGGCCCCTACCCTCAAAATTGCCGAGACGGCGACAGCAGATATCCTCCCTAACGTACACACATACCCCGGCATGAGGCATGAAATTATGCTCAATTTTGTACCCGGGGTACGTTAAATATGACGTGTCGCTAGGTCGAGATATCTGTAAGGAAACACAAGGCCGGCTGCGCCGTCTCAAGGTGGTGGTGGACGGCGTTTAAGTTGGAGTGAATTCCCCGGATGTTACAAAAGTCCACATTAAGCGTGGAGCGGGGTGCCGTGGTGTTGCTGCCCTGTTTGTCCTGTGACATACGCGGTACTGTGCCCTCCCCAGAATACGAGGGGCAGCCCGAGCGCGAATGCTCGGGGAGGGATTCTCCGGCTCTACAAGAGCCGGTACCCTCCTGGGGTACTTTCTTTTTTAGGACCGCTCTCATATTTTGTTGGGGGGGGGGGGGGGGGGGGGGAATGGCCTCCGGTCCTCGACACTAATCTATGCGAAACATAGCGGCACCAGGCCGCTACTTCACGCCGGTATTCTGTGCGAGTGTGGTAAGTAACCCGGATGAGTCTGGCCCGATTGTGCAGACGTCATAAGACAGCAGCGTGACTCTCCCACTTTCAAAAAGCCCGTAGTCGCCTCTTACGACACCCTTGGACCTGGGACTACCCTATTCTTTTTACGCCCCGGGGCAGCACAGGGCAAAATAAATTAACCTCCCGGCCTGTAATAAATTTATTCTATATGGTGGTTTCCCTGAAGTATGGAAACGTGCAAACATTGTACCAGTTCATAAGAGCGGCTCTAAACATTTTGTGGAAAACTATCGTCCCGTTTCTATTTTATCCGAAGTAGCAAAGGTTTTTGAACGACTTGTTCATAATGAACTTTATCCTGTTGTCCATAGTACAATTTTAGAGGAGCAACATGGTTTTGTTAATAAGCAATCTACTATTACCAACCTAATTAATTTCACTTCTCTTCTATTTAATAATATGGACAATAACGTTCAAACAGATGTGATTTATACTGATTTTATGAAGGCATTTGACAAGGTGGACCATGAAATTTTGTTAGGTAAAATTGCTTTTAATGGTATACGTGGTAATTTGTTACGCTGGTTTTCTTCTTATATTACAAAAAGAACTAAAAAAGTAGTTATTAATGGATTTAGGTCTGAAAGTATAGATGTCACTTCTGGCGTACCTCAGGGCTCCATACTTGGACCTCTCCTGTTTATTATTTATGTTAATGACATAAAGCAGTGTTTTCATAATTGCAAATTTTTACTAGATGCTGATGATCTAAAAATATTCAAGTCAATTACAAACCTCAACGATTGTGAGTTAATCCAACAGGACCTAAATAGATTATCTGATTATTGCAGAAAGAATAAATTAACATTAAGCCTACATAAATGTAATTCTATCAACTTTTCAAAAAAAAATGCATTATTAATTATAATTATTCTCTTTGTAATGTTACATTGAGTAAAGTTTTATCTGTTAGGCACCTAGGAGTTATCTTGGATAATAAATTACACTTAAATCTTCATATTGACAAAATTGTTAATACTGCTTTCAAAATGTTTGGATTTATCATGAGAACATGCATTGACTTTAAGAAGCCCTATACTTTTTTACATTTATATAAATCCCTTGTATGTTCCCAATTGGAATATGCCTTTCCTATTTGGCACCCTCTTTATAAAAAGTATTACGAAATGATAGAAAATGTCCAACGTAAAGTCTTAAGATCCATGAGTTACAGATGCTACTATGGCAATTACAATATGTCGTACGCAGATTGGATAGATAAGTATAAATTACTATCCCTTCAATCAAGGCGCAAACTTCTTCAATGTATGTTTCTGCACGGCATTATACATACCAAATTTGATTGTACAGAATTGACCAACAAATTAAATTATGTAATTCCTAGAACAGCCCATATCCGAGGACTGTATAATCGTAAACTTTTTTCAACTGGTAAATTTCGTACTAATGCAGGAATAAGATCACCTCTGCATCAATTAGTTGACAATTACAACAAAGAATTCATTAGTGTTGACATTTTCCATTTATCCGAGAGCCAGTTCAAGTGCCAAATTAAAAAAAAAATACTGGATAATATTTGATTTATTTACATACATTCTTTTAAATACCTACTGAACATCATAAGTACTTTAGGTTAATATGATTGTATATATAGTCATAATTTAGTGAAGATTTGTGTAGATAATTATTTCTTTTGTTTTCCTTTTTGTGTTTATTAATTGTTTGATTTTTATAAATTTAATTTACTCCAACTAGCCATAATATTAAGAACATTGTTTATTTCTCTTTAGTTTCAATTAGTATTGTATAAACATTTCTTTTTGTACCTAACACTGAATACCTCAAAGTTTTTCATAGTAATATGTGGATAGCGTATCTGACTACAATTTTATTAGACTTAATTGTTATTTCTTTATGTAACTTCTTTGTAAGTTGTAGTTAATTGCTTTTCCTAATAATAATAAAAAAAAAACGTGTTACCGTGTATTTACACGTTAATCGGCTTGTTTTGGTGTTACACTGTTATGTAAGGTAACACGGAGTCCTTATTTTTATACTAGTCCGTGTATTTGTATGCCTCTTTATTGGCGAATTGGTCTATCTATCAATTGTTAAGAACTATGTTATCACGACTCATACAATTAAATACATATCATTTCAAAAAAATATTTTCTTAGGCAGTTTTTTGCAAATAGGCCCAGGGGCACGCATCTCGGGTGGATGGACCGCCCAACCTGGACAGCATCCTCACCAGGCTTACCTGAGGATCACCAGTCAGATCGGAAACATACTTAGCTGTGGAGGATCTGTCGTACACCCAAATTGGGTACTCACTTCAGCAAGTTGCGTTGCAAAGTAAGTTATATAATCCTACAAAAAATTCATACCAAATCTCTTGTTATTATTTTTCGTTCAGCACAAGAGCTGTAAATACAATCTTATAATAACTGATCTTTTGCGTTTTGCCCCGTGCTTCCCCGGGGCATAAAAAGAAAGAGAAGTCGAAGGCCCAAGGGAGAGGCGACTTAAGGTATTAGTAATTTACCAGTGGGAGGCTTCTTTGCACAGATTAATTATCGGTACCACAACGGCGCCTTTTTTCTGCCGTGTAACAGTAATGTTTAAGCATTATCGTATTTCGATCTGGACAGCGCCGTAGCTAGTGAAATTACTCGGCAAATCAGACTGAACATCTTATGTCTCAAGGTGATGAGCGCAGTTGTAGTGTTTCTCAGAATTTTTGGGTTTTGTCAAGAATCCTGAGCGCCACTGCATTGTAGTGGGCAGGGCGTATCAATTACCATCAACGCTGAACGTCCTGCTCGTCTCGTCCCTTTTTGTCATAAAAAAACTGATCTTGTGACTTGAACAAGTCCCTGTATCGCATTGAACCATTCAGTTGCCAACAACGCATCAGTCAAAATCGTAGTCTTGTTATACAAGGGTGGAAAGTAGGTTATGTAAAACATATATATATATATATATATATATATATATATATATATATGTTTTACATAACCTACTTTCCACCCGTGGGTTTTTAATGTCAGGAGTTTAAAAATTTTAATTTTGAGAGTTAAATGCTAAGACGTACGGATTCATTTATGTTTCTTCGAATAATATCAATTCGTTTTAAAGGCAAATGAGAGTTTTTGTAAAACTGAGCGTGCCAACTCAGTCTAATCCTTTACCCACAAAATACAGTATCTGCGGGCCTAACGAGGTGGAATGAATGGGTGGAAAAAGCTATAAATTGAATGTATTTCTTTCAGCCGTGTCTCTGTAATCGTCCAAGCTGGTTTAACTCAAGTTTGGAATTCCGAATACACACTAAGCAGTTGGGAATGGTATACCCACCCCACATTTAGCACAGTTTTGGCAACCGTAGCGCAGCCGAACGATATTGCTCTTGTCAAAGTGGCTATACCGATGACTTTTTCACGTAAGTTTTATCAATATTTTTATAGAATTGGACAAAATAGACGCCGACATAGCCTAAATGATAGCGAAACTGAAGTGGCAGCGGGCACGGCACATAGATTGACGGACAGATGGCCGTTGGGGCAGTAAAGTACTCGAATGGCGACCACGTACCGGAAGACGCAGTGTTGGTAGGCCCCCACAAGATGGACTGACGATCTGGTCATCGCCGGAATACGTTGGATGAGGGCAGCGCAGGACCGATCGCCGTGGAAATCTTCGGTGGAGGCCTTTGTCCAGCAGTGGACGTCCGGCTGATGATGATTGTGATGATGGACAAACTAGAGCCTGACCTTACCTGATGGTACTGATCACCGCCGCCCGTCTTGCAACACTAACACCTTTGTTGCAAGACGGGCGGCGGTACAACGTAGTTTGCAGCTGCAGTGGATTCATAATACATTGTAAATTAGTTTACAAACACTACGATCTAGTCTTAGTTAATTATTTGGTAGGTAGCCATTAAGTGAGGCACCATACCTTCAAAATAACTTAGCCACCTTTTTTTTCAGGGAATTTGTCTCCAATTTTACTGCAGCCAAGCATTGATGCGTACACGGACTATTCTGGTCTTCAACTTTACGCCAGTGGTTGGGGAACCATGGGGACCAATGGTAAAGAATTCACAGCTATTACTAAATTAAATTATGCGTCATTCATACGAAACAAAAATAAAATTATGGCAACGTTAATTATTTTTAAGAACATTTCTACATTATTGGACTTACTTTCTACATTCCGAGATTTCAGTTTCACGTACCAAATACCTTCATTGACGAATTTAATATTAACTAGTAGGAATTGTTACAAAGAAAATAGTTTGGTTCGTTCTGTTCCTTTTCCAACGTCCAGGGACATTTTCACTCCACGACCACGCTATTTGCTAGAAAGTTCTACTTCGCAAAGCGACTTTTTGGAGACTTTTGGACCTCTGAGATGTCCATTGCATGTATTTAATATCCATCAGTTACAGAGGCTTAAGCCCGTTTTGCCCCCTCTAAAAATACCATTAATTCCGGATGCCGGCTACATTATGGATAACACAACGGCGTCTATTTCTGCCGTAAAACAGTAATGTGTAAGCATTACTGTGTTTCGGTCTGATGGGCGCCGTAGCTCGTGAAATCACTGGGCAAATGAGACTTAACATTTTACGTCTCAAGTTCACGAGCGCAAATGTAGTGCCGCTCAGAATTTTTGGGTTTTTCGAGACTCCTGAGCGGCACTGCATTGAAATGGGCAGGGCGTATAAATTACCATCTGATGAACGTCCTGCTCGTCTCGTCGCTTATTGTCATAAAAAAATCCTTTTATAAGCCGTTATTTATAAATTAGTTAAAACTGCTTTATCAGTTCTTGGAACAGAAATCAAACTATTTTCCAACTAAAATAGTAAATTTAAACAATTAATTAATAATTATTAGTTCATTTCTCAATTTTTTATAAATCGCTTGGCAAACTTGACTCGCATCAGATGTTTCTGGCCGTGTGCAATTCCTATCCCGTACTTATGAACGTAGTGTTTTTGTGGTGTTAGATATTATGTCCATAAATTTATACATGATTTTGATAAGTATTCTGCTTTTTTCAGAAAATACTGACTGAATACTGAATATTTAAGATTTGTTAAGTATTCTTTACAATCAGTTACAAATCTACATATCCCGTCTTTTATTTAATAATTCAAATTAGTGGGGAATTGTTGATCAGAATTGAACCCACATAGCGAAACTGAAGTGGCAGTGGGCAGGGCACATAGTTTTGCAAACAGATGGTCGTTGGGCAGTAAAGTCCTCGAAAGGCGACCACGTACTCGAAGATACAGTGTCTCCCCACAAGATGGACCCACGATCTGATCAAGATTGCCGAAACACCGATCGTCATGGCGATTTTTGGAGGTCGCCTTGGTCGAGCAGTGGACCAGCTATTTCGGCTGAAGTGATGATGATTGAACCAACACTATAATATAACACCCGTTCGTTTTATATTTATTTCAGGTCCAGTCCCTACAGACCTTCAATGGGTATACTTAAGAGGTATTAGCAATGTGGAATGCAGGGCATTATTTGGCACTGTTGTCAATGAGAACACTATTTGTGCACGTTTCTATAATAACACGGCACAATCTATCTGTGAGGTAAATATAACTATGTTCTTATTTTTAATTATATCTTTAAACGAGCAATTCTTGTATATCTGAATCTCGGAAACGGCTCCAACGTCAACGAAAATTCATAAAATTTAGAATACAGGGCATTTCAAGGGCGATAAATCGATTTAGCTGGGTTTCAATTTTAACAAATGTAGTTTTATCCGTTATAATCAGAAACAGCTACAATAACTTTAGAATACAAAGGTAAATTTCGACACTATATACAAGACTATAGTAGCTCAGATGGGACATTGGGTGATCCGGAAAGCAGAAGACCCGGTTCGAATCCAGATGTCCTATTAGTTTTTTTTTTAATTCAAGTTTGTACATTCTTAAAAATCCGAGCAAGGCTCGGTCGTCCGGATATTTATATCTTTAAACGAGCAATTCTTGTATATATATAATCTGAATCTCGGAAACGGCTCCAACGAAATTCATAAAATTTAGTATACAGGGCATTTCAAGGGCGATAAATCGATTTAGATGGGTTTCAATTTTAACAAATGTAGTTTTATCCGTGTTTTAATGAGAAACAGCTCCAATTACATTAGAATACAAAGGTAAATTTCGCCACTATATACAAGACTATTATAGCTCAGATGGGACATTGGGTGATCTGGAAAGCAGAAGACCCCGGTTCGAATCCAGAAGTCCTATTAGTTTTTTTTGTTCAAGTTTTGTACATTCTTAAAAATCCGAGCAAGGCTCGGTCGTCCGGATATTTATATCTTTAAACGAGCAAATCTTGTATATATATTATCTGAATCTCGGAAACGGCTCTAACGAAATTCATAAAATTTAGTATACAGGGGATTTCAGGGGCGATAAATCGATTTAGCTAGGTTTAAGAAGACGAATCGAATCCAGATGTCCTATTATCTCTTTTTTTTTGTTCAAGTTTTGTACATTCTAAAAAATCCGAGCAATGTTCGGTCGTTCGGATATTATTTACTTACGCGCGAATGCAATATTAGACCTGCAGAACTAAGTATCACACTTTTAAAATTACCATTTCTTCAAAACTCGAAGTTATAGATTTAAAAAAGAAATGGCTGTAGTATGTGGAAGGTCTCCTCAGATGGTTATTTCTTTATATGGAAAAGGAGGATTAACGAGCGCATTTGTACCCATATCGTATCGTCCCGGAATCACCGCACAAGGAAGCTCTTTCCACAGCCTTGTAGTACGTGGAAGAAAGCTCCTTGAAAACCGCACTGTGGAGGACCGCCATCATGGTGGGGATGATATCTTAACTTGTGGCGTGTCGTGCGAAGGTGGAATTCGGCGACAGGAATTAGGTGAAAAAAATGATTTCCAGTCTCTTCGTTTCTTCGCTCCACCTTCCGGACCGTTCGTAAAGTCACACCTATCATTCTTGCAGTACGAAGCATACTGATTCGAATAAGGACTATAAGTAAATCCTACTACTCCACAGCTGAATATCTAAGTGATCAGGCAGCCTGGGACTAGATTATGATTATTTAATAGTAATAGAAATGACAGCTCAATATTGTATATTTTATTGAAAAGAGCTCAAAAAAGAATGTTGGGAGAGTTTCCTGCGCCGCTTCTCCGTTCTCAGAGCGCTATTTGTTTCCGAAGCGGTAGTAGTATCTAGTACATTAGAAATGACATCGAAAAGAATTCTAAAGGAATCAATTCTGAGAAAATAAATGCCTTTAATGCCTTAGATTAGACCAGTATGGCAGACCCTTCAGATGTCACTAAAATGGTTGGGTGATTGTACGATTTTTCTTCATAAATTACAGGGAGACAGTGGCGGTCCATTGGTGCATGTGAACTTCGATGGCTCGCCAGTGCTGGTTGGAGTAGCATCCTTTGTAGTAAACCGGGAGTCTGGTGGATGTCACTCTGGACATCCTGGAGGTAAGCTGCAAAAATAGCAATACATTATTATTACACAACAAAAATTTATACATTTCGCTATTAGCTAGCCTTAGTCACTCAGCGCTTTAGGCACGGAAACATACCTACGGGCGTGCGTAATCCTCGAGTAATAATAAATTAATAAAATTAATGTATCTATTTAAAAATAATGTACAAATAATTTATTCGGAAACAAATTAATTTCGATCATCGAATATTCTATTAGATCTAACCCGACTGCACCGCCGTCACGCACGTAGTGAACGCCGGCAAGCGTCCTTTGCCTCCACCATAGATACACTACTTTGATAGAAGCCCGACGAGATAGTCCTCGTCCTGTAATCGTTTAAAACCACTCACATTCACATCACAAATCACACACCTACAATAACACTACACACAAATAGTCACACACTTACATACACTCACACATACATATATCACCGCACTCGCCGGCGAGTGCGAAGTCTCTTCAAACCTAGAGTCCACTGGACTAACAGATATATTAGATCGTTAGTGATCTTCTCTCCATCCAGCCTAGTGAGCAGGCGGTCCGAGGTTCGAGTCTCCTTCCGAGACGCCCCGCGCCTGTGAGCTACATTTTCGGCCTCCAAGGCCCCCGCCCGGCTTCGCTGTAAAAACCTTCAGGGCTATCAGCACAGAGGAGGTTTTTGGTCGGTAGGGGGTTTACCCCCGAGCCCGACATATGGGCCCCGTTTCGGGGTCTTCAATACGTAAATGTATTTTACTCCTCTCGAAAAAAAAATACTTGAGATAGATGTGCCACTGATGTTTTTATTTTGTAAAATCACTGTACCCAGGCTAAGAGATGGCGCTGCGTTATTTTTACGCTCGTAGCGTACCGTCGCTAGATGGCGCTAATTAAGATTTTAGTTTTTACTATTGCTGTAGACCGTATTGACTGCATACCTACTGAATACTGATGTTTGTTTTAATTTTGTGGTTGGAAATTCTTATTCTTTTATTAAGTTCAGGGTATAGCTTTAAGTAAGATGAGCCATTTAACAACACGATAGTCAAGTGTTGTTTTAATAAGTAAGTTAGGTGAGTTTTTTGCTATCACTAGCGCTATCTATCCATCTATCATGTATGTAAAATGATCGCCATCGTGATGAAGTTGCAGCGTACCCAATAGAATTGATGGCTGCACTTTCAATGCAAATTTTTTTCATGTGCGAATGTACGGAAGTTGCACCCCCCTGGCCTCCACCAAACCACCCCATCCCACTTCTGTCACCTATTTATCAAACGCCACAAAGTGTTCGACTAACTGACACATTTGTAACGTTTGCTATCTTCGTCAATTAACCCTTAAAATTCTATTAAAGATTAAAATATATAATATAACTAATGATAATTTGAGAATTATTCTATAATTCGTAAAAACTACAAAAAGTAATAATATTTAACTGCTGATTTACTTATCTACATGTGTGTACCCGCAATTTTTATGATTACTTATAACGGAAATATCTAATAATTGCTTATTTTTTTTACAGGTTTTATTCGTCCTGGCCCATTCCACTCATGGTTCCAACAGGTCACTGGATATAACTTCGACACCAACCAAACATTTTCAACACCGACGACTCCTAGTTATACCACCACAACACCAACATACAATACGACAACACCTAGTTATAATACCACAACACCAACATACAATACGACTACACCTAGTTATAATACCACAACACCAACATACAATACGACTACACCTACTTATAATACCACAACACCAACATACAATACGACAACACCTAGTTATAATACCACAACACCAACATACAATACGACAACACCTAGTTATAATACCACAACACCAACATACAATACGACTACACCTAGTTATAATACCACAACACCAACATACAATACGACAACACCTACTTATAATACCACAACACCAACATACAATACGACAACACCTAGTTATAATACCACAACACCAACATACAATACGACAACACCTACTTATAATACCACAACACCAACATACAATACGACAACACCTAGTTATAATACCACAACACCAACATACAATACGACAACACCTTACTTCAGTACAACGACTATTCTTTACAATACAACATCACACAGCTTCAATGAAAAGGCAGATAATGATAATGCTATGTATTCGAACGTAGAATTCGCTAACAACGACTAATAATAAAACAGCAAACCAATAATGACGTCCTCGCCTACCGTCATCATGGAATAGCTTCGATTTCGAACAATTGTTATGGAAATGGAATAAAAAAAATGATTATTTCAATGTTTTGTTTTTTTTAACTCATAATTCCTATATACCAATTATAGTTTTTTACTAGCTGACCCGGCAAACGTTGTTTTGCCATATAAATTATTTTTAGAGTTAGACCGTTTCTAGGATATTGCAACATTAACTTTTTTTTCTAAAATGCAAGATTTTTTCTAAAATAACTTTACTCATTATTACATCAGCTACCTGCCAATAAAAATCCCGTCAAAATCGATCCAGCCATTTCAGAGATTAGCCGGAACAAATATACAGACAGACAGACAAATTTTTTATAAAATGTTATTTAGGTGTATGTACCGTATATATATACATGTTGTAAAAAACGGTTATCAGACAAAACAAAACAGACACTCCAATTTTATTTATATGTATACATTCATCGATCTATGTCTTTCAAAAGTTAGATATAAATCTCAGATATAAGTAATTACTTCATTTCACAAATAACATTTGCAAAAACAACACGTGGCAATGTGGTTTCGAGTCGTATTCCTCGCATTTCTTGCAGCCCATCAGGTAATTTGTTTGTTTTTAATATAATCTTAATATTATTACCGTCACGAACTGGCTAGATCAGGTTAATACCGGAAACCGGAGTATTGCTGTCATCTCTGGTCTGGCGCACCCCAGTATCAGCTCGATCCATTTGACGTGCAACGCAGAGCAGCTCGAATTGTCGGGGACCCAGTGCTCTGTGAACGGCTGGATCACTTGGCTAGAGATGTCTCTTCATCGTGCGTCTTCTACCGCATTTATCACGGGGAGTGTTCCGAAGAGCTGTTTAACTTGATTCCTGCCGCTGAATTCCACCTTCGCACGAGACGTCACAAGTTAGGATATCATCCCTACCATCTGGATGGTGGCGGTCCTCCACATCGCGGTTTTCAAGGAGCTTTCTTCCACGTACCACAAAGCTGTGGAATGACCTTCCTTGTGCGGTATTTCCGGGACGATACGACATGGGTACCTTCAAAAAAGCGCGTTCACCTTCCTTAAAGGCCGGCAACGCAGGAGCGTTGCACACACAGGAGCGATTCCTCCGGTGTTGCAAGAGAATGTGGGCGGCGGTGATCACTTAACACCAGGTGATCCGTACGCTCGTTTGTCCTCCTATTCCATAAAAAAAAAATACCACCCGTACCATTTGTTGTCTGCCTTTTCACAACCGTTTTCGATTTGAAAAAAACTTTTTGCACTGCACAGCTTTGTAGAATGATGCACCGGCTGCAGTATTCCCGAACTGATACGACTTAGGTACCTTCAAACTTAGAGCGTACTCACACTTTATTGTATTGCTGATGTCTACCCTTGGTTAATTTTTGCACTTTCGATCACGCCTTCTAGCCCGTTGTCCCCTCTAGTATAAATAAAAAAGATATGGGTACCACAGTCGCGCATTTTTCTACAGTTTCTCCAACAAATTTATTCATCCTCTATTTGTCTTTTTTTTGAGGGGTGATGCAGCTAAATGAAGTTACTGGGCTACAATCATGGTGCTACTTACAACTCTAGGTTTTCATTCTTAATAACTGCAGTGTGTTTCATTTATTATCAGCCCCGTTACATACTTTTAGTTATGTATGTAATACGCTATTTCCGAACATAAAATGTTTGCCAAGACTATCAAGACATTAGAAACATCATCTCTGTTTGTATATATTTTACTTATAATTTCTTCCAGCGTTGAAAATCTTAACCGCAATGTCCACAAGGTAGTTAGTTATGAATTTCCTCTTAAAACCTCTGCACTTTTTAATGCGTCGTTTCTAATGTCATCCTTAAAAGCACTCACTTCACGTTTAGCCATTACACCATTAGTGATAATTTCTTACACACAAACTAAGGAAAATTGGTGAAACTCGTGTTAAGACTCGTGAATAGTGTTGGTTTTTCGGCAAAATTCATATCTACCATCTTAGAATAAACTCCTTACTTATTTAAATTTATTTTCTCGCCTTTCGCAAAATTTTTCTCATTAGTAACTTTTATTTATTCTAGGCGCAGGGTGAAACATTGACTGCTGGCTATGTTGAAGATGTAAGGCTGGATGGTACGTAGCTTAATAAAATTTACTAGAAAATAAACAATTTTTTTCTAAATTAACCAAATCTGGCTAAATACTTCAAGTTTTTCTAAAGCCCTACTACAGCGATTGACAAATGCGCATCTTTGTTGTTGGGGTTGTCGCAGCTGCAAAAACACTAAGACTAGGTAATGTCTACTGCTGCTTCAGGATTACGCTAGATTGTACACAGACCAAAATATGTATGGAAGGGATCCACTCATCATTCTCCTCGACCTAACTTTAACAGATTACAATTTTGTCCTGAATTGGGACAACTTCTTGCATGATAAAATTTCTTCAGCAATCCACAAACTTCTATATGAAAGTAAAGACATTGCAAGGGTAAAATACTTTTAATGGTCTCTTTTTTATCGATGGTCTCCATGCTATCGTCCGACATAAATGAGCGTTACTGCTCTGCAGTTTCAACTATATCCTGTCAACTGTTGATCCTGTGACAATTATTGTCAGGGTATATAATAATATTATCTCCGTACATTTGATTCTTTCTTTGGAATCGTATCATTAAAAGATGCATGGCCAAGAATTTACCTATTTTCATTATGTTTGTGTCCAAAATATTATGTAAAAGATTTACCGCACAGACTTCGATATTATTATTGTATCGATTCTTACAAAAATAATAATTGAAGCTAGTTCTAATTTTTAATGATTACTATCATAATATGCCTCTAGAAATAATTGTAATCTTATCGATGTAATATAAATTTGATCGAACGTTTTTAATCACAGATAGACGACGACAACTGTTAATAATTAATGTTTATAATTCACATGCAAGATCTTCTATGGAGAGAGCTCATAAGTGCTAGAATTCTGGCAAATATCTCTCGCTTACTTTATTGTCTTTAATTACTTAATACATATCCCTTTATACTCTTGACTTCTTTAGGCATATCATTTGTAACGGTGTAACTAAACTATCCGTCAGTTTTAGTTTCTATATCTTTTTTTCTTTCACTCATTTTATATGGGTGCTAATTAAACTGACTCCTAATTAATATCATTATTCTCCATTCTAATCCTCTTTATTATTTAGTCAGCCTCTATCAATGCACGTCAAAAAAATACTATCATTTTAGATGTTAGTAACTGTAACTACAATTTTGAAAGATAGTTATTACTAGCATTTATATTTATAGAATTTATGCAAGCAGTAAACTTCTAAAATATTAACATAACCTGGGCCTTATATACAAAAACTAACATAAATAATCAACGATATACCAGAGATATTGAAAATTTGTTGATTGCTTCTTTCGCAGATGTGACCCAATCTCGTATAGTATCAGGCTGGGAGGCAAACCTTGGGCAACACCCTCATCAGGCAGCTCTGAGAATTCTTAATTGGCAGTGGCAGCTTATCGGATGTGGGGCATCTGTTATCCATCAGAACTGGGTTCTCACTGCTGCTCATTGTACTGCTAAGTATGATTTGTTTTGCTAAATCGTATACTTTTGACGTGTTTTTACAAATTGTGGTTAGTTTGCCTTATGTTTTCGTTGTTATTTAATGTAATTCCCAATATTTTTCATCTCTCATGATATTATTTGTCTTATTCTGCACTGTTATTCACATTTATTTTGCCTTTATCAATTTATTCTTGTACTACAACAATAACTTCTCTTTTTTGAAAGATATTCTTGCACGACGATAACTGTAAGTTCTGATTGATGGCATTAGATAAAAATGAAGATTTCTCTTCTGTTTTTGTTTTCAAATCTTACCAATTACCTTACCTGATAACCAGCATTTTTGTCAGCTAAATGTAATGTAGGGAGAATACGCAATAAAACTGATGCCATGAAACGGATATTTATTAGTTGTACTTAAATGTTCACCAGTTTGATTTATTTTTGTTTTAAAACCTTTAATAAAAATCTTTTCTCTAGTTCGTAATAATGACGAGGTAGAATAAAAGAAAAATTGATGGAAAGCTGTGGCGAAGAGCCCTCAAACGGATAAGGGAGCTATTATCTGTCCCACAAGGTGTTTGTTCCTCTATGAGTTAGATATGCCCATCCAAAAATGTAAACTAAACATCTGATACTTAATGCCGCATTTTCATATAATATATTTATAAATAAGTTAATTTTAAATAATAAAGATTTTATCTTGATCACGTGCTTGTTATCACAATTTCTGATAAATCAGTAAGTAATTACAGTGATATATTTGTCTATATTTGTTAATTACACTTTTTAGGTTATCAACCGGCCCAATGTAATAATGCTAGTCAACAAGTTCAAAAACGTTTTAATTATTGATAAAGAACCCAATTTAAACGATTGTTAATAAATTATCACTCAGGTTAAGATTAGTTCTAGAACTTTTTACTAATCAAACACGATTTGGAGTGACGTCTAGGAAGAACATTACAAAATAGTAAATACACGGACGAGTAAAAAAATAAGGACTCCGTGTCACCTTACATAACAGTGTAGCACCAAAACAAGCAGGTAAAACGTGTAAATACATTGCCCCACGCATACACTTACACTAATACAAGCCGATCGGCCGCAATTATGAGATTTGCCATCGTCTGTGACAGATCAGTTTGCGTCGCAATAAAATATTTTAAAAATGCAGTCGTGCGTTGTGAAAAAGTGTAAAAACAATAACATAAAAGTATTTCTGGATATATGATTATTTAAGGGAGAAAAAATTGTGTAACTGGTATAACCTGTAACCGCACACACACTAGCATAAAGGTGCCTCACTTGCTGATATCACGGCGGAGTATAATGTCCTAAATTTTAAGAGCATGCTTCCAAGAAGGATCAATCCTAGATTAAGGGTTCATATATGGATAAAATTGCCTAAGGATGTGGATGTCAAGATCTGTTAACCAGTTCAAGAATAGATTGGACAATCATTTGGAAAATTCCAAGCACTTCCGCAAATGAAATAGACGCATCAGCGAAAGCTGCTATGTCTATTATAAATAATAATAATTATATATTAGCACATAAAAAATTGCAATTCACATTAACTTTGTAAAATATTATTGAAACAATTGTAATTTTAATGCTTTTGCTAAAATTATTAATATTTTATACGTTGGTGAAACCTCTTTTAAAATATTAAAGGCTTATGAGGCATTTATTTTCACAAAATGGATTCCCTTAAAATTCTTTTTGATGCCATTTCTAAGGCAATAGATACTACTACCGTTTCGGAAACAAATGGCGCTCTGAGCGAGATGAAGCGGCGCAAGAAACTCTCCCAGCATTCTTTCTTTGCGCTCTTTTTAATTTTATTGAATGGTTTTTAATTTTCAGCTACCAATATGTCATGGTGTATGCTGGGTTGGTGCAACAGTCCAACGCAGAATACTTCTCTACCTCATGGGAGTGGTACAACTTCCCCACATTCGACTCACAAAATCCAAACTTGGTACAAACAAATGACATCGCTCTTATCAGAGTTACAATCCCTATGACTTATACAAGTGAGTTATCTTTACTATCAGATAATATAATTAATCACTATCATAAATCTGTTCAATCTGCCTGTACTTTATTTTTGCTTTCTTGTTATAAATATTTAATCGATATTACATACATACACCAAACGTACACGTAAATTTTATCACTAAATAGCTTAGATCATTTAATTTTATACGTCTAGGTAGACTATGACTGTTGCGAAAGCATCGAAAAAGATTGAGCTTAGAACTAACCTCTATATTGAGCAATTCACGCAGAGTAACACAGTGTCATACAAATCGCGAGTGTAAGACATACCTTGTCACGCACATCAAACTAATATTCCTGGCCTGTTTTTATCGGCTGTCTAACAGCAAGAGACTCTATCTAGACGTTTAGGTTATCTAAGCTAAATAGTTCCCCCAACACTACGCCTTCAGGTACGTGGTCGCCCTTCGAGGACATTACTGCCCATCTGTCCGTCGAGCTATGTGCCCTGCCTACTGCACTTCAGTTTCACAGTAATTTGGGCTATGTCGGTGTCTTTGGTTCTCCTACGGATCTCCTCATTTCTGATTCGTTCACGTAGGGAAACTCCGAGCATAGTCCTCTCTCGCTTAGCAACAATGAGCTTCCTCATAAAGCCCATAGTAATCGACCACGTCTGCGCTCCATATATCATCACTTGCAACTAACATTGGTTAAAAAAACCTTCGTCTTCAGACACTGTGGTATTTTGGACGAGAAGATTTTACGGAGAGGACGGAGAGTCAAATAGATTATAAATCCAGAATCGCGATGTGATAAAATGATTCAGTTAAACATAATCTATCAGCATTTTACTATCCTATTTTCAGACGCTTTGAAAAGGATCCAAGTGCAGTCGACTGCCGACGCGTTCAGAGAGTATACTGAACTTCAAATGTACGCAAGTGGTTGGGGAAGGACCTGGACTCTAGGTAACATTACTTTTACAATTTATTTTGCAAAGTATATTGTTTACAGTGCATTATATTCTTATACTATCTTCATTATCTTTGCACCGAATAACCTTTGCGCCGTAGCTAATGAAACTACTGGGCAAATGAGTCTTAACATCTTTTGTCTCAAGGTGACGAGCGGAATTGTAGTGCTGCTCAGAATTTTTGGGTTTTTCAAGAATCCTGAGCGGCACTACATTCTTATAGGCAGAGCGTATCAATTGCCATTAGCTGAACGTCCTGCTCGTCTCGTCCTGTAGGATCCTGGGCGGCACTACACTGTGGCAATAGGCAGGGGTAATTACCATCAGCTGCTCCATCCTGTTCGTCTCGCCCCTCAATGTCATAAACGCCTCAGATTTACAGCTGTTTTGTCCCTTAATATGTCTTAGAACGGTTACAACAACGGAGACTAACAAAAGTTTTTAGCGCCATTTATTTCCTCGGAGGTGGTATTTGCTGTACACAGATGGTTTTTGGTAAAATTTACTGACAGTGTCCTCTTCTTTTTTGGTATGTGTAGTTATGGATTTTAATTTAGAGATTATTGGATCCCAGGTGTTAGATAATTTTAGACCATCTTCTCTATTGAAATTTGGGTATTTTTTAATTTCGATGGCTTCACGTAACAATCTTGGGAGAAATCTATTCTCTTTTACTAAGACTTTTGGTTGGTCGAACCGGATGTAGTGGTTAGGACGGTCTTTTATGTGTTCACATACAGCTGACTTAGAGTGCCGTCTGTGTTTGATATCGTATAGATATTACGTTTGGTTTGCCCAATGTAAGACAGGCCACAGTCGCAGTCCAGTTTATAGACACCTGCATCTTGCAGTGGAATATTACACTTTACTGGTCTCAAGAATTGCTGAATCTTCTTGTGTGTCTTGAAAATAGTATTAACTGAAGCACGTTTTAGGATCCTGCTAATTCTGTCTGTAATACCCTTTACATATGGCAGGTAGGCTGGTTGACGTGGCACTGTTGGCGCCTTAACTTTGTTCCGATGCTGACGAGGAGGCCGCAGTTTGTTCTCATGGAGTACTTTCTCGATATGCTGTAACTCATTGAGATGGTCAGCATCATATAGGCAGTGGGCTCTCTGAAACAAACATTTACCGACAGAAAGAAGTTGTGATGGGTGGTGATGGGATTCACCGTTTAGGTACCTATCTGTGTAGGTTACTTTTCTGTAAATAGTGTGGCTTATTGAACCGTCTGCTTTGCGTATAACTAAAATATCCAAAAAAGGCAGTCGGTTGTTGCCTTCTTTTTCAAATGAATTTAATATTTGAATTAATTGAATTAATATGTTCTAGAAATGCAGATATTTTTATCCGTGGGTAACACTAAAAAGGTGTCATCTACATAGCGTTTATAAACTCTAGGTTTGACAGGAGCCGTGACAAATACTCTTTCCTCGAAGTCTTCCATAAAAATATCGGCTACACCGGGTGATACTGGAGAACCCATAGCCACTCCGTCTACCTGTACATAGAATTCACTGTTCCACATTAGGTACCCATGTGATAAGCAATGGTGTACAATATCTGCATATTCAAGAGGCATATTATGTTGTCGCAATTTTTGTTTTATTATATTGGTACATTTTAGTAAAGGGAGGTTGGTGAAAAGTGACTCATCATCAAAGCTTAGCATACTTTCGATGCTTGATAATTTGAGGTCTCTCAAAGTTTCAACAAAATGGTAAGAGTCCTTCACATGAGTACTGGTGTTTCCTTTAAGAGGTGTCAGTACTTTAGCAATGTGTTGGGCTAGTTTGTAAGTGGGTGAGTCAATTTGGCTAATAAGTACCCCTGAAAACGTGATCTGGAAACGTCGGGTTAACTAAAATAAAAATGTAACTTTTACGCAAACATATAATGTAAAACCGTTACAATTACACGCGTTTTAATCCTTTAAATGTGTAACACTCGCGTTAATCAAAGAAAATACTTTGGAGATACACATACCAGCTCCTTGCATGTGTCATCTAATGTCATGTGTATACGCTAACTGGCATGCCTGTAACTGGCTTACATGGAGCTAGCACAACATTTGATTTACTTGCACGCCCGTTGGGAGGTTGGGAGGTTGCCAAACTGGCACACGTGTACAGACATGACAGTTACGGGCATGCCAGTAGCAACAACACGTTTTTGTTTAATTCACTTCGACTTTTATCCATTTTAGCGCGCAGGAGTAGGTGGGCACAACTTGTATGCCAGTTTTACTTGCAAATGTATCCGCAGTGTGCTTGTTACTCGTACATGCCAGTAACTTTCATGGTAGATACTTTCCGATTTACTGGCACGTGTATCCCCGCGTTAGGGTATAAAACTCGAATATTCTCTGTGGACTTGGATCTGGCTTGAATGGAGATCTAGACAGATATTTTCTCAAAATTGATTAGTTCAGAATTTGTTGTCATTTCTAACACTAGCAAAGCTTCAGAAACAAATTCCGCTCAAAGAAGCGACGCAAGAATCTCTCCCACCATTCTTTTTTTGCGCTCTTTAAAATTGAAATTTACAATATTTGTTATGTATATAAATATTTGTTTAGGACCAACTTCAGAAGAACTTCGGTGGGTATACTTGCGTGGAGTGAGCAGTTGGGAGTGCGGTGCTCTCTTCGGAAGTCTCGCAACCTCAGCAACAATTTGTGCAAGATTTTATAATGTCACGTCGCAGTCCATATGTCAGGTAAGAATATATCGAGTTATTTTGCTGAGCGGTGTGTGTGTATGTTGTATATTGAAATAATTATCTGTACGAGACGTTTAACGGCCGTTCCCAATATACTATCTACAGATAGAGATAAATTACTACCTTCTACTGTCAGTAATTAGCTGTCAATAGTCTGAAGCTGTCCCAATATACCCGATACCACCGGTTTGCCCCCTGGTGCTCGAATGCCCAGGTTCGGCCGGTGGAGTAGCGACCTGGAAGTGGAAAGCGGAATGGCCGTAGCTGAAGCCAACCTTCCAGCCCTCATCACAAAGTCGTGGAGGAAGAAATTTGAAACATTTTGTCATAAAATCCTTGCTGACGTGCTGCCACGAAATGGCAGTAATGTTAAGGTCAAAATACCATAGTCTATAAGATGTATATAAATTGTTGAAAATTAGAGAAATTAAATAATTTATTTATATGTAATAAGAAAAATGTACGTCATGTATAGAAAGGTTCCCTATATCAAGTATAAGGACCTTTATACAACCTTTGTCTTTAAAAAAAAAAAAGAAAATGTATTGATTTATTTCAATTTAAGAAATTCTGCATTAGACTTTAGCTATTAATTATAAATATCCGGACGACCGAGCCTTGCTCGGATTTTTAAGAATGTAAAGGGTCTTCTGCTTTCCGGATCACCCAATGTCCCATCTGAGCCATAATAGTCTTGTATATAGTGGCGAAATTTACCTGTGTATTCTAATGTTATTGTAGCTGTTTCTCATTCAAACATGGATAAAACCATTTTTTTTAAATTGAAACCTAGCTAGATCGATTTATCACCCCTGAAATCCCCTGCATACTTAATTTTATGAAAATCGTTGGAGCCATTTCCGAGATTCATATATACAAGAATTGCTCGTTTAAAGATATAAGATTAGACTATAAAAATGTGTGTAGACTTAGTTTAAGATATATTGTAAAAAAAAAATGTAATTATAAATATTAAGTCGATTTGAAGTTAATTGTATTTTAGTAGTAATTTGTAGTTAATAGTAGATATTGTGTATTTAGTCTTAGGTGTAAGGTTGGGTGTTATTATATACAGTATTTTAAATAAAGTATTACCCACCCCCAAACCCTGCCGCTCAATGGCAGTGAGGAAGTAGCCGTAGTAGCTCCTCTGCCCTGGGACGCAATTTGCCAGGGAGGTAGGCCACTAGTTAGAAAAAAAAATATACCCGATAAGTCATTCTTATCGCCTTATATTGGGACGCGTGAATTGCAATTTCCATACAAACTTTATATCGCTGGTAAGCTATACGTCGTCCCATTGACAGAAAGCGTGTACGGATAAGGTGAGTTACCGTCGATAAGTTTATTGAGACAGAAAAGTCAACGATAGTTACGATTCTTATCTCAAGTAAGAGATAGACTGAATATTGGGAACGGCCGTAAGAAGTTAGCCAGAGTTGAGTGCTCCTTCATAGGTCATGGCATTCAATTTTAATTTAAAATACCGGACAGTAGACCAGGATTCACTGAGCACAAATTCAAGAAATTTACTATAGTGTAGTATATTATATAGAGGATAATGATGCATGGTTCTTTTTTTTTTTTCAATATCATCATCATATATTTTTTCATATTTGTTTTCCGCTTCGACCTTAAGAAGTAGATAAAGCATCAATAAATCCCTTTTTACTCTGTTGGGCTTTAAGCATGTCTGTATTTAATAGTAACGTAAAGTAACCACATTAGTTAGAGTTCCATTGCTACGACATAAATATAAAAATCAATCATAGGTATATCTCTCTTCGCCAATGCAGCGTTCGTACGTTTTGATTCGACCGTTCTTTCTCTGTCTGGCCCTGAAAGACGGACTGCCACGAAATAATGTGTTTCATTTCTCATAGTCGGAAAGTAATGCTGTCTTGATCTGATTATTGGGTGGAAAATGCTGCTTCCCTCCATAGAGAGGGAAAAACTCATACAAATTACATCCCACCTAAGGGCCGGAATGAACTTTAAAAATAGAACTGCTGTCAGCTGTGAAGAGTTTTATGTAAAAAAACTATTTAAAAAAAATCTGCGGCCATGTGACTTTCGTGTGAACTTAGCGCTAACTTCTTTGAGCGGAATATGCCTCAACAATTACGCGGTGAGTTCCATATTTATTTAAAAAGTCGACTTAAATTGTGCTAATTTGACAATTAATTTAAAATAGGTGCTACTAATATTATTATATATTATCAATGAATAGTTTAGATGAACAAATACTTTTATTTTCCTCATATTCGAAATGAAAATTAGAGTGTTTAACACGGATAAAAGAATCAATTCCTACTCGGACTATAGACGCCCTTGCTGCGCTCGGGCTACTAAATACCTCGGGGATTGATTCTTTCGACCCTCGGTTAACAATCTACTATTCATTTCTCGGGTTAATATATAAATATACAAGCTAGCTGTTCCCTCCCGCTTCGCTGGGCTAAATTCAAAAGGAAATAAAGT
Organism: Leptidea sinapis; assembly: GCF_905404315.1. Lineage (NCBI taxonomy): Eukaryota > Metazoa > Arthropoda > Insecta > Lepidoptera > Pieridae > Leptidea > Leptidea sinapis. The sequence goes on from NC_066277.1 coordinate 3,572,916, forward strand.
AAAACATAAATAAATAAGTAGCCATAAACAGCATCGAATGGTGGTAAATTCATCTCGATACGATCAGTGGTTTAGGTTTGAAAGTGCCTCACAAAGACCATTTTAATTATAAATAAATATATATATATAGACAGATATGGCTAATGGTGCTTTCTATTTGTAACAGAATTTCCTAAATTGGTTCAGTTAAGATAGAGATAACCCCTTACAGCTTCACAAACTTTAGCTCCTTACAATATTTTTTTTATGGAGTTGGAGCACAAATGAGCCTACGGGTCACCTGGTGTTAAATCACCGCCGCCCACATTCTTTTACAACACCAGAGGAATCACAGGAGCGTTGCCGGCTTTTCAGGAAGGTGCAGGCGCTTTTTTTGAAAGTACCAATGTCGTATCGCCCGGAAACACCGCACAATGAAGTTCATTCCACGGCTTTATAGTACGTGGAAGTAAGCTCCTTCAAAACATCACTGTGGATGGCGACCACACAACCAGATGGTGGGGATGATATCCTAACTTGTGGCGTATCAAGCGAAGGTGGAATTCGGCGGCAGTAATCAGGTGAAATAGCTTATCGGAACACTCCCCGTGATAAATGCGGTAGAAGACACACAATGAAGCGACGTCTCTACGCAAGTAGCCAACTGATCCAGCCGTTCACAGAGCACTGGGTCTCCGACAATTCGAGCTGCTCTGCGTTGCACGCGGTTGAATGGATCGAGCTGATACTGGAGTGCGCCAGACCAGAGATGACAGCAATACTCCATGTGTGGCTGGACCTGCGCTTTGTAGAGCGCTAGAATGTGAGCCGGCATGAAGTATTGCCGTGCTCTAATGACGCCCAGCTTCCTCGAAGCTAATTTGGCTCTCGGGTATACTCGTATATTCAGATGATATTCAGATGATATATATATATATTTATCTCGAAAACGGCTCCAACGATTTTCATAAATTAGTATACAGGGGATTTTGGGGGCGATAAATCGATCTAGCTAGGATTCAATTTAAAAAAATGTAGTTTTATCCGTGTTTGAATGAGAAACAGCTTCAATAAATTTAGAATATAAAGAGATATTTAGAATATTTAGAATATTTATTTAATATATCTTTAATCTTTATTACAGGGTGACAGTGGCGGTCCTCTTGTCTATGAGAACGACCTAGGAACTCCAATTCTGGTCGGTGTTAGCTCTTTCGTGGCTGGTGTCAACAGTGGCGGTTGTCATTCTGGACATCCTGGAGGTAATTTATCTTTCAAACTATCATCTTTAATGCAAAGAGCTTTTTTGTATTTGTTTATGTCATAACCCTCGAACGATCACCATGAATTTTTTAAGCAAGTTTTTAACTACAGAAATGGTTTGGGTATAGAAGATTTAAAAGTGGAATATTTCAGTGAATATTCAAATTTAGAAATAATGTTAATTGATTTTTTTTATTTTAAATTCAATTTGACCAACGGTCTTGCTATATTTGTATGTTTCAGAAATTATTGTACTTTTTAAAAATTTTGGGCTTTTTCATCTTAATTATTTTTTCTTTCCCTGTGAACTCCTAAACTAATGAACGGCTTTTAATGAGGATTACTTCTTGGAGTGCAGTTTAATATAACTTGAGAGATAAGATAGTTTTTATTTCGATTTGGGGCCCATTCTTTCTTGGTTCTTTTGATTTCCAATTACTGTTTTGTATGGACATAACATTTTCTATGAGAGAATTTATTGACGCACGGTTAGACAGTTCTGCTGTGAAACAATTTCATTATAACAACAGGGAGCATATCTTACGAAATAATTCTTGATGTTATGAAATATTATTTACAAATTCATAAAAAAACGTATTTTATTTATTATTTACAGAACAATGTCATTCAGGTCAGCTAGTAGCTACATATTTGAAACATATTAAATATTTTTATAGGCATAATTTAAAGTAATATAATTATTTTAAGAAAATTTTAGAAGCTAATTAAATCACAGTATGTATATATACATAGGCTTAACTTCTTGGCAATTTTTCTTCGGTCACGAGAAATCGGTGTGAATGACATTTGTAGTAATTTTTGAAAATAATTTTATTTATTATTAACGTTGAAATGACTGGTGTCTGAAAATACATCGCAACAATTTGTATATGTCGCAGGGATATGATAAAAACAGTGATGTGGCATAACAGATAACAGCAACACGGTTTTATTATTTCTTGAAACAAATTCAGTTATTTGACCAAATACCAGAGTTGGGGTTTATTTGGTAAGACTTAGACATAATTTGGTAAGAATTGCAGTATCGTGATGCAGGTGGAGCGGGTGAGAGGGAAAGGGGAGGGAGGGAAATGTCCACTGTCCCCTGGCACACTCCCCCACTCCCATGAAAAAGTAACGCACCATTCTCTTGAAAATCAAATTAATGTAACCTAAGCTCAAAACAGATAAAAGTTTCTCTAAAGGACAAGTAGAAGCTTTGCTTCGCAGGGCCCATATTATTAAAAAAACCACGAAACCACCTAACCTGTCCAGGTCTGGGTATAACTTAAGTCTGAAGCTCGCTTGGCTCGTTTTTTTACATTATAAGTTCTTCTAGTCGCGTCATTTACTGTCATTTCACGGAACTCAGGGAATTGACCAAATCTCTATTACTATCATTTCCCTGCGACATATCTTATTATATATAAATTACGTGACACGTTGTTTGTCCGCGATGGACTCCTATACTAATGAACGGATTTTAATGGGGATTACTTCATGGAGTGCAGTTTGGTCCAACTTGAGAGATAGGATAGTTTTTATTTCGATTTGGGACCCATAATTATTTTTATTTTCAATATTTGTTTTGTATGGACATATTTTCTATGAGAGAATTTAGTGACGCACGGTTTGACAGTTCTATTGTCAAACGATTTCATTATAACAACAGGGAGCATTAATTCTTGATGTTTTGAAATATTATTGGCAAATTCCTATAAAACAGTTTTTTTTTTATTATCTACAGAACAACGTCTGTCGGGTCAGCTAGTACATATATATGTTTTAGATCTGTCGCTTTTTTTTCATTCTTTAATCGCTATAATTGTCTTTGTTCCAGGATTCATTCGCCCCGGTCCATTCCATTGGTGGTTCCAACAAACTACTGGAATAAACTTTGAGAGCCTTTCGGATTAGCTTCGACAGTTCGGCATACACAACGGAATAATAGATCACGCAAGATAGCTTCAAGACGTTAACTGAAATTTTATATAAGAATATCTAGTTCAGTCATATATTACATTATATCTGATCAGTTGATATTAAAAAATAAATAAAAGGATAACTGGTTCTTTAATTGTTGTTTCTACAAGTCAAAAATAATTAATTAAATAATGTGTTAACATAACGTAACGAATTACGTTTTTTTGAAGAACAGATATTCATAATAATGAATATTATCATCAGCCGGAAGACGTCCAGTGCTGGACAAAGGCCTTCCCCAAAGATCTCCACGACGACAGGTTCTGCGCTTCCCTCATCCAACGTATTCCGGCGATCTTTACCATCTTGTGGGGGACCTACCAGCACCGCGTCTTCCGGTAAGCGGTTGCCAGTCTAGGACTTTTCTGCCCCACCAGCCATCTGTATGTTGGAATGTGTGCCCCGCCCACTGCCACTTCAGTTTTGCAATCATTTTGGATATGTCGGTGACTTTGGTTCTCCTACGGTTCTCCTCATATCAGATTCGATCTCGCAGGGATACTCCGAGCATAGCCCTCTTCATTGCCCTCTGAGCTACCATGAGCTTTATTATCAGGCCCTGGTTGAAACCCATCGTCGTCAGACACTGTGGTATTTGGCCCGAACACTACCCATCCGAGTTGGATTCGACGAGTGACCTCTTTCACGAAATTGGACCTGCCTTACTGGATTGTTTATCCGGGGTAGATGTACTCGTCAAAAATTTCGAGAGTACAGTTCCCAATTGTTAAGGGAGTAGGTGCAACATGGACATTTGACATGATCTTCCTCTTGTTCATATTCATTTTGAGACCTACTCCTTGGGAAGCTGTATTGAGGCCATCGAGCATATGACTTTAGTCTTCCATCGTCTCTGCCATGTCTCTGCGAATCGAAGGTGAGTGATGTTGATGCCTAGTCCGTTCCAGTCCAGAAGCTTAAAGACATCTTCCAACGCAGCAGTGAATAGCTTGGGCGATATGACATCGCCTTGTCTGATTCCCCGCTGCAGTCGGATAGGCTTTAAGATCTGATCCTGGAGACGGACTGACAAGGTAGCGTTTCCATACAAACACTTCAACGCTTCGATATATTGGTAATCAATGTGGCATGTGTGTGGAGAGACTGAAGCATCGCCGAGGTCTCGATCGAATCAAAGGTTTTCTCATATTGAGGCCATCGAGTATGTAGCTGATGCTTATTTTTTTCTAACCAATCCAAGTTCGCGGAAAATGACGAAAGCCTTGTCCTATAGACATTTTTTAAAACAAGGTGGGAATACAGTAATGATAAACACATATAAATTCATAATATTTCTTGGAAGAAAGTGAGATAGGTAGCATTATAAAGTGTTTTGGTACCAGGCGATCATAGTTGAAGAAGAGATTGTCTTATGTATGACGCGAGTAACTTTTAATATATTTTGACGTAATGCGCTCGAAGTATTACTATTTAGACACTAGGAGAACATAAATATGGTAGCGGTGATAGTAATGTCTTTCATAGCGGTTGAAATCATGCATCATCCTAGCAACATGTACCAGGACTTCATATGCAGTTTAGAGGCTCATGCACAATGCAGGTTTCACTTCTGACTGAGAAGTCTGTGTACTTTGTACGCACTCAATTTTCGTATTTATTCATCTATACGCTAGTATATTATCTATGGGTATAGACACATTATAGTAAGTAATTACTATTAATATTTCTGTCTTCCAAAACCGTTCTGAAATCGAATAGGTCAATAACACACAATTTCATCTCAAAAGCATTCTGTAAATATTTATTATAAAAATCCGGAACAACGTACATTAAAATAATAAAATTAAAACAAATATATTTTAATTATATACAAAAAGGTTATAAAATTGAGTATAAATAATTACAATTATCATATTATATCTTCTTTATAATTGTGCTATTAATTGTCTTAACTATAAGCAACAGTAGTTGAATCTTCTTTTTCTTGACAAAATTACTTTGGTTTATGAATTAAAACTACTCTATATGTCGACACGAGTAATTTCTAAATAAACATATCCAGAATTTCTTGTTAATTTCCAATTGGAAAAATGTTCAATTGAACTTTGTGCGATAAAGATCGGATTGATTATTTTAGAGGATGAAAGTCGTAGAAAATTATCGCCGTCAATCCCACAGTTATGACATTCAACCACTGACATACCACTGGACAGGCTGTTCGTTATGTTTGACAGCAATTTTTTCTGCCTATTTGAAGCGCCACTCGCGAGCGTCCAGAGAACTAATTTAGACGTATAATACAAATGGCTGCGGGAGAAGCGTTAAATAAAGTACACATTTTTTTTTGTAAATAGTTTCCCACCATCGATGTTTGTTTAGCTGAGGTCGTCATCACTAGTTTTAGTACCGCTATGGCCAATAGCGCCAAAATGGCGACTATCAAACAGGCACAAAGGCATTTTGACAGCCGCCAGTCCAGTGGTAAATAGTAGAGGTTAGTGCATTCAACAGTCTTTAATATGTATTTTTATTAGTATGTATATTTAACGCAACATTTTAACACATGGAAGCTCGGATGTTAGGCACTTAATGCAATGTAAAATCTTGATTAGTTGTAATAAGTTATCAGAGATCTTCGATAAGAGAATCCAATTCTTTCTTAAGGCTTAGAGACTGCTCTTTCTGTCCTAATACATCATCTTTTAGCCTATCTACATTAGCCATTAATAAAGTATTGCCTTTCTTCAAAGCGTTCACTCTCGTTTCATGCCTCTTCAATCGTTTTACGAGATTTTCTTTCTTCTTTGGTAAAGGTGCATCCTGTAAAGAAGTCATATATCAAGGTATTTAAAAAGGAAAGAAAACATTTTACGAAATTTTTTATCATATTTTGGCTAAGTATTGAATGGTTATTAAACAATAATACAAAACTTTATTTAATTTACTCGTATTGCTAATCTTTTCAACTTGTAGACTACTGTTTATTAGCTATTTTTAAAATAAATGTAATTAATCTAGTATCCATTTAAAATACTTAATCAAGCGTAAGCACAAATTTATATAGTTTTACATCTTTACCTTATTGTTTGAGCAGTATAAGGATTCTGGTTCGAGTCGAATTATTTTAGAACATATTTCAATTAAGTAAACGTTTAAAGTACAAAATAATGTTTATTACCTCTGGTTCACTTTCACTTTCGGTCTCACTCTCTGTATCCTGTTCAGTTTCTGTCTCAGTTTCTTCTTCTTCTTCCTCTTCTCCTGACTCTGTCTTTTTCTCTTCTTCAGAATCTTCCTCCTCGTCTTCATCATCTTCGTCATCTTCTGACCCTACCTCTTTCATCATAGTGGCCATTTTGTCTACTTCTCTTTTTAATTCCTTGTATTTTCTTTTCTCCTCCCTGTTAGTTGTTAAATTATTATAGTTACTACATAACACAACACTAATCCACGCCAAACATTTAATATCGATATAATGCACGATTCCTTGTTGGCATTCAACCTGCAGCTTATAATTAATTATTATAATCTTGATTGATATTTTGGTAGCTTATTATTTTCTAAAAATACACACAGATTGTTGTTTATATAATATTATTCTGCTATGATTTTATTTTCCACCTTCTACGACATATAATTGGAATGGATTCTCTTCTGACTCCTCAGGCATTACAAGACCCGTGGGCAGCAGGGATTAACTATCAACTCATCCCTTAATAGTTTATAGCAATGACGTCATATAGAAACAAAACCAAAATGTGGCACATGCCCCCATAAATGACACAATATTTTAGCTTCGACTGCCACATCTATACATTACTGCGTTTATTCCAGTCGTATAAAAATAAAAATATTATAGGTCAATCGGCAGCAATGTAAACATTTTTTCAGTTTAAGCTGCGTATGTTGAATTTAAAAACTGATTTGGACAGTGACATCAGTGGAGTAGTAGCAGTTAAGTTTTTTTAAACCCTGACCAAAAATAGGGTTGCTATAGAACGTCATTGCTTTATAGGATTCTTTCTATTCTATAAAAAGACCAGTCACGCCTCACCACATGTCTCCTTGATTCATTTTCCTAAATATTTCCTTTGATGCACAATCTCAATTTTCAGTATGCAAACCTTCATCAAAAATCTATGGATGGTTTGGTAACACATGAAAGACCATAGTAAAATCTAGTTTTATTTATATAGATTGATACAGTCTTATTTATAAATCGCGTAAAGTTACTTACTTCAAAGCAGCCTGTTGATTCTTCAGTGACATTTTATATGCCATCCTTTCTCTTTTCATATTGTCCTGTTTTTCTTTCAGATGTCGAATTTTATTTCTCATGTTGCGAACTTCTTTCTCTAAGCGCTTTTGTTTCTTTTCTTCAGTTTCCTCCTATAATTGTTTAAATTATACATTATAATGTTATTCAAATTGAGAAGCAACAAAATTTAATGTGTTAAATGTAAGTAATTTAACATTATTGTTTTATAATTATAAACTCATGTGTGCGCGATTGTTTTGAAGTTACCCATGTCGTGTCGTCCCGGAACCCCACAAGGAAGTTCATTTCACAGCTTTGTTGTACGGGGAAGAAAGTTCCTTGAAAACCGCACTGTGGAGGAACGCCACAAATCTAGACGGTGGGGGTATTGTGGGGGTATATTGATAGTGGGGAGGATGAACTTATATAACTTATTAGAGTTATATTACTTATATAACTTATTATATAACTTATATAACTTATTGGAGGAATAACTTATATAACTTAGAAAGAACTTATAACAAGCAATAAAGTAATAAGCACATTATTTTTAAAACTATTGAAAATCTAGTCGAATGTGAGAAATTTTATGGTAATAGTATGCTTAGAACGTCATTGGTAATAGATGTAAAATAGGTCAACTTACTTCTTCCTCATCAGATTCTTCTTCTTCTTCAAAACTTTCGTCTTTTGTTATTGATAATTGTCTAATGGCGTGGCTTGATCGTCTTGAACCTACGCTGTTAGGAGTTATACCCTGAAAAATAGCTTTACTATTATCAAATGTTTTTAAATTAAGTCGATTACTTTTCGAACATGACTGATAAAATTAATAAGTTAATATCCCGTAACATATTCTGGATTTTTGCTTTTGTTATGTTGACCAATGGTTATTAACAAAAGACCGTGTAACAGGGAATGAGCAGGCAGAATGAGCAAAAATGAGTTATCGGACGTAGCCCATCACGGCAATAAAGATAATTTTACTTAAACTTTTTCAAACATCCCCATGAATTAAAAGGTTTATTCGAATTAACAAGTTTTTTGCTGCTAATAAAATGAATTCATGATTGTTTTTAAAACTAACACATGCAACAAATTTGGCCAATTTTTTATCTAGGCTTTCAGTAACAGACACATAACAATAACAATTTTTTGCAGAATACTTTGCCCTTTGTGACCATTTATACTTTTGTTAGGTAGCTCTTGTTCAGTGTAAATAAAAGCATTAATAAAAGCATTAAAGGTTAGAACCGTCATTTTTCTAATTTCATCAGCTTCAGCGGAATTAATATCTATGTTTAGTGAGTTGCATTGCTTAATAAAATTTAACCATTTCGTTTGGTTTTCAGTTAGAAACTCCTCTGACTGTAAAATACCCTCTACATCATTCTGTGAATTATTAATAAGGTTATCAATAAAAAGGTAAAATTATTCAGGGATTATATCTTTAAGAAACAATAATTACCGATAACGCTTGTTCCAGTTTCTTTTCTAATTCAGAATTTTTTCTTTTAATTTCTTCCAGCTCCGTTAACGCATCATCTCTTTCTTCAGCAGCTTCTAAGTATTGTTTTTGTAAGTTATCTGCTGTTTCTTTCGCTCTATCAACTTCTGATTTCAAGCTATTAACTAGACGTTCATCGTACGCATCCGTCACGGATATAACAGTTTTATGTTGTTCTTGCTTTATGAATGCCCTTTCTCTAGCTAGCTCAGCTTCTAGATTCTGTATCCTAGTTAATAATCGTTTATTTTCACGTTCCTGAGCTTCTTTATTTCTAATGGAGATTTAGAAAGCAGTGTTAATAAAAGATAAACAAGACGATTATTTTAAAGATATGCATGTGTGAAGTGTCTCGTTAATTAAGAAAGAAATTCTATCTACTAAAAAAGTTTTGTGTAAAGAATTAAATAATTTCAAGTATAGGATATTAAAAATATTATAATGATAAGATTTTTTTAATTTTAATAATGTTCTAAGTTTACTAAATCAATTAAAATAATGTTAACTAAGTAATGGTGATTTTATCGATGTTCATGTATACTAATAAATTTTGTCAAAGATTGCACATGCACTGTTTTGAGTTCTAGCCTACTACATATTGCTTAATAAATGTCAGCAAATAATAATTTATTGGCAAACTATATCAAATATATTACAAAGATGAAAATGCAGTTAGTTTTCGACCTAGAAGTGTTTAGTGTCATGTACTACAAGAGTTCTAATCTAATTTATTCACCTTAGTTCTATTGCCAGAAGTTGCTTAGTTGATTGAAGATCATCTCTTACTTTATCAATATCATCCATCTCGTCAATTTCATCTTCCTCTGCTCCCGGCATCTGATATACAACAGTTTTTATGCAAAAAAATTATTACACTTATTCAACCCTCTCATTTAAGTCCCAAGTGAGTTAGTAATCATCATTACTAAGGGAAGTTCACACACTGTTGATGTGTTTCCGAATCATATATATTTTAGGACGTAATTACCTATTTAATATATATCCTAGTTGCATTATTAACCCATTGTATTTGATACAATGAGTATAATAAAAATAAGATTATTACAATAAAAAATAACTTATCAAGAAAGGTAATAAAATATTACCTCAGCCACTGACGTTCCCGATGGGGAAACTGCCAAATTAGCTTGTGACATAGACTTTTGTACTTGTTCCTCTATCGTCATTTGTCGCCTGAATTTTCTAAGTCCTTCAAGATTTGGCTTACTGCGGTCATTACATTTAACTTTCTTTAATCTAACTCCTTTGTTAATTTCCTTCAACAGCTCGTTATGTGAGTTTGGCTTTTCTGACTCGAAAATAAACTGTCCTTTATTCATTACGACCACAGATCTTGTAATTATTGGGTTTGATCTAAAATATTAAGATATCAAAATTAGCAATGATTAAAAAGCATTATTTTGATGTCACTTTTGATTATAAATGCTTATAAGCCCATTTTCACTTTCAATAGTTGTTTTTTAAGTTCATTTTCAGTTATAAAAGTTAATTTGACTCGTTAACATTATACGATTCTTGAAGTTATAATTCAAATAAAATTATCTCCTAAGAAAAACTCAACTTATCACACTATGAACTCAAAAACAGAAAAGTGTTTTCATTCTCAGGGAATATATTCTAACTTTGAATATAGCAACTTCTATATGGATTCAAAGATGAATCTAGGCAGCACACAACATTTTCTAACAAAGAAAATAGGGACGAAAGGAGCATCTTTTCCCATTACAGTACAGTGTTGCTGAGGATTCAGGTAATTATGAAAAACTGATATTGTCCAGTAATAATTCTACGAGCTAAAGCAACCTTAAAACCGAAATACAACAATGCATGCACATTACTGATTCACGACAGGAAAAAATTCCGCTGTGGTACCCAACTAGCGGCGTCCAGTGCAAATAGGCCTCCCACTGGTAAAAAACCTAAGGTCAGCAAATAGAATAAATACGTGATTCATTTGGATCTTTAAATAAGTATTTACACATACACAGATTCAGATAAAAATAATTTAAAGATAATCATTATAAATTACTGAAGCAAGTCAGTAGATAAAGTTCTAACGGACAATTAACCTTCTATTTCATTATATTATCACGTTTATGTTATTAATTCACAGATTTACTAACAAATTAAAGTATGTCTTTAGTTTGGTACTATAATAAATTTTGGATAAATACGTACCGATCATTGCATTCAACATGTTTAAGTTTTCTGCCCTGTTCAACTTCTTTCATCATATCACTCCAGTCAGGACGTCTTCTTGGTCTACTGCGGAGTTGTTCTATTTTCTTCAATTTTGCTGGGTCAATTTGAGGTTTTTTGAACTCAGGTGGTGGTGGAAGCTTTGGTGGTAATGGCGGTGGCATTGGAGGAGGTGTTGGTTTCAATAAGCCTGAGAACAGTTTACAATAATATAATGTTGAACTTTCGATTTTGGTATCAGTCTAGCATGGTTAATCTAATGACAGCATTGATATATTTGACGTATGGTTATGGTTTGTAAAGCAGCTTTAGTACAGTTAAGTGCTTTGCTGCGATCAATATGATCTATTGTGATACTGTTATAGTTATACTATCAGATTGTTATGAGCTCACTGCTAAGATTGATTCTTTCCTAGAATCTTATTATATCTTTCCCAATGAGTAGGCTCAAATGGGTGAAGAATTGGATATTCCAAAGAGATTTCAGAATAAACAAATCAACCAACTGTTATTCTATTTCTAGAACTGAAAACATTATCTTGTTGCTATTTTTATAGACACGATTATGACCAATAATGTACAAATACAATTTTTTATCGTATTTTACCATTTGCAATCCAATTATGTTCCACTTCTGTCATTTTCAAATGTAACACAACACAAAACCGAATGTGAATCTAGTTATTTTTGTTCACGTGGTTATAATTTCCACCTGAACTGCGTTCGTGTTGCACGAGAAACTATTGCAGACTATTTTAGATCACATTTAGACCACAAACTGTCTGCTCCATACGACATCAAAAGGTTTGTGCAGAATGCTAACGATATCCTTAACTGAGGGCAATACTCTTATTGTCAAATAATATTACACTAAAGAGTTATGATTATTGCAATTTCTACTAATGAAACTAATAAAATATGTTTTGCTTTCTTCGAAAAATTGTTTGATACTTTTATTACCATCAAAATAACTCTTCTTTTATTTAAAGGATGATAAATTCGTTAACGACGTGTTAACAAATAAGTTGACGTGGTAAGATAGCTGGAAGGGAAAATTTTTGAAGAATAAATTTTTATTGTTATAAAATACAAAATACTGTTGTATTTTCCAAATTTTTTTTATGAAAATAAGGTACGAGACGAGCATGTCGTTCAGTTGATAGTAATTAATACGCTCTGCCAATTACAATGCAGTGCCGATCAAGATTCATGAAAATCACAAAAATTCTGAGCGGCAAAAAGTCTCATTTGCCCAATAATTTCACTAGCTACGGCGCACCGAAGTACAATAATGTTTACCCATTACTGCTTCACGGCAGAAATAGGAGCCTCTCACTTACTTCGTAAACTTTCATTTTTGGTAAGTGTGTGTCCTTTAGGTATTTCATTATTAAGTGTTTTATCAATGTTTTCTTTCACTCGTTCATGAAGCGGATCCCTCCATTTTTTCATCGCAATGTCATCCTTGGATGGCGCCTTTTGTAAAGGCTTTCGTGGCGGAAGCTGAAACACAAATTTTTTATGTTGCTGTTGCAGTAAATTAAAATGCACAATTTATGTTAAAATAATGTAAATAATACCTTTGAAGGAGATTTCTCCAGGGGTGTCGGAGGTTTCGTTGCCATGTTACATTTATCTTCTTCACTGTCTTGTGTTGGTTTTTGACTAGATTTGTCAATGTTTTTGTTTTCTTTTATAAGAGAGTTAGGTATGCCTTTACCGTTAACAGTTTTGTCGTTTACGGTATTATTAGATTTAGAAGTTCCATTCTTATCTAATTTTTTATCGCTGATACTAACAGTTTTTTCTTTGGGCTTTTCTTCAATTGTTCTAACGTTTTTTAGAATTGGTTTTTCAGGTACTTTAGATTTATTTTCTAATAATTTATCAACTGTTTGTTGAGTTTTGATATCAGCACTTTTGTCATCAGTCCTTGGCTTTTCAACTGTTTTAAGTGACGATTTAGTAAATCTAGGTTTTTCGTCCGGTGGTCTAGCCGCTTTATCAGCTTGCTTTGCGAATGATGGTTTTACTAACTTTTCTTCAACTGCTTCCGACGTCCCGTTTTCAGTCTTTTCTCTTATTGTGGCTTGTTTCTTTAAAAGAGCTGTAAAATTCAATTTTGAAATATAGGTTCTGAATAGATTAAAAAAGAATATTTGAACTGCTACCAGAAAAAGGTACTTTTTACCAAACAAACTCAAAGTGTAGAAGTTCTATTGTTTATTCAAGTATGATCTAAGCTCAGGTCTATCGACTAACTTCATAATAGTCTGCTAACTTGAAACATTGCTAATTCGCACTCTGTCTTCTTCTATTGACCTAAGTGAGAATGAGAAAAAACACTCCTTAGCGGCTGTTAAAAGTTAGCGGACCATTATGAATAAGGGGGTAATGGTTTATGTATTTTTAACCGACTTCAAAAAAGGAGGAGGTTCTCAATTTGTCGGCATTTTTTTTATGTTTGTTACCTTTAACTAAACTTTCGACTGGGTGAACCGATTTTGAAAATTCTGCTTTTATTTGAAAGCTGGTTCTTCCTGTGTGGTCTCATTGTAATGGTCCAGATCTGATAATGGCATCCATGAGAAAAACATAAGTCTTAAATTTGCTATACAGACGTACAGCAAAGTGGATGATAAATTTACGAATAACTCAATATCGCGCGAACCGATTTCGATGATTCTGTTTTTATTGGAACGGATAGACTTCAAAGATAGTTTGGTGAGAGTTTGGTAAGGTTATGTTTACGGAATCCATGACAAAGTATCAGAACTCTTCAATTCTTAGGAGCAAATTAACGATACTCGGCCGAATCTTTTTTATACTATCCGGATATTTAAGTCATCTACCATAACATATTTATGGTCAAGTAATTGTCGTAGTCGAATATGATGATCAATGGGACTCCTTAACGACTTACAGTAACGGTGCGATCTGTGGCAGATATTCTGTCTTTAATCAAATTGCAAAGCGCTTACGTTCATTGCTGCATTGAAAAATTTAATATATCTTCATATATTTAGACAAATTGTATAATATATATAATCGTAACTAGAATTAGATTAATTAATTAGATTGTATAAAAATACGCAAATATTTTTTACCATTTAGTGCATATTATATCTATTGTTTTCGAATAGTGTTTATGAAGTCGGTTGTTTTTTTGTTAAAATTTTTTAATTTAGAATTTTTTTGGTATTTTTTTAATTATTTTGCGATGTTAAAGTTTATTCTGGGCTTGCTTTAAAATTTGTTCTGTAGTTATTATTCTATATTGCACAGAATTTTGATATCCATGATTGATTTTTGATATAATTTAGCCTACAATATAAGTTAAGGTTAGTTTGCTTATTTATTAGTTCCTTAAATTATGTACTGCATTTGGGAGCACACACGGACGTAAATAAATATGGCTGCTGCCAAGATGGCCGACCTTCGCTATTTTGGTACGATTACTTGTCAAATTGTGCTATATTTGATTTGTAATCGTATTATTACTTAGCACAAACGTATTTATTACACACGTGTCAATTTTAATAACGATCATTACAAACACCAGGTCTCTGTAAGATTTTGTTCTGCGGAAGCATGAAGCAAAATAAAACAGAGCGTCTATCACAAAATGTTTGAATAAATCATAGCATTGGTTCTCTAAGGTAGAGTTTATTTTGTAAAATGCGCGTTCCGTCTAAAAATACACAAACCGTTGGCGTCGACTCTCGTAGATAATCTCAATGACGTTCATAACATTTGTAACAAGAAGTTTAATGTAAAAAATCCTTAAGAATTGTAATAAATGAATAATTTTATCAAACGTCATATTAAAAAATATATAATATTAGATATTTTAGTCTAACCGTTATTTCGTTCTGCAAATCTTAATATATATAAATGACGTGACACGTTGTTTGTCCACGATGGATTCCTAAACTAATGGACGGATTTTAATGGGGATTACTTCATGGAGTGCAGTTTAGTCCAACTTGAGAGATAGGATACTTTTTATTTCGATTTTGGACCCATAAATATATTTATTTCCAATATTTGTTTTGTATGTACATATTTTCTATGAGAGAATTTATTAACGCACGGTTTGACAGTTCTATTGTGAAACAATTTCATTACAATATTTTACGAAATAATTGTTGATGTTATGAAATATTATTGACAAAATCATATAAAACAGTATTTTATTTATTGTGTACAGAACAACGTCTGTCGGATCAGCTAGTTAAATATAATTTTAATGTGCCGTTAGTTCAAAACTAATTTGTATTTATATAAACGAAAGATATTTCGAGAAAATTCAATCATTGGTAAAATACCAATGATTGAATTTTCTTTGTTTTATTGAAATGTTAAAACAAAAAGGCTATGTTGAAATGTTTGTGTAAATAAAAGAACAGAATAATAGGTACAATTAATAGGTAACAATATTGTTAACAAAAGGTTTTACTCTAAATCACAATAGTATATACCTTTAGAAAGTTTAGATTCAATCCAATGTGCTCAAGGAAGTGAGAAGAGCCTTGAGGAACAGATCACTAAATAATATTTAATACCACGAACAATTTATGTTTATGATTGGTCACAGCACGTCACATGAAAGTGTACTTCAGACTAACGAAGATGGTGGACTCATGAGAGCAAAGTATCGAGAAGTGCCAAACTTTCAGCCACTTGCTTACGTCATTATGGAGAGAAATATAGTATATTATTATATGCTTTGAGACATTACGAAAGAAGTTTATATTTATATTATGATGAAGGTGAAACATCGAACAAATGTACGAATTAAACTTTGAATTCATTAATAATTGCACACAGTAGATAACTATAACGTAACTTTTTTTTATGTTCTGTCAGAAAATCGCATTTCAATAGCATCATCATTTTATAGTATTATTATGAGTTCCTAATTGGTAATTGGTAATCGAAAGAAAGGCTTTCATCTATAGTCAGAGCCCGTATCCTCAGATACTTCGGACATATCACGCGACGTGGAGAGCATGCCATAGAGAGACTTGTTGTTCAGGGAAGGGTCAACGGCAGTAGGTCAAGAGGATGCTCCCCTATGCGCTGGACAGACCAGATCAAAGCCCTAACCAATACTACCCTCAACACATGTGCCATAAGCAACAGCCAGGGATAACTGGCGTAGAATCGTTCGTCGTTCGACGTGACCACGATTGCTCTGTCAAGAGTAATCCGACGAAGAAGAAGAATTGGTAATTGATGGGTACAACGATTACCATATTAAGATAGCTGAGTAAAAACGGATCATCTAATTCCCGGAAGGTAAATGACTATTAAGCTAGAGAACCCGGGTTCGAATCCCAGTAGGTGCAATTGTTTAAATGATGAATATAGATGTTTGTTTCCGAGTCATCGATGTTTATATGTATGTTTAAGTAAGTATATTGTATTGAATATATCGTAGTCTTGTACCCATAGTACAGGCTATGCCTAGTTTGGGGCAAGATAATATGTGTAAAAGTGTTTTTATTATTATTAAAAAAATCTATAAATACTATAGACATGTTTGGGTATAGTGAAGTAAAAACGGATCTGGTGTTAAAGCCGGAAGGTAAACCTATGACTACTATAGACATGTTTGGGTATAGTGGAGTAAAAACGGATCTAGTGTTAAAGCCGGAAGGTAAACCTATGACTACTATAGACATGTTTGGGTATAGTGGAGTAAAAACGGATCTGGTGTTAAAGCCGGAAGGTAAACCTATGACTACTATAGACATGTTTGGGTATAGTGAAGTAAAAACGGATCTGGTGTTAAAGCCGGAAGGTAAATCTATGACTTCTATAGACATGTTTGGATATAGTGGAGTAAAAATGAATCTAGTGATAAAGTCAGAAGGTAAACCTATTAATACTATAGAAATATTATTTATTTTGCATAGTTAAGTAAAAAGGAAGTTACATGTTTGAATACGTACTATAGACATGTTTATAGGCTTGTTGGAATTGTTAAGAGACGAACTCGTATCTATATATATAATGAAAATTGTCTTTATTTGAGGCTATTTCAAGCCTATATCACTGATCGTATCGACATGAAACTACCACCATTCGATGCGAAATTTATCCTAGGTGGTTCATAGCTACTTTATTTTTTATTGTATTTGTAATAAGATGAATAAAATTTAATTTATTTCGTTTAAAACTTCGCCCAGCGACGCAGGCGGGAACAGCTAGTGATTCATATTATGAAAATTTATTAAAGGAAATTATTTCATAATTGATCTCACGAGAATTGTTATTGATGTGAAATAATATGTCACTAAACCACAGAATAATGAGTTAGTAACAGAAGCCTCACTTAGTTACACTTTAAAAAAACAGCTACCTTAGATGTTTACCAATAAGCACATAAGCATATGATTCGTTTTGAATTGCACTGTTTGTAGCTGTATTGGTTGTGTGATTGGGTTCATAACACATTGATAATTCAATTTACGCACACTAACATCTAATCGTATTTACTTAATGAGTTTGAGCTCATCAATCACTACATTAATTAGGTACAAATATTAATAATTAATCTAGTTACATGAACGAACATGAGTGAACTTCCTTGTGCGGTGTTTCCGGGACGATACGACATGGGTACCTTCAAAAAAAGCGCGTACACCTTCCTTAAAGGCCAGCAACGCTCCTGTGATTCCGCTGGTGTTGCAAGAGAATGTTGGCGGCGGCGATCACTTAACACCAGGTGACCCGTTCGCTCATTTGTCCTCCTTTTCCTTAAAAGAAACATAATGTTCTGTATATGCATCTAGAGCAGTAGGTCCTAAAAGGTTGTAGGTACCACAAAATAGTTGTTTCGTTAAATGAAATGCGTAGAAGTAGTAGGTAATTTTCAAAATGATTCATAAACTGAGATATGAGGTAACAAACAGTGGAATTGGGAACTAACCAGGAATTAACCAGCTGAAACTCCAAATGAAACAATAAATAAAATCCATTTGTAATTATTAACACAAATTACTTACGCTTTGAAGGTTTGGCTGGCTCGGCATCAGAGACTGCAACTGATTTTGTACTGGTTTCAACCGGTTTCAACTTCTTCTGCGTCCATGGGGGTGGTGCCTCGGATTCCTTGCTCTTCACCCATGGTGGTCGCTTTGGAGCTGTGCTATTTAAATTACCAATGGGCATGGTGCTGCAAAATGTGTCAGATTGTTTGAGAGTGTTTTGGTGTTTGACTCTGAGTGACTAGCAAATATTACTGAATATTAACAATCATATTACTTGTATACTTAGATTAAACGCCCAAGTGGGCGTACTCGGGCCAGTCTCGAACAATGTGTGACGTTGACGTACCACATGTTCTGTTAAACTTTGCAAATAATTGAAACTAAAATTGCTAAATTTCAAATTGTTGGTTGCGTAGTAAAAATTTGTAAAAATAATGCTACAAGAAATAAGAAAAACACTGGGATCACATATCATCAGTAAGTATTTTGTATTTTATTAATTTCAATGTAAAATAACCCGAAGCGTATGTTACAAAATTTGAAAATTTCATTTAGTGCCAAGCACACAAGCATCTCATAGCTACCGGAATAAAAAAAAACTATTATTATAATATAGTGCGGTATCTAGATGAAGTTCAGCGGCAAGAACATAGGACGCACCAACAATAATTAGCCAGATGTGATTTAAGTATTCATTCAATAATTAGTTTACTAGTACACAAATAAAATTTGAAAAACAAAACTTTATGAACGATGCGGGATTCGAACCCACGACCTCCGGCGTTCCGTGCCTTATTTGTAATAAAAATAAAATAAAAAATAATCAATATACAAAGCACATATGATACGATAATTTTTTTTATGGATTATGAGGGCAAACGAGCGTACGGGACCCCTGTTGTAAGTGATAACTGCCGCCCATATTCTATTGCAACACCAGAGGAATCACAAGCCGGCCTTTAAGGAAGGTGCACGCGCTTTTTTTGAAGGTACCCATGTCGTATCGTCTCGGAAACACCGCACAAGGGAGCTCATTCCACAGCTTTGTAGTACGAGGAAGAAAGCTCCTTGAAAACCGCACTGTGGAGGACCGCCACACATCCAGATGGTGGGGATGATAACCTAGCTTGTGGCGTGTCGTGCGATGGTGGAATTCTCTAAGCTAAGGAATTGAGCCGTCAATTGGATAAGCTCACAGAATCAATCTATAATGAAATATCTATTAGTTTTATCAAAAGTTTGAACTTAATTTGGCTGCAGCGCTGTCCAACCAAACAGTTTAAGCAAGCAAAACTACAACACATACGTACAGTATTCACGTGTCCAAAAGGTCGAAAGTTTTGAGAACTCGTTTCGTTCTGCAACAATTTGTCGCGAAAAGAAGTGACATCTAGCCTAGACAGCTACAACCAAGCAATCATATGCGTGTTGTCGCTACAAAAGCCTATCAAAGACTTAAGTGAATTGATGGTAGGTGTATATAATCTGTGTTACACATTCAAATTGAGGCGTCTACTCTAGCCCCCTTATTCATAATAGTCTGCTAACTTAAAGCATTGCTAATTCTCACTCTGTCTTCTTCTATTGTCACTACCTCTTGACCTAAGTCAGAATGAGAAAAAACACTCCTAAGCGGCTGTTTAAAGTTAGCGGACCATTATGAATAAGGGGGTAAATCCGTATTAAGTAACTATATCAATCCTCAATGATCTGAACCTGCCATTAATAGGTATATAATAACCCAAGATACACATTTCTATAGGCAAGCCTGTCTCACTCCCCGTGTAGGTATCGACCTCTACAGAGAGGCTATCCATTAGGGACTCACGAGCTAGTTACTTCACCTATCCGCCCGATATGTTTTAAAAATGGAGAAACATAAAAAGAGCAAAGCATATTAAAGGTCATTGCGATCCAAATTTAAATTTTTAAGCTTCCTAAAGAAGCTAAAACAATCTAATTTAAAGTGATTATTTGTATGTATGAAATTACCATTCATTATCATATTTATTATCTAAACTAGTAGGTTCGATGGTCGTTTTTCGTAATTAGACCAAGATTCGACCGCAAAAAAGTTGTTTGTTACATAAATATAGTATTACCAAAGAGGACGTGTGCATGTTAGTGCAATAGCAATAATTTGAATATCAATACCGTAAAATTTGGTTTGTTTTTTTTTTTTAAATTTTTTTAAAAATAAAATAAAAAACAAACAGCAAATTTTCAATGAGAAGTGTTTATTTGTTTATGAAAATAAGGGACGAGACGAGCAGGATGTTCAGCTGATGGTAATTGATACGCCCTGCCCATTACAATGCAGTGCCGCTCAGGATTCTTGAAAAACCCCAAAAATTCTGAGCGACACTACAACTGCGCTTGTTACCTCGAGACATAAGATGTTAAGTCTCATTTGCCCAGTTATTTCAGTAGCTAAGGCGCCCTTCAGACCGAAACACAGTAATGCTTACAAATTACTGCTTCACGACAGAAATAGGCGCCGTTGTGGTACCCATAATCTAGCCGGCATCCTGTGCAAAAGAGCCTTCCACTGGTTTATATACGTCTAATTTAAATTCGAGCTTTCGTAACAATTTTTTATGAAAATATACGGTAATTATAAGGTAATATCTTAACTAATTATTAAAAATTGTAATATAGTGGTAAAAAAATAAAAATAAAATAAAAAAGAATAAATATACAAGGCATATATGATACGATAATTATGATATGATAATGCTAGAAGTATGATTTGAATTGAATTTGAATTGAAGCGATTATTATGCATTATCAAATCAAAAACGTTTTTCTGTCCCTAAATTGTCTCCGATTTTTGGGTAGTGACAAACGGCCGTTCCCAATATACTATCTACAGATAGAGATAAATTACTACCTTCTACTGTCAGTAATTAACTGTCAATAATTTGAAGCTGTTTCAATATACCCGATAAGTCATTCTTATCGCCTTATATTAGACCAGTACCGAAGCCTTTGAAAATGATAAAAAGTGAAACAAAATAATAGTAGGATGAAACCCATTGGAAAAGGACGAGAATATAACAAAAATTAAGGGAAAAATAAATTACGGGCGATCTGAGGTCGGGAAGTGGAAAAGGGGGCCCGTTCTTGGCCCGTTTCTTTATTCAATTTATATTAATGACATTATAAACATAACAAGATACAAATGTGTCCTTCTCTTTGCAGACGATATTTCCATAGTTGTGGCTTCTGACAAAAATGCCTCTGTAAGTGATCATGAAGCTGACATAAATATGACGATGAATTCAATTAGTCAATGGATTAGACATAATAACCTCAAGATAAATCTGGCAAAGACAAATTATGTTCATTTTAACGCAATTAAACGCGAAACCCCAATTCTAAATGTTAATTATAATACCACCACTGTTAACAGAGCACATCAAACAAAGTTTTTGGGATTGCTCCTGGATGACACCATTAGATGGAAATCACATATTTCTAACGTTTGTAGCAAGATCAACAAATTTGTTTATGCTCTTCGGCAAATAAAAAAGTTACTTGTTTACAAACAACATTATTAGCTTATCACGCTTACATTGAGTCTGTTTTGAGTTACGGACTGTTCTTGTGGGGTAATGTCTGTAATTGTACAAATATTTCTAGGGTTTTTATATCGCAAAAAAAATGCATGAGAGCAATTTGCAACGTGCCACCTGATGAGTCTTGCAGACCTCTGTTTGGAAGACTTGGACTATTACCACTTGCTTGTCTTTATATCTATGAACTTTGTGTATTTGTGAAATCTAATAGTGATTTATTCAATAATGTTTGTAACACTAACCCTCAAAGAAACCGCCGGGATCCAAATAGACTAATTTTCGACGAAATCCCACTGACCTTGCAGTCTGACAAGAGTTGTCTTGCTATGAGTGTCAGAATATACAATAAATTGCCCATTAAATTAAAATTATTAAATAAAAGACTGTTTAAGAAAAAACTTAAACACTGGTTAAGTGAGCGACTATTTTATACGATAAATGAATTTCTGAACGCGACTAATGTCATAACATAAAATGTGAAACTTTTTGTTAATAATTAATTAGACAAAATTTATTATTATTATGTCAGTCTGTTATTATTTTATTATTATGTGAGTCTGTAATTCTGTATTATTTTTTAGTATTATGATAATTAATATTCATTGTTTCTGACATGTAGACATATATCATCTAATCTTGTTATGTGTTATTTACCTTATACTATTTACTGTATTAAATTAATTTGCATGTCTAGTTAAGCCTGGCGCAACATGTGAAACTGTATGATTATACCATCGTAATATACCATGTTTATACGCAAATAAAGAATTATTAGATTGATTTATTGATTATTTCAGTTACCATAAACCTATAGTTTCAATGATAAATATTCCTGAATAACCTACATGTATTGTAAGATAATAAATATTTTGAACAATATTAACATCTCATTTATTTAATAAAATAACAAAAATTGTTTGTTTATCGGTCACCACGCTCAAAAAGTGTAACTTGAATTAACATCAAAGAAAAAAAAACAAAGGAAAAAATACTGCATAATTAAAATAAATAAATAATAATAATTGCATAAATTTATAAAAAATGCAATGCAATAGCTTTACCGCGGCAGTCCCCGAGTGCCACACGTCTTTTATCATAATGTACTAATTGTGGCTTTGGTCTAATAGAATGTCTATCAACATTCATAGTAGAAGATTGTATCAGGTATCACTAATCTATACGCCGGTACAACGTATAAAATAATATGTGAACACTTCTTCTTCCGATACAGGTATTTCCGATATAACAAAAAAGAATATGTAAAGTGATAAGTGTTGTCTAATGCTGGTTATCATATCTGACTTATGATAAAAATTAAGTATTCGAACCGAAATCGAATAAATCCAAACATTAACTCTTTCACACACATTTAAAAGAATTTTTTTTATGAAAATAAGGGACGAGACGAGCAGGACGTTCATCAGATGGTAATTTATACGCCCTTTTACATTGCAGTGTTGCTCAGGAGTCTTGAAAACCCCTACAATTGCGCTCGTCACCGTGAGACATAAGATGTAAGTCTCATTTGCCCAGTAATTTCACTAGCTACGGCGCCCTTCAGACCGACACACAGTAATGTTTAATTTGAACCCTATAACACAGTCATTAGTGGCTCTGCCTACTGAGCTAGAGGTCCCGGGTTCGAATCCCGGTAGGCGCAATCATTTAAATGATGAATATGTATGTTTGTTTCCGAGTTATGGACGTTTGTGTGTCAATATTATATTATATATTATAATAATTTAATACTTAATTAGAATTATAATAATATGGTAACTTCCGTTAAATGTGACCTTCCGCAAATCTCAACAATGTTGAACACATCCGCGAGACGCTGAAATATTGGTTATTTTTGCGATAGTCTTGTTCGTAAAATATATCACATACTGGCACGTACATTTTATATCCTGTCATTAAAAAAGCTAATTATGTTTAAAAAGCATTGAAGACGTAAATAATTCTATAGTCATGGCTTTTTATTATTAAGATTATTAACACTGTTCACTGTTTTGATATCAAACCTTATAATAATTAAAGATCATATTTATTAATAAATTACTGTAATAATAGAATTTAAAATTAATCGACTTGAATGCCAGTATTCGTGATTATGGTCAATTGACAGTTTCATATTGGTGTTGTCAGTTGACTGTCTCTATTTTACATTTTAAGAGATTATTACAATTAAACAATAAAATTTATTATTAAATAAATCATGCGAAATAAATAAAATCAAACACATATAAAAATTTTAATATATTAAAATTCGGCTCGAAGGACCACGATGTACGGTATTCTGGTTGCGGTACAGATTATGTTATGTTTGATTCATAAATTAAACTAGACTTTAGAACAATTGGTTTATTGAACTAAGTCTAAATTGTTTAAATGGTAAATGGTTATGATTACACGCGAACCGATTGATGCTCGAACGTGAACTGGGGGAAAATGTGGAAACACAGAATCGATTCGTATTGTTTTGACGGTTCTTTAGCTCTTATCACTACATATTATAAAAGAAAGTCCTCCGCCGCGTGTCTCTCTGTATGTTCGCGATAAACTCAAAAACTACTGCACCTATATTTACGCTGTTTTCACCAATGGATAGCGTGGTTCTCGAGTAAGGTTTAAGTATATAATTTGTTATGTTTTTGTATACATTTTTGTATATATTCACGAAATTTGTTGGAGATGTCGGAAAAAATAATCCCTCTTTGAACGAAAACGCTGTCTAAACCCTTTGATTTGATATAACAAAATAATGTATGATGGAATTGTGTATCTTATATAGTTCTACAGAACAGTCCGCAATGGCATATATATATCTCTTAAGGATAACATACTATACCCACTTTCATATCTTCAAAATTTGCAATTATAAAGCGGTAATGTTATAGTAACAAGATTGTTAACCGAGGGTCGAAAGAATCAATTCCCGAGGTGTATTGAGGCCCGAGCGCAGCGAGGTCGGCTATAGTCCGAGTAGGAATTGATACTTTTACCCGAGTTAACCACTCTACTTTAATTTCGAATATGAGGAAAATAAAACTAGTTGTTTATCTAAGCACAGATTAGTATCCCGCCAATTTACGTCGACTTTTTAAATTTCAAATATGGAACTTACCGCGTAATTGTTGCGGTTTATTCGGCTCAAAGAAGTTTGCGCTAAGTTCACACGGGCTGTTTAGAAAGTCACATGGCCGCAGCATTTTTTTTAATTAGTTCTTTTTTTACATAAAACTCTTCACAGCAGTTCTATTTTTAAAGTTCATTCCGGCCCTTAGGTGGGATGTAATTTGTATGAGTTTTTCCCTCTCTATGGAGGGAAGCAGCATTTTCCACCCAAGAATCAGATCAAAACAACATTACTTTCCGAGTATGAGAAATGAAAAAGCCGTTTGCACAAATACGATATTAACCCTTATCATTTTATATTAGTTGAACAGCATCTGTCGGGACAGCTAGTTAATATTAAAACCTAACTCAAGTGCCAGTTGACTCGTTTTCAATAACGTATCTATAGTTATGGATACATTGCAGTCACCGTTTAATGACAAGATCTTATCTATCCATAGTTATGTCCAATATAGTTTAAGTCCAATGCTTTATGTCGATAGGTTATTGAAATGTAAGTATGCGTAAAATGATAGATATGTCTACCTCTAGTACGTTAAACTAAGGATAGATAGGTTATTGAAAACGGCCGTTTACTCAAAGGGTGTCACTACGCTTTATAATAATTATTGTACAGTATACCTAATATATAAAATTCGCATGCCGCGGTGTTTGTAGTTAAACTCCTTCGAAACGGCTTGACCGATTCTCATGAAATTTTGAGTGAATATTGGGTAGGTGTGAGAATCGGATAACATCTATTTTTCATCCCCCTAAATGTTAAGGGTGGTCCACGCCAATGTTTTTTTTAATTTTTTTGACATTTTTCTTTAATTTGTATAATTATGAGTCAGCATTAAAAAATACATACAACTTCAACCATCTACGAGCAACAGTTACTTTTGCATCGCGATTTTAATATCGGCAACACAACGTTTGCTGGGTCAGCAAGTAACACTATAAAATTTTAAAATGTTTTTGTAAAGCACCAAAAGAGGGCGCTATAAAAAGAAACAAGAAGAATATTAGCAATTGTAATACACACTCTGTTAAAATTTCGTCATTATTTTTTTTCTTATAAAAGCGTGTATGCACTTAATATGTATTTTTCATGAAAATACGGGACGAGACGAGCAGGAAGTTCAGCTGATGGTAATTGATACGCCCTGCCCATTACAATGCAGTGCCGCTCAGGATTCTTGAAACGCCCTAAACGCGGCACCTCAATTGCGCTCGTCGCCTTGAGACATATTAAGATGTTAAGTCTCATTTGCCCAGTAATTTCACTAGCTACGGCGCCCTTCAGACCGAAACACAGTAATGTTGTGGTACCCATAATCTAGCCGGCATCCCGTGCAAAGGAGTCTCCCACTGGTGTGAAATATAAATAAAAAATATGTCCGCAATAAGTACATTCCACAGTAATTTTTTATATGTTAAAATTAGTTCCGGTTCGTCTGTTTTGTGTTTGCTAATTTTAGTTTTGTTTTGTGTTGGCTTGTCCGAGATATAATAAACTTGGTAGTTTATCGTATAAGTACTTATTATACAGATGTATAAAATGTTATTAAAGGTTCGATAAATATTGTAACTTTTATGTCTACGCAACAAACCTCTTTAAGTACGTACTTTTTTGAAGTGAAACTTTCTCATACGACTTTTTTTTTATTTTATTTATTGAAGTGAAAACTTTACCATCATTGTGATTTGAAAGTCGATGAAACGAAAGAGTGACAGTAAACAGAGCAGACACATAAATTCATAATAACATGGGAGATAATGAGATAGGAAGCATTATACAGTGCTTTGGTACCAGGCGATCATAGTTGACGAAGAGATTGTCTTATATATTCGAAGTAACGTTTGGCGCGGACTGACTAGGATTGTAAACGCTACAACCAATCCTACAATATTTGTGTTAATCATGTGGCTAAGCTGCAAATGTGCATTTATTTTACTGATTTTCTTTTTTTTATTAAAAATTTACATAGTAAGATGAATAATTGTGCGGTGGAAGTTTTAGAAAAGTACTAATTCTATTAAATTCTGTAAAAAAAAAAGAATGTTGCTACAGCTGAAAATTCAGAGATTTTTGACTTCAAAGTTCATTTTTGGGAAGCAGCTTGTTTGATAGATAGATATTTCAAATTACATATAAATATTCTATAACGGTTCAAAATTGTCTTTGGGCACTGTATTTTTTGCGTCGAAATATTTTCAATGTGTCATGTTGTAATCGACTCTCTAAGAAACCAATTTTTGTGGATGTTGGGGTATGACCGCACCTTAAGTCACAATGGCTAAGTATTTTAGTGCGATTTAAAATATTAATGCCTAAATATATCAAAAAAAAAAACGCAAAGAATGCCAAATGAAACATCATCTAGCGTTTACTAAGAGTGGTTTTACATGAATCGAGTGTAATTATTTTGTTCTTACTTGTTTTTCGTGTAGAGAATTTATAACACACACTTTTCAGGAACTAAACCACATATAGATTACAAATTAACACTTTTCAACAGTCGAAATATATCAGAACGTATAACACGCGCGTTTCGCGACTTGTGAAGGAATTCCGTGATCGAGAATCTCTCTGGAAATTATAAATAGCTGAGTCGACGTACAAGTTTCATCGCCGGGATGTTTAGATTTCGTTGGATTCTTATTGGTTATAATGAGAATACTGCGCGACAGCGTCATTATTTCGTGGATGTATTCAGCACAGCTGATATGCTAAATGCATTCATGTAGATATTTTTGAGAGAATAGAATTGTAATATATTTTTTATTTCTCATACTCGGAAAGTAATGTTGTCTGGATCTAATTATTGGGTGGAAAATGCTGCTTCCCTCCATGGAGAGGGAAAAACTCATACAAATTACTTTCCACCTAAGGGCCGAAATGAACTTTAAAAATAGAACTGCTGTGAAGAGTTTATATTTTAAAAGAAATAATTAAAAATAATGCTGCAGCCATGTTCTAAACAGCCAGTGTGAACTTAGCGCAGACTTCTATGAGCGGAATAAGCCGCAACAATTACGCGGTGAATTCCATATTTAAAATTTTATGTCGTCATAAATTGTCCTAATTTGACAATTAATTTTAAATCGGTACTACTTATATTATGATATATTATCAATGCATAGTTTTGATAAACAACTACTTTTATTTTCCTCATATACGCAATGAAAAGCAAAGTGTTTAACACGAGTAAAAGTATCAATTCCTACTCGGACTATAGCCCTCGGGAAAAAAAGTAAATACCTCGGGAATCGATTCTTTAGACCAGGGATGCTCAAGCTTGAACTGCTGGCGATCTACCTCAAAATTATTAGACTACGATCGATCGGCTCTGAGAGGCTTCAAGTATGTGTGATGAAGGATTGTCGTCTAGGTAGAGTGTCACGATGACATAGATATTAGTTTCGCGAAAAACATGCATTTTTTTAGTTAAGGTAAGTGTAGGTCTTCTCTTAAATGTCAATGAAAAAACTCATAAAAATTATTCAAAATTGCGAGTTTATTGGTTCTTACAAAAAAAACACGTTCGAAAGTTCTAAGCTTAACTATATTTAGTAATTTAGTAATAGTGACTTTGGATGTTGAAGCGTGACACTGCATGTCCTGAGCATACTTTTCATAAGATGGAACGTAATTTCCGATTTTAGTTTATTATAGCGGATTTTTTCTCGAGATCGACTCATAAAGCACTCGCGATCGACCGTTTGAGCACCCCTGCTTTAGACCCTCGGTTAACAATCTACTATTTTAAATTTTAATACAGTTGCTCAAAAGTGGCGTATTTCAGGGACGTATAGCGTTCGGGATGTGGGCTATTAGATACTTGTCCTTTTTCTTTACCTTTTTCGAACTCGTGCGTTCTCTTTCCCAACTGTCAAAATAATGTCTATTAAAAAGAAAAAACCAACCACGAAGTTTTTATGATTTATGCAAATATTTCTAAATAGAAGCTACGAATTTGTTTCAATATCAGATTTAGTGATTTGATTCAATGAGTCAGGTTAGGTTTTATTTCATTTCATCTCATTAAATTTCATTTTCATTTCATATCAATAAAAAAATCTACTGAAGACTTGGCTGTATGGGCATAGTTGTCTTGGGTGCCATTGGGTGAAGAAATAAAAAAAAAATCTCTGCTTATTCTTTTACGGTTGGCGCCATTTTCTTCGATTAGTTAATTGAGTTTATTGTGTTTTTATTATTCTATTAAATTGATTCATTTTTTCGCAACTGTATTAAAAATAGTTGTTCAGTACACGTGCGGAACCGTCATTGCAACTTGTTCCGACTGTCAACCCTCACCTTCGGCTGCGCCTCGGCTCGGGTAGACATTTGTCGGAACTCTTTGTAATGAGAGGCTTTAGGCACTCGTAATGAAATATACTATATTTACCATAGGTAGTTTTTTTTAAATGAAAATAAGGGACGAGACGAGCAGGACTTTCAGCTGATGGTATTGATATGATGATCGCCTGGCTCATTACAATGCAGTGCCGCTCAGCATTCTTGAAAAACCCCAAAAATTCTGAGCGGCACTACAACGGCGCTCGTCACCTTGAGACATAAGATGTTAAGTTTCACCGGTAATTTAACTAGCTACGGCGCCCTTTAGACCGAAACACAATAATGCTTACACATTACTGCTTTACGTCAGAAATAGGCACCGTTGTTTTACATATTATCTAGCCGGAATCCTGTGCAAAGGAGCCTCCCACTGGTAGTGACAATAACATAACATTTTGCAGCAACACGTCAGTTCGTAAAGGGTCTTTGACATGGGGAGAAGAACTGACAAGAAACTCCCAGCTCATCTTTTAAATAATTTAACAACTAAGCCTATTTAATATAATATTATACAATTTATGGTGGCCTGCGCAGAACCAGACAAGAACCAAGCATCATTATCGAGCAGGTGTTCTGAGCGGTGGCCAATAAAATTATAATTTTATAATATAATATAATATTGGCACACTTTTACACTAATTATCTTGCCCCAAACTAGGCATAGCCTGTGATACTACGGGTACAAGACTACATAGATACATAGATATATTTATAACAATATACTTATTTAAACATACATAAATACATAATAATATACACACTTTTTACACAAATTATCTTACCCCAAATTAAGCATATATAGCCTGTGTTATGGGTTACAAGACAATGATATATTTAATACAATATACTTACTTAAACATACATAAATACATATAAACATACATAAATACATTTAAACATCCATGACTCGGAAACAAACATCCATATTCATCATATAAATGCTTGCACCCACCGTGATTCGAACCCGGGACCTCTAGCTTTAGTAGGTAGGGTCCGCTAACCACTCGGCTATACAGTTCGTCATATATTATATATACATATAAACATCTTTCGGATAAAAACATGTTCATAATTTATGAATGTTTGCACCTACCGGGATTCGAACCCGGGACCTCTAGCTCAGTAGCCAGGGTCACTAACCACTGGGATATTTGGGTTGTCATTTATTATCATCTCATTTAATTCGTATACTCAGGAGATGAAAGAAGCAATACAAAACATGCTGAGATGTACAGGGCTGAGTCTATGGACACTAAAGTCATAAAAGGCAATATAAGGGATTAATTTCCTCAAAATTAGTTCCTTTAGAATTATTTTTGAAAATTTATTGAAGTAGGCGTTACTTTCAGGAAATCCTGCCCTGCCCTGTACTTTCCCCGGGGCGTAAAAAGAATAGGGGAGTCCCAGGCCCATGGGTGTCGTAAGAGGCGACTAAGGGCTTTTTAGAAGTGGGAGAGTCACGCTGCCGTCTTTTGACGTCAGCACAATCGGGCCAGACTCGTCCGGGCTAATTACCACACTCGCACAGAATACCGGCGTGAAGTAGCGGCCTAGTGTGCCGCTTTGTTTCGCATAGGTTAGTGTCGAGGACCGGTGGCCATCACCCCCCCCGAATATGACAGCGGATCTTAAAAAGATTTTATGCCATGCGAACTACCCCAGGAGGGTACCGGCTCTACCAGAGTCGGAGAATCCCTCCCCGAGCACTCTAACTCGGGCTGCCCTTCGTATCCTGGGGTGGGCACAGAACCGCGCATGAACGAGGACAAACGAGGCAGTAACACCACGGCACCCCGCTCCACACTCAACGTGGACTTTTGCAATATCAGGGGAATTCACTCCAATTTAAACGCCGTCCACCACCACCTCGAGACGGCGTAGCCGGCCTTGTGTTTTCTTACGGAGACGCAGATATCTCGACCTAGCGATACGTCACATTTAACGTACCCGTCTCGGCAATTTTGAGGGTAGGGACCTGTCCACTCTCTGGCTCCGTGTAGATTTACAGGACCGCGTCCGCATCTATGCGTGTGTCTACAGGTCCCATAGTGGTAACACAGAAACCGATCATCTCATGGGCTGCGTTCAAGTGGCAATTGACGACGTGCTTGCACAGATGCCCTCCGCTGAAATCGTAGTCTTGGGTTATTTCAACGGGCACAATGCCGAATGGCTTGGATATCGTACCACAGACTACGCAGTGGTTGTCCCAATTGGTTGAGTCGCCAACGCGGCTCCCGGATGTGAATAGCCACATGCCGTCCTTTGTAGCGTTATAACTTACATGTTTTAATAATCGCGTAGTTAGACTGTTAATCTGATCAATTCGCGGAACTGGTTCCCCGCGGGGAGAGACGCGCGGCGCGCGGGGTTTTCTTCGATTGAAGACCGTCGCTCGCGGTCCGCCGGAGAGACAAAGGCATCGTCGTGCGAGGAACACGAGACATCGACTCATACGCCGCGGCTAGACCCTAAACTGTTTCGCGTCTCGCTGTACGAGCGCATTGTGAGTTTGTTTAAACCCCGTGTATCGGGTAAGTGTTGATCATTCCTTGCAATTTTAAATCTTTATATTGTATAGGTAAATTATGCAAGCTTGTCGGCCATGGCGCTAAATAACGTTTGTGTTCTTTTGTTCTCCACGTGTCACTCATGCACCGATCATTTCGCATAATCATTTATTAAATTTAATTTCATTCTGTAACGTATACTAACGTGAATTAATTTTCTATTTTCATAATTAGTTAAATTTAATTAAAGTAGTTTCTTCATTTATTTTACATATTAGTTGATTGCCTAGTACCTTATGCTTATTGCTATTTAATAATAATTGTAATTAGAATCCTTCATTTTAATGCTTTCTTTTAATTATAAATGTAAACTCCGTCTGATTGTAACTTACGCATCCGCCATCTTGTACAGAGCTTTTTGCTGGCTTGACCGCGTGGTTGCAATCAGAGGAGAAGAAGCGGAATAACTTTTATAACACGCTGGATGTAAATTCCAGGGTCCGAGGTTGCACCTACAACCTGTCCTTGCTGCATGTATAGCAGGCCGGTGTTACTTCCTGTACGGAGTCTCCGTGGTTGTACCTCCTATCGGCACCTACACGACTGCAAGGCCGACGCGTGTCTCCGTCTACTTCATCTGGGGCCTGCAGCCATCGGCCACAAGCCAGGGCAGTACTCGCCCACTACAGATATTGGGTGGCAAATTATTTGACGGGCCTTTTTTATCCACGGCCTTGTACTACCACTACTAATAATAAATTCCTTGTGCTGACCAGTGGGTTTATTTTTCTCTTCTATTACCACGAAACCCCCAACGTCACACCTTATTGGATCTTCTGCTAACTACACATCCCGATGGTTACCAGGTCTCTGTCGACGCCCTTCTCGGAACGTCCGACCATTGCCTGGTCAGAAGTGTAGTGCCTATCCGACGCCAACGTCGCAGACCTCCAGCGACCCGCCGCGTTTGGCACTACAAGTCAGCAGATTGGGATAGGATGCGTTCCTTTTTTGCATCCTACCCTTGGGGCAGGGTTTGTTTCCCTTCGGATGATCCTAGTGCCTGCGCCGTTGCAGTAGCCGATGTGATACTACAGGGCATGGATATTTTTATATCAAACTCTGTAGTACCGATCGGTGGCAGATCACAGCCCTGGTTCGATGCGTCAGTTAAAGCAGCATCTGACTGCAAAAAACAGGCGTATCGAGCTTGGATTGCGGCGCTGGGCACAAAAGATCCAAACTGCATAGTTCTTAAGAGGAAATACAACCGTGCCTCCAGATTTTTTAAGCGGCAAATCACCCGTGCAAAGTCAAAACACGTCGTTAAAATCGGCGAGCAGCATTCCAGTTACCCGGCCGGAACGCGCAAGTTCTGGCCGTTGTCGAAAGCTGCTCTTGGTAACTTCAGCTAGCCGTCCATGCCGCCGTTGCACATGAGGAATGACACCCCAGCCCATACGGCAAAAGAGAAAGCCGATCTCTTGTGCGCTCTTTTCGCCTCCAACTCGACTCTTGACGACAACGGAAAAATACCGCCGACCATCCCGCGGTGTCAGAGCTCTATGCCTGAAGTACAGTTCAGACAGAAAACTGTTAGGCGAGCTCTGTTTTCGTTGGACGTCAGGAAGTCGAGCGGGCCGGATGGCATTTCTCCGATCGCGCTTAGAACGTGTGCCCCTGAGTTGACGCCGGTGCTAACGCGTTTATTCTGGCACTCTTATTCTAAAGGCGTAGTCCCTGACTCATGGAAGTCAGCCCTTGTCCATCCGATCCAAAAAAACCTCCCTGCTCTCCAAAATCATGGAGAGCATAATTATTCGTCAGCTCTTAGTATACCTAGAGGGTAACCAGTTGATCAACGACCAACAATACGGGTTTCGCCAGGTTCGGTCGGCAGGTGATCTTCTGGTATACCTAACACATAGATGGGCTGCAGCTATTGAAAGCTAGGGGGAAGGCCTGGCAGTTATCCTGGATATAGCGAAGGCCTTTGATCGTGTATGGCACAAGGCGCTCCTCTCAAAACTTCCATAATTTGGGCTTCCCGAGAGCTTGTGCAAGTGGACCTCCAGCTTCCTCACTGGGCGCAGCATACAGGTCGTTGTATACGGATATTGCTCTAACCCGAATCCCGTGAATGCTGGAGTGGCCCTAGGCTGTGTGCTGTCTCCCACGCTGTTTCTTCTGCATATCAATGATATGTTGGACACCTCCAACATTCATTGCTATGCAGACGACAGCACTGGTATTGCCGTATACATGGGCCATGCAGGTCTCTCTCGGGAAATCGTCGACCAGTGCCGGGAGAAACTTGTGTCTTCTATCGAGTCCTCTCTTGAGAAGGTCGCGGAATGGGGAAAATTGAACCTTGTCCAATTTAACCCCCAGAAGACTCAAGTTTGCGCGTTTACCACTAAAAAAACCCCATTTGTCGTATCACCGCTCTTCGACAACACTTCCCTTAATGCCTCGCCTAGTATCGGTATACTGGGTCTCGAAATCTCGAGTGATTGCCAATTTCGTGGTCATCTGGAAGGCAAAGCCAAATTGGCATCAATGAAACTGGGCGTCATTAATAGAGCACGGCAATACTTCAAGCCGGCCCACATACTAGCGCTCTACAAAGCGCAGGTCCGGCCACACATGGAGTATTGCTGTCATCTCTGGTCTGGCGCACCCCAGTATCAACTCGATCCATTTGACCGCGTGCAACGCAGAGCAGCTCGAATTGTCGGGGACCCAGTGCTCTGTGAACGGCTGGATCACTTCGCGTTGCGTAGAGACGTCGCTTCATTGTGTGTCTTCTACCGCATTTATCACAGGGAGTGTTCCGAAGAGCTGTTTAACCTGATTCCTGCCGCCGAATTCCACCTTCGCACGACACGCCACAAGTTAGGATATCATCCTCACCATCTGGATGTGCGGTCCTCCTCAGTGCAGTTTTCAAGGAGCTTTCTTCTACGTACTACAAAGCTGTGGAATGAGCTTCCTTGTGCGGTGTTTCCGGGACGATACGACATGGTTACTTTCAAAAAAAGCGCGTACACCTTCCTTAAAGGCCGGCAACGCTCCTGTGATTCCTCTGGTGTTGCAAGAGACTGTGGGCGGCGGTGATCACTTAACAACAGGTGACCCGTACGCTCGTTTGTCCTCCTATTCCATAAAAAAAAATGTTCTTTACATACAGAATATTAACATTCAAATTCTTGTACAATCATGTTGTAAAAAAAGAAAACAACTACACTAAGATCTGGGATCACCCGGAAAATGTAGAAAATAAAATATTTATTACGAAATTTAAAAGAATTGTGAAATCTGAGGAAGTTGGGTTACTTTTTATGATGAACAATACTCAGCCGTCATGCTCGAGGCGATAAGGCGAGCGCAATCATAGTATGTTTAAACACATTATAATTTATACATACAATAAGGCTTAGATTAAGGATTAGTCTCCGCTGCGCTCCAACTAGACACCGCACTACCGGAGCTACATAGCAATAGCTTTTTTATTACGGCAACTATTAGATGCTTGTGTGCGTGGCATCTTGACACTCAATGGCATCTGTCAAGTCTTGTAACATACGCTTCGTGTTATTTTACATTGAAATTAATCGTTTGTCATCGGCAAGTTAGTCGTTGATCATCGTGTAAGCATCCACATTCCACAGGATCGTCCGTGATCATTTATTGAGCGGCAGTCCTTCAAGATGGACGTGGAGTTCATAGCTGGTGCTACCATTCATTTAACTTCAGTATACAAATATTTATGTTTGGGTTTCCATATTTCTGGGTAGTTCTGATAAAGTTCTACGAATTTAAATATTTCTTCATAACTTAACAACGCTTCGACGACCGCGACAAGGCGAAGTACGTACGGCTTCACTCACTGTCCAGTATCCTCCATTGAATGAATGATCGGCGATTGTGTGAGCACGCGCACGTAGTTACACGCGAATTCCCTTTGATGCGTGGCCGATAAACCGACAAGTCACCGATCGCCGCGATCACTATGACGATTATCGGGCGTTTTCTATAACCTATTTATCCTTAGTTTTACTTACGTATACATTGCTGTCACCGTTTAATGACAAGATCTTATCTATCCATAGTTATGTCCAATATAATACGGCCGCTCCCAATATTCAGTCTATCTCTTACTTGAGATAAAAATCGAAACTATCGTTGACTTTTCTGTTCCAATAAACTTATCGACAGTAACAGACACTGTCTGTCAATAGGACGACGTATAGCTTACCAGCGATAGAAGTTTGTATGGAAATTGCAATTCACGCGTCCCAATTTAAGGCCAGAAGAGTGACTTATCGGGTATATTGACAACTAATACTATTAAGCATGTCGAGTTAGCCTGTAAGTGGAGTATACAACATTATAAAAGAATTTTTAAATGTATCTATAGATTAAGATAGGTGTATGCACGTTGGCTTCCTAATAAATAAATAAATAAAAAAAACTAATTACTGACAGTAGAAGGTAGTAATTTATCTTTATCTGTAGATAGTATATTGGGAACGGCCGTTAGTCCAATGCTGTCTGTCAATAGGTTATTGAAATGTAAGTAAGCGTTTAAGGCGACACTAAATGCCAGCGACCTTGAGCGATATGAGTTCACCGCTGCCGGCCCGCCATCTATGTAACAAAGCCAATATTTTCAAAATTCTTGCGTGGAAAACAGTTTATATGCTTACAATCCTCGTTAGTCACTACTTATCTGAATAAATGAACCTACACAAAAAAGTACAAGCTATAAGAATAATTTTATGAGAGAAGTAGCAAAAAAATGCGTCACGCCATGCCAAAAAACTTGTTTAACTTCAAAGAAAAGTGGAAGTTCAAAAAGGCTCGGCAGTGTTAACTATAACCAACAGCAAGCATTAGCAACCTACAAATAAGACTTAAGGATATGTGTAACAGGATTAAGTAGTGTTCATAGCTCGAAATGCTATCCTTTCACCACAAAACTTGTCTAAAAACACCATGTTTGCGTGTTTTCTGCTTACTCTTCGCCTTAAGGATAGATTTGTCTTCGTCTAGTAAGTTAAACTAAGGATAAATATGTTATTGAAAACGGCCGCATATCAATGCTATACGACGATTGGCGACTAGAAGCAAATAAGCCCTCCATACGATTGATTTTGAAGAGGCGCCATAAAAGACAATTAACTAGATGACCTAGCTATTGTTATTAATACCAAATTATCTGAATTTTACAATTTGGAATACACACTTATAAAATACATTATCATGATAATGTATTTTATAAGTGTGTCGTAGATTATAAGTCATTGTGTGCTTTCTACTGCATTTATTCAAATTCGAATATTTTTCCTTCAAAATAGAATATCATATCACTTATTGGAAGTCAAAAACTACCACCCCTTCGAAAATTATGCCTCAGATCTAAGAACAACGCGCGCAAGAAACTCAGGGGGGTTCTTTTTTTGGTAAAAATATGATTGCAACGTAATATAGTACAGTAAAACTTAGATATTATTTAATAACCTTGGGGCGGTCGCTACATTCCCAATCTGTGGTATCATTAAGAAAGTCGTTTATACCATAAACGACTTTCCATAAAAGACCATAACCATAGTCTAGTCTAGTCGACTTTAGTTCCGAGCGTGCTCGGTAGCGTACATGCTCAGTGAACTTACGAATATAATTTATATTCGCGATCTGCGCGGCAACCGCCGCTGCACGCTATTATGACTCATAGCCAATGAATTGCTGGCATTCCTTCAGCACGCAATTGATACTGTGGACGAGATCAGTATCATCCAGATCTGTGCATCAAATTTCAAGAGTGAGGAGATCATTAACGCCAAGAGGTTTTGATGAAATCAGACCAGATGCCGTCCCGCAGGAGGGATGAAAGGGGAGAGAGAAGTCTTCAGGATATGATAAATGTCCTGAAAGTGACTGATCCTAACGACGTGCCGTCTTTCGTGGCAAGGAAGACTTCGACCATGTCGACGTCACCAGGTTGCTGAAGGACATCACAAGCCTCAAGGCAGGCCGCAGTAGACTTTAACTCTTTTGTTATTCGCGTCCCGACAGAACATATATTGACCTTCCTGGACGTGAAGCTGTGGCCGAAGGGGGTCGTGTTCCGCAAGTATCGCGGACGTCGCCGACCGCCGGAACTTACCGAACCCGCGCCTCACATCACCGCGAAAATGTGACGTAGATTTAAGTTTTAAAAATATGTATGGTAGATTATAAGGTATTTATTTTTTGGGCCTTGTAGCCTGAAATAAATGATTTATTATTATTTTTATTTTACCACACAAACGTTTTTTTAACAATTCCTTTGAATCTCGAATTATTTTCGAACATTTGTTTTGAACATTTCCTGGGATCAAGACGACTTGATCGTCGCTGAGTGGAGCTATTGTTACTGGGTAGCGCCCGTAGGTAGAACAGTATTTTTTATATTAGTAAAAATATTTAATGTGAAAATAATGGAAATAAATATTTGCCTCTTTGAATAAACTTTATTAATTCCAATCATTTAATTTATAACATGAAAACCATTTGTAAAATTAATAAACATCATGGGTGAATCTTTCCCAATTTGATATCTCGTTGTAAAGAGCATCTCCTGGGCATTCCGTTGCTCTTACTTGTCTGTGGCCAATGAGTTGGTAATCTGGTCTTATGTATCCAAGCTCCACGCCTATAGAAATAAGATCTTTTGCTGCTTGTAGCTGGACACTTGGTGGAACTGATGCTGAAATTAAAAAAATACATGGTCACAAAGAGGAAATTATCAGTCATTTATATGAGGGTATTATTAATTTATGGTACGTTTTGGTTTATGGTGGCGGAGTAAAGTTATTCCAAATTTTAAACTGGTGTTCTTTATGTAATTAGGAGGATGAGACTAGTAGGACATTCAGCAGTTGGTAATTGATACGCCCTGCCCATTAAAATGCAGTGCCGCTCAGGATGATTGTAAAACCCAAAAATTATGTGCGGTACAACTGCGCTCGTCACCTTGAGATACAAGTTGTCAAGTCTCATTTCCTAAGTTATTACACTAGCTACGGTGCCCTTCAGACCGAAACAGTAATGCATACACATTACTACTTCATGGCAGAAATAGGCGCCGTTGTGATACCCATAATCTAGCCGGAGTTCGGTGCAAACTAGCCTCCCACTGGTATTTAAACAATTTGTTATTTCTAAAAGTGATAACCCTCACTTGGAATTTATAATAAATAATAAAACTTACTGATCGATCAAGCCTTTGGCACTACAGAATTACATGACAGGGTGAAGTAATTTTAAACTTGGAGTTACTTTACACTGCGTTTATTAACAAGGTAGAAAGTACTTTGGTCGGTATTCGTCTCATTTTGATTCTTGCGGAATTAACCGGCAAGTAAGGATAATTAAGGTAAGCTGAGAAAGTAAGGCAGATTTAAAACCGGTAACAAGCGAATATTTTGTGAAAATCCCTCGATCCATTTCTGAAATCCGTACAGACGAAGTTGCAGCAAAGTCTAGTAGAGCAAAGCATAAACACTCACAGATCCAGTCTCCAATGAGAACGATGCCAATACTTTGCGAGTTATATCCTGCAGCATGAGCTCCAACAGCATCCCAGCCTCTTCCTTCATACACGGCACCGTCACTTCCCACTGCGAAACTGAAATGAAGAAATAATATTTAATAATAATTTTTTGCATTGTAATGGGCAGGGCGTATCAATTACCGTCAGCTGAACATATTGCTGGTCTCGTCCCTTATTTTCATTAAAAAAAAGATAATTTGTGTAAGTGCATTAATGTAAAAAATAATCTTCAGACATACTTGTATCCAATATCGGCCCATTGGTTCGTCAGCTGGTGAAAGTTCTGCATCGACCTCATGGCTGCCGCGCAGGTGATGAAATTGAAGCACGCTGCAGGGAGATAGCTGTGGTGTATGATAACAAAGTTGACAGGACTATTCAGTTGAATAACAGATACCGGCGGAAGTGCTCCCCATTTTTCTCGGGAAACAAATGTCAGATCTGTAAGGGAAACCTTACCTTAGAATTATTATAAAAGTAAATAAAACTTTATTTTCAAATTGAAATGAGAAGAAGTAGCAGGAAACTCATTGCCACTCTATATATCAAGATTTACATTTCCATCGATTTACAAATCATTTCATTTACAATGTAATAATATGGAAAGTGATGTAACAAACATACACAAACGTCAAATAGTCAATGGCTTACACGAGTAAGTCAAAAAAGTAAATGTAAATTAATACAAAAGTTATTGAGTACAGTAGCTGCATCATCCACACACACCGTAAATAAATAAAGGTATTCTGTGAGCATTTTATAAGCGATTATATATATTATTTTATATTATTTATATTATTTATATATATATATATATATATATATATATATATATATATATATATATATAAATAATATATATATATATAAATATATATAATAACTTTTAATAATCTGAAACTGAGTCTCCAGCAACGGGCTCACCCTGCCACCACAAGCAGCGCCCGTTCACGAGCATGACGCATAACCTATCTATCCTTAGTTTAACTTACTAGAGGTAAGAGAAATCTATCCTTTTACGCTTACTTACATTTCAATAACCTATGGACATAAAGCATTGGACTATAATTATGTTGGACATAACTATGGATAGATAAGATCTTGTCATTAAACGGTGACAGCAATGTACCTGTAACTGTAACTGTAAAACGGCCGTTAGTCTGTTCTATTCGATTGTTTTCTCATCCGCGTCAATATTTAATTTTAAATCATTTACTGTTCTTTAGCTTGACGGCTAACCATAGAACAATGAGTTCTTATATATGCGGATAAAAACTCCTTGTTACACTATTAATTACTATTATGTGAGCCAGTATTTCTCCATTGCATTAGCAACAGTGACTCATTTATTTGCAGTCTAACCTGCTACCAATCATCTTCAGGTTACCTTTGGTGCTGCCCCTCTTTCTGCGCACCAGGGAACCACATCTTTTGCGCATAGTTGCGTAAAAACAATCTAGTCGCTCCATCGCGAACATTCCGGATGCATTAAAGAAACGAGGCAACTCCAGTAGAACCCTGAAGGGATTGTTGTATTGGACGCGGAGGACGCTGTATCCTTGGGTGTACCTAGCCCACTTCCTGCACGTGTTAATACTCGAATTATATCATCTACTCAATAAACGGCCGTTCCTAATATACTATCTACAGAAAGAGATAAATTACTACCTTCTACTGTCAGTAATTAGCTGTCAATAATGAATGAAGCTGTCCCATTATATCCGATAAGTCATTCTTATCGCCTTATATTGGGACGCGTGAATTGCAATTTCCATATAAACCTCTATCGCTGGTAAGCTATACTTCATGCGATTCACAGACAGCGTGTACGGATAAGGTGAGTTACAGTCGATAAGTTTATTGCGACAGAAAAGTCAACGATAGTTACGATTTTTATCTCAAGTAAGCCACAACCGGAGATACTTTGAAAATTGGGAACGCCCGTAAGTCAAGGTAGTGAGTCTTTTGTTTTCCAGATCCCAGAAAATGAACAAAACCGATGTGTTAGGTAATTCAAAAGAATTGATAAAAACGTTTGTGTCTGAAAGGTTACTGTAACATAAATTACTTTCTTAATGATACCACAGATTGAGAATGGAACACTGCTGGTACAATAGCTAATCATCTCAAGTCTGCGGCAATCTATTTTGAATGTATAGTACCTAGTTTTTGACGTTCAATTAGTGATTTTAAATCCTATTTTGAATAAAAATATTTGAATTTGATGAAGTGGAATTGTTCGATAGAGACCGCCTAAGATAGGTTAGTAGGAAAAGTATTTGGGAACGCCTGACATAATCATGAGATCATTATATAATTTACGTTTAGACCGTCATCCTGACATGGTCCATTCTGAATTTTATAGCATAAAAAGTAAAAATGTAACGCCTGACTCTTTATAACAGCAAAGTCTTGCTAGCTAATATTGGCTTATAATTTTTGTTTATTATAGAATTTAAAAAGCCACTTTTTTAAACTATGTCTCATATTCAATACATTTTATAAATGGGTAATTAACAACTATAATCTACAGAGGTTTATGTTTCTTCTCATAGTAATTAATCTTATCTTATTGTTGTTATTGACTGATAATATACTGACTGAAAAATAAAATTTAAATTATCAAATGAGTTTTGCCGTATCGGTCATAATAAAAAGGTGTTATGCTTTTTGTAAAGTGATAACCCTCACTTCTAGGATTAATACACAAAAATAAAAGGATAGATTTGTCTCACACTAATTAGTTAAACTAAGGATAGATAGGTTATTGAAAACGGCCGCAAAAGTATTTGCCGCCTGACAGAAAAATGAAAAATTACAAATCGCGTTTAGTATCTGTGTACGAAGGAATAGATATAATTAGAAAGGCTCACAAAATTTCCACTTTATAGTAAAATTTTATACTCTACACAAATATAACTTAATAATAATAATAATGAAAAAAAAAATTGTGAAAGCTGAAATAGACAAATTGTCGAAGTACCTAGGTACTTCGGCAATTTGTCCTAGGTACTTAGTCTAGACTAAGCACACGAGGTTACTGACATGTGGGAAGTTGATTCAACAATAATTGTCCCAATAGTCGTTTTTGTAAACGGTCTTATAGCAAAGAGCCTCGACCACCATCACAACGCATCGTGCGGAATTTCCTCAGTCTGTCGCCCTAACCACGGGCGGAATTCAAATTCAAATTCAAATATTTTTATTCAAAATAGGATTTAAAATCACTTATTGAACGTCAAAATCTACCACCCATTCAAAAGAGACTGCCTCAGACCTGAGAAGAATGGGCGCAAGAAACTCAGCGGGCTTTTTGTAATATAAAATATGAATTACAATGTGATATCGTACAATAAACATTTTTAATTGAAGAGCCTGAGGGTGTTTGCTTTATTCCCAGTCCGTGGTGTCATTAAGAAAATCGTTTATGCTATAATAACCTTTCCTACACAAACGTTTTATAACAATTCTTTTAAATTTCGTAACACATTTGTTTTGTACATTTTCTGGTATCATATTGTAGAAGCATATACATCGCCCAACAAAAGCCTTACTAACTCGACCCAACCGAGTAGTAGTCATAACAAGTTTATGTTTGTCCCTCGTGTTAACATTATGAATGTCACAGTTTCTAGAAAATTCCTCAATGTGCTTATGAACATACAAAACATTATCAAAAATGTATTGAGAAGCAACAGTCAAAATGTTTATTTCTTTAAATTTTTCTCTTAATGATTCTTTAGGACCTAGGTTATAAATCGCGCGAATAGCCCTCTTCTGCAGCACAAATATAGTATTAATATCGGCCGCACTGCCCCATAACAATATACCATAGGACATAATACTATGAAAATAACTAAAGTATACTAATCTCGCCGTATCTATGTCAGTTAACCGTCTAATTTTCTTAACCGCATATGCTGCAGAACTAAGCCTATTCGCCAATCCTTCAATATGGGGCCCCCGTTGCAATTTGGAATCAAGAGTAATGCCAAGAAATATAGCAGATTCCACTGGTTTTGCCACCTCTCCATTTAATAAAATATTCGCATCTACATTTTTGACATTTGGCGCGGTGATTTAATATATATGGTTTTATGACTATTTAACAATAAGTTATTGGCGCTAAACCAGTACACGATGTCAGACATTGTTTACTTCGTCATATAAAACTTGGCTTCGTTTCACTTTGAATATAAGTGAAGTGTCATCCGCAAACAATACCACCTTGTGTTTTTTTCTACAAGGTTAGGTAGATCATTTATATAAATTAGGAAGAGGAAGGGTCCAAGAATAGACCCTTGTGGTACCCCCATACCGAGAGGAGTCCCAGGAGATCTCCTGCCATTCACCTCGACCCTGTGAATCCTATTATTTGAATATGAGATTAGAAGATCGAGTGCAGATCCTCTTATACCATAGTGACATAGCTTCCTGATCAGCGTTGAATGTTGAACACAATCAAAAGCCTTAGATAAATCACAGAAGATACCAAGTGCATTCTGTGATTCCTCCCAGGCAACAAAAATATTCGTGATGAGTTCAACACCTGCATCCGTAGTCGAGCGTCCCCTAGTAAAGCCAAATTGTCTTATATGAAGTAACTTATAAGTATTAAAGTGAGTAAGCATTTGGCTTAAAATAATTTTTTCAAAAACTTTACTTAGGGTAGGCAACACTGAAACAGGGCGATAGTTAATCGGGTCAGAAGTGAGTCCCGATTTAAATATTGGTGTTATTTTACTATACTTCAGAAGGTCAGGAAACACGCCATGTTCAATACAGCTATTAAAAACTAGTGCTAGATATGGTGCTATGACGTCAATAACAGAACTTATTATTTTTACAGATATGTCCCATATATCAGCAGTTTTTTTCATTTCTAAGGATCTGAAAGTTTTTATTATTTCTGCTGGGCTAACAACACTGAACTTGAAATTTTGTTTACATTCCTTAACATTTTCCAAAAGAAGTGACTCAGCAACACTGGTGGAGGA
This sequence comes from Leptidea sinapis, assembly GCF_905404315.1. NCBI lineage: Eukaryota > Metazoa > Arthropoda > Insecta > Lepidoptera > Pieridae > Leptidea > Leptidea sinapis. The sequence goes on from NC_066277.1 coordinate 3,617,247, forward strand.
GATAAGGGTGCTTGAGATGGAAACTGGAATGTCAGACAAAAATTTCTCAAAAGCAGAAGCTACTTCCTGCTCAGAGTGGAGTTTTGTATTGTTTATTATTAGATTATATTCAAACTTGCAGTCTTTCGCTCTTCCAGATTCCCAGTTAATAACTTTCCAAGTCATTTTAATTTTATTTGAAGCATTTTTAATTATTTCTCTAATATGCATTGACTTAGCAATAGTACATACTTTCTTAAATAATTTTGAATATTTTTTCACATATACAAGGAAAGATACATCATGATTACATGATGATCTCTCACTATATAGTTCATATAACCGTTGTCTGCTCCTATGAATACCAGCTGTTGCCCAGTTGTTAAATGACAAGAGACGACCCGAGTTGACTATCTTTGAAGTAAATATAGAAGCAAACTCTGTTTTAATAATTTTAAATAACTTACCATACATCTCATTTGGAGTACTGTTATAATTCAAATACAAGTTTGAGAGTTTTTCCGAAACATTGCCTCTATATTTCTCCAGACTCTTATATTTCTCAATTGTCGTGAACTAACGCCGGCGGGACTCTATTTTTTATATTTATATTTGTAATATTGTTTTTTATAAATATGTTATATATATATAAATGTAGAAAATAAGATGAAATTGTAATAAAGAGAATAGTAATTATCACACTTACCATATTTTGATGATGTCGAAACAGGGGAAGATTCACAGAATGCAGCAAGACAAAGTAATATTACAGCGTATTTCATTGTTTCACCTAAAACATAACCTCAAAACTTATAGAAAAAAAAATCTGCTGTTGCTTTTACAACCAAAACCACAAAAATATTTAATGGTAAATCAATTTAAATACGCATTGCAATATTGCGATATTTATTAGTTACGAGTAAAACAACGTATGGAATAATATATGGAAAACGAAGATATATCTAGCAGATAATTTGAAACGATATCAATGCTTAGATTTATATCGAAACCAATTACTGATAGGCAAATAATATCATAAACACTTTCACATTAAGGACTAACAGATGAAATAGTAGATTGTTAACCTAGGGTCGAAATAATGTATTCCCGAGGTACCTATTTAGACGCCCGAGCGCAGCAAGGGCGGCTATAGTCCGAGTAGGAATTGATTATTTTACCCGTGTTAAGCACTTAACTTTTCATTTCGAATATGAGGAAGATAAAAGTAGTTGTTTATCTAAACTATTAATTGATAATATATAATAACTAGCTGAACAAGCAAACGTTGTATTGCCGATATTAAAATCGCGATACAAAAGTAACTGTTGATCGTAGATGGGTGAAAATTTGAAGTTGTATGTATGTTTTAATGTTGACTCATTATCAAGGTACGACTAACACAAATCAAGAAGAAAACGAAATTAGAAAGGATAGACAACACTATAAAAAGATTAAAATGGCGATGGGCAGGACACACCTTGAGAAGCAATATTGATAAATGGACAAAAAATATTATAGACTGGTATCCAAGACAAGGGAAAAGAAATCAAGGAAGACAACCCATTAGATGGGAAGATGATTTTAAAAAAGTGGCTGGACCAACGTGGAGACGATCTGCTCTGGACAGATCACAATGGAAATTTCTGGAGGAGGCCTATGTCGGAAGACAAGCGAACGATGTAGAAGATTAAGAATATCACTTATATTAGATTATTACTTAGATAAGAATATTACTTAGATTATTATTACTTAGCTTAGAATATTACTTAGATTAGAATATTACTTAGATTAGAATATTACTTAGTTTACAATATTATTTAGATTAGATTAGACTATATATATTGTATGAATCTTACATTGTTTGCAATAAAGGCTTATTCATTCATTCATTATCAAACAAATTTAAAAAAAATTGATTAAAAAATTAAGAAAAAAATTGGCGTGGACCTCCCTTAACATTTAGGGGGATGAAAAATAGATGTTGTCCGATTCTCAGACCTACCCAATATGCACTCAAAATTTCATGAGAATCGGTCAAGCCGAAGCCGAAGGAGTTTACCTACAAACACCGCGACATGAGAATTTTATATATTAGATTGTGATTCTAAGAAATGTTCAATTGTTTACTTCAACAAAATAGGTTGTGATGTTATAATCATTATTCTTAATGTTCGGGTAATAACCGTATTTGTCGGCAATATAATAATTATAATAATTTATATAAGGGTCATCCCTAGCTAAACAAATATATTACACTAGCTTTTAACCGCGACTCCGCGTGGAATAACTGCACTTTACGCCCGTTCCGCACTCTTCTACGATACAGCGGATATCCCTTGTCCTTGTGAACAGTCTCTTTAATAGTGTTTCCCTGCAAACTTTAATCTTCTATTACATCCCCATGTAGGTCAAAGTTTCAATTATTCTCGAACAAATGTTTATAAATTACTTCTTATTTAGTGCTTAATACAAAATTTTATCTCCGAAAATGACGAATTCCCAATTTTTTTTCTTTATGAAAATAAGGGACGAGACGAGCAGGAAAAAAAAAAGAAAAACAAAATATTTATTTATTTCTTATCAAGTGCCTAAGTACAAAGTTTTATGGTGTAATCTTCGATAATGACGAACTCCTAAACAAAAATTTCAATACCTCCATTATTATTTTTTGCAATAAAAGGGAGCCTATATCCTTTTTTAAGCTCTATTCTATTTCTGTACTAAATTTCATCAAAATCTGTTCGGTGGTTTGGGCGTGCAAACGTAACAAACAAACTAACATTCACATTTATAATATTAAGTAGGGATGTGTTTGAAAACGAAACAGAACATTATTATTATTTAAAAATAAGATTAAGGATTCAAGAAAAATAACTTGACTCTTTTTGACATTACAAAATTATTAGAAATTTTAGTTCATCCACTGAAAGAGATCAATCGTTACAAAAGCAAGTAGTTATAGCCAAGTTAGAAGCCACAATAATATTGTTTAACGCATATTTTCTTGTTACAATATTAAGTAAATAATGCCTCTATTATAAATTTAATTCCATCAATTTTTTATTTGAATTGGCACTGAGCTAACCAGATGAATGCAACTGAGAAGATTAGGTACTCATGTATCTAAATGTCACTTAACTAAAACAGATTTTTTTACACCATTTCTGCTATATATTACAAATATTTTTTTTGATATAGCTATATCTTAACTGCTACCAGCACCTCAAATATTTCTGCGTGTAATGGCACCTTTTCTGCGTCTACTGTTTCATTAAATCAAATCAAAATCACTCTATTTATGTAGATCACGGAAATGACACTTATTAATTTCAAAAATTACTTTTCTTATTGAATTTACCGGCACTTCGTAAAGAGAAGAAGTGACAAGAAACTTATTGCCACTCTTTTAAATCAACATTTACATTTTCATCGTTTTACAAATTATTTTAATTACAATATTATGTAAAGTGATGCACAACAAAAATACTCAAACCTCAAATAGTCAATGCCTTACACGAGTAAGCCAAAAAAGTAAATGTAAATTAAAACAAAACAAAGTTATATAGTACAGTAGTTGTATCATCCACGCACACCGTAAATTAATAAAGGTATTCCGCGAGTATCTTATAAGCAATTATAAAAAAAAACTGTTATTAGTAGTGGTAGCGCCCTTTCACGAGCATGACGCATGAGCCAGCCATCGCCTCCCTCGACCATATTTTAGGGAAGGGAACGACCCGCCCCATGTCGCCGCCACAAGCAGTGACATTTAAGCGACCATTACGAAGCGTGTCACGAGAACTCAACTAAATAAAAAAAAGAATCTTCATCTACCTGCAATATGTACTCACTAACTACCTCTACTTACACTTTGACAATTCTGCTCAAATTTGTAATTATTAATACGGGTATTATATATAATTAATATGATTATTAATATAATGTTTTTATTAACAGTAAATAAAACCTCAAATCCCTTAGGGTAATCAAATCTAACCAAAATCACTTTATTCATGTAGGTCACGGAAATGACACTAATGAATGTTAAAAGTTTTTCTTTTTATATCTACCGCCACTTCGGAAAGGGTTGAGCTTAAATACAAAGAAGTGGCAAGAAACTCATTGCCACACTTTTAAATCAACATTTACATTTTCATCGTTTTATAAATCATTTTAATTACAATATATGTAAAGTGATGCAAGAAAAATACTCAAACCTCAAATAGTCAATGCCTTACACGAGTAAGCCAAAAAAGTAAATGTAAATTAATATAAAACAATTTATTTACCACACCATGTTCAATAACCAAAAATGGTCCTTCCAGCAAGACTCGGCGCTGAGTCATAAAACTCGGGTCTAAGCAGTCATGGTTGGAAACGAACGTTTCGGAATTCATCAGAGCTGAAGACTGGCCATCGTCTAGTCCAGATCTTAATCCGCTGGATTATGATTTATGGTCAGTTTTAGAGGGTATGGCTTGCTCTAAGCGCCATGAAAATTTGGAATCCCTAAAACAATCTCTACGATTGGCACTGAAGAATTTTCCCATGAAAAGAGTGTGAGTTTCTCTTGATAACTGGCCTCGTTTAAAAGACTGTATTGCAGGAAATGGAGACTAAAAGTAAAAGTAATAAATGTTATTTGCAATAGATTTTTTTTCTTTGTTTCAGTATTTATGAAAATTTATTGAAGTAGGCATTACTTTGCAGAAATCCATAATTATCTAAATGATTTGAGTTTTCTTTAGTGTTGATTTCGCCAATATTTGTCTCTAAAAAATTCGACACGTGTTTTACCAGAGTCTCGTGCCAGATTTTGGCGAGACAACACGTCTTGAGGATGCCTCGTATAAAGGCGAAACACGTGTCGAATTGTTTAAAGACAAATATTGGCGGAATTAACACTAAAGAAAACTCAAATCAATTGGATTCAGTATTTATGCTAAGACTTTGTATAGTTCATAAGCCATCCGACGAGCACAAAAAATGTTTCATAAAAATCGTATTAAGGGTGTAATCGTTTGATCATGTAGGTAATAAAATACACCGCTATTTTGAGTGTCCTAATTGGTACAACGGCTTCCTATCGAAGTGAATTAAAATCAATTTTTGAGTTTGGCAGGTATCACACTTGGGACCTATATTTTTTATATTCCTTATCAATAACATTTTCACGATGATGAATGGTCCATGTTTACTTTATTTTATTTATTCAACCATCCTGGGTTATATAGCAGATTACATGGTTGAAATTTATATTAAGTCAATAAGTAAGTCCTAGCAGAAGTTACGACAATTTTAATAATAATCACAGATAAAATCAATAAGTATATTTCTAAAAGTCAATAGGTGAATTACATTTAGGCTGAAGGTTTGAAAATTTATTAATATACAAAATATATTTGATTTTTAATATGAATATCCGACTTAAGGTCTATTATGGATTACAATTATCATTACCGATGACGCTTCATTGTAAATCACAGTGAAATTATCGCAACATCTAATCAAAACAATCATGTTTCGTTCGATAATTTTAATTAATTTTCTTTTATATAATCTATTAGTTAAGCCCGGCCTTGCTTCATTGTCAAATATTTATATTATAAAAAGTATTTTTGACATTTCTTCCTTATTTACATTAATCTTCCCAAATTGGCAGTGCCCCAGGGCACTAGAATCATCAGATACACCGCAACCGAAAGTGCCGTACGGCACCCTACTCCTTCACCAAGTTCTGACCTTTATTTTGTTTTTAACATGGTTTATTTTATATGGTCTTATAGCGTGTTTCAATAGCTTTCAGATACATTGACTCACATTATTCTAATTGTAAGCTATCTAATAATACACGTAAAATAAAACGCATTGCTGCGCGATTGTCAAAATCGCGCCGATCTGAAGCATACACTCAGATCAGAGTTTCCCGGAATGAAAAGGTATAGCTACCCAATCTTGTGGAAAAAATTATAGGGTAAGTATTGTTTGTGGAAGACACTTGAATCATATTCAAAGTGAAAAGAAACCAAGGTTCTTTTGACGAAGTAAACAATGCTTTATGTGACATCGTGATTTTTTTTGTTAGAGGAGTCACTTAATTATGGTTTTGATAACCAAAAACACAATATTGGTACGTAGCGGATGAGGATCAAATCGAATCAAATCAAATGAAAAATATTTTATTTCGTAGGTAAATCACATTACCCTTGTAATATGTAATTTTTTTACTCTACAGATAATTCGGGAGGCAGATTTCCCCAGAGAAGAACGCGCAAGAAACTCTAAGGTTGCTGTTTTCAATACAGATTATTACAAATACTTATTAAACTATAATTACATTTATCAATCTGAGACAGACATGTAACAGCCCAGCAGCTGAGTCCCAATGGTTATTTAGATCCAGATATTTTGATATTTTATATTACCCTTTTGAATACAAATTTCTCTTCAGAACTAATTTATATTCGTTTAAAGGTAAGTTCTGTATGTCAACAGGGACCTTCTTTTAAAAACCTATTCATAGACCTCTGAATGGATTTGTGACTTTATGAAGTCGACTTACGGCCGTTCCCAATATACTATAATATAGAGATAAATTACTGCGTCTACTGTCAGTAATTTACTGTCAATAATTTAATAAGTCATTCTTATCGCCTTATATTGGGACGCGTGAATTTTAATTTCCATACAAACTTCTATCGTTGGTAAGGTATACATCCTCCCATTGACAGACAGCGTGTACGGATAAGGTGAGTTACCGTCGATAACTTTATTGAAACAGAATAGTCAAGGATAGTTACGATTTTTATCTCAGGTAGGTCATAACCGGAGATAGGCTGAATATTGGAAACATGAACCGTAACATGACTAGTTAGCTTATCCTTATTTCTAGGATTGTCACTGTTTTTTTAACTGAATCTATATTTCGAACCGGGGGCTCTGTGGTGAGAGTCAATGGTTCAACCTACTGCACCCAGTGGTGCAGTAGGTTGAACCATTAAACCACCAAAGACTCAGTAGTCTTTCTATGCTATTGTATGCTAATTATTACTGTTAAATAGCAAGAAAATACCACCATACGTTAGAAATGTGGACAGACTTCGATTTTTTCTATAGTATTATGTCCAATGGTATATTATGATGCAGTGTAGCCGATATTAATCATTTTGAAAATAGAACAGAGTCAGGGGTATGAAGGCTGTACTAACCGTGGCCTACGTCAGTTCTACTTCAGACTACTTTACCAATGGGAGGCTCCTTTGCACAGGATGCCGGCTAGATTATGGGTACCACAACGGCGCCTATTTCTGCCGTGAAGCAGTAATGTGTAAGCATTACTGTATTTCAGTCTGATGGGCGCCGTAGCTAGTGAAATGACTGGGAAAATGAGACTTATCATCTTATGTATTAAGGTAACGAGCGCAGTTGTAGAGCGGCACGCTCAGAATTTTTGGCTTTATCAAGAATCCTGAACGGTACCGCATTTTAATGGGCAGGGCGTATCAATTACCATCAGCTGAACGTCCTGCTCGTCTCATCCTTTGGTTGGCGATGTATATATACTTTTTTAACAAGATCAAACTTAACAATTATTCGTGTAGTAAAGGTACTATAACATAAATAACTATTTAAATGATACCACAAGTTGGGAATAGAGCGACCGCCTCCGGCGACTGTATAATTAAATTTATTGTTATTCAAGACAGGGCCTACTGAGGGTATTTGATAAGTAAATTTAATTGCAATCAAATGAATGGTACGGCAGCGAATTACATCACAAACCAACAAACATATTTTTTTATATATTAGATTGTAGATATAAATTATTTTGAGTGACGTGCTTTATCTCACTGACTAATATCGACGGGGAAGAACCTAGCTTCACTGCGTCAATATCGAGTTACATAACGATCAGTACTATTCCACAAGCGATTATGAATCTGATAAAATCCTTAAATTTCGCCATGTTTCTGGCTCCGACGTAATAAAAGCTTTTAAAACTGCTTATTTATAATGAAATTAAGGCAAGAGACGAGCAGGACATTCAGTTGATGGCATACGCCCTGCCCATTACAATGCAGTGCCGCACATGATTCTTAAAAAACACAAAAATTGTGAGTGGCAATACCTGCGCTCGTCACCTCGAGACATACGATGTTAAGTCTCAGTTGCCCAGTAATTTCACTAGCTACGGCCCCCCTCAGATCGAAACATAATATTGCTTACACATTACTGCTGCACGGCAGATATAGGCGCCGTTGTGGTACCCATAATCTAGCCGGCATCCTGTGCAAAGAGCCTCCCACTGGTGATAAATTGCTAATTATAATAAAAGAAATGACCCTTGGAGCATTTCTGTTAATCTATTCATTGATATTTAGTTAATTAGCTTCTTTTCTGGAAGAGAAGAACCAACGAGCACCACGTTTGCGTCAAATCAAAATCTTCATCATCTAATAAGCAGTGATCAGTCCCGCCATTGCAACACCAATGGAATCTCAAGAGCGTTGCCAATCTTTTAGAAAGATGTTACGAACTATTTTTGAGGTTCTTTCCACAGTTTGCTTACTTGTCATAAATTTCTTGATAATCAGTGTGTAAAAACACACACAGTTGCTGAGGATGCGATCGTGTTAGTGTCTGTGTCTTCAGAAGTCATAAGAAAACACACAGTAAAGCAACTTCGCTACGCAACGCTAAGTGTTGGAGCCGTTCTCGGAGTACTTAATCTTCGTCTATTCGAGCATCTCTGAGTTTCGAGCAGTTCGAGCTGGTGGCCGAATTTTTCAATATTACTGACTATTTAAATTACTGGGCAAATGATCTTATGTCTCAAGGTGACGAGCGTCGTGAAGTTGCGGCCAAGCGCCGTTATGTTTCACATAACTTAGTGTCGATAATTCGCACATTCCTTCTCTGTAATATGTACAGTTCTGAAAAGGCCCTGTGAAAGTCTAAGAATCACTCTCCGAACGTTTTTGCTGGGGCCACCCGTCGTGTTCTGGGAAGGGCACACCTGGGGACAAAAAAAAAACCACCATACACTGATCCACCTCTAATTTGACCTTTACAATATAAGGGGATCCCACTTCAAATAAAAAGCCGTTTACCATCACCTTTAGACATCACATCGGGCCTCGTTATTTCATACTGAGATTCTTCTTATCTCAACCTTTTTTTAATTTTTTTTTCCTGCACAATCTGGCCATAATTTTTTGTTACAGCTAGCTTTTGAAACCGTATTACATTTTTTAGCAGAATGCGTAAAACTCGCTGGAACATATTTTGTAAAAAGACACAATAATTTAGTTCAATATGTTTTTTTGGTGCTTGGCTAAGAAGAACGAAATCGAAGTAAACAAGCTATGGTGGCAGGAAGAACTCAAGCAACCGATGTTAAAAGAAAATAGTATAGCTAAACTAATGTGGGAAATCCCTGTCCAAACAGATGTTACAATCACCCACAATAGACCAGATCTTATTTACATAGATAAACAAAACAACCAAACTTACCTTATAGATATCTTGGTACCATCTGACTATAACATTGGAGCTAAGTAAATAGAAAAAATTAGCAAATATCACCCGCTAAAAGTGGAACTCTCCAGGTTATGGAACACCACCGTCACATTTATCCCGATTGTAGCAGGAGCCACGGGCGCAGTGACGAAGAGCCTTAAGCGGTATTGTGGCAAATTAGATGCAAACATTAACATACATATACTACAGAAACAAGCAGCACTACATTCTTCTACCATACATACGTTTTCGTTACACAATCATCGCAGACACATCAACAACACACACCACACACAAAGACACAGTGAACGTCTTCATACCATTCATCCACATCTCAATCAACGGCACAACCATCATCCGATCAGCACTAACTGGCGAGTGTTTCATCCATATCTGACACTCAACTTCAAGAATCGACCGTTCGATCACACGATATTTTAAATGAGAGGATAGAACAGGATCATAACACTAGATATCCTTTTTCCTGAGGGTCTTGGGACGGGATATTTAGATAAGTTACCGATACAGTCGTGAAAAAATCGAATAATATTAACACACTTTTTACACAAATTCTCTTGCCCCAAGTTAAGCATATATAGCCTGTGTTATGGGTTACAAGACAATGATATATTTAATATAATATACTTACTTTAATATACATACTCGTATATTCATATAAAAATACATAAATAAATTTAAACATCCATGACTCGGAAACAAACATCCATATTCATCATATAAATGCTTGCACCTACCGGGATTCTAGCTTAATAGGTAGGATCGCTAACCACTCGGCTATACAGGTCGTCATATCAAAGGTCATTCCGATCCAAACTTGTTTAAGATTCCTAAAGACGCTGAAACAGTCTGATTTAAAATGATTATTATTATAATGAAATTAACATTCATGATAGATACCTATTTATTTCCTATACTGAGAAAAAAAAGAAAAACACTGAGCTATTTTTATTGACCTTATACTAGGTAAAGAAGACAACCCTAACGTCGTCAGAAGAGGTAAGAGTCACGCGATAGAAAGAGAGGTAACTTATAGGTGAGTAAAATGTAGGCTAAAAGCGCTGTGCGATCTGAATTACACCTTATTGTATGGCCGGAAGAGTCCCTATTTCTTTAAGTGATTTTGCGGAGTGAGACTTCTCTACTTATACTATTACATATTCTTTGTCTGAAAAGTCTTTGTCTGCGTTTGAAAAGCTCCAGCTTAATTTTCTAACACTAGAAATAATGGATTGCTTGTAACTAATTGTAGTCGGCTTCATAAGATACATAATAGCTTTAAGGGTAAATGTTTACACTTTTATAATAAAGTCCAATTTTTCCATTTTCCCAGCCACTGTTCAGGCTAAAAAATGGCTCTGTTGTTAATCCTAATACTCCACAGCTGAATATCTAAGTGATCGGACAGGATTTTTTTTTTCATGATAATAAGGGACGAGACGAGCAGGACGTTCAGCTGATGGTAATTGATACGCCCTACCCATTACAATGCAGTGCCGCTCAAGATTATCGAAAAACCCAAACTGCGCTCATCACTTTGAGACAAGATGTCAATTCTCAATTGACCAGTAATTTCACTAGCTACGGCGCTCTTCAGACCGAAACTCAGGAATGCTTACACATTACTGCTTCACGGCAGAAATAGGCGCCGTTGTGGTACCCATAATCTAACAAAGGATCCTCCCACCGGTGGGAGCCTGGGACTAGATTTTGATTATTTTATAACAATAACAATGACAGTACAATATTGTATAAGTATTTTATTAAAAAGAGCGAAAAAAAATAATGCCTGGAGAGTTTCTTGCGCCGCTTCTTCCCTCTCAGAGCGTCATTCCGAAGCGGTGGTAGTATTACGGCCGTTCCCAATATTCAGTCTATCTCCGGTTGTAGGCTACTTGAGATAAAAATTTTAACTATCATTGACTTATATGTCCCAATAAACTTATCGATGGTAACTCACCCTATCCGTACACGCTGTCTGTCAATGGGAAGACGTATACCTTACCAGCGATAGAAGTTTGTATGGAAAATTCAATTGACGCGTCATAAGGCGATAGGAACGACTTATCGGCTACATTAAGACAGCTTCAGATTATTGACAGCTAATTACTGACAGTAGACGGTAGTAATTTATCTTTATCTGTAGATAGTATATTGGGCACGGCCGTTAGTTAGACAAGAATTATAAAGCAAACAATTTTAATGCTTTTTAATAAGTATATAAACTAAGATATTATGGGGAATTAACCGCATTCGCCAATATAAGGAAAGGAGAGTTTGAGTCTGCATTAGTTTCAACACTATTACGCAATTAGCACTACAAATACGATGTCATTTTATTATTTAATATTATATTTTATCTGTACTCTGTGTACGATTTACAGTCATCCGAGTACGAAGAGTAAGTACCACAATATAATTATTTTTGTTTTATGTAATTAAGGTTATGTTCCGATATGCACTCCGACCACTGAGCAGTGTGACGTCAATTTAGTATACTGTGAAGCCGTTCCTTTATAGCCATTTATATTGGTTACTATTTAAAACGGAACGCAATCCCGTATACTGTCAGCCGCATTTTTTGACGCAGCATTCAAATGAGTGCATTAAAGTTTTCTAGTCCATTAAAAAAAAACTGTTGTTGGAGTACTGTCAAATTAAAACTATTTGGGATTAAACTTTAGGTATTGTTTATAAAACGTTAGGCACTCGAGTGGTTTTGACTGATCACGTGATCAAAGTACTGCGAGTACCTTGCCTCATAAACGTCAGTGCTCACAGTAGAATATGGTGGAGATTTATGACGTCATATATTTCCCTAGGATACTGCGGCAGTATACTGGCAGTCCATAACGGAACTAATTTTTCTACAGTGATAGCACTGTGCAGTGCTCGCAGTGCATATCGGAACATACCCTAAACTACATTAACGAGATATTTTTTTATGACCGCGCCATGTTTCGCCGTGTTGAGACAACTGTATTTTTTATAATATTATCTACTATTTAAATTAGTAAACGCCTGTTAAAATTATAATATACTAGCTGACCCGGCAAACGTTGTTATGCCATATAAAGTATAATTCACGCGATAGTTTTATAAGTAATAAAATATTGCCTATATTATAGCCTGTACATCATTTTGTTCTATTGTCAATAGTTTTTGCAGCGCACGCAAAAATAGGTTTTCGATTTTACATCTTGTGTTACGAAATAGCAATTTTATTACGGATCCCTAATTTTGAAAAAACATAGCCTATAGCCTTCCTCGATAAATGGACTACCCAACACTGAAAGAATCATTCAAATCGGACCAGTAGTACCAGAGATTAGCGCGTTCAAACAAACAAACAAACACTGCAGCTTTATAATATTAGTATAGATAAACGTTACTTTACACATATCGTTTAAAAGAATATTGCTTGCACGGATTATGGATTGGTCTCTGTTGCGCTCCTACTAGATACCGCAGGCGTAGTCGCAAAGTGCGGCAACTTATACTACGCCCAAGTGGGCGTACTCGAGCCAGTCCTAAACAAATGTGTGACGTTAATGTGCCACATGTTCTGTTAAAGTGTGCTAATAATTGAAGCTAAAATGCCGGTTTGCGTAGTATAACTTAGTAACAATAATACTACAAGAAAGACACTGGGATCACATATCATCAGTAACTATAATGTATTTTATTTAAAACTAGCTGACCCGACAGACTTTGTTATGTATAATAAATAAAATAATATTATTTATATGAAGTTGTCAATAATATATCATAACATCAAAAATTACTTCGTAAAATATGCACCCTGCTGTCGTAATGAAATTGTTTCACAGCAGAACTGACAAACCGTGCGTCAATAAATTCTCTCATAGAAATCATGTAAGGACACATCAAAGGAAAAACAAATTTGTTGTTTTTATTTAATTTAGCAGCATTTTCCTATTTATTCACCTTTCTGGACCTCCACAAATAATTCAAGCAAAAATTAGCCAAATCGGTCCAGCCGTTCTCGAGTTTTAGCGAGACTAACAAACAGCAAATTAATTTTTTATACATAGATTTGATAGATGCCATTGAGTGTCAAGATGTCGCGCACACAAGCATCTAATAGTTGCCGCAATGAAAAAGCTATTGTTCTTGTAGGTAGTGCGGTATCTAGTTGGAGCGCAGCGGAGATCCTAAATATAAGATTGCTTATAACTAAATTTAGAAGAGTTAATAAATGATTACATGAAAGTAAAACTCTATGAGATCATAAATTCACTATGAGTAGTATACCAATAATACTGGCCGTATTGTCACGGTGAACCAGTGGGAGGCTCCTTTGCACAGGAAGCCGGCTAGATTATGGGTACCACAACGGCGCCTATTTCTGCCATGAAGCAGTAATGTGTAAACATTACTGTGTTTCGGTCTGAAGGGCGCCGTAGCTAGTGAAATTACTGGGCAAATGAGACTTAACACCTTATGTCTCAAGGTGACGAGCGCAATTGTAGTGCCGCTCAGAATTTTTGGGTTTTTCAAGAATCCTGAGCGCACTGCATTGTAATGGGTAGGGCGTATCAATTACCATCAGCTGAACGTCCTACTCGTCTCATCCCTTATTTTCATAAAAAAAAACTAATCCATTGACTGAAAAAGCTGCCAGCGCTTGAGTTCTAGTATAATACAACTTCGACACCAAACCGCACAAAGATGTTATACTACTTAATAGTCCAGGGAGATTGGCGCATTAATACCGAATACTATCTCACCTCAATTTTTTTATGTGATCCTTTTCAAATTGCCCTACTGATGATATAAAGTCGTGTTGCCATGGTGCAACCCCATGCCATATTGTTTAATGGCCGTTTTCAATAACGTATCTCTAGTTGCGTATATATGCTGTCACCGTTTAATGACAAGAACTTTTCTATCCGTAATTATGTCATATTATAGTTATGTCGATAGGTAATTGAAATGTTAGTAAGCGTAAAAGGATAGATTTTTCTACCTCTAGTAAGTTAAGCAAAGGATAGATAGGTTATTGAAAAGGGTCGTAAACCGAAATTGTTTAGACAATTCCAAGGAGTTGTTATTTTTCAACCGGACATTTTTTTTATAATTATTCTTAATTAAAACACATATAAAAAAGGTTCTATGACTTTTTAACATAATGTTAATATTTTTATTTCGAAAACTCTAATATTTGGGTACTTTTGACCAATAAAGAATATATTATAAAAATAAATATTTTTTTTTTAATTCTTTACACAGTAGTTAATGATATTCTTAATAGAGATCCATGAAAATTTCAATGTTTATATTTGTTTTTCACGCCTTTTATTAGCTTCACCTGTATGTATGTTTGTTTGTAACCGACTCATTTGGGCGCGATTTTGACCCACTTTAAACGGCCAGATTTCGTTCAAACTTCGTCGATGTATCGAGGACCGATGACAATCAATGAGAATACATTATATTGATAAAATTATTCAAATTTTCAATTTACAAATTTTTGTTAATTAAGTATATATTTTTTCATTTATCGTCGATAGCTCAGGAACTGATGTTCATTTTAAATTTCAATCTTTTCCACCAAAGCGTGTTTTTTGGTTTTTATGACATTTTTATTTAATTGTCAATTTCGCGCGCTCACATATATGCGTCTCTTGGAATAGATACTTCGGTACTCATGCGCCGTTACCTCCTAGACTATAAAGCGACGTTTGTTGACTTCGGCAGTCGAAGCTACAGCCCCAGCACACTGAAGTAACTTGGACTAGTTGTGTTTCGTATTTATTATCCTCGGCTTGATATAATTAGATTAAGTACCGCTTTTTTGGTAGTTATACTAATTCTGGCGCGTTAGGGAAAAATTGTCAGATAGTATGTTTACGATGCGCGCGCACACCGTCACGCGAATTCGACACCCTGACGTTAGCTGGTGAACAACCATTTGTATCATACTTCAGCTACCAAGCCTCATGTAACTTATAACTACTGAACCACAACCAATGGATGAGAGTTGAATATATAGAAGTTTTAAAATAACAAAATTATTCGTTATAATAATATTATCATTGGTTGTTTTTAATACCTTCTTTGTCACAATATTATTATATATTTTTTTGTTTCCAAACAAACGAAATATTTCTATTAAATTTTTCAAATAAGTCCTATTCTAGTTCCGGTTTCCGTTTTCAAACCCGTTCCCAACATATTACATTAATCTTATTTCGAGTAAGGTTGCTTTAGCAAACTAAACCTACTATTGGTTTAGTTATAGCTAATCGACGTGAATTTCAGTTTATTAGAAATCCACGGGAAATATGGATTTTATCAGGATAAAATATAGCCTATGTCCTTTCCGAAGCTCTAGCCTATCGCTGTACCAAACTTCATCATTCAGTAACTCCGGCATAAAGGCGTAACAAACAAACATACATTATATATATACATTCACATTTATAGTATTAGTAGGGATTATTTGCGTTTTTAAATGTTTCATCCAGTAATCACGGACTAGTAAAAAAAGAAGGACTCCGCGCCGTGATATTAGCAAGTGAAGCACCTTTATGCTAGTGTGTGTGCGGTTACGGGGTATAACAGTTACACAATTTTTTCTCCATATATTTTTCTCCATATCCACAAATACTTTTATATTATTGTTTTTACACTTTTTTTTACAAAGGACGACGGCATTTTAAAAATATTTTATTGCGACGCAAACTGATCTGTCTCAGGCGATGGCAAATCTCATAGTGGCGGCCGATCGGCTTGTATTAGTGTAAGTGTATGCGTGGGGCTATGTATTTACACGCCGGCTTGTTTTGGTGCATCACTGTTATGAAAGGTGACACGAAGCCCTTATTTTTTTACTCGTCCGTGATAGTAATATGTATTTCGTTTGTTTGCAGAAACAGACCTCCCCATCAAATTCTTCAGCCGCGAAGACTGGAATGCCACTCCGGCATCACATATGACACCTTTGTCAACACCAGTAGCTTACGTAGTGGTACATCATACGTACCTCCCTCCAGCTTGCAACTCTCATGAGGAGTGCGTTACTGCCATGAGGGGAATGCAGAATTACCACAATTCTCTAGGATGGGGTGATATTGGTTATAAGTACGTGAATTATCTTTTATGTCCAAAAGAATGACTTTAACCAAGAGTATTCTTATATGTGAGTGGTAGTGCCATGTTGGGTCCTAACTGACACAACCGAAGTAGGCGCTTCCCACTGAAACCGGCGTGAAATAGAGTCTTTGCCGCTGTGTTTCGTCCGAAATGGGGCATCAGAAAGAAGAGGATCTCGGAATGGGGAGTATTGAGGCAACCGCCAATGGACATCCGCAACAATAGGTGTCAAGAGATGCGTTGCCGGCTTACAAGGGAGTATGCGCTATGATAGAACACTGAAAGACATGATTTATGCCGATCTTTTAAATTCGTCATTATAAATACTGCATTGGGGAGATTTAGCTACTAGAGAGTAGAGTGACAGATCTTTACTAATGTGACTGTTTCAGTTTTTGCATAGGAAGCGATGGTGGTGTGTATGAAGGCCGAGGATGGGAGAACAAGGGGATTCACGCTGGGCCTGCCAACGGTGTTAGTGTGGGCATCTGTCTTATTGGCGACTGGAGAGGTTTGTTTGATCACATTTTTTCGGTAACAGCCGTCGAACGACGACCATTTCTTTCTTCATCCCCCAACGACAGATGACCGCGCTTATATTTGCTATGCCAACGGTAGAATATTGCCTTCATCCACATTTGAAGCCGATGAAATGACTCTTCTGATTTAAAACCACATTTGGAACCATAAAAAACCATTGCACGAAAATGTTCACGAGGCAGATCTATTTTTCAATGAGACACAATAACTCAGTTAAGCTCTCGAAAAATTTTACTTGCATAAATTACAATTAGGGCTTCATACATATAAACTTTTTTTTGCAAAACTTTCTGAGTGGGCTGATATTATTTTTACTACGCAGAAAACCAAATGTTTTCTGCATTCAATCAAATATTTTTTTTTTCATTTAATGTCTTATCATGCAAATGCAAATCATATCCATATCATGAAAACCAGTGATAGGATCCTTAGCACAGGATGCCGGCTAGATTATGGGTACCAAAACGGCGCCTATTTCTGCCGTGAAGCAGTAATGTGTAGTGATTGTGTTTCGGTCGGAAGGGCGCCGTAGCTAGTGAAATTACTGAGCAAATGAGACTATCTTATGTGTCAAGGTGAAAAGCGCAGTTGTAGTACCGCTCAGAATTTTTGGGGATTTTCAAGAATCCTGAGCGGCACTGCATTGTAATGGGCAGGGCTTATCAAATACCATCAGCTGAACGTCCTGCTCGTCTTGTCTCTTATTTTCATAAAAAATCGTAACCATAAAACCAATATATTATGCTGACGGTACAGGCTCAATAAGAAGTCATTTGTAATCCCATCATGCACGTGAATAATACACAATAAATTACAGATTATATGCGTTCGCTCAACTGCTCATAAAATCTTTATATTTATAGCGTAATCGAATACATCTCTAGTTAAGCGTGATTTAATCATAAAAACATGACCCTGAATGAGAATGTATGCTATTCTAATTGCCGCGACCTCCCTGAGGCAACATTTATGTTATGAGCATTGACCTGTGACCTGTGTCATCCAAGATAGGCTTGTAACATAGTAATAGGTCGTGCTTGAGTCGTGAGGAGGCGATAGGTGAGAGCGGGTCACGGCGTGCGGAAGGACACCGATTCTAAAATTAATTACACTTATTAACACAGAATATAATATTGTTTACAAATAAAATTAAAAATAACATAAAATTCAACTAACAATTAAATTTAAACAATGTCAAAAGTAATAAGAAAATTTTAAATATACACAGATGTTGATACAACATACGAATCAAAGTTGTCTCAACCATTGTCAATGGTCGTCAAAAAAAATAACACAATAGATTAGTCAAATAGAACAATTCTTAATAATAATAGCAGAAAAAATAATAATAAAATGATAATTCCTGAAGAAACTATTGCCGTCGCTCTACGCCCGAAACACAACGATCTCTGTGTGCGTGAATAGCCCGTGTTTTGTGTGAGTAATGCGTATGATAGGGTGCGCGCACGCCACAAATCCCGTTTCGTTTATCAACAATAGCATTTTCTGCGATGTTTAAAGAGTCATATTTTCTTATGCCGATAGTTGATTGAAAAAAACAAAACGTACAGACATAGCTTTAGCATATCTAGATTTTTTGACAAAAAAGCTCCTCTCTAGAAGCATTATTCAGGGAGAAAAAGGGGAATACGGTTGTATGGAATAACGCTGCCTGCGTCCCCTCCTAACACTGACTTGTGAGTAGTGACTACGATCCACGACTATAACGCCCGGTATCAGGTGGAAATGGATCATGCGGAGAGGAGATATCTCATTTTTCATCAACTAGCTGACCCAGCAAACGTATTGCCATAAAAAGTTACTAGCTGCCCCGACAGACGTTGTTCTGTAGATAGTAAAAAAACAACTGTTTTATATTTCAAAACATCAAAAATTATTTCGTAAATATGCTCCCTGTTGTTAGAATGAAATTGTTTCACAGCGGAACTGTCAAACCGTGCGTCACTAAATTCTCTCATAGAAAATATGTCCATACAAAACAAATATTGAAAATAAAAAAATATTTATGGGTCCCAAATCGAAATAAAAACTACCCTATCTCTCAAGTTGGACCAAACTGCACTCCATGAAGTAATCACCATTATAATCCGTTCATTAGTTTAGGAGTCCATTGAGGACAAACATTGTGACAAGAGATTTATATATATTATGATAAAATAAAATGAAATAATTAAAATTGTTGGGGTATAAAAAATAGATGACGACAAAAATTCTGATCGACATTGCATTGTAATGGGCATGGCGTGTGCCATCAACTGAACGTCCTGGTAATCACGTTCCTTATTTTCAATAAAAAGATGACTATTATTATTTTATTTTAGTTTCGTCTCCACCGGAAGAAATGATAGCAGCAACATTAGCCCTCATCGAAATAGGAGTAGCCAGGGGCTCTATAAAGGCAGACTACAAGGTGATCGGCCACAGCCAGGCCATGAAGACAGAATGCCCAGGTGCAGCTCTATCCAACATCATATCGAAATGGGAACATTTCTCAAATACATTCACTAGAGACAATAAACGACTTTAATGTCCGATTTTTATTGCCTTTGAAATTGTTAAAATAGTTAATTTTAATACAAAATATGAACAATTTGTTATCTTTCTAAAGTGATAACGCTCACTTCTGGGATTAATTACAGGAATAGAACTGAAAACAAAATTTTAAGAACGATGCGGGACTCGAACCCGCAACCGCTTGCGTTCCGTGCGAGCGCTCTTACCAAATGAGCCAGCCGTTCGAGTGACGTATCGTTTATAAAATCTTGTATTCTTTGTTCAAGTCTCAGGTTGTGGCTATATATATTAAAGTTAATAATATTTACTTTTATGTTACTGTATATATTATTACCAAGAGATATGTTCAACGTTGGGCATAAGAAAAGTTGGAAGACCGTGTAAGAGGTGGGCTGATAATGTCATTGAATACGCTGGAAAAGACTGGCAAATATTGGGCAAAGACCGTATAGTGTGGAAGAAAATGGAGGAGGCCTTCACCCAAAGAGGGGCCCCCATACAACTAATTAAACATGAATAAAAATAGATAGAAAACTTACTAACATAAAACTTTTCTCTTTTTAAGTTCTTATAATATTAGGCTTAAGTTAAGTTAAGTTTACTAACAATAATTGTCAGTTTATTTTAATTTTTAAATTTAGATTAATTTAATTATGAAATTTTGTATGGGAATAAAAGGCTTTTTTATCATTTATTATATCTTATTTTATTATGTTCAATGTATCTGATTAACAAAATACCCAAAATATGATTCTTGCACAGCTCATTTTACAAATGATTTGATGTAAAAAGGATGGAATGATAAAATAAAGCAAAAAAAGACAGCTTTTTCAAATCGAATATTAAATACTACTACATTCAATCTTAGATAATATAAATGTCTAGATAGCCTCTTGATGTTAGGCAACGCATCACAACAGGCCAAGTTTAATACTTTAGTGTGCATAAACTACGTCTTATACTCGCGATACGTTAGTCACTTTGTTTTAGCGTGCGTTCGGTGCTGAAAATAGAGGTCAACAGTACGCCGCTGTTTTTCGACGTGTTCACAGCTGTCACAGTCTATCTAGACGTAAAATGATCTAAGCATTAATTAAGCAAGTAATTTACACGTTCTGTGTCACTGTCTGCATCTTTTTTTTATTTAACAATATCAATACTTATGACCCAAGGTTTTGACGACAAATTGGTGAAATTTGAAAGTTATAACATATATTATAGATACATACACACTCACGCCTTGTTATCGTCGAGGTAGGCAGAGACAATAGAATGCCATTTGCTTCTATCCTTACAAACCTCACGCGCTTCCTCTACATTCATTACTCTTTTCATAAATGCTCGGACCTTTCATTTCCCCAATTTGGTCGACGAATGTTCTACGAGGTCCCACCGACTTGCCCACACACACTTGCCTAATATATTTGATGCGTCATTATTTCTTCACTCATTCGCTCCAAGTGTCCAAACCATTTCAGCATTCCTTTTTCAGTCCTTGTCACAACATCCTCTTTCAAACCACAACGCACTCGTATTACCACATTCGGAATTCTATCAATCAGTCTTACCCCACACATACTACGCAGTGATCGCATCTCAACTGCGTTAAATCTGCTTTTATGCAATTAACTTAATTAATTAATTTAATTTATATTATAGATATAGATAATATATTCTTAATTTCACCAAAGACACATTTTCAAATGATACCTATGTAATACTGGCAATATACAACCAGTATATAAACTATCAGGTTATTTTAACCCGCCAAACTAGTTTGCCCAATGTCAACCTTGTTTATTCTACGATTCATGTTGAGTTAGCCCGTAATGGGGTATACGATGTTAAATAATATAAGTAATTAATGTGTAAATATACTATAAGGTAATGCATTGTATGCAACGTGGGCTTCCTATTAAATAAATAAATAAATAAACTATATTAAATCCAAACAATATTCCTATGAAAAGTTTTTGAATACTTACTTTTTATACACCTTATTAGCGTGGCATATATCAATACTTATTGATTTTACGTTTCAAATGACAAAAACAAACACTATTATAAATGTTTTAGTAATTAACCAAATGATTTGAGTTTTCTTTGGTGTTAATTCCTCCAATATTTGTATTTAAACCATTCGACACTTGTTTCGCCTCTACACGAGGCATCCTCAGGACATGTTGAGTCGCCAAAATAGCCGAGACATCGGTCTCGTGCCAGATTTTGGCGAAAAACAAAAGAAAACTCAAATAATTTGGACAATTATGGATTTCCGCAAAGTAACGCCTACTTCAATAAAAGTTTTAGTTATTTATTACTAGCTGACCCGACAGACGTTGTTCTGTATATAATAAATAAAATAATGTTTTTATATGAATTTGTCAATAATATATCATAACATCAAAAATTACTTCGTAAAATATGCACCCTACTGTCGCAATGAAATTGTTTCACAGCGGAACTGTCAAACCATGCGTCAATAAATTCTCTCATAGAAATTATGTATGGACAAATCAAAGAAAAAACAAATTTGTTTTTTTATTTAATTTAGGACTATTTTCCTATTTATTATTAAACCTTCTCTGGACTTCCACAAATAATTCAAGACCAAAATTAGCCAAATCGGTCCTGCCGTACTAACGAACAGCAATTCATTTTTATATATATAGATAGATAGATAACCGAAATACCTAAACAGACGGCGCACACAGATTAAATATAACTCACCTGATAAATATACACATTAGGCAGAAATACACATTTATTTTATATAAACGACATAATACTTATAACTTCATAAAATACCAAATTTCCACAAACTACCATTGAGAATTTGTTTATATAGTTCTTGTAAACGGAACTTCCATACTACAAAGGTACTTATTAACTTTTTATGTCCGCTGATTTTTAGCGTATTGTATAATTCACAGGCCGGGGAATAACCTTACCATCAGCTACAAATGAAATACGTATATATATAAGTATAGTCAGCTACTATGGACATTTATCGTAAGCGTAAAGTGGTGAAGTTATGAGAGGATACATTTTAAAATGGAGATCATATGAGTTTGAGGTGTTAGTGTGTTGTCTTGCAATGTTTTGATGATGAGTTTTTATTATAAAGCATATTATGGGTGAGTTTTGTACAAAAAACTGTAATGTTTGGCGATTTAAGTGACTGTCCATTGTCCAATGAGTTTGGTTCAATTTTTTCACGTATCAGCTAAATTTCTAAAGAGGTGATAGAAAAACTTATTTCGGCTAAATGTCGTAATTGTTGTGTATGTCTAAATCGTAGATAATTTATACATCTACGGCCGTTTTCAATAACCTATCTATCCTTAGTTTTACTTACTAGAGGTTGACAATTAATCTATCCTTTAACGCTTACTTAGAGTTCAATAACCTATTGACATAAAGCATTGGACTATAACTATATTGGACATAACTATGGATAGATAAGATCTTGTCATTAATGATTAAACGGTGACAGTAACATTACTGTAGTATTAGTTACGGGTACATACCCGTAACTAGAGATACGTTATTGAAAACGGACGTTAGATAGTCTCTTGCTGTTAGACAACCGATAAAAACAGGCCTTGAATATTAGTTTAGTGTGCTACAAGCTACATCTTACACTAGCGATTTGGTCGCAATATACAGCCATCATGTTGTCCCGACCTCTTGTTAAAATTGCAAAATTTGAATTATATATAGTTCGTCAACCGCCGGACCGTACCACAGTATCGCGCACTCGGTTGTTTATCATCATCGTCATAACTATTCAAATATTTGTCCAAATAATGTAGTGTTAAAGACTAAGTTTACTTACTTTAAATACCAGATACGATAAAAAGCATTTATTTTGATATAAGGACCAAATTGTTACTACCAAATGTGCGTTTCATTAAATCCATTTATTAATTTTTACATATTTTATAATATTAGTAGGATTTTATGACGCTCCTTTGCAAAGGATGTCGGCTAAATTATGGGCACCAAAACGGCGCCTATTTCTGCCGTGAAGCAGTAATGTGTATGCAATACTGTGTTTCGGTCTGAAGGTTGCCGTAGCTGGTAACATTACTGGGTAAATGAGACTTGACATCTTATGTCTCAAGGTGACGAGCGCAATTGTGGTGCCGCTCAGAATTTTTGTGTTTTTCAATACCTAATCGTGAGCGTCAGCTGAACGTCCTGCTCGTTTCGTCCATACGCCATATTTTAGGGAAGGGTACGCCACGACACGTGTACGAGTGACACAGTTCAATCTATCATGATAGACTTCCGCCCTACATTGAAATATTTTATCATTATTGTGAACTGATTTATTTCGCAATATATTCGCTATCTAAATATTACTAACACATTAGTTCTTTCAGATCGACAGTCATGGATATGTTAACGGTGTTGTTTGTTCGTGTTCTGTTCCTGTCTCAAGAGTTTGCCAACACATTTGCCAACCCGGTTATTACAGGTGTGTAAAAAAATTAATCTTAATCTTTAAATATATATATAATGAAAATGGTCTTTGTTTGAGGCTCTTTCACGCCTTAACCACTGACCGTATCGACATGAAACTAACAAAATTCGATGCAAATTTTATCCTAGATGGTTTATGGCTACTTATTTTTTTAATGTATTATTTATTCCCTTTTAAAATTCGCCCAGCGAAACGGAAGGGAACGGCTAGTCTTAATATATGTAAATCCAGTGTCCTGCGGGCCTACCATGAACTCTTATTGCGCTTCAATTGACAACCTAAAATGAACTGCTTTGATATTTTGTACCACGACGTGATCAGAGCTATCTAATTTAGGTTGACGTCAAATCAACTGATTAAATCGCAATGATGTCAATTGAATGTCAAAAATGATATCAACTGAATCGCAAACTGATTTAGTTCGTTCATTCATTCGTACCATGAGGTGTTATTTCAACCTAAACTGGTTAGCTTATTTGTCAAAGTGACCGATTTGAAAAAAGTTGCTACTTCCTTAGAGGAAAGTGAATCGTGTTGTTTATAACTTTTGAAAAATAGTGAAAACATAGAAAAGAAAAAATTTATTGATTAAAGATGAGATGAGAATACTTTATTGGACTTTTTAGTAAAACAAAATACTGGAAATAAATACCAAAAATGAAAATACTAACGACGAGGCAGTAAGGGCCCGGGCTATAGCCTGTTCGCAAGAACGAATTAAATAAAATGTACTCTGTGGTTCTGTCAAATCAAACAGCAATGGAGGTGCGTTCATAACTCGTTATTTTTACGAAAACTTTTACAAAAATTAAAGAACTATATTTATTTATATTACTATTATTTAATAAGTATAAAAAAGGGCTTAATTGTTTAAAATTTGACGCAATTGAGCAATTTTAAAATGTATTTTTTTGTATTTTCTATGCAAAAAAAACCGCTAAAAGCGATCCAAACGCCATTCAATAAAAGGCACTTCATGGTACGAATTTTAGTGATTCAATTTGGGTACCTAAACTGAACTGCATCGGATTCGCATCGCTTATTAAAAGTTGATGGTAGGCCCTCTGATGTTTGTTTCCAGTGAACTCCTAAACTAATGAACGGATTTTAATGGGGATTACTTCATGGAGTGCATTTAAGTCCAACTTGAGAGATAGGATAGTTTTTTTTCTATTTGGGACCTATAATTATTTTTATTTCCAATATTAATTGTTTTATATGGACATATTTTCTATAAGAGAATTTATTGACGCACGGTTTGACAGTTCTGCTGTGAAACAATTTCATTATAGTTTACAACATAGCATATTTTACGAAATAAATATTATTGAAAAATTTATAAAAAACAGTAAGTTGTATATCGAAAAACTAGGTGACCCGGCCCTACATAATAAAGGCCGTTGGGCCTTTTGAGCGGTAAGTTAGAGAAATAGGCTACAACAATAAACGTGTGGCCTTAGAATATGAGTTTAATATGGTCATTGAAAATAATTATTGGCTAATTAAAAACAAATATTTGTTAGTTTGCAATATACATTCGTCACCTTTCGACAATCCGAAGCTGTAATAAATTATACCTGAGAGACAAGTCCTATGTTCATTACGCATTTTTTTTATTGGATAGGAGGACAAACAAGCGTACGGGTTACCTGGTGTGAAGTGATCACCGCCGCCCACATTCTCTTGCAACACCAGAGGAATCACAAGAGCGTTGCCGGCCTTTAAGGAAGGTGTACGCGCTTTTTTAGAAGGTACCCATGTCGTATCGTCCCGGATACCGCACAAGGAAGCTCATTTCACAGCTTTGTAGTACGTGGAAGAAAGCTCCTTGAAAACCGCACTGTAGAGGACCGCAACACATCCAGGTGGTGGAGATGATATCCTAACTTGTGGCGTTTTTTTTTTTGATTTTTGTCGAAACAAAACATTAACAGACAGTATCAGACTAGAATTTTATTAAAATATTTTATAGCCTTACTCTCTAATACACAATTGATTTCTTGTGTTCATTATATATATCATAGCAAGGGACGCGACGAGCAGTACGTTCAGCTGATGGTAATTGATTGGTTCTTGAAAACCTCAAATTTTCTGAGGGGCAGTACGATTGCGGTCCTCACCTAGAGACGTAAGATGTTAAGTGTCATTTGCCCAGTAATTTCACTAGCTACGGCGCCCTTCATATCGAAAAACATTACTGCTTCACGGCAGTATACGGCACCGTTGTGGTAAGCAACTGTGCAAAGGAGCCTCTCACTGATAAAACTGGATGTAACACAATTTAAATATTCTTCTTAGGCCTAAGACGTATCTATCTACATTTGAATATGATCTGTCATCTCAGTCGAAAGGTATCCACTGCTAGACAAAGGGCTCCCCCAAAGATCTCCACGACCCCGACTGTCCACGATCCTCCACTAAGCTAGTCCAACTTATTCCGGTGATCTTGAATCATCGCTACATCTTGTGGGGGGGTTACCAACATTAATTCGTCCTCCAGAAAGTGGTTACCATTCGAGGACTTGGTAAAAATAGCCACCTGTCCTTCGAGCTATTTGCCCTGCCCATTGCCACTTCAATTTGAGTCTGAAATCAATCTGATCTATAAGAACGTAAAATCAAAATGTTTACCTTTCAGATTTCCAAAACGAAGTGGTCACCGACGATTTTGCATTTGTAAATCGTTCTGGTTGGAACGCCGAGGAACCAAAACAATCCCTTCCATTGACAACTCCGGTTCCATATGTGGTGATACACCATTCATATTTACCACCAGCTTGCTCCACGAGGGAACAGTGCAGCCGGGCTATGACGCAGATGCAAAGAATGCATGTTGACACACGAGGCTGGTGGGATATTGGATACAAGTAAGTGGTTTTAGGAATTCTTTTCATTTCCACAACATATATATAATATGATATGCTGATATGCCAACACGACCCGCGCGCCCGCAAAACCCACCTGCTGAGCTGTTTTGACGCTAAACCCAGCGCCGGCCACTTGAGACTCTATATCCACTTATGTTTACAATAGTCGAGGTATCATTATGCGGTTTATGTTTTGGGTTGCTAGATAAACAAGCTTGGTTATAACCAAGCTTAACTATAGTTAACAAAAAGCGTGATTTATGATAGATTCGTGCTGTGATATCTCCGCTCTTTCAGAGTTGTACGAGAAATTATGACTATTTTGCTAAACGCGTCAAAATAAAAATACTCCAATTGAATTCTTATTATTTTAAATATAGTGGACAAGTTATAATATTATTATCTTAGAATTTATATCAAAAAAAAGTTTTGTTAAAAAAAATCACAAAATAATGTTGTATGCTCAAGAAAAATATCCGCTGCCAGCTAAATTCAATAAATAGTAATATATTTTGTCTTCAAAAGCGTTGCGCTTTGTTTTATGGCTCTTAGAACCAAGAGCAATTAATAATACACCCGGTAAAAAATCTCTCCGGTGTTTTTGTCTAGGGATGCGTAGATATTGGCAGTATTTTGACGACTGTCTTGCCGTGTCCACGAGGACACGCTAGGATAGGACCATAGAAACGCTTTCAATGTACGATTGAGCACTGGAGCGTATGGGAGGATAATTCATCGTCAGCCGGAACAAACGACAACCGGTCCTGCGCTGCCCTCGTCCAACGTATTCCGACGATCTTGACCAGATCGGTCCATCTTGTGGGGGGGCCTATCGACACTGGTTCTTCCGGTACGTGGTGGCCATTCGAGGAATTTTCTGCCCTACGGACCATCTGTCCGTCGAACTATGTGCCCTGCCTACTTCGCAATAATTTGGGCTATGTCAGTGACTTTGGTTCTCCTGCGGATCTCCTCATTCCTGATTCAATCTCGCAGGGAAACCCCGAGCATAGCCTTCTCCATTGCCCTCTGAGCGACAATGAGCTTCCTCATAAAGCCCTTAGTTAGGGAGGTTATGGGAGGATAATGAAGGTCTTAAAAGCGTACCACGGTAGCCCCGATTCGATCCTCACCCGCTACGTACCTATGTATTTTCGGTTTTGGAATTCAAAAGTACGGCTGGCGATGCAATTGGGATTCCACTGGTGTTACAATAGAGTATTGATCACATACCAACAAACGCCCCGACTATTTGTCCTAATATTCCATAAAAAAGTAAAAAAACATTCAAAACAAGCATATTTCTACAAGAGAACTAAACTGATTCTGATTTGTTAATTCTTATTGTTGTATATCACAGGCGTATGCGCCACTTTATCTTATCAACGCACCACACTTTATCATTCTGATGATCTAAATATGTGGCATTCCTTCTAAGTGCGGCTATCATTGAACATACAACGTACAACGAACCTATGAAATGTAGTTCCATTTACACTGTGTTCAGGTCGAAAAAAATCAGGTACCCTAACACCAGTAGGGACGCCCAGGGGGTTTCGTAAAAGGCGACTAAGGGTTTTTGGTGTGGAGGGTCACGCTGTGTTTCGACGATAGCACAAAGAGGCCGGACTCGTCCAGGTTAGGACCATACTCCCATGGAATACCGGCTTGAATTAAGCGATCGACATACGGATGTCGAGAATCGACACCCCCATCCCCTCCACATGCACAAAAAAAAAAACAAGATATCATCATCATCACCCGGAAGTCGTCCACTGCTTATCAAGACCTCCTCCAATGCTTTCCACGACATTCGGTCCTGCACTGCCTTCATCCAACGTATTCCGGCGATCTGGATCACATCGTTGGTCCATCTTGTGGGGGGCCTACCAACACTGCGTCTTCCGGTTCGAGGACGTTACTGACCCAACGGCCATCTGTCCTTTGAACTATGTGCCCTGCCACTGCCACTTAAGTTTCGCAATCATTTCGTCTATGTCGGAAACTTTGGTTCTCCTGCGGATCTCCTCATTTCTAATTATATCTCGCAGGGAAATACCGAGCATAGCCTTCTCCATTGCCCTTTGAGCGATCATGAGCTTTCTCAAAAGGCCCATTGTTAGCGATAAGGATTATATATTATATATATTTATTATCTATTGGACGTTGTTATACGTTTATAATTTATATTATACGTTAGATGTGGGCAGCGCAGGACCGATTTTCGTGGAAACCGTTGGGGGAGGCTTTTGTCCAGTAGTAGACGTCTTCCGGCTGATTACGATGATGATGATTCCTAATTGTCATTAGTAATTATGACCATCATGTTCACGAAGCATCCTTACACAAAGAATGAATTCAAGCTCCAAAGGTTGATGCATCCAACATACGATAATTTATATTTATACAGTTTATTCTTTATTACTTTTTATGTATTATTTGAAATTATTTAAACACGATTCATATACTGGATGCAGTACCTTACAAACTAATTTGTTATGTATATTACAGCCATTGTAAAATACTCTATTTGATTGAAAAGAGTGGCCGTTGAGTTTCTTGTACATTCTTCTCACGAGCTATTTTCGAACTCTAACTATTTTCGAACATGTGGTAGATTCAGTAATTTAAATGAAATATTTATAATGACTACTGAAAAGCGCTTAGTTTAAGCTCAATTGAATAAAGTTTATTTCACTTTGACTTTGTGGTCAAGAAGTTTTGAACTCCACACAGGTGAAGTTGAATTTAAAATGTTGATATTTGTTTTAGTTTCGCTGTGGGAGGTGATGGAACTGTCTATGAAGGTCGGGGCTGGCAGATTTTGGGTGCACATGCCCTTAATTTTAACAACGTCAGTATTGGAATATGCTTGATTGGTGATTGGACAAGTGAGTATAATTCAAATTCATATTTTTATTCAAAATAGGATATGAAATAATTTATTGAAAGTTAAAAACTACCACCCATTTGGAAATTTATGCCCCAGACCTGAGAAGAACGCAAGTTTTGCTGAGTTTCTTGCGCCCGTTTTTTTTTAATAAAAGGCATAAAAGGGCATAAATGGCATTTATTTTCTCAAAATTGATTCCTTTAGAATTCTTTTTGATGATTAATGAAGTAAAAAATGTCGTTGATTCAATTAAGTTCTTAATTAAGCCAAATTACGAATGTCGTGATTTTTAATCAGCTCATTGTTTTTTATTTTAGAGGATAATATCCGGACGACCGAGCCTTGCTCGGATTTTTAAGAATGTACAAAACTTGAAAAAAAGAATTAATAGGACATCTGGATTCGAACCGGGGTCTTCTGCTTTCCGGATCACCTAATGTTCCATCTGAGCTATTATAGTCATGTATACAGTGGCGAAATTTACCTTTGTATTCTAATGTTATTGTAGCTGTTTCTCATTAAAACACGGATAAATTTTTAAAATTGAAACTTAGCTAGATCGAGTTCTCGCCCCCGAAACTACCTGTGTACTAAATTTAATTAAAATCGATGGAGCCGTTTCCGTGATTCAGAATATATAAATACAAGAATTGCTCGTTTAAAGATATAAGCTAAATTATCTTTCAGATGAATTGCCACCAGTACAACAATTGAAAGCAGCTCAATCATTGATATCTGCCGGAGTGGACAGGGGCTACATAAAGCTGGATTACAAGCTGGTGGGGCATCGACAAGTGAGAGACACCAAATGTCCCGGTGATACCCTATTCAGAGAAATTTCTCAATGGAAGCATTTCTCCAGCTTCCCTGCGTCCAAAGCTGATTTGATAAACGTCAAAGAAATACCGAAGGAAATAAGGGATATATGGAAGAAAAATGGATTGTAGCATAGAATAGTATCGTATGGTTAAAATGTTATTGCTTGTGATAGTGTCGTGGAAAGGGTCGTTCATACGTAATACTCGTTAACGGCGCTACTGGAGTACTGATCCTGACATCATGATCACACTGTTATTTCCGCTTATAATAATAATAATTGTATTTTCAACACACTTGCTCGTAAAATGAGCCTTATTACATTACTATTAGGGACGTTTTAACACACACGTGTACAATAATATTACACACTAGTGCATAAAATAATTATCCCCACAAAGTTAAGTTAGTACATAATTGCAAATTATATGAGAGTAAAAAGAGTATTTTCAATTTAATCATGTAATACAGATTTTTTTTGTGATAATAAAGAGGTTTTTTGCCGCTAAATATCAATTCACATTTTTGGAATAAATAAATATTAATTTACACGAAATAGCATTTATTATTATTAAGTTATTTATAACTCACAATAAATTTGCTATAAAATATATGCATTTAATCACTAAAATTGAATACGGCAGAGGTTCTATTAGTTATCGGAGGCTTAACAAACGGTATTGAATATAAATAAATATAGAAAGTTCGATATGCTTTAAACACGATTAAACTTAAATAGTTTCATATTGTATTTGGCAGAAAACCATTATGGTGTGATTTGTGCATCACCTCCCATAGATTATACATATATATATATTTATTTATTTATTTACAAGTAGGTACAATAACAGATAACAAGATAAAACTATCATCTAATAACAAGTACAGCATATTTTTATGATCCTGAGATCTAATTAAAATTGTACACATCATCACCAAATACAGTAAAAAAAAATAAAAAATTAATAAGTGGACACAATAGTAATTACAGTATAACGAAATTTAGTTAAACATTAAATTATTTTACGTAAACTAGAAAGTTTTATAAAGAGTATTTTTAAAAATGTCTACATTTGTAAAGAATATATCAAAATCAGCACAGCTTCGTTAAATTCTCTACAAATTCTCATAATCGGGTTGTTATGCGATACATTATTATTTGAGGAATTGATCGAAAATAAACATGGGATACGCACAGATCGTGTTGGAACTTTAAAGTTTATCAAACTTAATAGATGACTATCCATAAAACTATTCGCAATGTTATGTAAGACGCACATATCAGATACCCATCTCCGTTTATCAAGACTATGCAAGTTAAATTTACGTAAGCGCTCAGAGTATTCGGGAATTTTACGTCTAACACCCAACCTGCTACAGAGAACTCTTTCAAACCGCCGCTGAATTGACTCTATTCTATCACGGTGAACATTATAAATTGGAGACCAAATCACTAAGCAATGCTCCAGGATACTTCTTACTAAACCTTTGTATAATAATATCCAGGAGTTTTCCTGTTTAAATGGTCTGGCGATTCTAATAACAAAGCATAATATCCTATTTGCCTTTGAACAAATATCATCGTAATGGCTTTTGAAGGATAAATCCGAGTCAAAGATGTCGCCCAAGTCCCTTATCACATTCACACGATCTAGAACATTACCGTCGATAACATAATCATGAACAAATGGATTTTTCTTGCGAGTAAATGTAATCAGTTGACACTTTTTTATATTCAGCATCATGCGGTTACTTTTACACAACAGCCAAATAGTCTCGATGTCCCTTTGCAGTAATGAGCAGTCTTCTGGACCGTTTATTTTACGAAATATTTTTATATCATCGGCGTACGCCAGACACTCACATCGAATTTTGGATAATAAGTCATTTATAAATGCCAAAAAAAGCAAAGGAGCTAGATTTGAGCCTTGAGGCACACCAGAGCTAGCAAGAAATGGGACTGACTCGAAGCCACTCACCGCAACTAGTTGCGTACGATTTGATAAATAAGATGTGAGCCATCTGTGAAGATTACCATGAATTCCCAGGTGATGTAGCTTACATAAAAGCACTGAATGGTGAACGTAGTCAAAAGCTTTCGCAAAATCTGTATATATTGAATCAACCTCACTCTTATCGTTGATTGTGTCACATAAGAATGAAGTATATACCAGTAAGTTAGAAACAGTTGAACGACCCGCAAAGAAACCGTGCTGACGTGAGCTTAAGATGGGCTTCAGATGGTTAAAGACATGTGCATACACAAGCCTTTCAAAAATTTTGGCGAACCAACTTGGAATGGTTATCGGGCGGTAGTTTGTGACATCTGTTTTGTCCCCAGTCTTATATATTGGTGTTACTTTAGCAATCTTCCATAAAGCAGGAAAGATTCCATTTTGTAGTGATTTGTTGTAAATAAGAACGAGGGGTTTGGCGAGACTCACAGCGCACATACGAATTAAAATGGGTGGTATACCATCTGGTCCAGAATTTTTGGATAAATCAATGGATTTAAGCTGTTGAATAACATTTTCTAGAGACACTGAAAATTGGCAGATTGAAAAAGCCGAAAGAGGAAAGTCAGGAATATAGTTCACATTACTATTAGCGTTCATAGAGTAAACCGACGAGAAATGATCAGCAAACAAGTTCACAATGCCAGGGCCATCATTAGCGTATCGGTTATTGTAACTCATCTGTCTTGGGTAGGCATTAGTGACTTTCTTATTTTTAGTGTAACGCCAAAACGCTTTTAAGTTTATAGCCAGATCAGACTCTATGCGATTTATATATGTGCGAAAACATTGATGAAAAACTACCTTAGCTCTACATCTTAAAATTGCAAAAGTATCATAATCTCTTGGATTACCGTAAGTTCTAAATTTCACATGAAATTTAAATTTAGATTTTAGCAACTTTACTAGCCCAGTAGAAAAACAAACGGGATAAGATTTTTTGCTTACTTTGGTTTTGGGTGTGTACTTTTCAATTATTTCATACAAAGTGTTATAAAAACAATGAACGAACACATCACAATCAAGTTGCAAAGCCGACTGCTCCCATTCAAAGTCTTGAATTTCCCTATTACAGCTCTCGTAATTGGTCTTATGAAAACAGAGTTTCTCAGTTATAGAGTTGTTGAGTTCAAGCAACGGGGCTCGACCACTAAGTAGGGTAAGCTCAAAGGGAGAGTGGTGTGAGTCTAAGCGGCAAGTTATCGTTATCGCCAAGTCCAAGATTATATTTAAGTGGTTAGGAATGTAGTTAAGTTGTTTTGATATAGTCAGCTGGAAAAACTCAAACAATGCTCTAGATTTTTCGCACACGTTGCTTAGAGGAAGTCCTGTTTGGTTCGACCACATCATACTACCCAAGTTAAAGTCACCAATAATGCAGATTTTATGGTTTGGATGGCTGCTCATAATATTTTGACATTTATTAAGAAATTCTACATATAGGCTGGTGGGTAGGTAATCCGGTAAATATACTGCACATAAATTGATAGTAGTAACAGGATCTACTTTTATTTGAATCCATAAATCCTCCATCAAGTCGGATTGCCAATCGCATCTCAGGACATATTCAACCTTTTTAGATATTGCCATAAGTACACCTCCACCATGTTTTTTTTTAAATGTTTAAGGAAATTTTCACTTCGATCTCTGCGCATTACAAAATACCGATCATCGAACAATTCAGAAGAGTTGATATTTACATTTAACCACGTTTTACTTAAGCATACAATCTCAAAATTATTACACAAAAAAGCACATCAATCGTTTTAGACTTTAAACCTCATACATTCTGGTGATATAGAGAGATAGCCATTTGTACAAAAAGAGAAGTCAAATAAGTATCGTTTGCAAAAAGTGTACCGTTAGGAATAAGATGTTTTAACTCATTAATTCAAGACTTTTTTCATTTCTGATCAAAATGTATTTTGAGTCGGAAGATTTCCTAACATAAATTTTTCCATTCCGAATCCAAACAAACGAGTACTTTAACTCTATGCCTTTTTTCCTGGCTGCAGCGTGTAAAAATTTGTTTTGAGGGGACAAGTGTTCCGAGACATATACAGGTTTTTTATGTCCATTTATGCCGAGTAATGCGGTGTTTAGTTTTTCATTGGGATTCGCTTTGTTATACCGAAATACAGCGGAATAGAAGTCATCTCTGCATTTTAGGCTTTTGAACTTTACAACAATTGCACTAGGTAACTTGCTATCTTTATCCCGTTTTGCGACTCTCGTACAGTGAACGATATCAGCATCGTTAAATTTATGGCCAATAACATTTGCACATTGTTGTACTAAATTAGGCAAGCTCTCAGAACGATTCTCAGGTACACCGTTTAATTCTAAATTATTTTCCCGCAGGTGTTGTTCCAGATTGTTCAATTTATTTCGGATGAATTAAGTACGGTAGAGCTCAGAGATCCGTTTTCTTTTTTCAGCTGCGTATTTTCGGAACTTAGACGCTCCACGGCTTTTATTAAATCATCGTGAGAGCTGCTCAAAAAGTCAATTGACTTCCGATATTCAAGCAGTTCTTGCTTTATTTCAGATAACTCTTTGTGGAGAGCGCTAGATAACATACGCGGAATCTCAGACCGAAATGAAGTGAGAACTCGATCACTTATAGCTGATAATTAATTTTCATTGTCCACTTTAGGATCAGGTGCTGAAGAAGGAGGTGTGGTCTTCTTACGAACAGTAATGTTCATTGTTTCTTTGTTCATAGATTAATTTTATCTTTATTATTAAAAAAAAAAAACTGAATAGAGCAAAAACAAAAATAAGAATATAACACCTGAATTTAGAAAATATATAATATAAAATGGTTCACTTATATAATATCTTGGGATTGAACCAATCCGACGTCCTTTTACTGCACAGCTACACAGTACACACTTGGTTGAATGAAATTTGTAAACGTGTGTTTTAATACGTGATCTTAACGACGTTACGAGATTAGTTGTTTATATTTTGTGCAATTTAAAATTTAAAATTACCCTCACATTATAACTTTTATTTATTATCACAAAACTATGACACGAATTAGTATAATTTCGAACCTCATGGTGTGATGGTTATGCACTGTGGTTATTAGTTCTTGGTGAATGAAGATTCTTCTAGTATATTCACACAATGATTTCACTCAGTTGCCTTAACCAATGTACACAAACACACGAACCTCGAGAAATGTGTTCAGAATAAGGTAGTGTTCAGTGTAATGTCTGCTTCAAGTTTGTGTGTGATAACACTTATTATTGAAACACGGGCACCAATCTACTCTCTGGAATCAAGGTAACTCAGATTAAGAAACACTAATTATTTATCACGTAAACTTTTTCCGAGGCCTATACACGTTGCAGTACCACTATACATTTATATTTGCATGTCCGTGCTGTGATCTAAAGTCCCTCCTCAAGAATGAGGCACTTCCAGAATTTTCGGCAAACTAAGCTTTTCACTATAAAATTAATTAGAAGAGCAGGCGCCTGCGTATAATTCGGTGTATTATTTCGATTTACACATGAACGGCTAAAACACAGCGTGTGTGTTTTTACATAGAATACACTAGTGCTGTTTAAAACGCCATGCGTGTTTAAAAGCGTCTAAATGCCAATAGACATGACGTGATTAACACACTACATAACTATATTAGTAGACCTTTCTAGGTCTTTATTTGTAAATTGAAATGGAACAGCTTTCAACAAACGTACACGTTACAGCAAACTTGCAAACCACATCCAAAAAGGTTTAGCTGTTTCGGAGATAAGCGTGAAAAAACAGACAATGATTTTCTTGACTCGGTTAATATAAGTGCATTTTGTTTAAATTTTTTATTGAAAAAATATTTAATATGCAGACATTATAACAGTAGAAAGTAAAATTTTGTAGAGAAGACTTATTTTACACTTTTAATTTACCAACTCAATACGTCAAATGAATAAACTTTTAAATTACTGAATTTACCATATGTTCGTAAAAAGTGGAGCTCATGAGAAGAACATATGTATATGAGAAACTCAACGGCCACTCTTTTCAATCAAATATAGTATTTTACAATGGCTGTAATATACATAACAAATTAGTTTGTATGGTGCTGCATCCAATATATGAGTCGTGTTTAAATTATATTAATCATTTCATAAAAAATAATAAATAATTAACTGTATATATACTAACTTAATATAAGTAAGTACTTAATCGTATATTGGATACATCCACCTTTATATTCAAATTCAAATTCAAATTCAAAAACACTTTATTCATGTAGGTCACAAAAATGACACTTATGAATGTCAAAAAAAATATACAAATATTGTTTCTTATTGAATTTACCGCTATTTCGTAAAGGGTTGAGCTAATGAGAAGAAGTAGCAAGAAACTCATTGCCACTCTTTTAAGTCAAGATTTACATTTTAGTTGTTTTACAAATCATTTCAATAACAATATATGCAAAGTGACGCAACAAAAATACTCAAATGTCAAAAACTGAAAGGCTTACATGAGTAAGTCAAAAAAAGAAAAAAAAAGTAAATTAATACTTATTAACACAAGAGTTATTGAGTATAGTAGATGCATCAATCCACACATACCGTAAATAAATAGAGGCATTATGTGAGCATTTCATAAAATAAAATATATAATAACTTTAACTTTAAAGGAAATAACAATAATAAAAAAACACATCAAGCAGACCTCCCGGTAACAAGATCATCCAGCCCCCACGAGTAGCACCCGTTCACGAGCATGACGCATGGACCAGCCATCGCCTCCCTCGACCATATTTTAGGGAAGGGAACGACCCGCCCCACGTCGCCGCCACGCTATAGCTTGTACTCATTGGTTGAGTTAGGATTCTTCGTGAACATGGTGGTCGTGATTACTATTATTATATTATTACTATACAATTAGTAATTGCATCCAATAAATATAATGATTTATTAACTGTAACAGTTCGACCTGGAACCTCAAGCAGCACCCGTTCACGAGTTGACGCATGGTCCAGCCATCGTTCCCTTCGCACATATTTGAGGGAAGGAGACTCTATTGACTCTATTGCGGATCTGTGGATGGAATAGAATAATATTAATCGCGACACAAAAATAGATTGATCGATCGTAGACGAGTTGACGCATGAACCAGCCATCGTTCCCTTCGCACATATTTGAGAGAAGGAGACGACCCAGCACACGACGTCGCCGCAAGCAATGCCATTCATTGAGTATGACGAGCCATGTTATAGCAAACCTGTTTGAGGAGGCCTTTACTACTACTATAGGAATTAAATTTCTACAAATATATTTAATTTATATTAAGTGTATAAAATTAAGATTTAAATTTAGTTTTCACTGTAAATAGATTTTTTTATATGTAAGTAAGGAAAATAAAGAGGTAGCCACAACCTGAGAGTTGAACAAAGCATACATAGATTTTATGACGATACGTCACTCGAATGGTTTGCTCAGATGGTTAGAGCACTGGCACGGAACGCCAGAGGTCGTGGGTTCGAGTCCCGCATCTTTCACTAAAATTTTGTTTTTCACATTTTATTTGTGAAATAAAGAGGTTTTATTATTATACAGACGATTATTATGCTTGGGGTTGCTAACTCAGCCAAGTTGTTGTTAAAGTTTAATTACCTTTTATTTCAATATCCTTTGTTCCTGCAGCATAGTTAAGAATGAATAGTTTATTAAATTATGTAAAAAACTAATACTATATAAACAAATATACAAAAAATACAGGAAATAGAAAAATATGAGAAGTAGTTTTGAAACCTGACAAACCAAATCCATATTAAATTAAATTCACAAGTAATATACATTGCAAAATTTACTGCAATTTAAGTTTAAATTATGTTCTTTACATACAGAATATTAACACTCACGGTATAAATAGATTTCGTTATGGTCTTACTTGTAAATAATAAATAAAATTACTATAATAAGTATTAAGATGTCGGAAGACGTCCATTGCTGGACAAGCCTCGCCCAAAGATTTCCACGACGATCGGTCCTGCGTTGCCCCCATCCAATGTGTTCCGGCGATCTTGACCAGATCGTCGGGCCATCTTCTGGGGGGCCTACCAACACTGCGTCTTCCGGTACGTCGTCGCCATTCGAGGACTTTTCAGGCCATCTTCCACTTCAGTTTCGCAATCATTTGGGCTATGTCAGTGACTTTGGTTCTCCTACGGATCTCCTCATTTCTGACTCGATCTCGCAGGGAAACTCCGGCCCTCTCCATTGCCCTCTGAGCGACCATGAGCTTTCTCATCAGGTCCAAATAGCTACCACGTCTGCGTACCGTAAGTCATCACTGGCAACACACACTGATTGAAAACCTTCGTCTTCAGACACTGTGGTATTTCGACGAAATATTTTAGGGAGCTTCCTATCAGAGTAGGATTCGACGAGTGACCTCTTTCGCGAAATTGGACCTGGATTGTTTGTCCAAGGTAGAACTAGAACTTAGCTTAACTGATATTAAATTATTACTTTTTTAAAGTAAATGAAAGTTAGTTAAGTTACAAATTAACGAAATATCGTACCAAACGATTAGATTAAAACAAAATATTGACACGAGAGTGGGTCAGGGATTGGAAATAAATACTCCGCTTATATGAACGAGTCTATATTTGCGTTCACTTTTCTGAACATGCACTTCGCCGGTCTGCCGATGTTCCTCTTGTGGGAGGCGGTACCTTCAACGCGTCACACCGCACCGAACACTAAGTGTCTTGTATATTCTTCTTCCTGACCTGGATCTATCTATATCTTTTCATATATCTTTTCACTACTTCTTTTCTTCTTCTTCTTCCTTTTGCACTTTCGAGTCAGAACTAGAACTGCCGTAGGCCACGCTTAGTACGGCTTATATACCCCTGGATCTGTTCTATTTTCAAAATGATTCTCCCATTCTATCTTTAAATTTAAATTATACTAGAAATTTCTTTTACTATTTTTATCCTGCTTACACATTTTCAATCCTTTTTACTCTGTTCGATTTGATCTTGAACTTACTAGAAATTTCCATTAACTTTAAAAAACCCATAAAATTCCATACACTGGTAGGTGTGTCGAATCTACAACGTCGAAAGTAAACACTTACCCGCTGAGCTACGAGTAATGCTGATGAAGCTGTTGAAATTATCAATGTCTTGAAGTTTGACAACTCTCGTCATTTACGTCGAAGCGTTGCTACGCGACAATATTATCAAACCTTTTTCTTTCCGATGCCAAAACTAAAAACACGATTGGAAGATATTTGTTCAATACCTACTTTTTTATCGAAAATGCTTATTGTTAAGAATATTGCAATTTGCTTTAGAACTTCAGCTTCTATAAAAGCAAAAAAAATACTATCACATACAAAATACCTATAAAATAAAATTAGGAATCTTTTATCAAAGGTGAATTTACTTAGATTCTTTAGTATTGTAATAATTCATTGAATATGTTTTTTACGCAGTTTAGTTCAGATTCATAATATCGAAAGATATTTATGCGATGCCACCCGAAAAACTCATAGCCAATGAATTTCTGGCATTCCTTCAGCACGTAATTGATAGTATGGACGAGAATAGTATCATCCAGATCCGTGTGACATATTTCACGAGTGATCATCAACGTCAATACTCTCCTGTACGAGGTTTTGATGAAAACAGATCGGATGCTGCCCCGCAGGAGGGATGAAAGGTAGAAAGTTATGAAGGTGGAGCGGAAGAAGAGGAGGCCGATAAGAGGGACCCAGCTCATGGGTCCCGTAGTCTCTTGCTTTCACCACACAACTAAGGCTTACGACATTGTTCAGTGCTTAGCGGAGAAGACAAGGTTCCGGTTGGGGGTCGAAAAGTTGGTGACGCGTCACGCAGTAGTAGACTTTGACTCTTTTGTTGTTCGCGTCCCGACAACATGTTGAACTGACTGATGTTGACTGAACAACAAGTGGGAAGCTCCTTTGCACAGGATGCCGGCTAGATATGGGTACCACAAGGGCGCCTATTTCTACCGTGAAGCAGTAATGCATAAACAATACTGTGGTTTAGTCTGAAGGGCGCCGTAGCTAGTGAAATTACTGTTCAAATGAGACTTAACATATTATGTCTCAAGGTGACGAGTGCAACTGTATTACCGCTCAGAATTTTAATGCTTTTCAAGACTCCTGAGCGACACTTCATTGTAATGGGCAGAGCGTATCAATTACCATCAGCTGAACGTCCTGCTCCTCTCGTCCCGTATTTTCATAAATAAAGAAACATTATATCGACCTTCCTGGACGTGAAGCTGTGGCTGAAGTGGGGTCGTGTTCCGCAAGTATCGCGGACGTCGCCGACCACCAGAAGTTACCAAACCCGCGCATCAGATCGCCGCAAATATATGAGATAGATTTAAGTTATATAAATATGTATGTTAGACTATAAGGTATATGTATGGTTTGGGCTTTGTAGCCTGAAATAAAATGATTTATTATTATTATTATTATTATTATTATTATTATTATTATTATTATTATTATTATTATTATTATTATTATTATTATTATTATTATTATTATTATTATTATTATTATTATTATTATTATTATTATTATTATTATTATTATTATTATTATTATTATTATTATTATTATTATTATTATTATTATTATTATTATTATTATTATTATTATTATTATTATTATTATTATTATTATTATTATTATTATTATTATTATTATTATTATTATTATTATTATTATTATTATTATTATTATTATTATTATTATTATTATTATTATTATTATTATTATTATTATTATTATTATTATTATTATTATTATTATTATTATTATTATTATTATTATTATTATTATTATTATTATTATTATTATTATTATTATTATTATTATTATTATTATTATTATTATTATTATTATTATTATTATTATTATTATTATTATTATTATTATTATTATTATTATTATTATTATTATTATTATTATTATTATTATTATTATTATTATTATTATTATTATTATTATTATTATTATTATTATTATTATTATTATTATTATTATTATTATTATTATTATTATTATTATTATTATTATTATTATTATTATTAATTCTTTTTTAACAATCATGTTGTAAAAAAAGGAAACAACTGAACTTAGATCTAGGATAACCCAGAAAATGTACAAAATAAAATATTTATTACGAAATTTAAAAGAATTGTGAAATCGCCATTATGTATCTCAGGTAGTTGGGTAACTTTTTATGCTCGAGACGATTAATCGAGCGCAACCACAGTAATTTAATACACAATGAGGATTATTTATTATAATAAATGAACCATAAACTAAAAACCTTAAGAATTATAATATACTAACAAAAATATATTATTCAAAGGAGTCCCTTTAGGCAATGTTCCGAAGATACTGGTAGTGTTCCCCCTTTGAATAGCTAGACTAATTCTTTGCCCGAGGTAGCTGCCAGCTCTTTGGTCTCCTGTGATGTCGACTAACCTTTTTGCTATTTCCTTAAAAAGCCTTATAGCAGAACGGCACGGCAAATACAGGGGTCTAGGCTCCGGCTTTAGCTTTTCCAGCCGCTTCACAAGTCGCACCAGCTCTGTTGTTGGTTCCATGTAGATGGGAAGGGTAAAATGAAAATGTATAAAATTTAAACGGCTAGTATAATCTGAATCTCGGAAACGGCTCCAACGATTTTAATAAAATTTAGTATACAGGTAGTTTCGGTGGCGAGAAATCGATCAAGCTAGGTTTAAATTTTAAAAAAGTTTTATCCGTGTTTTAATGAGAAACTGCTACCATAACATTAGAATACAAAGGTAAATTTCGCCACTATTTACTAGATTATAATAGCTCAGACGGGACATTCGGTGATCCGGAAAGCAGAAGACCCAGGTTCGAATCCAGATGTCCTATTTTGTAGTTTTTTTAAATCAAGTTTTGTACATTCTTAAAAATCCGTCGCCCGGATGTTATATCTTAGAATGAGAGCACAATAGAACAATATAAATACATGTTAATAATATGCCAGAAAACAATTAGATCCACATACGGTATATGATATTCATAACACATTCGTCAAGGAATGAACAATTTCTTATTTAAAGGTGTTGTTGAAATAA
Organism: Leptidea sinapis; assembly: GCF_905404315.1. Taxonomy (NCBI): domain Eukaryota; kingdom Metazoa; phylum Arthropoda; class Insecta; order Lepidoptera; family Pieridae; genus Leptidea; species Leptidea sinapis. The sequence continues at coordinate 3,660,167 of NC_066277.1, forward strand.
ATTTACAAACATTAAACATTTATGAGGCTCGAGGAGTGTGTGATAATGTTTTTATTTCTGTACATTTTAATTTTTGTCAACTTTTGTGATGGATCAAATTTCACAAAATCTCGTGTTGTTCATATTAGTCAAGGAAATGTGAGAGGATATAAATTGTCTGGTTGGGATATCTATGTATATTACGGGATACCCTATGCTTCTCCACCAACGGGACGGGATCGTTACAAGGTATTAATAGATTTATCAAAGCCCATGTATAAAATATGTATTAAGTATATGGTCAACATTCTAACGTCGGTACTATATAGGGTAAGAGGGCCACAAGATACCTAATTAGGTAAAGATTTCAAATTACAGCTTTTACATTACTAAAAAAGAAAATTTATAATAAACTAAGCATGCATTATGATGATGACTTGCGGTACGCAGACGTGCTCGCTAACTAATTGCCTTATGAGAAAGCTCATGGTCGCTCAAAGCGCAATGGAAAAGGCTATGCTAGGAGTTTCCCTACGAGATCGAATCAGAAATGAGGAGATCCGTAGGAGAGCCAAAGTAACCGACATAGTCTAAATGATTGCGAAACTGAAGTGGCAGTGGGCAGGGCACATAGTTCGACGGACAGATGGCCGTTGGGGCAGTAAAGTCCTCGAATGGCGACCACGTACCGGAAGACGCAGTGTTGGTAGGCCCCCCACAAGATGGACCGACGATCTGGTCAAGATCGCCGGAATACGTTGGATGAGGGCAACGCAGGACCGATCGTCGTGGAAATCTTTGCGGGAGGCCTTTGTCCAGCAGTGGACATCTTCCGGCGTGACAGAAATATATCTGATTGTACATTTACTATTCGTGCTAAAAAGACGTTTGCCATGTGCTTTCCTAGCGCAAAAACAGAATAAGGGAGTCCCGGGCTCAAAAGTGTCGTTATCTTCATCATGGAAAGGTTCAGTGAAATTAATATTATGACAGTACACTGCCAGTAAATATACGAGAACCTCCTATACGCTCATAAACATATTAGCCAATTTAAAAAGAATAGTGATGTACATAATGTCAATACTTGAAACAAACATAAGCTCGCAATTCCATCTACTAGACTCCGTAATTGCTACTTAAATCTTTTAAAGTGGATAGTGTTGTATTTGATAATAAACTCCCAAATGACATTAAAATATTACCTATTAAAAAAAAATTATGTATCGTAAAAAATTAATTAACATCTAAGGCCTATAATATGAAAGATTATTTGAATGAAAAAGATACTTGGAATTAATGTTTCTAAGTTTTGTTAATGAATATTGTTATACTCATTTGAATGCTATTGTAACTTTTGTACTTCTACCTGACTTGCACTAAATAACTTATAAAGTTTTACAGTGAATACATATTTTTTGACTTTGACTTTGGCAATTGTGAGGGTACATCTGTCTACTCTGACTGTGCATAGATTTTGATGACCGCATCCGCATCGACGCATGTTTTACTGGTCCCATAGTGATAATGCAGCAACCGATCACCACATGGGCTGCGTTGAAACGCCAATTGGCAACATGATTGCATAGATCCCATCCGCTGATATCGATCGTATCGCCGCTCATACACGATACGTACTCGGAATACTGGGTCTCGAAATCTCGAACGATTGCCAATTCCGCGGTCATCTGGAGGACAAAGCTAAATTGCCTTCGAAGAAGCTGGGCGTCAAAAATACACGGCAGTACTTCATGCCGGCCCATATTCTAGCGCTCTACAAAGTGCTGGTCCGGCCACATATGGAGTATTGCTGTCATCTCTGGTCTGGCGCACATCCAGTATCAGCACGATCCATTGACCGGGGGCAACGCAGAACTCGAATTGCCCTGCGTTCTCTGAACGTCCACTTCACTAAGACAAAGGAGGAATTTAATGTACAGAAATTGTATCTCTTAATAATTTTTTTACAAACCTTGACATATCTCTTCGTTTAAAGTACTCCCCGGTATAGATATTAACTATCCCAGTAGATAATAAATTCCCGCAAGGAAATGTCAAAACTCTTTGAATCTATTGTTCTTACCCCTTGAAATTTAGTTCAATCTAAATATTATTTCCCAAAATTGAGACACAGTTCGTGTGGTAGATTGGTTGGATTCAGGTACTAAAATAGTTCAAGACATTAGAAAACAATAATTAATATTGAATATCTTTTTAGCCACCTCTTCCACCGCCGGTTTGGAATAATACACTTGACGCAGTATATAAAAACATTGCATGCCCGCAGTACTACAATAAAACTACAAACTACAATATAAAGCATAATTGTCTCATAGTCAACGTGTATGTCCCAGACACAAATGCGACCAACTTATCTGTATTGATGTATATACACAGAGGCTCATTTCAAACTAAAAACGCAGGGAAAGTACTATTCAAGAATATGATGCAAACTAAACGACTAATTGTTGTCACTTTTAACTATCGCCTCGGTGCTGTAGGGTTTTTATGTTTAGGCACTAAAAACATTCCAGGTTATGCTGGAATGAAGGATCAAGTATCTGCACTGAAATGGGTAAAAAAAAATATTGCTTGTTTTGGTGGTAATCCTGAAAATATTACTATAGATGGAACTAGTGCAGGAGCGAAGTCTGCTGATCTTTTCGTTGTTTCGAAAATGACGAAAGGGCTTTTCTCTAAAATAATCATTGAAAGCGGCGGAAGCCTGCAAGACAATAGCATCCAAGTAGATCCAATAAAAAATGCACTACAATATGCAAGCTTAGTAGACTTTCAACCTAATACAATAGAACAATTGGAAGAGTTTTATCTATCTGCTTCAAATGACACCTTATTTGCTTATCATCTGCGTGACAGACATAATTATTTATTTAAGCCTTGTGTTGAACGAGACATTGGTCAAGAAAGATTTCTGGATGATAGTCCATACAATTTAATAAAAAATGGAAACTATTATAACTTGCCAATGCTATATGGTTTTACTGCACAAGAAGGTATATTAAGAATGAAAACTTTTGATGAATGGAGTGTTCAAATGAATGCAAATTTTGCTTCAGTGCTACCTACAGATTTAAATTTCCCAAGTAGACGAGAAAAAGAAAAAGTAGCTCAGCTTGCAAAGCAACATTATTTTGGAGATAAAGACGGAGACAAATATTCATACACATACATTTTGTCATACGTAAACTATTTTACTGACATTCTTGTATATCCATTACTAAGAGCGGCTAGATTGTATGATAAAACTGGCAATGATAAGCTTTATTTATATCAATTTGCATTTGTTGGTGAAGAATCAAGTCAAATTAAGTATACTAATTTACGTGGAGCAACACACTGTTCACAAGCTGATGCCATTCAGGACAGCGATAATGAAGGTTGCGTTTCAAATAGATATAAAACAATAAAGTCTATAATGCGAGAATTGTGGATTAATTTCATAACTTCAGGGTAAGTCATTTTTAAACAATCATGAAGCTACTATTTCTTATTAGGTTTTTTTTTTTATGGAATAGGAGGACAAACGAGCGTACGGTTCACCTGTTGTTAAGTGATCACCGCCGCCCACAATCTCTTGCAACACCAGAGGAATCACAGGAGCGTTGGCGGCCTTTAAGTTTTTTATGAAAATAAGGGTTAAGACGAGCAAGGCGTTCAGCTGATGGTAATTGATATGCCTGCAATACCGCCTACAATGCAGTGCCGCTCAGGATTCTTGAAAAACCCCAAAAATTCTGAGCGGCACTACAACTGCGCTTTTCACCTTGAGACATAAGATAGTCTCATTTGCCCAGTAATTTCACTAGCTACGGCGCCCTTTCGACCGAAACACAATCACTACACATTACTGCTTCACGGCAGAAATAGGCGCTGTTGTGGTACCCATAATCTAGCCGGCATTCTGTGCAAAACCCCAAAAATTCTGAGTGGCACTACAATTACTCTCGTCACCTTGAGACATAAGATGTTAGGTCTCATTTGTCCAGTAATTTCACTAGCTATGGCGCCCTTCAGACCGAAATACAGTACTGTATACACTTTACTGCTTCACGGCAGAAATAGGCGCTATTGTGGTACCCATAATCAAGCCGGCATCTTGTGCATAAAAGCTAAATGAATATACATTATGTAATATTGAGACTTCGAAAGACTAAAGAATCATTCCTAAGCTTCTCTTATTTAGTCCAGCCATTATAGTATGTTCACCTCGGAATTCGAGATACCCAGCTGTAAGTCTGAAAATACTTGTATATTATAAAATAAATAAAATAAAATAAAATAAAAAGCCTTTTTATTTGCTCCTATGAACTAAGTAACATTTTGTTTAGTGGATTAGTAATTATAATGAAATAAAGTAATTTTTGTTAGTATTTATTAGTTATTTGATTTCATTCATAGGAACCCCCGTGCGGGTGTAGGCCTCCTCCAGGTTGTGCCATTTATCCCTATCTTGTGCCAATCCGAGCCAGTGTTTGCCTGCTGTCTCGCGTATGTCATCTGACCAGCGTTTGAGCGGACGACATAGTTTGCGCTTTACACTTCCTGGTCCTTTCCACTCTGTGACCACTTTCGTCCAACGCCCATCCTCAAGTCTCGCTACATGACCGGCCCACTTCCATTTTAGTCTTCTGATATGTTGTATAGCATCTCTAACTTTGGTACGTTTCCGTACTTGTATATTGGCACCCTAAAAGTTGTCTCAAAACCTACATATGGTAGGGTGTAAGCAACTATTAAATGTCAAGGTCAAAGGTCACAAAAATCGGTTTTTGCGCTTTTTTTGGAAATATCTCATTTCCTATGGGTTTATTGCTATTTGTATTTATAATCAATATTGTAGAATACAAGATTCTCTACAAAATATTGTTTAAAAAAATTTATATACGGTGAACGGTTTCGAGATAGAGGGCGGAGAGCGCGCGGTCACAGCATCACTTCAGGTCAACTGGTGCCTCCGGTCGAAAACGCGCCATATATAGTTGATGAACTATCGATAAATCAATGATTATAAATATTTGTCAATTTTTTTTAACTATTATATTATATTTTATAATTTTTTTCCTAACCTATTCCCCTTTTTATTCAGTATTAATTTATTTAACAACACTTACCTGCCCATGTCATTGCAGAATTGTTAATGAAAATATAGGAATAATATCTGAATTTTAACCTAATTAATATTAATAACTTCTTACATGATGAAAAAAAAACAAATAAATTATAAATTAATCTTTTTATTAAAAAATATCATTCAATAAAATTATTTTTATTGAAAGTAAAAAAATGGAATAACGGGTACAAAAACAACAATTTATAATTTTAATCATCTTCCTCTTCATCGTCGTCTTCTGGCTGCTGGTAAATTTCAAACTGGTCTTCATTATCGTCTTCAACGACATTTATGTCAAGTTCTTCCATGATTTCGTGGTCAAAGGTTCCATCTTCGTTAATGTCGCTCTGATATGATAGAACATTGAGACAAGCTTGCCCATTACATTCGCCACAAGTTAAAGAGCATTGCAAGCCCGCTTTCCTGCTTCCGCATCGCGAACCACAACCACTCTTGCAGTTGCAGAAAATTGTATTTAGCAAATCTTCTGGAGCAGGTGGTAAAATTGTCATGATAGGCTCCATACAATCGTTTCGCATCGCCCAACCCCATACCTGGGGTTCCAAATCATGCCCTAACCAAGTTTGAACTTGATAATATACACGGTTGAAATGTTGATCAGCAGCTGTACTTGTTGGTGGAATATTTGAAAGCTGCACAGGTTTATTAAGTTTTATAGACTTGACGTAATGCCTATAACGAAGATGATCGAGACTTTTCACAGATTTCGGAGCATTATATTATCGATGTCAATAAGGTTTGAGTTCCACTCTAATAATCTCTGGGCCGAACAATTTTCTTCCTCAAATGCGAAAGAAAATGATAAAATATAATATAATAGTTAATAAAAATTGACAAATATTTATAATCACTGATTTATCGATAGTTCATCAACTATATATGGCGTGTTTTCGACCGGAGGCACCGGTTGACCTGAAGTGCTGCTGTGACCGCGCGCTCTCCGCCCCCGAGTAATAGATACTAGACTAGATTTTTTGGGGTGTTTCAGATCGAATTCGATCTATATAATAATATGTTTTAGGGTTAGGTATTTTTAAAATATACGTCCTGAGTACCCGTCATAATAGTTACAATATTCATTGTTTCAGAGAGCCAGTACCGAAGAACTCTTCGTTAGTTCCATGGCCACCATTTAGATCAGATTGGGCTTATATGATCCTCGATGACAATTTTCAAATGAAGCGTATCTATGAGAATAGCGCACTGTTTTGGGACCCTATATATGAAAGATACTACGACAATCCAATACCACCTTATGATTTTTAGATAAAACTCACCTTGAGTATGAAAATAAAAGAGAGCACGTTTTTGTTGGCAATCAATTTTATCTATATATATATTTAGTTACAGCTAGTTAAGAAGATCTGGTAAATATAGAATGAATGTGATTTTATCTGATAATTAATTCTTGACACGGAGAATATGAACATATATGTATATATATGTATTTTAATTACATTTCCTTTGCACTTCAATTGCACAGGAACTCCATAGGAAGTGCCGCTTGCACCTCTCTCTCCCCAAGAGAAGGTCGCCTTCGATGAAGGCTTAGAGGGTACTTGCCCAAAGCCAACATCAGGTGGTGTTTAGTGGGTAGGCACTTAGCTTTTACCTGAGTCCCACATAACCAACGCAATCTTAGGCTGTGATGGTATGCATGAGCATTCACCACCTCCCTCCCGTCGTTAGCCCCTTCCCTTTGTCGGGGCGCAAAAAAAAAGATTATGGTATATGGCACGGGGCCTATTTCTGCCGTGAAGCAGTATTGCTATTTGCTATCATCAATTGCTATTATAATATTCTATCTAGTATTTTCAGCTTTTAAAAAACGAGGAAAATTGTAGCGGACGCGGTCCTTCAGAATCTTGTTAAATAATTGTAAATATTTGTTAACTATAAGTTTTCCTAAAATTTTAACAATAAAATAAAATTAAACAACTTTATTATTGATTTTATTTATTTTAATAAAGAACAGTGCATTATTACCGCGTGCATCATTTAACTCTAAAGTATCCTTACTGGGACGTAATTGTTATGGTTAACCTTATGGTTTGTAAAGTGGCTTTGGTTCAGTTCAGTGTAGCCCTGTTTCACTGAGACCAATGTGATCTACTGTGAAAGACACTGTTAACTATAGCTCGCTGCTAAGATTGATTCTTTTCATGAATCTTATTATATATTTTTCAGTGAGCTGACGTATCTCAAGTGATTGAAACATTGGACTTCCAAAAGAGATTCTAAGTTTACGCATTAAAGAACCACATTCAGAGAGGATGTGTAATGGGGTTTCATCTGCACTATTACAGAATCTACACGTTCTGCAATCTCTGAGGCCTAAGATTGAGAGGTGTTTGTTTAACCTGCAGTAACCCGTTAGTGTCCTGGTTAGAATGCGTAAGTTTTCTCTTCTTAGCCCTAGTGACTCATGCGCAGCCTTCTTGTTCAAGGCAAGGCTTAGGGTTTCGGAGTGGGTTAAACCGGACAATCTGAGTGTTGCTCGAGAGTTTAATGCATTCTTGTGAAAGGATGTATCAAGGGTTGATTTAACAAGACTCCTTGGGACATCACAGAAGGGCGAAATTGAATGCTTTTAGCACCAACTCTTGCAATTCCGCATGTCCTGGAACCCATTGAAGTGTAACTGTTTTTATTACTACCAGAGTATTCCGTATAGTCCGGCAGTTATCTACAAGCTTTGAGACTGTTCTGTTTGAGCCTTTAGCGGACAGAGCCGCCTGACTATCTGTGTGGATATTAATACACTTGCTGACGTACCCTTTATTTAGGATGCTTTCCGTCCATTCTATTATAGCGTTTACCTTCGACTGGAAAACGGAAGCATGATTTCCCAAATTAACAGATTTGTCAAATTTGGGGCACTCTCCGAAGATTCCACAGCCAACGTCAGATCCTGACTTGGATCCATCGGTATACCATTTAAGGAGCCCTTTTTTCCAAGAAATTAGATTGTTAAACCAGTCCTCTCTTGTGGAATTCAATACTAAAGTTGCCGACGAAGTCAACTTTCGGCAGCATGGCGTCACTCACCATGTCTAATACAGGGCTTCTCAGTAAGGATTGTTAAAATAGCCACAGCGAGTTTGAAAGCCAGTATGGGTCATTACTGTATGTATGCTGGGCCCTCGGCTCCTTTTGTAGATATAGGTTTAGGGGTGGCAGGTTTTGAAGTGCATTTAGAGCTACTCCCAGCGGGGACGTCATGGCTTCTGTTGTTATCGCATGCTGTTCTTGGAACGATACCTAACTTGGCACTAAAGAAAAAAGCCGCTCTAGTTGCCCGGACGTTTCAGTAGATAACGGGCTTTTGGGTAATTTTTCTGCACCAGACCACAGATCCATCTGATATAAGTGGTATTGCAATGGCTGTGTACAGCCAGCCAACGGGCTCTGTTGGGCTTAATGCCTCATTTTTGGCAGACAGGACAACTACAAGTACTTAAGGCAAATTTTTCCTTTTGCACATTACTATCCGCTTTACTATTATAGGTAAGTTCTGGTCTAAAGTGAGTCCCAGTCATTTGACCTTGCCGGGAAAAGTAAGAAGCCATTAGTTTTAATTTTAATCACGCCATCCTTTTTAGATCATTTTCAAAGTGTCATTATACAGGGTGTCCCGTAATCAGTGGACCAACGGGATACCCGTGATAGGGGTGGTCATCATCTATCGAAAACACCAAATTTTACTGTTCTAGGGCCAGTAGTTCAAAAGATATGATTTTTTAAGCATTATTTTGAAAATTCTACCCTTATCAACACAAAAGTTGAAAAAAAATATTTTTTATTTTTATTTTGCCCTGTTTCTTAACTTAAGGTGGCTGAGGAAACATGTGTCTTCACAATTAAATCCATTTTTGTGAATAAATATTGCCAAATTAAAAATTAAAAACCAAAACATGCGCAAATATCAAATAACTAAATTTGCAACGTGATGTTTGAAGCAAGCTAGTGCAAAAAAAATGTATGACAGCCTTGCGGACCATTATTTAAAAAACATCTGCAGTTCATACTGATTCCAAAAAGGTATAATTAATCATTATTGTGAAACAATAAAAGACAATAATTATTTTAAATCAACATTAGATAGCAATTTCTTGGCGGAATTTACAATAAAACAAAAGTAAATAGTTAGAATTTTTTTATTTATTTCTTATAATAAATGTTCGAAATGTCTTCCTCTTACTCTAAGGCATAGCCGGCATCTTCTTATAAAATTTCTTTTTAAACTTTTTAACGCCCTTTCATTATTTTTGACTTTTTCACTCACCACATTCAGTTTTTGTCTTAGCTGTCTTTCGTTATCGTTAACGGTTTCATATACGGATTCTTTAAAATATCCCCATAAAAAATAATCCAATGGATTAAGATCAGGTGATCGAGCTGGCCATGGGATTGTACCTCCTCGTCCAATCCACCTACTTGGGTAAGACTCGTTTAAATATTCCCTCACTTGTCTGCAATAATGAGCGGGTGCGCCATCATGCTGTAACCACATCCTCTCACATACCTCCTGTGGTACATTTGCTAATAAATTACTTAAGTCATTTCTTAAAAATTGCAAGTACCGAGCACCATTAAGCCTCGGTGGGAGCTCAAATGGACCAATAAGTTTACCATCTAAGATTCCAGCCCACAAATTGACTCCAAACTGGTGCTGGAATCTATCTTCTCGTACAATACGTGGATTCACAACAGCCCATTCATGTAAATTATGAATGTTAAACACTCCAACTCTTTTAAAACACGATTCATCGCTCCATAATATTGAATTGAAAAATAGTGGATCTTGTCGGCATCGGCGAAGCATCTCTGCACAAAAATCTATCCTCCGTTGATAATCAGCAGGTAATAGTGCCTGCACTCGTTGAATATGATAAGGGTATAAACTGTTTCTTTTTAAAATGCGATGTACTGTTGTTTTTGCTATACCAGTACGTCTTGAAATACGACGAACACTCGTAGAAGGTTCTTCTGTCACTTCGGCCAGTATTTGAAGTTCATCGACTCTTCTAGGTCTTCCCACGTTGTTTGCAGCTCCGGGAATTCTGCCTTCTAAATACGCGTTATTTACACGGAGAAAAATTCGATGATCCGGATAGCGGTCGCGATTAGGATAGCGCTCACGATACGTACGGGCTGCTTGCCGAGCGTTTGCATTACACAGACCGTAAATAAAATACATCTCAGCATATTCACGAGGAGTATAGGTATTAGGCATTTTATAAAATCCGGGCAAACAGTATCCAAATCACAAAGACAAACAAGGTCCAATTCAAGCGTCAGTCACCAAAAAAAAGAGTCGTAATGGTAGCGAAGTAAAAAACACGTGTGCAGCTACGAGCTATGAGCAAGTCTCTGATGAAACTAAGAATAATTTGAAAAATTAGGGTGTGGGGATCATAGGCGTCGGCCAATAGGACCCCGTAAACGAAAAAGGTACCTGAGCGAGAAAGAGATAGCATATTGTGTTATCTCTCTCTCGATAACAAAATAATTCTCAGAATAGATAGCGCTTAAATGTTTCTCGCAATTGGAGTCTAAAATTGGTTATTAAGTTATTTTTTTTGTAAAATGTAATATTGTTATACCTTTTTGGAATCAGTATGAACTGCAGATGTTTTTTAAATAATGGTCCGCAAGGCTGTCATACATTTTTTTTGCACTAGCTTGCTTCAAACATCACGTTGCAAATTTAGTTATTTGATATTTGCGCATGTTTTGGTTTTTAATTTTTAATTTGGCAATATTTATTCACAAAAATGGATTTAATTGTGAAGACACATGTTTCCTCAGCCACCTTAAGTTAAGAAACAGGGCAAAATAAAAATAAAAAATATTTTTTTTCAACTTTTGTGTTGATAAGGGTAGAATTTTCAAAATAATGCTTAAAAAATCATATCTTTTGAACTACTGGCCCTAGAACAGTAAAATTTGGTGTTTTCGAGAGATGATGACCACCCCTATCACGGGTATCCCGTTGGTCCACTGATTACGGGACACCCTGTATACAATGCTTTTTTTTGTAAATTGTTTTGGGAGTTTTAACAAAATCAAACAAAATTTAAGTTTCTTCGTCGTGTAACTAGAATTGATATCTATCTACTAACTGGCTGCAGACTAGATCATCACTTACAACTTTGTTTGAATATTGTCCACTATCTGGGCGACAAGTTTAAATTATATTCTATCGGACAACATACTATTGTTTACTAATGCTAAGGCGGTAACTTGGATATTAGATAATTAAAAAAATTACATTCATTTTTCATTCAAGAATTTGCACAAAGTTTCTCGAAATTCCTTTGGCTTGGCAGTCTGTACCCAATGGTTTGCACCTTCTATAAAGATAATCTCAGCTTGCGGAAAGTTTTCTTTTATGCCCGGCAAGTCTTCCTTTCTGAAAATATATTTCAAAATAAGTATAAAAAAAGGGTGTGTACGAGTAGGTACATACGGCGCATTTTAGAATAATAACGCTCAGAACGTGGGTAGGCGAAAGTGAATTGAAGGAATTTCTATGTGGGTTTTTGAGGCTACATAGACACATGGACAAGTAAAAAAAGAAGGACTCTGTGTCACCTTACATAACAGTGAAGCACCAAAACAAGCCGGTAAACGTGTAAATACATAGCCCCACGCACACACTTACACTAATACAATGATGCCATTATGAGATTTGCCATCGTCTGTGACAGATCAGTTTGCGTCCCAATAAAATATTATAAATGCCGTCATGCGTTGTGAAAAAGTTTAAAAACGATACTATAAAAGTATTTGTGGCCATATATGACTATTAACGGAGAAAAAATTGTGTTAGTATCCGCCGTAATCGCACACACTCTATCATAAAGGTGCTTCACTTGCTAATATCACAGCGCGACGTCCTTCTTTTTTTACTAGTCCGTGCATAGACTCGTTTCTCGTCGCGTCAGTGTCAAACCGTCAAGTTCAATGACATTGTTACAAGTCATCTAATAATAAAAATAGCGATAGCAAAATATCATTTCATACCTAAGTACTATTTCACAACTTATAATTTAAGCTAATACATTAGTCAAAACAGCATAATATTTTGTATACAAAACAGACGCCGAAAAAAACATCTTAGTTAAGTAGGTTTAATTTAATTTAATTTAGTTTAGTGCAATTGAATTAGTGTAAAATATGAATTGAATACAATTATTTAATTTTTAATAATTATTTTTAACTATTTATTTTTGTTTGTTGTATTAATTTGAATTATAATTAGCTGTAATTAATGTAATGAAATAAAATGTATTTACTCTGTTGTTGGTAAATTGTTTTTTTAACCTGTTATAAGTAAAAACTGGAGAACTTTTTGTATTGTAACTTATTTTATTTTTACATAAGAATGTTAATTGTACCTATAATTGAGGTAGCACTCAACTTGAATTTTTGTCCATATTTTTTTTTGCATGAATTAATGTATACTTTGTTGGTGCAATAAATAAATAAGAAAAAGACGTGTGGCACTCGGAAACTGCCGCGGTAAAGCTATTGCATAGCATTTTTTATCGACTTATGCAATTATAATTATTTATTTATTTTATTTATGCAAAATTTTTTTTTGATAAAATTAATTTTAAAAATAGCAAACGGGAAGTGAGTAAAATTTAATTTGCAAGATTTGATTACAGACAGACAACGGGACAGGTGAAACTAAATAAAATGCTTGTCATAATAATAAAAAATAAAAAAACGTGATAAAAAATAAAAAGAAATTAAAAAAAATCCAGATGTACCCCAGGCTCGAACCTGAGACCTTCTGCATAAAAAGCATACGTGATAACCGCTATTCCACGGCAACTGTGATAACCGTGGCGAAATATCTATATACATCTAGTAAGTAAGTGTTAGGTTATTTTCGTTACGGAATTTCTGGATTTGGTCTCCACGCTCAAGGCCCGCGATAGAAGCTATGTAATAGCTTAAAATCTGACAAATAAGTGTTTTTTTGTGATTGCTGAGGGAGAAAGTTTATTTTTTACAGTATATGAGCACATATGGGCGCTTTTTTTAAAAATCGTGCGGAAACTACATTATTAAATTATTATTAGCTATCCTAGCAACATGTTATAGTGACCATATCAAGATTAAAAATCCTTTATGTAAGTATAATGTATATTTTTATTAACTTCACAAGATTATAAAATATTTTGGTTTTCCCTTGATTTATACACTAAACACTACTTGTATTCTAAATTTGAAGATTCTCTGTCTGCTAGAAGCGCCTCAGAGTTTTGATGATGGGTCATTCATTCAGTGAGTGACAAAAATTAAGAAACTGACTAGTTTTAGTCTTTACCTACTTAAAGTTGTTAAGGATGGTACGACCGTGCCGACTGTTTTTGCTTGACTTGGCGTGGGTACTGCCGTGCCCCCATTTTTTTTTTTATGGAATAGGAGGACATACGAGCGTACGGGTCACCTGGTGTTAAGTGATCACCGCCGCCCACATTCTCTTGCAACACCAGAGGAATCACAAGAGCGTTGCCGGCGTTTAAGGAAGGTGTACGCGCTTTTATTGAAGGTACCCATGTCAAATTGAAATGCAACAGTTAAAATGTTTATTTCTCTAAATTTATTTTATTCTTAAGGATTTAGGGTTTAAATAGCGCGAAAAGCTCTCTTCTGCAGCACAAAGATGGTATAACATAGCATACAGAATAGACCCTTGTGGCACCCCCATGCCCAGGGGAGTCTCATGAAATCTCCTGCCTCACATTGACCCTCTGAATCCTATTAATTAAATAGGACATCATATTTAATTAATAGTATTCAGAGGATTGGTTAGAGCAGGTTGGTTACAGCACTATCCTTTCATGACGATTCGGTTCGGTTTGGTTCTGTTCGACTGAACTGTAGGTGCGTGTACTTTATTTAGTACGGCGCGGCGTCAACATTCACTTAGAGTGGGCGTGTATGTATCGATCCAAGAATTCAATTCTAAGTAGCACTGCACAGAAATAACATTTCAATATTCAAAGAAGTAAAATTATTTCTTGTAAATGTGAAAGCAATAAAAATTTGAATTAAAAAGAAACACCATGATGGTACTTTCAAACTTTTTTGATTTTTATTTATTCAGCACAGCGACGAAGTTTAGGTTAAACGTCTTATAGCAAACTGGAGAATGGCATAGCTTTGAATAGCTTCTCTACGTTAGTCATAATAGATGTTTGTTACTTACGCAACATGATCCGATAAGCCTCCGCAGATAAACAAAGTAGGGCCAGAATATTGAAGTCCTTTGAAATTTGGCGGAAATTGTGCAATTTCAGATTCTAATTTGCTTACTAACGTCGGAAAATGTGCTTTCCATGCAAATTCTCCTGTGTCTGTCCTGTACAAATTTGAAAGTACATAGTTTCTCAATTTTTCATCCTGTGTGAGGGTTTTCAATCTATCATCTGCTAGTTTTCTTGCTTCGGCCATTGTCATATTTGACGTTAAGGGAACGGAACACATACACTTCATAAAAGACATGGGATGTGATAAGGGTAGACGAATTTTAACAGGGGAAACATCAACCACTATTAAACTGGAAACGAGCTCTGGCTAAAATAAAAAAATATAATCTGACGCATATAATAAATAAAATAGTCATTAAACAATAAAAAGCAAACGTGTTCAAGGTCTATGTCAAGTCAACAAATTCTTCAATATCTTTCGTGAGGCGTTGATATTACACGAAAACGGAAAAGAAAAAATAAATATCAGAATATATCATCCCTATTAAAAACCAAAGTTAACGACATAGTCTAAGTGATTGCGAAACTGAAGTGGCAGTGGGCAGGGCACATAGTTCGACGGACAGATAGCCGTTGGTGCAGAAAAGCAAGAATATACTAAATGTTATACAAATGATTTAAGTTTTCTTTAGTGTTAATTCCGCCAATATTTGTTTTTAAACAATTCGACACGTGTTTCGCCTCTATACGAGGCATCCTCAGGTCGTGTTGTCTCGCCAAAATCTGTTCCAGATTTTAGAATTAACACTAAAGAAAACTTAGATCATTTGTATAATTATGGATATCCGCAAAGTAATGCCTACTTCAATAATATGATAAATGTTTACAAATAGACATTTTGCTTATGATTGGTTTATTCAGACGTGTAACGTATCCCGCGTTCATTTGCAAGGTTGCTTGACATTCGGAAAATTTCAGAATTTTCGAATTATCATTGTATTGACACTATCGTCAGCGATATTGTAAAAATTTTGCATATTATTGGTTTGTTCTTTTTACCATTTATTCGTGAGGCTGTAAGTATTAAAGAGATTCTATTATTCAAGCATTTGGTAACAACTCCTGAATATGCCTCGTGCGAAACATGTGCCGAAAAGATTATGTAAAACTAAGCGGATTTAACACCAAAGAACATGATTTAAACATTTTAAATCGTTAGGTCTTGATGTAGCAAAATATTTTGTTACTGAAAGATCAGAATGGGCTCAACGGCCAATTTCTATATTCAATCGCAATCCTAAATGGTCTAATCGAGCTTGAAATTTAAAGTAATTTCCTACTTTTTCGAATTTCAATAACTGATCTACGGAATATTATTATCAAAAGGTGATTTGTTTGCAATATTGTTATATTTAGTTTGATATTTTTATGAAAATGGCAGAGAAGCGTATTGGAAATTAAGATTGAAATAAGACGGTTCTTGACATAAAGGTATTTTCCTATATTTTCTTGATACTTTTTACTTAAAAGCCTCCTGCTAGCGAGATTGATCGTTGACTATATCTGTATATATTGTGAATAAAAATACTTAATTAACCATCGTGTAAAGTAGTCGTTGTAAGTAATCTAGTAGCCGCGAGCTAAAGACTTACTTCTTCCACGCCGCGTCGTAGCCGTCAGAACTCGTTGGTGAATAGCGCCCATGATAGGGTGATTAAAATTGAGTATTCAAAATGTATAATTTCACAATTTCAATTATTTACTTTAATTAAAAAAAATGATTACGCTTGAGTAGCTTGTTCCCTGTGTTCATTTAATGTCGCCATTGTAACTATGTCTATTAACTTTTCTCAACGATCAATCTCGACCAATCAATAGTTGGGCAAAAATGCCAACAGCTTTTAGATGTCGCCGGACCAGTCTAGACCGAAAAATCTGCCTGACTTCCGACGGCGGCCGCCTATCAGTCTCAAAAATAACTGCTCTCCTTAGTATCAACCAAAACTTTGACTTTTGAACTGAAGATGGCCGTTAGGAATAAAATAAGAGCACAAATAATATAGCTCGCATAAGGCAAAAGTTCGAGAGGAACAATTACTGCCCACTATTTTTCATAATATAAAAACATGAAACTTTATTATATCCCTCAGTAATTCGAAAATTTTGTTGATTTTTAAGAAGTGATTAAGATAATAGAAAACAACACTTGCAAGATTTACTTTCTCCACATTTCCTAATAGCTTAAAAGTTATTAGAGCTTAAATTAGGATTTTACAGGTTAAAGATTTCACATTGTAATGTATTTATTTACACAAACGAAAAAATACTACGAAAAAAACAAAACTTATAAGATTAGATCATATTTTGCTCAAGCGATTGACATCAATATCAAAATTATTGATACGACTTGGAAGTGAAATGAGTTATCTTACAAACAGTTGATTTTAGCAAACAATATACTGAAATCACTGGTTTGCATGTTTAAAAAATAAAAACAGAACTTACAAAGAGCAGTGCTAGACCCATAACAGTTAAACCACCCATGCTGTGTCCAATAACAGAAGCTTTGGGTATTTCTAATTTCCTTAATAGCTTCATGGCATCATTGGCTGTTTCTATATAAGTTAGCGACTCTGTACGTGGGCTATCACCATGACATCGAGCGTCCACATTAATGACTCTCCTTCCTGTTTCCTTTTGGACATCCTCAACCATTTCATCCCACAGAGATCCACATCCCATCAGTGCATGAAAGGTGACTAAGGGTGGTTTTGTGGGATCCACATAATGGCTATCGTGTATGTTATAAGCAAGATCAACGGTCTCAACATTATTAGAATAAAATTTCACATATCTTGGAGATTGCAAATGTTTGTATAATTTGCAGCAATTGTGTAGCTTAAAACTATTCAAAAACATTTTTCTTTTAGACTTTGACGATAGGGTAAATTTTTTGCTTTCAATTATTCACAATCTAAGTCAGTTGGTGGTTGTTCGGAGCTTCTGAAAAAAAAAGTATATCACGTTATAAAATTAGCTAATTTTCAACCAATACTACACAATAATATAATAAAGCAAAGCATGGCAAGCGTACACTTTATGTACATATTTATTGAGTCATTTTATCAAAAATTAAATACCGTACCTATAGTTCTAACATAATAAGACCGAAAATCAAATACCAATATAGAATCGAAGCTAGTTAACGTTAATTTAAAAAAAAATCAAGAATAAAAATTCATAATTCACCCTATTAAACCAATTTTCCATAACATCATCTTTTCAAGTCTAGAATCCATATTTTGTTAAGGATGTAGTTGATAATTGATATGTTGGAAAGGGTACAGAGGCGAGCCACTAAGTTGCCTAGGGAACTGGAAACTCTTACTATCAACAAAGGCTTACAAAGCTCATAGACTCAGCACCCTCAAAAGCAGGCGAGAAAGAGGCGATCTAATTGAAACATACGAAATACTAAATAATAATTATAATGTCCCAGATTTTGTGAGCATGTTTCCAAGAAGGAGCAATCCTGAACATATACAACATCAACAAATCCATTAAAACACTTGCTGACTGACAGAGTTCTTCAGCAACTGGAAAAGATTGCCCAACGATGTGGCTATATCAAAATCTGTTTAAATAATCAGTTCAAGAATAGACTGGAGAAATATTTGAATAGATATGGCAAATGATATATACGTATCAGCGAAAGCTGCTTAGTCTATTATGAATGACAATAATAATCATTTCGGAACATCCTGTAAGTAATCTAGTAGCCACGAGCTAAAGTAGGCACTGGTAAGTACTTCTTCCACGTTGGGTCGTAGCCGTCAGAACTCGTAGATGAAAAGAGCCCCCGAGTAAGCATGATCAAAATAGTGTTTTCTAAATGTATAATTTCTTTATTCACTACGAGTACAAGTTCGCAGTAAGAGAGGGGACGTTATCGCGAATCCCCTACACATGCCTTGTTAATGATAGGGGTTAAAGTGTCAAATTGTCTTTTTATTGTAATAGGTACTTCGACATCACATAGAATCTTCTCCGTTTGAGATTTTTGAGTGAAACTTTTTTCACATGGTACCTATGTAGTTCTTCTTTTAAAATATGTGCAACATTTGACTATGGGCTGGTTTTTTTATTCAGCTCAGACAAGAAAGTTGGATACTTCAAAAACTAAAGGGACTACGCAGCAGATACAGCTCGCAATATCAATGTTGCGTTTGGAGAGGGGACTGCTAATGAACGCACTGTGCGAAAAATAACGCTTTCAGATGGAAACTTTGATCTGAAGAACGAAGAACACGTGGAAGACCTCCCACACATAATTAATAAGGTGAATACCAATGAATTGAAAGAGATCCGATCCAAACCAAACCACCCAGGAAAGACAACACGGCAAAAGTCGAATGCTGTTTTTACAACAACTGCGCAATAACGAGAACCGGACGTAGGTCGTTAGTCGACCATAATAATTCAAATATATTATATAATATATAAGATAAGATTAATCAAATTTAAATTTTTCATTATAAATTTTAATTATAGCGGAGAAAAAAGATCTCTATGAATTAATTCTATATATAAACTATAGTAATAATAGAAATGCAGATTATATAGAAGTTAATAATGCATGATTGTTGAAGGTTACCTAAAAATATATAGTATTATTCTTAATATATATAAATTACGTGTCACGTTGTGTGTCCGCGATGGACTCTTAAACTTTTAAGTCCAACTTGAGAGACAGGATAGTTTTTATTTCGATTTGGGATCCATAATTATTTTTATTTTCATTATTTGTTTTGTATGGACATATTTTCTATCAGAGAATTTAGTGGCGCACGGTTTGTCAGTTCCACTGTGAAACAATTTCATTATAACAACAGGGAGCATATTTTACGAAATAATTCTTGATGTTTTGATATATTATTGGGAATTTCCTATAAAACAGTATATATAAGTAATTAAAAGCTGGGTTGGGTGTTTGTTAATATTTCTTCTCCCCATGTCAAAGCCCCTTTTCAAACTGATGTAGGTTCATGACGTTTACCAAGTGTTGTTGCAATATGTTATGTTATTGTCACTTCCTGTGTTCCTAATAAGGCCTTTTTTAAAGTAAAACTACTTATAATATAACTAGCTGACCCGGCAAACGTTGTTTTGCCATATAAAGTATAATTCACGCGATAGTTTTATAAGTAATAAAATATTGCCTATATTATAGCCTGTACATCATTTTGTTCTATTGTCAATAGTTTTTGCAGCGCACGCAAAAATAGGTTTTCGATTTTACACCTTGTGTTACAAAATAGCAATTTTATTACGGATTCCTAATTTTGAAAAAAAAAACATAGCCTATAGCCTTCCTCGATAAATGGACTACCCAACACTGAAAGAATCATTCAAATCGGACCAGTAGTACCAGAGATTAGCGCGTTCAAACAAACAAACAAACAAACACTGCAGCTTTATAATATTAAGTATAGATATTAAATGTAATCAATACTATTTATAAGTTAATAATAAAAAAACTGAACAAAAATAGATAATTTTGATGGCCCATAAAAATTAAACTGTATACTCATTTTTAAAAAATATCTTATCAAATCTGTATTTTCAAACTAATTATGTTCAAAATTAATTAAATAATTTCCTTTTTGAGTAACGATCATTACCATAATCGCTTGTAATTTCGTTAACACCGATCAAAGTACATATTCTGAGCTTAGTGGTCTACTGAAACGTGACATTGGCGAGGTGCCCTTTCCATAGAAGCCACTAAAAAGAATAGAATAGATTCTATAGTAGCCCTTTTTTTAAATCCAGACTTCATATATACGTCACTATGTTAAAAAAGAGAAAAAAAATTATCTCACATGGGGAAAATGCGTTACATTTCTCTATTATGCATTTACCCAACGATTAATCCAGGTGCTCTCAATATTTTCTTAAGGAGGGCTGTAAAATATGGAATAATATATACTTATATTAAAAACTGAGCCGAAACAAACAGGATATCATTGAATAAGTATATTTATCAAATAAATGGCATTTCTATACAATCTAATTTTAATATTTAATTATAAAAACCATAGAAATTGCTAATTATATAAAGTATTTTTAAATAATGACCTAAATGAACACATTAATTGAGATAAAGTGTCAACTCTTTCAATAATAAGTATCACAATATTGACACCGTAAAATTAAGCTCATTAATAGAACCTTCGCAACTGTATGTACAGAATAAAATAACGAGAACTAACTGTAAAATATCGTTGGATTCAACGAAGTGGGTTTTATGCCGTGGCCAACTGTGTGATATATTATGTAATGTTGAAAATGATAGTCAACATTTTATCTATATGCATATAGGCAAAATAACTACGTGTCCAGACGAGCAAACATGTATTGCGTATCTATACTAATATTATAAAGCTGCAGTGTTTGTTTGTTTGTTTGAACGCGCTAATCTCTGGTACTACTGGTCCGATTTGAATGATTCTTTCAGTGTTGGGTAGTCCATTTATCGAGGAAGGCTATAGGCTATGTTTTTTTTTTCAAAATTAGGGATCCGTAATAAAATTGCTATTTTGTAACACAAGGTGTAAAATCGAAAAGCTATTTTTGCGTGCGCTGCAAAAACTATTGACAATAGAACAAAATGATGTACAGGCTATAATATAGGCAATATTTTATTACTTATAAAACTATCGTGTGAATAATACTTAATATGGCAAAACAACGTTTGCCGGGTCAGCTAGTTTGGAATATAAAATCAAGTTAACAATAAATCAGAAACCATAGATTTTTATGGATCGTAAGCACTCAACTCTCGCTGCTGCTCCTGTGCAAATCGAGTAATTTTTTAAAATGGAAAATTTGCCTAATTTCCGAGGTACGACGCCCTCTGTTTCTATTTTAAGTCACGAATATAGTTTAAACTGCCACCTCTAGATATCTGAAGTTGTTGCATCTCGATTAGTTTTTGAGACATGGCAAAAAGCCGCATTTACCCCATTGAAGCAATTCCTTCAGTTAACCTTATACCATATAGAAGTAGGTTATTATTTACTTACCAATATTTCCATATTTTGTAACATTTCACAACAATAGCTGCTTAGCCCTGGGTACTTATTACATTTCGTCTCAAAACTGTCAGGCTCATCCTTGCCATTTGCCAAATTATTAATATTACTATTCAGATGTTGTAAACATATTGTTTTTGGAATCGTTCCTTGATTATTTGTTTATTTATTTTATAAGAAGAACACACACAGGAATACATATCTACGTGGATAAAAAATGAGTTCCAAGAATTAATAATACATGTACTTACTCTAGATTAAACCGAAACCCGTGAACGCTGGAGTGCCCCAAGGGTGTGTGCTATCTCCTACACTTTTTCTTCTGCATATCAATGATATGTTGGACACCTCCAACATACATTGCCATGTAAAAACGAGTACTGTAGGTCTCTTTGGGGAAATCGTCGACCAGTGCCGGGAGAAACTTGTGTTCTATAGTTTCCTCTCTTGAGAAGGTCGCGGAATAGAGTAAATTGAACCTGGTCCAATTTACCCCCAGAGGACTCAAGTTTGCGCGTTTTCCGCAAAAAAAAACCATTTGTCATATCACCGCTCTTTGACAACACTTCCCTTAAAGCCTCGCCTTATATCGGAATACTGGGTCTCGAAATGTCAAGCGATCGCCAATTCTGCGGTCATCTGGAGAGCAAAGCCAAATTGGCTTCGAAGAAGCTGGGTGTCATTAATAGAGCACGGCAATACTTCAAGCCGGCGGTTTTCAAGGAGATTTGCTCCACGTACTACAAAGCAGTGGATTGAGCTTCCTTGTGCTGTTTCCGGGACGATACGACATGGGTACCTGTGAAAAAAGCGTACCTTAAAGGCTGGCAATCCTACCGTGATTCCTCTGGTTTTGCAAGAGAATGTGGGCGGCGGTGATCACCTAACAGCAGGTGACCCGTACGCATGTTTGTCCTCTTTGTAAAAAAAAGTAAATACTTATGGAGATTTATGTGTCGTTAATTTGAAACTCAATTAAATCAACTCTACACGAATTTTTCAAAATCTTCTTGCGATTCCACTGGTGCTGTAAAATATCTTTGGAGGCGGATATTATCATAATATTCTATGATTACCACGGCTACTTATAACCCTGATTTTTTGGCGAGTAACCTCTGGTTCTCCTGAACTCTCATATAAAATATTTTGGAAAAAGTATTATGATTCGTCTATACGAACTAAGGGTTTGAATTCAAAAGACAAAAGTGAATATTCTCGTGCATTGATAATTAACAAATAGGTAGAGAGATAAAATTGTTTGTAACACCTGATACGGATTTAAATTAAAAATTACGACCCATTGTCATCCAACGAGGTCGTGTAAATGTCGCCCTCCATAATTGTTTTGATTTTTCTAATGCGTTAGACATGTGGGTATATATTCCTAGTGATGAAGATTTGGATCTCCATGACCCACCTGATCCAGAATATTCCTCTAGCTCGGGTGATTCCAAATTGAAATCAAGAAACAACCCACGTAGAAAGAATAGAACTCGTGCCAAAATCAAGAGCTCTTTCTGGTGTTACTAGTGGAAGGTGCAGGGAAGTGAATGCGTATTATCTTTACGCGCGATTGAAGTTAAACTCAATAATATTATTGTTAATAATTTCATTATAATTATATTATTTTAACAAGTCATATTTTATATAGTTTTCTTATAAATGATAAAAGAAAATAATTTTACAATTAAAAATAATCACTTATGTTTATAACAGGTCAAGTCATTATCAGGTTTATGATTTTCCGTATTATTTACGATCGTTCCCATAATTCAGCCTATCTCGGGTTGTGGCCTACTTGAGATAAAAATCGTTACTATCGTTGACTTTTCTGTCCCAATAAACTTATCGACGGTAACTCATCTTCAGGGACGTATAGCTTACCAGCGATAGAAGTTTGTATGGAAATTGCAATTCACGTGACACGATATAAGCCGACAAGAAAACTTATCGGGTACAGTCCGTTCACAGTTATTTTACCTCTGACAGAAGTCATTTTATGTTTTCTTTATGTTGGTGTTCCTGTCGAGTCGTTCTGTGAAGTTCCTAGCGTTTTTCTTTCATATTTTTCATATTTCATCTGTTAGCATGCCGAAAAGTATTCAAAGTAGCGGAAGACATGTTATACTATCGGTGCGTGATTTCTGTGAAAGAAAAAAGAAAATAATGCTCCTTTAATTCCATTTATAAATGTTCGTCGACGAGTTTCCGCCATGACGGGTATGTAAATTAGGGTTACCCGTCTTTAGTATTTTTCCCTATTTTAGTGGAAACTTGATGTCCTAGCGTTACTGCCATCAGTACATAATTTCTGTCGCGTCAACTTTGATTTTCTCTCACCATAAATGTTAGAATGCTTGTTGTTGTTCTTGCGAGTTGCAACTATCTTGTGATGTTTTTTGTATGTTTTATTTTTATAGTAATATAATCAATCATTTGCTTCAATTTCATATACAAGTTCTATGTCCTTTATAATCTATACTACCTTTTTAATCTATACTAATATTACTGCCTTTTTAATCTATACTAATATTATAAAGCTGCAGTGTTTGTTTGTTTGTTTGTTTGAACGCGCTAATCTCTGGTACTACTGGTCCGATTTGAATGATTCTTTCAGTGTTGGGTAGTTCATTTATGGAGGAAGGCTATAGGCTATGTTTTTTTTTCAAAATTAGGGATCCGTAATAAAATTGCTATTTTGTAACACAAGGTGTAAAATCGAAAACCTATTTTTGCGTGCGCTGCAAAAACTGTTGACAATAGAACAAAATGATGTACAGGCTATAATATAGGCAATATTTTATTACTTATAAAACTATCGCGTGAATTATACTTTATATGGCAAAACAACGTTTGCCGGGTCAGCTAGTATATTATATGACTTCATAATTTAATAGAATAATCATTGTCAATTAGTATATATTAGTATAGTCGCCTTGAGTGGTTTTAATTTGAATAAATTAATAATATAAATGCCAAGCTGACCTCTATTTCTTTTTTGGTTAGAACTACAATTTTCGTTTGGTAGCATTTGATACGATTAGGTAAAAATGTAAATAGGGACATTATGGTAAGAAATAGCTCTCTATGCATATATACACAGCTATTTTTCATTAAAAATAAAATAGGCTTTATAAAATAAAACCTTTTTTCCTGTTTCAGGAATATCTGAAAAAACCGAAAGCACCATAACTAAAGAAGGCGAAGTTGCTGCATCCACTTCTCAAAAAATTTCTACGTCTAGAAAAAAACGCATGCAACGCAGCAAATATTTTGCATGATTTTGATCTGTGTGCAGTTCGAGCAAAAAGCAGCAACTCATAAATGGGTTGGTAATTCTCTGGTACTAGTTAAATACTTTTGATAAGCCTACACATATTTTTTGAGTTATTATCATATTATAATTAGTATCATTTCGTAAATTACTGAACAGTTTATTAAATTGGAATAACGAATTTCGCTCCTGACGGAAATGTCCCGGTCACTTAATTGTTTTTTATTTTAAAATAATATTATTACATAGGCATATTGTTAAAGATATATAAAGGTATAGTCTTACATTAAATAACAAAGTGAACGGAAATTAATAATATTATAAGATAGGTATATTTTTATCATCGGAATCCGAATAGTAAAACTATTAAAATAATTTTCACTTAATTTTAACTTTTCATTCACTGCATAAACCCATTAATTTCAGTCGTTCTAGCGTACGATGATCACAATCTGTACGAATTATCTCTTGGTACGAGCTGGTTCTCTGTACGCCACATTTGTTAGGAAGTTAGGAAAAATAGACTTTAATAATAAATATATCAGACTAATGTAATTAACCTTAACATAACAAAAATTAAAATTTGGTAAGCAAATTTCTGTAATGACTCCAAATATAAATTTAAATGCGTTCAACCGTCCCGATAACAAAAGATCTTATTACAAACTTTACGTTCAAATCATTATATTGTAAGAAAAAAAAAATCATCAATACCGTATAATTTAACTTGTCGTTTGAGGGAGTCATAGAACCTAAATATGGCAATATAACGCTCAAGTTAGCTAACCTAACGGCTAGAGGTAAAATAACTGTGAACGCACTGTATATTGGGACAGCTTCAGATTATTGACAGCTAATTACTGACAGTAGAAGGTAGTAATTTATCTCTATTTGTAGATAGTATATTGGGAACGGCCGTTAGACGACGCGGGACTCGTATAACAACTCTTTTTTATTGATGAATGAGTAAAATGATAATATATTGAGAAGCAATAGTTAAAAGGTTTATTTCTTCAAATTTTTTAAAATAAAAATAACGCAAATAATGTCGGCTGCATTGGCCTCATAACAATACACCACAGTTTATACACTTTAGTCTAAGGCCCGGTATCCACTTTATCCACCAATCAGATTTCGTTATCTCCACATCTCCTCTTCGCTTAGCTTCGGTGGAAATGGATCGAGCGGACGGGAGAGGAGATGTTGCATTTTAACCGACTTCAAAAAGGAGGAGGTTATCAATTCGATCGGTATTTTTTTTATGTATGTACACCGATCACTCTGAAATTTATGATCCGATTTACGTAAATTTTCTTAAGTTCGATGCAGAATAGATACCATTTAGTCCCATAAAAATTTTACATAGTTTGGCCCAGTAGTTTTCATTTTATGAATATTTTTTATGAAATTTTTTGTTTACCTCGATGGTATAATTGTTTTTGTGTACGGCTTTTTAGGAGTTTTCATTCAAGTTGATTATATATTATAATTATTAACTGACACTAAAAAGTAAAAAATAAAAAAAACTACGTTTAAAAAACCGTCTTCAAAAACTGAAAAGTATCAAATAACTAAATTTAATTTAATACATTTTTACCTTTAATATTAATAAAATACTATTATTGTATGTGCTACATATTGATAGCTTTGAAGTCGGTGCCAAGCCAAATGTGGTAGTAAGTACCTACACTCACCACGCATGACTTTGAGCGGATAGCTTCGTCTAGAACAAAACAAACCAAGCGGACAGACACGCATGGCCAGACAACCTTAATACTCACAGTAAGTAAGCTGTGTATAATATTATGTTTTATTTTGTTTAGGGCTTGGCACTGACTTAAAACCTATCAATTGGTAGCACATATAAATAATAGTATTTTATTAATATTAAAGGTAAAGGTGTCTTAAATTAAATTTTTAGTTATTTGATACTTTTCAGTTTTTGAAGTCGGTTTTTATAAACGTATTTTTTTTTATTTTTTACTTTTATTCTATAGTACTTTGTGCCGCGTCGAGCGATCAAGAGACGGGCAGCCTGGCGGCACCTTATGCAGAATCTTTGTTTCCTTCGATAGTTTAAATACTGAATTATTAATTGTGTTTCTTCAACCTCTAATTCCTCTTCTTCAAGCAAGTTTAAATAAAACTTTTGTCACGACTTGACGTCATCCTTTCGTAGACTTTAGCTCTAGTTTAGCTCACATCTCCTCTCCACTTTGGTGGAAATAGCCTGACAGCTTTGCGGCTTATTTATATTGTTTATTTTAGTTATTTCCACAGTATTATATCATATGGCATACTGCTGTGGGGTCGAGCAGCTGATATACAGTCTATATATATATTGCAAAAAAGGGCAATTAGAAGTATTTATAATCTAGGTAGGCGTGACTGAGAGAACTTTTCAAAAAAAATAACAGTCTATATTTATACTGCAAAAAAGGGCAATTAGAAGTAAGTATTTATAATCTAGGTAGCCGTGACTGAGGGAACTTTTCAAAAAAAATAACATTCTATATTTATACTGCAAAAAAGGGCCATTAGAAGTAAGTATTTATAATCTAGGTAGCCGTGACTGAGAGTACTTTTCAAAATAAAATAAGTCTATATTTATACTGCGAAAAAGGGCAATTAGAAGTAAGTATTTATAATCTAGGTAGCCGTGAGTGAGAGAACTTTTCAATAAAAATAACCGTCTATATTTATACTGCATAAAAGGGCAATTAGAAGTAAGTATTTATAATCTAGGTAACCGTGACTGAGAGAACCTTTCAAAAAAATAACAGTCTATATTTATACTGCAAAAAACGGCCATTAGAAGTAAGTATTTATAATCTAGGTAGCCGTGACTGAGAGTACTTTTCAAAAAAAATAACAGTCTATATTTATACTGCAAAAAAGGGCAATTAGAAGTAAGTATTTATAATCTAGGTAGCCGTGACTGAGGGAACTTTTCAAAAAAAATAACATTCTATATTTATACTGCAAAAAAGGGCCATTAGAAGTAAGTATTTATAATCTAGGTAGCCGTGACTGAGAGTACTTTTCAAAATAAAATAAGTCTATATTTATACTGCAAAAAAGGGCAATTAGAAGTAAGTATTTATAATCTAGGTAGCCGTGACTGAGGGAACTTTTCAAAAAAAATAACAGTCTATATTTATACTGCAAAAAAGGCAATTAGAAGTATTTATAATCTTGGTAGCCGTGACTGAGAGAACTTTACAAAAAATAACCTAATGACGGTGCCTGGCAATATATATATGAAAATATTATGTATGCCCGAATAAATATTAAAAATTATGATAAAAATTGTGATAAACATCATTTTAATACGAGAAAAAAATATAAATTAGCATATCCAAAGTACAGATAAGCTAAAGTTAATAATTATTTTATAGGCCTATGCCTTTTTATTTGCTAAAGTATTGTATAACAAAAAAACATGGGCCAACAGAGATTTCATATTTTTTAGGCAAGACAAAATTCTTAAGTAGCTTCCTAAAGATAAAATGAAACAAGAAAAAAAAGTGAGTACGTATAACATTCAGTTTACTTCCGTGTGTGTGTGTGTGGTATGTGTGGGTATGTGTATATCTAAGGCGGGACATTTGGGTATTATGATGAGTTTTATAGACGGAAATGTAATCACAACATTAGTAATTTTGTTTGTCGTAATCGTTTGATATTATATATTTAACATTTTGGATGAATTTATTTTTGGTTAGATAGAAAATATCTAATAAAATGAATGTGGCACGTTGGACGATTTTGAGAATATGTCGAGTGACAGTGCGGTATGAAAAAGATGGGAGAAAAACGGGTGCGACGGGTTGGTGTTTGTTGCTAAAGAGTAGAATTTATTAGTAAAATATTATATGTCTTAGTGAGAATAAATTTAAGATTGTTATTAAACGCATACTATCACAAAAAACGTATTATAAGATAGAAGAATATTTACATGACAAAATAATTTGGAACACTAATTGTAATTTAGTGACAAAGCAAAGGTCTGCTACCTTTGCTTTGTCGAGGCGTCTTTGTACGAGGGCGGCACTGAAAATTTCGGGAATCAAGGAAGTGACACAACATTACTATTTAAAAATGTATTTATTGCTTTTCGAAGTATTCTCCGCGAAATTTGACACATTTTTCCATACGATGGAACCAATCATTGAAGCAACCATTCCATTCGGAAGTTGGGGTCTCCGAAATGGCCGTTTTGTAGGCGTCCACACCTTCTTCAGGCGATGAAAATCTCTGACCACGCAATTTATTCTTTATTATAGGGAAATTATAGAAAACATTAGGGCTTAGGTCGGGGCTGTACGGCGGATAGTCTAATAATTCTATGTTTTCTTGCTCTAAAAACTCTTTTGTTCTGTGCGCGGTGTGAGAAGTCGCATTGTCGTGATGGAGGATGATGCGGCAGTTGCAGTTCTGTTTACGGAGTTCAGAAACGACCTGTGGCAAACAAAAGCTAGCATACCATTCTGCATTAACCGTTCTTTATCCTTCAAGAGGAATAGTCTCAACATGGCCGGTTTTGGAGACAAACGTGGCCACCATTTTTTTTGCAACACTCCGTCAACGAACAATTTTTGTTGGCTTTAACTCATTTTCGAACACCCAAACTCGTGACTGGTTTTTTGTTTCGGGTTCGTACGCATATATCCAGGATTCGTCACCTGATACGATGTTGTATACAGCATTTGAGGATCCTGCGTGGAATCTTTCGAGAGTTCTGACGCACCAAGTAACGTGAGCCGCTTTTTGCTCTTCACAGAGCAAATGCGGTATCCATCGGGAAAACAACTTTTTTACACCTAATTGTTCATGCAATATTATTTGTATTTGACTCATGCTAATGTCTAAAGTTGCCTGAATTTCGCGGTATATCACATGTCGATCTTTCTCAATCAGCTTACGTACAGCATCAACGTTTTCTTTGGTGACTGCAGTTTTTAGACGACCTTGACGGGGATCATCACTGAGCTTGACACGTCCACGTTGAAATTCAGCAAACCAGCGATAAATTGTGGTTTTGGATGGGGCTTCACCACCAAATGCAGAAATCATCCGGTCAACACACTGTTTTTGTGTTAAACCACTTCGAAAGTCATAATAAATCATCGCTCTAGAATTTTCTCGAGTCAATTCCATTTTCTCAACGACTAAACAAGTTTGACAAGACCTTGTGATAAGACCGAGAATCTTTTCATAAATAAATAAATGGTATTCGATTTTTAAAACCAAGGAGTTTTCAATTAAAATGATTTTAATATGACAGGAACAGTGGAAATATTCCATTCCCGATACTTTTAGTGCGGCCTATGTATTATTATATGTACAATACCATCGATGACATTTATATTTTATATTTTTTAAATTGACATTTATATTGTTATAATTGTTACATTTATGTTCTTACGATAATGTATTACATTATTCTATTGTAAATATTTAAGACGTGGAAAAGTGTATTGTATATACCCACTTTCAATAAATGTTTTGATTTGATTTGATTTGATATCTCCTCTCGTCTCCTCTCCGCTTTGGTGGATACCGGGCCTAATGCCAAAAAATACTTATAACAGATTCCACCGGCTTTACCACCTCTCCGTTTAACAAAATACTTGCACGTACAATTTTGACATTTGCCACGGTTAATATTATTTATAGGTTGTTGCCACTTAAGCAATACAGTATGAAAAAGATATTAATTTTGATTAATTATTGACATGAACCATAAACATAAACCTAATAAAACATGTAATAAAAGCTACTCAGGATAGCATTCAATTTTCACTCTTATAGTCGGTTAAGCATTCCGTTATAGGCCTAAGGAATACTTAACTTTAAGTATCGTCGAACCTATAC
Source organism: Leptidea sinapis (assembly GCF_905404315.1). Lineage (NCBI taxonomy): Eukaryota > Metazoa > Arthropoda > Insecta > Lepidoptera > Pieridae > Leptidea > Leptidea sinapis. The sequence continues at coordinate 3,690,770 of NC_066277.1, forward strand.
TTACATGGTTAAGGAATGGTTTTGACATGTAGGTAAATATTGGGATAAATGTGTCTATGTTTGTAATAATAAATGCAATATTATATATTAATATAATTTAATTTAAGAAAAAAATCAGTGATAAGTTACAATAAATACATTTCATTTTTAAAAATTATTGATAGTGCACTCATTTTCTATATGATCAAGCTTCCATCAGTTTCTGTGGAGGCACAGAAGAAGATCCAGCTCCTGTTTTAAACAGGCTTCCACATTCATTTGCTCCAGCTTTATAAGCGTTATCTTATCTTTTTGTAATGAATTTCACAAAAAATATAATCCCAAACAATGATATTATAGTATTAAAAGAGGTAGATATGTCACTAGCGCCGAAAATCAATCGCCTAAATGGAGTGAATTGGTTCCTTTGGTCGCAGTCGCTCGTCTCGACACGAAAACGGTACACACGCGTTTGTTGTTGATAGAATTGCTAACAATTTGATATAGGTACAACATTAAAATGCCGTCTTGTGTTATGGGAAGATGCACTAATTACGAAAGTAAAATAAATCATAGACTCATAGAATTACATACCACAGTTAAGAAATCATGAATTATAACATTTTATTTGATTTCATTATTTATCTAACAAAATAAATATGTCGCCATGACAACGCCCATCGCCGACAAGCCGATCATAGATTAGCGTACAGAAATGACAAAATATTTATACTGTCTGTTGCGGGATGATAGAGGTAGAATATTTTAGGAAATGATGTAAAAAAGTAGTTGTTGCAGTGAATGTAATACGAAAAGTAACAATTTTTAATAAATAAGTGCGTATATAGATAGCTGAACTAACAAACCACTAAATCAAGTTTTAGTAGCGGATGGAGACAGTGAGTGCTATTTGTTTATGGAGGAGTTTTTTCAGTAACACTGTCCCTTTCAGTATATCCCTTGCTAACTGCAGAAGAGTCAATGGATCATTTTCGTCTTCTCCCATTACCTCATTGTAATAAACCCTCAACATAAAGACATTCATAAATACACTGGCCTTCAAAAGTAAGTATCACATTTTTAAAATTGGGATAACGTTTTAAGTTCACAAGATATACCTTCGAAATAAAAAGGACTCCAAAGAGAATTTAATTTTGTACATAAAAACTTTATAGTCGGTAACCTTCTTTTAAGAATTGGCTGAAAAAAACTTCAAAAACAAAACCATTCCTTTTTCAAAGTGGACGTTTCCGAATTACAATTTTACCATCCACATTTTTCTTTCTGTTTTAAATTTTTTTCAAGATCGATGGGTCTTGTTTTAAAAATTTATGCTAAAAAGCACATAACATTTATTTATCATGCCTGTTTCAGTTGAAGAATGTGCTAGGATCATGGCTTTTCTGGAACTAGGCATCAGTATGCGTCGCACTGCAAGAATGGTGGGTGTGACGGTACGAACGGTCCAGAAGGTAAAGCGAAGGTACGAAGAGACTGGACACCATCTGAGGAGACCTTGTAATGGCAGACCCAGGTGTACCAGTGCCCGAGAAGATCGTTATATTATTTCCACTGTGTTAATAAATCGCCACCAAAATGCAGTTGAAGTCCAGCAACAGCTACTTCAGACCCGGAGGGACTACATTAGTGACAGTACAGTGAGAAGAATACTTGCTGAAGCAAATTTGAAACCCCGAAGATCAGCGAGTGGCCCAAAACTCGAGAGACAGCATCGAGTAGCGAGACTGCGATACGCCCGTGAACACATGCAGTGGGATGAAGAAGAATGGTCAAGAATTTTGTTTGCAGATGAGTCTCGATTCTCCCTTTACACTTCTGATGGAAGGCGAAGTGTTTACAGGTGACCTGGTGAGCGATACCTTCAAGCCTGCATCTCAGAAAGAGTCCAATACGGTGGAGGCAGTGTACATATATGGGCTGGCATATCTTCAGAATGTCGCACAGAGCTAGTAGCTATAGAAAATGGCACCCTCACTGGGCAAAGATATGCTCAAGAGATTCTCAATGAGTATGCAGGGCCGTATTTAGCAAATATGGGTGATGGATCGATGCTTGTGCATGATAATGCCCGGCCACACACGGCTCAACCCGATTGAACACGCCTGGGATGAGCTTGGGAGGCTAGTCAGAAATCGCAGACCACCACCTACTACCCTCAGGGCACTAAAGCAGGCCCTGGTAGAATATTCCCCAACATCGGCTCCGAAACCTAGTGTTCAGTATGCCAAACCGGCTCGAAGCTGTAATCAGAGCTCGAGGAGGCAATACCAGTTAATAAAAATTAAATAACATGTAATATAACATTTTAGTTGAATTTTTTTACACTAAACTAAAAATGTCTATTTTCATTTTTTTATCTTTTTTAAGTTAAAATGTTACTTATGTATAATTTTAGTTTCTAAGAATTAAAGCCTATAAAATTTGCAACAAAACGTTTTTAATCTTAAATCTCTACCTTCTATAGTTAAGAAAAAAATTTAATTTGAAAAGTGTGATACTTACTTTTGCAGGCCAGTGTAGTATAAGATGCAAAAAATAATAATTGCAATCTTTAAACTTTTTGGGAGCCGTCGTTAGTAAAATTGTAAAAATGATACCTTTCGGTTTTGTTTTGGTGTCTGTATGTTTTTTATTATTGTATGTATACATAATTGATATCATCAATGTGACTATATATTATAATCAATATTAAATATTTTTTTATATAATCAATGACACATTATCTACCTAATTTCAATGCAGTTTTACTTTCTTATAGCTTTTACTACATGAACTCATGAATGAATCGTAATTTAGGCATAAATCACGTCAAATCAAAAAATCATATCTGATGAATTAACTGTATTTTTTTCTATACAAATACAAAGCAATTAGCAAATTTGAGTTATCCCTTTTTTTGCTTATGATAATTGCATTTACTATCCTTCTTTGACGTGTAATCGTAATGTAGTTTGCTATTGCAATGTTAAATTATTCATGTGTGCGTTAGTGTATCATTTTCAAACACCGAATGTTGTCTACGTAACCTATCTATACTTTTAAATATCATTGTTCCCAAAACACAAAATAACAACAATCAAAGAGAACTTAAACACTACGTTCAAGAGACGGGAGTGCCAAAGAAAATAATGACTAATGAGTAATTTATCTTGTATTGTATTGTACTAAATCTTGATACCAACATAATCAAGTAATGACGTAATATCAGAGCTGGCAAAACAATAAATACATATGGTTGGAATCAATCCATAATTTTATCGATAATTAACTAATAATCTTTATATATATATATTATAAATTAATATAAATAATGTCTACTTTTAAGGTTCTCTTTTGTTTTTGTTTTTTTTTTCATTTCACTGTTGTTCATGCATTATGGCTTTATGGGCTTGAACCCTTTGCCTGTCCAAATATTTTACGAAGAAACTAAAATCATTTTAAGCCTCCCGCCGCGATGTCATCGCTTATGTAGTGTTTATTCACGTTTATTACCCGTTTTAGGTTTACATTATTTTCGTTATTTTCTTGAATACGGTGCATTAAGTTGAAATAAGAGTGGTATCATTATAATCGTGGACTAAAGCTCTATCAACTACAATATTTTTTACCTCCAAATTCGTGCTACGGGATACTAAGTCCAACCCATTGCATGTGCTCTTTAAAATAAATCCCACTGCCCAATTGAAGATGGTATGCATGCAGCTCAATACTTGGAAAGAGCACTAAGTAAAGTAAATGAAAATAACTACATGAAACGCAAAAGACTTAAGAGTCAATGAGCTCTTGACACTTGAAGCCTCAAACACTTAAAAAGTAGCATATACATATGTATAGTCACAGGACGCGTAGGCCCACAATTTGATACGAAACAGTATGTGTTTTGTATTACAAAACAACGGTATGGTAATGAAAATAAATTAAATAAATTTGACCGTTGCTGTTGCGAATTACGATTTGTATTGTATTTTGTACACAAAAATAACACTGAAATTTGAAACCACCGACACAGAGTACAGACCCACACAATTGTATGACGAGTTGTTCCGATTAAATTTTAAATGGATAAAGAGGTATTTTCAAAAATAATCGATTTTTTCTTAAATATAGATGCTATGAATATGCTCATAATCGATTATGATTCGACTAACAACAATCCATTTGATTATAACATTACTAGTCACATGTCTACGAGTAAAAAATGGAGTCATATTTTATTATTTCAATAATATAAAGTACTTTTAAAATGAAAAAAACCTCGAAATAGGAAGCAATTTAGTTTTAGTCCCAAACTGAATGTAAAAATGTATCTATAATTATAAAATATATTATTGTCTGGCACAACCTGGGCCCATATTATATGGACAAAGGAGATTGACTCTTTTGTAGGCCCGCTACAAATTTTCAGAATGTAGCTATATATTAATTAATATATGTTAGCTGTAAGCTTTCCTAATATTTTAACAATAAAATAAAATTAAACAACTTTATTATTGATATTATATATTTAAAAAAGGGATGAATTACGTTATTACCACGTGAAATCGTCTTACTCTAAAGTATCCAACACTATTGAAATTTTCTTCACTATCCAAGCGACACGATTGATTTCCAATGGGACAGCAAACCATTGCTTACAATTGCTAAGGACGGTGACTTGAATATGAGATAAGTTAAAAAAGACAATCATTTCTCATTCAAGAATTTGCACAAAGTTTCTCGAAATTCCTTTGGCTTCTCAAACTGCACCAAATGATTTGCACCTTCTATAAAGATAACCTCAGCTTGTGGAAAGTATTCTTTGATGCCCGGCAAGTCGTCCTTTCTGAAAATAGTGTAGGTAATTTTGTACATAGAGCGCACTATATTTACCTGGACCGGGCTACTGAATTATAAAAGTTATTTAATCATTTTAAAACTGGAACTCTTTAGTTCGTAGTGGATTGTCGTAGAATATAATTAATTTAATATGTCACTTGTTATGAGATTTGAGGCCTCATTCCAAAATGCGATTCTTCAAGCCGGCCCACATCTAGCGCTCTACAAAGTGTTGGTCCGGCCACAAGAACAATATTGATAGCATCTGCGGTCTGGGGTACCCCAATATTAGCTCAAACCATTTGACTGCGTGCAACGTAGAGCTGCCTAAATTTTCTGGAATTCAGTGCTCTCTGAATGGCTAGATCACTTGGCGTTGGATTTTTTTTATGGAAAAGAAGGACAAACGAGCGTACCCGTGCCTGGTGTTAAGTGATCACCGCCGCCTACATTCTCTTGCAACACCAGACGAATCACAGGAGCGTTGCCGGCCTTTAAGGAAGGTTCCTGCCTGTGTGTCTTTTTTTGAAGGTACCCATGTCGTATCGCCCCTGAAAACCGCACTGTGGGGGACCGCCATACATCCAGATGGTTGGAACGATATCCTCACTTGTGGCGTGTCGTGTGAAGGTGGAATTCCGCGGCAGGAATCAGTTGAAACAGCTCTTCGGCTAATTTCGCTAGGTCTGAAAGCGAAGAGTTGTTTAAAACGTAGTGGACTTCCGCTATCTCCGTTTTTTACAAGATTATAACCGTCATCTGTCAATCTATCAATCACAGCTCGTCTCATACAATCGAGTGTATCGCTTTTTTCTTAGAGAGGCTTAACAATACGAGAATTCAAGCAAAAGAGATCGGAAGTCTTTCGTCGGGAGAATGCTGTACTATTACATATTCTTTGACTGTAGGTAAACGTGTTCTAACGTTGCGTATTATACGGTCTGGTTTGACAACATATTATTGTTTTATTGTTGCAGCGAACTTTAGATTAAAATTATAGCAAAATTAAGAATGGAAATCCTATCTTATCTATACATTAGTAATAATAGCTATTTGGTAGGTACTTACTCAACAAATTGCGACGAGGCTCCGCAGATAAACAAAGTGGGACCAAAATATTGGAGTCCTTTCAAATCCCGCGGAAAGTGTGCTAATTCAGATTCAAATTTATTTATTAACGTCGGAAGATGTGATTTCCAAGCAAATTCTCCTGTGTTTGTCCTGTATAAAGTTGAAGTGCAATCGTTTCTCACATTATCATTCGGTATGAGGATTTTTAAGCTATCATCTGCTACTTTTCTTGCTTCTGACATTGTCATACTTGACTTCAAAGGAACAGAAGACATACAATTCATAACAGAAAATATAAGCGGTAACGGTACTCGAATTTTAACAGGAGAAACGTCAACCACTATTAAACTGGAAACTAGCTCAGGCTAAAATAAAAAAAATGTATAAATATTATATACAAATAAAACACTATTAAACAACAACAAGAAGCCATAGGTGTATACACGGACTAGTAAAAAATAAGAACTCCGTGTCACCTTACACACTGTTATGTATCACCAAAACAAGCCCCTACATTGCCCCACGCACACACTTGCACTACTACAGGCCGATAGGCGGCCATTACGAGAATTGTCATCATCTGTAACAGATCAGTTTGCGTTTCACTAAAATATTTAAAAAAATGCCGTCGTGCGTTCTTTAAAATTGTAAAAACGATACTATATAAGTATTTGTGGCCATATAATATGATTATTTAAGGGAGAAAAAATTGTGTAGCTAGTATCCCCCGTAACCGCACACACACTAGCATAACGGTGCTTCACTTGTTAATATCACGGCGCGGAGTCCTTCTTTTATTACTGGTCCGTGAGGTATATAATGAATTCTTATATATTTCTTCGGTTTTCTTTCATCAACGATAACTCAAAAACGAATCAATTTTGACCGGCTTGATGGCGATCGATGAGGTTTTTTGATGTTAAGAGCTAATTTTTGTTTTTCGAATCGATCGGTAAAGCCGCTTAAAAGGTATCACAAAAAAACACGAATAAAAATTTTCTCGTAGTTTTTTGAGATTTTTATAATCTCCCGTTGTAATCGGTCCGAATTGTATTCAAAATCTAAGTTTGGTCAATCCCATTCGAAAAGCGCCAACCGCGATGAAATCGGTCGAGCAGTTCATCCGTCGAATAGTCAGGGAAGCTTCCTAGGACCTTTTAAAACGTCGAGATCGGATGAAATTAGATTTTCTAAAAAGTAGGTAATTAAAACCAATTACTTCCTCAATTTTCGAAAATTTGCAATTTTCTTAGCGAGAAGTTAAAGTTCTTCGACATCTTTCGTTGGGACTCGATGTTACGAAATTGTTTAATACTAATCACGGACGAGTAAAAAAAGAAGGACACCATGTCATCTTACATAACAGTGAAGCACCAAACAACGTGTAGGTGTAACATAGCCCCACGCACACACTTACACTAATACAAGCCTGTACCACAATACACCACGTCTGTGACAGATCAGTTTGTGTCGCAATAAAATATTTTAAAAATGCAGTCGTGCATTGTGATAAAGTTTAAAAACAATACTGTAAAAGTATTTGTGGATATAGGATTATTAAAGGGAGAAAAAAATTGTGTAACTGGTATCCCCCGTAATCGCACACACACTAGCATAAAGGCTAATATCACGGCGCGAGTCCTTCTTTTTATACTAGTCCATGTTACTAATAAAGGACAATATACTATCATCCTAATTAAAAAACAAAGGAGATGGGGTTTTCTGGGCCAAAATGTAATAAGTTGAGATATCGATTTAAAAAGTTGTCTAATATTTCTATTTCAAAATATACCAAATTAGCCTAATTCACAATCTAGAAAACGAGAAATCTCAAAATTAAATTATAATTAAAGTTTATTATAATTAAAGATTATTTATTATAATTAAAGTTTTCATTATTTTAAAATTGACGATTAAAATGGGATATCGATCACTATAATCGATTAATGTGAATGAGTTTATACAATTCAACCCAAAACCACTTGCACCAGATTATTGATTCAATAAAAGTACCTTAAAAATAAAATAAATTGTAGAATTAGTTAAAAAATAACAGTAAGCATACGCAAAGATCGTAAAGTAAAGAAATTGTAAACTTTGGAAAGCTACATTCAAAGAAAATTAGGTGTGAACAAAGCCCTGAAAACTGAACTGAAAGAATTACGAAAAACATGCAAGGAATGGACACCTAAACTCAAGAAAAGGTCAAAGAGTACCACGATAAGAGAGAACATCAGCGACATAGCAACTAGCTTATACCGTCAACCGTACGTTCATCAAGACTTAAATTACCATAATGACTTAAATTACCATGAAAAAATCAACTAACTAACGAAACAGAATCAGAAACTATAGCGGTTATCTAATCTTGTGAAGTCGAAAAAGCAATTAAGAGTTTGACTCTTGACAAAAGATGGAGAAGTCCCCAGGAACAGACAGAATCACAAATGAACTCATCAGAGGAACAATAGAAGAACTAACTCCAATAAAATAAAATAAATTAATGAGGTCCTAATAAGCAGCATGATTATGACACAAAAGACGCCAACTCAGCATGGAATGATTTACACGCCCACATTTTATCAATTGCAAAGAAGACACCGGATATCGAAAGGCAGTAAGCTAAATACCGACAAGGATGCTAGTTGGTGGTCTAGTGAAGTTAAGCAAGCGCTCGCCGAAAAGAAAGCCATTTTTAAAAAGTTGCAAGAATCAAAAGAGGAATGGGATAAAACCCAGTATATTAAAAGAAGAAACGAGCTATAGCCATTGCAAAAGCACCATCAGAGGACGCGCGTATATCTCGACTTCAAAATGCTGAAACCGATGAAGAAATTTTCAAAATAGCCAAGAAACAGTTTAAACAATCACAAGATTTTAAACAAAACAGATACATCAATGACACTTCAAGAAATATATTAACTACAGACAAAAACGTAAATAACAGGTGGCAGGAATATTTTCAAAAACTACTAAATGAAGAATGAAATCAAATATCACTTCTTTCTCCAATTTCTAGCCCTATAGAAGCGATTGCACCTACTGAAGCTACAACCGCTATTATTACAATGAAAAATCACAAATCCACAGGCCCTGATGAAATACCTGCAGAGCTATGGAAAAAAGCAGGTGCCTATGGTGTAAAATGGCTAACGAAACTATTCAACCTGATTTTATCTAAAGGAACTATGCCAGACATGTGGAGACTGAGCAACATGATACCATTCTACAATAATAACGGAAACAAAGCAGAGTGTGGAAATTACAGAGCGATCAAGTTGACGTCACATACCCTTAAGATCTGGGAAAGAGTTATGGTCAAGAGACTATATAAACTCACAACAATTTCACCAATCAGTGCGGCTTTACTGCGAGGGTGGGCACTATTGATGCAATACATACGTTAAGGATACTAATGGACAAGTAAAAGCGCTTAAAAAGGATCTGCATATGGTCTTTATATATCTGGAATAAGCTTTTGACCGAATACCTCGTCAGCTCATGTGGCAAGCACTCAGGGCCCAAAAAGTACCGGAACAGTACATAAGTATCATCCAAGACATGTATAAAAACGTGACCACACGAGTTGTTTCACCTGCTGGCATGAGTAACAGCTTCGAAGTGAAAGTCGGCGTTCATCAAGGATCTACACTGAGTCCCCTGCTATTTAACATCGTCGTGGACTACATCACCAAAGATCTTCAAAACGGCCCCGTGGACACTTTTATATGCGGATGATGAAGTCCTAGTAGAGGAACCACTGCCGGAACTTCAAAGAAGCCTCCAAGCATGGCTGGTAGCATTGGAGGGAAAAGGTCTAAGAGTGAGTCGACAGAAAACTGAATATATGCACTGCAATTTCTCTGAAAGCGACACATATACCCAGCCACCACCCACAATCGAGGGAAACCCCTTGAATAAAGTAGACGAATTCAAATATCTCGAATCCGTTATTAACACTAAAGTCAATATCAAAAGTGATATTCAAAATAGAATAAAAACAGGATGGCTGAAGTGGAGATCTCTTACCGGTGTTCTATGTGACGCAAAAATGCCAATTAAAACTAAGGGCATCGTGTACAAACGAGCAGTGAGACCAGCTTTGCTATATGGATCCGAATGCTGGGGAACGAGAAAGAGTGACGAACAAAAAATGCATGTCACCGAAGCAAAAATATTACTGGGTTGTTACACGGTCAGACAAAATTCGTAATGAGTAAATCCGAGGCACCTTTAAAATTACACCTATACATCATAAAATGCAGGAAGGCCGATTACGCTGGTATGGGCATGTAATGCGTAGGGACGAACATCACATGACGAGACGAGTCATGGATATGGATGAGGCGAAGAGAGGCAGAGGCCTCCCACACTCCCAGGTAGTTGACCTGGACTAGAACAGTTAACAAAGACATGACGATGCTAGGCCTAACGACAGTAATGACCCAAAAACGCAAACAGTGGCGATCTTGAATCAGGAGGGCCGACCCCAAATAGGGAATATGCCAGGGGAATATATAAATGGATCAAAATTGAACCATCTACGATTTGCCGATGACCTTGCATTACTTGAAGAATGCCCTAAAAACCTTGAGTACATGTTTTGGTAAACGATTTGGAAGAAGAGAGCATAAAGGTTGGACTAAAATGGAACACCAGCAAGACTAAAATAATGACTTACTCCACAAAACTCAATATAAAAATCAAAGACAAGTTTCTATAAAATTTTGAAAATTACATATACCTAGTCCAAGTCATCTCTATGGAAGCTCAAATGACGAAAGAAATCAATCTCAGGATTGCAACGAGTTGAAAAAAATACTGGTCGTTAAAAGAAATTATGAAGTCAAAAGACTTTAGTATGTACATAAACACTAGAAGTTTCAATACCTGCATATTACCTTGCCTTGACATGTGACTGCGAAACTTGGACCCTAACCAAAGCATTGAGAGAGAAACCAAGAGAGTATGGCCGGTTGTAAACTACAGGATAAGATAAGAAACACTGGCCTAAGAAAAATTACGAAACTTACCGACATACTGAGACGAATCGACCAACAAAAGTGGAGATGGGCAGGGCATATGATGCGAGATAAAGTGTGGGAATGGAGCAAAAGAGTTACAGAATGTAATCCAAGAGATGGCAAAAGATATCGAGGAAGATAGCACACAAGGTGGGAAGATGAAATAAAATTGACAGCAGGACCTAACTGGAGAAGAGTTGCCTAAAACAGAAAAGAGTGGAAATCGTTGGAGGAGGCCTTTGCCAATCAGCACGCCGAACTAAGAGACATATTATCGTTTATACTTTATAGCTTAAGATTCTGGGTTTCTAAATGTTAATTGTGTTTTAGTACGGAATAAAATGGCTTTATTATTATTAGCGGGTTTGGAAAGTAAAAACTATATTTTCCATAATTTGTTAATACCTTTTCACATAACACTTCGTCATTGCGTTGCGTTGTATTAAAGCGCGATCGCAACACAATTGAATGAAAACTCTGCTAGACGCGTAGGCAGAGTTTTACTTCAGACAATGTTTGAGCGAGATTGTGAGTCTAGTTGATTTTTGTACGTCAATGATTAATTTACACAGGCAAAGGAATATTCCGAAAAAAAAAACATAGTGTATAAGATTGTATTCTGCTGAAGCAATTGACATCAATATCAATTTTATTTATACGATTTAGAAGTAGAAAAAAAAGTTATCTCACAAACAGTCCATTTCACCAAAAAAATATACTGACATCTCCAAGTTCACACACATCTTCTAGTTAGTTTTCGAATTAGTTTGGTATATTGTAACATTATTAAGAGAAAAATAAAAACAAAACTTACAAAGAGCAGTGATAGTCCCATAACAGTAAAACCACCCATGCTGTGCCCAATAACTGAAGATTTGAGTATTTTTAATTTTCTTAATAGCTTCATCGAATCATTGGCCATTTCTATATAAGTTACCGACTCTGTACGTGGGCTATTTCCATGACATCGAGCGTCCACATTAATGACCCTTCTTCCTGTTTCCTTTTGGACATCCTTAACCAATCCATCCCACAAAGACCCTGATCCCAAAACAGAATGAAAGGTGACTAAGGGTGGTTTTGAGGGATCCACGTAATGGCTATCGTGTATTTTATAAGCTAGGTCTACGGTCTCAACATTATTAGAATAAAATTTCACATATATAGGAGATTGCAATTTGTAGCAATTGTGTAGCTTAAAACAATTCTTTAACATTTTTGTCTTAGAGTTTTACGATAAGATATATTTTATGCTTTAAACTAATCAAAATCTCGGCGAGTTGGTGGCTGTTCGGTGCTTCTGAAACAAAAGTATATAACGTTTTAAAATTAAACATTTTTCCATAAAGTACCAAATGTACTGCTATTGTAGTATCTTCAGATAGTCGCGCGTCTCCTCACGAGTTCAGATAACGAAATGATACATAAACTATTTTTGCTTTACAATTTCGCAAGTTGTCAATAAATGCGTACTTTCCGTTCTCATTGATATTGATACATTATAGATATTGAGACACTAACGGCCGTTCCCAATATACTATCTACAGATAGAGATAAATTACTAACTTCTACTGTCAGTAATTAGCTGTCAATAATCTGAAGCTGTCCCGATATTCTTATCGCCTTATACTGGGACGCGTGAATTGCAATTTCCATACAAACTTCTATCGCTGGTAAGCTATACGTCGTCCCATTGACAGACAGCGTGTAGGGATAAGGTGAGTTACCGTCGATAAGTTTATTGGGACAGAAAAGTCAACGTTAGTTACGATTTTTATCTCAAGTAAAAGATAGACTGAATATTGGGAACGGCCGTAAGGGTAGTCGAGGACGTGATATTAATTAACTTGTCAGTAAACTAAACCCATAATTGAGTAATTAATTACGCAACGCGTGGTCACCACGCTGACGCACGGATTACACGCGTGTTTATTATTAGCGGGGCGCGGAAGTACGAAGCGGGAAGCGGACAAACGAAATAATCGCGCAGCGCGGTGATATATATCCATATTCCACACTTCATTTATTGATGGTGAATTGTTATTTTTAAAATAAGTACCACTTAAATATCGTAACTGTCTATCGTATTAGTTTGATTTTGTTTTATCAATTATAGCACAAAAAATTATCTCTATTTAATTCTGCTTCTCTGGGGCGTAAAAAGAATAGGGAAGTCCCAGGCCCAAGGGTGTCGTAAGAGGCGACGAAGCGCTTTTCTAATTGGACGTAATTCCAGAAAAACGTTCCAAACCATAATCATGTCGAAATTGAGCTAAGAACAAAACTGGTCACGTGATTCATATTAGCTGACTCACAAAAAATGGCAGCCCTACTGTCACTCTTTAAATAACATCATGACTTAGTAGCCCAACCCACATGTATGGAATACACTAATATTTATTAAACTTTGAACATGAATTCCTTAAAATGTGATGTTTGTGGCTTGGATCGTTTTTCAGGAACTACGTCCAATTAAGCTAGAATTTAATTCGTAACATCTGTTTTTTCTCACATTTCCTATTATTTTTTTAGCTTTATACATTATGACCTTCAGAAATATTCAAAACTATAGTTTCACGCAATTATTTGTGTCAATATTATGGCGATTTGTCAATTTTGTGCAACTTCAACTATTAAAACAACAAACAATACTATTAGTTTACCAAAAAAATGGATGTATTATTTTAGAAGTAGGTATTTACTTACCAATATTCTATTTGTAACATTTGTCAACAACATCTGCTTAGGACTGGGTACTTATTATATTTTAGGCATAGCGTTGCCATTTGCAAAATTATTAATATTACGATTCAGGTGTTGTAAACATGTTGTTATTGGTAACGTTGCTTATTTGTTTATTTATTTTATTAGAACACACAGGAATACATAATAAAAAGCGAATTCTAAGAATTAAAAATGTATGTGCTCTAGACCAGGTGCTCCGCTGAATTTTGATAAGATTGCGTTATATCTGGTTATAGTATAAAATTAGATATAAAAACCACGGACGAGTAAAAAAATAAGTACTCCGTGTCACCTGACATAACAGTGAGGTACCAAAACAAGCCAGTAAACGTGTAATATACATAGCCCCACGCATACACTTACACTAATTCAAGCCGATCGGCCGCTATTATGAGATTTGCCATCGTCTGTGACAGATCAGTTTGCGTCGCAATAAAATATTTTAAAATTGCCGTCGTGCGTTGTGAATTAGTGTAAAAACAATTAGATAAAAGTATTTGCGGATTTATGATTATTTAAGGGAGGAAAAATAGTGCTTCACTTGGTAATAACATGGCGCAGAGTCCTTCTTTTTTTACAAGTCCGTGAGAAAAACCGGTTCTTTAAAAATTCACAAAATCGTAAACAGTAAGTTTTGCAGAAAAGTTTAAAGGAAATAAAAGAAGAAAATTTATTGTCTACAATAATGGTCTCCGAGATTTCGGGCAAAATTTTTATCAAAATGGCGCTTGAAGCTCCACCTGGATCTGTCAGCGTTTTGTGATTTCATGCTCAGTGAGTGACATTTAACCTTATAAAAAAGAAAAATGGATCGGAAAATTTTTGTGCGAGGTTAAATTCTATTTTACTGGCCTACATGCAAGTTGTATGGGTGCGTATTTTATACGTAGGTCACATTAATAGTTTAACGTCACTTAAAAAACAATATGTTATAGCCAAAATATTATGTTTATTGATTTTCAAAATAAAAGTATTTTGAAAATCATTATTTATATAATTTATTTTAAACATTTTTTCATGCGATCGAACCATTTTTTAAAACAGGAGGAACACAGATCTGAAGGCATGCTTTCTACGTGATGATTGATCGCTATCACTGCCTCTTTGGAATTGGAAAAAGTGAAAACTCCCATCAAATCTTTGAACGTTTCTCGCATGCCTTACTTTTGTTGGCCTATTCTCATTTCCAAACACCCATTCACAAGATTGCTGTTTTTTTTCGGGTTCAAAATAATAAATCCACGTTTCGTCTCCTGTGTCATAAACAGCATTAGAATGTCCGTGGTCTTACTTCATTAGCATCTGTAAGCACTATTCCACGCGAGCCCGCTTCTGGTCCGCTGTCAGTTCATGAGGGATCCAACGACAACAAAGTTTTCGAACTTTCTTCGTGTAAAATTTTCTAAGTTTGGCTCATACCAATCTTAACAGTCCTCAAATTGTCTATTACCTATGGGTAATCCTCGGGTTTTCTTCAATTAGCCGCTTATCAGTAGTCTCATTATTTTCGTTGACGGCGGTTGAAGGCCGCCCTTCACGAAATTCGTCATGTAAAGAAACCCGATCTCTCTCAAATTCAGAAAACCATCGCCTCACGGTGCTCAAGCAAGGTGCTTCTCTCCCAAAATAATTTTGAAGACGAGCAGCACAGTCTTGCGGAGAGAGAGAACTTTTAAAATCATAACAAATCATCGCTCTCAAATCTTTTCGACTCAATTCCATTTTCGTTTCGTACGTAGAACTTTGTTGTGTGATAAAAAACAATTGACACATGATTGCCAATAGTTTTTTTTTAATACTAAGAAGGTTGCAACATTTCCAAATATAACATTCGAAATTCAAATAGTTCCGATTAGCTAGAAGTGCAAAAGTTTTAGTGTGCCCCATGTATATATAGGTCATATTTTAATTTTGAAATCGTCTTTATTTTTCTTAACATACTGATAACCCTGGATTAACCTTAGAATGATTGTCATGAAAATTATCTAAATTAGAAAGGCATTCATTATATCTATAACACATTTAGCATGTCACAGTAATTGTGCGTAATTGTGGAATATAAAGGAGACTTGTCACTTATATTAACTAAAGCAGGGTAATTTATGGGTATTTATCCAATATTATTTTTAACTTCAAAACTTATTTTTTTTAAGGATTTTTCCTTGATTTTTTCCAACGCATTGGTGTAGGTAAATACGGTACACAATATACCAAAACATTACTGCGTATTTAATAATTAACCTCATAAGACCTCATCTGAAGAGATTTTTTGCTATATCTATCAATAATATGTTTATTCATTAATATTTTTTAACATAAAATTATTTCTTAATACAAGTAGGTATTTGGTCAACATTACTAAGATAAGTATTATTAATTTTATGTATAAAATTAATGAGATTTTTTTTTAATTATTTTGCATTTATGTATACATATGTTGGTTTCTTAATTTCATAAAATGGCCAAATGTTGAAGATAGAGTTTGTTTGGAAATAAGTTTTAACTACTATGAAAGTAGTGGTGTTATTGTATAGAAATAGTTACGGCGTTAATAACACCTACACACATATATGTAAACAGAATAAATAAAGGCACATGAGACACTCGCATCTTTAAGTTTGATCATAATGAGCGCAGTGCTCGTGCTTGTATCCCGGTATTCTATGCCATAAGTCGATTTATGATGCGTTATAAAATATCAATCTGTCTATTCGACCATTGCGTGGACGTGTCCAGTTGATTTTAATAACAGATACTAAGTTATGCTTCCTTGGAGCTGTTACAAATATTAATTCTGTTTAGTGTAAGTAAATATTTATGGACATTTTTGTGTGTAGTTATTTAGATGCTCAATTAAATTTATTTCACTGATGCTCTATAATATCTTTGGAGGCGGATATCCTCCTTGAATTTGGCCTTTCAAATTCAATCTTGGCTTTGAAGCTGTGTACATTATTCTTGTGTACTTTCATGTATCGGGGAGACCTACATGATTAACCACAAATGTCACAGCAGTGCTGCTTCCCGTCGTTGTAATGCACTCTCTTCATATGAGATTTAAGGTGATGCATGACACTTAAATATAGACCCACACACCTTGCATCATGTTGATGTACTGTGACAGTGACGCACGTGTGTTTTCAGTGCATCTTTGCTCAAACATAAAATGCATTCCACAGGCTGTTCCATACCGTTTTCTAACTTACATTTTACATTATGCACATTTTTTTATGGTTTTTCATATACTTTTTACAACCAAATAATTTATTGCACACATCACATTGCACTTGCCCTTGGTTGTGGACAGTTCTCAAATGATCTGACAAATAGATATGTTTGAATTCCTTCTTGCATATTTTACATTTACCTAGCTTCTTACTTCTTTTTGATGCATGTTTAATCATTATATGCTCCAGTAATGAAAATTTGTCATTGAAATACTGTGGACAGTAGTGACAAAAGAAATAAATAAGCTTCTTAGTTGAGACTGTAATATGTGTTAAATTGTGTTGTAGGACATCATTTCTGCTTTGGAAATGTTTATGCCAAAAAAAGCAAACAAAATCTGGATTTGGCTCATAATAAAGGTGATTGTACTCTTGAATTACTTTCTGCAACACTTCATCCTCAATCACCAAATCATATTCAATTAATTAACATCCACTTCGTAGAATCATCTTAAATTCTATGATTACCACCGGCACTTAAAACCCTGATTATTGGCAGGTAACCTCTGGTTCTCCTGAACTCTCATAAAATATTCTTGAAACAGTATTGTGATTCGCCGATACTAACTATGGGTTTGAATTCAAAAGACTTCAACATAAATACCTCTAGCTATTGGTTTGATTGGCGGGGTTGATCAATTGAAATTTCTCGTGCGTTGATAGCTCATATAGCTTACAAATAAGTAGAGAGATAAAATTGTTTGCAACACCTGATACGGATTTAAATAAAAAAATATGACTATGAAATTAATGACCCATTGTCATCCAACGAGTTTATATAAAAGTCGCCTTCCCTAATTGTATTCTTTTGATTTCTCATGTCCAATTCGTTTAAACGTGGAGTACACTCCTACTGATGAAGATATGGATGTCCATGACCCACCGGCGACCACCCACCTGAGCCAGAACATTCATCTTGCTTACGTGATTCTAACACAAAATCAAGAAGCAACTCATGTAGAAAGAACAGAGCAGGTGACCATATGTAGAGCTGTTTCTGGCGTTACTCGTGTAAGGTGCAAATAAGTGAGTGCGTGAAATCTTTACGCGCGATTGAAGTAAAACTAAATAATAATTAACTTTAGGAATTATTAACAGATATATTATATAGGTATATTATATTTAGTAAATATGAGTTTCTTGCTCCTTCTTCTCATTAGCTCAACCCTTTACGAAGTAGCGGTAGATTCAATAAGAATTTTTTTTTTTTTTTGACATTCATAAGTGTCATTTTCGTTACCTACTTGCATAAACTGATTTTGATTTGATTTCATAAATAATTATTCTTAAGACTTAAGACAAGAAGAATTAATGTATTTCATTAAATATAATATTTTATATATTATATTTGTATATTATATTTTAAGCGGTGATCACTTAACATTAGTGTGTGGCCCGTACGCTCGTTTGTTGACTCATTACATTATTCTTAATGTAATGCCGCGTTACCATCTACATTCTACACTTTGCTGGGACTCCGCCATATCATTAATACCACTCTCACATCTTAAAAAACTTCACTCATTAAATGAAATAATTATTGATAATAAGAAATTAAAGGTTTATTAATGGGAGGTTCCGTTGCATCGGATGCCGGCTAGATTATGGATACCACAACGGCGCCTACTTCTGCCGTGAAGCAGTAATGTGTAAGCATTACTGTGTTTCGGTCTGAAGGGCGCCGTAGCTTGTGAAATTACTGGGCAAATGAGACTTAACATCTTATGCCTCAAGGAGATGAGCACAGTTGTAGTGCCGCTTAGAATTGTTGGGTTTTTCAAGAATCCTGAGCGGCACTGCATTGAAATGAGCAGGATGCATCAAATACCATTAGATGGACGTCCTGCTCGTCTCGTCCCTTACTTTCATAAAAAAATACCGTTGTTACTGACTATTAAAGAATGTCTTTGCGACATTCCTTAACAAACTTTCGTGACAAAATTTCTGAAAACTTTATTGATTACAAAAGTTGTCAACACATTTGGAGATTTTCAAAAAATATTACTGAGCAATTTGAAATGTTTTTTTAAAAGCGTTCAATTCTAACCGGAGTTTACTCCTCAAGAACGATTGTCTTTGAACAGGTACTAAACAAAATCAAGTCCAATGGAAATCGGTTACAAACAGACATACAGCAGAAGCTAATAAAAGCGCATTAATTAAAAAAAATAATACATAGTTGATAGTGATTTTTCTTAGGGTCAGGTACCTTATTATTATAATCTGTGATCAGCGCCATCTATCGAAAACCGTTATGTTGTCGTATTACTCGATAAATACACTGTTTAATTTTGAAATACGAAATAGTTTACGAAAGTGACACTAGATGACGTTTAATCTAGAATTATTTGTTTTTAATTTGAACTTAGACGGGGTGTCTATGGTTCAACGCCATCTAATAAAGTTTTGGAAACTAACGAACATTAGCCACAACACTTCTTATTGCAAAATAAAATAACTTTCAAAAGTAACGCTAGGTGGCCGACAGGAACATAGAATGAAAATTGTTGCCTTATTTGTAAGCAGACAAAGTCTGTTTTTATTTAAATGAGAAAAACGTCATTATCCCATTTGATGAGTAGGTTTTACTCTCCACATTTTTCTCATACCGGGCGCCTTAGATGAAAACCGATTCTTAAGGCGACAACTAGTGGTACATTTAATGCAAGATGGAAGACAGCAAAAATTACTCCTGTCCATAAAGATCAGGCTAGGGACAATATGTGTTCAATGTTGTGTTATCGGCCCATATCAATACTATCAACATTAGCGACTTTGAAAAGTTGGTACATAATCGAGTTTACCCAGTAACAGAACCGTGTATAGTACCACAACAACATGGTTTTGTCAGAGACCGCTCAACTGTCAGCAACCTGGCGGTTTACACGGGTTTTATATGTGAGGAAATGGAAGCTGGTGAACAAGTTCACTCAGTCTATACAGATTTCATGAAAGCTTTTGATAAAGTGGACCACTTAAAATTATTAGAAAATTATTGATATTATGGTTTATGTCTTACATCAACAATGGAACGCAAAAAGTAGTTGTTAACGGCTATCAGTCGCAACTCTGTAGTGTACCTTCTTGTGTTCCACAGGGCTCAATCTTAGGCCCTTTCTTCTTTGTTGTATATATTAATGACATTCGTAATATTATAAAAAATTCTGAATTCTTGATGTATGCTGATGACTTCAAAATTGACAAAAGTATTAAGAATAATAATGACTGTTGTCTCTTGCAATCTGATTTAGACAGACTGGCTAAATATTGTGAAGCTAATAAAATAAAATTTAGTATAAATAAATGCAAATCAATGACTTTTACAAAAAAGAAAACCCATTATTTTTTTTATGTAAAATATAAACAACAACAAACTTAGTAAGGTTGACGAAATTCGTGATTTAGGAGTCATTTTAGATTCAAAAATGTTAATGAATAAACATATTGATAATATAGCAAAGAAAGCATTTAAGATGTTTGGTTTCGTTTCCCGAATAGGAAAAAACTTCCGTAACCTAAAAACTTTTATATATCTTTATTGTACTCTCATAAGGTCAACTATTGAATACGCTGTCATAGTTTGGGATCCTGTGTACAATATTTACACAGATGCTTTGGAAAAAATTCAGAGAAAAATGCTTAAAATAATTAATTTTAGATGCCTGAAAAATGTTTTTGATTACAGAAGCATACTAAAACAACTTAATATGATATCACTTCATCACCGTAGAATACAACTCGAATCACTATATGTATACAAAATCGTTCATATTAACATAAATTGCACTGACATAGGCTAGCACGCACAATAAAGTACATTACAAAACCACGAAGCGCGCACGTGACACGACTATAGGACTCTTTTATATACCACCATCGCGTACAAATAATGCTGGAATACACCCGTCCGTAGAATGTGTTATAGATATAATGAATACTTCTCTAATTTAGATATTTTTCATGACAAGCAGGTCCACATATAAATCCCAGGTTATAAGTATATTAAGAAAGAAGCAAGAAGACGAATACAAAATTTAAATATGAACTATACATAGAATACAGGCTCCTAAAATGTGTGTATATATTTATATATATATGTAAATGTGTATAATATAGATAGTAGGTATAATATATATTTTAATGTATTACTATACTATGTATACTTATATATATCTTTGATTATATTAGTTTTATTTTATTTTTTAAATATTTTATATGTCACTATTACTATTACTTATAAATATTATTTTTAATCTTAATTTTTAAGCACTACTCGTAGTAGTATTAAGCGTAGGTTTAGAATACATGTATTATAATTCTTAAAACTCATTGTCTACACATGTATTTGTATTTCTGTTTGTGTTTTTCTAATAAAATAAATAAATAAATGCCAGCAACCTTGAGCAAGTGGGAGGAGCTTGCTTCATTCCCGAGCACCGACGAGATAGGTGCCGACCGCACAAAAACATTGCCGTGGCCCGTGGTACAACGTGCCTACTCCCGCGACCTTATACAGCTATTACAATAATTATAATATTATTCATTGTCGCAACGGACGGCTTGAAATTTCGTAGAGTAACCATACGGTTTGCCCTGTGCTTCCCCGGGGCGTAAAGAGAATAGGGTAGTCCCAGGCCCAAGAGTGTCGTAAGAGGCGACTACGGGCTTATTGAAAGTGGGAGAGTCACGCTGCCGTCTTATAACGTCAGCACAATCGGGCCAGACTCGTCCGAGTTACTTACCACACTCGCACAGAATACCGGCGTGAAGTAGCGGTATGTTTCGCATAGGTTCACTAACCTATAACCAACGACACTTCGAGAACCGGAGGCCGCAACCCACTAAAACATGAGAGCGGTCCTAAAAAAGGTACCCTCGCATTCGCGCTCGGGCTGCCCCTCGTATTCTGGGGAGGGCACAGTACCGCGCATTTCACAGGACAAACAGGGCAGCAACACCACGGCACCCCGCTCCACGCTTAATGTGGACTTCTGTAACATCAGGGGAATTCACTACAATTTAAACGCCGTTCACCACCACCTTGAGACGGCGCAGCCGGCCTTGTGTTTCCTTACGTAGACGCAGATATCTTGACCTAGCGATACGTCAAACTTACAAAATTGAGCGTAATTGTTTGCCTCAGGCCGGGGTATGTGTGTACGTTAGGGAGGATATCTGCTGACGCCGTCTCGGCAATTTTGAGGGTAGGGACCTGTCTACTGTCTGGCTCCGCGTAGATTTAGAGGACCGCGTCCGCATCTATGCGTGTGTCTACAGGTCCCATAGTGGTAACGCAGAAACGGATCACCTCATGGGCTGCGTTCAAACGGCATTTGATGACGTGGTTGCACAGATCCCCTCTGGTGAAATCGTAGTCTTGGGTGATTTCAACGGGCACAATGCCGAATGGTTTGGATCACGTACCACAGACTACGCAGGGCGATCTGTGCATAATTTTGCATTGGCGTATGGTCTGTCTCAATTGGTTGAGTTGCCAATGCGGCTCCCGGATGTGGATAGCCACATGCCGTCCTTATTAGATCTTCTGCTGACTACATATCCCGATCACTAGGATCGCCAGGTCACTGTCGACGCCCCTTGCGGAACGTCTGACCATTGCCTGGTCAGGAGTGTACTGCCTATTCGACGCCAACGTCGCAGACCACCAGCGACCCGCCGTGTTTGGCATTACAAGTCCGCAGATTGGGATAGGATGTGTTCTTTTTTTATATTCTACCCTTGGGGCAAGGTTTATTTCCCTTCGGATGATCCCAGTGCCTGCACCGTTGCAGAAGCCGATGTGATACTACAGGACATGGATATTTTTATACCAAGCTCTGTAGTGACGATCGGTGGCAGATCACAGCCCTGGTTCGATGCGTCAATTAAAGCAGCATTTGACTGCAAAAAACAGGCGTATTGAACTTGGGTTGCAGTGATAGGCCTAAAGAAGCCGACCTGTCAAGTTCTAAAGAGGAAATATAACCGTACCTCCAGATTTTTAAGCGGCTTATTACCCTTGCAAAATCGAAGCACGTCGTCTAAATCTGCAAGCAGTTTCCAGTTACCCGACTGGTCGTTGTCGTCTGGACGTTGTCGAAAGCTGCTCTTGGTAATTTCCATCAGCTGTGCCTGCCGGCGCTGCACATGAGGAATGACGCCCTGGGCCATACGGCAAAAGAGCAAGCCGTTCTTCTGTGCGCTTTTTTTGCCTCCTGCTCGACTCTTGACGACAACGGAAAAACACCGCCCACCATTCCGTTGTGTCAGAGCTCTATGCCCGAAGTACAGTTCAGTTAGAAAACTGTTCAGCGAGCTCTGTTTTCGTTGTACGTAAGGAAGTCGAGCGGGCCGGATGCCATTTCTCCAATCGTGCTTAGAACGTGTGCCCCAGGCTGACGCCGGTGCTAACACGTTTATTCCGGCACTCATACTCAAAAGGTGTATCCTCTGACTCATGGAAGTCAGTCCTTCTCCATCCGATCCTTAAAAAAAGGAGACAGTTCGGATCCGTTAAACTAAAGGCCTACAGCCCTTCTCTTCCCTGTTCTTCAAAATCATGGAGAGTATAATTGAGAGTATCTCTGGTCTGGCGCACCCCAGTATCAGCTCGATCCATTTGACCACGTGCAAAACAGAGCAGCTTGAATTGTATCGGACCCAGAACTCAGTGAATGGCTGGATCTCTAAGGCGGTGTGTAGAGACGTCGCTTCATTGTAAGTTTTCGCCGAATACCACCTACGCACATCACGCCACAAATTAGGATATCATCCCCACCATCTGGATGTGTAACCGTCCTCAACAGCGCGGTTTCAAGGAACTTTTTTCCACGTACTACAAAGCTGAGAAAGAGCTTCCTTGTGCGGTGTTTCCGGGACGATACTGCGTGGGTACCTTTAAATAAAGCGCGTACATCTTGACTGGCAATGCTCCTGTGATCCCTCTGGTGTTGCAAGAGAATGTGGGCGGCGGTGACCACTTAACACCAGGTACGCTCGTTTTTCTTCTTTTCCATAAAAAAGGGTCAACTAATTATAAGAAGTAAGAAGATTTATACAATGAAGTGGGAGAATAATCACTAATAGAATTTGTAAAAAGATCATTCGCCTTGAGCCGTGTTGTGTATTCTGAAATGAATATGGAAATTAAAGTTAAATTATTACTAAGTATTAACTAATTACCAATATAATTTAAAATAAAATTTAATAACAATTTAAAGTTGATTATAGACTTTAAGTTACATAAGTTTAATTATTACATATAAACGGAAAAAAGATATTTATTTATTTCTATAAATAACGAGTGTTTTTTATTTATTGTTAAGTTTCCGAAGATTACGTTTAAATTCTTGTAGACTATTGGAAAATATGTCTATGTTCACTATTTCTTTATTTATTTCATTGTACTGCCTAAGCAGTCGTGGTACTGGTGAAAATGAGCCTAAGTTTGTTCGATAGCATGGTATATCAAAAATACACGAATTACCTTTACGAGGCATGTTGTGAGGGACGTATATTTTAACAGCTTCTAATAATTTAGGACAATAAATAATACCATTTATTAATTTATATAAGAAAACTAAGCCTAAAGTGTTCAACTTAAAAAATTTACTTCTGTCACTATAAGAGCTTCTGTGGGATATACCCTGAGCACTGTATGCTAAACATATAGTACTCGTAAATCTCCTTTGTATGGTTTCCAGTCTTTGCGAGTGAATGCTATAGCTTGGGCTCCAGACTATGCAAGCATATTCTAAAATACTTTTAACTAGAGTATTATATAAAGTGATTTTAGTATTGATTAGTCTGAAGTCTTTCGTGTTTCGCTTTACAAAAGCCAGCATTTGTGCACCTTTTAAAACTATAGAATCTATGTGTGCCTTAAAGTTTAACTTTGAATCCACGATAATTCCGATGTTTCAAACACCTCCTCGAGCTCAGAGTTATTTTTGTAATAAATATATACATTAGGAATGGTTTTCTTGGTGAACCTCATCACATGACATTTTTTTGTGTTTAAGACCATATTATTATTAAAACACCATAACTGTATGTTATTGAGGTCAGACTGAATTAAATTACAATCACTATTATTACTAATTACTCTATATATCTTTAGGTCATCGGCAAATAGCGAAGCTTGACTGTAATGGATATGATTAGTTATGTCATTAATTAATTTAATTAATTAATTATAAATATAGTGAATAAAATCGGTCCAAGATGCGATCCTTGTGGAACACCTTACGTAGCAATAATAGTATTCGAGTCATATCCATTTACTCCTATCCTCTGATTAAGATATGATTCAAACCAATTTAAAAGAGCTCCATGTAATCCGTAATTGGCAAGTTTTTTTATTAGGACTTGATGGTTCACTTTATCAAACGCGTTAGAAAAATCTGTATATATGACGTCGATTTGTTCACCGTGGTCCACATGCCTCCAAGTTGGGGTCTCCAAAATGGCCGTTTTGTAGGCGTCCACAGCTTCTTCAGGTGATTAAAATCTCTGACCACGCAATATATTCTTTATTTTAGGGAAAATACGGCAATTGGTCTAATAATTATATGTTTTCTTGCTCTAAAAACTCTTTTGTACCGTGCGTGGTGTGAGAACTCGCATTGTCGTGATGGAGGATGATGCGGCGGTTGCAGTTCTCTTTATGGAGTTCAGAAACGATAACCATTCTGCAGTAACCGTTCTTTGTCCCTCAAGGGGAATAGTCTCAACATGGCCGGTTTTGGAGACAAACGTGGCCACCATTTTTTTTGCAACACTCCGTGAACGAACAATTTTTGTTGGCTTTAACTCATTTTCGAACACCCAAACTCGTGACTGATTTTTTGTTTCGGGTTTGTACGCGTATATCCAGGATTCGTCATCTGATACGATGTTGTTAACAGCATTTGAGGATCCTACGTGGAATCTTTCGAGAGTTCTGACGCACCAAGTAACGCGAGCCGCTTTTTGCTCTTCACAGAGCAAAATCCATCGGGAAAACAATTTTTTTACACCTAATTGTTTATGCAAGATTATTTGTATTTGACTCATGCCAATGTCTTAAGTTGCTTGAATTTGCGGTATGTCACATGTCGATCTTCCTTACGCACAGCATCAACGTTTTCTTTGGTGACTGCAGTTTTTGGACGACCTTGACGGGGATCATCACTGAGCTTGACACGTCCACGTTGAAATTCAGCAAACCAACGATAATTTGTGGTTTTGGATGGGGCTTCATCACCAAATGCAGAAATCATCCGGTCAACACACTGTTTTTGTGTTAAATCACTTCGAAAGTCATAAATTCAAATTCAAATATTTTTATTCAAAATAGGATTTATAATCACTTAATGAACGTCAAAATCTACCACCCATTCAAAAGAGACTGCCTCAGACCTGAGAAGAATGGGCGCAAGAAACTCAGCGGGCTCTTTTTTTTATATAAAATATGGATTACAATGTAATATCGTACAATAAACATTTATAATTAAAGAGCCTGAGGGTGTTCGCTTTAATCCCAGTCCGTGGCGTCATTATGAAAATCGTTTATGCTATAATAACCTTTCCCACACAAACGTTTTTAAACAATTCTTTTAAATTTCGTTACACATTTGTTTTGTACATTTTCTGGGATCATATTGTAGAAGCATATACATCGCCCAACAAAAGACTTACTAACTCGACCCAACCGAGTAGTAGGCATAACAAGTTTATGTTTGTTCCTCGTGTTAACATTATGAATGTCACAGTTTCTAGAAAATTCCTCAATGTGCTTATGAACATACAAAACATTATCAAAAATGTATTGAGAAGCAACAGTCAAAATGTTTATTTCTTTAAATTTTTCTCTTAATGATTCTTTAGTACCTAGGTTATAAATCGCGCGAATAGCCCTCTTCTGCAGCACAAAGATAGTATTAATATCGGCCGCACTGCCCCATAACAATATACCATAGGACATAATACTATGAAAATAACTAAAGTATACTAATCTCGCCGTATCTATGTCAGTTAACCGTCTGATTTTCTTAATCGCATATGCTGCAGAACTAAGCCTATTCGCCAATCCTTCAATATGGGGGCCCCACTGCAATTTGGTATCAAGAGTAATGCCAAGAAATATAGCAGATTCCACTGGTTTTACCACCTCTCCATTTAATAAAATATTTGCATCTACATTTTTGACATTTGGCGCGGTGAATTTAATATATTTGGTTTTATGATTATTATGGTTATTGGCGCTAAACCAGTACACGATGTCAGATAGAGCATTGTTTACTTCGTCATATAAAACTTGGCTTCGTTTCACTTTGAATATAAGAAAAGTGTCATCCGCAAACAATACCACCTTGTGTTTTTTTTTCTACAAGGTTAGGTAGATCATTTATATAAATTAGGAAGAGGAAGGGTCCAAGAATAGACCCTTGTGGTACCCCCATAGCGAGAGGAGTCCCAGGAGATCTCCGGCCATTCACCCCGACCCTCTGCATCCTATTATTTAAATATGAGATCAGAAGATCGAGTGCAGATCCTCTTATACCATAGTGGCATAGCTTCCTGACCAGCGTTGAATGTTGAACACAATCAAAAGCCAATCAATAAATCACAGAAGATACCACGTGCATTCTGTGATTGCTCCCAGGCCTCAAAAATATTCCTGATGAGTTCAACACCTGCATCCGTAGTCGAGCGTCCCCTAGTAAAGCCAAATTGTTTTATATGAAGTAACTTACAAGTGTTAAAGTGAGTAAGCATTTGGCTTAAAATAATTTTTTCAAAAATTTTACTAAGGGTCGGTAACACCGAAACAGGGCGATAGTTATTCGGGTCAGAAGTGAGTCCCGATTTAAATATTGGTGTAATTTTACTATACTTCAGAAGGTCAGGAAACACACCATGTTCAATACAGCTATTAAAAAGTAGTGCTAGTATATGGTGCTATGACATCAATAACAGAACTTATTATTTTTACAGATATGCCCCATATATCAGCCGTTTTTTTCATTTCTAAGGATCTGAAAGTTTTAATTATTTCTGCTGGGCTAACAACACTGAATTTGAAATTTTGTTTACATTCCTTAACATTTTCCAAAAGAAGTGACTCGGCAACACTGGTGGAGGAGACAAGGGTGCTTGAGATGGAAACTGGAATGTCAGAAAAAAATTTCTCAAAAGCAGAAGCTACTTCCTGCTCAGAGTGGATTTTTTCTATTGTTTATTATTAGATTATATTCAAACTTGCAGTCTTTCGATCTTCCAGATTCCCAGTTAATAACTTTCCAAGTTATTTTTATTTTATTTGAAGCATTTTTAATTATTTCTCTAATATGCATTGACTTAGCAATAGTACATACTTTCTTAAATAATTTTGAATAATTTTTCACATATACAAGGAAAGATGCATCATGATTACATGATGATCTCTCACTATATATTTCATATAACCGTTGTCTGCTCCTATGAATACCAGCTGTTGCCCAGTTGTTAAATGACAAGAGACCACCCGAGTTGACTGTCTTTGAAGTAAATATAGAAGCAAACTCTGTTTTAATTATTTTAAATAACATACCATACATCTCATTTGGAGTACTCTTATAATTCAAATACAAGTTTGAGAGTTTTTCTGAAACATTGCCTCTATATTTCTCCATTCGCCTATTGTTTACCGGAACAAACATAAACTTTTTAGTTGAAGTACATTTGTTCCCTTCAATATTAAAAGAGGCTAATTGACCAAAGTGGTCTGAGCTCAGTTCACTAATTATTGATTGAGAAATAGGTTTATAATTAGTAAAAATATTATCAATACAGCTTTTAGAGGTGCTGGTTACTCTAGTAGGTTCTAAGAAAATATTTGATAAATTATATGATTTAAACAAAGATTTGAATCTAATACTTGTGGTGGATTTTTCTAATAAGTTAATATTAAAGTCACCGCAAATCATAATATATTTCTTAGATTCTGATAATTTTGATAGAACCTCCTCCAACTCTCAAATAACTCATATAATGCATCGGGGGGTCTGTATATACTTACAACAATTGCACACTCGAGCTCTGAACAGGCTATTTCAATGGTCCGTAAGAATTTGAATCGGAATGGAATTCGGTGTGGATAAATGTGCGACCATACATGTACTCAGAGGCAGGGTTGTAAATAGCGAACATATACAACTCTCAGAGTCATTATTTCTCAAATCACTTAGAACTGCGACTGAAACCTACAAATACCTTGGTATATCAGAATGCCTCGGATTTTTAGATAGGGACATTAAACAGCTGGTGACGGTGCGTTTCTTTAACCGACTTACTAAAGTTTTAAAAAGTCTCCTGTCTGGTGGAAACAAGGTACGTGCTTTCAACAGCTGGGTAATGCCCCTATTAATATACACTTTCGGCATTCTATAATGGACTCAGACCGAGCTAGACGCCCTAGATAGAAAGGTCCGTAAACTACTGACGACATACCGGATGCACCATCCACGCTCATCTTTGATGAGATTATACATCCCACGGAAATGTGCAGGCCGCGGGTTTCTAAGTGCAAAAAACCTGCATAATCGTGAGCTGTATAATCTCAGAGAATATTTAGTCCGTAAAAAATGGGCAGTGCATCGAGAAATTGTGGCAGTAGACAATGGACTTACTCCGCTCTCTTTATCTAAAGAGAATTGGCGAAAACCGGTGATACTCAGTGCTCAAGATCGCATGAATGTATGGAGGGAAAAAGAGCTTCATTTACGGTTTTACCGGGCTCTCTACGGACCTGATGTAGACACGATTTCGTCTGTGACCTGGCTACGATTTGGTGACCTCTTTGGGGAAACTGAAGGTTTTGCCTGTGAAATTGCTGATGAAGTTATCAAGACGAATAACTACCGGAAATACATCATGAAGGATGGCACAGTAGACATATGTCGGGCGTGCCATCATCCTGGTGAGTCTATCAGATATATTATTTCCGGTTGTTCTCGTCTTGCCAATGGAGAGTATTTGCACAGACACAACCAAGTAGCCAGGATTATCCATCAGCAACTTGCTCTTCGATACAATCTTGTGCATTTTGAATTCCCATATTATAAGTATACTCCGGAGCCAGTTCTGGATAACAGCCGTGCCAAGCTCTACTGGGACCGATCTATCATCACGGACAGAACTATCATTGCTAATAAGCCTGATATTGTGTTGGTAGATCGGTTGGAGCGTCGGGCATTTATTGTTGATATCACCGTAAGAAAGCTGAAATAGACAAACTGTCGAAGTACCTAGACTTAGCACACGAGGTTACTGACATGTGGGATGTTGATTCAACAATAATTGTCCCAATAGTCGTTTCCATTAACGGTCTTATAGCAAAGAGCCTCGACCATCATCTCAAGAGGCTCTCACTTAATAACTGGATAAAGGGTCAGTTACAGAAAGCAGCTGTTTTGGGAACGGCACGCATCGTGCGGAAGTTCCTCAGTCTGTCGCCTAACCACCGGCGGAATTTTCGTGAACTTACGCCGGCGGGACTCTATTTTTTATATTTATATTTGTAATATTGTTTTTTATAAATATGTTATATATATAAATGTAGAAAATAAGATAAAATTGTAATAAAGAGAATAATAATAATATTGACACACTTTTTACACAAATTATCTTGCCCCAAATTAGGCATATATAGCCTGTGTTATGGGTTGCAAGACAACGATATATTTAATACAATATACTTACTTAAGCATACATAAATACATATAAACATACATAAATACATATAAACATCCATGACTCGGAAACAAACATCCATATTCATCATATAAATGCTTGCACCTACCAGGATTCGAACCCGGGACCTCTAGCTGTATATATATATAATATGGATATCCTATCCGAGGTTCTCGAGGGTGCAGTAATTGAATTTGGCATCATTTGTGAAATCCAAGAGGCCACCGCGCAAAATTATTTTTGGGGCTATACGAATGCGTGCTGGTTATAATGATGACCCCAATGCCAAACAACTAAATCTTTCGAAAATTGATGTTGGGACTTAAATCGTTGAAATCAGGAAACCATGCGCTAACGAACACGAAACACTAGAAAACGTGAGTATTTTGATGAGTTCTTCTTCAGTGCATAATATTAATACAACTGCTCAATCTTCATTGAATGATTATGCAAATGAGAATGAAAGTGACGGTTATATTATGGATAACTTAGAAGAAAATGGAGGCATAATGTCTCGTTTACTACATCATAACCTAACTTGTGAATATATATAGCAAATAGTTGGATATTTAGCTGGTTTTGTCGTGAGATCTCTATGTCACCATTTAAAATGCATGGGTTGCATCGACTTGTTAACTTTGAATAGTAAGCGTGGATAGCACAAGTACCACAAATTAGTAAGCTCACGAGATGAAGGTGGAATAATATATGCTTCAAGCAACGTACATGGGGTTTGTAAAGCTGTAGAATTTGTAATATATGTAATATAATCGTTTACATTAAAATATTAGTTAAGTTTTAAGCTTGGTGAAAAATAGTAAACCTTACATTTATCCTAATACTCCTGATACCCCATATCCATCTCAATCTCTCGTACCCTACCTCTGATTAAAAATACTCATTGAAAAGTATTGAAAATAATGAGTTTCACTTCTACCGTGTGTGACTTGCACACACACACGTCTTTTTTTAAATACTTGTTAGCTCTAAGTATTTCAAAAAAATTTCAATAGAATTAAATTAAACACTTTGTTATTGATATTATATATTTTAAAAGGAACAGTGGCATTATTACCACATGCATCATTTGACTCCAAGGTATCCTAACTGGGACGTAATCAATTATATGCAAGTGAGTGTATACAGTTTAATTAGCTTTAATCACGCCATTATTTTTACATCATTTTTCAAAATGTCAGTATGTAGAATCGTTTTTTTCGTAAACTGTTTTTTGAGTTTTAACCAAATCAAACTAAATATAAGTTTGGTCGTCGAGTACCTAGATTAGGTGTCTAGGCTGCAGACAAGATCATCGCTGGAGACATTGTTTGAATATTGTCCACTATACGGGCGATAAGATTAAATTCCGATGGAACAACAAACCATTCTTTACTAATGCTAAGGACGGTTACTTGAATATGAGTTAATTTAAAAAATTTCATTCATTTTTCATTCAAGAATTTGCACAAGGTTTCTCGAAATTCCTTTGGCTTGTCAGTCTGCACCCAATGTTTTGCACCTTCTATAAAGATAACCTCAGCTTGCGGAAAGTATTCTCTAATGCCCGGCAAGTCTTCCTTCCTGAAAATATATTTAGAAATTTTTAAATTCAAAGTATTTATTTAAACAAAACAAATCTTATAACTATATTTACAATACTATGATTACATTCAAATAAAACTATCTATCGGTCATCCATCGAAAAACAGGTCTTCCTCCACGGGTTGGGTGCAAAAAATACCGCATCTTATCCAACTCCACTAAATTACTGTGCAATCTAAAATACTGGGCCATGTTCTATGTCTGGCTGTTGTCAAACGACTCCAAAGTAGGGTCAAAGAAGTAGGTAGCCGCCCAAATGTGAGGTCAACAGAAAGACCAACATAGGCACAAGATCTTTTGGGATTCACGTCGGCGCAATAACTAGTTGTGTGAGACCATATTATGCTAATCGAAATCGTTAACAGAGGTTACGGTACGTGTAACTTGATACGTGAGCCAAGCCATTCATCGTGATGGGCGTTGAAATCGCCAAGAATTACGACCTCTGCGGTGGTGATCTGCTGCTGAGCAGATGCTGTCATTCTCTAAGTTAGCGCCATGGACCTGTACAGGCATACGTAGATTCGCAGATGGTCGTCCCAGTCTACGCGCGGTCAAAGAACAGATAAGTGCTGTCCTTCAAGGTGGTTTGAGCTTCATGCTCTGTTTGCCCCGAGTCAGCAAAGTATGCCCCCGCCCAGGGGCAGACTGGGTATCTACTATAAGGTCCAGGTCCTAATTAAGAGCGCCGAAGGACGAACTCTCCAGGAGTAAACGAACGGCCATTATATTAATACTAACGCTTCCTGTTTTCTAGTACCACGATTAATACACATTTCTTATCAATTTTTTTTTTGATGTTTGGGCGTCAACTCGTAACAGTCTTCGTCATGCTCGTGTCATGTTGCTTGTAGCGGTGACATGGGACCCCCTTCCCTAAAATATGGTTGAGGGAGGCGATGGCTGGCTCATACATCATGCTCGTGAACGGGCGCTACTTGTGGTTTCAAATTCAAATTCAAATATTTTTATTCAAAATAGGATGTGACATCACTTATTGAAAGTCAAAAACTACCACCCATTCCAAAATGAATGCCTCAGACCTGAGAAGAATGGGCGCTACAAACTCAGCGGGCTTTTTTTTTTTCATCGAATAAATATGTTTACAAAGTAGTATTGTACAATTCAACGAATAAAATTAAAAGTATCATTAAGAAGGTCATTTATGTTATAGTAACCTTCATCACACAAACGTTTTTTAACAATTGTTTGAATAACGTATTAATTAATACTTTTGTTTTGAACATTTCTTGGGATCTTGTTGTAAAAGCATATACATCCCACAAAAGACTCACTAACTCGACTTAGCCGAGTATAAGCTTACATCATAAGTTTATTTCTGTTCCTGGTGTTAACATTATGGATATGACAGTTTTTTTTTTTTATGGAATAGGAGGACAAACGAGCGTACGGGTCTCCTGTTGTTAAGTGATCACCGCCGCCCACAATCTCTTGCAACACCAGAGGAATCACAGGAGCGTTGCCGGCCTTTAAGGAAGGTGTACGCGCTTTTTTTGAAGGTACCCATGTCGTATCGTCCCTGAAACACCGCACAAGGAAGCTCATTCCACAGCTTTGTAGTACGTGGAAGAAAGCTCCTTGAAAACCGCACTGTGGAGGACCGCCACACATCCAGATGGTGAGGATGATATCCTAACTTGTGTCGTGTCGTGCGAAGGTCGAATTCGGCGGCAGGAATCAGATTAAACAGCTCTTCGGAACACTCCCCGTGATAAATGCGGTAGAAGACACACAATGAAGCGACGTCTCTACGCAACGCCCCGGGTCCCCGACAATTCGAGCTGCTCTGCGTTGCACGCGGTCAAATGGATCGAGCTGATACTGGGGTGCACCAGACCAGAGATGACAGTAATACTCCATGTGTGGCCGGACCTGCGCTTTGTAGAGCGCTAGTATGTGGGCCGGCTTGAAGTATTGCCGTGCTCTATTAATGATGCCCAGTTTCTTTGAAGCCAATTCAGCTTTGCCTTCCAGATGACCATGAAATTGGCAATCGCTCGAGATTTCGAGACCCAGTATTCCGATCCTAGGCGAGGCTTTGAGGGAAGTGTTGTCGAAGAGCGGTGATACGACAAATGGGGTTTTTTTAGTGGTAAACGCGCAAACTTGAGTCTTCTAGGGGTTAAATTGGACAACATCAATTTTCCCCATTCCGCGACCTTCTCAAGAGAGGACTCGATAGAAGACACAAGTTTCTCCCGACACTGGTCGACGATTTCCCGAGAGAGACCTGCATGGCCCGTGTATATGGCATCACCAGTGCTGTCGTCTGCATAGCAATGAATGTTGGAGGTGTCCAACATATCATTGATATGCAGAAGTTTCTGGCAAATTCGCTTATATGCCTATGAACATACATTACATTATCAAGAAGAAGGAACAATTAAGATGTTAATTTGTTTGAATTTTGCTTTCAATGAGTCGTTAGGTTAGTCGTTAGACCTACTGAACCGATTTGAATAATTATTTTTCTCTTTTTTTCCGAATAATTCTTTCACTGTTGGGTAGCTACATTATCCCCGAGGATTATAGGTAGGGTACATAACATTTTCAAACAAAATTAGGGATCCCTACTAAAAGTCCAATAATGTAACCCAAGATGTAAAAATATGTACGCGAACGACGTCGCGGGGTATCAGCTAGTCGCTTATAAAATGCTCACAGAATACCTTTTTTATTTGAGGTAAGGTATGTGTGGATGATACTGTACTCAATAACTTTTGTATTAATTTACATATTTTACTTTATTGACTTACTAGTGTAAGGCATTGACTATTTTACGTTTGAGTATTTTTGTTGTTTTGTTACATATTATATTGTAATTGAAATAATTTGTAAAACAATGAAAATGTAAATCTTGATTTAAAAGAGTGGCAGTGAGTTTCTTGGTATTTCTTCTTTTTTTATTTTTTTTTATGACAGTAAGGGACGAGACGAGCAGGAAGTTCAGTTGATGGTATTAAATACGCCCGTCCCATTCGCTGAGGATTCTTGAGAACCCCAAAAATTCTGAGCGGCACTATAATTGCGCTCGTCACCTTGGGACACAGGATGTTAAATCTCATTTGCCCAGTAATTTCACTAGCTTCGACGCCCTTCAAATCGAAACACAATAATGCTCACACATTACTGCTTCACAGTATAAATAGGCACCGTTGTGGTACCCATAATCTAGCCGGCATCCTGTGCAAAGGAGCCTCCCACTGGTGGTCTTATTAGCTCAACCCTTTACGAAGTAGCAGTAGATTCAATGAGAAAAAACATATTTAGTTTTGACATTCATAAGTGTCATTTCCGTGACCTAGTGCCTTTTACTGTATGGTATTTGGATCGCTTATGAAGAATGAACGAAATAAATTTGAGTGTGGTCCGCGGTGCGAGAAAGAGATGACGCTCAACAGTCGTTGCATAAGTTTGTACTTATTAAATAATAGTAATTTAAATAAATACAGTTCTTTGAATTACAAATTAAATGTTTGCTTATGTGTTTTCGTAAAACGAGTTATGAACGCACCTCCACTGATGTTTGATCTGACAGAAGCACATAGTACTTTTTTTTTAATTCGTTCTTGCGAACAGGCTATAGCCCGGGCCCTTACTGCCTCGTCTTTAGTATTTTCATTTTCAGTATTTATTTTCAGTACTTATTTTGTTTTTCAAAAAAGTCCAATAAAGTATTCTCATCTCATCTTTCATCAATAAAATTTTCCTTTTCTATATGTTTTCACTATTTTTTGAAAGTTATTAACAACACGATTCACTTTCCTCTAAGGAAGTAGCAACTTTTTTCGAATCGCTCACTTTGACACATAAGCTATCCAGTTTAGGTTGAAATATTACCTCATGGTACGAATGAATGAACGAACTAAATCAGTTTGCGATTCAATTGACATCATTTTTGACATTCAATTGATATCATTGCGATTTAATCAGTTGATTTGACGTCAACCTAAATTAGATAGCTCTAATCACGTCGTGGTACGAAACAGCAAAGAAGTTCATTTTAGGTAGTCAATTGAAACGCAATAAGAGTTCATGGCAGGCCCGCAGGTATGGCGAGGTTACGGCGACAAAGCTCGCTGCAGCGAAACTTATAACAAAATGATGAATGGCATTGTTCTGGATAGCTTCTCTGTACTTTATTGATAATTAGCTTTTAGGTACTTACGCAACATGCTCTGATGAGGCCCCGCAGATAAACAAAGTGGGCCCAAAATATTGACGTCCTTTGAAATAAAGCGGAAAATGTGCTATTTGAGATTCTAATTTATTCATTAACGTCGGAGTATAGGATTTCCAAGCAAATTCTCCTGTGTCTGTCCTGTACAAATTTGAAATTACGTAGATACGCAATTTTTCATCCTGTGT
The DNA here is from genome assembly GCF_905404315.1 of Leptidea sinapis. Lineage (NCBI taxonomy): Eukaryota > Metazoa > Arthropoda > Insecta > Lepidoptera > Pieridae > Leptidea > Leptidea sinapis. The sequence goes on from NC_066277.1 coordinate 3,727,356, forward strand.
GATGGTTTTTAAGCTATCGTCTGCTAGTTTTCTTGCTTCTGCCATTGTCATACTTGACTTCAAAGGAAGAAAAGCCATACACTTCAAGAGAGCCATCGGAAATGATAAGGCTAGGCGAGTCTTAACAGGGGAAACATCAACCACTATTAAACTGGAAACGAGCTCCGGCTAAAATAAAAATTATATAAACTGACACATATATAATACAGAAAAATAGTTACTAAACACTAAAAAGCTTATTATAAAAGAAAATTAAGATAATTAAAACAAAATCGTTAATAACAATAACTAGTAATTAATATAATAAATAACTAGTAATTAAAAAACATTATAATATAATATATTATAATATTAATGAATTCAGTAGTTACGACAATTGTTACTGGAGCAATAAAAAACGAACAAATAGGTAAACACACGCACACATATACATCCATACAGACTATAAACACTATCGGCCTTACAAATAAAATTGGCATAAAGTTATAACTAATCATAAACCAAGAAAATGCAAAATGTTTACAAATAGACATTTTGCTGACGATTGGTTTATTCGGACGTATAACGTTTCCCGCGTTTATTTGCAAGGCTGCTTGTCATTCGGAAAACTTCAGAATTATCATTGTATTGACAGTGTTGTCAACGATAATGTAAACATTTTGCATATTCTTTGTTTATGCTTAGTTATAACTTTATACCAAGTTTATTTGTAAAGCCGTACATCGTTCATAACATAATATATACATATATATCTATCTATTATATATATAAATAATTAAAAAATATTTATATATATAATTAAGTTGAAAATTCATTATATGTTTTTTTGTTTATATAGAGAGACCTGAAATAGGCTGTTATATGTACACTAATTTTTAAGACTTATTTGTAATATTTATGCTGTTGGTCTTTTCAATAAATAAATAAAAAAAAAATCAATAATTTCTATGTAAGTATGAGCTATGAAATTTATGACCTTCCTTCAATAACTATTTCCATTATTTGTGGTTTAAAAATAAAATTCTGTTAAAATTTTATAATAAGTGTATTTAAAATGTTACACACGAAGATAACCTTTAAGAGTTGATCCAGCAATTTAAATTAAAAATATATGTATAACCAAACAATTTGTTTTTTTTTCTCTCCTCTCGCGTTCCGTGCGAGCGCTCTTACTCTGAGCCAACCATTCGAATGACATAACGTAACCCCTATGCCAGCATAATTAGTGACCCTGCCTACTGGGCTAGGGGTCCCGGGTTCGAATCCCGGTAGGTGCAATCATTTATATTATGATGAATATGAATGTTTGTTTCCGAATCATGACTCGGACTCCAGAGATGACAGCAATACATAGAGTATTGCTGTCCGGCCTATATGGCCGAACCTTCGCTTTGTAGTGCGCTAGAATGTTGGCCGGCTTGAAGTATTGCCGTGCTCTATTAATGACACCCAGCTTCTAATTTGGCTTTGCCCTCCAGATGACCGCGGAATAGGTAATCGCTCGAGATTTCGAGACCCAGTTTCCCATAGTAGGCGAGGCTTTAAGGGAAGTGTTGTCGAAAAGCGTTGATACGACAAATGGGTATTTTTTTAGTGGTAAACGCGATAACTTCTTCTGGGGGTTAAATTGGACAAGGTTCAATTTAGCCCTTTCCACGACCTTCTCAATAGAGGACTCGATAGAAGACACAAGTTTCTCCCGGTGCTGGTCGACGATTTCCCGAGACAGACCTGCATGGTTTGTGTATACGGCATGACCAGTGCTATCATCTGCATAGCAAAGTACTATGTTGGAGATGTCCAACATATCATTGATGTGCAGAAGACACTGTGTAGGAGATAGCCTGTTTTACTTTTCAGGTTTTCGGTATTTGTCAGTATTTCTGATACCTGGTAAAATAGATATTTTACGGCAAGGTAAGCAAATGTCGACATCTTATGCTTAGACCTTAAAAGAAATTGATAACAATACATACAGTTATAATCTATGAAATTGGAAAATTTTAAATCACTGACGAGACTGAGTCTTCAATAAAGTATTTCTTTCTTTAATCCACTGCATTGTTAAGTCAGTTGTTTGCGGAAATCCCGGTAGAACGTCGGCGCTGACTTTACAACTTTTAAGCCCGGATTACAATTGAAACCCCGCCCGGACACTCCCCGGACGACTTCTGAAGTAGGACAAATCCGGGGAAATCCGGACGGATGGCAACCCTAACTTAATACATACATAAATAGATATAAACATACATGTATGTTACATAGTACAGGCCTAGTTTGGGGCAAAGTAATTTTTTTAAGAGTGTGTCAATATTATATATTATTATTGTAAGTCTCGTCAAACTCTCAGCGGAAGAGCGCTCGAACGGAACGCGGGAGGTCACGGGTTGGAATCCCGCATCGTTCATAAATTTTGTTTTCAAATCTAATTTGTGTATTTATAACGAGCTTATACTCACGTCTTCGTCCGCGTACAGACATGACTGAGCACATTGTGCTAAAATTGTTGTTTCCAAAAAACTTTAATAACTTCATATTAAATGAAAGCCTCTATCATTTTTTTATTATTCAATAAACCTCCAGAAGATTGTCTCGGGATGCTTTCACAACAAATTATTTAGTTTTATGGGTAAATAATTATTTATTTATTATCTTGCCCCACATTAAGCATATAGCCTGTGTTATGGGTTGCAAGACAACGATATATTTAAAACAATTTACTTACTAAAACATACATAAATACATTCTGAACATATATTAATACATATAAACATCCATGACTCGGAAACAAACATCAATATTCATCATGTAAATACCAAAAACGTTATACTATAAATCTTTGATGTTGTGAATGTATTTATTAACACAAACAAAGTAATATTCCGAAAAAGAAAAATGTATACACCTAGATTATATTGTGGTCAACGATTGACATCTAAATCAGTTTAGAAGTTAAAAGAGTTTTCTCACAAACAAACAAATTCTCAACCTCAAAAAAACTGTACCGAAGTCTCCAATTCGCAATTTAGAATAACTTCGGTTTGGTACTATTAAGAGAAAACTAAAAACAAAACTTACATAAAGCAGTGATACACCCATAGCAGTAAAACCACCCATGCTGTGTCCAATAACAGAGGCTTTGGGTATTTCTAATTTCCTTAATAGCTTCATCGCGTCATTGGAAGTTTCTATATAAGTTAGCGACTCTGTACGTGGGCTATTACCATGACATCGAGCGTCCACATTAATGACTCTCCTTCCTGTTTCTTTCACGACCTCTTTAGCCACTCCATCCCAGAGAGATCCTGATCCCAACAGAGCATGAAAGGTGACTAAGGGTGGTTTTGAGGGATCCACGTTATGGCTATCGTGTATGTTATAAGCAAGGTCTACGGTCTCAACATTACTGGAATAAAATTTCATATATCTTGGAGATTGTAAATGTTTGTATGATCTGCAGCAATTGTGTAGCTTAAAACTATTCAATAACATTTTTTATTTTTAACTTCAGCGATGCGGGTTTTTGTTTTTGTTTTAATTACAATCTCAGCAAGTTGGTGTTTGTCCAGATCTTCTGAAACAAAAGTATAAGTATTGTGCATAATATATTACGATATAAAATTGACTAATTTTTCATGCAGTCACGGACTAGTAAAAAAATAAGGACTCCATGTCACTTTACTTAATAGTGTAGCACCAAAACAAGCCGATTAACGTGTAAATACATAGCCCCACGCACACACTTACACTACTACAGGCCGTTAGGCGGCCATTATGAGAATTGTCATCTTCTGTGACAGATCAGTTTGCGTCTCAATAAAATATTTTAAAAATGCCGTCGTGCGTTTTTAAAAAGTGTAAAAACGATAACGATATATGATTATTTAAGGGAGAAAAATTGTGTAACTAGTAACCCCCGTAACCGCACACACACTAGCATAACGGTGCTTCACTTGCTAATATCACGGCGCGGAGTCGTTCTTTTTTTACTCGTCCGTGCATGTAGTTAAACTTGTGCGTTGCAATGTCTACAGATAATCACACGCTCACTCACGAATTTAGATAACGTTTAGTAAAACTACATTTGCTTTATAAGTAAGTAATATTTATACAGAATGAATCTAACAGTAGCTTAACTTGTTGGTGAACTTATCCCATAGTTAATTAATTAATTATGCAACGCGTGATCACCGCGCCGACGCACGGATGACGCGCTAATAGCGGGGTGCGGAAGTAGGAAGCGGGATGCTGACAAACGAAATGGGAATAAATTTTACAAATGCGAGGCTCCTTTGTACAGGATGCCGGCTATATTATGGGTACCACAACTGCGCCTATTTCTGCAGTAATGTGTAAACATTACGGCGTTTCGGTCTGAAGGGCGTGTTTACGTGAAATTACTGGGCAAATGAGACTTAACATCTAATGTCTCAAGGTGAATTGCAAGATTGCGAGCGCAATTGTAGTGCCGCTCAGAATTTTCGGGTTATTCAAGAATCCTGATCGGCACTGTATTGTAATGGGCAGGGCGTATCAACTACCATCAGCATAATCACAAAAAAGGCTCGCGGCGCGGTGATGTATCCACATTCCATGCTTCATTTATGGGGAAATACGTTTGAAAGTTATGTGCCAAATACAGACCTAGTTGTCTCCTAAACATATCGTAACCGACCACCAGTGAATGTCCTTCATATTAATATTTTTATTCACTTCATTTCACATTTACTTCAGAAAATTTTGTACCACAACGGCGCCTATTTCTGCCTCGAAGCAGTAATGTTTAAGCATTACTGTGTTTCGGTTTGCAGGGCGCCGTAGCTAGTGAAATTCCTGGGCAAATGAGACTTAACATGTTATATCTTAAGGTGACGAGCGCAATTGTGGGGCCGCTCAGAATTTTTGAGTTTTTCAAGAATCCTGAGCGGCACTGCATTGTAATGGGCAGGGCGTATCAGTTACCATCAGCGGAACGTCCTACTCATCTCGTTCCTTATTTTAATTAAAAAAAAACACAACACGCCATAAGCTGAATGATGTTTTTACAACAACTGTGCCAGGAATGACACGAACCTAATCTAAATAAATCTAAATCTATTTTTAAAAGGCATTCATTTTCTCAAAATTGATTCCTTTAGAATTCTTTTTGATGTCATTTCTAATATACTAGAGACCGACATATTTGCGACGCTTGCTGTCTTCGTCATTGGAAGCAGCGGCCCCAGCACCAACTAATTTCGAAATTAATATAAAAACCTATACAAGGTAACTAAATTAAAAAAGTTGTTAAAACATTTTAAAACTGGAACTCTTTGGTTAAAAGTCATAAAAGGCATTTATTTTCTCAAAATTGATTCCTTAGGATTTCCTTTTGATGTGCTTTCTAATATTCTAGATACTATTATCGCTTCGGAAAGAAATGGCGCTCTGAGAGAGAACAAGCGGCGCAAGAAACTCACCCGGCATTCTTTTTTTTTGCGCTCTTTTCAATATTAATATACAATATTGTACAGTCATTTCTATCGCTATAAAATAATCATAATCTAGTCCCAGGCTGTCCGATCACTTAGATTGTTGCAGTTTACTGTATAACCAACAAATATGAGTCATGATATTTGAAATAAAGTTTATAATTATTATAAATTCAAACAAAAGGAGGTCGGACACTCCTCGGTCGTTAGTAAATCATTATTATTCATATAATAATGAAATATTTATTTTGTTAAAATTTTTCCACTTACAGCAGATCAAAGTGATCTTTATTAATACTGAATTGACTTAATTTGACTGTTGTTTGGAATTGTTAAAAATAAAAGTTGTGTATGTAAGTGTGTTCGTGTTTATAATAAGTTACCGAGTGGCATAAAAAATTTAAATTCTAGATTATTTAAGAATAAGCTATATAGTTGGCTAAATGGTTATAATTTTTATAGTGTTAAGGAATTTATGGAAATGAAATTCTGATATTCATTGTGGTTAAATATTTGTATGCTAGGAATAGTGCTGGCAAAACATGTGAGCTCATTATTATAATATTTTAACACCATTGTATACTATGTTTTTGTAAATAAATATATTATTATTAAAGCAAGAAAGACATGGGGCAATGTAAATCATTTTAGCGTTCTGCATTTCTAGTCATACTAGTCATATCGAGGGCCACGAAATGCCACGCTCCAAGCGAATTCGCCTTGTGCTGCCAGCTGTGCTGCCATGGAAGTTTAGAGAGGAGCGCCTTATGCCATACACGATCAAAGGCCTTCGCTATATCCAGGCTAACTGCCAGGCCTTCCCCCTTGCTTTCAATAGCCGCAGCCCATCTATGTGTTAGGTATACCAGAAGATCACCTGCCGACCGACCATGGCGAAACCCGTATTGTCGGTCGTTGATCAACTGGTGACCCTCTAGGTATACCAAGAGCTGACGGCTAATTATGCTCTCCATGATTTTGGAGAGCAGGGAGATAATAGCAATAGGCCTGTAGTTTGCCGGATCCGAACTGTCTCCTTTTTTTTGGATCGGATGGACAAGGGCTGACTTCCATGAGTCAGGGACTACGCCTTTGGAATAAGAGTGCCGGAATAAACGCGTTAGCACCGGCGTCAACTCAAGGGCACACGTTCTAAGCACGATTGGAGAAATGCCATCCGGCCCGCTCGACTTCCTGACGTCCAACGAAAACAGAGCTCGCCTAACAGTTTTCTGTCTGAACTGTACTTCAGGCATAGAGCTCAGACACCGCGGGATGGTCGGCGGTGTTTTTCCGTTGTCGTCAAGAGTCGAGTTGGAGGCGAAAAGAGCGCACAGGAGATCGGCTTTCTCTTTTGCCGTATGGGCCAGGGTGTCATTCCTCATGTGCAACGGCGGCATGGACGGCTGGCTGAAGTTACCAAGAGCAGCTTTCGACAACGACCAGAACTTGCGTGTTCCGGTCGGGTAACTGGAAAGCTGCTCGCCGATTTTGACGACGTGTTTTGACTTTGCACAGGCGATTTGTCGCTTAAAAAATCTGGAAGCACGGTTGTATTTCCTCTTTAGAACTATGCAGTTCGGATCCTTTGTGCCCAGCGCCGCAACCCAAGTTCGATACGCCTGTTTTTTGCAGTCAGATGCTGCTTTAACTGACGCATCGAACCAGTGCTGTGATCTGCCACCGATCGGTACTACAGAGCTTGGTATAAAAATATCCATGCCCTGTAGTATCACATCGGCTACTGCAACGGCGCAGGCACTAGAATCATCCGAAGGGAAACAAACCCTGCTCCAATTGCCGCTTGAACGCAGCCCATGAGATGATCGGTTTCTGCGTTACCACTATGGGACTTGTAGACACACGCATAGATGCGGACGCGGTTCTCTAAATCTACGCGGAGCCAGAGAGTGGACAGGTCCCAGGTACCCTCAAAATTGCCGAGACGGCGACAGCAGATATCCTCCCTAACGTACACACATACCCCGGCATGAGGCAAAAAATTGTGCTCTATTTTGTACCCGGGGAACGTTAAATATGACGTATCGCTAGGTCGAGATATCTGCGTCTCCGTAAGGAAACACAAGGCCGGCTTCGCCGTCTCAAGGTGGTGGTGGACGGCGTTTAAGTTGGAGTGAATTCCCCTGATATTGCAAAAGTCCACGTTGAGTGTGGAGCGGGGTGCCGTGGTGTTACTGCCTCGTTTGTCCTTGGTCATGCGCGGTACTGTGCCCTCCCCAGAATACGAAGGGCAGCCCGAGCTAGAGTGCTCGGGGAGGGATTCTCCGACTCTGGTAGAGCCGGTACCCTCCTGGGGTACTATCTCTTTAGGGACCGCTTTCATAATCGTTGTTGGGGATGGGGGGGGGGGGGGGAATGGCCTCCGGTCCTCGACACTAACCTATGCGAAACATAGCGGCACTAGGCCGCTACTTCACGCCGGTATTCTGTGCGAGTGTGGTAATTAACCCGGAGGAGTCTGGCCCGATTGTGCTGACGTCAAAAGATGGCTGCGTGACTCGCCCACTTCTGTACTCCGTGTCGCAAATTCATAATATCAGGTGAGAAAAAACAACTACTTTCAATACAATATTCAGTTATTTTTCAAAGCGAAATTTTTACGTGGAATTTCAACGCTTGCTCACTCTGCAAAGAAATGGAGGTCTACCCGTCGGTGGCTAAGCCGCCACAAAACACGTGAGCCGATGGCCTGTCTTATGCCGCCGCGCGTTACCGACGCCAAGTCAACGGGCTCGGGTTACACAATAAAATTTATTGCTTTTGAAGTGTTTTGGCTTGTTTATAAAAACGAACGTCAATGCTTTTATTATTAAACAAGCTAGCGCTTTGTTAGATTACATACACAATAGATACTGCGTAATTTAAACAAATTTCGTTTAATGTAGGCTGTCATGCATTTTTTATGATTTTTTTAGATTTACCTACAGATTACATTTCGATTATTACTAATGAATGTAGTAATTTTTTTAACAAAAACATGCTTCAAAGTTACTAATTAGTCATAGAATATTTACTAAAACATCATAGATAATACAAAAAAGAATTTTTAAATCGACTGCTACAGATAATTTTTACGGCTGACCGCATTTTGACGGCTTGTCGTATTTTACACAGATAAAGTTTTAAAATTAAATATTCTTACTTTTATAGTCTGTTAAATTACTTTTCTTGTGGTATATCGTGTAGCTTGTCTTACTCTTGTGTATATTTAACGAAAAAATATCTGCTACCGTTGTGTGCCAAGCAGACGTACGACGTCTGGTTGGCACTCAACGGTAGTTTTGACTTTGATAGCAGACGTCGGACGTGGCACCTCGAGGGTTACAAAAATCGAAAGACGAAGTTTCGTCCGAAACGAATGAACGACGAACATCGAATTAAATCCTATTACCAAAGTACTTCGGATCCGAATAGTGCGGACGGATTTCGTTTCGGAACCATACGATCATAATAATGTCAAACAACGATAAAGTAAATGTCAAGTGAATTTGGGAATAAGGTAAACGAAAGACAATATGTATCGTCATCACACAAAATCATCGGATCCGAAACATTTTCGTAATAGGATAATATACGATCCGCCAAACAAAATTTAGTATTTCGTTTTTGTTAAATTTTTAGGCCGTTTACGCTACATTCGTGGCCTTGCTTTTGGCGCGAAGTGGCGTCTCAAGCGTGCCGTTAGTTTCGTGGCCGAACCGATAGAGCAACTCAGGTTACTGACCGGAAGACGGTGGGTCGTGTTGATTGACCCCGTTATTTATAATAGTCTGCTAACTTAAAGCATTGCCAATTTTCTCTCTCTGTCTTCTTCTATTGACCTAAGAATGAGAAAAAACACTCCTTAGCGGCTGTTTAAAGTTAGCGGACCATTATGAATAAGGGGGTTATGCTTCTACTGTATGTAAACTTGAACTAGAACTAAACACTGTGCTACAACTTAAAAGTCACACTATCATTTGCCCGAAAATTTACTTAAAAAATCTTTCAATTAATATACCAACTGAAATCATGTATAGCAAACTAGCTATGCATGATTTCAGATTCTAAACTAGCAAAAAATAAATGATAAGTTAAACATAAAAATAACTATAATATTCAATACCAGTGGGAGGCTCCCTTGCACAGGATGCCGCCTAGATTATCGGTACCACAACGTCGCCTATTTCTGCCGTGAAGCAGTAATGTGTAATAATAATATTACTATGTTTCGGTCTAAAGGGCGCCGTAGCTAATGAAATTACCAGTAATTTAAAGTAAAGTAGATATTAAGTCTGCTTTGCCTGGGCAAAGGAGACTTAACTTAATATCTTACGTCTCAAAGTGACTAGCGCAATTGTAGTGCCTCTCAGAATTTTTGGTCTTTTCAGGGATCCTGAGCACTACATTGTAATGGGCAGAGCTTATCAATTACCATCAGCTGAACATCCTGCTCATCTCATCCATTTTTATAAAAAAAAACAATATTCATATTATAAACCTAATGTTATATTAACATGAAATAATAATATATTGTAATTATAAATTAAATAATAAATAATTATAAATTAATTAAAATAATATGAAAAATTTATTGAAGTAGGCGTGTTACTTTGCGGAAATCCATAATTATACAAATGATTTAAGTTTTCTTTAGTGTTAATTCCGCCAATATTTGTTTTTCAACAATTCGACACATGTTTCGCCTCTGCACGAGGCATCCTCAGAACGTGTTGTCTCGCCAAAATGTGGCACGAGACCAGTCTCAATTGTTTAAAAACAAATATTGAATTAACACTAAAAAAAACTTAAATCGTTTGTATAATATAATATGTAGGTATGTACTTAAAAGCACCAACTGCAATATGTTGCATACAAAATTAATTTTTTACTTTTTAGTAACCTTGTATTTATAATAAATGCATTAATGAAGGTAGATTTGTTTTGTATTTTTACATAGTAATAGTAGCTTAACTACATGATCACCGCACGTGAAATACATAACATAAAACCAGTATCTGTGTAACGACACGACGTGTGTGAATGACACGACTTATTTCATTTTATTTAATAGGGTTCCGTAGCCAAATGGCAAAAAATTCGTCATGTCTGTCTGTCTGTCCGTCCGTATGTCACAGCCACTTTTTTCCGAAACTATAAGAACTATACTGTTGAAACTGGGTATGTAGATGTATTCTGTGAACCGCTTTAAGATTTACATACAATAATAGAAGAAAAAAACAATTGAAACTCGATTTTTTTTTTGCGTCAAACCCATACGTAGGGATATCTATGGATAGGTCTTCAAAAATGATATCGAGGTTTCTAATATATTTTTTTTTCTAAATTATATAGTTTGCGCGCGAAATAGTTCCAAAATGGTAAAATGCCCCCCCCCCCCCCCTCACGTAACTTTTTAAGTAAAAGAATGATAAAACTAAAAAAAATACAAGATGTAACAGTACCATGCTAACTTCCACCGAATATTGGTTTAAATGACATCTAAGTTGTTTTTTTATACGTCATAAATAACTTAATTTAACAAAATACACTATTATTAGAACATCGATCAAAGTAACAACGAACTAAAAGAACTTTTATATTAGGTACCTTCAAAAAATGCGCGTACACCTTCCTTAAAGGCCGGCAACGCTTCTGTGATTCCTCTGGTGTTGCAAGAGAATGTGGGCGGCGGTGATCACTTAACACCAGGTGACCCGAACCCTCGTTTGTCCTCCTATTCTATTATTACATATTATTTTTAAGATAATATAATATATATAATATAATTATGTAACTTCAGCTAGCTTAAAATAAGTATCGTAATTAATATAAATCACGATGTATTTAAAAATAAGTAATTATTTTTATTTAAACCATGTAAAAGTGCTTTTTGAGAGACCAATTTACAGAGTTAAAGATTTAAATTTTGAAAACTTCAACAGGTCAAATGGGGCGGTATTTTGACAGATGTTAATAATAACAAAAACCTTAAAACCTCCACACATACATATGCTTATATATAAGAGATTACAGAATTATAATAATAATTACTAATTACAATCTAATATGCTTATGTGGAATCAATATCAAATCAAATCAAATCAAAATCACTTTATTCATGTATGTCACGGACGTGACACTTATGAATGTCAAAAAAAAATCTTATTGAATCTACTGCTACTTCGTAAAGGGTTGAGCTAATGAGAATAAGTAGCAAGAAACACATTGCCACTCTTTTAAATCAAGATTTACATTTTCATCGTTTTACAAATCATTTCAATTACAATATAATATGTAAAGTGATGCAATAAACTGACAAAATATTAATTAAGCATAAAAACTTAACATAACACCATGAAGAAGTAAGTACTTACGAATATTTTATTTGTAACTTTCCTCCACATCCGTTTAGGCCTGCGAACTTATCATATTTAACCTTAAAGCCGATGGACTCAGCCTTACCATTAACAAAATTATTAATATTATGATTCAGATGTTGAAAACATTTTTTTTCCTTAGAATCGTTTTAAGATATGTGCGCAAAACACCGAGTTTGGTAAACAACTAACTTCAGAGCATACATTTACGATCATTAACAAATTATTCTTAATGCTGTTTAGTAACACATTTTTAGTGATGGTGTTAATATAATTATTAGACCGGTTATATATGCTTTAGTAGGGATTTTTCTCTAGCAGTACGTTTGACTATTGACAACCTTTTTCTCAAGGTCTCGCACAGATTAAGGAAAAATTATTAACTAACTATTTCTTGTATGACAAGTTTGATGGGTGAACGTACTGGTAAAAGTAAAAATACCATTTGATACAACCATAAACTGGTTGTATAAATTATGACGACCTGTATAGCCGAGTGGTCAGCGATCCCACCTACTAGAGCTAGAGGTCCCGGGTTCGAATCCCGGTAGGTGCAAGCATTTATATGATGAATATGGATGTTTGTTTCCGAGTCATGGATGTTTAAATGTATTTATGTATGTTTATAAGAATTTATGTATGTTTAATTAAGTATATTGTATTAAATATATCACTGTCTTGTAACCCATAACAGAGGCTATATATGCTTAACTTGGGGCAAGATAATTTGTGTAAAATGTGTGTCAATATTATTATGACATTAAATTATGACACAGTAACTAATTGTTTTATGAAGAAAAGAACTTCATGAATGAAGAATGATTTATTTAAATATTATTTTAAGCTTTTTCGTTACCATTCCTATATTACGCATGTTTGAGATGATATTTTTGTAAGAGTTTTTTGATTTACATTTCCGATTATGGCCATTAAGGATAGTCAAATCGACAAAAATTAATAGTACAATTAAAGCGATAAGGAGTTTATAAGGCGGGACAATAAAAAAAAAGTTTAAAAAATCTTGAGTCATTGTAAATTTCTCGTGAAATTCTGATCGTAGACTAAGAGATGTTATTTACGAAGACATCGGCTCAGGCTCCGGAAGTTGCATTCCACGTTCCCAATTTTTTTTTATGACAGTAAGGAACGAGACGAGCAGGACGTTCAGCTGATGGCAATTGATACGCTGTGCCCATAACAATGCAATGCCGCTCATTATTCTTGAAAAACCCTAAAATTTCCGAGCGGCACTACAACTGCGCTCGTCACATCGCATTTGCCCAGTAATTTCACTAGCTACAGCGCCCTTCAGACCGAAACACAGTAATGCTTACATAATACTGCTTCACGGCAGAAATAGGCGCCGTTGTGGTACCCATAATCTAGCCGGCATCCTGTGCAAAGCAGCCTCTTGTTAACTGGTATTTTTTTCCTATTTAAGTAAAAGTTTTTTAAATTTTGGCTCAGCAGGTTTTATGGTATAGATTTATGTGTGGTGTATCTAGATTAGCTTGTACATACGAGCTATGGGTGTGAATTGAAATAAAACATTGAAACAATATTTTTTTTATGGAATAGGAGGACAAACGAGCGTACGGGTCACCTGGTGTTAAGTGATCACCGCATCACAAGAGAATCACAAGAGCGTTGCCGGCCTTTAAGGAAGGTGTTCGCTTTTTTTTTTGAAGGTACCCATGTCGTATTTAGCCATAGAAAGCAAGAAACTTAAATGTTCATAATGACAAGTCATTAGCTCAAATATTTCCTGGCCTTTATTTGAAATTGAGTTTGTGTACCTGGGTTCTGGTTTACAAGAGATGGAAAGTTGAAAAATGATATTGGAAGAAGAGTGAATGCAGGAAACACGGTGAATGGAGCTTTGCACTCCTTTATGAACAGTCGGAAGGAGAGAAACTAACAAAACTCATTTGGCTGTGCATGAGGGTGTGTTGGTTCCAACACTCATGTAGGGAAGTGAAAGTTGGGTATAGCAGAAGAAACTTGAAAGCAGAATAAATGCAGTTGAGATGAGAGCGTTGAGAAGTATGATAGGAGTTAAACTGAGTGACAGGATAAGCAATAGTGAGATAAGGAAACGTTGTGGTCTAAAAGAAGATGTAGTGACAAAAGTTGAGAATGGTATACTGAGATGGTTTGGTCATGTCGAGAGAATGAATGAAGAACGATTGACGAAGAAAGTGTAGTCGGCGAGAGTGAATGAAAGTGTTGGAAGGGATAGACCTAGGCGGACGTTTCGAGACCAAATCAGGAACGTCAGCATGTATGAAAGGAATAATGTAAGTGGACGAAGCGAAACAAGTATGTAAGGATCGTAGCAAGTGGAAAGAAGTGGTCTCTGCCTACCCCTACGGGAAAGAGGCGTGCTTATATGTATGTATGTTTATTTGAAAAATGAAATTGAATGGTAATTTGAAAATATATAAAAAAAATTGGACCTCAGCATAGAACTCTAGACAATATGATTTAATTTACGGAGGTGATCAAGTTAATATTCAAGTACGTTGATAACTCACATTTTTTTAAATATATTTAGTTATAACGTTACAAATTTATACTAATATAACAGCAACCAAAAATCACGAAGATTTGACCTGTTAACTACAGTAGTAGTTCAAGGAGTACATAAAATTGTTTGCAACACCTGATATAAGAACATTATTCAATTATAATAAAAATCAAGGACAATGTTAACTCGGTAGGCCTATTATCACTAGCGAAATTTATTATGCGGAAACTTTTGTCATCAAAACGGTACATATTTATCTAACGAGGTGAAATATCAAATCCGTCTTCTTTAATTTTATTATGTTAATAGGATGACCACTGTCTTTCTTTCCGGCCTTACGCGGTGAGAACTATTGAATAAATCTTGCCAATTTTTTAAAGTATCAAAATGGATTTTCTTATGAAAATAAGGGCCCAGACGAGCAGGACGTTCAGCTGATGGTAATTGATACGCCCTACCCATTACAATGCAGTGCCCCTCAGGATTCTTGAAAAACCCAAAAATTCTGAGCAGCACTACAATTGCGCTCGTCACCTTGAGACATAAGATGTTAAGTATCATTTGCCCAGTAATTTCACTAGCTACGGCGCCCTTCAGACCGAAACACAGTAATGTTTACACATTACGGCTTCATGGCAGAAATAGGCGCCGAGGTGGTACCCATAATCTAGCCGGCTTCCTGTGCAAAGGATATTGGATATTGCCAATCTATTTTCATATCAATTTTCTTCTTTATACACTTGTGTTCAGCGTCGCGTTCGCAGTTCTAGTCTAATCGATATTGGTAATGTTCATTCTCTGATGTCCCTGAGCTTCAGTGAAGCTGAAATATCTCAGAAAATAAAAGCACTCGACATTAATAAAGGAGCTGGGCCAGACTCGATTCCTCCTCTCTTTGTTAAACGATGTAGGTTTGCAATATCACCATACTCTTAACTATTATCTTCAATAGATCACTTAAAGAAGGTGTATGTCCTGAAGAATGGAAAAAGTCTCGTGTTGTACCTGTATATAAAAAGGGGGATATTACCGACGTAAAAAATTACCGTCCTATATGCATTTTGTCTTGTTTTTCAAAGCTTTTTGAATCAGTCCTTCATCCTGTTATCTCCAAAAATATTGACAGTTTGATCTTCGATGAGCAACATGGTTTCAGGAAGGGCCGTTCAACTCAAACGACCCTCATCTCTTTTGTCACCGAAGTATGTCAAGAATTGGACAATGGGCGCCAGATTGATGCGATATATACAGACTTTAGTAATGCCTTCGATAAAGTCAGTCACCCTTTATTGATTCAGAAGCTAAGTAATTATGGAATTGGAGGAAACTTACTGAAGTGGTTCGAGTCATATCTTCATAATAGACTTCAGTCAGTAGTTGTAGGCGGCACTGAATCTAATTCATATATTGCGCGATCTGGTGTTCCCCAGGGATCCCACCTAGGACCGTTGCTCTTTTTGATATTTGTGAATGACGTTAGGAATCATATCAAATATTGTAAAGCATCTCTCTTCGCCGATGATTTAAAAATTTATAAAGTTATCAACTCTGCCTCTGAGGCTGCTTTTGTTCAAAGTGATCTCAATGGTATAAAAGATTGATGCCTATTAAATGGTATGATCCTAAATGCAAGCAAATGTTTTCATATTAAGTAAACTAAAAAAAAACCGCTTGTTACAGTGTATGAGCTCGATGGCGCACCATTAAAAGAAGTGCAGGAAATTCGTGACTTGGGGGTAACTATTGATAGCAAACTAACGTTTATTGCACAAGTTAATAAAGTAGTTACCACATCCGCACGAATGTTAGGATTTCTAAAGCGAAACTCGAATTGTTTCGGCTCCAAAACGAAAACAATTCTATATAACGTTCTAGTGCGCAGTCATATCGAATATGGTAGTATTATATGGAATCCCCTATATACGATCCATTCGCAACGCATCGAGAGTATCCAAAGAGCATTCACACGACACCTTGCATACATTAGTACTGGATTCTCTCATAGACACCCGTACCATCAGCGCCTCAGGAAATTTAATATGATTTCATTGCTCGATCGGAGATCTCTTTCCGGAGCAATATTTTTGTACAAATTCTTAAACGGTCAAATACAATGTAGTAACCTCTTGCAGAATATTAACCTTACTGTCCCATATTTATTCCCAAGGTTCAAAATCAAGAGAATCTTTCAAGTTCCTTCTGTAAAAACCAACCTGGGAGTTCAGGCGCCTCTCGCTCGAATTCTTCGCGAGTACAGTAAGTTAAACGATACCAATTCAGAACTTGATATATTCGGTGGTGGGCTGGTCAGGTTTAAAGAAAGTGTTGTTAAGCACTTAGCTCGTACTCAATCGCATTTATCAAATAAGTAGTTTTTCTTTTTTTTTTCGTCTTCATTATTTTCATTATTTTAATAAGTTAAAGTTATAACTTGTACTTTAATTTTTTATTTTTTTGTTTTTATTATAGTTTAGATAGTATAAGTTCTATTTTTCAGAAGTATTTAGGGAGTATTTTTTTTAATTTTTATGTTCACCATAATTGTCGTATACTTTAGAACTACTAATTGTAACATTAGATTAAGAAGATTGTATTGTATATGATGTGGTGTGCTTTAATAAATAAATAAATAAATAAATTTTCAAAAAAAAAAAAAGGAGCCTCCCACTGGTCAAATGGATATAGTATGTTTTCCTTCAGAGATAGACGGACTTTTCAGTAGACATATATGACACACAATTCTACCATACATTATTATGTTTTATCTCAAAGGAGTTAGGCAGTGTTTTCGTTGAAAGCTCCCTGGCTTATTTTTGTCGACACCTCCAACAAATGTCGTTACTGTATACAAAAACTTAACAAATTAAATACTAAAACCTTCCGCGAGAACCTCGCTATCCATTAGTGGAAACAGCATGAAAGTAAGTTGGGTAATTTTTGAGTTTATCGCAAACAGACAGACGCAACGCAATGTTTGATAATATGTAAAGATATAAGAATATGAAAAAAAAATGAAAAATAAGATAATAAGAAAAAAAATATATTTCTGAATGATTATTATTAGCATTAGTTTTCTGGCAATATAGATTTAAGTAGTCGTAGTTGAGCCTGCAGATTGCTTACGGTAGTTATTTAGGACATTTTATGAGTGGGGGTTCAATAGCAGTTTGGTTACACAATAACGGGTACCTTCAAAAAAAGCGCGTACATCTTCCTTAAAGGCCGGCAACGCTCTTGTGATTCCTCTGGTGTTGCAAGATAATGTGGGCGGCGGTGATGTCTTAACATCCTGTGACCCGTACGCTCGTTTGTCCTCCTATCACATAAAAAAAAACTAAATTAACTTTAACAGTATATTTATTTAGTCAATAAACATTTTTTCTTTCTTTCTTTCTTTCTTTCTTTCATGTAGTTTCATAACGAGGTAGGCTCTGCCCAATTGCTTACATACTTAATACGCACGCCCCTGATGCAGTTCAATTACTAGGAGTTTCTAGTATATTAGAAATGACATCAAAAAGAATTATAAAGGAATCAATTTTGAGAAAATAAATGCCTTAAATGCCTTTTAATTACTGGTACCTTGTTTTTTGTTTTTTTATGAAAATAATGACAAGACGAGCAGGTCATTTAGCCGATGGTGATTGATACGCCCTGCCCATGACAATGCAGCACCGCTCAAGATTATTGAAAAATCCAATAATTCAGAGCGCCACTACAGCTGCGCTCGTCACCTTGAGACATAAGATGTCAAGTCTCATTTGCCCAGTAATTTCACTAGATACGGCGCCCTTCACACCGAAACACAGTACTTACCTAATAACTACCTACTAAAGGAGCCTCCCACTGGTATACCTTGTTTATAGTAGGCAAGACCGTGCGGGGGGGGGGGGGGGGGGGTCGTATCACATGAAGCGAAGTGAATAGCTTGAATTTTATTCTCACGTCCGTATTTTTTGCTATTACTCCTAATATATATAATAATAATTTAATGAAATATAATTTATATGGTGTTAATGAGTTAAATATCCTACTTATATAAATGATTAAGACTAATATTGTATTTGTGTAAACGGCTTTAACATTACCGCGTTATGATTGCCAATATTTTAAATACCTATTCAAATGGTTATAGTATGATATCCTTAAGATATATATATATATATATATATTTCATCGTGGAATGTTCTATAGACCTTTGTAAGATACACAATTCCACCATACATTATTTTGTTGTATCTCAAACAGACAGTGTTTGTTTTTTCGTTAAAAACTCCCTGACGACTTATTTTTCCGATACCTCCAACAAATAACGTTAATTTATACAAAGATGTAAGTAAAATCCTGACAAATTATATACTCAATCTTTCCTCGAGAACCATGCATCCATTGGTGAAAACAGCATTAAAATCGGTGCAGTAGTTTTTGAATTTATCGCAAACAGGCAGACAGACAGACGCGGCGGAGGACTATGTTTTATCATAAAAGGCTATCATTGGTAATTCGGTGTATTCCCGTGAGGAAGTGATAGGGATGACTATATTTTGCGATAATTTAAGCTGCCATATGCATTATGCAAAAATGAACCATTTTTGAGGTATAATAGCTTTTTAAAAAAAACAAATTGCATCTATCAAAAATTTATTTAACAATTGAACAACACTGGTTATTTATCAATATTAGAATAACAATTATCCTCCCAAATTTAAAATTGCGAGATATAAACGATATTATTTTAATTTTTTTTTACAAAACGACCTGAAAAAAAAACGTAATGAATTAGTTTGGCTTGCAGATTATTTTAAAATCTCTATTTTACGACGTCTTGACATTGTCATTAGCGGACGAACTCAAAACAAGAATTATAAGTAAATGCGACGCGGAATAATCACTTGGAGCAAAAACTTTAATTAGGCTTAATTACAAAATATCTTAATTGCTATTTATAATTAATTGTTATTACTGCTAAACTGTTAATGGTTCTGAATTGTAGGTATTTTAAATTTGAATTTTTTGTTTTATTTATATTAGGTATATATTTACAGGAAGTGAAAGGTGGGTATGGCAGAAGAAACATGAAAGCAGAATAAATGCAGTTGAGATGAGAGCGTTGAGAGGTATGATTGGAGTTAAACTGAGTGACAGGATGAGAAATAGTGATGATGAGATAAGGAAACGTAGTGGTCTGAAAGAAGATGTTGTGACAAAAATTGAGAAAGGTATGCTGAGATGGTTTCGCCATGTCGAGAGAATGAATGAAGAACGATTGACGAAAAAAGTGTATAAGGCGAGTGTGAATGAAAGTGTTGGAAGTGGTAGACCTAGGCGGACGTTTCGAGACCAAATCATCTCTGATTTGGTCTCGAAACGTCCGCCTTGAAAAAAGGCCAGGTCAAGAGTAGGTACCCTAAACCGAAGAGCATGTATAAAAGGAATTAAGAAAGTGGACGAAGCGAAACAAGTATGTAAGGATCGTAGCAAGTGGAAAGAAGTGGTCTCTGCCCACCCCTACGGGAAAGAGGCGTGCTTATATGTATGAGTGGTATATTTAAATGAATTATGAGTAAATTTTAAGGAACAAACTTAATTAGTTTAGTTTGATTACGAATTTCCCGCCTGCTTCATTTGTGATAATTTTTTTCAGTTTCTTTGAAATAAGTTCTAATAGTTATACGTATTCTACTTCTTAGGAGAGCTAAAAAAGCGGTTATGTTTTTAAAATAATCTGCAAGGAATAATTTGCACAGCATTGGACTGCATTACAGATATTATGGTAAAGAAGTTCACTTGCACAAAAAACTGCAAGATAATGTTTTTATTTATTTATTTATTTATTACACTTTTTTGACACCATATTAACAAAATATAACTTAATTACTAACATACATAATTACATGATATGGTGCAAATGGCGGCCTTATCACTATATAGTGATCTCTTCCAGGCAACCATTTGTAATACAATTAAAGAGAAAGGCAGAACATTAAAAGGGTAAGAAGTGTCAAAAATATAGACACACATAATATATACTATACTAAAATATAGATACGTTTATAAGAAAGTAAAATATGTAAAAAGTAGGAACAATAATTAACATTTCAGAATTGTTGAATTATATTGGTGGATACATACAGATAGATTCTATCAAATAGAGGACAGATAATGTTTTTTTCTCTCAGACACTAGAATTGCATGAATATTATTACAATCAAATGAAGCAAGCATATCAGTGTAGCTAGAAGGCACACTCTGAGCATTTATATGTAAAACATTGAAATTATTAACACAATCTATAAAAGCTTTCTCAAGTTCACTACGAAGAGAGAAGGTAGGTGAGATGCTGTAGTAGCTTTCATCAGCGCAGCTTTGGCTGCTTGAGGAATTCAAGGACAAAAAATCAACTTCACTGCTATCACTAGTATCTGCCATTACCAGCTACAATTTATCAAGATTAAAAAGTACAGAACAAATAAATAATAATTAATAAGTAGATATGTTACAATAATACTTAGATCAATTATAACTAAACTAACTAACTAAACAATAATACTTAGATTAATTATAACAAATGTTATGTATCTAAATCCAACGAAAAATATATGTATATATTATATTGCGTTTTCAAGTTATATTAATGTGTTTGAAATTAATATATTAGTGGTTTTATTCAAAAAAACTGTATCCTGTTAACGCCAGTCTCGCATGAATTAATTGAACAGAAATTACTAGCGCAAATTATTACAACTAATCAAATTAACAATAACATTATAAAATTTATAGATTATGTTGCTATATAATGATATGCAATGTTACACCAAGAGTATTTTGAATATCAAATTGATATTATTTTACAATGAAATGTATAGTAAAATGATGATACAGTTACAGAACCGACTTACAAACATTGTCAATGTATTAGTATTATTATGTTTTATAATTACAATGTTACACCAAGAGTATTAGAATATCAAATGTATATAATTTTACAATGAAATGTATAGTAAATATAAATGAAGATACAAAACAGACTTACAAAGATTGTCAATTTATGCATATGTTTTATGAATAGAAGTTATTAAATTGGATTAACTGATATATTATATTATGAACCAAACAATTAGAAACTATAAATAAAGTTTAATGCAGTTTATTGTTCACCAAAAAGTAGTATAAAGTAAGTATATAGTTTAACTCTAAACTTAATATTTGATTTTAAGTTTATTAAATATATAGTTAATTAAATTTCTTGTAGGTAAATAGTGACACAAAAATGTAAACAATATTACCTAATATTATATTATGTTGACTAGGCACATATAATCAAGTAATGCTTACATATTGTACAAATTTTATCATATACTACTTTAAAGTACAAACTTATTTCAAGATTCACAGTTTCAGTTTCAGTTCTATCAAATAAGTGAAGTCTAAGTTAGAAATTAGATATCAATTTAACATTGAATAAATTGAGATTAGTATTATAAACAAGAGTCCAGTGTTTAATAATAACAAATAGTTTGTTACAAAATGTTGCTAGCCTTATAAAGTAGACATACAAGTTGAGGAGTAGGGAGATAATGTTGTGATTATTCAGACTGCAAGTGGACAAACTCCATCTTTACAGACGAAAAATTATTTCGCTCTTCTCGACATAGTTGCATAAATTAAATTTGCAACCAAATTTATGAACGAACCCGCGACCTCTCGGGGTCCATTCGAGCGCTCTTCAACTGAGCCAATCAATCAGTAAAGCTTAATATATGTCTTGTTCAACTCTCAGGTTGTGGCTCCATCTACAGGATCTACCTTATAGCCTGGACGAGTAAAAAAAGCTATACTTCGCGCCGTGATATTAGCAAGTGAAGCACCGTTATGCTAGTGTGTGTGCGGTTACGGGGGATACTATTTAAACAATTTTTTCTCACTTAAATAATCATAAATGGCCACAAATACAAGTATCGTTATTACACGTTTTCACAACGCACGACGGCATTTTTAAAATATTTTATTGAGTCGCAAACTGATCTGTCACAGATGACAATTCTCATAATGGCCGCCTATCGTCCTGTAGTGTGTGTGCGTGGGGCTAAGTATTTACTCATTAATCGGCTTGTTTTGTTGCTACACTCTTATGTAACGTGACACGGAGACCTTATTTTTTTACTAGTCCGTGCTTTATAGTTGATAACCTGCTCAAGCCCAATAATTGCATATTAGGAAATAGACTTGACATATGGCTCTTTAAAATCTAAACAATTTGTTATTTTTATAGTGTACCTAAACCTTCACTTCTGGAATTTATTAAGTATTATGAACGTTGCGGGACTCGAAACCGCGACCTCTCGGGTTCGTCCGAGCGCTCTTTCGCTATTATTACGTAATAACGACAGATAATTAATTGTTGTTATAATATTGATAAACATCCAGTGTTTTATTGTTTTTATAACTCACAAGAACAAATTTTAAAATAACCCGGATACTCAAAATCCACTGCTAATACTCTGCTCCATATCATATAAAAAGTTATGGGCCCAGCAAGCTTCCACTTTAAAATCTTTATATATATACCTACTCTCAGTTGATTTTGAAAGGTCACTGAAAAGTTAGCATGTTTTGGGTCAGCTCTTTCCATGGATCGCGGAGGTGGCGTCGCATCCGGAGAAGCTGTGGAAAAGGAGACATACACCTCCTCAGTTTTTTTGAGAGCATTGATGAAGCTGACATCAGATCTGGCCTCTTCCATTGTCTGCAGCGTATACACTACCGGCGAAAATACAATCCATAATGATATTGACATTTTAGATTTAAAAGATAGTTAGAATTTAAATACATGTGTAATTGTTTACTACTTACATGCATGAAATGCAAGTTTATTTTATAACTGTCCATCTTCTTTCCTTGATATCTCATTAAATGTTGATCCCAGCAGTGTGCTGAACCTTTTTTGTAGAATATTTTATGAAAATATTAAGGAAAAAGATTTTTTTGTTCCTATGAATCACCATGAGGAATTTAAGGAAATCTTTAAAAATTGACCTTCACAACCCTTTTACAAACTGTAACATTTACCTTTAACTAAACAAATATATTATAAACGAGCTGAACATTCGTACCTACTATTACATATTCCTTAAAAAAGGGATTCATTTTGACGAAAAACGATATTGGCAAGTTGCAATATTAATATAAGTATAAATGAACCCTTTTTCTCCTGGTCACGCCGCGCTATAACTTAAGACCGGCATTACAGATATTATTTATCTTTTTTTCAAATGTTTTCTATTACTTCGTAGAAGATTCTGACGTTTCAAAAAAAATTACATAGAAACAAAAAAAAATAAAAAAACTTTTTTAATATAACCTTAGCCCCAGCGTTATTGGAAATAACTGTGATTTGTTTGGCAGTAAGAGACAGAGGATGTAAATACTACGTAATAAGAAAAGGGACTGCCTACGTTAACATTTTTTCCCCATTTCTTGGCCTGCATGGTTTTTGCGTCAGCCAAGTATTAAACATTAAAAATTAAAATTTAGTTTAGTATGAAACATGCAGAGAGATTTGACGTAAGTTTGAAATAGTATGTAATCACAATATTATGGAGGCACTAACCTGTATAAATACCACTGGACAGGCTGCTCCATAAGTTTAACAGCAAAATTTTTGTGCCTATTTAAAGCGCCACTCGCGAGCGTCCAGAGAACTAATTTTGACGTATAATATACGGCTGTGAGAGAAACGTACAATACTTTGAAGTATTTTTGCATTTTCAATTAATTTCGGTCGTTTTTCGTGTTTTTTATACTTCAGGAATCAACGTAATAAAGTTCACAATTATTTTGTAAACAATTTTCTTATTGATGTTTGTTTGCAGCTGTCATCACTAGTTTTAGTACCGCACTCTCGCTACATGGTCAACTGCGCCAAAATGGCGAATATAAAACAGGCAAAAAACGCACTTTGACAGCCGCCAGCCCAGTGGTACACTAAAAGTTCTGCACTTCTAGCTAATCGGAACTATTTGAATTTCGAATGTTGTAGTTTTTGAAACGTTGCAACATTCTTAGTAACAAAAAAAAACAATTGGCGGGAAATCATTTGTCAATTGTTTTTTTTAGCACATATCAAAGTTCTACGTACGCAACGAAACTGGAATTAAGTGGAAAAGATTTTAGAGCGATGATTTTTTATGATTTTAAAAGTTCTCTCTCTCCGCAAGACTGTGCCACTCGTTTGCTGAATTTGAGAGGCCGGGTTTCTTTATAAAAATAAAATAAAAAGCCTTTTTATTTGCTCCTATGAACTAAGTAACATTTTGTTTAGTGGATTAGTAATTATAATGAAATAAAGTAATTTTTGTTAGTATTTATTAGTTAAGGTAATATTTATTTGATTTCATTCATAGGAACCCCGTGGGGGTGAAGGCCTCCTCCAGGTTGTGCCATTTATCCCTATCTTGTGCCAATCCGAGCCAGTGTTTGCCTGCGGTCTCGCGTATGTCATCTGACCAGGCAGCGTTTGAGCGGACGACCTAGTTTTCAGTTATAAATAAGTTCGTATTTTTTTTTTTGAACAGAACAACGTCTGTCGGGTCAGCTAGTATTTTTTAAGTGACAGTCATTGAAATATTTCAAATTAGACTTCATATATGGGCGTTTTTTATTTTTTTTGTACCTTGACCTTTGTCCTGTCCTATAGTTTTTTTACGCCTTTAATTATTTTTTTAACACATGTTTACGTGAATTTTTTTTGTTCGAATAAACATGAAACCGACTTATTATTTTACTGCTCTTATAACTGTTACATATATTTATATAGAAATAATTATTAAAATTGAAAATCCCCCATATGTAAGGGTGTCTCACGACAAGTGGCATTCAGAAAACACAAAAAATCGTTGTGTTCTTAAGGAGCACTGTACTTTTTTTAAAGCAAGTACTAATCTGCCCATATAGCTCTCTTGCGTTCAGTTTGTAATTTGTTTTCTTAAAATATAATAATTTCTTTTTTAGGTTCCTCAAAACAAATGAAATCAAAATAACTTTATTCATCTAGGTCACGGAAATGACACGAATGCCAAAAAAAATATTTTTTCTTATTGAATCTACCGCTACTTCGTAAAGGGCTAGTGAGAAGAAGTAGCGAGAAACTGATTGCCTCACTATAGTTTAAAGCACTACATATCAGATGGGAGAAGTAGGATTCCGTTGCAGATTTATGAAGTGTACAAGGATCATACTGAGGACAAACCCTTCAACACTATTAGATTTGTTTATTCATTTGATGGACTCACATGTATGGATCAGATGCGTGCTCTTCTGCATTTTTTTCCTGTGATGATTACTTGAACGAGACACAAATATTTTAAAAGTTATTATTAAGTAACTACTGTTTATATTAGTAAATATCTGCTTATTTCTATTATATTCCTTAGTATTAGAAAAACAAAGTCGTTTATTTTTAATTATTTTTACTGTTATAAGTCAGTTATAATCAAAGTACAACACTAGATGTATCTAGGTACTAATCACACATGTAAATTATCAATATAGTTTTCTTAACAACAGCCTTAGAATGACGTTTGACATGGCAATATTACACACAATAACTACATTTTCGAGAAAGTTAGTCGAGAATATATGAAAATCATAGCATATATACAAATGATTAAAACCCGATATTAAATCAGCATAGCTTTAACATTCAAACTTAGATCCACGACACCGACAAGATCCCTGATTATTACACGATTTTTTTTTTATTTTAAAAAATTGAACTTAAACAAAAAAATATACTTTATAACTCAAATAACTGCACGACAATCGCGTCAAATTAAAAAAAAAACAAAATACAATGGAAGTTATCAGTCGTCATTTATAATAATTAAACATAATAGAAAAAACACTTTAGATTCACTTTCAAAGTAGACAACTAATAAATACTAATGAGTCTTGATTCTTAAATTCAATTACAACTAAGAATGCTTAAATCACAGATAACGGTTTTGATGTCATGTAGACTATAAATTAAATCAACAATCACACATTGAGACATCAATCATGTTTTAACTCAGGCACAATCACTCTAGGATTCAAATTAAGGATTTCAGTCAGCTTCTGATATGTTACTGGCATGAAGGAGTTGTAAATAGGCATGAGTGTGGTAACATTTTCGAGCCCTTCCAACGATGGTCTGGTGCCGTAGACCGAAAACTCTTCTTCATTAGGAACGCTGAATGGCAATTTTGTTGTAGATTTTTTTGCAATACTATTGAATGGCAGTTTAGTGGTTGACTTTCGGGCAACCTTTTTTCTAGGGGACAAATCTTCACAATTGCTGTCTATATTTGGAGCTGCAGTCACTTGCCCAGCTGTTTCAAATGTGTTGCTCGGGTCATCCTGGTGAATCGCTAATATATGTGCTTTCAAATCCTTTTTCAATGGAAACCTTTGTGGACAGTAATTACAGCTGAATTGAGTCTGTCTATTATCAAGGGTCAGCTTGTAGAAAACGTAATTTCCGTCATTGGGGTGCATCAGTTTGTTGTGATGGAAAAAGCTGTTGTTATCTTTATGCAAGGACTGACATGTAGAACATTTGACAACAATGTCACCCACTTTGCCAAATTCCGGTTTTATATTATATTTGTGTAGATGGCCGATCGTGTCATCTGCCACTAAATGCGTCTGGCATGTTAAGCAAATGAGGAAATCATTCTTCTTGATATTTTTGTTGTATTCTTCAGGAGTTTCATTAGGAATGGCTGTTGGTAGTATATTTATTGGCAGAGTCTGATGCAATATCTTCTGATGTCTTGACAGTATCTTCATTGATCCAGTAACTTTGCAGTAACCACAAGTGTAAGGCTGCAAATCGTAATGCCGTAGAATGTGGTCGTTGAAACACTTGGGATTATTTGATTTATAGCTGCAGTATTCACAGTGTAGATTCTTTTTCCTCTGTTTTGCCTTAACTTCATCGATAATCAATCTCTCATCTCCACTATCGGGAGCTGTCCTTTTCTGAACTGCACTGCCTTCCGGAGTGGGCACACGTTCTTCATATCTGACAACGAGCAAAGAATTGTCAGGTGCTGCGTCTGGTCCTGCAGAATCTTCTTCTCGCTCTTTCTCTATTTCGACAGCAGCATTAACAACGAGTCTCTGAGAGTTCAGTACTGCATCAACCCAGGCTGATCGAATGGTAGAGTCCCGTGGAGCTTCTATCGGGCGAGCATACTGACCAACATGTGTTTTACAATGAAATTGAGCTTCGTGATAGGACTGGAATGTGATGGTACATACACTGCAACGCCACCTATAAATAAACAAAATCAATGGATATCATCGTAAAAATAGTGTAAGCCTTAACAAAAAAAACAATATTAACTTACTCTAAGTAAGTAGTTCTAGTAAGTTATTCTTAACTTACCTTATTTTGTTTAATTCAATTTCTAAATGATTACGCATCTCATTTTCTTCCTTTATAAGGATATTGCACTTTGGACAGCAGAACGAGGTATTGAGAGCAAACCCTAAAGACCCGAATTTTTCCTCTAGATCCTTATTTGTGAGTTTCACCGGGAGCGGCGCAAGACTTGCAATATTGACAGCAGGTTTCTGAACAGAGTGACCAGGTGCAGATGCAAGTATTTCAGCTTTTTGTTGAGCTAATGTCTCTTTATTTTTCTGTATTATCTTTTCCTGGTATTCTAGGAACTGCGAGACCCAGGTCTCGATCTTTGTGTCCAGCGGTAGTTCAACAGGTTCACGATTTTGACGGTGTTCTGTTTGCATATGGTCACTTAGTCCTTGTTTATGGAATGCTTTATAGTAACAAACTCCACAGCCCCACCTGTAACATTATTCAGCACAAGATAAATATTTTAACAATATTAGATCAAATAATAAATATCACCCAAATGGCGCAAAATGATTAACTCTTAGGCAATTATCTGGCCCCTAACAACCATATTCACTCCGGACAACGGTAATTGGATAATCAGTGGAACATTGAGTAAGTTAAAAAATTGCAATGCGAGAGCAATGCCTTTCTAAAATATTTCAAATAAAATCAAATCAAAATCACTTTATTCATCTACATATATCAAGGAAATGACAACTTTATGAATGTCAAATTTTTCATTTTACATCTACCGCCACTTCGGTAGGTGTTGAGTTTTAATGAGAATAGGTGGCAAGACACTCATTGCCACTCTTTTAAATACATACAGCTTCATCTTTGTACAAATTATTTCAGTTACAATATATGTAATGCGATGCCACAAAAAAATTCAACGCCGTACACGAGTAAATAAAAAAAGTAAATGTTTGTTAATCATGTAAAAACAAAAGTTTTTGAGCACAGCAGATGCATCAATCCACACATACCGTAAATAAATAAAGGTATTTTGAGAGCATTTTATATTTTATTTCAATATCTTATACTCGCCTGTAAGGAAGAATAAACAATGAATAATTTAGAGAAATTAAGGTATGCTATTTATATATTTAGGTTATTTTATTAAATGTAAAGTGAAAGATGTTATGTATTTCCTAACATTATCAAAATAAATTAGACTTTGTTTTTAGTCTTTTTACTGAAGTGAAAGGTGTGAAAGCGTAGCAAACTGACGATCAAAGATTTTGGGGTACACCACACTAGGGGTACTTTTCCACACTAGGGGTACAGAAAAGGATAAAGATGATTAAAATAATTTAAGTACCCGACGAAGCGTGATATTGATTTCACGCGGACGAAGTACCGAACGGACGCGTCTTTTTAATAATCCATTTGAATAAAGTCGATGGTTGACCAAGGCACTTGAGAACTTCAAAATAGAGAGAAAAATAGTGTATGGTGGAATTAAATAGGTTTACAGAAAAGTCCGAGATGGCATATGTCTATCTCTTAAGGATAACATACTATATCCATTTTAATACTTTAAAAAATGGCAATTATAAAGCGGCAGTGTAAAAGATATTTACATAAATACGATATTAATCCTTATAATTTTTTATTACTAAATGTAATAAAATCATTCAGAAGTACGATTTGTTTCATTTATAACTCATTAACTTTGATTACACATTTTCGATGGCTTTAGACTTCAATATTCCGGAAAACTTATTTTTTTTTTCTATTGATAGAACAGCGTCCTTCGGGTCAGCTAGATTGAATATAGCAGTAGGCTTTTTTTATTTTTTTATGGATAGATAGGAGGACAAACGAGCGTACGGGTCACCTGGTGTTAAGTGATCACCGCCGCCCACATTCTCTTGCAACACAAGAGCGTTGCCGGCCATTAAGGAAGGTGGACGCACTTTTTTTTAAGGCACCCATGTAGTATCGTCCCAGAAACACCGCACAAGGAAGCTCATGCCACAGCTTTGTAGTACGTGGAAGAAAGCTCCTTGGAAACCGCACTGTGGAGGACCGCCACACATCCAGATAGTGGGGATGATATCCTAATTTGTGGCGTGTCGTGCGAAGGTGGAATTTGGCGGCAGGCTTAACATGCTTAGTTATAATTTTAAATAATAAAAAGAATAATTATTAATATACTCACTTTCGATATTGTAATTCTTCATAGAAATGAGATCTCATAGCGTCCTTTGTGTCCTCAATGACATTTTTACAGAGAGAACATTTAAATTTAAGACCATTTGGTTCACAAAATTGTCCAAACTGTTTACAAAGTTCATCAACATTCTCTTCAGGCTCAGACACTTCTTTTTTCACTATATTAAGATTTACCACATCTGTGGTAGGTTTCGGTGGAATATTTACAATTGGCTGAGGTTGAGGTGTTGGTTCAGGTGATATCTCCTTTTTAACACCATCATCAAGTTTATCAACAGTATTCAACTTGCTCTTCTGTCTCAGCCACAAGGGTGTGCCATACGGGTCATCAGGGAACGACCCTTCTCTATAGTAGAAATAAAAAGTTTCAGCAGGTTGACCCGGGTGTGATTTTGCTTGATGCCTAGATATATTTTCCTCATTTGAGGTCCTGAAAGCGCAATAGCTGCATTTGAATCGCATCTTGGATTGGTGAACTTTGGAACAATGATCAGCCACTTCAGGGCGCAGTAAACTCTTGAATTCACAAAGCCCGCATTGCCATGGCTTCAGATCCATCGTTGGAGCTGTGGTTGTTGCATTCACAGCTGTCGGTTGACTCACAGTTGGAGTTTCGATTTCTTCTCTGATAACTATCACATTGGCACCACCAGTACGATGAATCTCGGCTATATGCTTCTCTACAATCTGCCGCCTATAATAATAAAAGGTACACGCAGAACATGCGTATAACCTAACGTCGTGCATTTTCAGATGAGCTATAATACGAGATGCGGTTAATGGCTTTGATTTATCTATTGTCTGATTTGGCGGACAGTGCACGCAGAGGAAGTCATTGCTACCATTATGCAACGTGTCCCAGTGATACTTCAGCATATTTTCATCTACAGACGTATAAGTACATCCTTTGGCTCCACAAGTATGTCTTTGTCTCTCTGGAACGTATTTGGGATATTTAACTGCTATCTCTTGTGGCACCAAAACTGTAACGATAGGGTGCTCATTCTTATTTCCTTTATCAACAACTCGTGACACCAAGGAACTGGAAGCCAGGTTCACCATTTTATCGAAATGCTTTTCGTTTGATTCTAAATGTGGTACAGGATTAACCGGCGCAGTTTTCGCAACTGGTTGCATATTTGCGTGGAATTGTAAATGGCGTACCATGTTCAAGCGCACCTTGGTTTGAAATTCGCATAAAGAACAACAGACATGATTGTCAAATATAGCATTTATGGGCAACTGGTTGATTTCTTCTGGCCCAAATTTTGTTATTTTTGCAGGTGGTTCTGTAACCTTATCCACGGTCCCTATGGATCGTTTACGTCTAGTATTTTTCTTAGGTATTTCTTTCACAAAACACATAGCTTCACCGTTAATATACCTTGTTGTCACAGTACAAGAGGTGGCATTGTGTGCAGATTTCAAGTGCTGTTTTGCTAAAACTTCTGTTTCGAATTTTTCTTCACAATGCTCACAAACGACTTGACTTGCATTTTGCAACAAATGGTTTTTTGTATAATGGTCAGGAATTGTATTGGCCTTGCCTTGAAAGGAGCAAAAGGCGCAAGGAATGGTGTTACCTGTGGCACAGGTATGCAGGTGTGATTTAAAGCTTTGTGCATTTTTCGATACAGTGTTACATTGTGAACACATGTACAGTAGGGGTAGCGGTAATTTCATAAGATCCTTTTTTAGTGGTTCTTTTGAATTTCCCGTCATTTCTTTTGCTGACACAACCTGTGCTGCTGTGGGGCTCTCTTCATCACTATCAAGACAAACAATCTCTTCATAAGCCAGTCGCGATCCTGACGTAGGTCTTTCTTCACGTTTTATCACAGGAGTTGTTTGTTGGTCCAAAGTAATAGGCCTATCGGGTGTAACTCTTCCAAGCTCTACATCATTAAAATCCTCTGCTGCACTGTTTTCAATATCTCCTTCTTGAATTGAAACTGGATTGTTTTCACTCGCATTGGTAATAGAATCAATGAAAGAGGTTGTACCTCCGATAAGCTTTTCTAAATCGACAGATCTCTCAGCCTCTCTGACAGGGTTCTCTTTAGTTACACTGGGAAGGATATCAACTGTTGGTACAACCAATTTATTTAAGTGTGCCAAAGGTAGCACTCGAAATTCTGAAGAGCCCTCCTAAAATAGAAGCAATAATTATGTCAATTACATTTTGCTAAATAATAAAGACTTGATTACTTATTATAATTCAAAAATTATTTACATCTGGTATTGCTAATCGAAAATTTAAAATAATAATATTAAATTTGAACCTTATATAAAATACAATTAAAACCCTTTTCAAAAAATGCCTAATTAGCCTCAATCATTCAAATTATACTAGAAACTGTGGTTATCACACCGTAAACACTAGAAAATACAAACTACTAGGTTCAGCCGAGTTAGTAAGTCTTTTGTTGGGCGATGTATATGCTTTTACAATATGATCCCAGAAAATATACAAAACAATTGTGTTATGAAATTCAAAAGAATTGTTAAACAAATGTTTGTGTGGTAAGGTTACTATAACATAAATAATTTTCTTAATGATACCACAGATTGAGGATGGAGTGACTGCCCTCAAGCTATTAATCAATTGTCTATGTCACTGCTAAAAACACATGGACATTTCAGTAAAAACCTAGCCTCGCCTACAAATTTTGCCTCATTTAATGAGGCAGAACAGCAAATATTGTACTGTCATTGCTATAGCTATAAAATAATCATAGCCTAGTCCCAGGCTGTCGGATAACTTAGATATTCAGCTGTGGAGTAATAGGATTTACGACAGAGCCATTTTTTTATAAAATATTTAAATTTATTTATAGATAATGCCTGAACAGTGGCTGGGACTTTATTATAGAAGTGTATACATTTACCCTTAAAGCTATTATGTATCTTATGAAGTCTACTAGAATTAGTTACAAGCAATCCCTTATTTCTAGTGTTATAATAATGAAAATCAATATTAAGAGCAAAAACGTGACAATTTTTGTGCACGTCTATTACATTTTCATAAATGTACTAACAATGAACAGTCATAATATTTTTTTGTATAAATTTTTCTTTGAGGGTCTAATCGATACGTATATTAATTAGAATTATTTACCTTGTTTGTAATAACTCTCAAGTATGATTTTGGCTGTTTCGTTGGATGCTTAGCGGAGGCGTGTGCCAGCATATTTGTTTCATTATCAGCACCGAACACACACCAGGTGCATTGATATAATCTGAGTCCATGGGTTTTGAGATGTTGAATCAATTCCGAGGGTGTACCCAGTACAGCAGAACAGTTCTGAAATATGTTTTAAATTGTTGATATATATGTTCCACTGATAAAAAAGATTGTTGCAGCAATTAGATTGCGTAATTGGGTTAATTTTGCGTGCAGGCATTATTGGGATGTTCGCAGACTTTTAGGAGCGACCTGATTGAAATTTTTGAGGATTTGCCCATCGTTGGCGGGGCACTCCTATACATTATAGGATTACATCAGTAATCGTTTGGTCAGACAGCCATTATATTAAGGTTACGTGTGTGACTACTCTAACGGCCGTTCCCAATGTTCACAATGTTCAGTCTATCTGTTACTTGAGATAAAAATCGTAACTATCGTTGACTTTTCTGTCCCAATAAACTTATCGACGTTAACTCACCTTATCCGTACACGCTGTCTGTCAATGAGACGACGTATAGCTTACCAGCGATAGAAGTTTGTATGAAAATTTCAATTCACGCGTCTCAATATAAGGCGATAAGAATGACTTATCGGGTATATTGGGACAGCTTCAGATTATTGACAGCTAATTACTGACAGTAGAAGGTACTAATGTATCTGTAGATAATATATTGGGAACGGCCGTAAGTTGACGACTTGATGGGTCAGTCTGCGATAGTAGAAGTATTGCTTCCTTCGAAAAGCGGCATCATGTAAGGTGGGTCGAGAGGAGCTAAATCCGGTGCTACTCAACATTATTTTTATTTTCGAATTGATATGTGAGTTTTCTCGACGCTCTAACCTACACACATCTGCAAAATAATTCAGTGATTGTGTGTGAAGTTAACTAATTAGTACAGAGCCAACGTGTTCAACTAAAAACTACAGACTTGAACGTGAACGTTGAAGGGCGTGAACTTAAACATTCATTTTGTCGCAAAAGAACAGACTGCACAATAAATAAAATTTGTGTATTGGACTATATGGGAGGTTAATATTACAGTCAATGTAACCGTTGGTCTAGTGTTTTTCTATCCCACAACAAAACCTTATTCAAGTACTAGCAGAGTTATAGAAATGTAAAATTTATGAATTTCAATGGAGAAACGAATCGTTTACTTAAGTAATAGTATTGCAGTGAGTATTTCACGCATCTCTTCTATCTCCTAAACATTTTATAAAATAAAAGTACAAAAAAGACTGTCGGTAAAGGCAGGTAGGTATATACAACATATTTAAGGCTCAGGGTTGTGACAGTATCTCATTAAGCACATATTACCGTAAAAGTAGGATATAACATGAACTTACAAAACACTTGTGTATTATGACGTCACTGTGCCGCAAGCTCAAGTGCTCACAAAATTTTCCCGGGGTATAAGTTCTAAATTTACAACCCGCTTCCACTCCATCGATATCTGAAATATAATAATAAATAAAGCATTATTCGGGTGCAAGTAACAAAAGCAGAAATGTTTTCAGGCTTCCTATTATGAATCTTAATAAGAAAATCGCTTAAAATTCGTCCGTCCATAAGTCTGTTAACAGGCTGTAACTCGGCTGTCTTACGACAGCAAAATTGTTGATAGTCTTTATTATTACTGTGTTGCTGCTAAAATAAATAATAAAAACCAAGATGGCTAATTTCAAAATGGCCGCCATACAATTTTTTAATAAAAATTCTTTTTTATGAAAGTATTTAAAAAGAAGTGTTTATTTATAATTTGAAGGATCGTATGCGATTCCGTTTCAAATTTGTACGGTTTTTTTTAATAGAGCATTACAACACTCGTTTGGGTGATGTAATGGTTACTAGGACTGGCTTTTTAATGTTAGCAGTAAGTTAACTGTTTCAGAATCTTTTATAGAGGATTCATATTATGGGTATGCAACTGTTGATAATTAGGTATTAAAAGACTCATGTGATACTATTATCACATTGGGCTTCGGCTCGTGTGATAAACATTCGTGTTTTAATACCCCTTATTACACAAGAGTTGCATAAATAACTATTACTTTTTACATGCTTCATTGGTGATTGAACTATTTAATTAATTTACATTGTAATATTTTTGTCAGGGAAAAAAGGTTTTGAATAATCTCCGTAACCCAATCTGTTGGCTCAACAATTAAAGTCGATCGATAAATATCGAAGCTTAAGAGATCGTTACTTCAATATTTCAAAAGAAGACGCAGCGTCCATGTGATGAAGTATGATTATTTTGTCTATGTTTCGTTATAGTTAGAATAGTTAAAATGATAAAATGGTGGGACGTATAAGTATACATATTTCTCACTGCGATTATCACCAGTGAGAGGCATAAGCAATGGATGGCGGCTAGATGAGTACTGCGAATGTCACGATTTTCTGCCCTAAGCAGAAAAATACAAGTAATTTTCGGGTTTCGGCTTGAAGGGCGCCCTAGCTAAACTACCGGGCTACTGAGACTTGCCATATCGTCTCAGATGACAAACCAAATCACTCGTATCATAATTTCATTTAAAAAGGAATCATCACTCACCGTAACCACAATAGTAGAATGGCACAGCTAATTCTCTCGACAACGCAATTTCTTCATTGCCTTGATCCGTAACAAAACTAGCTTTCAATACAGTCTTCGCAGCATCATCGTGCACCCTGTCAATATGGGCATTTACAAGCTGACTTGCAGCCGCTCTGTAGAAGCAAAATCCGCAAGCAAATTGACAACACCCGTGAGCTTTGAATACGTGTGTTATCAAGTCAATCGCATTGTTCGACGCGTCGTAATCACAGTAAGAACAACGCAGGGCATTTTCACCACCAACTCTCATATGGGTAGTGGCGTGGAGCAAAGCATCTTCAGCGTTGTCCGTCGTAAAAGAACAATATGTCCCGGCACATTTAAAAACATGAGCAAGTTTCTCATGTGACATCATGGCATTCAAAACAATACGGTGCTTCTGTGTCATTATTTCTGCTTGTGCCTCTTCATACAAATACTGTTTCGCCACTTCTTCTGTTTCTATTCGCGGGTAGACTGGTTTTTCTGTGCCAAGACTCATTACGCTTTCTATAATTGGAAGTGGCGATGAACAACTTTCACTATTATCAGATATAAGTTCTGATAATGGCCGCAATGTTAAGTACGGCTTTGGTGGTTCCGGTTCAGAGCTGTATTGATGGACGTTTGTTGTTTCATTGTCCCTGATGACTTCATCTTCCAGAACAGGGAAATCATCTAAATGATTATCAAGAAAATGTTGCAGACACTCGATGAATTTATGCTTACCCTGTGACGTAACGATAACCTTACAAAGAAAACAATAACCATCCCAATTCTCGTTGTGGGATATTTTTACATGCTTTTTTAATGAAATCAATAAAGATGTTGTATAATGTTGGTTATTATTGACACAACAAACGTACTCTTTCATTCCAGATTCTTTAAGTTTAACTTTGAAATGTGGTAATTCAAATATGTCTCTTTGGCTTTCCATATTAGGTGTTTCTAATTGATCGTTTGTAAGAAGGGAGCAAGATGTTTCATCGTTACTTGCTAATTCGTGGAAGCTCATATCTTTTGATTGATTAACATCTACGTTTTGATCTGGTTTTGGTAAATCGTTGTTGAAAAATGGTGTTATTTGTTTATCAACATCGTTTCTACTCGCGTTTTTCGAGGGTGTATAAATAGACTGCGATTTCTGGTATACATTTGTATTATCCACATGACTTGAAGTAGACGCAGTTTCAAGATTGTTGCTTACGTCAGAATCACTAGATTCGTTTCTATTATCATGTACATTATTTGTGTTTAATTTATTACTTCTAAGTACTCGAGGCTTTTCCGATTCAATCGGAAGCTGCATTTTTGTAAATTTATTCAGCATCGCATTTAAAGTTTTCTGGGAAAAATAAGCCAAATTTATAGTGGAGACTTCAGTATGTTCATCATTATGACGTTTTAAAACATGACTCTTTAAATTTTCAATTGATATCTGTGTGTAATTACAGTTTCCACAAAGATATCCAATCAATTGACCTTCAGAATTTATGGGTGCAGGTGGAATGTCTAACTCGAATGGACATTGATTGTTATCACAAATTGTACAATCCTTCATATATTCGCCTGTATGAACGTTTACTATATGCCAAAAGAATGATTGTAAGGCATTTTTACTTTTGGCAAACTCTTTGAAGCAGAACCTGCAAACGTACCGATTGCTTGGCAATTTACTTACGATCTGGAAGTTAAGGTTTTCACACTGTTTGATTGCATCCATTGCTACATCAGGACTCATACGCGAAAGAGGTATTTCTGTGTGAGGATGTTGAGTCCTGTAATGATCAACTATTTCGTCACCTTTGTAAATGCATAGCCGACAGGTGTACGTGGTTACATTCTTGACATAACAATACAATTTATCAATGTAACAATTGAGATCCGGAATAGTCTCCTTAACGACTTGACAGTCTTCACTTTTAGTAGACCCATTTTTTGTCTTCGATACTCGTTTCTTTTTTCGATTTTTAGGTACAACCCCAGCTTGCCAAGCAAATCGTTTTCGTTTTGGCTTTTTCTTTATTTCTGACAGTGGTTCTGTACTTTTTGTGGAATCCCCTGAATCACTTTCGGATTCCGATGTCATATCATTCAACTTTTCACTTATGTTAGTAGTATCACTAATGGAATCTGTTTCGAATTCAAAAGGATCATGTTGTGTTTGTAATGTTTTTGTGACTTTCTTGAATTTGTTTTTATGGTCCAAAGAGTTGTGCTTATTACTTTTTGATTTTGTAGAGACCTTTTTCACTGGCTTTCGTTTTTCAATATTATCTACGTTTTTAAATTTCTCCAGGCGAACTATCGGTTCATATTCAACTGATGGTGGGTCTTTTACTTGCTTTTTTGTTTTTTCATCAACTAGTTTAGCTATTCGACACATTCTTAAGCCAGTGTTATTCAGGACATCATCTTTTATAAACATTTCGCGTAGATCTTCTTGCAATTTCAATAGTTCTCTGTTAGGTCTTTTGCTTGAAGTTTTTTTTGTGATGTTGGAACGCAAGATAGGTTTCTTTTTATCCTTTTTTGCAGGTTTTTTTTGCCTCACCTTTACGATTTTCGCTGTGGTTTGATCTTTACACTCTGGCTTGGATCGAGAAGTACCTTTCTTATCTTTTGAAGGTTCCACTTCGTCTTTAATTTTTGTATCTTGATCATCTTTAACCTCAGCTTCGTTTTCGGATTGTTTATCTTCTTTATTTTCAAGTAAGCTCTCATTAATTTTTGGTTTCTTCAAAATTTTGCAATGTTTATTTGAATCTGATGTACTACATGATTCAGGGTTCTCTTCTATTGTAATTTGTGAAGCATTATCGTTATCCTCGAACACTAATTCGCTTAGTTTTTCTAACTTCTTTTTCATTTTATCACTATCGGGCTTATCTTTCAATAATGAAAGCAATTCTATAACTTTGTGTTTATCTTCTAAAATTGACAATAGCTTGCTAAAATCGTTAAGTTCGGAAACTATGGGGGGGCATGATACCTTGGAATCTCTACTTGTATCTTCACATGTGCTATGTGAAGACGTTACTTGATTATTATTATCATTCGCTTCGATAGTACTATCAGGTGTACTTTCTGTACATAACTTATCATCATTTTTATCATTAATATTTATCGTGCTATCCGGAATCGGAACATTTTCATGTCTATTTATTTTATCTTCCGTTATTTTATCGCTATTTTCTAATTGCCTAACATCCTCTTTAGTGGTTGATACGGTATTTTCATTGCTGTCGTCAAGAATATTAGAAACACTCTGTTTTTTTGAAATTAAATTGATATTCGAAGTTAGTGGTCCTAGTGTATGTTTCTCTTTTGCATTTAAGTTTTCTAAGTTTATATTTGAGACACTTTCTGTGCATGGATTTTTCCCATATGTATTATTACATGGAAGACTTGAAGTTTCAAGTTTTTGTTCTTCAAAATTGGTGTACTGCTCTTTTATATTTATAGATATATTTTGGGTTTCCTCGTTTGTTTTTCTATTATCTACATTTACGTTTATAATTTCACATTTTGTATCAAAATTATTTTCTACCTTGTTGCTAACTTCAGGTGTTGTAATGCTGTCCATCATTTTCTCAAGACATAATTCTTGCACAAACTGTCCAGGTTCATTAGACATTTTTGTTGCTTCTAGATCATTATCGAGTTCCGCTATTAAATCATTTAGGTTGTCTAGACCCGGATCGGTTACAATGTTCTCCGAAAAGATTTCTATGTCACCAAAACTGGAATTTAAGTCTTCGTTTGTTGTTACGTCATTACTTTTAACATGATTATCAATATTCAAATTTTTTTTGTTGTCATCTATATTCACTGAGATTTCATCTGTGCAAAATTTAGATGGATTCTTTATGTCAGTTTCTTGTTCAACATGTGTCAGTTTGTTGGTAACCTCATTGCTTTTAATATTATTTACATCACTTTTATCAAAACTCGCGTGATTCATTATTTGTTTAGATTCATCTTTGCTCATTGAGTTTTCATTTGTGCGAAATTCTTCTAGTTCATTTGTGTCTGGTCGTTGTTCACAATAATTAATAAAAGCATTGTTTGTTTCTTCCTTATTTAGATTTGCGATATCTTTCATTGGACTTGAGCTTGTTAAAAGTTTTGGACTAGAAAACTTTTCATTTTTATTTTTCTTATCACAAGGATTATATTGATAACTATTCTTTTCGCCAAGATCTTTTTTATTATCATTTTGTATTTTTCTTTCGTGGGAAACATCCACATCACTTTTGACTGCATCATCAATTGAAGGTTGTTGCTTATCATTCTTTCTTGTATCATTGTTTTCAAGAGGTATGGTTTTCTCAGGTGACCGTTTTATTTTCGGAATTTTATATTTTTTTACAGCATCCGGTCCTTGAATTTTTCCTTTCGAAATATTATCATCAGAATAAACATTACCATAATATTGAGTGTATCGTGAATTAGAGCACGATCTATTTTTAATATCATGAGAACGTTGACTTTTATAACTGTTATAGTTTTTATCATTTTCTTGATATTTTTGCCAGCGCTGACTTAAAGAAATATGTTTTCCTTTAGTGGCATTCCGGCAGCCTTCTTTATATGGATTATTTTCACTGAAATTCGATTTTGAACCTGATTTATAATTTTCGAATTTTGGACTGTCTGAATACGCATCGTACTTATCCACCTTATGTTTCCTAAAACTCTGTGGATCAGAACTACGGCTGATTCTTGGATCTGTTTTTAAAGTAAAAGACCTTAAGTCATTTTTAATATCATTGAAACTTTGCGAACATTTAGATAACGTATCTCGTCCAACACTCCGAGCCCGCTGAAAATCTCTGCCCATGTGGGTATAGTTGTCTGGGTCTGGTAATTTTGTATTTATTTCATCACAATCAAAGGTTCTTTTACAAGTATCTGGATTTGTCACTCTACTAACACTTGAGGCCCGTTTTCGTCTAGCATCAAAACTGTTTTGTATACCAAGTTCTTGAAAAGTTCTATTGATACTAGTATCGATAGTAAAAGATGTTCCCACAGATGGTTGCACATACAATTTGTCTTTTGGAACAAGACTGCTGCTAATATTCGATGAAGGGCAAAACGTATCCGCGTATCCTTTATCTATTGGTTTTTCTCTACTTGACCTATTCCTGCGTGGATCTGAGGATCGGTCATATGAGTTTGTAGAATGATTACTATAATCTTGATCTGGATTAGACAAACGGCTACTACTTAAGTCTCGAAGAGAGTGATCGCTTTGATATTTATTTTCATAAGAATCTTGAAATCGAGAATTTTCGTTCCTCCCGACACTCTGCTCCCGTCTATATCTATGATACGAGTATGATGATCCTTGTTCTGGATAACGGGCACCTAAATGTTTATGGTCCATACGGTACCCTCTGCCTCCGTCTTCTTTATTGTAATAATTGTTGTCGTGTTCATGACTTCTATTTAGTCTAGGATCTTTTACTCCACTATACTTGTTCTGAGACACATGCTGGTTACGAGTTAAATCTGTTCTACCAAATGCGTAATTAGTATTTATGCCTTCCGATCTTCCAAATGAATGTATAGGTGTTGTTGAGCCATCCGATATCCCGAAGGAATGAACAGGTGTTACTGAACCATCCGATCTCCCAAACGAATGAATAGGTGTTGCTGAACCGTCCGATCTCCCAAACGAAAATATGGGTGTTCCTGAGCCGTCAGATCTCCCAAACGAATGAATAGGTGTTGCTGAACCGTCCAATCTCCCAAACGTATGTATGGGTGTAGCAGAGCCGTCTGATCTTCCAAACGAATGAGCAGGTGTTGCTGATCCGTCCGATCTCCCAAATGAATGAATAGGTGTGGCTGAGCCGTCTGATCTCCCAAACGAATTAATGGGTGTTGCTGAGCCATCTGATCTTCCATACGAATGAATAGGTGTTGCTGAACCGTCCGATCTCCCAAACGAATGAATGGGTGTTGATGAGCCGTCTGATCTTCCAAACGAATGAACAGGTGTTGCTGATCCGTCCGATCTTCCGTACGAAGGAATAGGTGCCGCTAAGTCAGACCTTCCAAATAAATGTATAGGCGTTACCGAACCGTCCGATCTGCCAAATGAATGTAAAGGAGTAGACGAACCATCTGACCTACCAAATGAAGGCAAAGGTGTCGTAGGACATTCCATTCTTCCATACGAAGAACTGGGAGTTGTTGAAGGACCCATTCTTTTAGAAGGTTCTCTTCTATCTATTCTATACCTGTCACGCCTATAATTATTTTGATAAGCTTCGTTATAGGGAAAACTGTAATCAACACTTCTAGGTGCTCGACTATTTGAATTTTGATCCCACGATTGATGACGAGTTTCAACATCTCTTGTGTTCGTCTCATGCAAGTCAGAAAACATTGGGGTATAGACATTCTTCCTTGTAGTCATATTATCTAATTCAATTGAGTTATCAAAACACGACGCATTTGTATTTATATTTGGAATTGAAACATTAGCCATGTTATGCGTTCCAGGTGTTCTACTTGGTGTCATTTCAGCATTCATATTATGCACAATACCTAAATTGGATAATGTGTCAGGTGCACTTGATGTAGCACTGTCATCAGGAAATGGAGTTTTCGTTTCCGAAGGTTTTTCTCTGTTCGATATTTGTTGTTCTCTTCTGGCTCGACGAGGGTCTACCAAATTAATTGTTGGTTTATCTTTATGAATTAATGACGTTACATCATCTGCTGATTTATTATTGTTGTAAGATGTATGAAATAGATTATTAGGCGATATATTTGGCAATGATTTTCTCATATCGATATCAGCAACTGAACTTACAAGTGATGGCTTAATAGGGTCACTAGGTATTATGACGGGGGGTTTGATACCAGTATCAGCAAAATCATCATGATCTGGTGATTTAGGAGCCAAATCATCGTAAATATCATCTAATGAAATATTGGATGTTTCGTCTTCAGAGCTTTCAGTTATACTCAATTTTGTCGGCAAATTAAATCTTTCACATTCCTTTTCTGTTAGTTTTAAACTTTGTTTTTTAAGCACGTCATCTTTCAAATTCGTTTTATTGTGTACGAACAATGATTTATGGGAGGAACTAGTTATCTCTTTATATTTTTCGATAGAAATAGTTCTTTTTGGAACACTTTTTGGAGTACTTTCGACTTTGTTAAGCTTTGGTTGATGCAAAGCAGGTGTTACTGTTTCGCTTCCTAAAACAGTATCCGTTTCATTAAGTATCTCTTTTTTCAAAGCTTGCAAAATATCTATTTCGGACACAACGTTTTGTTTCGTAGTTAAATCTAGATCAAGCAATGGTATTTCCACTACATCTCCAGTTCGCTTTGTGAATTCTGAATTATTTTCATTAGAATTTTGACCTGGCTTACACTGGTAACTACTGGTATTTTCCAAGTGTTTCTCAGAGTTTAGTTTCTTGTTGCTATCATCAGACTTATGATAATTATAGGTAAAATTTTCGGCTGTATTTTGATTATCATTTACATTTGTTCTTTGGTTTGAACTGACTTCAAATTTATTTGTAGTTACGGGAACATCTAATGTTTCTTTTTTTGACATTTCCGTCTTTTCTGTTAATTCTTCTAAATTATTCGTGCCAGAATTGTTATCTTCTGGATTTGATTTAATATCGCCCACATTTGATGAAGACATTGACATTGTTTTAACGTCCTGACATTCAGTTTCTGAGGTAAACGTTTGAAAATCCGATATATCAATATTTTTATCATTATTCTGAATATCTTCTGTTGCATCTTTTACTGTAGCAGTTTTGTCAGAATTTATTACGAGGCAAATTTGTATTTTACGGACATCCTTCTCCAGTTGTTTTTTTGTTGTCTGTGCGGATTTGTCCTTATCCACCAACACTAAACTTCCATATATATTTTCAATGGTTTCACTTTCACTGTCAGATAATTCCCCCTCTTCAACTTCTTCTTTATTGTTTCTTTTATCTGATTTTTCATAAGATTTCAACAGTAGATCAGATATGTCATCACTGGCTCCAGTCTGCTTAAGTTCCGATAATATTTGACTACGTAATTCACGCAGAGTAGCAATTTCTACATCTTTGTTATTGCAGTTAATAATTCGAGATAGGATATCCTTTGTATTCAAAGAATTTAATTTATCTTCTGGTACATTTAAAGTTATATTTAAATCCTTTGAGTTCTTCGACTTTTTGGAGGATCTCTTTCGTTCTCTCTTATGATAAGAAGGTGAAAATCTATTGGGTGTTTTTTTCGGTGATCTTCGACTGTATATTGGTTTGTCAGACTTTTGACATTCGCTTCCATTCCATTTCCTAGAGCTGGGTTCAGGCGAATGCAACACCCGAGTATAGTTACGTTTCGAAGACTGATGTGAAGTCTCCTCCCGGTCTGGTGATTTGGTTCGGTTTGGTCGTCTCTGGAATAATGCAGGCTCTTTACTACCAGGAACACATATCTCTTCAGTGTCACTAGCTCTTGCAATTTCCGGTAGCGTTCCTTCATTTATTTTCGTTACCACAGATTTCAATTGTTTAACAATATTTATATCAATCGGACTTTTTGCGGACTGTTCAATTTCTTTCCCATGAACGGATGAATCTCTCTAAAAATCAAAAA
The DNA here is from genome assembly GCF_905404315.1 of Leptidea sinapis. Lineage (NCBI taxonomy): Eukaryota > Metazoa > Arthropoda > Insecta > Lepidoptera > Pieridae > Leptidea > Leptidea sinapis. The sequence continues at coordinate 3,771,717 of NC_066277.1, forward strand.
AGGTTATTGTAATATTTTTAACACAAGCACGTAGAAAACTGATACAAGATAAAGTTATACCTGTTCAACTTTTTTATACAAATTCACCAAGACTTGTTCACACTTCAACAAATTGTCCATTTTCATCCTGAAACCATAACTTATTAAGTAAAAATGGTACCCACTGACGGATAAACAAAGGAAATATTTCACAAGCGGATTTAGATGCATTAAATGATAGGCTACAATACAATTTACTGACTATAAATGTTGCTAAAACCTCTTATATGCTTTTTACTGCAAAAAACAAAAAAGTTCCAAAATTTGTTCCCTTAATTATAAATAACCAAGAATTGAAACAGTCAGAAGCAGAAAAATATCTTGGTCTTGTACTGGATTCTAAATTAACATGGCGAGCTCATTTAGATTATCTGCAGTCAAAAATTACATCATTGACTGGAGCTTTGCGTAAATCTGCACGATGTATAAAGACTGTAATATAATTTATAACTCATTAGCCAAACCTTTGCTGGAATACTTAATAGAGATTTGGGGATGTGCATATAAAACTAATTTAAAAAAACTTCAAATATCTCAAAACAAACTGTTAAAAGTTTTGTTCCAACTCGATTATCACTTCCCGACAAGAGAACTCTATAAGAAAACTGATCAACTATCAATAAGTCAGTTATACAAATACAAAGTATGCATACTAGTTAGGAAAATACTCTTAAATTCCGTACATACCCAAATCACTTTTAAGACAAAATCCCCGAAACGTACCCGAAACAAACATAAACTACAACTAACTAAAGCTAGGACAAATTATGGTACGAAAACTATACAGTTTGAGGGAGCCTTACTATATAATGACTTGCCGAAAGATATATTTGAGGAAAAATCTTTTCCTAAATTTAAAGCTAAATTAAAAAAGCACTGTCAATCACAATAGATAGATTGTTACGTTAGAACATAGCGTGTTTTTAATTTATTATTGTTTAACTTTAAAGTCACCGTAACTATAAAATTTATGTTTTCTTTTATATTTATATAGAATCATTGTTTTCATGTAAGTGAACTTTTGTTCTTTTTGAGAAATAAACTCTTTAAACCTAAATATATAACGAAATCACGCCATCGTTACAAGTACAGAACAGAAAAAAACTAGTAGAAGTTGTATCATGTCATTTTACTATGAAAACCGATGTCGACAAACTCACACATTTATCTATTAAATATATTAAATATGTAATACACATACTTGATTCCTGCTTTATCATAAATTCACAACCACAAAAAGACATAACTACAAATTTATTTACATAAATTTCGAACTTAATACCATTACGCTTATCTCATATTCTTAAAGTGATTTTCACAACCTCAGAACTTTTCTTAATTTACTAAAAATAACATATTAAAACTTGAAGTCATAAGAGCTCTTGAAGTAAAATAATATAGCCTTGAAAGTCATCTGCCCAAGGCCCAACTGTCACTGGGATGATGATGGCAAACATTCCCAGAATTCATGGTTTACGAACTATTATTTACAATTCTATGACGTATTTTATCTACTCCATGATGTGATGAGGTTTTTCTTTTACTCCACCTAGACTCAACCTCAGAGGATCCTCCAGTTACACCAAATATTAAAATTTTATAGAATACCGGTTTGGAGATGTATTTAAATATTGCTCAAGGTTAATAAACTTAATTGAGTTTGAGCAGAGAAACTTTTAAAGATACTTCTTGGAATATCTGCGTTAGTCACAATGACGCGTTTTACTGGACAGCAGTGTGCATTCTGTGCATGAATTCTTTTTTTTATGGAATAGGAGGACAAACGAGCGTACGGGTCACCTGGTGTTAAGTGATTAGTGCCGCCCACATCCTCTTGCAACACCAGAGGAACCACAGGAGCGTTGCTGGCCTTTAAGGAAGGTGTACGCGCTTTTTTTGAAGGTACCCATGTCGTATCATCCCGGAAATACCGCACAGGGAAGCTCATTCCACAGCTTTGTAGTACGTGGCAGAAAGCTCCTTGAAAGCGCACTGTGGAGGACCGCCACACATCCATCGCTTAGTGCGTTCTAGCCTTAAATGTACGAATGTGCATCAGACGATGACACATCCAGATGGTGGGGATGATATCCTAACTCGTGTCGGGCGAAGGTGGAAACTTAATAGAAAATGTCGTTTATTGCACTTTTTCATTGTGAACCCCTGATTTACATGTTTACATCATATCGGAAGAGAACAGCAGAGTTCACAAGACAATGGGGCTTATTTTGAATAAAGATCTAAAAATTATTCATTATAAACTTCGACTAGTGGAAGAGTTGAAAGCAAGGTGATTCATGATTTGCACTTAATTTTTTTAGAAATAATTTTATTTCAACTTTTAACACGAATAGCCTCACTTAAGCGGATACATCGAAAAACTCTGTAGTAACATTGCTACTAAAATAAGTCATCACAACTTAAAACACATTTTTGTAATTTCATCTGTAGACATGGTATCTCTATATGGCTACCCAGTAGTACAAACCTAATCCCACGTTCTTTTGTGCCGTTAAAAAAACTTCCGATTATCCGGTTCAACAGCAACATTTGTAAAGAATTGCTTGTCTCACGGGAAATGTTTCGATTATACGTGTATGCTTAGGTAGCTCAGTTCGTCATTTATTATTTATTATTATTTCAGTGATATAATTTTAAAATTGACTTCAAAAATATGAGGAGGTTCTCAAGTTAACTGTAATGTTTTTTGTAAATTTGTTACCTCATATCTCCGCCATTTTTGCACCAATTGGAATTATTTCTTTCGTTTGAAAGGGTCTATTCCCGAATTGATCCCGTTACCGGTAACAATATTTTAAAGTCAATATTCATAATATCAATGGAACGCTATACAAAAAGATCCACTTTTCTGTTACTGATTATTAGGGATTCTGAATCTTTTTTGTAGTAGTAAGTGCTTAAAATTTTTGTTTATTTATATTTAAAAATTAAACCTTATTTAGTTTAATTGTAATCTTACACGTATTTGTAAAATAGCTGCCTACTTTTAGGCCAAAAATTATTAATTCGAATTCATCGTAGTCCCTCTTGTGCACAATAACCACCAACCCTTACTTACACCCTTGTCACATGATGTACGTATAAAAGAGCAATACTTGAATAAAATTAAAAAATATAAAATTTATTTCGATATTGTATATGCGGAGTAGCACGATATTTTTTTGTTTACAATAATTTTCTAACATAAGTTACAACGATTAAACGTAAAGGTAAATGAACCATAATATGTTGTAATGTTATGGTTCATTTTTAATTCTATATTTTGCGCAACACATAAAAATATTGTATCTAATTGTATTTAAATCGGAAAATTATGATTAAATGACATTTATTTATTGCGGCAATGATTTCTACTGGTCTCACTTGAGCCTCGAGTAGGTACATTTGTACACAATAGTGGCTACAGGGTAACGCCCACATGCCACTTCCACTAGTTTTTTCTGTTCCGTGGTTACAAGTGTATAATTAAAATTGTTAAAAAAAATTAAAAGTATGTACACTGTTAGCAAACATGTGTGAGCAACGTTATGTTCAATAATATACTAAAATTACATTTATAAGTACTTATTAAAAAACAGGCAATACGTGTAATAGAATCACAGGAATGAGCCTCCCATATATTTTAGTTTTTTTTTTATGTGGAAAACGACCACAAACAAGGACACGGGTCACCAGATGATCTATGTTGCAATACCAGGATAAATCACAGGACTGTTAGCCTGGCCAGCCTTAGGTGCGATCCTTGAAACAATGCGCAAAACGTTTGACTGAACGGGGTAAAAACACATATTCAGATGGTGAGGATCGCAATTAAGTGCGGCAAAAGTCAGGTCAAACTGCTCTTACCCCCATGTCTTGTTCCTATCTTTGCGCGGGGCCTCCCCAGCACCAACATCTTCCACTTTTATCGACATACAGCGAAGAGCAGATCGAATCATCGACAATCAAGTCATCTCCGATAAGCTTGATTGCGTAGAAGATGTGAAGTGTCTTTTACTAGGTAGGTATATATCACGGGGAGTGATCAGAGTTAACCTTGTTAAAACCAGCAAAATTCACTGCCTAAATATTAAAATGCGAAATATTTCACCCGCCTCATGTTCATGTCTGGCAATCCAATAAGTGCGCGTTTTGCAAGAGGTTTTTTCCCTTGCAACCACTTATTGGAATTAACTGGCGGTTGCACTAGTTACGAATCGATACGACTTAGAGACCTTCAAGATCATACACCATACCTCCGGCAATGCATCTCATGACCTCTGGTATTATGGATATCCATGGGCGGTTTGTTTTACACTCAACATGCCGTAAGCCCGTTTGCCCCTTCTTATATAAAATAGCAGGGGTTACATTAAACAAGGTTCATTCTTACCCATTCTGAAATCTTGTCAAGAGGGACTTGATAGAAAATACAGGTTTCTTCCGGCATTAGTTGCAAAGGTACGCTGACGCATTGTCAGTTTTTTGTGTGAGTGTAGTATTAATCCGGTGGGGTCTAGCCCGTTTTTGTTGTTCTTGTTAAGCAGTAGCGTGGCTCTTCAATATCGAAAAGCCCTCGCCTCTTACGATACCCTACCCTGGGGCCCCCTATTCTTATTCGCACCGGGGAGGTACATGGCAATGTAATGCGGATAAAGGAAAATTAAGAAAATAACCAATTTGTTTTTCACAGAATGTCTGCGAAATTGTTTGACGAAATATTAGGTTAATTAAGAAATAAAGTAAAAGCCAGAATAGGTACATGGTTGTGCAATTTTAGCACCGCCAAAATAAGTATCTCTGTCCATTACGCCTTTTTCATAACTCTGCCATAACTTGAAAACTAAGAGAATAATAAGATTTACTCAGATTCACAAAGGCAAAATCACCGGCGCCGGCTTGTCAAGCTGTGACGATATACGGAGCTAGTAACGCAAGCAATGCCTCTTTCTTACCGGCCAGACCGTTCTGATCGGCGACGTCCGCGTCGGCCTGTTGCATGTTTACTGGGCGTTCTTACCGATTTCCATCGGTATAGGGCCTTCCGTTTGCATTAAGTAGAAAAGAAATGACGGGGCACACACCTAGTATCCGTCGCGTTGATTAAGAACGAGCCACGCCAATCGTTTAATAGTGCGTTTCAAATTTCAATATGTATGTGTGTGTATGACGGGTGAAAGTGACGGCATCGTGCGAGTGAGATCTTATACGTTCGACGTCTTGTCTTCCAGTCGGCGGGAACGAAACAATCAAATGGTACACGAAAAGTTGATACACACATCATAAGGGCTGAACTTGGGTTTTAGTCTTGTCGCAGAGCCGTTCGTAAGCCCAGAAGTTCGACAGCACAATCGGTCGTATAACGCTTTTGCGGTTTTGTGCCTTCAGGCCATTCGGTACAACGATCGATTATCATAAACGCAGTATCTGTAATATTTGGATAGTCGTAATGGGCCATCTATGTCGATATGAATGTGTTCGAAAGGTTGTGATGACGGGAATAAATACGTAAAAAGTGGTCACATGACAATTTTTTTTTAATCCGCTGTCAGCTGATGCAGGCTCGGCTCCACAGAGCGACTTCCCTGTTCTTCGATAAAGCCAGAAAAAAATTGCCTATCATTTTGCGGAGCGTTGTTTTGACTACCAGGTGGTAGAAACTGTGTTGCGCTTGGCAAGCGTAACGGCATGTGACGCCGTGTATATGTGGGCGTGACTTAAATGCCAATAGCTCGCACGTGATTGGTTTGTCGAGTCCAGCAGCGTTATTTCACAAAATTTCAAGTTTGACTGTTGTTTCAGTATTTTCAGTTCTTGGTCGTTGTTTTGATCGATGCTCAGCTGACTATGATCTATGGTGGTCGGACACTGTACCTATTCTTCTATTGATAGTGCGACTGCAAGGGTGCTTTCTTCTCCATTATCTTCTATCAGAATGTATCATAAGTGAGTTATTTAAGGAAAGCGTATAAACTAGTTCATCTGTGGCCTTTGTCACAGTTAAAATGTTTTTTCGTCTCAGCTCTTCATCAAGCAAATATCAACGAGTAGAATGCGATAAATGAAGGATTGGTACTACTCGATGCGTTTCTGCTGTAAGTAATCGAGGCCAACCATAAGTCACTTAAATGAATTAGTTAATATTTGTGAAATCCTCTACATTCAATAGGGTTATTCTAACTTATTATTATTGGACGTCTAGTACGTAGAGCACTGCTATGTTGATGCAGCAACATACAAACTATGAAGTGGACATGAAACGGTTGTTGCGGTTGATAAGTGCAATGTTTAGTTAAAATAATTTTGCTGTTTTAAGAACAAATCTTACGATGACGGCAAACAACATTACAACAACTGGGTGCGAATATTGTTTATTTATATTTGAACTTCATCGTTTCAATCCAGCTAAAATCAATCCCAAACAGTTTTTTAATGAAAGTACTTTAAAACCCAAGCCGTTTAAGTTGAATATATAATATATTATGAAGTTTTCACGATATTCTCACCTTTTACTTTTGTCCTGAAGTAAATCTCTAAGAGATCTAATTTTATCAAGCTGAGCTTGTCGAGGATTTGAAGGAGATCTATGACTTTCTAGCCTTTTGATCATATTTTCCAAGAATGGAATGTACTTCTTCATTTCCTCGAACTTCCGATCGTAGTCCGACTCCATCTTGTTTCCTGCAAAATAAAATGTTTAACTTTTTTATAAGGTTTTATATTTAATAATAGTATAATATTACATAATTTACATAGTTATATGGATAATCTTTACCCTTACTCAATCATTATCTTTCTGTATTAGTTGAAGTACTAGTTAAATTGTAGGTCTTTTTTTTAATTGAATTTAGTAACAGAGTATTGAGACGCAACACTAAATGTATAAAATTCTCGATTGATATTAAAATTAAATTTAACACACACCGCACTAGTAAATTACAATATGGTTTGTGTGAAAAAAGACTAATTTCGTGTGTCTGTTTTGATAATTTTTAGAAAATTCGAGATCTCTTTTTTACGAGTAAAAGCAACCCGGAAGAGCTGACCAAAATTGGCCGACAAACTAGCACATCCATAGAGACATAAAAGTAATAGATACACATAGGTATGCTGGTGGGGTATCAAGATTCAGGGCCGTAGAGGTGTTTTCTCCCTATACTGGCCGTATTATACTATTCCATCTTAGGGAGATATTACAACTGATTACTAATAAAAAAAATCAAGAGTAATAATTCACCCTACCTGCAACCCCATAATTATTTAGTTAGCATACCATTATGCTAAATATAGGTAAGGAAATTTCTCGAGATCATTGGCAAATCAATTGATCAATGGCTAAGAAAACAGTTAAGCATCAGCTAGAAAATTTGCCTCAAAATGTTAACTTGTTATTTCCTGTTCCTTTTTATAGAGAAATAGCACTATGATTAAATTCATCAAGTATTCACAAACGAAGAAGCTTCTAGAAATAAAATGTATTTGCACATGAGATACAGACGTAACGTGACGATTTGCAAATGCAAAATATTTTGTATTTCACCAGAACAGGATGTCCAAAGTTTGTAAAATATATACTGAATGCTGGTAGTCTATGTCCATGCATACATCTATACATATAAATAAAATTGGAGTGTCTGTTTGTTATATTGAAATAACCGTTTTTTGCTACATGTAAATGAATATATATACGGTAGATATACCAAAGTCTGCCTGTCTGTTTGTTCCGGCTAATCTCTGAAATGGCTCGACCGATTTTGACGGGACTTTTATTGGCAGGTAGCTTATGTAATAAAGAGTAACTTAGGCTACGTTTATTTATATATTATAGAAAAATAAAGTAATGTTTCAATGTCCAAGAAACTCTAAAAAATAATTTATATGGCAAAACAACGTTTGCCAGGTCAACTAGTTATTGTAGAAAATACTGCATATCTCAGTTGCATCATCTTCTTCAAACGAGAAAAGTTATTAAAGATTAAAAATAAGTATATTATTATTCTACAGCAATATTAAATGAAAATTAACTATCATTATAACTTTAAATATTTTTTACAAGAGGCGATATTTCTTTTCAGGGGACTCGAGATCTGGAAAGGTCTTGAAACGTCGAGTTAACAAAACAACAAAAATGTAACGTTAACGCAAAAATCTCATGTAAAAAATAAAGAAAGAAAAAAAAATTTTGAAACGAATAAGTAAGTAGTTTTGTAGAAAGACGTAACATAAAAAATATATATAAACTTAAGATTGATAAACAAGCAAAAAACAAAAAGAAAGATTTCTATTATATACGATACAAAATAAAAATGGTCCCAACTCAACTACACGCGTTTTAATCCTTTAAAAGTGTTAGTAACACTCGCGATAATCAAAGAAAATACTGAGAGGGGATAGACGGGCAAAATGCTCACGTGATGGAGAGTTTTGGTAATAAAAATTAAATAATATAAAATAAAGAATTGTGATAATAGACGTGTTAATCCTTTTTACGTGGCCCTATCATCATAAAATCAGATTCATATGCTCGTTAGTCAAAATATTGACTGTGAAGTTGACCATATCTAAGTCTAATTTTCAACAAAGCACTCATCTACATATTTTCCGAAAAACAATTGTTTTTATGACGTCCATGGCTAGCGCATATACAAATGGGCAGCGAAAGAAAGCCAAGAAACTAAAGAGAAAAAGTGTATGGCGAGGCGAGTGGAAATGAAGATCTTTTGCTGGCTTGGCGTTCACAATTTGACGTTATGTAAGACCTGGCTAAAAACTAGTCAAAATTATGCAATCGACACTCGCAAAAATTACCAACTGCAAGTATGAGGGTCATCTGATAACTGCTGCACACATAATACATTAAGTTATTACAAGACAGCTATGCGTTCTTGTAAGAGGTACCCCGCGGAAGCCAATGCTTGGAAACACTGGAAAACCATGGTTCATGTAGCAGAAGCAGATGTAGGTTCAAAGTATCAAAAAAACATTTGACAGTCGCTCGCACCATAACTGTTTGCTTGTCGCGATATTCGCATAAGCATAGCTTACACCATATTTTTTAACTTACATAAATTAACAGATCACAATATACACTCTTGCAACGAAAGAAAAAAAACACGCAACTGAACCACTTTTATTCACTTAAACAATAAATGGCCTTTTTCTTAAGTATTATATATATATATAAGAGATTTCCACGGATATAGTCACTCATCACGATATCTCTGGAACCATTAGAGCTAAAGACTTGAAATTTTGTAGGAATATTCTTTACCGAGTAGAGGTCAGCTAAGAACGGATTTTACGAAATTCCACCCGCAATTTTTTTTTATTATGAACAGAACAACGTCTGTCGGGTCAGCTAGTTTTATTAATAAAAAAAGTATCATAATTTAAAGTTAAATTAGTTCAGTATCTTGCAGCGAGTGAACATCATGTTAAAGATTTCGTTAAACAGATAGACAACAGCAACATGAAAAAAAAAATGTATATAAGGAAGGCTTTTAAGACAAAGCTGAAACAAGGCCACTACACGGAAAAGGTTGAAAGATCACAGAAAAAGATAAAGATAAAGAGAATCTAATGATAAAGAAGCATCATCTGCACATAAGTGACAGATTATTGGAGTCTCTACTGTTTCCGAGCACATTATAACTATTTATTTATACTTTAATAAAACGGCGTGAGCCAATTATAATATTAAAGTAAGTAATTAATTACAAATAAACAAACTAAACATATTACACAAATAACAGATAATAAATACTAAGTTTACTGCCATTAATTAACAATTAATAAACATCCAAATACCGTACCAAATAATCATCCATTTCTGTCACAAAAACTTAAAAACGTCAGCCATCCATACGCAAATATATCACAAACAGGGCTTCGAGAAGAGCGCTGAGAGCAGAGAGAGACCTCGGTATAGGTGAGTTGGTGCGAGCCACAGTACGATGTGTCGGACTCGCGAACAATGTATCGCCTCGAACAGTAATTGTCCGGTACAAATATTCTACATAGCTCATCATGCAAACTCGGCGCAAGCTATATATCAATATAACATAAGCACTGTGCAGTTTGAATTTCAGCAAAGTGCATCATCACTTTGCTGAAATTCAACCTTGCTCCTAGAATCTCGCACAGTGTCCCTCGTTTCCCCCGGGCGTACAGTACTACAACATAAGGTTCTGCATTCTATATAAATATTAAACCAACCAACCAAGGATTAGTCTCCGCTCCGCTTCAACTAGATACAGCACTACCTAAGAACAATAGCTTTTTTATTACGGCAACTATTAGATACTTATGTGTGTGGCATCTTGACACTCAATGGCATCTTTCAAATTTTGCTTCTGGTAGTTCAATTGTGAATGTAAACCATTCTTGAATCCACCCGAAGACACACATCAATCTCAAATTCACTGGAACACACAAAAATCTCATCAAAATCGGTCCAGCCGTTCAGGAGGTAGTTCAATTGTGAATCTAAACCATTCTCGAATCCACCTGAAGACACACAGAAAGTTTCAATAAAATCGGTCCAGCCGTCTAGGAGGAGTTCAGTGACATACACACGCACACAAGAATTATATATATATATATATTGTATGTAGTATTGTAGTAATTTTACAAAGTTATACTACACAACCCTGCATTTTAGTTTCAATTATTAGCAAAGTTAACGCACATTGTTCAAGGCTGGCTCGAGTACTTGGGCGTACTTTTAATTGCCGCACTTTGCGATTTACCTGCGGTATCTAGTTGGAGCGCAGTGGAGACCAATCCTTAATCTAAGATATTAACATTGACAAAGCCAATCAAAAATAGGGTACATTAGGGCAGGAAAATATAATTAGAAAAACTCGATCAACCGAAACGACGACAAAAAATTCGAACCAACACAAAAATATCGAATTAATTGTATTCCAATGATACACAATTACTGAGCATATTATTGAAAAAAAAAACAAACAAAAAAAGTTTTATAAATCAATGTAGTTCATTATAATACTTATAAATATAATATAATAATATATAAATGATAAATAAAAAAAATTGATGGCGATCCTAAAATGCTTCATTTATTTGAATTGGAATCATAAAACAACCATATCCTCTGTAGGCTGTGTTTTACAATAGTAATCAATTCTATCAAATTACTAACTATATTTAAACCCATGAAGTTTACGTATTATATGACGAAAAAAATTTTTTTTTTTTTAATTATAACAAGCACTTGTTCATTAACTTCTGAAACAAATATTTGACGAATCGGGTACAGTCAGAACATTTGTAACTCAAATGTTCTGACTGCAAATCAATAATTTATTTTCATTTTATATACATATATATATATATATATATATATATATATATATATATATATATATATATATATATATATATATATATATATATATATATATATATATATATTCTTTATATGTATATATGTAAAGATATACTATTTTAACATATTGGGTCCATACTTACACCAAGATTGATCGCCAAAAAAACACACATTAACTGTATTGGTATCTATAACACGACGAAGTAGACACCATGAACGCGAATCTTACTCGATAATAAATATGTAGGTTTTAACCCAACAAAAAAAACTAACGAAAATACACATAAAAGTTATTAGGTACACTTTGTAATGTAAAATACCAAAAAAAAATTAAATGCTAATTCATTTCCATCGAAATGTTAAAATATATAATACTAGCAGACCCGAAAGACGTTGTTGTGTTCATAATAAAAAAAAAACTCGTATAAATAAAATATAAATTCCGTTCTTAGCTGACCTCTACTCGTTGAAAGGAATATTCCTATCAAATTTTAAGTCTCTACGTCCAATGGTTCCAGAGATATCGTCGAGTCGATATATACGTGGAAATCTCTTACAAAAAAAATCTAGTTATTTTGTAAATAAAAAATTTACACACTATTGCTGGATTAGTTATCGGTACCAGAGATGAAGAGTTTAAACTAAGTAGACGTTTTATACAGGTAGCATGGACAAAAAAACTATGTACTACGAATGACATCATTGAAATACAGTTATGCTTTCTGGTAATATAGGTATTAGAGAATGGGAAAAGAATATAATATGGAATTTAATACGCATGTATTTAATATAATACCTAAGTTACAATGTTCACTTTTCAAGAGATACCTATCCCACAATTGCTCTACATCTGAAATCGTCCTTTATTGGGTTTTAAAGCTGATAAAAAACTTAGAATTTGAGTAGACTATATAAATAAAATGGCAGAGGTTTCCATTTGTGCGTGCATCACGGGAAAACTACTAGGATAGATATAAAGTTATAATCTTCTTCAAGTTTTATACCATAAACACTTGCCCTTGTCTAAAAAAATCTTCATCCCTATTAATATTATGTGAATGTAAGTTCATTTGTTACGCTTTTATGCCGGAGCTACTGAACCGATTTTGATGAAATTTGGTACAGCGATGGACTAGATCTTGTGAAATGACATAGGCTACCTTTTATCCCGGAAAAATCCATGGTTCCCGCGGGAGCTACGAAAACCTATACTTATAGTAGGTTTACTTTCATACATTATGTTGGAAACGGGAGCGAAAACATAACAGGACAGGATAATCTTCAATTCCAAACTTGCTCATTATTATTAAAACCCTTTATCTACGCGGACGAAGTCGCGGGCATCAGCTAGTTTAGTATAAAGTTATTAAAGTTTTAAGAAATAACGTGGACGATGTCGCGGGTGTCGGCTAGTTATTCGATAAAAGTGGGGGTTCAGATTGACTATCTACTCCTTACTCAATAGGTATAAATAAAAATATTTGAAATTATTACATTTATCTATACTAGTAATATTATAAAGCTGCAGTGTTTGTTTGTTTGTTTGAACGCGCTAATCTCTGGTACTACTGGTCCGATTTGAATGATTCTTTCAGTGTTGGGTAGTCCATTTATCGAGGAAGGCTATAGGCTATGTTTTTCTTTTTTTCAAAATTAGGGATCCGTAATAAAATTGCTATTTTGTAACACAAGTTGTAAAATCGAAAACCTATTTTTGCGTGCGCTGCAAAAACTATTGACAATAGAACAAAATTATGTACAGGCTATAATATAGGCAATATTTTATTACTTATAAAACTATCGCGTGAATTATACTTTATATGGCAAAACAACGTTTGCCGGGTCAGCTAGTCTGTGATAAGACTATCCGCCTAATCCTCAGAGTTACTTCGGTAAATTTCTACAAAGGAGTGTTATGCACAAGGCAGAAAACTAAAACAATGAGTGATTATCCTAGATTTTCTAAAGGGTCGGTTGCCATGATTAGTTGTTTGAAGATTGCATTAAAATTTAGTGCCACAGTTTTTTCGTGAACATAATAGGTGCCAGAAAGAAGGATCTATATACCTATATAAAAATGAATTGCTGTTCATTAGTCTCGCTAAAACTCGAGAACGGCTGGACCGATTTGGCTAATTTTGGTCTTGAACTATTTGTGGAAGTCCAGGGAAGGTTTAAAAGGTGAATAAATATGAACATGATCGGAATTTAAAAAAAAAAACAACAATTTTGTTTTTCCTTTGATGTGTCCCCCGTCGTTCAGAAATCAAATTGAAAGAATAGTTTAAAATGAATAATTAATTAGAATCATTGTATCTGTCTAACTTTCTCAGGAGTTAAAAAAACAAACTTAATTTTAGCTACCTATAGTTCATAAATTAACTACAGTTGATGATGATACTATGATGGCAATACAACGTTTGCTGGGTCAGCTACTAAAGTATACAAATCTCATTTTGCGTATATTATTACAGATAGGGAAAAACAAGTTACAGACCAAAATTACGCCAAGCACTACAAAGATTAAAAGCGGTACAGAGACACGACAGAGATCCAACAAGCAAATAAATTTGCAATTTTAAACCACTTTTAGCTGACGTTTGTTATTCACGTCATTCAGTTTATATATGATAGTTGACAAAAAATCTCGAAGCTGAAAACGTTTACGATAGGCCCCGGCTTTGGCCGAAATTCGATTGAAATAATACTTCACGCGTTTTAAGCATTTTATCCTGCCTGAAATGAAAACGATGTTTTGTTTAACAAAACTCAGATAAGTAAGATGTTTTCAACTTCACAAAACATAATTTTAACATTAGTTCTCTTGCCTAAAATGAAGACGCCAAGACAGTGACTATATTAATAAAATAGATGTATTGCAAATCGCTTTAATTTTACACTGGACTGTGCACTGATATCCTGTATTATTTCATTGATATTTCCATATTAATACTTTATTTTATACTACTACTACTCCTACCACCATCAAAGCACCCAAATGATAGTAGCAGGATTTTAACAGTACAATACCAACTACCTGTTAGATTACCAGATAGTTGTTACTTCCACAAAATACCTAGCTAGTTTAGCAAAAACCATTGTTTGAATAACTCGGCAAAGTTCGGTCGAACTCGGACGAATGTCGAAAGACGTCACTGCACTTCGGCATTTAAAATTCGAAGCAATAAAAGGAATCCTCTCAATCCAATCCAAGAAATCCAATCAATGAGATTACTCTCACTGTTTGATCAGCTCGCTTTTGCAGCGCTTATTCACTAGTTCTATAAAAAACCACAAGTAATAGATTTGTCGAAAATACGTAGCTGGTTACGTAACATTCCATTATGATTCGCGGTTTCACACATAGAGGGTACAAGAGACTTTAATAATATTAAGGCTACATAGGTAATTCTAGCTTATCAAATTTCTTTTGTAAAATGAATAATAAGCAGCGGCCATGTTACCTACTGTTTCGGGCACTTGCAAGACCCGTCTTGAAGCACGGACTAAGGAGTCTATAGCATATTGTGTGCAAGTCTCAATACTCGACATAATTATTATGAAAATTAACAAAATTATCACGTTACAGATAAAGTTATAAAATACGATACCTAATAACAATTATTTTAATCGTCCACGAACAACAGCTTAAAATGTTTTGATGGTTAGATGAATATGGCGAACAAAGAATGTTGTAGCGTCGGCGTTCCTGGAGCAACACACGTCATCCAATGTTAATTTTTTTATTATGTAACGAAAAATTGTTTTTACACGATGATAAAAGTATTTATCCATTATCACAAATCACTTTTTTTCAAATTATCACGTTTAAGAATCATGACTCCTAGAGCGCCCGCGCCTCTTCCAATTCTAGTCGTGTCTCCTTCGAGCCGTGGCGTCAAATAAAATGAACGACAAAATGGCGGCTCTACTAGCCGAGAGGAACAAGCATTAAACGTCGGACGAGTGGGAGCCTCGGGTTGCATGAACCACGTGACGTAATATATACGCTTCCCTTTCTTACCGAACTGACAGTCAAATGTCAACGAAACAGACTGTCTGCGGCCTGCGCAGCTCACAGCTCACTGCAGCTGGCCAACTAGTAACTACACCCGCTACCCGCTTCCTCTATCGACATACGCATATTGCATATTATAGAGGTAACTATAGCTGTCAACTAACATTCTTACAAAATGCCAGGGCCTAGAATTTTCATTCTTATTGCACTGCGTTCCTACCATAAAATTATAAGACAGTGTACTTACCTAGTTATAACTGAGGTTATTATAATTTAATATGTACATCAAGACTATTTGTCACGGCCTTATTGTGTAGTTTGTAGACCGTAATTATTTTCATGTTGTCAACATTTCTTACACACAACTTTTGGCAGATATTATGTAGGGTTGTAAAATATTTCTAATGATAGAACGTAGACCGTAGTTAGGTAGGTATAGACAGCTTGATACCTACCGAAAAAATCGGACCACACGAAATATACCTAACCTATTTTAAGTTGTGATCAGAGTATTGTAATTAAGTACATACAAAGAGATCAATAATACCGAAATTTTTAAAAAAAACTGCACATCTGTATTCTGTAGGCAGTAGGCACAGTCCGTAAGTAAGTAGGTAGGTATCAATACGCATTCCTCCCTCAATATAAATGAATAATGTTTCTAGTTAAGTACTAGTAGGTATGTAACATTATTATATTCTCATAGAACAGTAGTTAGGTAAGGTACCTACATGTAGTGTAGATTATGCTACGTACCTGATTCCAAAACATTTTACTTAGATTGGGCAGCAATCAAACAAAAAAGAATAATATAATATTCCTATTAAAGTATTTTGATAGATGATTTATACGACAGAGTCACTGCGAGTCATCATTGATTATTTGTTATTCTTAATTATATTTAAGTACCTAGTTGAAAAAATACGGGTGGCAAAAATCATTGAAGACGTCAATACCAGATAAAGATTTACCAGATTCTTTTATAAAAGTAGGTATCTAATGAGTTCATCGCCATCTTGATTCTTAGTAAAATTCCACTGACCTGTTCAAACTAAACCTGTTATTAATTATGTGTCTAGCAATTTAATCACGAAAATATCACGTAATGTAGCATTATACATTTTAAGATTAGAATTCGCTATGTACTGGTGTTTATAATTTTTCGCGTTAAAATCCGGCAAACGACACCTGCACTTGAAATACAGTTTTCACGATGAGAATCGTTTTGAGATTTCTCTTTATTTGCCAACTCACAACTGCCAAGACCCCAGATAAAACGACGCAATACGAGTCCGGAGTCGCGCGTAACAACCAGTGTTAGAGAGAGATAGAATGAAGGGAGAGCCGAATGGCACTTGGGATTCACGACGGCGACCGACATCGGCAACGGGTTTCGCCTTTTGTAGCAAGAGCCTCGCCCTAATCGAAATCGGAATTTCTGAAGTAAAATTCATTCGACGTCCGAGCACAGACGTTTTAGCTTGTGTGGTTTGTGTTTATAGTTTACATACAAATATTCATTTTAGTTATAGTATTAGACTATGAGTTATAAAAATAACTATTATTTGCTAGTATTTCGCTCTCATATGAATAGCTATGTAAATATTTTTGATGATTACGGTTTTTAGCAATTATCATTGAAATTGTTGACTGTTAAATCTTCTACCTACTTGTGATTCGCCATTCGACTCATATTCCCTTGCATTATGGATTATTTTGTTAGTTTTTTCATTGATTGTGCTAAATTCATATCGTATTTACTTTTTGAATTGATTATTAATAATATAAGTACGAACATTCCACTCGGGTTTACACTTATGTTGCCTAACTCAACAATTAGTTATAGATTTTCAAGAGAAAACTTCGTATCTATAGGTATAGCTACCTAGGTAGTGTAAAAAAGTGCTCGTTGTGTATGATTCCAACAATATATTAAGTATATAACTAATCTCGGCCCTGATACCTACATAGATAATAATATAAACGCTGATATGCTTATCCAATGTACAAACTTATTTGTATGTAATGCAAAAACTATAAATTCAACAAATAACAATTTCTGGTATGGTACCTAGAAACCTATTCTGCTTCTCAGCATTATTCATAAATCCAGATCAAAGAGAAGGACTATAGGTACTATCGACTTTGATCGTGTCTCTTTTTTTAGTTTTTATGAAATTTTTTAGTTATAACTCATAATAAACAAGTCGGTACTTACCTATTATTAGACACTGACAGTTACCAATTATTGTCATACAATCTTTTTCGTGCAAATATAAACAATAATAAAATATTTTAAAACAATTATCAGCAAATCTATTAATATTATATTATATTAGGTATAATATTAATAGGTTTCGATATAGCTTCTGCGAAGTGTAGCTGAGATGGCCGTAGTTTTTTTACTTGCATAATCATTACTACATACCCAAAATATAAAGGTTTGACTTGAAAGCTGATTTTTATCCTCTATGCGTAGGTATACTATACAATTATACAGATATATAAGAGATTTCCACGTATATAGTCACTCATCACGATATCTCTGGAACCGTTAGAGCTAGACTTGAAATTTGGTAGGAATATTCTTTTCACCGAGTCCGTCAGCTATGAACGGATTTTACGTAATTCCATCCGCAAGAGTTTTTTTTTATGAACAGATACAGAACGTCTGTCGGGTCAGCTAGTTATACATATAGGTACCTCCATGCGCTTCTGAGAAAAAGGGACTCACTGGCGAACCATAATGTGACTTACGTATAAAAAAACTTTTGTTTATGAAATACGAAACATAATAGACGGATAATATCGGACGTACCTTAACAAAGATGAGAAGTTGACCGTCTCAATTATGGTTCCTTCCAAACGAGCAATTTATCTATATCGACGGGATAGGTAATAGGTATCCCTTTTGTCACAGATTTTTAAGGCTCAATTTTAATAGGTAGGCAATAAATGCACGGAGATGGAGTTAACTTGATAGTAGTTACATAATATATGTGTTCTAACAATTATTTAATATTAAGATGTACCGCCGATCGTATTACCACAGAGTAGGAATGGATACTTTTTTTACTAGTTGCTGCCCGAAACGTAATAAATGGTAAAGCAGCAAAGATCATAGTATTATTATGTAGCCTTTTCGTTCCACACTTTTTTTTTATGTAATAGGAGGACAAACGAGTGTACGGGTCACATGTTGTTAAGTGATCACCACCGCCCACAATCTCTTGCAACACCAGAGGAATCATAGGAGCGTTGCCGGCCCTTAAGGAAGGTGTACGCGCTTTTTTTGAAGGTACCCATGTCGTATCGTCCCGGAAACACCGCACAAGGAAGTTCATTCCACAGCTTTGTAGTACGTGGCAGAAAGCTCCTACCGCACTGTGGAGGACCGCCACACATCCAGATGGTGGGGATGATATCCTAACTTGTGGCGTGTCGTGCGAAGGTGGAATTCTTAATCTTATCTAGTTATCTCCCTAAATCTATTCAGTAGTAGTAGCTTGCCCGGACAACTTGTATGTAAGCTATTTTAAAAAAATGAACCTAATATAAAGTTCTAACTTTGTTACAATTTTATTACTTCATCATCATCATCATCAGCCGTAAGACGTCCACTGCTGGACAAAGGCCTCTCCAAAAGATTTCCACGACGATCGGTCCTGCGCTACTCACATCTCATTCTCATTCAACGTATTCCGGCGTTCTTGACCATCTTGTCGGGGCCTATAACTGCGTCTTCCGGTAAGTGGTCGCCATTCGAGGACTTTACTACCCCAACGGCCATCTGTCCGTCGAACTATGTGCCCTGTCCACTGCCACTTCAGTTTCGCAATCATTTGGGCAATGTCGGTGACTTTGGTTTTCCTACGGATCTTCTCATTTCTGATTCGATCTAGCAGGGAAACTCCGAGCATTGCCCTCTGAGCGACCATGAGCTTCCTCATAAGGTCACAGTCTTTCTCGAATCTAGAGGTGTAAATTATCTTATATGAGTGCTTAATATATTATATTCTGTTGTTCCCAGTTCCTACGTACGTACTGAACGTAGTGTTTAAGTACTCTTTAGAACTTACATGTAGGATTATTTTCGTAGGTACCACAAATTTAATAAAATACATATTTAATATTACAAGTACATTTATATAGAGCAATCAAAAAACAACGCGAGGTCGTGTCCTAATTTAAATATGACGTGTGCGTCCGGCCGTCTGCCACGCACGAACATTGTAGCGAATTACGATTAAATTATAGGTACATTCTTTGATAACGATACGAAACGTACGTCGTACATCTTCGTGGTTGTAATGTTGCTAGATGTTAGGAAAATACTCCCATTATCTTTTTTGAAATTGTTCTCTCGCTCAATTGGCACTCCTGATGGTAGTATTTGGACAGAATAGTATTATAATACGACTGTAATGCATGATTTACCGTATTTATGTGTAAGTATTAAATTTTACAAACATAATACTTGTTGTTTCTACTAATCTTATACATTAAAATGCAATTTTGTAACCCATTCATTAATACTTCTTAATTATATATTATTAAGATTTTATTTTGATCCATTTTGGAAAGGTGGAAAAAATCTACTCGCATTTTTAAAATAATATGTGGGCTAAATAGGTTAAAATAGAGTTAACCTCCCCATCTCTATTCTAAAATAAATTGAGACTGTAGTAAAATAATAAAATTCATAGTGAATGCTCAATTTTCGCTGACGATGTCAAATTATATCGTACAGTAAGCTGTGCCAGAGATGTACACCTTTTGCAACGCGATATTGATTCCATTTACAATTGGTGTTCCAATAATAAAATGGAAATCAATGCGAACGAGTGATCACACATTAAATTCCTCAAGCGTACAAAAAAATTTGTCTCCTCTTACAAAATTAACAAGGAGATTGTAAGTCAAGTAACAGTCGTTCGTGATTTGGGAGTACTATTTGATTCCAAGTTAAGTTTTGTCAATCATTATGACCATATTATAATAAAGGCATGGAAAATGTTAGGTTTCCTAAAACGTAACTCTAAGGAATTTAGAAACACAACTACTCATATCTGTCTATTTAACACGCTTGTTCGAAGTACTTTAGAGTTCAATAGCATAATATGGAACCCTTTCTATAAATGCCACATAAAACGCATGGAAAAAATTCAAAAATCATTTACAAAATTCTTGTCATTCAAAGATTCTTGCCTCTCAAATCGATCACGTTACTGTGACAGATTAAATCACTTTAAGATTGTTTCTCTGTCCAACAGACGAAAGTTTCAGGACCTTTGCGGCCTTTTTAAAATTATACACGGATCCTTAGAACCTAACATAATATCTAACTTAAATTTCTCCATTCCAAGATGTTTACCAAGACAACCGATTAATAAAATATTTTCAAATAATTACTCTAGAACGAATGTGAAATAATACGGTCCTTATCAACGATCATGACGTTGACATTTTTCACGACACGTTTAATTCACTTAGAAATAAAGTTTTAGAAAAAATAAGGACCACGATAGATAATAGTTTGTATTAGATTGTTAATGACTTATTAATTCTTACTTTTATTTTTTGTAATTCCACACTTACCACTTTATAATTATTTTCATTGTATAGTTTCTAGAATTAAGATTTATTACTAAGTTACTTAATTTTTTCATAATTAAAATGCTGAATGTACCTAACTAATTAGAATAACCAACCTAGAATTAGTATGTAAGTGCAAATCAATTGTCAATGTTAAGTTGAGTTATAGTTGGTACATCTTAAATAAATAAAGAAATAAAATAAATAAAACAAAACAAGACTTGTCTAAGAGGGAATTGAATTTAAATCATTGCATAAAGTTTATAAAACCTGTCGTCATTACAATAATTTCTTTTTTATTTTACATTTTTGATAATCCCCACTTATTACTCTACAAGTAAGTTATTACAGCGTTAGTTATTTTTAACCAGAATACCCTGCAGTAAGAAGACAAGGGAAATGAGAAGGGGAAAATTTAAATTGCAATATTTAGTTACAGCTAAACATCGGGACAAATGAAAACACATATGCTTGTAATAACCTAACAACAACTTCAGTCTTCAATGCAAATTTCCCAAATTTCGAGGAAACTTACTTTGATGTAAACTGGCAGCACCGTTTATTATCTGTCGAGTGTCAAAGTTTGGAGATGCAAGTGTGTGAATAAACAAATATAACAAAACTATAAAATAAACAATAGTTACCATATAATAGTTATAATATAATGATATTCCATACTGTTTATATTTTTGTCTTTGGAAAAATCTTTTACATACAATGTTGGAAGACGGCATTTTTTAGATATAAAGACTACTAGTAACGTGCAAACCATGCGACTCGCAGTGTGATTACTTGGGTTGTAGTACTTTTTTATGAAAATAAGGGACGAGACGAGCAGGATTTTCAGTTGATGGTAATTGATACGCCCTTCCCATTAACAATGTAGTGCAGCTCAGGATTCTTGAAAAACATAAAAATTCTGAGCGGCAATACAATAATTGCGCTCGTCATCTTGAGACATAAAATGATAAGTCTCATTTGTCCAGTAATTTCACTAGCTACCACGCCCTTCAGATCGAAACACAGTAATGCTTACTCATTACTGCATCACGGCAGAAATAGGCGCCGTTGTGGTACCCTTAAACTAGCCGGCATTCTGTGCAAAGGAGCCTCCCACTGGTTGACTGATCACTGAGTACCTTGGACAAACAATCCAGTTAGGCAGGTCCAATTTCGCGAAAGAGGTTTAGTAGATTAATTATGGGCCTGATGAGAAAGCCCATGGTCGCTCAGAGGGCTATGCTTGGAGTTTCAATGCGAGATCGAATCAGAAATGAGGAGATCCTTAAAAGTCACCAACATAGCCCAAATGATTGCGAAACTGAAGTGGCAGTGGGCAGAGCAAATATGTAGCTCAACGGACAGTAAGTTTTGGCAGTAACGAATGGCGACCACGTTCTGGAAGAAGCAGTGTTGGTAGGCCCCCTACAAGATGGACCGACGATCCGGTCAAGATCGCCGGAATACGTTGGATGAGGGCTTCGCAGGACCGATCGTCGTGGAAATCTTTGGGGGAGGCGTCCATGATGATGATCACTGAGTACATAAGGAGACGGAATACATACTAACGCGAGTTTGTATACGCTTTTGAATTTGAATACCTTAGAATAACCACCCGTACACCTAAGCTGTATACTATGTATTTGCTTAGATGACCACAATCTTGTGTTCGGCGCGCTCCGTCTAAGTTATATAAAGCTATAGATTCCATATCTGATCATGATTAACGACACTTACATTGAGTACGTAATGGTAACATTAAAGTATCAGCTAGTATTTTGCAACAGGTATCTGTACTACTACAGGTAGGTAACTGCTTTTTAATATCTGTCACTCTAGCTAGTATCGCCTTATACTAGCTGACCCAGCAAACGTTGTGTTGCCATCATAGTTAACAACTGTAGTTAATAGTATTTTCTTTGATTAGCGCGAGTGTTACACATTTAAATAAAACACTTTTTAAAGGATTAAAACGCCAGTAATTGTAACGGTTAACTACACATACCAAAAAAGAAGAGGACACTGTCAGTAAATTTTGCCAAAAACTATCTGTGTACAGCAAATACCACCTCCGAGGAAATAAATGGCGGTAAACTTCATAATGACAACTATGACAAATACTATCTTTGACTCATTTCATCTGCAGTCTCCCTGAAAACGAGATCTGGAAAGGTCTTGAAACGTCGGGTTAACTAAAAAAAAATGTAACTTTTACGCAAATATCTAATGTAAAACCGTTACAATTACACGCGTTTTAATCCTTTAAAAAGTGTTTTATTTAACTGTAGTTAATCTACCAACTATAGGTAGCTAAAATTAAGTTTGTTTTTTACCTCCTGAAAAAGTTAGAAAGATACAAAGATTCTTATTAGTTATTCATTTTAAAGTATCCTTTCAATTTGATTACTGTACGCGCGACGGGGGACACATCAAAGGAAAAACAAAATTGTAGTTTTTATTTAATTCTGAAAATTTTCATATTTATTCACCTTTTAAACCTTCTCTGGACTTCCACAAATAATTCAAGACTAAAATTAGCCAAATCGGACCAGCCGTTCTTTAGTTTTAGCGAGACTAACGAATAGCAATTAATTTTTATATATATACTCGTAGATTTAATTTTATCCAATTCTTATTATTGACAAACCCAATCTGGGTTTGTCAATGTAATAACAGTGTTTATAAGTTTATTTATTTTATACTAGCTGACCCGTCAGACGTTGTTCTGTATATAATAAATAAAATAATGTTTTTATGAATTTGTCAATAATATATCATAACATCAAGAATTACTACGTAAAATATGCACCCTGCTGTCGCAATGAAATTGTTTCACAGCAGAACTATCAAACCGTGCGTCAATAAATTCTCCCATAGAAATTATGTATGGACACATCAAAGGAAAAACAAATCTGTTGTTTTTATTTAATTCCGAGCATTTTCCTATTTATTTACCTTACTTCCACAAATAATTCAAGACCTAAATTTTCCAAATCGGTCCAGCCGTTCTCGAGTTTTCGCGAGACTAACGAACAACAATTCATTTTTATATATATAGATTTCAGCCAAGCTTGATATATAGTTTGCACTTAAATTTTATTTTGTTTTTATTTTAATTGTGTCACAGCACCGCAGCGTTTCTTCAAAAAAACTGCAACCGGCCTTCCAAGTGGAAATTATACCTACTGTTATTTAATTATATATTTTGATCCTTTATAGTGTACTGACTGACCCAGCAAATGTTGTATTGCTATATAAAGTAATAAAAAAATTTTTAGTAAAAAGTAGATGCAACCGATTCTCAGACCTACCAAATTTATTGTACTACAATAATTTATTATTGTAAGTATTGCCATCTTGCAACCCTATAGGATTTGTAGATGGAATAGAGTAATATAAAAATCGCGATACAAAAATAGAGGTTTATCGAAGGGGGTTAAAAATTTAGGGTTGTATGTATTTTTTAATTTTGTATCATAAAAAATTAAAAACAAAAAATTACGTCCAAAACAATAAAAAAAATTTTTGAGTTGGGCCCCTAGCATTACGGGGGATGAAAAATAGATACTAGCCGATTCTCAGACCTACTGAGTATGCATATAAAATTTGGTAAAAATCAGTTAAGCCGTTTCGGAGGAGTAAGGTAACTAACATTGTGACACGAGAATTTTATATATAAGATTAGTTGGAGTTTTTTAGTGGAATAGCTAAAAGCTGTCCCCATGACCTCTTGGCTCTAAGGCATTAATTAACGGTCTGCCCCTGAATTCCAAAATGAATGACAATGAGCCGTACAGTGAGGCGTTGCCAGCTTTAGAATTTAGAATGGCTACTTTGTAAGTAAAAATAACGTTGTTGCAAGTAAATATCAAAATTTAAAAATAATTTTGCAATGTTTCCTTATTGAATCGGATCTACAACACATGTCACAAGATGGCGCTGATACAGCAACTTACAAATTATCTGAAACAAAAAATGTACCTACAATGATGAGTGGCTGTGTTCAGCTTTGTATAGCTCGACTTTGTACTAGAATCTAGATGAATATTGCAAACACCAAAAAGTTAAAATAATTTTATGATGTATCAAAATGGATTCGTACCTACAACAAACGCCACAAGATGGCGCTGAAATAGCAACTTCTTTATAAATATTGTAAATCCGTATTAGATGTAAGTACTACAAAATAGTAAGTATTATTATAACCTAATTTAAGTTCTGTGAATTTTGTATGTTTTAAAGAAATAAATAAATTACTATCTAAAACCTGCATAATAAAATAATTGAGACGTGTTTTTATTTATTTATTTGAGAAAAAACAGTAACATATTATAATGCTCTAACGGCCGTTCCTAATATTCAGTCTATCTCCGGTTGTGGCCTGCTTGAGATAAAAATCTGTCGTTGACTTTTCTGTCCCAATTAACTTATTGACGGTAACTTACCTTATCCGTACACGCTGTGTGTCAATGGGAAAACGTATAGCTTAACTTACTAGAGGTAGACAAATCTATCCTCTTACGCTTACTTACATTTCAATAACCTATCGACGGATAACATTGGACTATAACGGCTGTTCCCAATATACTATCTACAGATAGAGATTAATTACTACCTTCTACTGTCTGTAATTAGCTGACAATAATCTGAAGCTGTCCCAATATAATATAATATTGACACACACTTTTTACACAAATTATCGTGCTCCAAATTAGGCATATATAGCCTGTGTTATGGGTACAAGACAACGATATATTTAATACTATATATTTACTTAAACATACATAAATATATATAAACATAAACATATAATAATAATATACCCGATAAGTCATTCTTAACGCCTTATATTGGTACGCATGAGTTGCAATTTCCATAGAAACTTCTAACTCTGGTAAGCTATACGTCGTCCTATTGACAGACAGCGTGTACGGATAAGGTGAGTTACTGCAGATAAGTTTATTGGGACAGAAAAATCAACGATGGTTACGATTTTTATCTCAAGTAAGAGATAGACTGAATATTGAGAACGGCCGTAACTACGAGGGCTGCACTAAAAGTATAGGGAATGGAATATTTCCACTGTTCCTTTCATATTAAAATCTTTTTACTTGGTTTAAAACTCCTTGGTTTTAAAAATCGAATACCATTTATTTATTTAAAAAAATATTCTCGGTCTTGTCACAAGGTCTTGTCAAACATGTTTAGTCGTTGAAAAAATGGAATTGACTCGAGAAAATTCTAGAGCGATGATTTATTATGACTTTCGAAGTGGTTTAACACAAAAACAGTGTGTTGACCGGATGATTTCTGCATTTGGTGATGAAGCCCCATCAAATACCACAATTTAACGCTGGTTTGCTGAATTTCAACGTGGACGTGTCAAACTCAGTGATGATCCCCGTCAAGGTCGTCCAAAAACTGCAGTCACCAAAGAAAACGTTGATGCTGTGCGTAAGCTGATTGAGGAAGATCGACATGTGACATACCGCGAAATTCAGGCAACTTTAGACATTGGCATGAGTCAAATACAAATAATCTTGCATGAACAATTATGTGTAAAGAAGTTGTTTTCCTTATGGATACCGCATTTGCTATGTGAAGAGCAAAAAGCGGCACGCGTTACTTGGTGCGTCAGAACTCTCGAAAGATTCCACGCAGGATCCTCAAATGCTGTGTACAACATCGTATCAGGTGACGAGTCCTGGACATATGCGTACGAACCCGAAACAAAAAACCAGTCACGAGTTTGGGTGTTCGAAAATGAGTTAAAGCCATCAAAAATTGTTCGTTCACGGAGTGTTGCAAAAAAAATGGTGGCCACGTTTGTCTCCAAAACCGGCCATGTTGCGGCTATTCCTCTTGATGGACAAAGAACGGTTAATGCAGAATGGTATGTTAGCGTTTGTTTGCCACAGGTTGTTTCTGAACTCAGTAAAGAGACCTGCAACCGCCGTATCATCCTCCATCACGACAATGCGAGTTCTCACACCGCGCACAGAACAAAAGAGTTTTTAGAGCAAGAGAACATAGAATTATTAGTCCATCCGCCGTACAGCCCCGACCTAAGCCCTAATGATTTCTATACTTTCCCTAAAATAAAGAATAAATTGCGTGGTCAGAGATTTTCGTCACCTGAAGAAGCTGTGGACGCCTACAAAACGGCCATTTTGTAGACCCCAACTTCCGAATGGAATGGTTGCTTTAATGATTGGTTCGATCGTATGGAAAAATGTGTCAAATTTCGCGGAGAATACTTCAAAAAGCAATAAATACATTTTTAAATAGTAATGTTGTGTCACTTCCTTGATTCTCTATACTTTTAGTGCAGCCCTCGTATATTGGAAATAACTATAGATAGATGAGATCTTGTCAATAAACGATGATAGCAATGTATCCGTAACTAGAGATACGTTATTGAAAACGGCCGTTTGAGAAGCTATACAAAGAATTCTCTGTTTTCTTTTGGTTCTCCGTTTTACTAAAAGTTGCGAAGCTTTGCAGAATTTACTAGACATTGCAACCACGCAGCGGTAGAACGCTTACGTAGGTGCAGTTTATTCTCGCGAATAAAACGTTGAAAGTGCCGGTAATTTCAGGGCGTTTACGCGTTTATTTTTATTAACGTTAACTTGAACAACAAATAATTTGACTATTGAATAGTTAGCTCCCAGGTTTACACTTCGATTCGAATTCTCGCATTGTTACAGCTGCTCCGGACACGCCCACTCTGCGCGAAAGTCAAAGCCACCCACAGAACACTTTTACTCTAACGAGAAGAACGCCAACTTCATACTTAATAAATGAAAGAATGAAACTAACGCCCGTTTGTTGCACCGGAACTAATCAGTAAAAAAAGGCGGGAGATTTTGAATACTGCTAGGGAAGTTTAGGTATTTTACCTATAAGCATATCCATTCTATGGCCCCCTAAATGGTGGCTATTCAAATTCAAATATATATATGATATAGCTATAGATATGCTATAGAATGGACATAGTAAAGCAACGTTTTGTACAACATAAATAATATATATTATCTCTTGACCAAATTCTTACTATATACAATAGGAACAATACAATTTACTAAATAATGTTCCACATTCTGGAATCTTTCAGCAGTAGCCTCTAAACTCTAATGATTCTTCTCCAGCGGCTCCAGTCCAATCTGAGCATCTGGGTTTCGTGTTAGGGGCTGGGGTTCCTGTAGCGGCAGAATCATGCGGTAATTCATCTGAAACAAATAATCCATAATCTTATATATAAAATTCTCGTGTCACAATGTTCGTTCCCGTACTCCTCCGAAACGGCTTAACCGATTCTCATGAAATTATGTGAGCATATTGAGTAGGTTTGAGAATCGGCCAACATCTATTTTTCATACCCCTAAATGTTAAGGGTGGTCCACACGATTTTTTTTTTTTTAATTTTTTTGACATTTTTTTTTAAATTTGTTTGAAGAGTCAGCATTAAAAATGCATACAACTTCAAATTTTCACCCATCTACGATCAACAGTTACTTTTGTATCGCGATTTTAATATCGGCAATACAACGTTTGCTGGGTCAGCTAGTAATATATATATATTATATACTCATGGCATATTTTTTGGGGTGAAATCATGTAAATAAAATATATCAGGACTATACATTTTCATTAACATTGAATATTATTCGACTCCATTGACCCTTTTCTCATTTTTTCATATACTTATATCATTTTTCCTTATACTATAAGATTGAGCCAAAGCAAGATGTATCTGATTTCAGCTAGTTAAATTATATCCAGGAAATATTCCGAATAGTTTTTTTATTGTGATTGCTTTAAGTAAAACAAAAAAAAATCAAGATATATCCTGGGCCTAGTTATTGATTTTTGTTGACTTCTTGTGTTTCTGGATGTAAAAGTGTTCTGGATCCCACAACTGCTTAGGTCTTGTACATAATCACAAAGCCAAGCATGAAAATCTTACCTTCTGGTATTTCTCTTGGTCTCAAACAATTCTAACCAGCGTCCCAGTGACGCTGTGACACAAAGAAGTCTAGCTCAATTTCTACACTTTTCTCCTTATTGCCCTTGTGTAAAAGCCATGAACCGGAACTTCAGGAATCTTTATACATTAAAACAACCTGATCTTCTCAGCATGTTCCTGCGTGTGGCACAATAATTACTATTATTATTTTTGTGTTCAAATTTATTATCTTACGAGTATGTGAAGTACAGAGCATTGAATATAGTTAAATGTAAATTCTTGTGTAAATATCCTAAAGAAGCCCTTTTTACCAGCAGCCTTATTGCAAAAATTGGCATATTAACTACCCACCCACATGATGTAAGGATGGTAAGAGCTTATCCCTATGGCTCATTCATGGGATATGTGATGACTAATTGCATTCAGATGTGCTCAGCCATTGTCGCAAGGATAGTGCTAATTTGTACAATTGAATGGATTGGTTTCTTAATAATGCTTTAGATAAATGGAACTAGTTTCTGATGAGCATGGTTAAGATAGAATGTTTATTTAGATTCCTGTTAATTTAAGTTCTAATTGAAAATAAAATACTGACCGATAATACGAAATTCCCCCTTGCTCCATTATATTAACTTCAACACTTTTGATTTTACAGTTTGCAACTGAGTAATATGGCATTTTAATTATGTTTTAACTGTGTTATGTTTAACAGCTCTTTCTCTTAAGGCACCTCCTGGGATTACAAAAAAGATTACTTTTGGTATAATTAATTCACATTATTTAGTATTAATTATTTCATGATCATATTTATTTTCTTCAGAGTATGTGATAATTTGCTTTGAGTACAGAGCGTCGGGTATAGTGTGAATGTCAAATTCTTGTGTTAATAACCCTACATAAACATTTTTTACGAGCAACACCCTATTGGAAAAAATTGCATATTTTACTACTACCCACCCACATGTAACAATGATAAGAGCTTATAGGGATACGGGTAAGGCACATCAGTGGGATATCTATGTATATGACTTATTGCATTAAGATGTGCTCAGCCATTTTGGCACAAGGAATTTTTAAGAGGGAGCACATCAAAATTTGATTTACTGGAACTTAATAATAATAATTTAATAGAGTAATAACTTGCATTGTGCATTAATAATGTGAGCTAATCTAATTTAATATCATACTTGAAGTTGCAGTGTCAGTTTTTACTTCACAACCAAAAATTTTGGTTTTGTTTTTCAATGTTTTAATTTTTTAACTCTTTTATCACAATCCACCCTTTTTACCTTGGATCGAAATTATCATGGTTTAGTATCATTAGAGAACAGGATCTTAGTTAACGAACAGGACTAAAATGGAGATAAGAGAGATCGGAGGAAGTATTTTTCATTCTGTATATTTCAGAAAGCTACATATTATTTTTATTGCTTTACATTTTATATTATAATGGCAAATTAAAAGATTTTTGTTACATATTTACATACAATTTTTTTGTAAGTAACTTATACTTGGTCTAAATATAACTTAGTCAGAATAATAAATCTAAATGAGTACTGCAGACATTAAATTGTAAGTGTTAATCTCTAGCACCACCAACTAAAGACCCAATAACAGCTTAGCCAAGATGGAGCGACTCAAATGAGTCATAGTAATTTTTTTTGTTGATATAATAATATTTTGAGTGTTTCCATTTGTGTAACACCAATTCGTTGCGTCTGTATGCTAATTTGTGTAATTATTAATGTATAGAAAATAGAATGGATTGGTTTCTTAACGATGATTTAGATAAATGGAACTAATTTCTGACGAGCATGGTAAATATTGAAATTTTCTAGATTCCTGTTAAACTAATTTCTTATAGAAAATAAAATACTTACCGATGATAGGAAATGCGTCATTGCTTCATATTAACTTCAACACTTGATTTTAAAATTTTCTACTGTGTTATATTATGGCATTTTAACTATGTTAAGAATGGTATGCAATATTAAGCTATCATTTGGCACGCGTACTACGCTCACTTGGCCTTTCTGTGGAATTACACAATGATGATATCCACCTTCCACATATTCTTAATTAATATGAATATGATCTGATTAATAGCAGAAGAACCAACTGTATGTTCGGTGATCGCCTGGATCAGTACCTACTACTACTCCTGCTTCTGCCATGAAATAGCAATGCCGTTGTATTGTGCACTTCAGACACTCCATCCTAAGGCTGAGGGTAACAGGCGCTGTGCGATATAATAAACGCATCTGGTTGTTTTGTACTTCGTTACAAGTAACAGCAAACAATGCCGATGTCGCTTATTAAGATATGGGCAATACTATTCTGTCTCTTAGTCCCTTAAAAAGTAGACTAAAAATCCATCACTATCTAGAAACGCGCACTTGGCCTAAACCTGTCCTGTAACGACACTCAATCATGGCACATGAGACTAGGAGCATATTAGTATAAGAACGGGTGTCTGGTCGTCATAACTGCTTCAAAATACCAGGAAATCCATTATTCTCATATTGTTTACACCGTAATAATTTCATATGACTCTTATCTGTTCTATTAGATTAATGTAATTTGATGCGTTTGTAATAATTAATAATTTCAATTTTCATTTTAATATTTCAGCTTGCTTCACTGTTCCCTTTGCTTACACAAAGTTTAATAGACTGGAACTTCACAACGACAAATGAAGGAAATACAGCACAGTATCACGATATAGACGGTATAAATCTTCCTGCTGGCAAAGTTCTTGGAGGCAGTAGTTCTCTTCACCATTTCTACCATGTTCGAGGTGTTTCTAATGACTATGAGTCTTGGGCTAACGCATCTCAAGATGAGTCGTGGAATTGGGATGGCCTTTTACCTTATTTCATTAAGAGTGAAACGCTTGAAGATCCTTTAATCAATAGTACGGAATACGGCCAATATCATGGTTCCGATGGCCCCACAAAATTAACAAGGGAATTGAATGATGCGACCTTAAGATATTTACAAGCTTTTGAGGAAATCGGCAAAAACATCGAGGAAGATATCAACATCGGTTCCTCATACGGCTTTTCTCAGCCCATGTTTACTATTTCTAATAGTATCCGTCAGAGCAGCGCTGAGAGCTATCTTTCTCCCATAAAAGAACAATCAAACTTTCATGTTATGAAAAATACGGAAGTCATCAAAATCCTTTTCGATGATGACAACAATGCGATTGGTGTCGAAGCTGTAACATCTTCAGGCGAAACAATTAAACTTTATGCAAATAACGAAGTAATTGTATCAGCAGGTACTTTTAACACACCAAAACTACTGATGCTTTCTGGTATTGGGCCTAAAGATACACTCGAGAGCTTAGATATCGACGTTATATCTGATTTGCCTGTTGGTCAGAACTTGCAGGATCATATGGCAGTCGTTGTAGCTCACCAGATGGAGGAAACTGATGCAGTAGCAGCAGCCGCAGATCCTGGAAAATTCCCAGTTCCCACTTTTGTTGGATACTCTGCAGTAGATAGTACCCAAACGTACCCAGACTATATCAGTCTCAATTTGATATGCAAAAATATACCTTCTATTGTAGCACAGCTCTGTTCCGTAGTTATTCCTTTGAAGAAAGAGGTTTGTGAAGAGATCATAACAGCTGCAACCGAAAGAGAACTTCTATTTTCAGTTCTCACTAAGTCACGACCGTGGTCCGTTGGTAATGTATCTATTAATAGTACGAGTTATCTTGCTGCTCCAGTCATTGAGACCTGCTATTTAACTGATGAACGTGATTTGGAAGAAAATGCTGCGTACCTGGAGGATTTCGTGCAAGTGGCGAAATCCAGTGTTTTCCAAGGAGTTGGAGCGACCACAGTAAGTGTAACACTGCCAAGCTGTGCGAACCTGACTGTGGGTAGCACGAATTATTGGAAATGTTACGCTCAGTCCATGATGAGTACGACATACCATTATTGTTGCACGGCGCCTATGGGTACTGTGCTAGATTCAAAGTTGTTGGTGAAGGGAGTTCAAAAATTAAGAGTTGTTGACGCCAGCGCCATGCCTCAAATTACAAGTGGAAATATTAACGCGCCCATTTTAGCTCTGGCTGAAAAAGCTGCTGATTTGATAAATGAAGATAGTTTTTGACGTTCAATAAGTGATTTTAAATCCTATTTTGAATAAAAATATTTGAATTTGAATTTAATTTGAGGCATGACACTGGCGTCAACAACTCTTAATTTTTGAACTCCCTTCACCGACAACTCTGAATCTAGCACAGTACCCAGAAGCGCCGTGCAACAATAATGGTATGTCGTACTCATCATGGACTGAGCGTAACATTTCCAATAATTCGTGCTACCCACAGTCAGGTTCGCACAGCTTGGCAGCGTTACACTTTGTGTGGTCGCTCCAACTCCCTGGAAAACACTGGAGTTCGCCACTTGCACGAAGTCCTCCAGGTACCTAGCATTTTCTTCCAAATCACGTTCATCAGTTAAATAGCCGGTCTTAATGACTGGAGCAGCAATATAACTCGTACTATTAATGGATACAGTACCAATGGACCACGGTCGTGACTTAGTGAGAACTGAAAATAGAAGTTCTGCTTCGGTTGCAGCTGTTATTATCGCTTCACAAACCTCTTTCTTTAAAGGAATAACTACGGAACTGAGCTGTGCTACAACAGAAGGTATATTTTTGCAAATTAAATTGAGACTGATATAGTCTGGGTAAGTTTGAGTACTATCTACTGCAGAGTATCCAACAAAAGTGGGAACCGGAATTTTCCAGGATCTGCGGCTGCTGCTTCTGCATCAGTTTCCTCCATCTGGTGAGCTACAACGACTGCCATATGATTCTGCAAGTTCTGACCAACAGCCAAATTAGATATTACTTCGATATTCAAGCTCGAGTGTATCTTAAGGTCCAATACTAGAAAGCATCAGTAGTTTTGGTGTGTTAAAAGCGCCTGCTTGTACAATTTCTTCGTTATTTGCATAAAGTTTAATTATTTCGCCTGCAGATGTTACAGCTTCGACACCAATCGCATTGTTCTCATCATCGAAAAGGATTTTGATGACTTCCGTATTTTTCATAACATGCAAGTTTGATTGTTCTTTTATGGGGGAAATATAGCTCTCAGCGCTACTCTGACGGATACTATTAGAAATAGTAAACATGGGCTGAGCAATGCCGTATGAGGAGCTAATGTTGATATCTTCGTCGATTTTTTTGCCGATTTCCTCAAAAGCTTGTAAATATCTAAGGGTCGCATCATGTAATTCTCTTGTTAATTTTGTAGGGCCATCGGAACCATGATACTGGCCGTGTTCCGTACTATTGATTAAAGGATCTTCAAGCTTTTCACTCTTAATGAAATAAGGTAAAAGACCATCCCAATTTCAAGAATCATCTTGAGATGCGTTATCTCAAGACTCATAGTCATGAGAAACACCTCGAACATGGTAGAAATGGTGAAGAGAACTGCCTCCAAGAACTTTGCCGTCAGGAAGACTTACACCGTCTATATCGTGATACTGTGCTGTATTTCCTTCATTTGTCGTTGTGAAGTTCCAGTCTAATGAACTTTGTGTAAGCAAAGGTAACAGTGAAGCAAGCTGAAATTTTAAAATGAAAATTGAAATTAATAATTATGACAAACGCATCAAATTACATTAATCTAATAGAACAGATAAGAGTCATATGAAATTATTACGGTGAAACCAATATGAGAATTTTGGATTTCCTGGTATTTTGAAGTAGTTATGACGACCAGACACCCGTTCTGATACTAATATGCTCCTAGTCTCATGTGCCATGATTGAGTGTCGTTACATGTTTAGTTCAGGTAGGCGCGTTTCTAGATAGTGATGGATTTTTAGTCTACTTTTGAAGGGACTAAGAGACAGAATAGTATTGCCTATATCTTATTAAGCGAAATCGGCATTGTTTGCTGTTACTTGTAACGAATTACAAAACAACCAGATGCGTTTATTATATCGCAAAGCGCCTGTTACCCTCAGCCTTAGGATGGAGTGTCTGAAGTGCACAACACAACGGTATTGCTATTTCATTGTAGAAACAGTAGTAGGAGTACTGATCCAGGCTATCACCGAACATACAGTTGGTTCTTCTGCTATTAGCCAGATTATATTAATATTTATTAAGCTCACTTGAGTGTCCAATGGTGGATCTCCTCCCGCTTCAATCAAGAGCACTAAGCATACTGCATCTTCAGACAATCGGTTAGAAATTACACTTCCAGCTGTTCCACCTCCGACTACGATGTATCCATACTGTGAATTAGCTGGAAATTATACCAATACCGTTACATATAATCAGCCCTCAACATCTTTTACAAGAATCTCCGAAATAGATGAAAACGAAGCAAGCTTTGATGTAGGTATTAACATTTTTTTTTATTTTATCTTTTAAACAATACATTGACCAAATGCAGCTTAGGAAGAATAATAAGAGCCTGGCCAAATTCAAGAGTCATCTTTGAAGATTGCAGACGTATGTTCATACTTTATTTGGTTTTTGTGGATTAAAAACGCTGATGGTGAATATATTAATCAAGCTTGTGGTGTCTAGTGATATGATGTTTGAATCTGCGGTAAGAATTAGTTAAAGTCGCTCTCCGTAATAACACTATTTTATATTGGACTTACAAGTAGCCTCAAACATAAATTGTATCATGGTCGAAGGAAAACACATGAAGGTTCCTGGCCCTCATCAAACTGACGATAATCGAAAGAAGGCTATAATAACAATTAGGTTTGACGTAAGCCGCAAACTTCAGGCTGAGCTCAAAGGGCTGTCAGCTAATATTTTCCTAATTGCATCCACTACGACTCTACTGTGAAAATGTTTGACTCTGAACCAATTAATTTACGGCCATTACATTTTCAAATTTGGTAGTTCACCCTTTCATAATTTACCCTTTTTTCTGTAATACAGAATAGGGTATATGCATGAATTTTAAAAATACTTAAATTTGATTTTCTTCCTAAAAATTATCAAAATATCGAATTATAGATAAAAACATTCTTATTGAATTAAAAAATAAATATTCTTTCCCGGCAATATATTTCGGCTATTCAAACGCGCCATTTTGCGCGGGGTTTCTGTCTTCATACTGCGCTTCAACCAATAGCATTGCGTTTCGCTGTTTTATATTTCGTGCGTATTTATTGCAATTTTGTATATTTAATATTTATTATTCAGCACTATTTAATAAAAACAACTATGTAAGATAAATTTAATAATAATAAAGATTAGAAAAAATAATATTTCAACTAAATATAAGTTACATGCATATACCTTATTCAGAACTACTCACGTAGAGAAAAAAATAGTATGCATTGGAATATTCTGTATTAATGTATTTCGAAACCACGGACTAGTAAAATAAGAAAGGCTCCGCGCCGTGATATTAGCAAATGAAGCACCTTTATGCTAGTGTGTGTGCGGTTACGGGCCTACGGGGTATACAAGATACACAATTTTTTCTCCCTTAAATGATCATATATCCACAAATACTTTTATAGTATTGTTTTTACACTTTTTCACAACGCACAACGGCATATTTAAAATATTTTATTGCGACGCAAACTGATCTGTCACAGACAATGGGAAATCTCATAGTGGCGGCCGATCGGCTTGTATTAGTGTAAGTGTCTGCGTGGAGGTATGTATTTACACGTTTACCGGCTTGTTTTGGTGCCTCACTGTTATGTAAGGTGACACGGAGTCCTTATTTTTTACTCGTCCGTGTTTTAAACCAGTTTCACCGGATCTTACGTTAATTTTTCTAAAAGGCCGACAACGTACGGTGGCTTATTTGGTGTGGAATGATGTGGAATATGGTTGGCGGTGATCACTTAACATCAGGTAACCTGTACGGCCATTGTCCTCTTCTTACATAAAAAAATAAAAGAAGTGTTTACCTGCTGCATGATAATCAGTGGGCATTCTGAATGCAGACAGTGATAATCCCGTTATTACGCTGGACGCTAACTGCGCAGATTGTACGGTAGCTAACGTGGTCTCGACAACCATGATGCAGACAAGATTGATGCTGAAATATTATTATATTTATAATAGTCAGAGTAAAGTTACTTTGAACTAGTTTTATTAAATACTTTTACCAAAAGTTATATTCCCGGGCCAAAAAAGAAACGAATTTAAATCGCGGCTACTAATTATTCGCTCTCGCTCGCACGTTTCTCGGTCATTTTATTTTCTTTTGTATATAGATCAATCAGTCAATAAATATTTTATTTCATAATATATATATATATATAAAAGAGATTTCCACCGGTAATTGACTCATCAAGATATCTCAAAAACTACAAAGCCTACAAAATTGGGATTTGGAAGGTAGGTTTTTTGTAGGACGTAGGTGTCAGCTAAGAAACGGATTTGAGATTTTCCTACCCTAAGGGGAGGGTCGAAGGTTGTATGAAAGTCCTGTGAAATGTTTAAGTCATTTTGGGTAATCCCCTTTTAAGGTTGGTAAAATAGGGGGGTAAAGTTGTATAGAAAAGTTGTCACTATAGTTATTTCAACTTAAAATTTGAAATGTAGGTTCTTTATAGGGGGCAAGTGCAAGAAAAAAGGATGCTATGAAAATCCCCAACCATAAACGGGGTGAAATAGGGCTTGGAAGGTTGTGCGAAAGTCCTATGTTTTTAAAGTTAAGAGACATAAAAATCGTAATTTGGGTTACTCGCTATCAATAATGTAAATCTGTACCTATACCTACATATAGGTACGTTATTTTGGAAAATCTCCCCTCTTCTTAAGGGTGGTTAAATAGAGGATGAAATTTTGTATGAGAAAAATTTAATTATTGATAAATTGAAGTTTGGTAGGTCTTTTTAGGAAGTTGGTTTTGAAGTTATTTAAACCCACACATTTTAGACTACGTTGGTATATGACACTTTTACAAAAAGAAAAACCAGAACCGTAAATTATCAATTAATGAACTAGGTAGGTATAGATGTGTGTGTGTGTTTTTTTCTTCTGAGGGGACAAATACTATAACGCATCGTGGGGTAAGTATAACATTTATTAAACTCCACTGATTTTTTGATAAAATAAACCCAAGTAACATATTTTTATTATTTATACAAATCCAGTTATTTACCATGCCTAGTGCAGCTATTAGCTAAATTTACTTAACCCTTATTATTATAATATATAATTAAAAATAATTAAAAATAAATAGAAATATATAATTAAAAATAAATAGAAATACAAAAAAAAACACTCAGGCATTATTATAAGTTGACTTAAGTAGCAATATTTTACTTACCTTGACTGCAAGAACTGTAGTGTAGTACTTGCTTGAATCTGTCTGTGTACAGGTATTTATACCTGTAAATAAAAGTATTTCAATTATAATCCAGAAATTATCATTTCATAATTGAGGTTGATCAATATCATAAGATTGCAATAAGCGAATATTCAGATAATTTCAAGGCAAATTGTTATCTCACACACGTTGCTTCTAGCGCAGATAACTAACTGAAAGGTTGGCTGTCACCAAGCCTGGTGTAAATATGTATCCTTTCATTGTCATGTAGGTGACACAACAGGGGAGGTTGTAAAACCGACACCGTGAATCTTTGCAGGAAAAACATCTAAGAGTGCTGAAGACTAGTAAAATCGCCTTTAGGAAATTTTAAAGGAAATTGAAAAATGTTAATCTGTTTTAAATTTATTTATATGACAAAACTAACAATAAAAAAACATAAAATGAGCCGCAAACCACAATATTAATTACACCTACAAACGTAAAATAAACTTTAAAACTATGCTATGGCGGCTAAATAAGGTCAATTAAGTTTTTCACATTTTGATGTTATTTATACCCACACATTTTACACTACGTTGGTATATCACACTTTTACAAAAAGAAAAACCTGAACCGTAAATTATCAATTAATAAAGAAGTAAGTATAGACGTGTGTGTGTGTGTTTTTTTTCCTCTGAGGGGAAAAATACTATAACACATCGTGGAGTCAGAATGCCAGGGACCCCGATGATCATGCTGATCAGATTAAATCTTCGACATGCTTTTTTATATTTCTGTATCATCGTGTTCAGGTGGAAGAGGAGGCGTTTGTCCATAGTGGACGTCTTCCGACTGATGATGATGATGTGTCGACGTGGCATGTGTCCTTGTCTTCTAGTCTAGATACACTCTTTACGATAAGTGGTCATCGTGTCATTCTACCAAAACACTGGTGGAAACTTGTTCGGACAGCGTTTCAGCGGCATAGAGACATCACAGGCAGACATCATTCTACTGTGGATGGGAATCGCATTTTCGTTGGCATTGCATATTTGGCTGACCGTCAACTTGACTTTTAATAAGTGGGTTTTGTTTTTATGATTATTACCCATATATTTTTGCTGAAAGATATTGCTGATTTATTCGCCAAACACTTTCAGGTAGAACCAATAATCGGCACAGTCGCCAATACAAGACGGTTAATGTTAGTAATAGTAGTTTTAGCACTTGGAAATATACACCTAATGATGTTGTCAAGACAGTAAGACAGAATTGCATGTTACGTGGCAAGTCCCCTGGCATTGACGGACTTAGTTTAGAGCGCAGGCCTCATACATAATATATGAGGCCTGAAATCTTTCGAGTTTTGGCTGACTCTAATAGTTTATGTACAAACTTTTTCTATCTTTCTCCTAATCTTATGAAGACCGTGGTGACTCCAAAATAAAATAAAACGGGGGACCTCTCAAGTCTGAACAATTACAGCCTTATTTCACTTGGTACAATACTGGGGAAATTCATTTAGACTTACTTATCCAGAATTGTCGAAGAATGTTGTAATACACGACGCGCAGTTTGATTTTCATCCTGGTCTCTTAACAGATTCTGCAATTTTTAGTCTAAAAAGTGTCGTAAATTACTATAAAAGTCGAGATGCGTCCGTTTATGCATGTTTGTTAGACCTTAGCCTTAGCGCTTTTGACCTAGTAAATTATAAACTACTCTGAGATAAACTGCCTAAGTGTTCAGTGTCATCAAGAATTGTTAACCTGTGAGATACTGGTATGAGAACCAAACCAATTGTGTGCGATGGGTCGACTCTTAGTCTAATGAATACAGGTTAAAATGCGGAGTGCGTCAAGGTGGGCTTACATCACCGGATTTGTTCAACTTGTATATGAACGACCTGCTGGCCTACCATGAACTCTTATTGCGATTCAATTGACAACCTAAAATGAACTGCTTTGCTATTTCGTACCACGAAAAATCAACTGATTAAATCGCAATGATGTCAATTGAATGTCAAAAATCAACTGAATCGCAAACTGATTTAGTTCGTTCATTCATTCGTACCATGAGGTGTTATTTCAACCTAAACTGGATAGCTTATATGTCAAAGTGAACGATTCGAAAAAAGTTGCTATTTATTAGAGGAAAGTGAATCGTGTTGTTAATAACTTTTAAAAAATAGTGAAAACAGAAAAGAAAATTTTTATTGATTAAAGATGAGATGAGAATTGAACTTTTTTGTAAAACAAAATACTGAAAATAAATACCAAAAATGAAAATACTAAAGACGAGGCAGTAAGGGCCCGGGCCGGAAGGAATTCAAAAAAATGTACTCTGTGCTCTTGTCAAATCAAACATCAATGGAGGTGCGTTCATAACTCGTTATTTTTACGAAAACACATAAGCAAACATTTGATTTGTAATTCAAAGAACTATATTTATTTATATTGTTATTATTTAATAAGTATAAAAAAGGCCTTAATGGTTTATAATTTGACGCAATTGCGCAATTTTAAAATGTATTTTTAGTATTTTCTACGCAAAAAAACCCCTAAAATCATATCATTTTAGGTTTCGAAACGCAATTTTATTTCGTTCATTCTTCATCAGCGATCCAAACGCCATTCAGTAAAAGGCACTTCATGGTACGAATTTTAGTGATTCAGTTTGGGTACCTAAACTGAACTGCATCGGATTCGCATCACTTAGTGATAGATGGTAGGCCCTCTGATTGGAGAACTGAGTAGAACGAAGTTGGGTTGTCATATTGGCAGTACTTGTGTAAACAATATAAGCTACGCAGATGACATGGTTCTTCTCAGTCCCACAATCAACGGTCTAGGGTGCATGCTCTCAATTTGTGAGCGTTATGCGCTTAACCAGGGTCTGAATGATGATGGTTTTAAGGCAGGTCGTGGGACGGATAAAGTTCCTTATGTTTTCTTGAATGGTACACCCGTTGAACGAGCGGGACGGTTTAAGTTTATGGGTTATGACCCATAAACGATATGGCCTCACAGAAAATTTAAATGATGATGCGTATATGTAACGTGAGCGCCGCGCGCTTGCCGTAAGATGCAACATACTGGCGCGCAGTTTTTCCAAATGTAATAAAGAAGTAAAAAAGATATTATTCCAAACAAACTGTCAAAATTTTTCGGTCGATTATAGTCAAACTTCACTCGAAAAGCCTATGGCACCGTTAGGCAGCAGTATAATGATGCATATCGCATCCTAATTAAATTGCCTAGGTACTGTAGTGCGTCCAGCATGGTTGCAGACGGCGGCATCAATGATTTCTTCGCAAATATTAGATTACGGATAGCATCCGTAATTTGGTAGCGTATACGCTCCTCTAGCAAGAAAACTATTTCTATTTTGTCTGAGTACTTGAACAATCCCATTCTTAAATGTGCATCATAGTACCTAACAACCAAACGGCTGTAGATATTGAATGTTTTTTTTTAAATTCAAATTAATATCTTAATATTCATATAGTTGTAATTCTTAAGTAATTTTAACTGATTGTAATATTGTAATTATGACTGTAAAATTATGCGATATGGATGTGTGTCTAAAACAGACATTTACTATTATTATTATTTAAATTTTGCTCAGGACCTATGATATAAATAGCGCGAATAGCCCGCTGCAGCACAAAGATGGTATTAATATCAGCTCCACTGCCCCCTAACAATATACCATAGGACATAATACTATGAAAATAACTAAAGTCGCGCCGTATCTACGTCAGTTAACTGTCTAGTCTTTTCAATGGGGGCCCCATTCTAATTCGGAGCCCAGTTAACAATATTATTCTATATATGTCAGGTCCTAACGATAACACTTGGCAAGATTCTTCTCCCGTTAAACACAAGTATCACCAAGAAACGTCCGTACACAAAACATCTTCCCAGTACGTCCTTAAAATGTAGAATTGAGTTTACTGACAAGTAATACTTACGATACCCTCTCTTACGGCCGGTCTCAATAACCTACTTATCAGATACATAGAGATCTAAACTAAGATAGATAGAAATTTATATCAACTTTGATCTACCTTTGGTAGGGCTTACCATAGATAGGTTTCAATAACATTTTGACAGTTAACTTTAGTTTGTTTTTATAACTGTCAGTCGAAAATTTACTATCTCTCGAATTCGGGCGATTATCTTCTCTATTTAAAAGAAAACTTTGAATTTTATTAAATACTAGCTGAAACCCAGCGACATAGTTCGCGTACGTATTTTTACACCTTGGGTTACATTAATAGAAATTTAGTAGGGATCCCTAATTTTTGAAAATGTAATATAGCCTTATAACACCCGGGGATAATATAGCTTCCCAACAGTGAAATAATTATTCAAATCGGTTCAGTAGTTTCGGAGCCTATTCAATGCAAACAAACAAACAATCAAATATTTCCTCCTTATAATATTAGTATAGGATATAATGGATTTGTTTAGTGATGACAGGAATAATGAATTGTATGAGGCCGGTATATTTGATACTGTGTCTTTTAATTATTTATAAAGTCCCTTTCGTTGACTTTGGTAGTTTTCCCATTACAGAGCATAATGCGACTCAGTGCCACACAATGCCGAATTGTGATGATGCTTAATTGGAACATGAATTACACTGGCCAGCAAAAGTAAGTATCACACTTTTCAAATTAATTTTTTTCTTAACTATAGAAGGTAGAGATTTAAGATTAAAAACATTTTGTTGCAAATTTTATAGGCTTTAATTCTTAGAAACTAAAATTATACATTAGTAACATTTTTAACTTAAAAAAGATAAAACAATGAAAATAGACATTTTTAGTTTAGTGTAAAAAAATTCAACTAAAATGTATTACATGTTATTTAATTTTTAATAACTGGTATTGCCTCCTCGAGCTCTGATAACAGCTTCGAGCTGGTTTGGCATACTGAACACTAGGTTTCGGAGCCGATGTTGGGGAATATTCTCCCATTTTTCTACCAGGGCCTGCATTAGTGCCCTGAGGGTAGTAGGTGGTGGTTTGCGATTTCTGACTAGCCTCCCAAGCTCATCCCAGGCGTGTTCAATCGGGTTGAGATCAGGACTTCTTGATGGCCAAGCCATCACGCTGATATCGACCTCCTGAATATACTCTTGTACGATATGAGCCGTGTGTGGCCGGGCATTATCATGCATCAGCATCGATCCATCACCCATATTTGCTAAATATGGCCCTGCATACTCATTGAGCATCTCTTGAGCATATCTTTGCCCAGTGAGCCTCTGTGCGACCTTCTGAAGATATGCCAGCCCATACAGTTACACTGCCTCCACCGTATTGGACTCTTTCTGAGATGCAGGCTTGAAGGTATCGCTCACCAGGTCGCCTGTAAACACTTCGCCTTCCATCAGAAGTGTAAAGGGAGAATCGAGACTCATCTGCAAACAAAATTCTTGACCATTCTTCTTCATCTCACTGCATGTGTTCACGGGCGTATCGCAGTCTCGCTACTCGATGCTGTCTCTCGAGTTTTTGGCCACTCGCTGGTCTTCGGGGTTTCAAATTTGCTTCAGCAAGTCTTCTTCTTACTGTACTGTCACTAATGTAGTCCCTCCGGGTCTGAAGTAGCTGTTACTGGACTTCAACTGCATTTTGGTGGCGATTTCTTAACACAGTGGAAATAATATAACGATCTTCTCGGGCACTGGTACACCTGGGTCTGCCATTACAAGGTCTCCTCAGATGGTGTCCAGTCTCTTCGTACCTTCGCTTTACCTTCTGGACCGTTCGTACCGTCACACCCACCATTCTTGCAGTGCGACGCATACTGATGCTTAGTTCCAGAAAAGCCATGATCCTAGCACATTCTGAAAGAGGCATGATAAATAAATGTTATGTGCTTTTTAGCATAAATTTTTAAAACAAGACCCATCGATCTTGAAAAAAATTTAAAACAGAAAGAAAAATGTGAATGGTAAAATTGTAATTCGGAAACGTCCACTTTGAAAAAGGAATGGTTTTGTTTTTGAAGTTTTTTTTCAGCCAATTCTTAAAAGAAGGTTACCGACTATAAAAATTTTATGTACAAAATTAAATTCTCTTTGGAGTCCTTTTTATTTCGAAAGTATATCTTGTGAACTTAAAACGTTATCCCAATTTTAAAAGTGTGATACTTACTTTTAGAAGTGTAGTTGTAAAATGCACTAGCGTGCGTGTGTACTAAGTTCAGTGTTTAAAAATAATATTCTTAGAGTTAGCAATCTAATAAGAAAATAAGATGTTATCTTCTTCATTTTGATAAATATGTACCTACATTTCCACGAAAACATTTATGATGTCTGCTTCATTAAATTATTCCATCAAGCCATTGCAATTTGACAAAACTATATTTCTGTTCAATAAATTTGTGTATGCTTTAGAATTCTAAAATGAAATTGTATATAAAATGTGGTATATAAAATTAAATAGTCAATGTTTGTAGCTTCATACGGCGCCAAATGGC
Organism: Leptidea sinapis; assembly: GCF_905404315.1. Taxonomy (NCBI): domain Eukaryota; kingdom Metazoa; phylum Arthropoda; class Insecta; order Lepidoptera; family Pieridae; genus Leptidea; species Leptidea sinapis. The sequence continues at coordinate 3,816,468 of NC_066277.1, forward strand.
ATTCTGATGATGAGTTTTATACAACGGTTTGTTTGTATATAAAGCAAAAAAACACAAAGAGAAAATTTTGCCACAAACAATGTAATTCCGTAAATTTCGAAATAAACTCAATTACGAATTTCCGATTACTCATCATTATGCAGCAAAGAATATAATACTCTCTGACGATGCAGTGTGCAACCGTGCGTATTATCCAACAACTCGAAGCGGTATGAGCATTGAGCACAGAACACTTTTACTCAACCAGGGCTTAAGACAAATGGCGCGCGGGTTTTCACATTCACGAGCGGGACAAACGGCTCGGCGCGATAACATGGCGTACCACGTCCTGGTTTTCACACTCACGAGCAAGCCACACTGACCGGACGAGCCGCGCCAATTGGCGTGGCGCGATGGAGTTTCGATAGTTTTGAATTCCATTTTTTCTTAAGGCGAGGTTTTCCCAACAATTTAGGTAAAAATTGCGCGAACGTTAGATTCGATAGGTACGCATGGACAAGGGCGTCGGGCATGGCTAAGAACGAACCGAGCGATGCGGGTTAACGACTGCCGACCCAGAAGGACCGCGTAATATTTTTTAAAACTTACAGTTGTGCTAGAGTACGGAATTACTGTGATAATATTTTTTATGCATTTTTGAAGTAAATCTTTTTTATCGACGTATGAGAGAAATGTTATATTACGCGCAAAATTATGATTTCAACATTATGGATATCGTATTCGAGATTCTCGAAGGTGCAGAGAACTAATTTGGGATCATTTTTGAAATCCAAGTTGGCCGCCGCGCAAAATTATCATTTCAACAATATGGGTATCGTATCCGAGGTTCTCGAGGGTGCAGAGAACGAATTTGGGATCATTTTTGAAATCTAAGATGGCCGCCGCGCAAAATTATGATTTCAACAATATGGGTATCGTATCCGAGGTTCTCGAGGGTGCGGCCATCTTGGTTATCCAAAAATGATCCCAAATTCGTTCTCTGCACCCTCGAGAACCTCGGATACGATACCCATATTGTTGAAATCATAATTTTGCGCGGCGGCCATCTTGGATTTCAAATATGATCACACAATTGTTCTCTGCACCCTCGAGAGCCTCGGACACGATATCCATTTGCTGAAATCATAATTTTGTGCGGCGGCCATCTTGGATTTAAAAAATGATCACAAAATCGTTATCTGCACCCTCCAGAACCTCGGACACGATATCCATATTGATGAAATCATAATTTTGTGCGGCGGCCATCTTGGATTTCAAAAATGATCACAACATCGTTCTCTGCACCCTCGAGAACCTCGGATACGATACCCATATTGCTAAAATCATAATTTTGTGCGGCGGCCATCTTGGATTTCAAAAATGATCCCTGAATCGTTCTCTGCACCTTCGAGAACCTCGGATACGATACCCATATTGCTGAAATCATAATTTTGTGCGGTGGCCACCTTGGATTTCAAAAATGATCACAAAATCGTTATCTGCACCCTCGAGAACCTCGGACACGATATCCATATTGCTAAAATCATAATTTTGTGCGGCGGCCATCTTGGATTTCAGAAATGATCCCAGAATCGTTCTCTGCACCTTCGAGAACCTCGGATACGATACCCATATTGCTGAAATCATAATTTTGTGCGGCGGCCATCTTGGATTTCAAAAATGATCACAAAATCGTTATCTGCACCCTCGAGAACCTCGGACACGATATCCATATTGCTGAAATCTTAATTTTGTGCGGCGGCCATCTTGGATTTCAAAAATGATCACAAAATCGTTCTCTGCACCCTCGAGAACCTCGGACACGATATCCATATTGCTGAAATCATAATTTTGTGCGGCGGTCATCTTGGATTTCAAATATGATCACACAATCGTTCTCTGCACCCTCGAGAACCTCGGACACGATATCCATATTGCTGAAATCATAATTTTGTGCGGCGGCCATCTTGGATTTCAATTATCTTACATAATAAATACAAAAATCCCGTGTGGCATAATATTCAAAATAATATTACGTAAATTTTATTTTAGTACTTTCCGACTTACATTTACCTATATATTTCAACAAATACGCTGTCGCATCATCATTATTTTTTTACTATGATTCCCGCTTTGTACTTGTTTGCTAAAATCTTACGTAATGTGAGCCCGAGAGACACGAACACAGTACCTTCCTTGACAGTGGTCACGGGCGTACTGCTGGCTTGAGCGAGCATGCAACCAAGGCGTCGCGTTTGATTTATTACGAACAAAATTAATATAAAATAATTCAAAAAGCGTATTGATAAATCCCACAGTAAAAACTTATAAATACTAATAAACTATCGAATAAAATAAGTTTTGTGTTTATAGCTATCATAGTTTTATGATAATATAAACAATTCAAATAAAAAAGACTATTTTTCAAAAAATAAATCTATCGAGATTTTTTTTCGTAATCGTGTTTTCGAAACAGCGATAATTTAGATAAAGAAATGAAGATAAACATGTCAAAAAATTGGAGCCGTAGTATTTGTACTGTATTGTAGAAGTATTTTAAGTAGATTTTTAAATATGTTACTTTTTAGGACTATAGCGACTTCATTTGGATTGTTGGGATTTTGACATTCACGAGCGGATTTTTGAGAGTTCACGAGCCGTTTGGAGCGATGGCGTGCCCGTGAATGGGGGCTTTAACTGTAGTAAGCCTTGCGAGAATTTTGTTATTGAGACGGCAGTAACAGATAGTTAGGAAATTACTGATAAACTCTAGTAGCTAACCGAGTTTAACTGTAGGTAGATTATTGAGACCTGCCGTTAATGATGCAGTGGGCAGTGATCAACAGATCCATCAGGTAACCAGAGGGAGGCTCCTTTGCATAAAATGCCGGCTAGATTATGGGTACCACAACGGCGCCTATTTCTGCCGTGAAGCAGTAACATTTCTGTTTCGGTCTAAAGGGCGCCGTAGCTAGTGAAATTACTGGGCAAATGAGATTTAACATCTTATGTCTCAAGGTGACGAGCGTAATTGTAGTGCCGCTCAGAATTTTTGGGTTTTTCAATAATCCTGAGCGGCACTGCATTGTAATGGGCAGGGCATTTTCATTAAAAAAAGGTAACTCTAACACTCATTTGATACTTACTTATCAATGTATTTTTAACTATATTTATGAAAAAGATATTTAGTAACGGCCTTTCCGAATATACTATCTACAGATAGAGATAAATTACTAGCTTCTATTGTCAGTAATTAACTGTCAGTAATCTGAAGGTACCCCAATATACCCGATAAGTCATTCTTATCGCCTTATATTGGGACGCATGAATTGCAATTTCCATACAAACTTCTATCGGTGGTAAGCCATACGTCGTCCCATTCACAGACAGCGATAAGTTTATTGGGACAGAAAAGTCAACGATAGTTACGATTTTTATCTCAACTAAGAGATAGACTGAATATTGGGAACGGCCGTAAATCAAATTAGAGATAGTTTTAACTAAACACCTTTCTATTTATTGATTTACGCGTCTGTCAAAGTCAAATAAACTTTATTCAATCATTCTTATTCAAATCGCTTTTGAATTGTCACTACAAATATTTTTTTTCAATTACCATATTTCACGGACGAGTAAAAAAATATGGAGTAAGGACTCCGTGTCACCTTACATAACAGTGAGGCAACAAATCAAGCCGGTAAACGTATAAATACATAGCCCCACGCATACACATACACTAATACAAGCTGATCGGCCGCCATTATGAGATTTGCCATCGTCTATGACAGATCAGTTTGCGTCGCAATAAAATATTTTAAAATGCCGTCGTGCGTCGTGAAAAAGTGTAAAAACAGTACTAGTATAAAAGTATTTGTGGATATATGATTATTTAAGGGAGTAAAAATTGTGTAACTGGTATACGCCGTAACCTCACACACACTAGCATAAAGGTGCTTCACTTGCTAATATCACGGTGCGGAGTCTTTCTTTATTTACTAGTCCGTGCCATATGTTAATGAATGAATGAAATGACTTTACCTTTTTATTTACTTAATGTTCGTAAAAAGTTGAGCTCGTGAGTAGAACATACAAGACACTCAATGGCCACTCTTTTCAATCAAATATAGTATTTTACAATGGCTGTAATATACATAATAAATTAGTTTGTAAGGTGCTGCATACAATATATGAGTCGTGTTTGATTAATATAATAAATAATAGTTATCGTATATTGAATGCATCAACCTTTAGAGCTTGAACTCATTGTTTGTGTAACGATGTTTTGTGAACATGATGGCCGTGATTACTTTTACAATTAGTAATTGTAACCAACAAATACAATGATCTTTTAACTATAACAGGTCGACCTGGCACCACAAGCAGCACCCGTTCACGAGTTGTCGCATGGACCAGTCATTGTTCCCTTCACATGTCATATTTGAGAAAAAGACGACCCGCACACGACGCCGCCGATGCAATGCCATTCAGTAACATAATTTCGGAAATCCATAACTATCCAATTTTTTTGCGTGACTCAACTGGTCATATCTCCTGAGGATGCCTCGTGTAGAGGCGAAACACGTGTCGTATTGATTGAACACAAATATTAGCGGATTTTACACTCAAGATAACTCAAAAAAATTGGATAACCAACCACGGCTACCACAACCGCGCCTATTTCTGCCGTGAAGCAGTAATGTGTAAGTATTACTGTGTTTCGGTCTGAAGGGCGCCGTACCTAGTGAAATCACTGGGCAAATGATACTTAAAATATTAATTGTAGTGCGGCTCATAATTTTTGGGTTTTTCAAGAATCCTGAGCGGTGCTGCATTTTTATGGACACAGCGTATCAATTGCCATCAGCTGAACGTCCTGCTCGTCTCGTCCCTTTTTGTCATAAAAAAATAACTTATTTGAAGGTGAAGTGCAGTGCAATCTACGGAGACGATAATGTGTTATCTTACATTAACAGATAACATTGCATCAAATCAACAGATAATTAAATAATAAATTCCCTAATACTTTCTTTCATGACACCGACGTGATTAAAGTATTGATTTTGTGATACGGAAATGTCCTCCACATTTCCGTATCACAAAATCAATCACACCACAAATACTCTTTTTTCTCTTTTTCGAATTCCGTAACTCAAAAGAAAAAAAGAACAGCACCCTTTTATTAAAATATTTTTAATTCAAAATAGTATGTGACATCACTTATTGAAAGTCAAAAACTACTACCCATTCCAAAGAGAATGCCTCAGACCTGAGAAGAATGGGCGCAACAAACTCAGCGGGCTTTTTTTTTTCATCAAAAAATATGTGTACAAAGTAATATTGTACAATTAAAATTATTATTTAATAGCTTGGGGGCGGTCGCTCCATTCCCAATTTGTGAACTCATTAAGAAAGTCATTTATGTTATAGCGTAACCTTTACCACACAAACGTTTTTTAACAATTCTTTTGAATAACGTAATACTTTTGTTTTGAACATTTTCTGGGATCTTGTCGTAAAAGCATATACATCACCCAGCAAAAATACTTCCTAACTCGATTTAGCCGAGTAGTAGACATAACAAGTTTATGTTTATACCTCGTGTATTGTCACAGTTTCTAGCAAATTCCTCAATGTGCTTATGAACATATAAAACATTATCAAGAATATATTGAGAAGCAAAAGTCAAAATGTTTAGTGAAGTTATACTTCTTTAAGCGCGTTATGAAGAAAATTATGAGGGTGAAATTTTAAGATGCGCGCGTCATTGTAACACAAAAGTAACAGGTTAAAGTAACACAAATGTAGGAGGTTGAAGTTGGTTATTAAAATATGTCTTTTCAAAAGTTGAAAATTAACAATTATTGACAATTGACACATTTCTGACAAATTACAATAATTGTTTGTTTTATTTATTCTGAGCATTGGTAACAACATGGAACAGAAAAACTAGTGGAAGTGGCATGTGAGCGTTACCCTGTCACCACTATAATTGTGTACAAATGTACCTACTCGAGGCTCAAGTGAGACCAGTCATTTGATGTCAAGTGAGGCTTATCTTTTAAAAAAAATACAAATATGCCATATTTGACTGTAGAAATCATAGCCGCCACATAAATATGTCCAACGAAGGGTTTCCTATCGTCGCTAATCAGAATTTTCCGATTTAAATACAATAATTAATACTTTTTATGTGTTGTGCAAAATATACAATTGAAAATGAACCATTATATTACGACGTATGGTTCGATTACCTTTACGTTTAATCGATTTAATTTTTGTTAAAATAATTAATGTAAACAATAAAAATCTTGCCACTCTACAAGTGCATGCATGTACATATCGGTATAATTCTATCGAAATAAATTTTATCTTTATAAAAATTATATTTAAGTATTGCTCTTTTCCATGCATCATGCGATAAGGGTGTAGGTAAACATTTTTTTATAATGTTCATCACTTGTATCCCAAAGGAAGGGCGCTCCTCGATTTTAGAGCGGACTCTATATATTATTATACTCTTTGGAGCGGACTAAAGTCTTTTAAAAGAGTCGTCACCAAGTGTGACGTAATTTCGCGGGAATGCGCGATGCGAATGAGATCGGAAGTTCTTGCGGTGCATTCGTGCGAGTTCACAGATACTTACGATGCTATGCGAGTTCGCAGTTTTGTGTGGGAGCCCCAAGTAAAATGTTATAATATAGTCGTTGTAATTGTGTACAACTAACTATCATTTAACAAACATGTGTAAGATTGCAGTTAACCTAAATAAGCGTATATTTTAAAATATAGGCCAACAATTTTTTTAATAAAATTTTAATATTTGGCATATATTGAGGTTCCACCGATAAGGTTGAGTCGAGGTGGAGTAGAAGAAAAGCCTCATCATATTATGGAGTAAAGGAAATACGTCAAAGAATTAAATGTAAAAAATTTATCGAAAACCATGAATTCTGTGATTGTTTGCCATCATTGTAGCATTTATAATTTAAGTACATCGTAATATCAAATATCATAACGCTAACAAGATTATTAATAATTCATTAGTACGTACAGCTTCTCTTTTTATTAAACATTCGTTACTGCTTGTGTTGGAAATTTTCTTTCCGCACGCGCATTACGCATGGTGGCAGTACGGTTTATAAAATCTCATGTCCCCTGGGTTTATACAGAATAACGATGAATATGTTTTATGCGTACATGCTTCCCAGGTAAATATAATATTGATATTGTAACTTTCCAAGACTATTCGCGTACGCTGTCTTGATTTTATTTAAATTGAGTTAAATCTTGTTGATCCTTTAAAATAAATCTATACCTAAGAATATTGGCTTATTTTTATTTAAGCTTACGATGCTCTTTATCGGTAATACATCATATCATATTTTGTAGTTTTCACTAACTTATCTATATGTTTATTCAATTCCGTACAACACTATTTTGACAGAAGTCAAATCTATGATTACAGAATTCCTATTACTTCAAGATTTTATATGAGGTCAGTTGGGGCAAGTGCGGCGTTATATTTTATGAGATCACTTTACACTCGAATAGCATTGATGCTGTATCAATTTTTAAATAATTTCTTTCAGTACCACATTGCCCGATAAATAATCTCCGTATGGAACATACTGTTTCAGCAATCTGATATAGTATTTTAGGTATTTCAATGGGTTTTTACAGCTTGACTCTAGCCGCACCCAGTGATATTGGGAAAGAGCAGCAGTAATCAAAAATTGCCAGTAAATGACTATAAACTGTACTTTCAACGTGAGTCTCGGTTAGAGAAACGTTAAAATCGAAGTCTATTTTAGACTTTGGAATCGTAGAAATAAGTTTCAACTCATAAGAAAATAAAGATTTTAGGACTTTATTTTCTTATGGGGAAGTGCGGCATATTTCCAAAGGAACAAGTTTCCAGTGGTTCTAAACATTTATACCTGACTGCCCTGGAAGGAAGGTAACGATTATAGTATGTATGTACGTAACTGTTGTAGGCACTATTAATTATTATGTGCGAGAGGGTAAAAGGCTTCACCGACTTTGATGTGTGAGGTGTCGTTAGACTCGTCTCTGTCAAGAGTGCCATATAATTTTAAATTGTGTGTAAAAATATAAATATTATATTTTATTTTATTATTTGTATTACTTGTGTAAATAGCTAATACTAAAATACATACTTAACTGAAACGTGAAGTGACTTTTGTCTTTGTGACTGTCGAAATGCTTTATTACATATGAAAAATAAAGTTTCACTTATTATTTTTTTATTAATCAAACTAAAATGAAACAAATACCATGACGAAAATAATAAAGCGATTTCCAAAATAAATGTAGCATATTATTCTAACGTAATAAGATATGTTTAACTACTGCCCATTGTATGAATCAAAGTGTATTTTTAATATTATATGACCACGTCGAGATATTACAGGCTCTGGCAATACTGCAAATAAATCTTCGCTGTGCTTTAAGTCGCATATGTCATCAATAATTGGGTATGCGATATTTTTTTTTGGGATTTGTGGATCCGTATAAAACCCGCGAAAACAAATCATCCTTATTCTTTCCTATTCATCATCAGAAAATTATCACCATATATATTAAATCTCTCCAAACCTCTGCTGTAGGTAAGTTTTAGTTTTATCAAAATAGGCAACAGCAAATATTTCATGTTTGCTGTTGCTTATTACATTGGGCTTATTTACATTGGGTGGTCTGTTCGCTACAGACAGACACAAAAACACATATTATACTCTATTTGCCTAGGGGATAAAAAAAACTTTAGACAGAAAAGAAGGTTGAAAACTTCTGACTTAGGGCACGTGCGTCTTAGTGCCGCAGTTGCCTCAAGCATGAGAGCCGAACTTTCCCAAGCAATACAACTTGATGTATGATTTTTGAACCGGTAATTATAGCGTATTTGGCTACATACAAATGAAAAAACTACGTAAATATAAAGCATAGGATCTAATGAAATAAATTACGTATTATAGATCAGCCAATTTATGCACAAAACCAATTTTTTAATACAACAATGCACACGTGCCAACTTCAAACCATAGTGAAATTTCAGTGTACAATTAAAATGGCGTCAATTCCTATTCCATACCTACATCTCCCCACAAAAGACTTACTAACTCAACTTAGCCGAGTGGTAGGCATTATAAGTTTATGTCTGTTCCTATGTGTTAACAGAAAGGCCAAGAAATATAGCAGATTCCACCGACTTTATCACCTCTCCGTTTAACAATACACTTGCATCTACATTTTTGACATTTGGTATAGTGAATTTATTTTATTAATAACCTATTTAACAATAGTTTATTAGCGCTAAACCAGTTCACGATGTCAGATAGAATATCGTTCACTTCGTCATACATATCATGTTTTTTTTTTCACTTTGAAAATCAGTGAAGTGTCGTCCGCAAACAATACTACCTTGTGTTTTTTTTCACTAACACAAAGTGACCTACAAATCGCGAGTGCAGAGACTTAGCTTGTCACGCACACTAAAGGAATAAACCTAGCCTATTTTCATTTACAGCTGCAGCAAGAGGCTCTTTCGAGACGAGTAAAACAGGCTAAATGCTGAATCATTAAATAGTATTAAAATAATTAATTAATTAAGTAATTTTATCCAATTATTACTATTGACAAGCCCAGATTTAACAGTGTTTATAATTTTATTTATTTTATATTTCAGCTCAGCAAGTTTTATATTGGTTTGAACTTCAATTTTATTTTGTTTTTATTTTAATTTAATTAATTATGCGTACTGTCAATTATTTATACCTTCATATTATTATATTTTGATCTTTTTGACAGTTGTCGCGAGTCTCTGGTTATTTACCAGAGTATTAACTATTATCTATCTATGGTCGCGTTGCAGTACAGTTGCAGTTTTTTAGTGGAATACCTACCTAAAAAGTTGTCCCCATGACCTTTAGGCTGCGTTTCCACCAGAGATGTTGACGAGGAACACGTTTACATGTGTGCACACGGGAAATGTGTCGTGCGAGGATGTCTAGCTGTACTGTGAAAATGTGCGGAGGTTTCCACAAAAGCTGTGCGAGGAAAATGTGTCGTACGAGGATGTGTAGCGAAGCTGTGAAATGTGTCGACGGTGGTGCGATGTAGTATGCTGGCTGGTACAGTATGTCTCATGTATACCTCACAACACATCCCTCGCTTGTTTTGTATGCGCAAAAATCTAGCTCCACTGAGCCGTTTCCACCAGATCTGTGCTGACCGAAGCGAGGTAAATGAAGCGATAGTATTGGTACAAACACATCCCTCGCTACGCATCCTCGCACATCTCTGTTGGAAAAGCAGCCTTAGGCTCTACGGCATTAATTATTCCAACATGAATGACAATGAGCCGTACAGTGAAGCGTTCCCGGCCTTAGGATGGCAACTTTGTAAGTTAAAATAATGTTATTGCAGACAATATCAAGATTTAGAAATAATTTTGCGATTTTTCCATATGGAATCGGACCTACAACACATATCACAAGATGGCGCTGATTCAGCAACTAACTTATTATCTGAAACAATTAAAATACGTATACAGTGATGAGTGGCTGTTTAAGCTTTGTATGGCTTGAGTTTGTGTTAGAATCTAGATGAATATTGCAAACACCAAAAAGTAAAAATAATTTTTGTGATGTTTCTAAATTGAATCGTACCTACGACAAACGCCACAAGATGGCGCTGAATCAGTAACTTCTTTATTATTATCTGAAATGTGCATTAAAAAATTAAATGAGACGTGCAGTGCAGTCGATGATAGCCGGAATTATTAGCTAAGTATAGGTTATGCTAGTTTTTTTTTATTTATTTGAGAAAAAACAGTAACATAATATAATGCTCAACATTTTGCCATTTTAACAAAAGGCGAAAAATACTTATAAATGTGCAAACAAAAACATAATATCATATCATGCTATTCACAAAAACTATCATAATTTTTGGTTAATTAAAAATATAGTTTATTAGCTGAATCTTAAGAGCACAGATAGAAATCAATACCAGAAGAGTAGGTACTTGTTGTAATTTACACATTCAGCCAGTGGCACTTTTCGACGTCGACCCTAGTTGGTGCTTGATGATGACAGTGAAAAGACATGCTTCATTCGTTAGGAGCAGGGTGGTACGGGGCGTGTAGAGTGAAAAAAATAACATTGAAATTAATTTTATTAGGTGTAAAATATTTAAGTTATTTATTTATTTATATTCAAATACTTACTGAAAAAGGTATGTATTTTTACCCTACGAACGCAGGGTATGCACATTCGTACATTTAAGGCTAGAACGCACTAAGCGATGGATGTGTGGCGGTCCTCCACAGTGCGGTTTTCAAGGAGCTTTCTTCCACGTACTACAAAGCTGTGGAATGAACTTCTTTGCGCAGTGTTTCCGCGATGCGACATGGGTACCTTCAAAAAAAAAGCGCGTCCACCTTCCTTAAAGGCCGGCAACGCTCCTGTGATTTCTCTGGTTTTGCAAGAGATTGTGGACGGCGGTGATCACTTGACAACAACAGGTGACCCGTACGCTCGTTTGACCTCCTATTCCATAAAAAAAAGCGACACTTCACGGCAGCGGCGCGACGCGACACATAGCGACACTATTAGGTAAACAGCATTTGAACTGCAGTGCCGCGACACCTTGCAGTAAATTTTGTCTGTCAGTTGTTCGGCAATTTCTGAGAAAGATGGAAGAAACGGATTTGAACGTTATTTTGAGTCAGATGGACGAGTATGACTTGGATATTGCAATAGTATCTTTGCTTTGTGAAGAAGAAGAAACAATGGAACAGGAGCAATCAAAAAAGAAGAGAAAAATTTGGTTTCATGACGTTCCGGGTTCACGATATGAAGAAGGGGAATATCACACACTTTTGCCGCGGCTGAAAAAGGATCGGAAAAGGTTTCATACATACTTTAGAATGTCTCAAAATAACCTGTTACAAATTATGAAGCCCCATTTAGAAAAACAGGATACACTTTTCCGAAAAGCGATAGGTGTGGAAGAAAAACTCATGGTTACAATCAGGTAAGTAAATAACTTTTATTTCTTAATAGGTAATAAATGATTCATTCATTATTGTACCTCATACTCGTTGATAAGATCTTGCGAAATCAGAAAGCCTCTGGTGTTATAATGAACCATTTTTGTGTATTATCCAAATTAATTTGGGATTGGTTGTTGGAAATACTAGTGAATGTTTCTTCAATCAAATCATTAGCAGGCTGCACTTGAAAATCTTGTGGCTTTGATTTTTATGTGGTATGAGATATGGTGGATTGTTTCTTTGCCGTAGATGTAGATGGAGTTGGAGAATCCTGTAGTTGTTTATTTACCTCAGATGTAGTTCTTTTATTTAATCCTGAAGTAGACGGAGTTGGTTGAACAAGTTGTTTTAAAGTTCTCCGTTTGTCTTTGCACACAATATCTGAAAATAAAAATATAACATTTTTATTTGCTATTGTTTCAGGTTTCTTGCTACTTACTGGAGATTCGTTCAATACCTCATTCATCGTGCAAGAAATTGTACACACTACTTGTGTAGCTCTGTAGGAAGTGTTGTCGATTAAAGTCATGCTCATTCCAGATGAACAGAAATGGATGGAAATTGCAAAAGAATTTAACGAGAAATGGAAATACCGAATAGTGGCTCTCTATTTTTAATAACAAGAAGTTTTTTTCAATTAAACTACTTGCTCTAGTGGACGCAGATTACAAATTTATATATGTGGCGATCTTGGTAAGAATAGCGATGCAGGGATATATTCACGGACTAGCATCAAGATTAGAATCCAATACTTTGAATATACCAGGCTCAAAAGAATTACCAGGATCGATAAAAAGACTACCTCACGTGATAGTTGGGGTGAAGCTTTTCCACTAAAAACTTATTTAATGAGACCCTATCCTGGCACGCAGTTAGATGACCCCTCCAAAAAAGTATACAATTTTGATAATGAAGACACCGAAGAGACACAATTACGAGACCTTCCTCGCATTGGAGGTAACATTGTAAACAACTCTATGCACGTAAGGGATACATTCAAAGATAATTTAAATTCGCCTCAAGGTAGTTTGGCCTGGCAAAATGAAACTGTAAACAGTGGATGTCGTCAACGTCGTCAAAAATAACACGTTAAGATCACTGTCCCACCCAGGATGCAAAGCTGTACGTATATTATGTATATATAGCACACGCGTACACCTACATATAAGTATAAGGGTTGAGACTAAAATACCAACTACCTACCTATGTATAGATTAAATGAATAACATTTGCTTTCCAATATTGTACACTTTAGTAAAAGGTGGATGAAAATAAATATCTTGTACCTACTCAGAAAGACGTATAAAATTTACTCACTCGATGTTCCCATGTCCCCGCCGATTTCCCTCCAAATATTGTTTTTTCTTATTAATTTCATATAACGTGCATTTTGCTGGTCGTATAGCTCTGGATACTCACTTACTAAAATAATTAATTTTTCTTCATCGAAAGCCAAATTTTACATAGAAGTTGTCGTATGACGTACCAAACACGTTCTAACTTGAATAAAGTGAAATGTCAAATGCCGCGTCGCTTCAACGCTTGCTATACCGCACTAATGGCAGCGGAACTACACGATGCGACACGGCGCGACAGATTTGGTGATTTGACCAACTTTGCCGCACAGTGTCGCGGCGCATCGTCGCTGCTGCGTAGTGCGTTATACCTTGGTATACCTCATACAATTTCTTACAAAGAATATTTGGTCGTTATATGTCTCGTCGTGCCGCTGCCGTGAAATGTCGCTTAGTGCGGTCTGGCCTCCTCCTTGTGTATATGTCAATAAGTGGTTTTCTCCGTGTAACTGTTCATTATTGAGTGAATATAAATGAACAAAAAAAAATATATGGTATTTATTGGACTAAAAGGACGAATAGATGAAAAAAAATCTCAAAGTGAAGCCTTTTTGTTTGAATTTTTGTAACTACTTCTAAACGGCATTGAATTTCAGTATTTTTCTTTCGCATAAATTTTAGCTAGATATTTTTCACAAAGTGAACGATTGGCACTCAATATAATGACTTATTAGGTTAAAAATAACTATTCCTTGTTTTCTATATAAATTCGCATGGGTCTGTGCGCGGGCGACTGGCGGCAGTGTAAGTCGGACTGTCGGACGGAGAGGTCACGCTACTTGTTGTAATTTTATGGTGCACTAATTCGCGCATCCTGCTTTAGGGCCACTTGTTTTATTTTAGTATAAGGTACTTATTGTGTAAATAATAAAATTTCATATTGCGTCGTGCGTGCGGGCTGATGAACTATCGATATATTATAAGCCGGAAATCATCTATAATATCTATAGGGCTATCGATACAACATTGAATATTTAGGTTCAATTATACTATAGTATGACTGTGTATCGAAAATATCGATAGCTTATCGATATTATTTGGCTTCAATTATCAGCTGTTATTTTTTTAACAAATGAAGCGGAAATGGAAGCGTGACACCGATTGAAGAAGAGTATTTCTTACTCTCGGGCTTCCCTATAGCCTTGTATCGTGCAGGTTTAGCGCGCGGCCGCTAGTAAGTAGAACATCTTCCCTACAAGCCTTGTATCGTGCAGTTTTTTTTAATCCAATATGGCTGCCGCGCAAAATTATGATTATGGATATCGTATCCGATGTTCTCGAGGGTGCAAAGAACGAATTGGGGATGTTTTTTGGAATCCAATACGGCCGCCGCGCAAATTTATGATTTCAACAATTTGGATATCGAATCCGAGGTTCTCGAGGGTAGAGAGAACGAATTTGGGGTAATTTTAAAAATCCAAGATGGCCGCCGCGCAAAATAATGATTTCTACAATATGGATATCGTATCCGAGGTTCTTAAAGGTGCAGATAACCAATTAGGGGTATAACTTTTAAATTCAAGATGGCCGCCGCGTAAATTCATGATTTCAACAATATTTATTTATTTATTTACTTAAGGTACAAAAACGATTACAAAGTAAAACATATGAAATATAAAAATAAAGATCTTATCACTATAAAATTGTAAATCTAACTATTGTACATAGCGTTATATTATTTACAATCACATTGAAAATATGTAAGTACAACTAATATTTGAGTTCTATGTTACAGAACGAACTTGGAATAATTTTTGAAATCCAAGATGGTCGCCGCGCATAGTTAATATTTCAACAATATGGATATCGAATCCAAGTTTCTCGAGGGTCAGAGAACGAATATGGGATCATTTTTGAAGATGATGATGGCCTGTACAATGTTGTATATTTTTATTGAAAAGAGCGCAAATAAAGAATGCTGGGAGAGTTTCTTGCGCCGCTTCTACTCTCTCAGAGCGCCATTTGTTTCCGAAGCGGTACTATCTAGTATATTAGAAATGACATCAAAAAGAATTCTAAAGGAATTCATTTTGAGAAAATAAATGCCTTTTTATGCCGTCGCGCAAATTTATGATTTCAACACTATTGATATCGAATCCGAGGCTCTCGAGGGTGCAGCGAACGAATTTGGAATCATTTTTTAAAATCTCTTTAAGTTCTCCATTCCTTACCCGCATGCTGTGGCGTACAAATAGTAATTACTAACAAGTCAAACAAATATATATATATATACACAATGACAGTTAATTGATATACATATCAATAATTGAATATTTTGAAATAACAAATAATAATTGAAATTGGTAAATTAAGTAAAATGATATTTAAAAAATGTTAATTGAGTGTTGTATCTGAAAAGAAGTCTTTTATGGAATAGTACGATTTTGTCAGTAGGAAATTATCCCCCTTATTCATAATAGTCTGCTAACTTAAAGCATTGCTAATTCTCACTCTGTCTCCTTCTATTGACCTAAGTCAGAATGAGAAAAAACACTCCTAAGCGGCTGTTTAAAGTTAGCGGACCATTACGAATAAGGGGGTAAATCTACAAGATACCACTAATCTATACAATATAGGTACTATAACAATATTTTTGCCGTAGTTACACAACTTCTTTAAACCTCCATAACTTTTGTCCACCGCTGCTGGGCAATATGCACCTTTTTTACTTTTGGCACCGTTCAACTTATTTAAAAGGTTTCATAACGTCGGAATCTATTTCCTTACTGTGTAACATCAAGTGTAAGTTATTTCGGATTGCACACAGATCGTCGTTTTATTTTTTTGTTTTATTTCATCCTTGGTTTGTCTCACATTGCTCTTTAGTTTTTGCAGATATAGCGGAAATAATAAAATTAAATGATGAATTTTGTAAATTATACAAGAATCTTATTAAAACTAATAAGTAAGTAAACAGAATAATTAAATATGTGATTCATTTATGCATGGGTAGTTATTCATTATACCTAATACAAATTTTGTTAGTGGTATATTTTTGGTGTTTTAGTCTTTGGAGTTTACTCCTTTAGAATTGATTTTCATATAAGGCGCCCGGTATGAGAAAAATATGGATGGTAAAATCTGCTCATCAAAATTTGATAGTAACGTTTTTCTCATTTAAATAAAAACAAACTTTGTCAGCTTACAAATAACGCAACAATGAGCATTGTATTTTCCTGTCGGCCACCTAGCGTTACTTTTGAAAATAATTTTATTTTCCAACAAAAAGTGTTGTGGCTGGTGAAAGTTAGTTTCCTAAACTTTATTAGATGGCGTTGAACCACAGTCACTCCATCTTAGTGTAAATTTCATAAACTATTTCGTATTTCCAAATCGAACGCTGAATCTTTCGAGTAATACGACACCTTCTTTTTAGTATATTGATATTGGTTGATATAAAAGACACTAAACTTAAACTACATAGAAATTGGAGGAAAACCCAGCGGCTAGATGACTTCCGGGCGTTTTCGGATATGAGAAGTTCATTAAAACGTCGAGCTGCTGAGGCTTACAAAGCATATCTAATACGCGTAGAAAATAATATCAAATCTAATCCGCTTGAATAGCAAGTCTTCGTTCCAAAGGAGGTTTTGAGCCAACGGTAAAGTTCCAGGCTGACAGTTTTACGGGAGCTGCAGCTGCTGATGCATTTGCCAGGTAATGTGCCGATATTCCCCAACTAAATACAGCACAAGCCAATAATAATGACACTTCTCATAATTGCAACTATGTAAATATACTTAAATTTACATCTCAGGATATTCTATATGGTATTCATAAATTAAAATCTTCCAGTTCAGTTGGACCTGACAGATTACCATCTTTTCTCTTCTAGGATTTAGACATGCATTGCCTCCCCTTTATGTCATATGTATATTAAATTTATCTTAGCAAACAAGTTGCTATCCCCTACAATGGAAAACAACGCGTGTAACGCCTATACCGAAGAGTTCTGATAAATCCGATGCTGAAAGTTATCGACTCATAGCAATTCTATCTTCACCACCTAAAATATTTGAAAATGTTCTCCACAGACTAATTTATTTACAGGTAGCTTAACTTCTTAATGCTCAGCATGGTTTTAGATGCAGAAGGTCAGTAAATTCAAATTTGTTAACATTAGGTAACAGAATTTATATCACCACAATTAGATATACGATTACAAGTAGATTCGCTTTACTTTGATTTTCGTAAGGCCTTCGACAGGCTATAGGCTTCTGTCCAAAGCTCCTTAATCTCTTGTCCGACTATCTCCGCGATCGGCAGCAGTATATTAGACATGGAATTTATGAATCGAACCAGCTCTGGAGTGAAACAAGGCTCAATCCTAGGACCTTTATTATTTTAATTAATGGTAAATAACTTACCCGAGATACCCTGAGATACCCTATGGGAGTCACGGTGCATATTTGCACAGCGTCTCCTTTACGCGGATGACCTAAAATTATATGCGAGCATCCAAAATTAGGCACAATATGAGGCTATTCAGGCTGACATAGATGCTGTTTATAATTGGGATGTGCATATTAAAATGGAATTTAATCTCACTAAATGCTATATCGTCACTTTTTGTCGAATGCGACAACCAATCACTTTTCAGTACCGCATTAATGGTAAGCTCGTACGTAGACGAAATTCAATGAAAGATCTGGGTGTGACATTTCACCAAAAGCTTACCTTCCACGACACGATCACACGACCACGATATAATAACAGTGACTCAAGAGTCCTTTATGAGACTAGGGTTCGCACTATTAAGGAATGCGCGCGATTTCCACAGCGTCAATATAATACTGCTTTACCCTTGTGCGTGTTAAGCTTGAAGCGAGGTCGTGCGTATGGAATCCCTACGAAGTAACCTATTCCCTTATGCTGGAGAGAGTACAAAAACCATTTTTGCGTTTCCTGTATAAGCGGAGACTGGGTTACTACCCGTACTTGTACCCGACGGCGTATCTCGTCGGTTGCCTCGGCTACAAAACTCTGGAAACCAGACGGGCTCTCGACGCCCCGCTTAATAGATGCCCCTGATATTCATAATGCGCTGATTCGATTGTATACACCTGACAATTATATTCGTAGTAGAAATCACCGTCTGCTGGCGGTACCCGCGTGTCGCACGGTAGCACGCACTGCGGCGCCCGTACCGCGAGTCTTGAAATTGTTTAATCACCTCGTAGAAGCCCGCCCTGATTGTGTGTTGGTGCAGTTGCTACTCCAACTTTGTGAGTCGTCGCATTATAGCGTCTAGTAATAGTATAATGTACTTGATTAATATAATTGGTGTTGTTACCGTTTTAATCAAAATAAATAAATAAATAACGGTATTCGATAGCTGGCGCATGACGATAAGAAAATAACTATCAACTATGAAGTTATTTTTTTTTACTATCTATTAATATCAATTTTTTTTAATTAATACGTTTTTATTAGCTTCTGCTGTAAGTCTGTTTGTAACCGACTCCATTGGACTTCATTTTGTTTGCAATTGCAAATGCAGTTCTCCGTTTTGCTAAAAGTTTAATCTAAAGTTTGCCGAATTTGTCGTTTTACCAGAATTTCCAACCACGCAATTATTTTTATACTTTTCAGTGCATAGTATATCTATTGTTCTGAAGTCGGTTGTTTTTTGTTAATTTTTTTTTTAATCTTGAACAATCAATAATTTGACTATTGAATAGTTACCTCCCGTTATAATAATATATAATAGTTAATAGGTTTACACTTTGATTCGAATTCTCGTATTGTTTCACGGGATGGTAGACCATCTGCGCTATTTGGTTTTGCGCATGATAATAAAACGGTAAATGTGGTCTATCACAAGGTGCTTCACTGAAGAGTGCAACCCAAACACCAAAATACACAGTCAATAAAGAATTATTAACGAACTTGATTTTTTTATTTCCCTCATATTTATTATCATATTAAAAATATTGAAATTAATTAAATCCAAAATCTGCTCATTTATTGCCTCTAAGGCGGAAAAATGTTCGCCGGGTCAGCTAGTTACACGTAAAACATAATATTGTTGTTTTTCAAATAATTTCAAGTTATTTCCACTCTTCCCCGTAAAGGTAAATTTCTTGGAGAAGAGAGAATTTCTCTCTTTCTCGCATAGATCCGTCATCTTTTTCAATTGTTTCATAAAGTTATTTCCTTAGAGCTCCATAAAATAATATAACAGAATTTTGACTGTGTAAACATGATAAATGAAATGATAAAACATTAGGCCATTGTCCAGCAGAAGACGTCTTCCGGCTGATGCTGATGATGATGAAACATAATAAAAAATAATTGTGATTTGTTTTCAATTTTAACAAAAATCAGTAATTTCATTTTATATTCCATCTTTCGCATTAATTTCCTTAATTTTATATTGCATTTTACTCATCATTTACTAGGCAATCAGGAGTTATACCGAAAAAAGAACATTTATGGTTATCCTCGGATAACCCGCTTTTGATATGGTCCAGTCCAGTTTACTATGAATATACAGTAGTACCGTATATAGTACAGTAGTACAGATTTGGGGCTATAACAATGACTAATGATTCCGCAATAATTGAGGTTTATTTTCGTAGCTTACAGACTTTTCCAAAATTTTACGCAATAATACGCTTGCGCCTCTCTAAAGCCTACAGTTCATCATCACTCTGATCAATTGTAGGGACCTGCCTACTCTCTGGCTCCGTGTTGATTTTGAGGACCGCGTCTACATCTATGGGTATGTCTACAGGTTCCATATTGGTAACGCAGAAACGGATCACCTCAAGGGCTGCGTTCAATCGGCAACTGACGACGTGCTTGCACAGATTTCAACGGGCACTTTACCGATTGGCTTGGGTCACGTATCACAGACTACGCAGGGCGATCTGTGCATAATTTTGCATTGGCGTATGGTCTTTCTCAATTGGATGAGTCGCGTTGGCGACTCGGCTTCCGGATGTGGATAGCCAAGTGCCTAATAAATTAAATCCTTATTAGATCTTCTGCCGACTACACATTTCGATAGTAACCAGATCTCTGTCGACGCCCCTCTCAGAACGTCAGACCATTGCCTGGTCAGGAGTGCAGTGCCCACCCGACGCCCCGTGCCGCGTTTGGCACTAAAAGTCAGCAGATTGGGATAGGATGTGTTCCCTTTTTGTATCCTACCCTCGGGCAAGGTTTGTTTCCCTTTGGATGATCCTAGAGCCTGTGCCGTTGCAGTAGAGATGTGATACTACAGGGCATGGATATTTTTATACCTAGCTCTGTAGTACCGACCGGTGGCAGATCACAGCCATGGTTCGATGGGTCAGTTAAAGCAGCATCTGACTGCAAAAATGAGGCGTATAGAACTTGGGTTCCGGCGCTGTGCTTAAGATTTTAATGCTCCTGCGAAATCGAAGCACGTCGTCAAAATCGGCGAGCAGCTTTCCAGATAACCGACCGGAACACGCAAGTTCTGGTCGTTGTCGAAAGCTGCTCTTAATAACTTTAACCAGCCGTTCCTGCCGCCGATGCACATGAGGAATGACAATCGGGCCCATACGGCAAAAGGGAAAGCCGATCTTCTGTGCGCTCTTTTTGCCTCCAACTCGACTCTTGACGACTACGAAAAAATATCGCCGACCATCCCGCGGTGTAAGAGCTCTATGCCTGAAGTACAGTTCACACAGAAAACTGTTCGACGAGGTCTGTTTTCGTTGGACGTCAGGATGTCGACCGGGCCGGATGGCATTTCTCCAATCGTGCTTAGAACATGTGCCCTTGAGCTGACGCTGGTACTAACGCGTTTAATCCAGCACTCATATTCAACAGGTGTATTCCCAGACTCATGGAAGTCAGCCCTTGTCCATCCGAGCCGACAAAAAAAAAGAAGGCAGTTCAGATTCGGCAAACTACAGGCCTATAGCTACTACATCCCTGGATGTAGTAGATCCAAAATCATAGAGAGCATAATTAACCGCCAGGTCTTGGTATACATAGAAAGTCAAGCCGGCCCACATTCTAGCGCCCTACAAAGCGCAGGTCCAGCCACATCCCCGTATTGGCGCACCCCAGTAGCAGCTCTATCCATTTGACCACGTGCAACGCAGAGCAGCTCGAATTTTCGGGCACCTAGTGCCCTTTGAACGGCTGGATCACTAGATGGTTGCGTAGATACGTCGCTTCATTGTGTGTCTTCTATCGCACTTATCTCGGGGAGTGTTCCCTAGCACTGTTTCACCTGATTACTGCCACCGAAATCCACCTTTGCACGATATGTCACAAATTAGGATATCATCCCCACTATCTGGATGTGTGGCGGTCCTCCACAATGCGGTTTTCAAGGAGCTTTCTTACACGTACTACAAAACTGTGGAATGAGCTTCCTTGCGCGGTGTTTCCGGGACGATATGACATGGGTATCTTCAAGAAAAGCACGTACACTTTCCAGCCCGGCAACGCTCCTGTGAATCCTTTGGTGTTGCAAAATAATGTGAGCGGCGGCGATCACTTAACACCAAGTGACCCATATGCTCGTTTGTCCTCCTTTTCCACAAAAACAAGATTGATTTCAGTAATAATTTTTAATTTTTGTGTTTCCTTAATGGGAATATATAAATAGTGCGATAGAATAAATAATAGTATTGACTCATTACAAAACAAATAGATTTGCTATTTTGAAATCATGATTAACGTGTACTATAATTGGAATCACATGACCTCTTCCTTTTCTTATTATTATTAAAACAACACATCATTTTATACTTTGTTTATTGCGAATCCATATTCAGCTGAATAACAATTGGTATATATATTTATAGTTTGTTGTAAACATGACGCAGTAGTACAGTTACTATTTACTGCTGCATGTATTAGCATCTTTTATCAAATCAGCAGCTTTTTCAGCCAGAGCTAAAATGGGCGCGTTAATATTTCCACTCGTAATTTGAGGCATGGCACTGGCGTCAACAACTCTTAATTTTTGAACTCCCTTCACCAATAACTTTGAATCTAGCACAGTACCCATAGGCGCCGTGCAACAATAATGATATGTCGTACTCATCATGGACTGAGCGTAACATTTCCAATAATCCGTGCTACCCACAGTGAGGTTGGCACAGCTTGGCAGTGTTACACTTACTGTGGTCGCTCCAACTCCCTGGAAAACACTGGATTTCGCCACTTGCACGAAGTCCTCCAGGTACGCAGCATTTTCTTCCAAATCACGTTCATCAGTTAAATAGCCGGTCTCAATGACTGGAGCAGCAAGATAACTCGTACTATTAATAGATACAGTACCAACGGACCACGGTCGTGACTTAGTGAGAACTGAAAATAGAAGTTCTCTTTCGGTTGCAGCTGCTATGATCTCTTCACAAACCTCTTTCTTTAAAGGAATAACTACGGAACAGAGCTGTGCTACAATAGAAGGTATATTTTTGCAAATCAAATTGAGACTGATATAGTCTGGGTACGTTTGGGTACTATCTACTGCAGAGTATCCAACAAAAGTGGGAACTGGGAATTTTCCAGGATCTGCGGCTGCTGCTACTGTATCAGTTTCCTCCATCTGGTGAGCTACAACGACTGCCATATGATCCTGCAAGTTCTGACCAACAGGCAAATCAGATATAACGTCGATATCTAAGCTCTCGAGGGTATCTTTAGGCCCAATACCAGAAAGCATCAGTAGTTTTGGTGTGTTAAAAGTACCTGCTGATACAATTACTTCGTTATTTGCATAAAGTTTAATTGTTTCGCCTGCAGATGTTACAGCTTCGACACCAATCGCATTGTTGTCATCATCGAAAAGGATTTTGATGACTTCCGTATTTTTCATAACATGCAAGTTTGATTGTTCTTTTATGGGAGAAAGATAGCTCTCAGCGCTGCTCTGACGGATACTATTAGAAATAGTAAACATGGGCTGAGAAAAGCCGTATGAGGAACCGATGTTGATATCTTCCTCGATGTTTTTGCCGATTTCCTCAAAAGCTTGTAAATATCTTAAGGTCGCATCATTCAATTCCCTTGTTAATTTTGTGGGGCCATCGGAACCATGACATTGGCCGTATTCCGTACTATTGATTAAAGGATCTTCAAGCGTTTCACTCTTAATGAAATAAGGTAAAAGGCCATCCCAATTCCACGACTCATCTTGAGATGCGTTAGCCCAAGACTCATAGTCATTAGAAACACCTCGAACATGGTAGAAATGGTGAAGAGAACTACTGCCTCCAAGAACTTTGCCAGCAGGAAGATTTATACCGTCTATATATCGTGATACTGTGCTGTATTTCCTTCATTTGTCGTTGTAAAGTTCCAGTCTATTGAACTTTGTGTAAGCAAAGGGAACAGTGAAGCAAGCTGAAAATTGAAATTAATAATTATGGCAAACGCATCAAATTACATTACATCTTATACAACAGACAAGGATAATATAGAATTAATATATACGATATAACCAATATGACAATCCGCAGTTACGACGACCAAACACCCGTTCTGGTACTAATATGCTCCTAGTGTCATGTGCCATGATTGAGTGTCGTTACAGGACAGGTTTAGGCCAGGTAGGCGCGTTTCTAGACAGTGGTGGATTTTTAGTCTACTTTTTAGGGGACTAAGAGGCAGAATGGGATTGCCCATATCTAACTAAGCGGCGCGGCGTCGGAATTGTTTGCTGCAACTCGTGACGAACTTCAAAATAACCAGATGCGTTTATTATATCGCCTGTTACCCTCAGGCGAAGAATGGAGTGTCTGAAGTGCACAACACAACGGCATTGCTTTTTCATGGCAGAAACAGGAGTAGTAGTACTGCTCCAGTCGATCACCGAACATACAGTTGGTTTTTCTGCTATTGGCCAGATTATATTGATGTTAATTAAGCTCACCTGAGTTTCTAAGGGTGGATCACCTCCCGCTTCAATCAAGAGTACTGAACATCCTGCATCTTCAGACAATCGGTTAGCAATCACACTACCAGCTGTTCCACCTCCGACTACGATGTATCCGTACTGTGAATTAGCTGGAAGTTATACCAATACCATTATAAACAATTTGTTATGTTTTTAAAGTGATAGCCCTCACTTCTAGGATTTCTTCTACACAAATAAAATTTTATGAACGATGCGGGATTTGAACCCACGACCTCTGGCGTTCCGTGCCAGTGCTGTCCCAACTGAGTTAACCGTTCGAGTGACGTATCGTCATAAAATCTTGTATGCTTTGTTCAACTCTCAGGTTGTGGCTGCATATACAGGATCTACTTTACAGTTGATAACCTGCTCAACCCCAATATTTGCGTATTACGAGATTGACTTGAGATGTCGCTCTTGTTAATCTAAACAATTTGTTATATTTTTGAAGTGATAACCCTTACTTCTAGGATTAATAAGGGGCTGTACGGCCGT
This sequence comes from Leptidea sinapis, assembly GCF_905404315.1. Lineage (NCBI taxonomy): Eukaryota > Metazoa > Arthropoda > Insecta > Lepidoptera > Pieridae > Leptidea > Leptidea sinapis. Next base: position 3,841,261 of record NC_066277.1, read on the forward strand.
TTGTCCTCTTCTTTCATAAAAAAATAAAAGTAATATTTACCTGCTGCTTGATAATCAGTGGGCATTCTGAATGCAGTCAGCGATAATCCCGTTATTACGCTAAACGCTAACTGCGCAGCTTGTACGGTAGCTAACGTCGTCTCGACAACCATGATGCAGACAAGATTGATGCTGAAATATTATTATATTTATAAATTTTCATAATAGTCAGAGAAAAGTTAGCTTGAAAGTAGACGCTAATCCACTAAAATACTATTACCAAAAGGTAAATAATAGTATTAATATGGCCGTGCCAAAAAACGAATTTAAAATCGCAACTACTAATGATTCGCTTTCACTCGCATATGTAACATTTTGTTGCATATGTAACTGTTGTTGCATCTCTGTTTCGCTGACATCCGACCTGTATCGCGGCCATTTTACTTTCTTTCTTTAATGATCAATCAGTCAATCAAAAATATTTTTTTTCCACCACGGTCAAAAGCTCACTTTTAGTCCCTGGTGCGAGGGAGAAAATTGGCCGATTCTCTTGCGGCAAGACGACTTTTGTCCCTCGTACCATTGACTATAAGCGAGCTTTTTCATCCAGGTGGGCAAAAAACCGTATACGCACCACGTGAGATAAGTGGGACATTGCCACCCGCGATTGTCTATATTTTATAATATATGCCTTACATTAGTAAGCCAAAAAAAAATTTTTAATTTATAAGTAAAAATACAATAGTAATTGAGTACAGTAGATGCATCAATCCACATAGGTACCGTAAATAGATAAAGGCGTATATGCGATTATTTTATTAGCCATTATATAAAAAAATATAATGGAAGTAAGGGAAAGAATTCGAAGAAATCCCGTCCGAAAGCAAAATATTTTATCACGGGAGATGAGGATAGCACCTAGAACCATGTCGCGTATTTTAAAAGATGACTTACGACTTGCAGTCTATAAGAGATATACTGGTAATTTCTTAACTGATAATTTATAAAAGAATAGGGTGGTAAAATCGAAACCACTACTGAAGCGGTACGCAAAGGGAGGTCACAGAAAATTTTGGTTACGGATGATATGTTTTTTACAATTGAGCAAAATTTTTACAAACAAAATGACTATGTTTATGCGCAATGCTCTAAGGAAGCTTCCCAATTAGTCGACAGTGTGAAAAGTGGGCCTATTCGATTTCAGTGATGGTTTGGTGGGGTATTAGCTATGAAGGAGGGACTGAGGCCTGAGCCATACCTTTGTGAAAAGGGTATCAAAACATCGACACAAGTGTATCAAGGATCAAGATACCATTCTTGAGAAAGTAGTGAAGCCCCTTAATAACACCATGTTCAATAACCAAGAATGATCCGTCCAGCAAGACTCGGCGCCGAGTCTACGCAGTCATGGTTTAAAACGAACGTTTCCGACTTTATCAGAACTGAAGACTGGCCGCTGTCTAGTCCCGATCTTCATCCGCTGGATTATGATTTATGGTCAGTTCTAGAGAGTACGGCTTGCTCTAAACGCCATGATAATTTGGAGTCCCAAAAACAATCCGTACAATTGGCAGTGAAGAATTTTCCCATGCAAAGAGTGCGTGCTTGTATTGAAAACTGGCCTCAACGTTTAAAGGACTGTATTGCAGCCAATGGAGACCACTTCGAATAAGCTTTTTATATTTATATTGTTCTATATTTATGTATTAAACTAACACACTGTAAAAGTGATGAATGCTATTTGCAATAGAAAATTATTATTTTCTTTGTTTCAGTATTTATGTAAGGTATATATGCCCGAATCACACTCAAAGTCAACACGTGCCATAAGCGGACCGTAGACTTTTTTGTTAATTTTTTTTTAATATACCTACTATGTCGGTATATGACACTTTTACAAAAAGAAAAACCAGAAACGTAAATTATCAATTAATAAACAAGGTAAATATAACATTTTGTAAAGACTAACTGATTTTTTGATAAAATAAACCCTTTATTGAAGTAGGCGTTACTTTGCGGAAATCCATAATTATCCAAATGTTTTGAGTTTTCTGTAGTGTTAATTCCGCCAATAAAAATAAACCCAAGTAACCTATTTTTATTATATAAACAAATCCAGTTATTTACGATGCCTAGTGCAGTCTGTATTAGTTAAATTTACCTAAAACCTATTATTTTAAATTAAATTATATTATATAAATAGAAATACAAAAAAAAAAACACTTAGATATAATTATAAGTTGTTGACTTAAGTAGCAATATTTTACTTACCTTGACTGCACGAACTGTATTGTGCTATTGGTTAAATCTGTCTGTGTACAAGTATTTATACCTGAAAATAAAAGTATTATTATTATAATCCAGAAATTATCATCTGATAATTGATATTTTGATCAATATCATAAGATTGAAATAAGCGAATATTCAGACTATTATATGTTATCTCACACACGTTGCTTCTAGCGCAGATAACTATCTGAAAGTTTGGCTGTCACCAAGCCTGGTGTAAATATGTATACTTTCATTGTCATGTAGGTGACACAACAGGGGAAGCTGTAAATCGACACTGTGAATCTTTGCTGGAAAAACATCTAAGAGTGCTGAAGATAACTACTAGTAAAATTGTCTTTATTAAAGGAAATTGTAAAAATGTTAATCTGTTTTGAATTTATTTTAACATTTTAACACATAATATATCAAGGAATTAGGTATAACAAAACTTACAATAAAAAAAACATAAATTGAGCTTCAAACCACAATATTCATACACCTATAATTTACTAAATGTAATTGATATTTCGCTTAAAAATATTTTAGAAACCGTTCTGAATTGTGCGTTTACAGATCGTGCATGGTCTCAAGCCTCTTTACCGATACTGTTTGGTGGGTTGGGTACTCGCAAAGTTTCGGGCGTTGCCTTGCCAGCATTTCTATCTTCAGTTCATAGTGTTTTCAGTTCATACAGTTCACAGCCTTTGGTTACTAGAATTGTAAATCATGTACCAGGTACGATTGCGTATTTGAACGAAGCTAACAATGCTGGGCTAAATATTGCAAATATTCAAAATTTTCCAGACGATTTAAAGTGTCAAAAAGCATGGGACGCACTTCTTTGTAAGTCAGCCTTTGATCTTTCGATCTTTTGATCTCATCTACTGACAGAAAAGAGCGTGCTCGTCTTTTGGCCGTGACACAAAATGAGTCGGGCTTTTGGTTACAAGCCGTGCCTTCTGCGCCGATTGGAACGCTACTTGACAATATGACATTGTCAATATGCGTATCACTCCGGCTAGGTATAAAACTGAATGAACCACATCATCATCATCTCTTGGGCGTCACGGGTTCTCCTGCCTAAAATCGGCAGGCCGTACTAGTCGTCACGCCAGCATTAATGAAGTCATGCGCAGGGCATTTGCAATTCTTAATATACAAGCTGGTTTAGAGCCAAATGGTATTACCCGCCGCGATGGCAAGCGTCCCGATGGAATGACGCTGCTGGCTTGGGCACGGGGAATTTCGCTGGTGTGGGACGCCACTTGCGTCGACACTCTGGCTCCTTCTCATGTCCAAGTTACGTCAATTGGTGCTGGGGCTGCTGCTTCGACTGCCGAAGACGGCAAGCGTTGCAAATATGTTGGTCTCAGTGAGTCATACATCTTTGTGCCGTTTGGCGTTGAGACACTTGGCCCGTGGGGCCCAGAGGCGCGGAGAATGTTCAAAATACTATCTTCGCGCCTCAATTAGGCTACTGGAAACCCAAGCACTGGCAGCTACCTCGGTCATCGGATCAGCCTAGCTATCCAACGCGGAAATGTTGCCAGTGTTCTTGGTACGCTTCCACGTAATGATAGTTTTCATTTTATGTAGTCATAGTATTGTACCTATATATTTAATTATAAGATTTGTTTTGTTTGAATAAACATTAAATATTGGTAATAAACTCTCAATCAGCTTCTAAATATAACCTACAATCGTAAAATAAACTTAAAAACCTAACTATGCTATGGTGGCTTAATAAGGTCAATTAAGTTTTTCGCAGTTTTAACTTATTTATACCCACCCACTACGTTCGTATATGACACTTTAACAAAAAGAATAACCAGAACCGTAAATGCCAGGGACCCCAATGATCATGCTGATCAGATTAAATCTTCGAAGTGCTGCTTTGTTTTTTTGTATCCTCGTGTCGAGGTGGGCGTATTCTGCTTGTCTTCTTACAGTGTGTGGTAATCGTGTTATTCTACCAAAATACCGGTGGAAACCTGTTTGGACAGCGTTTGAGCGGCATTCAGACATCATTCCACTAGAGATGGGAGTCGCATTTTCGTTGGCTTGCATATTTGAACCATTGGCTGACCGTCGAATGCAATCTGGAATGTTCTTCAATCAAGCACGCCAGTTTTCCACCCCACTGGAAGGGTGGACCCTACCATTCTGCAACTTGTCTCCTTTTTATCTTTGCAAAATTCACTTTAATTTGTAAAACATAGGGGCTCAATGTTGGTCTTATTTTTTGCAGTATTTGAGCACACCAGGGTGGTTTAATTTCATAATAATATTTGAGTTGCTTAACAAATTGATATAGGAATCACTGCTCTCGGTCTAATAATTTAAGAGTTATTGTTGATCAAATAGACCCCTTTACTTGCGGGCGCAAGTAAGCGATCCAGCTCCTTTGCTGCATTGTGTGTGAGCGATTGATTGCGAAACTGAAGTGGCAGAGGGCAGGGCACATAGCTCGACGGATAGATGGCTAGAGGGGCAGTAAAGTCCTCGAATGGCGACCACGTACCGGAAGACGCAGTGTTGGTAGGCCCCCACAAGATGGATTGACGATCTGGTCAAGATCGCCGGAATACGTTGAATGAGGGCAGCGCAGGACCGATCGTCGTGGAAATCTTTGGGGGAGGCCTTTATCCAGCATTGGATATACAAAAAAAAATACAAAAATACAAAATCATTTATTTCGCACTTTTCATATACAAATTAACATTTTATACTGACCCCCACACTAGGCATTGCCTGTCTCGTGGGGGAAATAGTAGAATTAACAGAAAATAAAGATATACAAGCGGCTAGTGACAACAAGCTGATTACTAAAATTTTACTAATCATATAAAGAAATAAAGTAACAGTAATAACTATACAAGTATTAATTGTGTGTATATGTGTTGTGTGTATGAAAGTGTGTGTATTGTGTATATGTATTGTGTGTATTTTTTTTTAGGATTGTACCTTAAGAAGATTTTCAGATTCCATATAGGATAGTTGTATTAAATATTTTGATAGAAGCTCTTTAGCCTTGAAGATGGAGTGTTCTTTAAATTTACATAGCTGGACCAGTTTATTATAAATCCGGGGGTACAAAAAGGTTGGAAAGCGACATGCAAATGCAGTTTTGACATTAGTAACAGGCAATTTGTAAACTCGGTTTTTAAGCAATGTGTTGTATTCTTTTGAGTTCATAGCTGTTTTGTGGACATGCATCGCCACTCTTATCAGGTACAGCTTTCGAACACTGAGTACCTGAGCGTCGCTGTACAAATCATTCGTTGGGTATCGAATCGGTTTCCTCAAAGCGACTTTTAACACAGCTCTTTGCGCTCTTTCCAATTTTATGAGGTTGGTGGAATTTGTACCTCCCCAGGCTAGAATGCAGTAATTTATGATTGATTGTCCGAGGGCTAAATAGATGCTTTTTAATAATGAAAGGTCAGCGGACTCTCGAAGCAATTTAATGGTGTATACCAATTTTCGTAAACGAGTTGAGACAGCAGCAACGTGATCTCTGAAACTTAATGTTTCGTCTACGACTATTCCAAGATATCTCATTGCGTTAACTCTTTTAATGTGGTCACAAGTGCACTTTTGAGCTGGACGTCTTGTACAGTTTGTACTGTGAATTTTAAGATTTTGCTGTTGGCTTGGTGATGAAGCAGAAGTCTTATAAAAGCATTGAAATCTAGTTTTAGAAGAATTTAAAGTTAGAATATTTTGTTTCAGCCAGTATGATACCAGTGACATACCTTGCTCGACATATTCGTAAACGGTATCCCAAGAGAGTCCGTGAAAAACAATAGCTGTGTCATCAGCGTAACACAGGATCTCAGCATTTTGTAATGGGATAAACATTATGTCATTAATAGATATATCTGTATCTTTCGCCTGATGATCATGTGTAAGCGGATACGGATTTTTTTTTTGATTGTATTTGAATTTTAGGAATAAGACACATTGTATATAAGAGGAGCAAACGGGCAAGATGCTCATATGATGGGAAGTGGGTAGGTACCCGCCGATGGACATCAGGGATCAAGAGATGCCTTACCAGCCTTTGGGTTGGGAGTATGCTCTACCGCATCAGTTAGGGAAAACTGCAGCCATGCTTGATTCCACAATGTGGCTGTGCGAAGCAAGAATTCTCACAAATCGCGCGGTTGTAGAATGCCAGATGTCAATATGATGTGGAACTTCGAATTTTGACGTAATGACTGGCGGTGGAATTCAGCCATAGACCAAGTATAATATCTAGACTAATTGATAGCTTCCGTCTCACTCACACGAGAAAATGAAAAATTTATGCGAGTCTTATGTAAAGAAATGAGATAGAGTGATTAGATTTTTCAATTTCAATTTCAATTTATTGCAATTCCATAATAATAGTCCTTAAATATAACATTCGAAGTTAATACTATAATTATTATACAAGGCAGTATATTATGGATACCCAGTTTGGGTGTCGCAATTTGGTCTGAACAGCAGACCGTAGTAGGGAGACCCATTTTTTAATTTATTTTAGTTTGGCTCGTTTAAAAAATCATTTACGGCATAGTAACATTTTTCTAATAAAAAGTTTTTCAGTGTTTTAATAAATTCATTTTCATCATTTATGCTTCGAATTTTGTTAAGCAGATTATTATATATTTTTATAGACATTACATAAGGACTCGATGTATGTAGTACTAAATTAGATTTTGGGAGGTTTAATTTATTTATATATCTTTCGGGATATCGACGGGGCTTATTTTCTTTCTTCGTGTAATTGTGTAGATTATTTTTAACAAATTTGCATATTTCGAAGATATATATGGAGGGTAGGTTTAGAATATTTAATTTTTTGAAATGGGGTAGACATGAGTCTGTTATTTTTTGTGCTGTTTCCCCAGAGAATAACTCCGTACCTCAAAAATGCGTAGCCATATGCATAATACCCGGCTAGTACGGTTTTTAAGTTGGTAGTTCTTTTTAGTTCTCTGAGTCCATATATAAATTTCGATAATTTTATTTTTGTTTTTTCGATATGGCCTTTCCAATTTAAATTACTGTCGATTTCAATGCCTAAAAATGTTAATTTCTCGGCGCATTCGATGTCCGTGTTTTTAAAAGTATATTTAATATTTAATGGTTCCCTTTGGTACGGTCGAAATTGGATTATTTTTGTTTTATTATAGTTGATTTCTAATTTATGGTCATTCATCCAGTCAGTAATGTCATTTTATAGTCGAGTGATTTTATCATTAAAATTATAATTTTTTGTTAAAGGAAGTAATAAAGAAATGTCATCAGCAAATAATATACAATGTTCGTCAAAAATTTTCGGCAAGTCATTTACATAAATTAAAAACAAAATACACCCAAGGACACTTCCTTGGGGTATTGAGTTAGTCATGGTTGTCATGTCCGATCTGATGTAACTAACTAGCCCTGTTTTATGGTCACAATTTTCTACGTCGACGTGTTGTTCGCGGTTTTCTAATACGATTTAAACCATTCGTGTGGTGTGCCTCGTATACCTATGCCGTATAGTTTATTTAATAATATGTCATATTGGACTTTGTCATATGCCTTTGACATGTGCAACATTATCCCTATTGCATATTTTTTGTCATTTAGGATCTTATATACCTCTTGAATGTATTTATAAACTGCTAATGTCGTACTGCGATTTTTTCGAAAGCCGTAATGGCTTTCGTCAAATATTTTAAACTTTTCACAGAACAAATTTAGTTGTCGACACATAGCGGTTTCAAAATTTTTTGATGCTGCAGGGAGTAAAGATATGGGACGATAATTTCTTGGGTCCGTTTTTTCCCCCTTTTTCTTATAAACTGGCCTTATAATGCATTTTTTAAGGAGGTCTGGGAACACGCCATCAGTGAAAGATTGGTTAGTAAGGAGGTATAATGGTAGTGTGAGCTCTTTTGCACATTTTCTTAGTAACGAGGGCGGCACTTCGTCAATTCCGCAGCTGTTTTTATTTTTAGCGAGCGTATAATATCGTATATTTCGCGCGGCTCCACTAGGGGCAGGAACATACTATTTTCGACCGGGTTGTATACTGGACGACCCGCGGTCGACTGATCAGTCGAGTGACGGGCGCATGCGGCCCCTCCAACGGAAGCAAAGTAAGTATTGAATGCATTTGCTTTTGATTCGCCATGCGTGCCGGTTTTTTCAAAGTAAGCAATTTTGGCCACGCTAAACCGATGTCTAGTTACTAATAATACTTGGTCTATGAATTCAGCTGCTGATATCAACCTGTACAATAACTCTGAGCACTTCCATGATAGAAGTATCAGCTAGAAGTTTCAGAGAGAACCCACATCTCTAAGCAACAATAAAGGCGATTGCAGATGACTGATTGTCGACGATTTGTTGCTCGATCCGCCCTTCGTTATATGTGAGTGAGGAGATCATCAACGCCAAGACGCTCCTGTACGAGGTTTTGATGAAAACCGACCAGATGCCATCCCGCAGGGAGAGAGAAGTCTTCAGGACATGATAAATCTCCTGAAGGTGACTGATCCTGACGACGTGGCAAGGAACTTGAACAAGTTACCGCCCGTCACCTTCGACCATGTCGACGTCACCAGGTTGCTGAAGGACATCACAAACCTCAAGGCAGGCCTGGCAGAAGAAGTGTTGAAATTAGAGGCATCTCAGAACACCATCAGGGATCTGCAAGCTGAAGTTGCGACTTTTCGCAACAATACTGTTGTAAGTAGGTCAATAGAGGCCAATAACATCAACACACGACGTGGGGCTTGCATTGCTTCGCCAGCGAGTATTGAATCAGCGAAATTCGACTCGACACCGGCCGCTGCGCCCGCACGTGTAATGTACTTGCCGCCCGTCCCTCACCTCCTCCCCTCTCGGAGGTGTCGCCTGCTGTCGTTACGTCAACACCTCAACGTGACTATGCTGCTGCCATCCGCCCGCAACCCAGAAAGCGGAAAGTGCTGAGGACAGAAAGTGGAAGCGGGCACGCCCGCAACGAACCCGCTTGTAGAGCTCTGTCGAAGGGTCTGACTGACAAGGATGGCTTCATTAAGGTGGAGCGGAAGACGAGGAGACCTCCTAGTCATAACCAATGTGGCACAGCACCGATAGGACAGAACCAGCTCCTGTGTCCCGTAATCCCAGCGACGTATATCTACGTCTCTCGCTTTCACCACACCACCAAGGCCTCCGACATTGTTCAGTACTTGGTGGAGAAGACAAGGTTCCGGTTGGGTTGAAAAGTTCGTGACGCGTCACGCAGTAGACTTCAACTCTTTTGTTGTTCGCGTCCCGACAGAACATATATCAACCTTCCTGGACGTGCAGCTGTGGCCGAAGGGGGTCGTGTTCCGCAAGTATCGCGGACGTCGCCGACCGCCGGAAGCTACCGAACCCGCGCCTCACATCGCCGCGAAAATGTGACGTAGATTTAAGTTATATATCATATGTATGTTAGACTATAAGGTATTTATTTTATGGGCCATGTAGCCAATTATTATAATTATTATTATATACGGTCAAATGGAACAGGCTGGTACTGGATAGAATGTGTAATGAGATACCATAAATGATGCCAATAGTAAAACTATTTTATAAAAAAAAACAACAATGAAATACCGACTTTAAGCATATTATTAGATATTTTTTATTAATTAAAAAATAAGTTTTTTCTACGACATCTGAAGTTCGTGCCAAGATAAACATAAATTAAGAAATTACATTGAGTTAAACATAAATAACTATACCACAGATTGGGAATGGAGCGACCGCCCTCAGGCAAATAAACAGTTAATTTATTTGTACGATATTACTTTATAATAATATTATTTTTATGTAAAATAAGAAGCCCACTGAGTTTGTTGCGCCCATTTCTTCTTAGGTCTGAGGCATACTTTATGGGATGGGTGTTTGACTTTCAATAAGTGATAGAACATCCTATTTTGAATAAAAATATTTGAATTTGAATTCAATATTTATTTGTTCAGTTATAATACAAGCATCGGCTTTGTTAACATAACTACATAAATAACATTGAAGTAGGTAATTTCCATGTATCGAAACTAATAAAATCAACAAGATTTGGTTCTAAAAATGACTTTTGATCAAAGCTATTATTATTAATAGTTAAAAAGATATATGCCGGCAAAGATATTCGTAAAACTATTAAATCATACACACATACAATCGGCTCGATACTGTTTTTGTCGCTGGTGCGAACGGTGGAATCTACATCTTACTCGTCGATTCTTAGCTATTTGTAAGATTTAAAGATTAACGTATATTTATTTATTATATTATATATTATAGTATATTTATATATATTTCGGCTCGCGGTTGAAAATCTGTAATTTAAACATTTCTACCACCATCGCACCATTAAAAACAGCCGCTCTTTGCGAGGGCACGCCAATTATGATTTATGACCGTTTCAAATATTTATAACATAAAAAAAGGAATCGTCCACCGAGGGTTCCGGGTACATATTATTAGGTATCTACCTATTCTTTAAAAAAAAAAAAGGATAGCGGTGTTTTTTTTTTCATTCTTCGTCATTAATCGAAAACTATAATTCTTAAAAAATAATTAAAAAATTGTTTAAGTTTGTTGTTAATTGTTTAATTTTATTCATAGCCCACACACACATGGTTCAATTAATTCAAAATTAGGACCGCCGTTCCTAGCATAAATACTATCCTGTTTTTTTTTATGATTTTATAACAAATGTTTAGTTTTCAGACGCTTCCTTATATTTGTAGTAAAAGACGGTATTACTTGCTAAATTTCAACGGAAAATACCAAATAAATTTTGATTCTTTTAAGAGTGTCGATTTATACGTTTCTTGCGGCATAAACGGCCATATCTTTTCTGTACGTTAACTTAGAAATGTTAAAGCTTTTTCATAACTTCAAGAAACTAGACTTGAGAATATTGTTTTGATTTCAACTCGATACCTCCACGCGTTCCCGAGATAAAGGGTCTTGACGGTCCTAGATCCTAAAAGGGTTCTGTTATTTTCTTTTGAGGTACGGAATCCCAAAAATAGTCGTCCACATTTCCATATCACAAAATCAATACATTTATCACGTCGGTATCATGAAAGAAAGTATTAGGTAATTAATTATTCAAATATCTATTTGATTTGATGCAATGTTATCTGTTGATGTCCGATAACACTATCGTATAACAAATTTCATTGCGGTTCACCTTCAAATGAGCTATTTTTTAATGGCACAGGTTTTCTAGCATGGCAGGCTAGCACTGTAGATCTAACTAGACGTAGTTGCGCTTTAGTCCGACAATACGACATAAGTTGTATGAAACGCTGCTTGCTTCGTATATGCAATCATAAGAGTGCCTACCGTTGGTAGTAAATTAACTCTTATACTAAGTGCCGGATTAGCCATAAAGCAAGTGTAGCATTTGCTACGGGCCCCGCGCAAAAGGGGGCCCCGAATGTCCCACTCATCTCTGTCTGAGCATAATTTTTTGAGAGAAGCTTATTAAGATATTGAATTTCTTGATGTGGCAAAAACGTGAAACGTTACAACTTTTTCTATTGAGAAAACCCACGTCAGACACTCGGTAGCTGACTATTTCCAGTATATATACCAAGGGCTCTTTGAAAGAATTTGCTACGGGCCCCGCGTAAGCTTAATCCGTTACTGCTAACACTAGTGCTATATTTATTTAGGTTACTAACGAGGTAGGCACTGTTTAATTGCCTATATGATATGCAGGCCCCTGCTATGGTAGTAATGAACGAGACAAGGAGGACGTTCAGCTGATACACTCTGCCTATTACAATGCAGTACCGCTCAGGATTCTTTAAAAATCCAATAATTCTGAGCGGCATTACAATTGCGCTCGTCACCTTGAGACATCAGATGTAAAGTCTCACTTGGTCAGTAATTTCACTAGCTACGGCGGCCTTCAGACCGAAACACAGTAATGCTTACACATTACTGCTTCACTGTAGAAATAGGCACCATTGTGGTACTCGTAATGCTGACGCTGTATGAGTTACTAGGGAACAAACACCTCTTACAAGGAAAGAAACCCATACGATATAGTATATTACTATATTGACCACCTATATTCTATTCTATATTCCCATACGTTATAGTATATATTGAAAACCTATATTCTATTCTATATCTACCATGCTCCTTTGCACAGGATGCCGCCTAGATTATGGGTATCACAACGGCGCTTATTTCTGCCGTGAAGCAGTAATGTGAAAGCATTATAGTGTTTCGGTCTGAAGGTCGCCGTAGCTAGTGCAATTACTGGGCAAATAAGACTTAACATCTTATGTCTCAAGGTGATGAGCGCAGTTGTAGAGCCACTCAGAATTTTTGGGTTTTTCAATAATTTTGAGCAGCACTGCATTGTAATGGGCAGGGCGTATCAATTACCATCAGCTAAACGTCTTCATCGTCTCGTCCCTTATTATCATAAAAAAGTTATTCAAATTTTTTGAGTCATCCTGAGTTTAAGTTCCGCTAATATTTGTCTTCAATCAATATGAGACGTGTTTCGCCTGTACACGAGGCATCTTCAGGAGATGTAGACTCGCCAAATTATGGCGCGAGACGAGTTTTTCAAAACAATTGGATTGTTGTGCCGGGTCGACTTCCTCCCTCAAGTATGTGCGAAGGGAACGATGGCTTATCCATGCGTCAACACGTAAATGGGTGCTGCTTGTTGTACCAGGTCGACCTGTTAAAGTTAATAGATCATTGTATTTGTTGAATGCAATAAATAATTGTCTGCAGTAACCACGACCATCATGTTCACGAAGCATCCTTATACAAACTATGAATTCAAGCTCTAAAGGTATGTACATTCAATATACGATAATTTATATTTATACAGTTTATTATTTATTACTTTTTATGAAATCTATAAAGCTGCAGTGTTTGTTTGTTTGTTTGAACGCGCTAATCTCTGGTACTACTGGTCCGATTTGAATGATTATTTCAGTGTTGGGTAGTCCATTTATCGAGGAAGGCTATAGGCTATGTTTTTTTTTCAAAATTAGGGATCCGTAATAAAATTGCTATTTTGTAACACAAGGTGTAAAATCGAAAACCTATTTTTGCGTGCGCTGCAAAAACTATTGACAATAGAACAAAATGATGTAAAGGCTATAATATAGGCAATATTTTATTACTTATAAAACTATCGCGTGAATTATACTTTATATGGCAAAACAACGTTTGCCGGGTCAGCTAGTAATTTATATTACTTAAACACGATTCAAATATTGGATGCAGTACCTTACAAACTAATTTGTTATGTATATTACAGCCATTGTAAAATACTCTATTTGATTTAAAAGAGTGGCCGTTGAATTTCTTGTATGTTCTTCTCACGAGCTAAATTTTTAACGAACATATTTTTATGACAATACGGGACGAGACGAGCAGAACGTTCGGCTGATGGTAATTGATACGCCCTGCCCATTACAATGCAGTGCCACTCCGGATTCTTGAAAAGACCAAATATTTTGAGCAGAACAACAATTGCGCTCGTCACCTCATTTTTTTTGGAATAGGAGGACAAACGAGCGTACGGGTCACCTGTTGTTAAGTGATCACCGCCGCCCACAATCTCTTGCAACACCAGAGGAATCACAGGAGCGTTGCCGGCCTTTAAGGAAGGTGTACGCGCTTTTTTTGAAGGTACCCATGTCGTATCGTCCCTGAAACACCGCACAAGGAAGCTCATTCCACAGCTTTGTAGTACGTGGAAGAAAGCTCCTTGAAAACCGCACTGTGGAGGTCACACATCCAGATGGTGAGGATGATATCCTAACTTGTGGCGTGTCGTGCGAAGGTGGAATTCGGCGGCAGGAATCAGGTTAAACAGCTCTTCGGAACACTCCCCGTGATAAATGCGGTAGAAGACACACAATGAAGCGACGTCTCTACGCAACGTGTGATCAAGTGATCCAGCCGTTCACAGAGCACTGGGTCCCCGACAATTCGAGCTGCTCTGCGTTGCACGCGGTCAAATGGATCGAGCTGATACTGGGGTGCGCCAGACCAGAGATGACAGCAATACTCCATGTGTGGCCGGACCTGCGCTTTGTAGAGCGCTAGTATGTGGGCCGGCTTGAAGTATTGCCGTGCTCTATTAATGACGCCCAGTTTCTTTGAAGCCAATTTGGCTTTGCCTTCCAGATGACCACGAAATTGGCAATCGCTCGAGATTTCGAGACCCAGTATTCCGATACGGTACGACACGACACGGTCGGTATACGGTGATACGACAAACGGGGTTTTTTTAGTGGTGAACGCGCAAACTTGAGTCTTCTGGGGGTTAAAATGGACAAGGTTCAATTAATTTGCTCAGTAATTTCACTAGCTACGGCGCCCTTCAGACCGAAACACAGTAGGTAATGCTTAAACACTACTATTTCACGGCAGAAATAGGCGCCGTTGTGGTACCCATTACTAAGCCTGGCATCCTGTGCAAAGCAGCCTCCCACTCCTCCCAACATATGGTAAATTCAGTAATTTAAAAGAAATATTTGTAGTAATAAACTTTGACTAATGCCTAATTCAATAAATATACAGTTGGTTAGTTGAAACTATCTCTAATTTGATTTAGTAAATATCTTTTTCACAAATAAATAAAGTTCCAAGTACATAAAACGTAAGTAACAAACGTGTGTTTGAGTTACCTGTGTATCTGTTGATCACCGCTCACTGCATCATTATGAGAGGGCATCAGAAGTATTAATCGTGAGCAAAATCAGTTCTACATTTTATGGGAGTAGTGAGAAGATGTTGTGTTTTACGGGAGATTTTTTCTTTGGTGATGAATCTTGCTAAGTCTTATCGTTAGCCCAAAGCCTGTAGCCAAAAACATGTAGAATAATATTCTATTAACTGGGTTCCGAATTACAATGGGACCCCCAATTGACGGATTGGCTAGTAGACTAACGGCTGTTCCCAATATACTATCTACAGATAGAGATAAATAACTACCATCTACTGTCAGTAATCAGCTGTCAACAATCTGAAGCTGTACCAATATACCCGATAAGTCATTCTTATCGCCTTATATTGGGACGCGTGAATTGCAATTTCCAAACAAACTTTATACCGCTGGTAAGCTATACGTCGTCCCATTGACAGTCAGCGTGCAAGGATAAGGTGAGTTACCGTCGATAAGTTTATTGGAACAGAAAAGTCAACGATAGTTACGATTTTTATCCCAAGTAAGAGATAGGCTGAATATTGGGAACGGCCGTTAGCTCTGCAGCAAACGCTGTTGAAAAGATTAGAAAATTAACATACTTACATATGGCGCGACTGTTTTAGTATTTTATTACCACTTAACAAGTGCTAGCGCGGTGGCTGTGACCTACCCATAGGCAGCAGACCACAGCAGCGCAGTCAAATAGTAGTATCTTACCTAGCAAGATGCTAACACCTTAAATCATTTATGCGTCTAGATAAACAAAATACAAATACAAAAATACAAAATCATTTATTTCGCACTTTTCATATACAAATTAACATTTTATACTGACCCCCACACTAGGCATTGCCTGTCTCGTGGGGGAAATAGTAGAATTAACAGAAAATAAAGATATACAACTGTGACAACGTCGAAAAAAATCATACGGTTGACAGTTAAACTCTATTTTAAGATTTTAAGCAATGTACGCCCACTAACACAAAGTGACCTACAAATCACGAGTGTAACGGCCGTTCCCAATATACTATCTACAGATAAAGATAAATTACTACCTTTTACAGTCAGTAATTACCTGTCAATAATCTGAAGTTATCCCAATATACCCGACAAGTCATTCTTATTGCTTATATTGGGACCCGTGAATTGAAATTTCTATACAAACTTCTATCGCTGGTAAGGTATACGTCGTCCCATTGACAGACAAAGTGTACGGATTAGGTGAGGTAAGATGTAACTTGTCACGCACACTAACGGCCCTTCCCAATATTCAGTCTATCCCTTACTTGAGATAAAAATCGTAACTATCGTTGACTTTTCTGTCCCAATAAACTTATCGACGGTAACTCACCTTATCCGTCATACACGCTGTCTGTCTATGGGAGGACGTATAGCTTACCAGCGATAGTTTAGTTTGTATGGAAATTGCAATTCACGCGTTCCAATATAAGGCGATAAGGATGACTTATCGGGTAAATTGGTACAGCTTCAGATTATTGACAGTAGAAGGTAGTAATTTATCTCTATCTGTAGATAGTATATTAGGAGCGGCCGTAAAGGAATAAACCTGATCTTTTTCCATCATTTATCTAGCAGCAAGTAGCTCTTTGGAGGCGTATAAACTATCGAAGGCTAACACTATTTGTATCGAAAATACTGGGCCTATGAGACTTACCATTTTCTCTCAAGGTGACAAACGTGTGATGACGCTAAATTTTGTTTTACAATAACCTCGAGCGGCATTGTATTGCAATGGGCAGCCGGGCAGGGCATATCACGTTAACGTGTTGCTCGTCTCGTCACGTATTTCATCGCACAACATAAAGCAGGCTAAATGCTGAAGCATTTGTATCATGTCAGCTACATTTTTTTTTATTAAGTTGCCAACGGTAAGAAGTTGACGTGATGCTCAGTTGTGAAGCTACTAACTACCTATTGGCTTGAACATTAAATTGGGAGTATTCTTTTGAATCTTGAAGGTCCCCGAAGTCGTATCGGTTCGGGAAAACTGCAGCCGGTAATTAATTTGGCTGTGCGAGGCAAGACTCGCGGTTGTATGATGAAAGAACATGGGCGTGAAACTACTGTCTACTGTCCGCTGCTGAAATTCAATTGCTGCTTCCACGATTGACTTCCCATTTATCAGTGTAACCATTTTATAAGGGTTATAATATATTGTATTCGTGTTACAAAGCTGCCACATCGGTAGATGTATTCAAAACAATCATCTCTCATCGTTAATGCAGCACTCGTAAGATTTTGTTCCAGACTTACCTTGCAATTCTCGGGTTAGTAATTATATACCATATGATACTTACAAATACTTTTTGAATCAGTTCAGTAGATCCAGAGATTATTCCCTACAATTTTACATACCTCTTATCTCTTGTGCCGATGTTTGTCATCAAATCTTGCAAATTAAATTTGATTCAGATCCCGGTTACCGATTGAGTTGAAATTTTGCAGACATTTGTAAATCGCGTGACAATACAATATTATGAGATGGTGCTGATCTGATTATGTGGCTGTGAGGTGGCCAAAGGAACTTTGCAATTAAACGACACAACCTCCATAGAATTTTGGCTCGATTGATTCGTCTTGATGAGTAGGTACTTTGGATGGTTACAAAGATCTCATCTCATGATGGAGCTGGAAGGTGGTCATAGGATCTCAGTAAAGAAACGACGCAACCCCATCGACAATCGGCTCGTTTAATTTGTCTTGACGAGTACTTTGGTGTTAGATGCTAACCAGGATCTGATGAAGGAACTGCAAGAGGGCCATAGGAGCTCAGTAATTAAACGATGCAACCCCATATAGATGTAAAATACACACGCTCAATAAAACTTTGTCGTATTTTTTAAATTAATAACTACTTCTTATTTAATTCAGCAACAAAAATAAAACACCACACAACTTTCAAATTTTCTTTAATAATTTAAAGCTTACAGGAGACATTATCTGGTATCGTCAGCGACTGTAACGCGCTTCGAACAACTCGTTTTAACCGAAACTTTGTAATATTTATACGTTCCACTTATACACTGCTCGAATCACTAAGCCACCGTAGTAAACATAATGAACTGGCTAGACGCAAGTGAATATTGTATCTTCTGTATATCCGTTAGAGGGACACGCCCTATGCGGGTGCGGGCGTGTACGCAATTTACAAGTAGGTACGTGCGTGCCCGCATTGCAGAGCACACATACATGCATATGTATGAAGGTTTGCGCTATGAAGGTTTCAAACCTTGGACTTTTGGAGTAGAATGCCAACGTGTTCTGATGTAGTTGATTCAAAAACTCGTTTTTCGAATGAATCTTTACATTTCTCGCGCCTGTTAAAAAAAAGATCGAGCAATAGCAGTATTTTACAACAATAAGGCGTACAGTTTAATTAACAGGGCCACTGCTCACAAATCTCGTCGGCTTTAGCGCTCTGCGTATAAACTACGATGGCTTAGAGCAAGCTACTCAGGAACATCAAATCGCCACACTCTAGAACATTCCAATTTTTCATATTTGCATCCGATAAAATAAATAAAAAAATAGTATCAAACCGACACATGATTATCATATAGGTGGTTACGTTGGTCAAAATAGAGTGTGTGACCAACGACGATATGGTCGAGATTATTGCTACATACGAGTCGAGATATTAATGGACGGTTTATATCGACTAATCGATATCGATCTCGGCTAATTGACACGACGCCAGATGCCGACTTTCGCACTCATTATGTACCTACTGAAATGATAAGAGTGCTGCTAGAGAAATGATAAGAGACTGCCTCTAAAATATAGTGTGAAAACAATCCGTATAAAATAGATTCTAGTTTAAATTTTAACTTATCATCAGGAAATTTTATCGATAACCGTGTGATCGCCTCTTAATAGAGAATTTATACAATTTTTTAGATTTAAGGAAAAAGTTATTTATAAAGAGCGTAGTGGAAAATCCAATCATTGAAAGAGAAATTTGAGGATAAGATAGAGATGTATAGAGAAAGATATCGACAGCAACAAAAAGCGGATAGCCAGAAAGTAAAGTAATTACGAATGGTAACGATAAATATTTGTAGGAAAATATTAGTTCGATACATCGAAATTCAATGAGGCGCTTGACATTTGACATTGACAGGTTTGACGGCCATTCAAAAAAAGATTTTCGCAATCAGATTTGAATGTGGTGAGACTTTTTCAACAATATGTGTGTAGGCACATTAACGAGAATTGTCCAACTTGGTGATTTTTTTCTTTATCATGCAAAACGCTATTGAAACGTACGTGTGCGAATAACACGTTTTTTTAACGCAAGGGGCACCTCACGCATTTAGTATTTTAATATTTCACCTTATTACGTAAAGCAGGCTAAATGCTAAAGCGTATCACCAAATCAGCTTCATTGCATCACATATTAATACTTCGTCGCCACAAGATGGCGCTGATCGCAAATATAATACAACCAATATAACAAACACAGTCCACAATCGTCTGGCGTCGCTTATCGTAATACAACAAAGTTCAAATTAAAATAGAAAATGTCGGACAGACGAGTGAGCATTACAAAAACGCCGCCTTTAAATAGAAATCGATTGTAAAAAGACTTGAAAATGAGAAATATATATTTTTTTCAACCTAAACTCATCTCTCCTTAAGAAAAAATACCAATAGAGTAACAAAAAAATCCCGGGAACACAACCGTTGATATTATGCATGTTTATATCCGAATCACTTCGTTTTAACAACCATAGACAATAGAAACAAGGCGGAGTTGTCTTGATCATACTTTTGTTTTTTTATCGGGTTAAGCAATAGCCAATAGACAGCCCATATCTTCATGCATTTGTAATTAGTACAACTATTTTCATCGCAAAGTTTATATCTTTATCACAATCTTTAACAATCAACTATGTTATATATGCAACTGAAAATAAATTCAACAAAGAAGTTAAGTAAATGAACCGAATTTCATCTCCCTTGTTCCCATTTGTCTGGTCTGGTCTACAGAACAACATAGTATTGTACAGTTTCTTATGTCATAATAACGCCTTACAAATCCTCACCAAAAGTAAGAAATCTCAACGTAAAAACGAAACCATTTTTAACGATATACACTAAATAATTTATTGTATTTAGATACTTTTTTTTTTTAATAAATTAGTGAAAAACCACTGATATTATTTTATTGCATAACATGTTTTATTAAATTATAGTGACTCTATTCAAATCACATGAGATATTATCAGGTCTTTTCGTAGCTATCTAAATCTAAAATATGTTAAAAATGGTTTCACATTATATTTTATACAATATCTATCAACTTATCATCACAATCTTATTATTCGGCCTCGCCCACACATGACGTTGCGAATCGCAGTAGCGGGGATTTTCGCTTTTTATTAGCTTCACCTGTATATGTATGTTTGTTTGCAACCGACTCATTTGGGCGCGATTTTGAACCACTTTAAACGGTCAGATTTCGTTCAAACTTCGTAGATTTATCGAGGACCGATGACAATACATTATTTTGATAAAATTATTCCATTTTTCATAATAAGGCAGGAATTGCTGTTCATTTTAAATTTCAATCAAAGCGTTTTTTTAGTGTTTTTTAAATACTTTATATTTATAATTATCAACTCAACTTTGTTATTATCGTTCACGGTCAATCTTCAGTATTCAGGCTACAAGGCTTTTCAATCGAAATAGAACCGTATTCGAAAAAGTACCTAATTGATAAAAAAAATTGTAAATAAAATGAAATCGCACTGTCTTCTAACAAATTTAAAAGCAAATGGAATAAAACGAAGTTCTGTTATAGGAATCAATTCGAAACGAGTGAGACGACAATATGCTCAAGATATGCGTTCGCAGCGTCGATGTGGGAAGGCCTTTACACTACTAATGGTCGTATAGTCAAGAGCCAACATTATCTTAATACTTGTAAATTATAATTCATTATTAGTTTAAGTCACATTTTATCGCTCTTCTCACACTCTTGTTTTCTTCTCTTAAGTAAAGAAACAATGTTGTACGGGATTTTTTAGCCATCAGCAGAAGCTGGGGCTCATTTCATGGTGACCATTCCCTCCAATTATATCAATGAGGAAGATATAAATCTTTGTTTTAACATAGCCAATGGGGAGACTTTCAATAACGATACGATTGCTCGAGGATCTCCTCTGCACGTAAAATAGGCGTTGAGGCGTTGCAGAGATTATGGCCCCGTCACGCGTTTGCCCGTTCACGCAATTGATTGTACGCACGTGTACGGGCTTTAACGTGTTAAAAATTATTTAAAATGTATTAAGATCATATAAATTGTCAATAAAACAAATGTAAGATTGGGTTTGGTATTGTTTTTTCATCCTCGCACAACTTAAAATGTAAAATATTTAATAATTTATATATAACTTGAGCTGGATATGGCGATGTTAACTTTAAGACACGTTTTTTATTGCTATATTTTATATTCGCGTAGATTATTATGCTCCATCCTTCGATTACTAATTTTATATATTCTTTTTAATTTAATTTTGACTTAATATCTTTTTAAAGCATTATTAATGTTTCGCTCTTCACGGTTGGTTATAAATTAAATATAATTCAAAAATGTTGTTTTCATAGAATAAAAAAATCAAGGTTTGGTGTTGGTCGAAACACACGAAATTTTTTTTAAGTATAAATGAACACAAATATTTATATTCAGAACTGAGAATACTTATTTCAACTCGACTCGACGACGTTCGGAATGGGCGTTGTCAAATTCAAAACAAAAACACTTCATTGCGTTTGACACAGAATAGACATTTTGAAATCCGCGTCCAAAATTGACACCGTAAGATACACTTTTGGTTGGGTTTGTAGCACTGAATTGTTCACTAGGCGTGTGACGTCACAGATTGCGCAGTATAAAAGCGGCGTTCTCTTTGATGCCGCTCAGTTGCGCATGGGCGGCGCCGGCGAGTAGTGGTGCTTCTCGAGGTCCTCAAGAGACAACGCGTTTGGAACGTGCACTGATGGTAGCTTCCCTTCAGACGCTCGCGCCAACAATTCTGGTGAGAACCACTTCGCTAGTTGGTTATCACCACCGCCGCTATTCGCTTCTATACATTAAAGAAAAAAAAATATTAATACACAGTATTTCACAATACATTAATGAAGATGAAGAAAACAACATCTTATTTTTATCTTACATATTTATGGAAGAATATTCAAGGCTACCCCATATTTTTTTTGTGAAGAGCCCATTCTACTACTGAACTACAGGTTACAATAACTTTCGAGACGTTTTTGCATTTGTAGCAGTATTTGTATAATCTTGGTACAGTCAGAGAAATGAGGTTCGTTACATTTTGAAGAAGAAAATATATTGACACTTAAAAGTTGAATGGTGAGTGCCAAATAAAGAATAACTATATTTAAAAACATTGCTAATTGTTGTGAGGTCCGAGTGTAGAGAGAGATGGATAGAGATATAGAGAGAATATAATGAGAGAGAGTTTTAGTTAATAATTGAATGAATTGATTTTATTTGTGGTTTATTCTTATGGTTTATTATAATATTTATTGTTCAGTGTTATTATTGTAAGGTTATTAGAAACTTCAAGGGACGGACTAGTCTTTAGATAAATGATTATTTTGTTTAACAAATGTACACGCTTAAAATATATACATAATATAGGGCAATGTCAAAATAATTAACTGTGATGGGACTTTGAATTTTTTAAGCAGTATAGATAGCTTATGAGGGACATCAAAACGTTCTCGAAGGTATCTCGGGTCCGAATCTGCATTGCACTCACCAAGGGTCCTTTGATGTGACTGCACCAACAGTTTGTGCAGGGTCGTACCACTGGGCATGCCTCTGCCTGTGTTGTTCATGTTGTACTACAAAAATATTACAAATGTTACAAATTATAATAATCACGCAGTGTGCCAAAATTACAATGGGGCCCCCATATTGACGGATTGACGAACAGACTTAGTTCTGCAGCATACGCGGTTAAATAGATTAGACAATTAACTGACATAGATAATTTAGTATGTCCTATGGTATATTGCAATGGGGCAGTTCGTCCGATATTAATACCATATTTGTGCTGCACAAGAGGGTTGGATCTAAAAACCTGGGTCCTAAAGAATCATTAAGAGATTTTTTTTAAGAAATACACATTTTGACTGTTGCTTCTCAATATATTCTTGATAATGTTTTATATGTTCATAAGCACATTGGGGAATTTGCTAAAAACTGTGACAATCATAATGATAACACGAGCAACAAACATAATCAAATCAAATCAAAATCACTTTATTCATGTAGGTCACGGAAATGACACTTATGAATGTCAAAAAAATATTTTTCTTATTGAATCTACCGCTACTTCGTAAAGGGTTGAGCTATTGAGAAGAAGTAGCAAGAAACTCATTGCCCCTCTTTTATGTCAAGATTTACATTTCCATCGATTTACAAATCATTTCAATTACAATATAATATGTAAAATGATGCAACAAAAATACTAAGTCTTTTATTGGGCGATGTATATGCTTCTACAATATGATCCCAGAATATGTTCAAAACAAAAGTATTACGATATTCAAAAGAATTGGTAAAAAACGTTTGTGTGGTAAAGGTTACTTATTATAACATAAATGAATTTCTTAATGATACCACAGATTAGGAATGGAACGACCGCCCTCATTCTATTCGAGACATGAGATGTTAAGTTTCATTTGCCCAGTAATTTCACTAGCTGCGGCGCCCTTCAGACCGAAACACAGTAACGTTTTTACTGCAAACTTGATTTCATGCCAAATGTAAATAGTTCTGTACTTACAGTATTATTCACCGGCACTCTTTGCTGTTGTTGTTGTTGACTTGGGTAACCACCACGCGAACCAATCGCAGAACCAATTTGCTGAAAACACACAAAGTATTTTGATATGGGAGACTCACGATGCCGTCTTATGACGACAACACGAACGGGCCAGAGTCAAATGAATGAACTCTCATGGAAAAGCAGCGTGAAGTAGCGGCCTTACACCGCTACGTTAGGCTCAGGTTAGTGTCAAGAACCGATGTCAATCGCCCCCAATCCGTCCACCAGTACCACAATTCATGCCGTGAAGCAGTAATGCGTAAGCATTATTGTGCTTCGGTCAGAAGGGCGCCGTATCTAGTGAAATTACTGGGCAAATGAGACTTGACATCTTATGTCTCAAGGTGAGAGGCGCAATTGTAGTGACGCTCAGAATTGATGGGTTTTTCAATAATCCTGAGCGGCACTGTATTGTAATGGGCAGGGCGTATCAATTCCCATCAGCTGAACTTCCTGCTCGTCTCTTCCCTTATTTTCATAAAAAAAAAATATAACAACTGTCTGAATGCCTTTGAAATATCCTCGGTATTCACTGGCCCGACAAAATTTCCAACGATCATCTTTGGCAACGCTGTCATGGAGTCCCAATCGACTAACAAATAAAACGCCGCAAATGGAGCTGGATAGGCCACACACTGAGGACGGATCCCAACCATATACCGAGACAAGCCCTAGATTGGAACCCTCAAGGAAAACGCAAACGTGGCCGTCCAAAGCAAACCTGGCGGCGGACTGTTATGACGAAGCGAATGACATCGGAAAGACCTGGGGAGAAATTAGGAGATGCTCAGGACCGACCGCGATGGAGATGCACTGTGGATGCCCTCTGCCCCAGCTAGGGGTACAGGAATTTAATGAATGACTTTTAGAGAAGGTGTAGTTATAAAGATATTTAGTGTGTGATGGTTGCCGTACCGGTGTGTTCATGTAGTGTTGGTACTCTGGTGACGGCGCGTACCCAATAGGAGCGGTGCCACCCTGGTTGCCCTGGAAGATATACAAAATTCTTAGATAATTTATACGTCTAGATAGACTTTGACAGCCGTAAAATCTAAATTGAGGTTGACAGTTAACCTCTTATTTTGAGGAATGCACGCACACTAACAAAAAGTGACATAAAAATCGCGAGCGTAAGACGTAGCTTATCACGCACACTGTTTTCATCAGTTGTCTAGCAGCAACAGACTATCTAGAAGTATAAATTAGTGAGGCTCCTTGCACAAGAAGCCGGCTAGATTATTGGTACCACAACGGCGCCTATTTCTGCCGTGAAGGAGTAATGTAATCTTTACTGTGTTTCGGTTTGAAGGGCGTCGTGGCTAGTGAAATTACTGGGCAAATGAGACTTAACATGTTATGTCTCAAGGTGAAGAGGGCAATTATAGTGCCGCTCAGAATTTTTGTGTTTTTCAAGAATCCTGAGTGGCACTGTATTGTTATGGGCATGACGCATCAATTACCATTAACTGAACGTCCTGCTCGTCTCGTCTCTTATTGATATAAAAAATAGCTTAGGTCAAACGTGCGGTGTGCACTCCACGGTGCCACCTGCATTTTGTGCTTATCGGTGGCTCATTGGCCACTAGAAATTTAAATTTTGAAAATAAAATTTAATGAGCTGGTTAAGTGAAGCCACAACCTGAAAGTTGAACAAAGCATACAAGATTGTCACTCGAACGGTTAGCTCAGCTTGCGAGCACTGGCACGGAACGCCCGAGGTCGTGAGCTCGAATCCCGCATCGTTCATAAAATTTTGTATTAAAATTTTATTTGTGTATTAATCCTAGAAGTGAGGGTTATGACTTTAACAACAAAATAAAATGCACTAGAAATTTATTGATTATACAATCCTATCGCATGGAACGTGCCTTTTGAGGAAATTTACAAACACTGAATACCAGAATTGAATGTGACCAAGAGAGATACAGTTGCATCTAGCAAACATGAGACAAACAAACTGCAGGCGCTCTCTCATAATTAACTTTTAACCCTTACTTAAGTTTTTATTCAGAAATTGAAGTGGCAGTGGGCAGGGCACGTAGTTCGACGGACAGATGGCCGTTGGGGCAGTAAAGTCCTCGAATGGGCGACCACGTAGGTACCGGAAGACGCAGTGTTGGTAGCCCCCCACAAGATGAACCGACAATCTGGTCAAGATCGCCGGAATAAGTTGGACGAGGGCAGCGCAGGACCGATCGTCGTGGAGATCTTTGGGGGAATTTGTCCAGCAGTGGACATCTTCCGGCAGATTGCCTATTATAAATAAAAATAGACGCTGATGATACGAACCTTAACGATGGGCCTCCCTTGCGGCATTTTGATTGGCTGACTCCACTGCATTTGAGGTTTAGGACTCAACGCTTCCTCCTTATCGGCGGTCCTCTTCCGCAATACCTAAAATTTCATTACATAGAAATGTGAAAGATAAGTAAATTTTTATATCACTACTTAGTATATGTCTATCTCTTAGAGATAGCCCACAATAAACATTATTTATCCTTTACTTTTTAACAGAAATAATGGTTTAATTACGATTTAAAGCAATATAGCATTGATCTATATTAAATACATTGTGCATTTAATATAGATCAATATGGTCCTATGCAGCATGTAAATTAAATGAATATTTTCGAAAACATTACATATTTTAAATGCAGGGACTTAGCCGTTGCGTAAGTATCGGCCGGGAAAGTATTAGAATGCAGTCTACGAAAGATTATTGTTGACATATAAATAACGGGATCACTCGAAAATTACATTATATTTATTTAATTTTTAATATTAATTTTGACAGCACAAAGTCTGTACGGGCAGCTACAATAGTGTATAATAGTATTTTAAGCAACAGTTGTATAAGAGGGGTCAGACAACGTGAGTGGTGTGGGTTGCGATGTCACCTGTAGGCGAACATCGCAATTGATGACGCCACGAGCGATTATTGGCCTAGTTATACAACGTTGCATATCATAATAATTTTTCTACGACTAGGTAATTTATATGAAACAAAAATTACGAGTTGCGGCTTCAATTGGGCTGGAAATATATCACTGGTGAGTGGTTTTATTTTTACTTCAAGTAAAGGCAAAAGCCATACAGGCAACGCGGGAAAGTGAATATTAAAGAATGTACCTATCAACCAGCAAAATTTGTTTTTAAGCGGACATGAAAAAAATACATTTATTATTTAAAATGTAAGAACATGGAAATATTATGTATGTGTACAACTACCATACCTAATCTACATTTAGTTGTCTATTAGGTACAGACAACTTAACGAAACTAAAAAAAAATTGTGTGTGTACCCAGAGTACACAGGTGAGAAGTGAAACTTATAAAATATAATGTTTTACTTATTACAACTTCACAGAAATTCGGTAGATAAGTCTAAGAAAAAAAGGCGGCCCAGATTCAATATCCATATTGTTGAAATCATAATTTTGCGCGGCGGCCATCTTGGATTAAAACAAGATAGCGCGTAACCGAAAATCGTGACGGTTTGCTATAAAAATTTCTCTGAAACGTCGATAAAGAAGTTTCACATCAAAAATCTCTAATTTTTGGCGACATGGCCGAATCAAATGAGAAGTAAATAAATGTTTTACATTGCTCCTTATTGACCAAGTATATTGAAAACACATGGATTAAACGCGGCAATTGATGCGTGCTACGTTGTAATTTATGGCATGTTCGTCTATATGTATAGAACGTCATTAAGTTTAACCATCCGCTTACAGATGCGTTAAAATTCCAACTACTCACCGAGGTGGGAGTGAAGGCGAGCTGAGTGGGCGGCTTGATCTGCTGCACCTCGTGACGACGCCTCAGGTCGCGCTGCTCCTCGATCTTCTTCTTCAGCATGGCGCCCTGCATGAGCGACTGAGTGTGCGCCATCTCTCGCGGCGACGGGATCCTGCCTTGACCTACATCACGGAAGTCGTTAACGAGTTACAAGTTACTTGAAGTATTTATTAACTGGCTGTTTGGTACATAGCTACGACATTTAATAAGTGCTTAAACGTCTTAGATCATTTACACGTCTAGGTTTTTTTTATGAAACTAATGGATGTTTATGGTATTTGATACGCCCTGCCCATTACAATGCAGTGCCGCTCAGGATTCTTGAAAAATACAAATATTCTGAGCGGCAATACAATCACCTAGAGATATAAGATTTTAAATCTCATTTCCCCAGTAATTTCACTAGCTACGGCGCCCTTCAGACCGATACACAATAATGCTTACAAATTACTGCTTCACGGCAGATATAGGCGTCTAGGTAGACTGCGACAGCTGTGAAAACGTCGAAAATAATGGAGGTTGACAGTGACCCTCTATTTTGGTCAATGCACACACACTAACACAAAGTGAGATAGAAACCGCGAGTGTAAGACGTAGAGCTTGTCACGCACACTAAGCTAATAAACCTGGCCTGTTTTCATCGGTTGTCTAGCATCAATAGGCTCTATCTAGACGTATGAATTATCTATAGTCTATACTAATATCTTGCGTGCAGCGTGATTTGACATAAGTTTAAAATAGTAATTACAGTACGGTGACTAAGTACAATTCGGTTTTAAGTTTGAAAGCGAACAGTTTCTTAAAACGCAGTGGATTTCGGCTATCTCCGTTTTTCACAAATTTTAGCTGTCGTCTGTCAATCTATCAATGTCTGCACGATACATACAATCGAGTGAATCGCTTTTTTTTAGAGAATCTCGCTAAGCTGGAAGGTACCCCCGTACTTGGAAGGATAATCTTTTTGGTACGCTCTTTACGGTATCAGGTATCAGGATACCGCAATTCGATGGTAACCAAATACTATGATTAATATACAATACCTTGTTGATGCATGTTGAGTGAATTGGGGCTTCCCATCATGATTGGAGACATGCAGAACGCTGCGTCCCATACAACACAATTCGATAATAATTAAATCGATAAAAATATTTTTATAACTTAACCGACTCCGGCCGAACCCCATCACTATTACTTTCTTACCCATCCCTTCATTACTTCATACAATGGAGTAAGTATCGAGCATTTTAGTGATAATATTATATTCATGAACATTATCTTTTGTATTTTGGTAGAGTTCTCGTGACAGGCATTGTCATGCTCGCCTAATGCCTCTGCTTGTGGCGGCGACGTGGGGCGGGTCGTTCCCTTCCCCAAAATATGATCGAGGGAGGCGATGGCTGGTCCATGCGTCGTGCTCGTGAACGGGTGCTGTATTCTCTCACCGCGAAATCTGATTTATGTTTTTTTATTCTTTTTTAATTAAAGTTATTATATATTTTTACTTAATGCCTGTATTTTATTTACGGTATGTGTGGATTGATTCATCTACTGTAGTGTACTATATGTATGTACTCAATAACTATGACTATGTTTTTACTTATTAATTTACATTTTTGTGACTTACTCGTGTAAGACATTTAGTAATTGACTTTTGTGTATTTTGTTGCATCACTTTGCATATATTGTAAATAAAAATCTGTAAGTAATATCATTCGGTTTTGAAAAGAGCTTAAAGTTTCTTTATCGTTCTTCTCTATGGAAATCTGCCTTCCGAATGAGCTGTATAAAAAAATTGCATATTTCAAGTGTAATGCAATTTACCTACGAAATAAAATATTTTTGTATATTTGCATGTCAATGTATAAATTTACCTCAAAAATAATTCTAAAATAACTAACAATTTGCCTCGTAATAGTAATAAATTAATATTCATATAAACAAATTTCGTAAGACGTTTTAAACTTGATCTCCATGTACATTTATAGCGACACGACTGTACCTATTAGTTATATTTCGACACGATTGTACTTTTTCATTATTTAATTATATTAAAGCAATGTCATTGGTATCTGTTGTATGAGCACTAACTTTAATATGTAAGGTAATCTTCGTTTCGAAGACTCCAGAAAAAAATATAGTAGCATAACAGTAGCACTGTGAGATTAAAGATACCTAAAAATCATCGTAGCATACTTAAAAAATTAAAAAGTATTGTTATGTTTTCAAGGAGTTCTGTTGTGATGTTATTGTGAAAATTAATAGAATAACACGTTATCTTGCGGAAATCCATTGCTATTTAAAATATTACAAACGATAATCTTTAGTATTATTTCTACTAAGCTCGAACGAGACAGCGTCGTTGCAGCATTTGGCGAGTCAAAAACGCCTGAAGATGCCTCGTGTAGAGGCGAAACACGTGTCGAAGTGTTAGCGATTAATAGAAAGAGTTTAAGACTACTTATACGGGTATATTGACATTTTAAATTTATTTGTGATCAATCCTTAGTCCTCGCGTCTTCAAATTAAAGTTCAGTAAGAACATAATGTGATAACTATGAAGAATAGCTTAATTACAAAGTTGTGACTCACCTGAGTGGGATATTGGGGACAGTCGTAAGGGTTGATGAGCCACGCCCATATTGGGAGTGCTCATACCTGGTAGTGGAGACGCTTGCATCTGTTTACAAATAGATAACATAATGTATTCATTTTGTATTTTTTATGTCCGCGATGTCTCGCTTGAGGTAGATGCTCGGAAGAATATAAAGGTGGTAACGATGTCAGCTTGCAATAGAAGAGGAATCACAGGAGCGTTTCCGGCCTTAAAGGTAGGTGTACGCGCTTTTAAAGGTACCCATGTCGTATCGTCCTGGAAACACCGCACAATTAAGCTCATTCCACAGCTTTTTTAGTACTGTGGAGGATCGCCACATATCCAGATGGTGGGGATGATATCCTAACTTGTGGCGTGTCGTGCGAAGGCGTAATTCGGCGGCAGGAATGAGACGTCGTTCTGTACATAATTAATAAAATTTATTAACTTGTCAATAAAATTTCATAACATCAAGAGTTATTTCGGAAGATATGCTCCCTGTAGTTATAATGAAATTGTTCCACAGCAGAACTGTCAAACTGGGCGACAATAAATTGTCTCAGAAAATATGTCCATACAAAACAAATATTGGAAATAAAAATAATTATGGGTACCAAATCGAAATAAAAACTATCCTATCACTCAAGTTGGACTAAACTGCACCCCATGAAGTAATCCCCACTAAAATCTGTTCATATGTTTAGGAGTTCATTTCATTTTTTCAGTTTTTTATTACCTGTCTCTGATGATGATGAAGCCTCAGTATCGTGAGCAGCACTTCACGATGCCGACTCTGCAGGCCAGGGTTGCCGAGCTGCTGCATTAAATGCTGCACGGTTATCTCACCACCCTTGAGGCCTGCAAGTAATTACAAACATTATAAATCCACCAATTTGAAGTTTACATTGCAATTAGAGTCCGTATATACAACAGTACTTTAGCACCCTGATATAGACACCTAATTTGTTTTTCTTACAACGCAAATACAATTTTTTTTTTATTTTGGATATCTATCACTTATAAAAAGTTACAGCCGGTCCGGAACACAGGACAGTACCGAGAATAGGCGTAAGAGACACAGCGGGCAATTAAATTGCCTCCTCTTATATAAAAAAACTAGCTGACCCGACAGACGTTTTTCTATGCTTAAGAAATAAAATACAATTTTTTACGAATTTGTCAATTATATTTCATAACACCAAGAATTATTTTGTAAAATATGCTCGCTCTCAATAACGTTCTTATGTATAGAACGTTGTTTCACAGCAGAACTGTCAAACCGTCCGTCAACAGATTTTCTCGAAGAAAATAATATGTCCATACAAAACAAATATTGGAATTAAAAATAATTATGGGTCTCTAATGGAAATAAAAACTATCCTATCTCTCAAGTTGGACTAAACTGCACTCGATGAAGTAATTCCCATTAAAATCCGTTCATTAGTTTAAGAGTCCATCGCGGACAAACGTGTCACGTAATTTATATATGTTTTTTAATTATATATGTGTATGCTGATATTAAAATCGCGATACAATAGTAACTGTTGATCGCAGATGGGAGAAAATTTGAAGTTGTATGTATTTTTAAATGCTGACACATAATCAAAAAAAAAGTCAAAAAAAATTAAAAAAAAAAACATCGTGTGGACCACCCTTAAAATTAACATTTAGGGGGATGAAAAATAGATGTTGTCCGATTCTCAGATCTACGCAATATGCACTCAAAATTTCATGAGAATCGGTCAAGCCGTTTCGGAGGAGTTCAAAGTTAAACAACATGACACGAGAATTTTATATATTAGAAGGTAACAAAATTATTTAGAGTATAAAAATGATGAGAAATAAATGACCCTCTTCTATAGTACAAAAATCATATTATTATTGGGTGCATTCCACCATAGCATATAGACCATAATGCATAAATATTATAAAATATTACGAAAATTCCAGTCGTTTGTCAAATCTTTTAAACCGTGTATGCTGCGTAGTTATGCATATACATTAGTATGGAGCCTACATTGTAAATTTCAATGAACAGTACTACTTAATAGTAATTTTTGATTCCTATATCCAATAAAGTCGTTTCTATATCTTTAACATTGAATGTGCTAAATTGATGACTGCCTAGTTATGTTCAACGGCAGTTACACGAGAGTCAAACGGGGACAAAAGTGTAATATTTATAAATTTTTATAAGATTTTTGAAGTGATAACTTCTTATGGGAGAGTAAACTGCTTCGTAACGTAACGCGTTACGGCGCCAGTGTATCTGG
Organism: Leptidea sinapis; assembly: GCF_905404315.1. Classification (NCBI taxonomy): domain Eukaryota; kingdom Metazoa; phylum Arthropoda; class Insecta; order Lepidoptera; family Pieridae; genus Leptidea; species Leptidea sinapis. The sequence continues at coordinate 3,873,775 of NC_066277.1, forward strand.
CTTCCCTTTCTCTCACGCTCTCTCAGCGGTAGGCAGGCTCCTAAATAATGAACATACATAAAATTCTAATGAACATACTCAAGTATTGTAAATAAGAATAAAATATATTATGTTATAATCAATAAAATATTTTATTAATAATATACACAAAACTTAAGTAATAACATAAGTTTTTCTCAAGTTAAACAATTTCAATATTAAATAGTTCAACTTAGATTTAACAAATAAAATTTATAAACAAGATTATATGAATGATGCGAAACTCGAATCCAAGACCTCTCGACATCCGTGCGAGCGCTCTTCCACTGAGCCAATCGTTTGAGTTACGTATCGTTGATAAATCTTGTGTATATCTTGTTCAACTCTTGTTGTGGCTTCATCTACAGGCTAGGTCCTGTTAACTTGCTCAACCCCAGTATTTACATATTAGGAAATTGACGTGAGATGTCGCTCTTGTTAATCTAAACAATTTGTTATGTTTTTAAAGTGATAACCCTCACTTCCAGGATTAAAACACAACCAAGACTAGTTCAAGTTATCACTTCTATTGGGCGTCCAGAGACGCACACGTTTTTTAATGGATAAAAAACGCCAAAATATCCAAACAATATCAAGCTTTATAGAGAAGAATCGAAAAGAGTGTATTTTGTGTCAAGATCTAGTTTTATCATTAAGACTCCACTGTCACTCCGTCCACCTGTTAGCGGGCTGTATTTTCACATAAATATAATAATAGAATTAAAAATTAAATCACCATGAATGATCGCTTGAGCTTCGGGCCTCTGCAACAGTTCCCGGTCAGCCACGGAGAGACTCATTCCGGCCATTTCTGAAGGTGCCTGCTGTTGCCGCTGTAAATAAAAATACCAATTTACAGGCGAGCGTTTAAAGGCCTAAAATGACTTTAATTTTTTTTATCTTTTTACCAGTGGGAGGCTCCTTTGCACATGATGCCGGCTAGATTATGGGTACCACAACGGCGCCCATTGCTGCCGTGAAGCGGTAATGTGTAAGCATTACTGTGTTTCGGTCTGAAGGGCGCCGTAACTAGTGAAATGACTGGGCAAATGAGATTTATCGTCCTATGTCTCAAGGTGACTAATCAATTACCACCGACTGAACGGCCTGCTTGTCGTGTCCCTTATTGCCAAAAATAAATAAAAGAAAAACGCAAATGTGCCGTAGTACCTGGCCGTTGTCTCGTCCGGTTACTGTCACGGCCGTGTCGATATACAAGAAGCTCGCACGCTTCCTTAAGCGTGGTATTCACTGTCCCATTTCACTACATTTAGGTATACGAGTTAGATAGTACAGGAGAAGTTATCTAAGTTCAATCGGATGTGATAAAATAGTATATTGTCCAATCGACAATTTGTCGCACGAGTTGCACATAATATGTTGAATTACCAATGCGACGATTTATGTATTATTTCCGACTCCATATTCGGTTTTAAACTTTTGTATTTAAATTATAATTTTATTTATTATTAATTGAACTGTCAGACGCGTCAACCTCCATTCAGTTTTGGATTTTTCGATTGTGTTTTGTTTTTGTTATTATTTTATTTATTTTAGCAATTCTATCTAAATTTGCGTGTGCGAAGTTTAATTTGCTTGCGACAAGTGAACTTTTCGCACTCAAACAACAGTTTCATATAAGGAAAAACTCACGCGTAATTTTATAATGGGCAAACGGCTCTTTTTCAACCGCAACAGCGAGCGCCAAGATACTACTTTTCCCGCATGACTAATACAAAATAATAATAGTAAGTAGAAAAGAGTGTTAAAAGGCATCATTTACCAATAACAGTGGCAGATTGATCTGAACTGAATGTCTGATTAATTGTAATTGATTACTGTATCGTGTTAAATATTGGATTGGTTTCCACTTTGGTAGTAAATGCTTATTGTTTTAAATATATTCATAACATACAACATACCTGTTGCACTTGCAGCAGCTTGTATAGGAGCTCCTGCGGAATGTGCGGCTGTTGTTGCTGCTGTTGCTGTTGTTGCTGTTGCTGCTGCGCCTTCTGCTGCTGCTGTTGCTCCATGCTCTTGTTCAGCATCTGTATATTTATAATTAATCATTTAAAATTAAAATGAAACCATGAACTCTTTAAATTTTAGATTTATTTGGTTACATTGGTTGGTGGTTCACCTAGCGATCTAAAAGTTTATATGTTTATTTGTAAGTACCTCATCAACTGTACTTCGCCTAATGACACTCTCTGGATATTTACATGCTTGGTTTCGTAATCCAAATATGTAGTACACACTTTGACACGATTTCAGATGTCAAACTGTTACCATATTACGTGGTAAAAAAAAACAAATAGTAAACCAATTGCTTTGTTCTGCCTCTAAATTGCTCGACATCTAGTCACGTAAAAATGCAAAGGAACATTTAAATCAGAAAATGTAGCTGTTATTCGATAAGAACAATTACAAAACTAGCAAAATCATGTATTGAAATGAAAACACCAAACGCGTGTAATTCTCTTACGCGTTTTACTACCGATTTGCAATGGAATGAATCGGTCTAGACGCAAACTGCATAAGGATACCGTTCTATTTAGCGGCTGAGTTGATTCACCATTTGTATGTATTACACTCATATGCTACTGGGATGAGAGAGGTAGAGAAAGATTAGCGAAATTTTGAATGACACTTCCCATTGCTGACCCTTCGTGTAGGTACAGAACCCGAACGAGGAATTTGTAAAAGGTTTTCCAATTCTATTAACTATACAATAAATAGTATGACGACTTATTATTTTACACCCATATCTATATGTTATAGTCATATATTCAGTAGTGGGCTGGTCAGATTTAAAGAACGCGTTGTTAAGCACTTAGCAGGTACTCAATCTGCATTAGTCATATAAGTAGTGTCGTTTTTTTTTTTCAATTAAATTATAGGTTTAATTGATAATTTTATTTCTTCTTTTGTTTTTGTTTTATTTATTTATTTATTATATACGGGCGAACCCTTTTTACAATATTAAAACTATGAAACTGATACAATATTAACTTAACTAACAAATAATAATATTTAACTAACTAATCAACACATCTTAATTTCTAATTATAAATAAACATGGTTTTAGTGTGTCTTGCCACAGATAGTAAACTAGTATTATATAAATCAATCCAGTTTATCTGGTTGTTAGTAGCTTCGCTGAGCCTAAAAATAGGAGAGTGATGATACACACCTGTTTTCAACAATTGAGTAGAAAAGTAAGTGTCATTCTTTCTCAAGATTCTACTAGGAACAGAAAAATTTAATAAAGCTAAAAGTTGACTACAATCAATATTACTTGATAAAATTTTAAATGTAAAAATATAATCACATCTCAGCCGAGCCGAATAAAGAGTGGGTATATTCATGACTCGACGCATAAAACCATAATCGTGAATAGAGTACGACATAGGAGATCCAATTCGATAAACCACATATCTCAAGTAAACATGATTCAGCCTTTCGAGCGTATTAACCTGATATTTTAAGTAAGGATTCCAAATTACTGAACCATACATTAAGTTGGGATATATAAATGAATAATAAAGCACTCTAAAACTAGCAATATTATTAAATTTTTTGGTGAATCTTCTAATAAAGTTTATTCTTCTTGTAGTGATGATTTTTATATAGACTATGTGATCATTAAATGAAAGTTTGCTGTCAAAAATTACCCCTAAGTCTTTAGTTGTAATAACATTCGGTAAAGCAATGTTATGTATTGAATAGTGACTGGAAGAGTCTTGTTTCCTTCCGAATGAAATACAAAAACATTTCTTGATATTGAATGAAAGCCCATTAAGGATGCACCAAGATTGAAAAGAATCAATATCAAGTTGTAAGAGTATTCGGTCATGGTCACTAGCGATTGCTTTAAATATTTTCATATCATCCGCAAATAACAAGAATTCACTATACTTAATGCAAACATTAATGTCATTTATAAAAACCAAAAACAACAATGGACCTAGATGGGTACCTTGCGCTACACCTGAGATGACATGAATAATCGTTGATAAAAAGTTTTTAATTTTCACACGTTGAATGCGATTCGATAAGAATGATTCAAACCATTTTAACAAACTTCCAGTAATACCATATCTCTCTAATTTTCTAATCAATTGAGTTGAATATTAACTACATCAAAAGCTCTGCTTAAATCCGTGTAAATGGAATCTACAATCAGATTCTTATTAATATTAGAAACTAAGTACTCAAGGTAGATACATAAGTTGGACATTGTTGATCTACCCGCCAAGAAACCATGTTGTTGGGGAATGATAAACTTGGATATTTATTACTTTTATTTTTCAAAAGCAAGTAGGGAGTATTTTTTGTAATTTTTATGTTCAACATAATTGTCATATAATATGTTAGAACACCAATTTGTTACTTAAGATGTAGAAAATTGTCCAACTGTATATGCTGGGACGTGCATTGGTATATTGGCTAATGAAACGAAAATATTTATGAGTGGGTGTTCAATAGAAGTTTGGTAATAAAATAACGGAACCAAACTAAACTAAATTAACTTTAACACTATATTCATTTAGGTTAATGACGCGGTAGGCACTGCCTAATTCCCTATATGATACGCACGCCCCTGTGTATATGATGTGGTGTACTTTAATAAATAGGGAAGAAATAGTACATTATTGCAAAGGCCGGGAAATAGGCAAGTGTAGGACCGAGCATGAGTTTGAAGGCCGAGCCGTAAGCGATGAATTCACTAAATATGAGACAGGCAATTACCAATTCCTGCCTAGGCACACATAGTGCTTTTCTCAAAACAATGCAGGGAGATAAAACACACTTTATATATTATACATAAAATTTAATTTACCTTTGATTTCGCTGGATGCGATTTGCATTGCCAATTTGGGTACTGATCTTAAATCTGGTGGAGTACAATCAATCTTCATTTCACTCTCTGAACCATTGGTACTAATTTTACATATTATTAAATTTATATTTATTACGTTGGTATGTAAATAACAAATCAAAACGAATTTATAGCTTTGCTGCCAATTTGTTTATCATCTGTGCCGAAAAGCAAACGCATTTATGGCTATACAGCCACGTAAACGCAATTTTTACTAAGAAAATATACTATGGTATGCCAAGAATGTCAAAAGAGATCCAATCAAAGAGTATTTAATAACCCCAGCACGCCGTTTCATACAACATTGCAGGAGCGTTGTAATGTTCCAAATTCAAAAAACGTCCAGCAATAGATTTGATTTGCTTCGTCCGAAAATTCGATACTTTGCGTGGTCTCTTTTCGAAAATAATGACAATATTGCCATGCATGTTAAAGTGACATATAAATAAGTAGGTATATATTACCTGTAACAAGCTCATCGGCTGCGGTTGCGGCTGCGGTAGCGGGTTGTGTAACGGATGCGGGGCGTGTGACGTCAGCGGGCCGTGAGCGGTGAGGGGGGCGCGGTCTGCCGCCACCGCGTGGCCGCCCGACACCTGCGCCAGCTGAAATACCGTTCACGACATTTGAATACGGCACAAGTCATCGTCGCGTTTCTGATTGGTTGGTCTCAAGCGAGTGTGGTGATGACAAAACGCCCATTGGCTACATACAATCGGTGTAAAATAATCTCAGTTTATAATTTCCTACAACAATCCCGAATTGTGCTGGGGACTGTACAATCTTACATACTACTACGTATATGCTACTACGTAAGTCGGTACTGGCAAGGAGCCGATCTAATTCCTAGCCAACAGATTTGTTTGAAGCGTTAAAGCAAAAAGCAATCATACATATATCATATTTTACAATTCACACGTGCTTTGTGATAAGCCTTCTCGAATAAATTCAGTAACACGACGCACCTCATCGTTCGCCTCAAGTACATCAATCTAGAAACCAATGGAACAGATGGGATCTGAACCAAGTAACAACCTTACTGAAAGTTAGCCGGTGTCTAATGCCTCTGGTATTCATAATGAGCTCATTCGACTGTTAATTCCTGACAATGATATTCGTAGCATAAAACAAAGTCTTATGGCGGTACCCGCGTGTCACACGGTAAGTACGCGCTGCGGCGCCCGTGCCACGAGTCCTAAAAGTGTTTAATCTATTTACTAGTAACTAGTAGTAACTAACAATAGCTATAGATGTAATTGATTAATATAATTGTTTTTTTAACACCTAGAACCTTCAATTTTTTAATAAAATACCAGACAGTAAGTAACTAACTAAGCAAGAACTTAAGAAATATATTAAAGCGTATTTAAGAATGAAAGCTTACTGCAGTACACGAACTAGTAAGAATATAAGGACTCCATGTCACCTTACATAAAAGTGTAGCACCAAAACAAGCCGATTAACATGTAAATACATAGCCCCACGCACACACTTTCACTACTACAGGCCCATAGGCTTCCATTACGATAATTGTCATCGTCTGTGACAGATCAGTTTGCGTCTCAATAAAATATTTTAAAAATTCCGTCGTGCGTTGTGAATAAGTGTAAAAACGATACTTTATAAGTATTTGTGGCCATTTAAGAGAGAAAAAATTGTGTAACTAGTGGCCCCCGTAACCGCACACACTAGCATAACGGTGCTTCACTTGCTAATATCACGGCACGGAGCAATGATATTATAGTATTAAAAGAGGGCGGAGTCCTTCTTTTTTTACTCGTCCGTGCTGCAGTATAGTATATTATATAGAAGATAAAAATTCACGGTTCTTGACTGGTTATGTGCAGTCCATCTAACATAGTACAATATTATATTAAGTACTAGGCTAAGCAGTTATTATATATTTTATCTACACCCATGCTTTAAATCCTCTATTAAAGATTCTGAAACAGTTAGCTTATTGCCAACATTAAAAACACCCAATGTCCTAATAAGCATTACATCATCCAAACGAGTGTTGTAATGTTGTACTGAATTTCATAACAACACTCCTATGTTTTTTTTCGATCCCTTCATGCGTAAAGAGTTTCAACAGACAGCCACATTCTTATTGCTCGATGCGTGGTATCTGTACGAATTTAAAAAAAAAAATTTTCGTTTACGCCCGTTCCACACTACCAGAACGTCGCGCGCCGTAAAAAAAAGTAGGTTATTCGAATCTCCGCCACTTTGCTTCGATATTTTTATTGTTTTGTTTACAAAAAAAGAGCGATTCATTTTACACGCTGCAAAAGGACATTATATTCGAGTGAATTTTAATTACTGCACTATACAAAATGTAAATTACTACTAAAATAAATAATTGTTTCATTAATACTTATTTTATTTGTATATAATCAGTAACGAATGATATTAGGTTACTACTAGGATTGGTGTTTTAATGTTAGCAGTAAGCTAACTGTTCCAGAATTTTTTAGAGGATTCATATTGTGGGTGTAGATAAAGTCTTGTATGCAACTGTTGATAATTAGGTATTAAAACACTCATGTGATACTATTATCACACTCGGCTCACAATCCACATTCGTGTTTTAATACCCCTTATAACACAACAGTTGCATAAATAACTATTAAAAGGAGAGGGCTGAGAGTTTGTTATCAGATTTTCTCCCCATGTCAAAGCCTTTTACGAACTGATGCAGCTTCATGGTCTTTACCAAGTGTTGTTGCTATATGTTGTCACAGTTATAATTTACTTATTTTCCTAGCACCCGGAATACACGATCGAATATGCCCCGATATGTTAAAATATGCAATGTTCTGATCAAAGCCATGACCATATGTCAAAACATGTTCAACTGGATGAGCACAATGTGTATATTATATATAAAAAAAAGTAAATAATGTTACTTACCAGTCTTTTAAATGCAGATAGATCTCTGTCGGGCTGCGGGGGCGGTTGCGGCCTGAGTCTCGCTTCCAGCTCCTCCAAGCTGTGGATCTTGCCTCCCATCGACGAATTCATCTCTGAAACCATAATATTTTTTCTTCATTTATTGTTCAAAATATACAAACTACCAAACAATTAAAGCTAGCTTGAAACTTAAGCGTTTGTGAGAGGAATAGCGAGTTCACTTACCCTAAACTTAATAATGAAGATATTTAATAGTAATTATTATTCTAAAAAAAATCAAATTAAAGCAGAAAAAAAGCAAATACAAAAAAAAACAAAGAAAAACATGAAAAAACGAGACAATGAGACACCTGTAGAATATCTATAACAATAATTAACAAGAATTATATGTATCAAACACACATTATTAAATGAGTGAGCCAGTAATATTTCATTTAGTAAGCAAGGCATTCATATTCAAAATCAAATATGATACAAATAGGATTTAACATCACCCATTGAACATCAAAAACTACCACCACCCATTCGAAAAAGTTACCTCAGTAGACTACTTTGAAGGCTACTTTTTTAAACTAAAATTTCATTACATTCTAAATTAATTTTAAAATTAATATTTTCTCTTAATAATTCTTTAGGACCTAAGATATAAAAAGATGGTATTAATATCGGCTGCACTGCCCCATAACAATATACCACAGGACATAATACTATGAAAATAATAAAAGTAAACAAAACATGTCTACTGCAACCAGCTCATTCCTAGCTCACTGCCACTAGCTCCGCCCAAAATGACAGTTTAATATGTTTTACTTTCAACAATCAAATAAGCTAGCATTTTATTTTTTTTTTCTTTTCTGTATCTATTTTTTTTTTTTTTATGGAATAGGAGGACAAACGAGCGTACGGGTCACCTGGTGTTAAGTGATCACCGCCGCCCACATTCTCTTGCAACACCAGAGGAATCACAAGAGCGTTGCCGGCCTTTAAGGAAGGTGTACGCGCTTTTCTTGAAGGTGTAGTCGTATCGTCCCGGAAACACCGCACAAGGAAGCTCATTCCACAGCTTTGTAGTACGAGGAAGAAAGCTCCTTGAAAACCGCACTGTGGAGGACCGCCACACATCCACTATTTTTCAATGTCTTGATTGTTAGTAACATTATATTAAGTTTACTCTTGTTAATCACCACATATATATGTTTACATCAACCAGTCAAAGCCACCACCACACAAAAACCCAATAGGTAAAATTTCTATAAAAACCAATTTACCAAACTGTTTTAGATAAAATCAACCTAAAAAAATCAATGGAACTGTTTATGAATGTAATACTCGGATTTATTAGAAATTCTTAGTAAAAATCCGATTGATAACTATTTAAGAACAAGATTTTTAGGAAAACTACTAATTCTTTGACCATTCTATAGTTGTGGGTACAGACTAGAAAGTTAAAATAGTATATTACGCACCCAGGGAGAAAAGTTGGTCATTCTCTACTATACTCCTGGATGAAATGCTTTTAGTCCCTGGTACGAGGAACAAATTCGTCTTGCCGGGGCCGGGAGAGAATCGGCCACTGTTGTCCCTCGTACCAGAGACTAAAAGACAACTTTTCATTGATAAAGTTGACCAGCATCTTCATGATTTTTTATGAAAATAAGGGACGAGCCGAGCAGGGCGTTCAGCTGATGGTAATTGATACTGCCCTGCCCATAAGACGCAGTGCCGGTCAGGATTCTCGGAAAACCCCAAAAAATCTGAGCGGCACTACAATTACGTTTCAAGGTGATGACCTTGAAACGTAAGATGTTATTTAGGCTACTGGGCAAATGAGACCATTTGCCTGGGCAAATGCAATTACTGGTAATTTCACTATCTACGGTGCCCTTCAGATCGAAACACAGTAACGCTAACACATTACTGCTTCACGGCAAAAATAGGCTGGTAACCCATAATCTAGCATCCTGTGCATAGGAGCCTCCCACTGATGAAGATTCTTGACAACAGTTAAGAACACAGTACTCACCTTGTCTCTCGGACTGTGCATTGGCTCTCCTCAATAAGTCAAGCAGCGAAGGAGACTGGTTAAACACAGTCGGTTCCGCATTGTAACTGTTAACACTATTCACACTGGTACTACCTAAAACACTGTTACCCACCATACTACTGTTCCCAACCATGCCATTGTTTACACTCATACCACTATTCACTCCCATACCACTGTTCACACCGATGCCACTGTTCAAACCAATGCCACTGTTCAAACCAATGCCACTGTTCACACCAATGCCACTGTTCATACCCATGTGGCCAATTATGCCATTGTTCATCGAGATGCCGGCCATGTTCATGCCATGGTTGACGTTTGGTGTCTCCACTTGAGTCGAGTTGTCCAGATCTGAAATTGAGATGTTGGTAAAGCTTTTGCAGACCATAAAGTTGAACCAAAATTTTACTGCATAAAAGGCATTTATATTCTCAAAATCGATACTTTTAGAATTCTTTTTGATGTTATTTCTTACTAGACACTAGTACCGTTTCGGAAACAAATGGCGCTCTGAGAGAGAAGATGCGGCACAAGAAACTCTCCCAGCATTTTTTTTCGCGCTCTTGCTATAAAATAGTCATAATCTAGACCCAAGCTATCGGGACACTTAGATATTCAGCTGTGGAGTAGTAGGATATACAACAGAGCCATTTTTGAATAAAACATTTAAATTTATTTACATAATAACATAGATCTATCTTATTTATTATTTGGCAGAAATTAATTTTCTTGATAGAAAGTTGACGTCCATGACGTTTTCATCATTTTACAACTGAATAATTTTAATTTAAAATTAAGTATGTTATATTTGTACTTATGATACTTTACTAAAGATTAACAAGAAATTATTTTCATTAAAATATAGTTTGTCACTACATATTGTTAAGTCACTTCCCTCTGTCTGTCCCTATGTATGCTTAAATCTTTAAAACTACGCTACAGATTTTGATGCGGTTGTTTTAATATATAGAATGATTCAAGAGTAAGGTTTACATGTATAATACACTCATAATATAGTAGAGAAACACTGACAACTTGTGAGGTTTCTAATGAGATGTATAAGTAAGCACACTTTTTTTGAGCTAACATTGCAAACGATGGCTGAACCCTACGAGATAAAACAAAATAATGTATAACAGTATTGTACACCCGAAAAAGGTCTAAATAAAAGTCCGCGATGGAAAAGGTCTTTTAACCCACAATATCCATTTTTATCCTTTACTTTTTAAGAAATTCAGTGTTAATCCTTATCCAATTGAGTACATCAAATAATATAGGTCAATATGGCTCTTTACACCAGGTAATTTAAATAAATATTTTCGAAGATATTACAGATTTAAAACGCATGTTAAGACACAAATAACGGGAAATAGCTGCAATAAATATATTTAAAGGAACAACAAATAAAATTTGAAAAACAAAATTTTATGAATTCTCATGTTGTGGCTTCATTTACAGGATCTACTTTACAGTTGATAACCTACTCAACCCCAATATTTGCACATTAGGAAATTGACTTGACATGTCGCTCTTGTAAATCTAAACAATAATATGTTATGTCTTTAAAGTGATAACCCTTACTGAAGCCACAACCTGAGAGTTGAACAAAGCAAACAGAATTTTATAACGAAGCGCTACTCGAACGGTTAGCTCAGTGGTTTAGAGTACCGGCACGGAACGCCGGAGGTCGTGGGTGCGAATCCCGCATCGTTCATAAAGTTTTGTTTTACAAATTTTATTTGTGTATTAATCCTAGAAGTGAGGGTTAACACTTAAAAAACACATATTGTAAAGAAGACAAATATTTTTTGGGCCCACTGGATATGGTATGTTTATTAACCGTATTATGCTAGTGAAATTGTAACTAATATATTATTGTCAAAAGGCCACATACCTTATTGTAAAATCTAACCGGGATCGTGAAATTATAATAAAAAGGCAAACACATGATACATTATGGTCACCATGGCAAAAAATGCGTAAAATGAAACATTTGTAACATTCAGTAAGTAAGAAAATAAAAATATTACTGCAAAACGTGGTAACCGTGATTATCGATCGGCTTTTGAAATGTAACAAATAGCAATTGGATCCATAACCTTATTTTAATTATTGTTTTACAGGTAACACTAATTTTCACATTTTTGTCGTATTTCTCAGTATTCCGGTTAGACCATTTCTAACTATATATACCGTTGTAATCTAGGGATTATCTATATTATATAAAAATGAGTTGCTGTTCGTTAGTCTCGATAAAACTCGAGAACGGCAGGACCGATTTGGCTAATTTTGGTCTTGAATTATTTGCGGAAGTCCAGATAAGTGATATGTGCATGAAATGTATATGAATAAATATGAAAGTGCTCGGAATTAAATAAAAACAACAATTTCATTTTTCCTTTGAAATATCCCCCGTTGTATAGAAATCCAATTTAGTTTCAAATGAATAACAAATTAGAATTTTTATATCATTCCAACTTTCTCAGGAGGTAATAAATAAACTTAATTTTCGCTAACTATAGTTGGTCGAGTACTTACAGTTGTTAACTATCTATCAGATTATTTTTATGTAAATTGATAAAATATGGCGATATGATCATTTAATATGAAGTTGATATAGTTTTAGGAAATAAAGATTTTTTTTATAAGTACTACGTGCTTAGTGATGTGTGTACGTGGACAAAATCGCGGGTATCAGCTAGTAAGGTATAAATTAGAGATGAAATGGATATCCGGTAACTATCCGGTATCCGGCCTATCCGGCGGCCTTAATACTATCCGGCCGAATACCGGATAACTATTCGGCCGGATAGGCATCATGCCGAATTAAAAAAAATCTGTACAAAAAATATATTTTCGAGTAATTATTTGCTTTATTTAGTTAGTTTAAGTATCATTTAAGAAATATAATTAGTTTTAGTTGTAAATTTTTAATCACACCATAGTAAATAAATGTAATAGAAAAAAATAATTAGTGAATACTCATACTGCACTAAAGGCAAATTATGGTGGATTAATACTAATTTCTCTGCATTGAGAGGTAGCAAGCGGTTTCGCTTCTCTCAACCGAATCTAACCGAGTCTAATCGATCGTTCGCGCGCCGCCTACGCAAGTCTGTGTTTGTGTGTGCGATACACCAAACGGCTAAGTTCCGCCGGGTATCCGGCGGCCGGATATTCGGCTATTCGGCCGCATGGTTGGCCGAATATCTGGTATCCGGTATCCGGCCAAACTGCTATCCGTTTCATCTCTAGTATAAAACAATATAATATTTTTCAATACTGTACTACATTTCGAATTTCTACGAAAAAAATTGCCTTCTTTTACTATTAACTTTTGACACAACGAAGTCTGCCCGGGCAGCTAGCAATACTTATAATAATAATATTTACTTTTACACAAATATACATTTGCAGAAGTGATGTAAAAACACGGAAATTGTTACGGGTGAAGATTTTGCGTACAAAATAAAAGTGGTCAAGTGCGAGTCGGTCTCAAACATGGATATAATATTTTCATACAATAGTTGACCAAAATGAAGGTATTTTATGAAAACATCTAAAAGAGCTCCAATTATTAAAATAGTATTTATATATATATATTAATATTCAACTCTAAACAATTTGTCAGTTTCGAAAATTTCGAGGATTAATTACTATACGAATTAAATTTGAAAACAAAATTTTAGAACGATGCGCGACTCGAACCCGCGACCTTTCGCGTTCCGTGCGAGCGCTCTTCCACTGAGCCAACCGTTTGAATGACGTATCGTTGATAAATCTTGGAATGTCTTGTTCAACTCTCAGGTTGGGGCTATATCTACAGCATCTACTTTACAGTAATTGATAACCTAAATATATAGATTATGAATTATCCACTGCAATGGTAGGAAATTAGATTATTAAATCTAAAGCTTATAGCTTTTGATCAATGGAGAATAGTGATTTATTAAATCTACCCTCAGTGATACAGTATTAAAATGCAAATTTTTAACGCGTTACGTGCGAGCGCTCTTCCACTGAGCCAACAGTTCGTGTGACGTCTTGTTCACCACAACGAATGATGTAATATTCAACTCACCATCAACCATGTTATGCATGAGCCTTTCGTAGTGTTTCGCGTCGTTGGTGGGACTGTCTCTGTGGAACCATCTGCTGAACTTACTCTCTTCACTCTCGCCGGCACCGTTCTATAAAATATAACAATTACTCCATAACTTAGTTAAACAGGTAACTTGGCGTTGCGTAGGGACGTCACTTCATTGTGTATCTTCTACCGCATTTATCACGGGGAGAAGAGCTATTTAACCTGATTCCTGCCGCCGAAATCCACCTTCGTACGACACGCCACAATTAAGATATTATAATCCCCACCATCGGATGTCTGGCGTACTTCCACAGAGCGGTTTTCAAGGAACTTTCTTCCACGTACGACCAAGCTGTGCAGCTGTGGAATGTGCTTCCTGGTGCGGTGTTTCCGGGACAATACGACATGGGTACCTTCAAAAAAAGTGCGTACACCTTCCTTAAAGGCCCATCCATAAAAATATGTGAATTTTGTATCAACATCATCTGCGCTATGTCGGTCGAAGGTACCAATGGTTCTTCTAACGATGGTTGCGAATCTGAATCTGAAGTGGCAGTGGCCAGGGTACATAGTTCGACGGACAAATGGCCGTTGGGGCAGTAAAGTACTCGAATGGTGACCACGTAGGTACCGGAAGACGCAGTGTTGGTAGGCCCCCCACAAGATGGACCGACGATCTGGTCAAGATCGCCGGAATACGTTGGACGAGGGCTCCGCAGGAGTGATCGTCATGACGAGCTTTGGGGGAGGCCTTTGTCCAGCAGTGGACGTCAGAACCCGTCAAAACCGTTCAGAGTTACGTACGAGTAAGGGAGTACTAAATGGTCACATTAAAATTTATTTAGCTTGTGTTTTAATCATAATATGTTAATCAAGATGGGTATTTTAATATAGAACATATCGAGAATATCTTAAACATCATTAAAATTATTCCAGTTTGTAACGGATTCTCTAGAAAAGTAATTTTAGTTGCCACTCATACATAGAAGACTCGAAAATAAACAAACATTTTGGCATTCGATTTTTAAAAATGATGATTCTCCTAAGGCTTCGGCCACATTATAATAATTCTCTGTGTGAAGTACTTACTGTGAGTTCCACTGGTATTGAATCAAACTCGAGGAACTCGTCCAAATTGAACTCCGGTTCATCGCTGCCCCCCAGTACATTTTTATTGTTCAACTCCACTCTCGAGTCCTTATCCTGGGTTTCCTGCGGGTTTGGTGATTATTAATAATAAAACACATAAACAATTACAAGGAACAAAAGAAACACAATAAGGGGGGGGAATTTACAATACAAAGTAATAATAAAAATAATACTTTAATACATTTATTACAAAATTATACTTAATTTTTTTACCACAGGTTAATTTAATATAATTTTTGTAAACGTCTGTGGGATTATGGACTACTAGTGCAGTGAGGTATTAAAAAAGACTAATACAGGCATTTTCCAGAGGTACTGTAGAGTAGTGACATCTAGTCTGAATTGAGTGTGTGTTAACAATGTCACTGTCATGACACCGACAGTGACATTAACCGTGTGACTTTCAGTGCTATATAAGGAATGCACAATACAGCGAAAGGACGTCCCCGGGTGTAGTGCTACATAGTAAAGATTAGTTGTTTGTCATTGAGAGAAAAGTTTAGTGAAATTAATATTATGACAGTACACTACCAGTACATATACGAGAATCTCATATACACTCATAAACATAACAGCCAATTTAAAAAGAATAGTGATGTACATAATGTCAATACTTGAAACAAACATAAACTCGCAATTCCATCTACTAGGCTCCGTAAAATTGCTAAATCTTTTAAAGTGGATTGTGTTATATTTGATAATAAACTCCCAAAGAATATTAAAAAAATTAAAATATATCCTAAAAAATAAATTAACATCTAAGACCTATTATAACGTAAAATATTATTTGAATGATAAAGATAGTTGGAAGTAATGTTCTAAATTTTGTTAATGAATATTGTTATACTCATTTGAATGCTATTGTAACTTTTGTACTTCATCCTGACTTGCACTAAATAACTTATAAAGTTTTACAGTGAATAAAGATTTTATTGACTTTGACTTTGTTTCACTCGTGATCGAACGTGGAACATTACAACTACTATATTTTCACGATGCCTCGTGTAGAGGTGACACACGTGTCGAATTGTTTGACCACAAATATTGGCGGAATTAACACTAAAGAAAACTCAAAACAATTGGATAATCTATGGTTTATATGTAGTTAAAGAATCTTTATTTCTCAAATTCTCTGTTAATTCTTTAACAAAACACTTAATGAGAAAACTTAAATTATCTTAAAAGTAAAAAGTAACTAATTTACGTACAAAGCAAACGAGTATGAAAAGTAACAAAAGAAAGGTTCACTAATATCTAATAGTACAACAAAATATAACTACACACAAATAATATGAGAATCGGTGAGTAGTCACAATTAGTCAAAAACTATTAGAACAATACTTCTGTATGTTCATAAGCACATTGAGGAATTTTCTAGAAACCGTGACATTCATAATGTTAACACGAGGAACAAACATAAACTTGTTATTCGTACTACTCGGTTGGATAGAGTTAGTAAGTCTTTAGTTGGGCGATGTATATGCTTCTACAATATGATCCCAGAAAATGTACAAAACAAATGTGTTACGAAATTTACAAGAATTGTTAAAAAATGTTTGTGTTGAAAAGGTTACTATAGCATAAACGATTTTCTTAATGACACCACGGACTGGGAATAAAGCAAACACCCTAAGGCTCTTTAATTATAAATGTTTATTGTACGATATCACATTGTAATCCATATTTTATATTAAAAAAAATCCCGCTGAGTTTCTTGCGCCCATTCTTTTCAGGTCTGAGGCAGTCTCTTTTGAATGGGTGGTAGTTTTTGACGTTCAATAAGTGATTTTAAATCCTATTTTGAATAAAAATATTTGAATTTGAATTAGTATCTGTTATTAAAATCAACTGGACACGTCCACGCAATGGTCGAACAGACAGATTGATATTTTATAACGCATCATAAATCGACTTATGGCATAGAATACCGGAATACAAGCACGAGCACTGCGCTCATTATGATCAAACTTAAAGATGCGAGTGTCTCATGTGCCTTTATTTATTCTGTTTACATATATGTGTAGGTGTTATTAACTCCGTAAATCCAATTTTGAATAAAAATATTTGAATTTGAATAAATAAAATATGGTAGCACAAACAACGTAGACACAACCGGATCGCGCGTCAAAGAATTAAAAAACTGAATATGACACATTAGGAATAACAAGTTTGGAAAAAAATTAACTTTAAAATTATTATGTAGTACATTGAAGTACTTACTATGGATATTTTATGATTTTAATTATTTATATTATCTGTTGCAATGATTAAAAGTACCTACCCAAAATTTTAATTTCATGTTTTTAATTTGTGCTTAATTGATTCCTTTAACTTAAGAATTACATAAGTGATTTTCTTATTAAGCTATTGCATAGCTTCTATCGCGGGCCTTGAGCGTGGAGACCGAATCCAGAAATTCCGTAACGAAAATAACCTAAGACCCCACTTACTAGATCTATATAGATATTTCGCCACGGTCATTACAGTTGCCGTGGAACAGCGGTTATTACTTAGATTTATGTGCAGAAAGTCCCAGGTTCGAGCCTGGGGTACGTCTTGATTTTTATTTAATTTTTTTTTTTTTTTATCACGTTTCTTTATTTTTTATTATTATGACAAGCATTTTTATTTAGTTTCACTTGTCCCATTGTCGGTCTGTAATCAAATCTTGCAAGTAATTAATTTTATAAAAAAACAACTGCATAAATAAAATAAATAAATAATTATAATTGCATAAGTCGATAAAAAATGCTATGCTTAGCATTAGCTTTACCGCGGCAGTCCCCGAGTGCCACACGTCTTTTTTATTTATTTGTAATTTAGCTAACTTATTAAACGGCAATGGTTGTGGTCTAGTTATACTCACATCAGTATTGTTCTCGACGGGCTGCGGCACCGGCGACTGAGACTCTCCCTTCCACTTGTCAGAAGCCGGCGATGACGCGTTCTTATTACTCTTACTCCACTTCTGCTGCAACAAAAATACATTGTTAGTGCCGTGATATTAGCAAGTGAAGCACCTTTATGCTAGTGTGTGTGGTTACGGGGGATACCAGTTACACAATTTTTTCTCCCTTAAATAATCATATATCCACAAAAACTTTATTTATGTTATTGTTTTTACACTTTTTCACGACGCACGATGGCATTTTTAAAATATTTTATTGCGACGCAAACTGATCTGTCACAGACGATGACAATTCTCGTAATGGCCGCCAATCGGCCTGTAGTAGTGTACGTGTGTGCGTGGGGTATGTATTTACACGTTAATCGGCTTGTTTTGGTGCTACACTGTTATGTAAGGTGACACGGAGTCCTTATTTTTTACTTGTCCGTGTGTTAGAGGTATTATTTCTGGACGACAACGGTAAAGGACCGCGAAGAAAACTGGCACTGCTTGAAATAATGTCAAAGTCAAATAAACTTTATTTTTTATACGGAAAAGGAGGACAAACGAGCGTACGGGTCACAAGTTGTTAAGTGATCACCGTCGCCCACATTCTCTTGCAATTCCAGTGGAATCACAGGAGCGTTGCCGGCCTTTTAGGAAGGTGTACGCATTTCTTTTGAAGGTACCTATGTCGTATCGTCCCAGAAACACCGCACAAGGAATATCATTCCACAGCTTTGTAGTTTTGTGTTATCTTTTGTCTTTATTCAATTAGTTAAACTGAGCGCTTTTGAATAGTCACTATAATTTTTTTTTATTACTGTATTTACCATGTTCGGAAGAAGATACAAGAAACTCAACGGCCACTCTTTTCAATCAAATATAGTGTTTTACAATGGCTGTAATTTACATGACAAATTAGTTTGTAAGGTGCGGCATCCAATATATGAATCGTGTTTTAATTATCTCATAAAAAGTAAATAAGAGTCGTAAACAGCGCCGTAAGTTGAAAACAACACATACGAAAAGAAAAATTTGTAAATACAGGCGCAGCCAACGTTTCGCGATAACTACGCCGAACTACGGCGAACACATCCGAATGACTCGAGTGACGTAGGAGCGCTTTCGCACTACGTCCGATCAGATTCCGATCTAGAAAATCTAGATCTAGAAATCTCGGACCAAATTCGGATATTGCTTACGCACTAGTCTGTTCTCTGATCCAATTCCAAGCAATTCAGGGGCCACTTTTTGACATGTTACAGCAGAGCATTCATTCATTCAGGCTCAAAGAACTTGCATATTTCAATCCATGCATTTCTGATCGATGTTGTGTTTTTGTAATCTACTATTGATTTGTCCCTTAAGCAGGGTTTATTTTCCACATTTTCGATTAACGTAAAACCATTGTAGGGAAACATTATGCATAACTGGTCGCCCCCCGGCTACATATACCATCGCGCCACTGCCTCTGTGCTCCAACACAGGTCGGAATCCCGGATTCGGTTCGGACGCAGTGCGCAAGCGTTCATACAAATAATACTATCGCTACTTCGGTCCGTCAATAATCTTCTCGAAATTCAGATTATCGGATGACAGAAGCCGGATCTAGTGCGTAAACAATCATAGAAATAGCTCTACGACTGCTCTGCACCGTATTTTCACTGATCGGACGTATATTTTTTAGTGAAAATACGAGACGAGACGAGCAGGACGTGCTCAGGATTATTGAAAATCCCAAAAATTCTGAGCGCCATTACAATTGTGGTAGTCACCTTGAGACAAAAGATTTTAAGTGTCATTTGCCCAGTCATTTCACTAGCTACGGCGCCCTTCAGACCGAAGCACAGTAAATTTTACACATTACAGCTTCACGGCAGAAATAGGCGCCGTTGTTGTACTCCTAATCTAGCCGGCATGCTGTGCAAAGGAGCCTCCCACCGGTTAAACGTAGTGTGAAAGCGCACTTATAACGCGTTGACATTACCGGCCACTTCACTCTAACATAGAGTGAAAGCCGTATAAAAAAAGTAATATCCAACATTGCATTTTAAATAAGTAGAGAGTTGCTTCCAATAATAATAATAATAGTACACTCACCTCATTATCCTTTCCTTTTAGCTTCTCCTTGATCGGCTCATCGAACCCACGAAGCTCTATAGTCTCCAACTTGGAAGTTGGCCCTCCGCTAAACCTGCAACAATTTGGTCAACAACCGGTTTGGTCAAAAAAATTGTATTGCCGGCCTTTTGAGAAGTACGCGCTGAAAATACCGCGCAAGAATAGTAGGTTGTTAACCGAGGGTCGAAAGAATAAATTCCCGAGGTATTAAGACGGTTATAGTCCGAGTAGGAATTGATTTTTTTACCCGTGTTAAACACTCTACTTTTCATTTCGAATATGAGGAAAACAAAACTAGTTGTTATGTGTATAATATGTAATAATATTAGTAGTATCTATTTAAAATTAATTTGTCATATTAGGACAATTTATGTCAACTTTTTGAATTTTAAATATGGAACTCACCGTAATTGTTGCGGCTTATTCCGCTCAAAGAAGTTTGCGCTAAGTTCACACTGGCTGTTTAGAAAGTCACATGGCTGCAGCATGTTTTTTATTAATTTTTCTTTTACATAAAACTCTTCACAGCAGACAACATTTACAAAAGTAATTTGTATGAGTTTTTCCCTCTCTGTGGAGGGAAGCAGCATTTTGTACCTTTGTACCCAATAATCAGATCAAAACAACAATACTTTCCGAGTATGAGAAATGAAAAAGTTATTCCACAATTCGGATGAAAGTTTGAAAACGCAACGAGGACGCCACACATACCCACAATTTGTGAGGATGATATTTTTATATGTTGCATGCGGTGCGATGGTGGAATTCGGCGCCCATGATAAATAGTTCTTTGGAAAACTCCATGTTATAAATGGGGTAGAAGACACACAAGTGTGTGAAGTGATCCGGCTCGACGTGTTAAGCGCAGACGAATGTTTTAAGCTGATTTTTTATAAAAATAAGGGACAAGACGAGCAGGACGTTCAGCTGATGGCAATTGATACGCCCCACACATTACAATGCAGTGCCGCTCAGGATTCTTGAAAAAAACAAAAATTTTGAGCGGCACTACGCTTGCGCTCGTCACCTTGCGACATAACATGTTAAGTCTCACATGCCCAGTAATTTCACTAGCTACGGCGCCCTTCAGACCGAAACACATTAATGTTTACACATTACTGCTTCACAGCAGAAATAGGCGTCGCTGTAGTTCCTGTGCAAAGGAGCCTCGTGCTGGTAAAAAGGGGAGTTGTCATGCTCGTCAACGGGCGCTAGTTGTGGTGGCAGTTATCCTGCAGTTAACCAGAAACTCTAGCTTCACGGTTTTAAAATTAAATGTTACTATATTTTTATAATTGCATTAGCATTTTTGCTGCATCACTTCACATAAATTGTAACTGAAATGATTTGAAAAACGATGAAGATGTAAATGTTGATTTTAAAGAGTGGCAATGAGTTGTTTGCCACTTCTTCTCCTTATTAAAGCTCAACGGTGGATTTTATATCCAAAAAAGACAAAATTTTTACATTCAAAAGTGTCATTACCTTGACCTACATCAATAAAGTGATTTCTTTTTGATTTGATACTGACACCAGATCATCCCATGGTATCTGATTTGTTCAGCGTCATATTGAACTTAGACAAGATTAACATAACCTAACCTAAACAATTGTAGCGGGTGTCTGAGAAATGGCGCTAGTGTAGCGGTGTGAAGTATGAGGCGAGTCGTGGAGGGGTGAGGAAAGAGGTGGCGAAGGGTATATAAGCCTTGCTCTCGATTAAATTAGTTCCTCCCGGCCCGGCTGATTGCCCTCCTTCTTCTTCGGGGCTGATCGCCAGGGTCCGCGCAAACCGGCGATAACTCACCGGACTTGACACCAGAGCTGAGGGAACAGGCGCTTCCTCAGCTCCTAAGATTACCACAAAGGGGAGCATCCGCTCCCCCGACAAATGACACCATTTAAAGCGAAGTAGAGGACAGCAGGAGCAATCGCTCCCACCCCAATGACCTGCCCGTATCCACGGGCGGCGAGTGAAATCTGCTGCAGGGGACAAGAAGTCCCGATCAGCATTCCCCCACCGCGCCCTCGCAAGCGCGGCGAGAGAAGACCAAGACGAATTAGTTATTCTGCAGTGATAAAATGTTGTTAAACAATTCCAAGAGTGTATATTTGAAAGTTAAAAGTTATAATTGTTGAATATGTACATAGTGCAGTGGTTTGTGTTGGAATTCTGTTATAATTTTCCCTGACTGCTTTACAAATTTTTATGCTTACTTACATTATTTTTATTTTTTTCGCCGTATATGTGCATTGCCAGAGAATAGTACTGTCGAAGGAGTAAGTAAACTTTCGAAGCTGTGTGTCGTCGAACTATTGTTTTGTCGAACTAATGTCATGTCTAGGCAATGTAAGTTCAATATTACATTCGATTAGTTACATTAAGTCCATTTAAACCAAATATGAGGAGAGATGCCAGATAGTGTATGTATCCTTATAAAGAGTACCCGCTGAACAATATAGTACGAATGAAAGTGAAAGTGCATTAATAAAAATATAATATCTCACCATTCGGGCTCGTCCTCCTTGTCATAGCGTCGGTGAGAGTAGCGACCACCAGATCTGCGGTTGTCCTCTCTGAATAAAATTAAACAAAAAACTATTAAACCGTTCACATGAGTGCAAATTGAAAGGTTACTGCAATGTGTCAGATGTCCGGCACAAAAGTGTCAAAATTTAAGAATAGCATGTGTCATTCCGTTCCATAAAATACGATCGAGGGAAGCGATAGTGGGCGATCCTTATTAAAGTAACCCAGATTTTGTTTAATACTTCGAGCTATTATTATAAAATATTCGTATAATGAATTTAACTATCTACAGTGTATAACTGTTTGTTGTTTTTTAATAAAAATTGTGCAGTTCACAGGCCATTTATATTATAAAAGTTATTAGGTTCGCTAAAGTTTCTATCATCCGAATCAGAATAATAAAATTATTAAAATAACTTGTCGTATAATTTCTACCCTTCTACCCGGATACTTTTCATTCACTACATAAAAACCATTCAGTTCAGTCGTTCATTCGTTCGATGATCCCCATCTCTGAATTATCACTCGGTCCGAGCTGGTTCTCTGTACGCCATATTTGTTTACTATTTAAGATAAGTAACGAAAAATAGACTATACATATAGGACAAAACACAAACATGACCAAAATATTGAAATCCTTTAAAAGATAAAACACAATATAATGACTAAACAAAATATATCGAATATCGATTACCTGTCTCTGTTCTTCTCGTTGTTAAACCGATCATCCCTTTCCCTCTTAATGTCGGAAGAGAAGGAATCTCGGTTGAATGAACGCCTCTCAAACCTAAACATGAAATAAAATTAGACGTTACTAATTAGTATTACTAATCCTGTTGCAATAACTAGAGAAAGAGAGACTCGAATTGCAGAGTCGCTGACGGCTGTTTGACATAAAGACAGAAACTGTGTGATTTTTAGAAAACAATTAAATTGAATAGTATTATTAAATATTACCTTTATGTTATTTTATATAATAAAGACAATTTGTCATTATTAAATTATTTAGTTGTGTACCTACTTAGGTTGGATTTAGATTTTCATCACCCGACCGGTGACCCGACCAACCATCCCGTTTGCTTGGTTTAATCTGCGACGACTCGCGGATACAATACATACATACATAAAAATAAGCCTCTTTCCCGTAGGGGTAGGCAGAGACCACTTCTTTCCACTTGCTACGATCCTTACATACTTGTTTCGCTTTGTCCACTTTCATTGCCTACGGACACAATTACCTACTTAATCAGTAACTACTAATTTTTATAATCGAGACATTTTTATAATCGAATGATTTCATTAGTATATCTCATAATCGTTCCCCCACCACACTAGCTCACCTATCACTGTTAGTCCTTCGGTCGTCGCGGTCACGCTCGGAGTCCCGGTCGCGGTCCCGATCCCGAAGCGCTCCCGGCGGCCGGTAGATGTTATCCGCCTGCCGGAATTCGCTGTCCTCCCAACTGCCAGACGCCGCGTCTCGCACCATAATGCGGCCGGAACCGATGCGGCGACCGACTGGAAAATTACTTTACATTATAACTAACTGACCCAGCAAACATTGTGTTGCCATATAAAGTAATAATATCCGGACGACCGAGCCTTGCTCGGATTTTTAAGAATGTACAAAACTTGAACAAAAAAAAAACTAATAGGACATCTGGATTCGAACCGGGGTCTTCTGCTTTCCGGATCACCCAATGTCCCATCTGAGCTATAATAGTCTTGCATATAGTGGCGAAATTTACCTTTGTTTCTCATTCAAACATGGATAAAACCATTTTTTTAAATTGAAACCTAGCTAGATCGATTTATCACCCCCGAAATCCCCTGCATACTTAATTTTATGAAAATCGTTGGAGCCGTTTCCGAGATTCATATTATATATATACAAGAATTGCTCGTTTAAAGATATAAGATAAAAATCGCGATACAAAAATAGGTGATTATCGAAAAAGGGTGAAATTTTAAGTTGCATGTATTTTTTAATGCCGAATCAGAATAACAAAAAAATATTGTCCAAAAAAAATGTTAAGGGTGAACAACTCTTATCACTAAGGGGTATAAAAAATAGATAGTAGCCGATTCTCAGACCTACTGAAAATGCATATAAAATTTGGTAAAAATCAGTAAAGCCGTTTCGGAACAGTAAGGTAACTAACATTGTGACACGAGAATTTTATATATAAGATAATAATAATAGCCTAGATCATTTATACGTGTAGACAGAGTAACTACAAAAATTAATTGATATACAATATTTTCAAAGAAATACATCGTATCCAATAATAGGCTCGTTAAGATTTCCTACAAATGAAGTGAACTCATCGGTAGGCAGGTATATAATATCATAGTACTTAGGATTTCATAAAATCCCTACCTAGTATTATAAGTGTAAGTTTGTTTGTTACGCCTTCACGCCTAAGCCACTGAAACGATTTTGATTAAATTCTAAACAAAAATAGACTAGAACTTGAAAAAGGACATAGGTAAGGACAGGGTGGAGTTTTGAATTGAAGTTTGTCGTTATCAAAGATGGCACCATGAAAATTTGTATTTAGGCACTTGATAAGAAATAAATATTCGTTCTAGCGGTTTTTGAATTTCGATCTGCGTGGGAATGGAAAAGGGGGACGAAAGAATCCATGCCACGCCTAACTTTGAATTCTATTTTGATTACATTTTTGTGCCAAAAAATTACGTTTTAGCAAATGATGCGAAAACAAAAATAACGTAGTTTGTAAAAAATTATTAGCCACAGCAACTTGTATGTGTTATTGTTTGCAAAGTATTTTAAAAAATAATACTAAATGTTGCCCAAAGTTACGATTCCACGCGGACGAATTCGCGGATGAAGTTAGTAAATATAAAACATAACAATGGGTCGAGACAAATCTTCCACAGCTTCATTAGGCGCCATCTAGTGTCTGGCGCCTTCAATAAAAATCCGATTGAACTTAAACTATGGAAATAACAAGGAAGATGAATTAAATCTTGCCAGTCTTAGATTAATAATACGACTAGAATCTAGATAGTCTCTTGCTGTTAGACAACCGATAAAAACAGGCTAGGAATATTAGTACGTCTTACACTCGCGATTTGTATGACACTTTGTGTCAGTGTGCATGCATTCCTGTATAGCCGAGTGGTCAGCGATCCTACCTACTAAGCTAGAGGTCCCGGGTTCGAATCCCGGTAGGTGCAAGCATTTATATGATGAATATGGATGTTTGTTTCCGAGTCATGGATGTTTAAATGTATTTATGTATGTTTAAGTAAGTATATTGTATTAAATATATCATTGTCTTGTAACCCATAACACAGGTTATGTATGCTTAACTTGGGGCAAGATAATTTGTGTAAAAAGTGTGTCAATATTATTATTATTTCTCAAAATAGATGTTAGTTCTAAATACAATTTTTTTTCACAGCTGTCATAGTCCATCTAGACGTATGCTAGTCTAAGCAGCTGTCTGTATTAACACTTAAAAAAATATGTATTGCCTGTTTTAAATGTTCGTGTGTGCCTAAAAAAGAAGGTAAAAATATTTTGTACCTTCAATTAATTTATTTTAATTTTATCAATGTTGGCAATACCATACAACAAAGGGATATATCTTAAAGCCCGTGTCACCTGTAATTGCCGTATTATATAGGCCTTCATTAAATACTTTATGTACAAGAATGTAAATAAAATAGAGAATATTTTAGTTTAAGCTATAAATTTATAGCTTATGCTAAAAAATTCAAAGGCCAATCATTAAATTCAGTTTGTGGTACCTACCGAAACAGTTGACGTAAAGTACCTATTTTAAAGCAGATTGCTAGCGACAACTCAACGAATACAACAAGAAACGAAGTGACAAATGACAATGACGAAGAATTGAAATGATCTGTCTGTCATTGTCAAAACATAGCGTTCAGGAATAAGGATTTCACTATAACCGAACATATTTTAAAGTGAATCGATTTATTGACTAAATATTGCTCAGTTCTTTTTTCTCATTAGAAAATAATATATTTTATTCATAACATGGCCATTAGAAGTTCAACTATGCTAGGTGCATATGCACTATGCACTAATATTATTTAAATAAAACAACTGGATTTTAATTTTTTTAATCGATTAATATTCATTCGATTACATTTTAATCGATTCTCTCTAGCTTAATGTTTTTTCGATTTGTAGCTTGCAAAATGAGCTAGCATTCTGTATTTTACATCAGAAAAATATAAGCTTTTTTTAAAGTATATTTCAACTTGTTAACATTAGGCCCACGAGTCACATTCTCCTTTATAGGGTATTTTGTAAGGATAGGAAATTTGGCGGTAATAGCGTCTTATAGTACAACTACTCCAAGGCCACACACTCTCTGGGCCTCGCTGGAACATGAAGCTTCCTCCCGTTCCCCATTCACCCCCTCGCACTCGTCCTGTTGCGTCAGTACGGTTTGCAGTTTCATTGCTGTTACATGTGATATTTTCGTGCTATAGCTGCTTTATTTTTGAACATTTCGTTGTAACGTTGTGACTCTTGTTGTTAGTACTGTCAGAAAAATAAATGCTTACTTTTTGTACTTAACCCAGATTCTCTCATTGTTTTTTCATAATTATAATAATATATTGCAAACATGCACACACTTCCTTATCGCGAGCGTTATCAACACTGAATGGATTCAATAACAATATAATAATTTCAAGTGCGTACAACAATAAGTATTAATAATAAACAATAACTGTTTTCTACTTTATATTATAACACACAACCTTATCCCGCGAGTGTTTACAAGACGCTGGTGGCTGCGAAGTGTCCTTGACCTATTTATAGAAAACGCATAATCTTCTTATTTTGCGAGCGGTTAAATAAAGTTGCATTAAGTAATTGACTGCGCAGTTTAAGGAATGCTGACGTCGTGACCTTGACTTATTATTCGTTGAGTACTTACTAAGTATGTACATACCGTACATACTTCTGGCCGTGTCGGGATAATAAAAGCTACTTGATCGAATTTGATGCAATGTTATTAAGGCGAAGAGTAAGCAGAAAACACGCAAACATGGTGTTTTTAGACAAGTTTTGTGGTGAAAGTATAGCATTTCGAGCTATGAACACTACTTAATCCTGTTACACATATCCTTAAGTCTTATTTGTAGGTTGCTATTGGTTATAGTTAACACTGCCGAGCCTTTTTGAACTACCACTTTTCTTTGAAGTTAAGTTTTTTCGCATGGCGTGACGCTTTTTTTTGGTACTTCTCTCAGAAAAGTTATTCTTATAGCTTGTACTTTTTTGTGTAGGTTTATTTATTCAGATAAGTAGTGAATAACGAGGATTGTAAGCATATAAACTGAGGGGTGGGTTCTTTGATAGGGCAATAGGATAAGCGGCTTACCTGATAGTAACTTAATTTATACAGCTGCAAATGGACATATGCAGTACCTGAGGTATGCACAATTTTCGAAGGAATCTAAGTCATATCGGTTCGGGAATGCTGCAACCAACAGATAATTCCACAACTACTTAGCTGTATGAGACAACAAGTTTGTTCAGAAAGGCTTGGGGGAAAAATCATGAAATTAGTATATCAAAAATGAATGAATGGCGCCTATATCTGCCTAACTGACCTGACTAACATCTTATGTTTCAACGTGACGGGCGCAATTATTGTAGTGCCGCTCAGAATTTTGGGGGTATTCAAGAATCCTTTGCGGCACTGTATTGTAATGGGCATGGCGTATCAGTTACCGTCAGCTGAACGTCCTGATCGTCTCGTCCCTTACTTTCACTAAAAAAACCCTTTTGCACTAAAGAAATAAAAATTATAAAATTTGTAAGTACATAATAGTTATAGTAGCACAATTAAGCGTCCTAATCGCTATTCAGCGTTCTTATCGCTATTCAGCGTCCTAATCGCTATTCAGCGTGCTTATCGCTATTCAGCGTGCTTATCGCTATTCAGCGTGCTTATCGCTATTCAGCGTCCTAATCGCTATTCAGCGTTCTAATCGCTATTCAGCGTGCTTATCGCTATTCAGCGTGCTTATCGCTATTCAGTGTGCTTATCGCTATTCAGCGTGCTTATCGCTATTCAGCGTCCTAATCGCTATTCAGCGTTCTTATCGCTATTCAGCGTCCTAATCGATATTCAGCGAACTCTTCCAGGTAACCTAAAGGCGCAGATGACCCCTTATCGACAGCTCACCTTCACTGACCTCTTTTATATACCACTGTACTGGCGGCTGTCAAAGTGCTTTTGTGCCTGTTTGATATTCACCATTTTGGCGCTGTTGGCCATGTAGTGAGAGTCTGCGGTACTAAAACTAGTGATGAAAACCTCAGCTAAACAAACATCGATAGATGGTGAAACTATTCACAAAAAGATAAAAATTGTGTACGTTATTATGTTGATTCCTGAAGTATAAATAACACGGAAAACGAACGAAATTAATTCAAAATGCAAAAATACTTCAGAGTACTGTACGCTTCTCTCGCAGCCATTTGTCAAAATTAGTTCTGTGGACGACCGCGAGTGGCCATTCAAATAGACATAATAAAATTTGCTGTCAAACATATGGAATAACCTATCCAGTGGTATCTATACAGGTCAGAGGCTCACCTTGCTCAGTCTTCTGTATCTGCGGGGTCGCGGTGGAGAGTGGCGACTCCGGCCTGGTTCGAGTCAGCTGAGGTGGGGGCTGTGCTACCGAGCCAGGCCCACCGCAGCCCGAAGTGAAGGAGCGCCGCTGCGGGGACAGGACGATGCCTGATCCGGTCTCGCTCTCTTTACGAACACGCTCACGAGGGTCCGCCGAGCGTCGCTCGCGTTCACGATCACGGTCTCGACCGAAACCAGCCTGAGTCAAAATATGAGAAATGTTGGTCAGCCAAATTACACACACATGCAATTTAAGCATAAATAAAACTTGAACAAAAATAGAAACTTCTTGAAATTAATTGCTCACTCATTAAATAGAATATTTTCTGTTGTCACATCTAGTAACTCGTTATCCATGAATCTATGTAATCTTGTGTAGTAAGTTGTGAGTAACTGAGTAGCGAGTGGTGACTCATCCGTGGCTCGCGTCGACTGTTGACGTCGACCGTCCCGCGTCGGTATGATTTTAATGCGATGATGTTTTAAAACTACCCACTGATATTATATTTTTATGTATTAGAAATTTATATAAGCTATACTTACCTACTTAACCTATTTCAATTACTATGTATTTACTGTATGCAATTTTGTAAGCCACTTTTTATAACATAGCCTGTAAGTTCCATTGAAGTAGAAATACCTTTATGGAACAATAAACGTCTAAAGCCACATGTATGCAATATGGGTGACATACCCAACACCAGAGGACTTTAAGAATACCTTCGTCACCTAACCATAAGGTTAAATTATTAAAACTTTCGCGAGACATCGTTAACTTATTTAGTAATACGGCTTTACTCACGTCAAATTATAGTAGGTTCGATATGGTAAAAGTATTGGCTCGTGATAAAAAAAGCTTTGCGTCTCACAAGCTGGTGGAAGCCATAGAAATCGACCGTCGCCCTAATTTTAATAGAGACAAGGGTTGGGCTCTGCCACCTACTTGGAAACCAGTGTTGCAAAACGCGTCTCAATAATGCGCCTATTTCTGCCATGAAGCAGTAATATGTAAGCATTACTGTGTTTCAGTCTAAAGGGCGCCGTAGCTAGTGAAATTACTGGGCAAATGAGACTTAACATCTTATCTCTCAAGGTGACGAGCGCAGTTGTAGTGCCGCTCAGAATTATTGGGGTTTTTCAAGAATCCTGAGCGGCACTGCATTGTAATCAGCTGAACGTCCTGCTCGTCTCATCCCTTATTTTCATTAAAAAAAGACCCATAGTGCCGATGATCACGTAGTGGACATTGTGAGTACATTTTGTGCACCAGTGGATACCAATAGTGACACCGTGTCAGTGATACGGTGCACGCGGTGTGCGCACTGCGAGCACAAGTCCGCAGTAACAGACGGGACGTTATCGCGAACTCCCTACACTCATCCGGATGAAGGAAACTAGTCGGTACTCACACTGATGAACCGTGAGTAACCCTCACCAAGTTCTGACCCTTATTTTGTTTATAAGATGGTTTATTTTGCATGGTCCTATAGCTTGTTGCAATAGCTTTCCGATACATTCACTCAAATCATCCTAATTATAGACAGAACGCTGCGCGGACGCCAAAATCGCGCTGATCTGTGGCATACCGCGTAAAGGCATTTTAACGAGCAAAAAAGAAAACAAATGTCTTATGATCATTCTGAAACACTAGAAGTGCCTACTCCTTAATAAAACAATAACAAACCTTATTGTTACCGCTCCCCTCCCCCTTGGAACCGTTATCTTCTTCCGTTGGAGAATCGGGATTCTTCTTCAGCACCCTTCAACAAAAAAATCAAATCAGTTCAGATGTTTTCTTGACACACGCAAAAAAAGTACCAACCAACTGAAATCGTTACGTCATAAATACGAATATAATTTGTTTGTTATAGTCCGGTCAATCTAGAGCAAAGGATCTCAACGTGGGCGATAACGCCCCCTTGTGGGGGTTTGAGACTTTCGGGGGGGGCAGTAGAAGACCCAGAGAAAATTAGGGGGCATTGAGATGGCGCAGACGGGGCGTGGGTTGATTTAAAATATAGTCTAAAAAGGCAAAAAAATACACGAAGATACTCTAGAAAAAAACATATTCTCAAAGTGGGCGGTGAGCACAGTAAGGTTGAGAAACTATTATCAAGAGTCTAGACATTAGAAGGTGCGTATAATCACAACAAGCAAAACTAAAATTGTTAAGAACATAATCGATATATATAAAAGATAATGTATGTTTGTATGTTCCCTAATAACCCCTAAACTATTCGACCTGAAATCTCAATGAAATCTTTTGCAATAGATTCGTTTAATCTCAAGGAAAGTTTACATAATATATAATTTATATGGCAAGACAACGTTTGCCATGTCAGCTATAAATGAAATTTTAAGGTCCCCATCATTACCGTGTATGGATAAATATTTACCTCGAGTGAGGTCAAAGGTCAGAAAGTGTTATATTTCGCGATTTTCAGCAAAACTGTAAGATTTATCATAAAAGACAAAAATTATTGTAGATCATAAAATTATCTATTCTTTTTCTCCTACGAGCCACCGTTTCTGAGAACTATTCAAAAAGTTGAAGTTGCTATCGTCATAATACGCGCTCGTTTCCACGCTACCCTCTGTTCCATTGAAGAAGTCTACTTAGCGCGCTTACTTTTTATCGCTATATCTTAGACCAAGTATAGTAACTAGACATCGGTTTGGCGTGGCCAACATTCTTCTTCTTCTTCGCGTGCCTCTCCGACTAGCGAAGGTTGGCGGTCAGCTTGGTAGTTTTAATTGTTTGTCCTTCGCGAGACAAAATAGTTCTGCCGCACTCGCAATGCCAGTCCACTCTCGGATGTTGCGCAGCCAAGACTTTTTTCTGCGACCTACGCCTCTTCTTCCGGCAACTTTTCGTCTATATGCCCACATTTCAAAAGCTTCTATACGTTTTCTGAGGTCTTCTTTTATAGTCCACGCCTCACATCCGTATAGAAGTATGGGCCAGATGTAACAGTGCAGTAAACGAGTGCGCAAGGAAATCTTAAGACCACGGTTGCACAGCACTTTTTTCATTTTACTAAAGGTGCTTCGAGCCACTTCAATTCTGGTCTTAATTTCTTGGTCGCTATTCCAGTTGTCATTTAACCACGTACCTAGATATTTGTATTTGCGCACTCTTTCTAGTTTTTGGCCTGCTACTGTAATGTCAAAGTCATCAATTTCTTTCTTGCCATGTCCGTGGCCAACATGATTCAGATAATATCCTATATATATAGATATATAATATAACACAAGTGTTTTTTCACTATCACTTTTACATCCAAAAACACAACATCGCACCATATTTTCTTCGATTGTACTTAAAATTGTCACTGATGTTGAATAAGTAGTGGATATTTCACACGTTTCACAACAATAATAGCTTATTTTTATAGACGCAAATAAAAGTAAACAAAATATCTGTGCAGCGCTGTCAAGTTTGTTTAGCACACCGGGTGTGCTGACCTTGAAAAAACCTGCACGCATGGCGAAACAAAAAATTTAATCACTGTATCTCATTTCTTTACATAAGATTCGCATAAGTTTTTCTTTTTCTCGTGTGGGTGAGACGGAAGCTATCAATTAGTCTAGATACTATACTTGGTCTATGTGAGAAGCGGTGGCTCAAAGTCAAAAGTATGGGTGAATTTTTTATAGATAATTTTATGATCTACAACCTCAAGTAATTTAATTAAATTATTTTTTTTTCCATACACGGGAATGATGGGGAATTTAAAATTATGTTATTATTATTCCTGATATTCAAGCTTGTTGATTTTATGCACCTTCACTCTCATTTTTTGGTCTAGATTGACCGGACTAATAATTATACTTTCACGCCTTAAATACTCAACCGATAATCATGAAATTTCATTCATTTTGTACACACGTTGTCAGGGATCCATGGTACGTTTTATGTGAACATTTTTAAGTGTTAACAACGGAGTGTGATACGAATTTAAGGCGAAGAAGCTGCGGACAAATGCATAATCCTACTATGTATAATCCTGGTAAATGTATGCAAAATATACTCGCACTTCGCACGACACGCCACAAATTAGGATATCATCCCCGCCATGTGGATGCGTCCTCCACGCTTTTTTTCCACGTACTGTAAAGCTGTGGATGAGCTTCCTTGTGCGGTGTTTCCGGGACAATACATGGGTACCGTCAAAAAAAGCGCGTAGCGCATCCTCTGGTGTTGCAAGAGAATATGGGCGGCGGTGATCGCTTAACACCAGGTGACCCGTACGCTCGTTTGTCCTCCTTTTCCATATAAAAAAAGATACTTACAGAGCCAATGCTTCGCAGCCAGCGAACGCGTTCTCCAGACCCTGGGTGACCAGCGGTGAGTTTCGTATCCGCATAAGCTGCTCAATGGTGTAGGTGAAAGGTTTCCGGGCTGGGCCAACGGCGAGTACCGCGGGGTCACCTCCCCCCGACATACCATTCTCTTCGTGACCTGATAAAACATACAAAGTATAAAGTATCTGTCGTTTATGGAAATAAGGGAATTAGTACTGGAACGAGTAGAGTCCTATTCTCGTTTTCTTACGACAATATATTTTTTTTTTATGAAAATAAGGGACGAGACGCGCAGGACGTTCAGCTGATGGTAAGTGATACGCCCTACCTAGTACAATGCAGTGCCGCTCAGTATTCTTGAAAACCCAAAAATTCTAAGCCGCACTACAATTACGCTCGTCACCTTGAGACGTAAGATGTTAAGTCTCATTTGCCCAGTAATTTCACTAGCTACGGCGCCCTTTAGGCAGAAACACAGTAATGCTTTACGCTACATTACTGCAGAAATAGGCGCCGTATATGACATGTTATGTACAGATAAATTACTTTCGAGACGTTTTTGCATTTGTAGCAGTATTTCTATATTTACAGAAATTCTAAGCTTGAAATTTGAATTTCCTTGTACAGTCAGAAGAAGAGGTTCGTTACATTTTTAAGAAAACAAAACATTTTTAAGAAGACAATATTACATTAACAATCAAAAGTGAATGGTGAATGTCAAATAAATAATAATTATACTTATAAACATTGCTAATTATTGTCTGGTACTGAGTAGGTATTTTTTTTTTTTTTAGTGATTTATTCTTATGGTTTATAATATATATTTTTCAGTGTTATTATTGTAAAATTATTAGAAATTTCAAAAAACAAATGACATTTAAGATATAAATTACAGTTAACACAAATGATTCATCGGATGAAAGTGAGGATTGGTACGAAATGTCTGTACTTGCAAGAAATTAAAAAAAATATAGTTTAATACTAATATTCACTATTTAAATCATGTTTAATATTATTAGTTTCATATGAAGTACCTGGCCATAAAAATTATAAAAGTAAGAGTATTGTTTTATTTATTTATGTGCTGACCGTACACGTAAACACACACACACACAAATGTGATTTACCTGTACGCGCTTTATTTGAAGGTGCCTATGTCTTAGAAACACCGCAATATTCTTACCCCCTTATTCATAATGGTCCGCTAACTTTAAACAGCCGCTAAGGAGTGTTTTTTCTCATTCTGACTTAGGTCAATAGAAGAAGACAGAGTGAGAATTAGCAATGCTTTAAGTTAGCAGACTATTATGAATAAGGGGGTTAGATTTCCATATAATACA
Source organism: Leptidea sinapis (assembly GCF_905404315.1). Classification (NCBI taxonomy): domain Eukaryota; kingdom Metazoa; phylum Arthropoda; class Insecta; order Lepidoptera; family Pieridae; genus Leptidea; species Leptidea sinapis. Next base: position 3,908,713 of record NC_066277.1, read on the forward strand.
TCAACAGTGTACGCCACGCAAAGGTTTTGTTGTCTTTGTCTGCTAAGCGGGGTATGACAGAGACAATCGATGCGTCAGACGCGCTTTCTACATACGCCTAAAATGTGTAAAATTAATCGCCTCTGTACGAGAGTAAATGACCAGCTATCCTACAAAACAAGACAAGGGACTTGTAAGAGATCATATTTCCGGTTATTACATAAAAAATTAAAATCTAAAAGATAACCTACGTTTACTAACCTCTCGGCAAAAGTCGTTACTAAGCCGGTGTAAAGAGCGAGAGACATGGCGTTGGTAATATAAGTCAGGCGTTTTTATACGCTGAAATCAGGTTCCACGTTTTGGCTTCACTTTAAAATATAATGCACGAAATAAGCAGCGTTAAGGCATGGTTTCAAATAGGTAGTGCTAATTAAGACTTGAAAACGATCTACTAATTATAAATAACCAAATTCTCAAAATAGTAAATATGTAATAGAAAACACCAACTCTGCGAAAATGTGCTTATAAGTTGCAGAAAGCATTCTTAAAGATAATATCTCATTATGGGTATGTTCCGATATGCACTGCGAGCACCGCACAGTGCTATCACTGTAGAAACATTCGTTGCGTTAAGGACTGCCAGTATACTGCCGCAGTACCCTAGGGAAGGATATGACGTCATAAATCGCCGCCATATTCTACTGTGAGCACTGGCGTTTACGAGGTAACGTACTCGCAGTACTTTGATCACGTGATCAGATCAAAACCACTCGAGTGCCTAACGTTTTATAAACAATACCTACAGTTTAATCCCAAATAGTTTTAATTTGACAGTACTTCAACAACGGTTTTTTTAATAAACTAGAAAACTTTAATACACTCATTTGAATGCTGCGCTAAATGCGGTGGACAGCATACGGGATTGCGTTCCGTTTTAAATAGTAACCAATATAACTGGCTATAAAGGAACGGCTTCACAGTATACTAAATTGACGTCACACTGGACAGTGGTCGCAGTGCATATCGGAACATACCCTATATCACATGCTATCTTTGACTTTCAAATGAAAAAGAAAGTGACGGTATTATATTTAGTGAAACATTAACTTTATGGATGCTTTCTGCAACTAGCGGTATTTCACTAAGTTGTTACAAATATAGCAAAACTTCAATCGGAATTAAATCAAAATGGCGGAATAATGTGCCTTATTTTGGCCGTGACTCTGCTTGATTTGTAGGCTTTGTAACTACATAAAAGGTATCCTTTCATATTATCGAACAATATAGTGGTATTAAATTAAAAAAAATGCACTTCAAGAACTGACTTTAAAAAAAATAATACTATTAAGAAATATAATAACTTACACCACGAAACACGCTTAACCCTCTTGGACGGAGGCCCAGCGCGGACCCTGGGCGGAAGCCTAGCTGGCACCTTCCACATCACGCTTTGATATCGATGCAAAAAAACATGGACGGCACATTCGTACAGGGAGGCTTTCTCGTCACCCGGGTACAAGTTGGCCGCGAGCGCTGCTAATTTCCTAGCCCGACGTCTTTGCGATCGAGTGCCTGCTCTACTACGACGTCTGCTGCGCCTTTTACGACCTTTCTTCGACAATTCATTTGCAGCATCCTTCACTACCATTGTTGCTCACGCGTCAAACAAAATGGCGGAACGCGGGATTTAGAAAACAAAGCCTAACTATCTCAATTGCTAAAACTAAATATAAATTATGATTAAAATAATAAAACTAACTATTTACAACGAATAATAAAAACTAAACTTATAATAGAGTTGTCGTCGCAACGAATCGTAAGCAATAAGCGCGCAAATCTACGTAAGGCAAGAACGACCGGCGCCCTTTATCTACGTATTGATGGTACAATGAAAAAATTCACGAGAAACTTTTCGTAACTATCGCGGACACTTGTGCTGCCAACGGAGACGTTACAAAGACTAGAAGTTGCCGCGATACATACACATACTGGCGACCGATATCATAATTACCCCAAATCATTTTACATCTACCCTCAATTCTTTGAAAATTTAACACATTGATTGAATAATACTAAACATGCGTCATTAAAGAAATCCGTTACAAAAAAATATGATTTTTACACGAAATACGAAATAAAACATGATTTTGCAGCGATACTTAGTCTCTTGACTAATAAAAAATAATTTAACATAGATAACAAAGCCGCTTTTCGCTATCTGCCATATAATGGGTAATTCCTGAAGCAGGCAACGGCTTTTAATGCTATTTGATGATTTTACCATCTTACAAGTACTTAGTAAAGGTATGGTCTTACGATACAATGCAATTTCCATATTATACTAGCTTGTCTATAAAGAGAGTATACAGGTTTACAACACGAGCAAAATCGAAATCCAAAATTTATTACACAGACATAATATCTTTGATGATCATTTCGATATTTCCAAGTAGCGCAAACTAGCAGTCTGTGTCGTTCACAGTGGCTGAACTACGTTGATTTATTACGTGCTAAAGTTATTAGAAAATAGATAGTAACATTATCGTTTCGGATCAAAATTCATCAACAAAACTAGAAAATAATTGTTTCAATGTGCGTATATGTTTGTTGCGGGCAAATGTTTTATTCCTAAGACTTAACCCTTATCTAAAAAGAATATTGCGATATCACTACATATAATAAAACAAGGTCCTCCGCCGCGTCTGTCTGTCTGTTCGCGATAAACTCATAAACTACTGCACCGATTTCCATGCTGATGTCACCGATGCATAGCATGGTTTACGAGGAAGGTTTTAGTATGTAATTTGTTTTAATCTTTATCATTTTATTACTTCATAATATAACAAAATTTTTCAGAAATACGTTTTTGTTTCATTTTTAACTCATTAACTTTGATTACACATTTTCGTTAGGCTACATTATTCCTATACTTAAATCATATATTTTTCTATTGACAGAACAGCGTCTGTCGGATCAACTACTTAAAATTTAAAATGGATATATATATCTAGGGTTTTGAAACAGATTATTTGAATCAAGTACAATGAGGGACCCCTGACCTTCAAAAACCCCTGCATTGCACCCTTCAAGTATTAACAGCTACGGGACTAAACCCTTTAATGTAACATTTACATTACTTCCATAACAATAGACAATAATAGGCAATGAATGCATGCCCTAAAAGATGCCTAGATTCAGCATTCACTTTAAATGATAATCAAACTTAATTTAAATCATTTTTTACTTTAGAATATTCATAACTGTATTCGATCTTTTAATTTCAACAATATTTAATTAGATCTTAATTAAATCTTGTCTCAGTTATATACTTATCGGTATGAAGGTAACCTGAGCCTAAGAAAAGGTTCTAAGATATACATTTTTAATGGTATCCATTTTCCATGTAGAGATTTTAATGTTTATGTGTATGACCAGACTTCAAAAGTATAACACCCCTTTTTATATATGGAAGGAATGTTCAAAACAAAAGTATTATGTTATTCAAAAGAATTGTTAAAAAATGTTTGTGTGGTAAAGGTTACTATAACATAAATGACTTTCTTAATGATACCACAGATTGGGAATGGAGCAACCTATTATTATCAGGCTATTAAATAATAAGTTTAATTGTACAATGTTACTTTAATTGTAAAACATATTTTTGATGAAAAAAAAAACCCGCTGAGTTTGTTGCGCCCATTCTTCTCAGGCCTGAGGCATTCATTTTGGAATGGGTGATAGTTTTTTGACTTTCAATAAGTGATTTCACATCCTATTTTGAATAAAATTATTTGAATTTGAATATAAATCAAATCCACTTTATTCATCTAGGCCAAGGAAATGAAACTTATGAATATCAAAAGTTTTATATGCAAAATCAATTGATTACACTAATTCAATAGCACACATTCTGAATGTGATAACAGCAGTCAGAAAAGTAATCGTCTTAGAGACATCGGTATCACATCATACATCACAAATGAAACAGCGTTTCAGAGTTGTCAATTTACCATGATAAGAAGAATCTACATACCTTGATTGATTATTAATACTCTCTTCATGTCACTTTTATTTTGCAACTTTGATTTTCTTTCTATTCTCTTGTCATTAGTGTGTTCATTGTATTGAATGGAAGGAAAACAATTAAAATCTCAAAATTTCATTCAGGTCTTTATCGTTATTCATTCAAGGATTCTGTGGATGCTCAATCTTACCATACATAGACTTTGAACACATTTAAAGTACATAATATATGAGTTAGAAGAGACTTGGCAGGGTCAAAGTTGATAGTTTTAGAGTCAGAATGTAAGATAAGTGGCAGTTGACAAAATGTGTTACTAAATAGAGGTAATCAAGGTAAATTTCTTTGCTGTTGATGAATAAAAAAATCTAAAAAATTATTACCAATACATCTCTTATGAGTGTCATTTGTTTCTGAAATAGTGATAGTGATTTAAATTACACAAAAAAAAGATTTCTCAGGGAATCAATGAAGGAAAATCAGGGAAAAAAATCAGGGAGAAAATGGGATCTATTGTTTATCAAAACCATGGTAACACCATCATGATGCACAGCACTGGTAGATTACTTCACAATGGCTATTAAGATTGAATAAATGAAGAAATTAATGTAGGTCATGATTCAGAATAGTGATATACCTATATAAATAACACATTCACTGCTATACTATACCCAAAAATTCAAAATTTTGTCACACTGTGTGGTGACTATGGGGTGTAGAGCCAGTCTCATTTTACTACACTTCTGTAAGATATATCCAGTCCATAAGTTTAAGTATAAGTCCATATAACTTAAACTTCTAAACTTTTTTTTACAGGCAACAAAATGCAAAACAATGTCTTATTGCACCCCTCTGATGTACTTTAGTAAGCAGACTAAGATAATAAAAGAAATGCTGTGATTCAAAAATCACAAGCTTATCAAATTTTAAAAAATGCATCACTAGACTGATATATACAACTAGCTGACCCGACAGACATTCTTCTGTACATAATAAATAAAATACTGTTTTAATGAATTTGTCAATATTTATATAAATTATTTCGTAAATATGCTCCCTGTTGTTATAATGAAATTGTTTCACAGCCGAACTGTCAAACTGTGTGTCAATAAATTAGAAAATAAGTCCATGCAAAACAAATATTGGAAATAAAAATAATTATGGATCCCAAATCAAAATAAAAACTATCCCATCTCTCAAGTTGGACTGACCTCCATAAAGTACTCCCCATTAAAATCCATTCAATAGTTTTGGAGTTCACTGAGAAAAAACATCAGGACACTTGATATTATATATATATATATATACAATATAAACTTAATTGTCTACAGAATACTATTTGATTCTAATACTAGTAGTGCCTACATAAACTGAAATTTTTCATCAAAAAGGTATGAAACTACTAAATATATATTATTAGCATCAGTACTCTTTTAAGTACCAATATTCCTTAGACTGACTAACCCTTTTGATGTACATTTCATATAAAAAATATTATGTATTAGAAGTCCGTTTACTTGTTTCTGCAGTTTTATGTAATTGTTGTTTATATAAATCTTGTTAGAATGATCTTAAGCTATTAGGACATCACAAGATTGTAGTCTTTGCAAATAATTAAAAATCTATTATTTATATGCCAGAATGTCGGCAGCATTAAAACTAAATAAATATTTTTGTTACCTGGTTGGACAACATCATCGTTTTGGATCTCTTCCGTAGGTTTCTCCTTCAATGTAGACAATAGACTCACAGCTGACATAGCTTTCAATCTCTCACAATATATCTCAGTCTTCTTTGAATTTATTATTTCTACTAAAAATCCAAAATATTTTTACAGTATTTACAATATAATATTAGAAACTAATCTATCACCTATGTATTGTTTATATCACAGACTTCGTTTTTCAGCAATGACCCGTATAAACGTCCACGAATCAAAATATTATTTACACAATTCTAGGTACAATAAACTAATTTACAAATTAAAAACTAACGATTATCATCTAAATATAACAAATATACGTTCTAGTGGTCACAAGGCAGTCATAACGAAAAGAATTTGTCAGTTTCTCATGCAAAAATATATAAAACGTCCGCCATATGCCTTTTGAGACCTGCATTACCTTACCAAATTGCAAAGATGGAAAAATTTATAATGTATTCGAGAAATCATTGACAATGTTATTTGGCACCCTAACACTAAGTTGCCATTGTTTATTTTTTTTATTCCACGGTCTGTGTGGCAACTTTTAACCCTTCAAATTCAAATATTTTTATTCAAAATAGGATTTAGAACCACACATTGAGATAATGTTCTGTAATCAAATCTACCACAAATTTGAAAATGTATGCCTCAGACCTGAAAAAAACGGGCGCAAGAAACTCAGAAGACTTTTTTAAATCGATACAATCGAATTTAAAATTTAAATTCACTCACTATTGTGTTATCATGAAGTCTTTTAAGGTAAAGTACCTTAACCACATAGGTATGCTAGGTAGTAATAGATACATTTGTTTTTAACATTTTCTGAGATCTTGTAGTACAAGTGTTTATTATACATTCGTCTAACGACGTACTAACTCAATTATCAGAGTAGTAGTCATAAAAAATAATATTTGTTGTTGTTTTATTTATTTATATCATTGGTAACAAAACCATCAGCTCAAACCAAAATACAATTAAATAAGCCTATTTAAATCATTTTTCAGTATACTCGATTACAAGAAAATCCACCGTAACTATATGGGCCTTTATGTTTGTTCCTGGTATTAACATAATGGCATAGTAAGTGTTAGCATAATAGCAATTCCTAATATTAGATTACATGGTTTCTTCTGCATATAATCATTAATATTATATTGGACGCCTCCAACAACCTTGCTATGTGGGTGTAGTGCATACATCCCACTACAATTAAAATGTCGTCACCAGTTTTATTATATGTCGGTATTGATGTTACGTATTAGGTAACCCAATGTTTTCATTTGAAAACGCCACTCATCATTTAGGAAACCTTCTGAAAAACTATAGAGTAGTAAATAACCCTCCCCTTATCATTTTAAACGGAACTAATACTGTCAATTAGTGGTAAGTGAATGTCACCAGTGTCTTCTATCGAGTCCTCTCTTGGGAAGGTCACGAAATGGGGTAAAATGAACCTTGCAAAATTTAATTCGACATTTCAAGCAGCTCTGCGTTGCACGCGGTCAAATGGTTCGACAGTTGATGCTGGGGTGCGCTAGATCATAGATGACAGCAATATTCCATATGTGGCTGCACCTGCGCTTTGTAGAGCGCTGTAATGTGGACCGGCTTGAAGTTATGCCGTGCTCTATTTATGACGCCCAGTTTGCCCGCCATATGAACGCGGAATTGGCAATCGCTCGTGATTTCGAGACCCAGTATTCTGATACTAGGCGAGGCAATAAGGGAGGGGTTGTCGAAAAGCGGTTGTACGACTAATCCTTCGACCAACCATGTCCAAAGCCGTACTGTCGGTCGTTGATCAATTGGTGACCCTCTAGGTATACTAAGAACTGGCGAATTATACTCTCCATGATTTTGGAGAGCAGGGAGGTAATAGCCATAGGCATGTTTGCCAGAACCAAACAGTCTCCTTTTCTATCGATGGAATGGCGTGGGCTGACTTCTGACTTGAAGAGTCAGGGACTACGTTTTTTAACAATGAGTGCCGGAATAAACGCGTTAGCACCTTCGTCAGCTTGGGGGCACACGTTCTTAGCTCAATGGTCTCCCATCCAATGCCATCCGGCCCACTCAACTTCTTCACGTACGTTGCGCTGCTCATGTGTAGCGGTGGCAGGGATAGCAGTTCGAAGTTATCAAGAGCAGCTCTCGACAGTGCCCAGAAGTTACGTGTTTCAGTCGGGTAACTAGGGAGCCACCATGCTTCGATTTCGCATGGGTGATTTGCCGCTTAATAATCTGGAGGCATAGGTTATACTTCCTCTTTAGAACATTAAAGTTCGGATCCTTTGTGTTCAGCGCCGGAACCCGTGTTCGATATGCCTGTTTTTTATAGTCAGATGCTGCTTTAACCGACGCATTGAACCAGGGCCAGTGATCTGCCACCGATTGTTACTACTGAGCTTGGTATAAAAATATCCATGCCTATCGGCTATTGCAATGGCACAGGCACTTGATCATACGAACCGAAATAAACCTTCCGAGAATTCTCGGTGAGGGATTCTTTAACTCTGGCAGAGCCTGGGATAAAAGCCAAACAAAATGAATAGGTATCGTCTCTAGAGTGAGGTGATTAAATTCTCTTTGTATTGATTGAGTTTTGAATGCAAAGCGGATGTAAAATATAAATACTACGTAATTAGTGGCGGGAATGCATATGTAAATATTGAAATTTATTGTAATTAGCAAAGAGAGCTTAAACACTACGTTCGTAATTATTATGAAGCGTACATCTTGCAGTGAGATTTGTATTATGTTTGAAATAGTAATTACTGGCGTATGGCGATTGGGGATGATAATTCAGCTAAGTTTGAGAGCGAACACTTGCTTATAACGTAGCTGATTTCGGCTATCTCCGTTTTTACAAGGTTATAGCCGTCATATGTCAATCTATCATTGCACGTTTACAACTCGGACGATTAACATGATAACCCGCTCGATCTTGACAGTCGCCTTGCGAGAGCAGTAACGACAGCATAGTTGTGTTTGTCGTTAAATTTGTTAAGTTAAAGCGTAAATTACAATAACACTATTAATAATTAAAAGTAACTAAAGCGTTATGCGTAGTTAAAAATCCCATTTTGTTTATTTAACATTTCCACAACATTTTACTTATGCTAGCAACTACAAATATATAAAATTTGGCGGTTTTTTCTTGAAATATCTATAATTTCATTATCATAATAGTTTTTTTTGATATAGAACAGTAGAAATTGATGAAAGTAACGATTCAGCGTGTAAAAATATATCTTTTCAATTATAGTTAATAAATGAATATCATACAAAAATACGAATTTATTTTTGTTTTATTTCGTGAAAGTAAATGGAAACCAAAACTTGTTTGCTCACTGTACAAATGACATTTCAGCCGGTGTCATGTCATGTTGATATAAATTATAAACTAAAGTAGTAGAGAGATTTGCTAGGCTGTTTGAATCACGTTTGATTGAAGGAATGTGGATTTGATTTAGCGTGATTTTTATGAATTGTAATCGATAAGTATTTCTTATGTAAAATATGTCTGTGAAGTGGACTAGTAGTGAAACTGGTATATTGAGGAAATGTCAGTTCAAGGAGAAGAAAGAAGAATTACTCGTGTTTGGCTACTCGTGCAAATTGTTCAGGGACGATGACAGAGCCCTACAAGTTGATCAAGGAAAGCACCTCATACCATGGATGGGGGATGAAACTTTGAAAATCGACAGGTTCGATACGTTTTTTTTTCTATAAGACTGTTAATGTGCGCTAATAATTCAAAGTAATTTCAATTAAGAAAATATTAATTTTTTGGAAGAGCCATAGTATTTCACAGAAAAGATGCGCAAGTATCGGCGTCTTATCGAAGATGAAGTATTTTGCAGCCAGCAAAGCGGCTTCAAATTAGTTACGGTGACATCCACCAGTGGTATGTATAATTTCAACATTGAAAGGTTCAAATTGCGTATGTATTGTATTATTTATTGTATAATATGTAAGGCTAGATAAGAATATAAATTCATAAATTTGTGGAGGAGTAATTTTTCAAATTTCAATATATTTTTAGACAATCATGGTTTGAATTGCCAACTGTTAGGGAATTATTGATTCCAACTGAGATAATATATTCTGTTAAGGATCAAATTAAAGAACTGTTTTGTCCCTCTGTATTCATCAAGCATTGCTAACAGTTTTTGTTTTGTTTCGATAAATGAAAGATGTTTTCAGTTGTGGTCTAAGTAGTTGTAGTCTTGATTGTAATACAGGGTTTATTGGCAGGTATGATGCAAGGGGAGCTCTTCATGATCTCTCTGCATTAGAGGCTCCACCAGGTGGCTTCGATTGGAGATTGGAACTCAAAAAGTCTGAGTATGAAGTGGAACAATTGTGTGATGAAGAGAGATACAGAGCATTGCATACAGATGAAGATGAAGAGGAAATGTATAAAGGTAAGTTATATAAATATTATTATGTAACCCTTTAAATAAACTTGGTGTTGAACACTTAATGGGATTTATAACCATCAATAAGGTATTTTTTCCGCTATGGTATGTATCTATGTTATTACATTTGCATCAACTTTTATATATCACTAAACACAAAAATCAGCAAATTGTGGTGAATACAGATAGAGGCTAATATTTAATTAAAGTAAATCATTATATTTCATTATACTTTCAGGGTTCATAGCATTTGTATTTTGTGTGACACATTATTATGCAACTTATCACCTTCTAAATATTTTCTCATGCTCATCATAATGATTTATGATCAAAGTATCAATGATATTGTTTAACATTAACCTTCCCAAATCGGCAGTGCTCCAGAGCACTACATTTTTCTGATACACCAAAACCGAAAGTGCTGTATGGCACCCTACTCCCTTGCCAAGTTCTGACCCTTATTTTCTTTATAAGAACTTTTCGATATATTCACTGAAATCATCCTAATTATAAGCTATCTATTGCTACATGTAAAAAATACTGATATAATTTGAGGCATACCACACTTTCTGAGTTTCACAGAACTGCAAGGTTAAATAAGTTTAATGATTATAGACTGCAGATTATATGCTACAAAAAATGCCCAAAATATGCAAGTAAAATTACTAAAATATGTATGCAAATACATAAAAAGGGCCAAAATATGCGTACCATTAAACAGGAAAAAATAAAAAGTCATATTTTTATTTAATTTTATAAAGGCTTGTACTGACAATAGTATTTGTGAAAATATATATAAACTATAACAAGGTATATCTACTCAGGTAACAATGAAATTTAAGATTTACCTTTAAAAATATGTACTACTAAGTACTGTTCTAAATGTTCTGTAGACAAATAAAAAATAATTTTTTTTTTTGTTAATTGGGCAGAATTTTTTGAGTGTAATGTTCGGGCGTACTCTGAAAAGCATCGAACAATGGGCATGATTGAGCGTAAATATGCATAGTATTTTTTTTTTCTAAAATATGCAACTACTACTGAAAAGGTACTAAATATGCATTTGCATATAATCCCGTCTCTGTTAATGATGAATTAGATTATTTGAGTTATGATATATACAGCCCACTTATCCAAAAACAAAGAGCTCAGAATGCTACATTAGCTATGAGAACTTGCTCATCATAGCATTCTTTAGATTTGTAGTCCATCACTTTGGAATAGGACAATAAGACCGATATGCTGTTATCATTATCATCTGCCCTTATGGGTTTGCTGGACTATCTGGATAATATATGGATGCAAATTATTTTTCAGAGGAAGAACTGAAGAGGCTCCATGCTGCAGGCTATGGTCAAGTCGGCTTCAACTATGAAACATCTGAGCAGAATGTCGTAGAAACACCAGCAGCTGAAGTTGAAGAACCTTTCCTTCCGTCAGAGGAATTCAAGGCTCTCCTACCCAATGATATGGTTTATGTAAGTTGTTAGATATGAAATGACATGTGGTTCTCACTAATCCACGGAACTACCAGATGAATTAAAATAATTCTTCTTCAATATAGTAGCCAGATACAGAATACTGTACTAAAGTAGAATAATTCCTTTGTTCACCTGATCCTATTTATCATACTGCTCAGTCAACCTGGTGGTTTTTTTTTTGATGTAAATTAGGGGCGAGATGAGCAGGACATTCAGCTGATGGTAATTGATATGCAATACCCATTACAATGCAGTGCCACTCAGAATTCTTGAAATATCCAAAAATTCTGACCGGCACTACAATTGCGCTCGTCACCTTAAGATGTGAAGTCTCATTTGCCCAGTAATTTCACTAGCTATGGCGCCCTTCAGACCAAAAGAGTAATGTTTACACATTACTGCATCACGGCAAAAATAGGCGGCATTATGCTACCCGACTTCCTGTGCAAAGGAGCCTCCCACTATGGCATTGTGTGGCCTGTAAGCTTATTTGTTGTCCTCTCACGAAAAAACAGGCTCACAAAATTCTGTAATCGCAACATCAATGGTTCTATACTGTAATTTTAATTTGGAAAAGGAGGACAAATGATTTTACAGGTCACCTGGTATATGTAATAAGTGAGTGTCACCTTTTTTTTTTTATGGAATAGGAGGACAAACGAGATTACGGGTCACCTGGTTTTAAGTGATCACCGCCACCCACATTCTCTTGCAACACCAGAGGAATCACAAGAGCGTTGCCGGCCTTTAAGGAAGGCGTACGCGCTTTTTTTGAAGGTACCCATTGCCTTACTATATTACATTAATTAATTTTAATTATATCCACTCTAGAAGGCTCTGTCTACCTTAGAATTCAGCAGGATGAAAGAAGAAGGAAGACTACTAGACAGCTTTAAATATTCTGGGAGAATAAACAGGACTATTCTACAAGGATTTATAGGGATATAGGACAAATAATGTGCCGATAAACTAGTAGGAATTGGTTTTAAAAACAATCAATTCCCATTTTGTTTGTTTGTGTGTTTTAATTTAACACCCTTATTATTATAAATTATTTCTTATAAAGTAGTTATATTCAGCCAGGGCTGAATGGTCAGATCTGAATATAACCTATATGCAGATCTAAATTCTTACTGTATGTAACTATTTGTAATATTTTAAAGTGATAACTCAAGTGATACTGGGATTAATAACAAAAATTAAATTTATAAATAAAATCTATGAACTAAATGAGGTTGCAATGACGCAGTTCGAATCCCACATCCATAGTAATATTATAAATTTGAATGTAAATTTGTGTGTTACACTTTCACACCTAAAGCGCCTACAGATTCTGATAAAATTTAGTACAGAGATAGACAAGACCTTGAAAAAGGACATGGTCTACCTTTTATTGCAAAAATATAAATGGTGGGGTTGAAGTAGGGGATGGCAGTTTGTATGGAAATTCGTCATGAAACTTTGTATTTAGGCACTTGATAAGAAATAATTTATAAACATTTGTTGGATTTCTGTAACTTTGACCTACATGGGGATGAAATAGGAGATTAAAAGTTCACAGGGAAAAACTATTAAAGAGACTGTCCTTAATGACAAGGGATAAACGGAAAGAGTAGTTAGCCTAAACTGCCCTAAGTAACTATTCAATGTGGACGGAATCGCGAGTAAAAGCTAGTCGTTCATAGATTTCGTTTATAAATTTATTGTATGTTGCTAGAAAATGTTACAGATTATTTAATAAAGTTCATAAACTTACAGCCGGAGTCCATCAAGCAAAATGCTATTATAGAGAAGACTGCAATGTTCATTGCATCCCAAGGTGCTCAAATGGAGATACTTATAAAAGCAAAACAGGGTGAAAATCCACAGTTCAAATTTCTAAACAAAGAATCACCGTTAAACATATATTATATGGCACTCATTGCATTGGTGAAATCTGGGAAATGGCCCGAGAAGAAACAGGAAATTGTTGATGGTATTCATATATTTATTTATTAATGAAATACAAATTTTATATTAATAATTAAGTTCCTTAGTAATAAGCACTACAGCTGAATTTGTCTACAGAGTGTGAAATTTAAAATTTATATGGTATCGAAAGAGTGCTATCATGTTTTCCTCTACTGTCACTAGATGGCGCTCTTTCGTAAAAACTCTCACACTTGGCACTCTGAACTAAAAAGCAAGCGTAATTTTACATTAAAAATATTTATGAACAGAAAGAATAACAATAATTCTTATAATATTTTAAATAATAATAAGAGTTATTAAGTACAAGTTATGTAAGCACTAGATAATAATGTTATTGGTTTGGTGATCGGTCTTTATCTCAATAAGTTGTCTTTAACTTCTATTTTAAGTCTTGTCTAAGAGTCAGTGAACACATGTAGACTTCACCAAATGTGTTAGCTCTTTTTTAAATTCTATCCTATATATGTTTATGTAGTGTTAATATGAGAGATTTATGATTTTTAATCTACATTAATATTAAAAAGAGGTACATTTTGTGAGAGTGTAGGGGGTTATCACTGGATATTAGATAATTTATATGTCTAGATAGTCTCTTGCTGTTAGATAACCGATACAAAAACAGATCAGGAATATTAGTTTAGTGTGTGTGACAAGCTATGTCTTAGACTCGAAATAGAGGTTAGTTCTAAAGTCTTATTTTTTTATTGTCTAGACGTTTTCACAGCTGTTATAGTATATCTACACGTATAAATGATCTAAGTTCAGGATTTACTCAACCAATTTTGAAAATAATCTCACCAATAGAAAGTTATTTTATTTGGAGTGTCATAGGCCATGATTAACCCAAAAAAATTAAAAGACTTTCGTGGTAGTCGGATTTGCAAAGTAACTCGGAGAAGAAATGGTTGAACGAAAACAGTTCTTACAAAAGCTGCCTTAACTATGAGAGATATAATATGATTGTTTTGCATATATGTTAGTGGCAGTATTGAAAGACCAACTAATATTGTTACTCTGGTAAATGCGGATCAAGACGCGGGTAACAAATAGTTTATGATTAGAATAACAACTGACAAAAAAACCTATTATTTTACAGACAAACCGAACGAGCATGATGAATACTTGCATCCAAGTTTAGCCGCAACAATAATTGAATCAGTAAGTTTTCTTTATTTTTCGTTTTATTAATATTTTATAATATTTGAAAGGTTTGTCTGCCTAAAATTTAAGATCTGTTTATAATCTAATTTAAAGCCTTACACACGTAAGGCTATATTAATAATAATAAATGTACGCTGTGTCAGATGTGACACACCAAAATCCCATTACTTGGTTAATAAAAGGGTTATTTAAAGGGTTGTGGAAACCTTCCTAATAGTTAACTATTAGGTGTAGCAAACCCTCGGAAATATTCAACAAATCAAATCAGTTTATTCACGTAGGTCACGGAAATGACACTTATGAATGTCATAAAAAAAAATTTTTGTTATTGAATCTACCGCTACTTCGTAAAGGGTTGAGCTAATGAGAAGAAGTAGCAAGAAACTCACTGCCAAACTAAAATATTATATCAAGATTTACATTTAAGTACATCGATTTACAAGCCATTTTTTTTTTTATGGAATAGGAGGACAAACGAGCGTACGGGTCACCTGTTGTTAAGTGATCACCGCCGCCCATACTCTCTTGCAACACCAGAGGAATCACAGGAACGTTGCCGGCCTTTAATTTCAAACACAATATAATATGTAAAATGATGCAACAGACACACTCAAACGTCAAATAGTCAATGGCTTACATGAGTAAGTCAAAAAAGTAAATGTAAATTCATACAAAAGTTATTGAGTACAGTAGCTGCATCATCCACATACACCATAATTATCACATTAATGTTTACAAGTATAAACTTGTTTACCCGTCAGTCATAATAATATGAAAATTTTTTAGGCACCATCAATACCAAGCATACATTACAAACCGTCTGCCGATTGCGACTACACTCTTTTGATATCCAAGATGAGAGGTGAAGCGGCCACAGATGAGGCCTACAGTGCAGAGCTGGCACCTGGGGAAGTGGCCCCTCCAGGAACCGAACCACTCCCACCAAGGAACCCTGCTGAGATAACCCGGGCACCTGTTATGTATAATCAGACTGAACAAGGTATTTCTTAACTTCTTTAGTAATCTTTATTTTTTTTAGTACCTACAATAATTTAATGGAGTTAAAGGATATTACTAGGTCACTCATGTCAATACTTGACACATATATAATATAATATTGACACACTTTTTACACAAATTATCTTGCCCCAAGTTAAGCATAATATATAGCCTGTGTTATGGGTTACAAGACAATGATATATTTAATACAATATACTTACTTATACATACATATAAACATTAAACATCCATGACTCCGAAACACACATCCATATTCATCATATAAATGCTTGCACCTACCGGGATTCGAATCTTGGACCTCTAGCTTACATATAACGATCAGTTTCGTAAAAAAACAAAAAACTCCACCTTATTGAAAACCTGACTAAACAATAATATTCAAGAGGCCTCAGATTAAGGATTGGGCTCCGCTGCGCACCAACTAGATACCGCACTACCTAAGAACAATAGCTTTTTTATTACGGTAACTTTATATTGTAGGGTGTATAGGCTATTTGTAAAGATGCTTGTGTGCGCGGCATCATGACATTCAATGGCATCTTTCAAATTTTGTCAATCAAAT
This sequence comes from Leptidea sinapis, assembly GCF_905404315.1. Lineage (NCBI taxonomy): Eukaryota > Metazoa > Arthropoda > Insecta > Lepidoptera > Pieridae > Leptidea > Leptidea sinapis. The sequence continues at coordinate 3,925,037 of NC_066277.1, forward strand.
TACGCTTCGTGTTATTTTACATTGAAATTAATAAAATGCAAAATACTTACTGGTGATATGTGATCGCTGTGTCTTTCTTATTTCTTGTAGTATTATTTTTTACAAAGTCTTACTAACCCGGCATTTTAGTTTCAATTATTAGCAAAGTTTAACAGAACAGGTGGCACGTGAACGTCGCACATTGTTCGAGGCTGGCTCGAGTACGCCCACTTGGGCGTAGTCTACGCTTGCGGTAGTTGGAGCGCAGCGGAGACCAATCCTAAATTTAAGCAAGAGGCATCTAAAACTACAAATAGTATCATTACGTAATAAAAACATGATTTTTATTTTAATAAAGTGTTTGGTGCTTGATGTCTCTCTCCTTTGAATGACTAGTCATAGTCAATTTAAAGATTTCTTAAATGTTTTTTAACAACAAAATACATTTATTTATTACATTTTAAAATTTCGTAGTTTATGCGTATTGAAAATATACAAATTTTTGGTTTCCTTATCTTAAATGCGTGTTTTTTAGTTTTTTTTAAAGTAAGTATTTAGTTTTGCTTTTTAATCTTAAAATGATAAATGTCGTAGTAACGAATAATGGATGTAAAATACGCGTCATAATCTTTGGCACAGCTACCGGGTATCAGACAAAAAAAATCGCTTTTCCTGAAGATACTAGTAAGAAGAATGGGACAGACTATTAAAATTATTAAATTGACATCACTCCTTGACCAGTGTGAAAAGGTTGAAATAAATTCGACGTTTTGAAGAGGTCGAAAATCACGTACAAAGATTTCGAAACTATTTTTATCTGACATTTTAAAGTGGGTGAAAATCGTGTCATGAGACTTTATTACACAAATTCAAATTCAAACAATTTTATTCAAAATAGGATGTGACATCACTTATTGAAAGTCAAAAACTACCACCCATTCCAAAATGTATGCCTTAGACCTGAGAAGAACGGGCTCAACAAACTCAGCAGGCTTATTTTTTCGTCGTAAAAATATGTTTACAAAGTAATATTATACAATTAAACTTATTATTTAAAAGCCCGAGGGCGGTCACTCCATTCCCAATCTGTGGTATCATTAAGAAAGTCATTTATGTAATAGTAACCTTTACCACACAAACTTTTTTTAACAATTCTTTTGGATAACTTAATACTTTTGTTTTGAACATTACATTACATAAATACAGGGTCAAGCTAATATATAGAGCCCGTGAAAAGTAGAAACATTATTCATTTTAAATATTTTAATCTAAAATATTGGCCTGATATTAATATTTGAAATGGTGTTTGAATTTGTTATTTATATTATGACAATAAGAGACACGTGTAGGACGTTCAACTGATGGTAATTGATACGCCCTGCCCATTACAATGCAGTGCTGCTCAGGATTCTTGAAAAACCCGAAAATTCTAAGTAGCAGTACAACTTCTCGTCACCTTGAGACATAAGATGTTAAGTCTCATTTGCCCAGTAATTTCACTGGCTACGGCCCCCTTCAGCCCGTAACAGTATTGCTTACACATTACTGTTTCACAGTAGAAATAGGTGCCGTTGTGGTACCCATTAATCTAGCCGGCATCCTGTGCAAAGGAGCCTCCCACTGAAGAATTTATAATATAATATGCACTATATAATATAGACTATAAAATGGGTACTTCAAAAAAATGTTTTCCAAGATCCTTTATAAAAAAAAAAGATTAATGTAAATATTTTTCAGCCGTTAACATGATGGAGTACAACCAATATGCTGCATATTACAAGCAATACATGAGCCAAACAATAGTGCAAGCCCAGCAGGTGGTGGAACCAAGTAACAAGCCCCCAAGTATGGCCCCCTCCAAGTCTACCGGACTCAGTCTAATGAAGAACTATAATACTGATAGTGACAGTGACCTGTCAGGTATGAGTCTCTTGCCCCCTCCCATAGTAAAAGGCATGAAAGGCATTAAAATTGATTCCTTTAGAATGATTTTTGATGCCATTTCAAATATACTAGATACTACAACCGCTTCGGAAACAAATGGAGCTCTGCGAGAGAAGGAGCGACGCATGAAACGTTCCCAGAATTCTTTTTTGAGCTCTTTTAATAATGTACATATTGCTATTGCTATAAAATAATCGTAATCTAGTCCCAGGCTGTCGGATCTCTTAGATATTCAGCTGTGCAGTAGTAGGATTTACGACAGAGCCATTTTTTTTTATTTTTTTATAGAGAATGCCGGAACAGTGTATACATTTACCTTTAAAGCTATTGTGTATCTTATGGATATACCAGTATTTATTTGTAAATGTCGGTCAGATGATAATTTTAATTAATAACCTATCAAGCAAACAGTAGTGAATTTATTCTTCTACATGTGACAACTGTATGTGCCTATATATTAATATGAGTAGGTAGATAGAGGATATGGATGCACTTCAATCCTAGGATCTATTGTTTTTTTTTATAATTTTTTTTTTATGAAATATGGGATGAGACCAGGTGGACGTTCAGCTAATGGTAATTGATACGCCCTGCCCATTATAATGCAGTGCCACTCAGGATTCTTGAAAAGCCAAAAAATTCTGAGTGGCACTACAATTGCGCTCGTACCTTGAGGCATAAGATGGTAAGTATCATTTGCCCAGTAATTTCACTAGCTACGGCGCCCTTCAGATTGAAACACAGTAAAGTTTACACATTACTGCCTCACGGCAGAAAAAGGCGCCGTTGTGGCCCACTGGTTGTATTATTGTGCCCCTTGCTTGCGATTGCGCGTCTACCCTCGACTTCCTGTATGTAAAAAACAAATTAACTGCGGAAAAATCGAGGCTACTGACCAGGAAACGTGTGCCGAGGTTTAAATTATATTCTCAATTTGCCTATATAAGTTGCTATGCAAGTATATTTATATATATAATAAAATCGTACATTCGTACGTCTGTGTATTGAATATAAAAAAAAATAAGTTGTAAGCCAGACCAATAAAAGTTTTAATCATTACAAAAAGAAGTTGTTAAGATGGTCGTAATAATAAATACACTGAAATCTATGCGGGAGTGGTGATGTGGGCACATTCGCTCTATATATGTATATTAGTAATGTATTATCACTTAACATCAGGTGACCCATACGCTCGTTTGACCTCTCTCCTCTTCAATAAAAAAAAACTAACGGGCCAGGTGATCAAATACCATTAAGTGAGCTTATGTGAAATAACATCGTGTAATTAAATTTAGCGGTGGATTAACGAAAGAATTCTATAGTATTCTAGAATTTCATGAATTATGGATATTATGAGTGCATCAGTTAACATACACATATATTCGTCTTATAGTATAAAAAAGTACCTGTTTTACTTTACCTGCACGTATTTTTTATAGATTTCGACGACACCTCTTCAGAGGAGAACAAGCGCAAGCCCGTAATTGCAATACCGCCCGATGACGTCAAACTCGTGATCGACAAGATGGCGGCGTACGTGGCACGTAATGGCGACGAGTTCGCCGACATCGTGCGTGCGAAGAATGACCCGCGTTTCACGTTCCTGGACCCGGGAAACGTGTACCATCCGTTTTATAAAAAACTAATGCAGGAAAAGAGAGGGGTGAATGTAAATGGAATGGATAAATCTGTTAGTAATACAAGTGAGTAAAATTCTTTTTTTTTTGTAATAATAAAATATGAATGAATAATGTTTATCATTTTCTTTTTCTGTTTTCATTATGATGAAGTATATAACTTTCAATAATAAACCAGTGACACACATTGTTATAAAAATAACTAGCTGACCCAGCAAACGTTGTATTGCCGATATTAAAATCGCGATACAAAAGTAACTGTTGATCGTAGATGGGTGAAAATTTCAACTTATATGTATTTTTTAATGTTGACTCATAATCGAACAAGTTTAAAAAAAAATGTCAAAAAAATTTTGGCGTGGACCACCCTTAACATTTAGGTGGATGAAAAATAGATGTTGTCTGATTCTCAGACATATTGCACTCAAAATATCATAAGAATCGGTCAAGCCGTTTCGAACGAGTTTAACTACAGACACCGCGACATGAGAATTTTATATATTAGATAAACATCATGGTGGTGCTATATTTAATTAATTTAGTTTAAATATAGTTATATGTATAAATTGTAAATGTAGTATTGTGTACCGTAGTCGCTGTCCGTGCTGTGAAACACTGTCCAATGAAAATCAGTGTTAGTAGGTTCAGATGGCTTGACGTATACTGAGTGTGCCTCTGATTGGCAACACTAAAGTGTTTGCACTGCTCCTCAATGTTATTGTTATCTTTAAATATATTTATATATTTATCTTTATTATTGTTACATATTATGTTAAAGTTACTTATTTAGTTAAAGATTCTTTTTTGTTCATTATAAATAATGAACTATGTTTAGTAGTGTAATTATGTTGCTAATAAAGTTTATTATTATGACTACGTACATAGTAAATGTGTACTAAACGCTTAAATTCATTAAAGAAATAAGAAAGGTATTGTCGACTATTACCTTAAATGAAAATACAATAAATGGTGAATATTTTAGTAATTTTTCAAGAAAAACCTCCTTTTGGATTAGTGGGGAACATCTTGGTGATATGCCTATTTTGAAAGTTTTAACCTATGTCGAATAAATAAAAAACAAGTTTACACTTCAATAATTGAATATTATTTACTTACAGCTCCTGTGTCGTTTTCAATTAAAAAGTTAAAAGAGCCAGATCCAATATTGCCGAAACCTGCTCTACCTTACGAGTCCAGTTCTGATGATGATGAGAAAAAAGACGCGACTGAAACTGAGTCACAAGAAGATAAGACAAACATTCCCAATGTATCACACATGAATACTGAAATCAGTCATATTCCCCCAGTAGTAGTGTACAAAATGGAAAGTGCTCTGGAAAATCAAAAAAATGACTTGCCAACAGTAAGAGCTACTGAACAAAAGGTGAAAACAGAACCGAAAGTAGTAATGCAAGAAACTACTGAAGTAAAAGAGAGGATCAAAGTTGAAATGAAACCAGTAGCTTTTGCACAAATTGTTGAAATTAAAACAGATATTCCAGAACTACAGGAAACAAAAGACTCGTTATCAGAAGTAAAAAATGATCATTGTGATAAAATAAAACGAGAAGATTTCAAAATGGACTATAGAGATACAAAAAAAGAAAAGAATTATGAAAGTGAGAAACGCAAAGAGAAAGACAAGGAATTAAAAAGAGAAAGAGAGAGGGATATTGATAGGGATGTAAAAAGGGAGAGATCGAAACGAGACAAGGATGGCGAGAGGTCGAAGAGGGAGAAGCATAAAAGCGAGTCGAAAAGATCAAAGAGGGAAAGAGACCGTGAGAAGGAGGGAACAAGAGATAGTGAACGACATAAGAAGAAAAAGAAACATAACAAGGAGGAATTAATGGAGACTGAAATTATATCTTTAGAAGATAATTCAGATGAGATGATTGACTTGACTGGCGATGTTTCTGATGCCAAGGGTGAGAGGTTTTCTTAATTTACTTTTCTTGAATTAGTAGATGTCACCTTTAAACTAATCAATGATCTCACACATTAATATTATAAAAAGGGTTCTTTTTTACGTACTTTATGACAAACCAAAAGGTTTTCCATGTTTCTGTAGGATAAGCAAAAAAATAATCAAATACAGTTGGTATAATCAGCTTAAAATATAATATACTAGCTGACCCGGCAAACGTTGTTTTGCCATATAAAGTATAATTCACGCGATAGTTTTATAAGTAATAAAATATTGCCTATATTATAGCCTGTACATCATTTTGTTCTATTGTCAATAGTTTTTGCAGCGCACGCAAAAATAGGTTTTCGATTTTACATCTTGTGTTACAAAATAGCAATTTTATTACGGATCCCTAATTTTGGACTACCCAACACTGAAAGAATCATTCAAATCGGACCAGTAGTACCAGAGATTAGCGCGTTCAAACAAACAAACAAACACTGCAGCTTTATAATATTAGTATAGATATTAGTATAGATAATATAATAATAATAACATTATTTCCCAAACATTACAATAATTAATAATAGTTAGTAGTTACAATGACTCCTATGTAGTCATACTAATTGGAAATTAACTTTGTTTATAATGAATTCAGAACTCTGCTTTCATCGTATTACACCATATTATGACCTATTTTAAGGCAGATAATTTTTGATGATATTATAAGCGTACACTAACGGCCGTTCCCAATATACTATCTACAGATAGAGATAAATTACTACCTTCTACTGTCAGTAATTAGCTATCAATAATCTGAAGCTGTCCCAATACACCCGGTAAGTCATTCTTATCGCCTTATATTATGACCTATTTTAAGGCAGATAATTTTCGATGATATTATAAGCGTACACTAACGGCCGTTCCCAATATACTATCTACAGATAGAGATAAATTACTACCTTCTACTGTCAGTAATTAGCTATCAATAATCTGAAGCTGTCCCAATACACCCGGTAAGTCATTCTTATCGCCTTATATTGGGACACGTGAATTGCAATTTCCATACAAACTTCTATCGCTGGTAACGTATACGTCGTCCCATTGACAGACAGCGTGTACGGATATAGTGAGTTACCGTCGGTAAGTTTATTGGGACAGAAAAGTCAACGGTAGTTACGATTGTTATAAGTAAGAGACAGACTGAATATTGGGAACGGCCGAACGGACGATCGGTCCTGCGCTGCCCTCATCCAACGTATTCCGGCGATCTTGACCAGATCGTCGGTCCATCTTGTGGGGGCCTACCAACGCGTCTTCCGGTACGTGGTCGCCATTCGAGGACTTTACTGCCCCAACGGCCATTTGTCCGTCGAACTATGTGCCCTGCACACTGCCACTACAGCTGTACAATCGCTTGTACTATGTCGGTTAGTTTGGCTCTCCTACGGACCTTCTCATTTCTGATTCGATATCGCAGGGAATCTTCGAGCATAGCCCTCTCCATTACCCTCTGCGCGACCATGAGCTTCACCTAAATAAATAAATTTCCATAACATCATTTCGGAACATCCTGTAAAAAATCTAGTAGTCACGAGCTAGCGTAGGTACTGACACCTACTCCTTCCAGGGTGCGTCGTAGCCGAACTCGTATGTAAGTCTAGAATCTAGATAGAGTATCTTGCTGTTAGACACACTCACGATTTATTACACTTTGTGTTGGTGTGCGTGAATTTCTCTTAATAGAGGTTAAGTCCTAAATACGATGTTTTTCGACGTTTTCATAGAGAGATAGAGAGTTTAGAGTTCACCTCTATTTTAAGCAATGTACGCACATGACACAAAGTGTCATACAAATCGCAAGTGTCAGACGTAGCTTGTCACGCACACTAAAGTATTAAACCTGTGATTTTTTTATTGGTTGTCTAACATCAAGAGACTCTTATCTAGAAGGTAGGCATGCAAAGATAATATTGTATATAATGGTAGGAGAAAGTGAGACTGAAGTGGACGCCAGCAAGCAGCATGACCGACGGCGGAGAGCGGCCGAGTTCCTGAAGAAGGTGGGAGTAGACCCCGGCGCGGCGCTGTGCAACACATCCCTTGCGAGCGCCATGGTGACGTACTTTATATACACACACACACACACACACACTCACTCACGCCTTGTTCCCGTCGGGGCTGGCAAAGACAATAGAATGCCACTTGCTTCTATCATTACAAACCTCACGCGCGTCCTCTTCATTCATTACTCTTTTTATACATTCTCGCCGGTAGCGGGTGCTTCGGACCTTTCCTTTTCTCAAAAGGTCTCCAATTTGGTCGACGAATGTTCTACGACGTCTTCCGCGACCGGCCTGCCCACACATACTTGTCTTATATATTTGATGCGTCATTCTTACTTCACTCATTCGCTCCACGTGTTCAAACCAAACCTAAAAAAACCTTTATATAACCCTTACAAATAAATGCGAATTAAGTTTGTTTGTTAGTCGCTAACGACTCCACCGATTATCGCGATATAGATAGGGTACATTTTATCCCAAAATTTTAAGAATTTACGAGGGCGTGCGGCATGACGTATCATTTTTTAAACGACGGGTAAGACAGATGCAACAGAGAAAGAGTGTGTTATGTAAAAGTTGGAGCGAAAGAGATGGGAGATAAAGATAAGCCAACATCATGAAGTCCTGTCATGTGGAATAGATTTGGACAGTTTTCAGTTGTCCTTCGTTTTTAGTTAGCTGAAAGTAAAATAACTTCAAAATTGCTTTAATTCTATTAGTTCGAGTGTATTAGTTATTTTTATCTACACCCATGCTTTAAATCCTCTATTAAAGATTCTGAAACAGTTAGCTTATTGCCAACATTAAAACACCCAATGCTCTAATAACCATTACATCATCCAAACGAGTGTTGTAATGTTGTACTGAATTTCATAACAACACTCCTATGTTTGTTTTCGATCCCCTCATGCGCAAAGAGTTTCAACAGACAGCCACATTCTTATTGCTCGATGCGTGGTATCTGTATGAATTTCAAAAAAAGAACATTTTCGTTTACGCGCGTTCCACACTACCAGAAGTCGCGCGCTGTAAAAAAAAGTAGGTTATTAAAAGTAGGTTATTCGAATTTTTTAAACGCTGCAAAAGAACATTATATTCGAGTGAATTTTAATAATTGTACTATACAAAATGTAAATTAATACTAAAATAAAAAATAATTGTTTCATTAATACTTAGTTTATTTGTATATAATCAGTAATTAATGATATTAGGTTACTACTAGGACTGGCTGTTTTTATGTTAGCAGTAAGCTAACTGTTTCAGAATCTTTTAGAGGATTCATATTCTGGGTGTAGATAAATTCTTGTATGCTACTGTTGATAATTAGGTATTTAAACACTCATGTGATACTATTATCACACGAGGCGAAGCCGAGAATCCACATTCGTGTTTTAATACCCCTTATTACACAACAGTTGCATAAACAACTATATACAGCTTTTGTGTAATAAGAAGTTAAGGTTAATAAGGCTTTATCTACAGCCATAAAATGAATCCTCTATAATAAAAGATTCTGAAACAGTAAGCTTACTGCTAACATTAAAAAGCCAGTCCTAATAACCATAATATCATCCAAATTATGAAAACAGATGATATAATGTTGTACTGAATTTCATTACAACACTCGTTTGGATGATGTAATGGTTATTAGGACATTGGGTGTTTTAATGTTGGCAATAAACTAACTGTTTTTGAATCTTTAATAGCGGATTTAAAGTATGGATGTAGATAAAATTATTAATTGATATAATAAAAAAATAAAGAGGTTGTTTTTTTGCTGTTGATTAAATTTGATTATAGTTTATATATTCGAGTTGATTTAATTGAGTAAAACAAAAAAACAAACAGAAGCAAAAATGGTACCATGTAGAGCTCAAGGGTTTTTTTTTATATTTTCATATTTTTTCATAAATATAACATAAACTTATTGTGCCTACTACCTTAGAAAGTACTTTTTTGTGGGAAGAAAAAATCTTATGTTTTTACAAGATATAAATAAGATCCCAGAAAATAATGTTCAAAACAAATAATTTATTACGAAATTCAAGGGAATTGTTAAAAGACGTTTATTTGGTATACCACAAAGGTTACGGTAACATAAATCATTTTCTTAACGATACCACAGATTGGGAATGGAGCGACTGCTGTCAGGCTATTTAAATTTTAAATTTGATTCGGTCAAAATTTAATTAAAAATAAAGAAGCAGCCCAAGGAGTGTTTTGTGACCGTTCTTTTCAGGACTTGGCATTATTATCCGAATGGGTGATAGTTTTTTCACTTTAAATAAGTGATTTGATATTCTGAATGAAAACTTTGATTTCAATTTGAATTTCATCGAACAGGTGGACACGTTAGAATCAATACGAAAGAAGAAGGCAGAAGAAGAGGAAAAGAGACGCAGAAGAGATAAGCGGAGACGACGGCGTGGTAATGAATAGTTTACTTCATATTTTTAGCGTTTCCCTATTTCCATATATTGTTAAATTTTCTTTTTCCTAAAGTCCAACCTTTTCTCAAGATGTAGCCAGCGCCAATTTCTATCTCATAATATTCAATTTAAATTTCGATTAACAGTTGTAAATTACAAAACCGTTAAAATAATTGCTTTTTCATTTGGGGTATTATCGGTCATTCTAAGATATGATTCCTGACCAGAGATTAAAAGAAAAAAGACATAAAAACGTAACTCGACTATTGGTGAGGGCCCATTGGTTTCTGGTAATTCCATTTCATGCAGTTCTCCTTTGGGATTCCAAACTATTTACTTACCAGGTGAATAAAATAAATTTGTGTTAAATTGTAGCCATAATTTTTTTTTTTAATCTCTTTCAGAATATGACGAGGAATCAGAACGTCGGCGCAAAAGGCGACGAAAGGAAAGGTACTACAATTTTTTTCATTATTAATAAAATCTGTTAACCATCGTACTTATATAGTTCATCGTATGGTTAAAGTACTCATTTTATAGGTCATACACTCCCATAAGTTATATACAATGTTTGTACAAAGCCGGGTCTAGTTTTGCCGCCGAATTCCACCTTCGCACGACACGCCACTAATTAGGATATCATCCCCACCATCTGGATGTGTGGCGGTCCTCCACAGTGCGGTTTTCAAGGAGCTTTCTTCCTCGTACTACAAAGCTGTGGAATGAGCTTCCTTGTGCGGTGTTTCCGGGACGATACGACATGGGTACCTTCAAAGAAAGCGCGTACACCTTCCTTAAAGGCCGGCAACGCTCTTGTGATTCCTCTGGTGTTGCAAGAGAATGTGGACGGCGCTGATCACTTTACACCAGGTGACCCGTACGCTCGTTTGTCCTTCTATTCCATAAAAAAAAAAAAAACTACTTTCTAAAACACTAATAAAACATGTTAGCAAAACAGTTCGTCCGCTGTACCTGTTTTTGTTTCATTTCAAAATTGAGTTCCGACGAAGTGCATCCAGCTTTTTGTATTTAATTTTATGATCTACCGTTGTCACATCCCAAAGAACTGGTCCTTCTGTTATCAGTTGTATAAAAAACAAAGTATTTTCGTTATTCCACTCCATCACAAACAAACTAAATAGAATTACCGCTAGCTACGAATGATTTTGCTTTATGGTCTTTATACAGGTGTCCCAGAAAGAATGGATAATCCTTGAACACCGCACGGGACAGCTCTCCAGCGCTCAGAAAAAAATATCTAAAAAAATAATTCCAACTGATACCCAAAATATGATTTTTTTAGTAAAACAGACGTTTTTTTTACTTCACATTCATGTGCACAACACCCACAAAGTAATGAAAATGTGAAGTAAAGTAAAAAAAACGTATGTTTTTCTAAAAAAAACATATTTTTGGTATCACTTGGATTTTTTTTTTGATATATTTTCTGAGCGCTGGAGAGGTGTCCCGTGCAGGGTTCAAGGATTATCCATTTTTTCTGGGACATCCTGTATATTCGAAATATTTTATATTGTTAATTAATATTAAATTAATACAGTAAGAGCCCGTGGGACCCCAGTACTACGTTATTATACGCTTTATATTAGCTTCACCTGTATGTTTGTAACCGACTTCTTTGGGCGCGATTTTGACCCACTTTAAACGGCTAGATTTCGTTCAAACTTTGTACATTTATCGAGGACCGATGATATTACACTAATTTGATAAAATTATTAAATTTTTGAATTTGCAAAATATGATTTTTGTTAATTTATATAATTTTTAAATAAATAAATCACTAATAAGCCATCTAGTAATTTATTGTAAACTTCAAAGGAAACGCGCGACATGTCAAGACTAGAGATGAAACGGATATCCGGTAACTATCCGGTATCCGGCCTATCCGGCGGCCTTAATACTATCCGGCCGAATATCGGATAACTACCTACTATTCGGCCGGATAGGCATCAGGCCGAATTAAAAAAAATCTGTATAAAAATATATTTTTAAGTAATTATTTGCTTTATTTAGTTAGTTTTAGTATCACTTAAGAAATATAATTAGTTTTAGTTGTAAATTTTTAATCACACCATAGTAAATGAATGTAATAGAAAAAAAAATAGTACTCATACTGAACTAAAGGCAAATTATGGTGGATAAATACTATTTTCTCTGCATTGAGAGGTAGCAAGCGGTTTCGCTTCTTTTCATAAATAAGGCCAGCTTCAGAAAAAAGTCTTTCGCTGTACACACTGCTGCAAGGTGCTGAAAGATAGATTTTGGCAAACTTTGTTAAATTTGGGTATTGTTTGGCATTAGCTGCCTACCAAGAATAAGGGTCACGATTGCGATCAATTCTCATTGACTTGAGATAAAAATCCAGCTCACAGGTTATCGCGTTTCTTTCTTCACGTTGAACCTGGTCAGTATTGTTTTCATTTGCTACCTCATCAAAGCAATCCCAAAACGTGTCATGAGCTTTGCGAGATACAGCTGACTCTGTCTCCTCTCCTCTACTCTTTTTAGCCGGTGTTGAAGATAAACTGCTACTTGAGTACTCTTCACAAGACATTTTCAAATATTCCCATAAGATCTCCAAACGGCTAAGTTCCGCCGGATATCCGGCGGCCGGATATCCGGTATCAGGTAGCCGGCCAATCTGCTATCCGTTTCATCTCTAGTCAAGACAGTTCCACAAAAATAAAGTATCTAATTCGTTTAGGAGCGAATAGATGGCGGTGAATTTATATTTCCATTATAAATTATTAATGCGTGATTTAACTGAGCTAATTATTATAAGAGCTAGTTCGGGGATCTCGGGCTAGCTAAATTAAGTGATCTTTCAATATAACTAAAATATTTTTATTCGCTAATATTAAAATCCCTTCATTCAATCTAAAAAAAATAACTAAAAAATGAAAAATAAATAATAGTTTAAAAAACTAAAGAACACGCTTTATATAAAATTCAACTAAAAAATAGAAAATAAATTTAAATAGAAAATAGTGTAAAAAAATATTATATATTTCATTATAAAATAAGCGTGGGGTGCTTTTTAAGATATTATTAAAATAATAATTCTTCTACATTAAAGCGTGTTCTTTAGTTTTTTAAACTATTATTTTTTTGTTTATGTTTTTGTTGTTATCAGTCTCTGGCAATCAATAACGTGATTTTCAATAATATTCCGAAGGTAATAGCGAAAAATCGCACTTTTGTTGTTTGATGTATTTAGATCGGTATTTTACACACCTTTAGTACCGTTTACCTGCCAAAGCCACTGTAACCCAAACTCCATAATGCTCCATCGTTCTTGCCTGTGGTGGGAGCATGCGCTGACGAAACTTTCAGCTTTTATTTAAATGTCTGGTGTTCACGGGCTCTTGTTCTATAAGGGTTGACTTCTTTACCTAAAACGGTAGGTACCTATCTAGATAAGTTAACCTTTTAAGTATAGCTTAGTTATTTCTATAAAATAAATAGGTATTTTAAATAAATATTCTTTCGTTGTAAAACCTACATTAATTGAAGATTGTAATATATCTGTCTGGAAGATCACGATATTTTCAACATACTTAATTTTTCCTTCCATGCCGCCGCATGTACTTATTGTTCCATACCTACACGGGGAATGAGACAGGCCTGGCTATTATCTCCGTAACCGAAACATTGACATGAACATGACATCACAAAATGACAAATTGCTTGACATATTGAGATATGATCTGAAATACGAGTGTAAAATGAATACCATCTGTCTGTGAATATTCGCATTACAATGTTATGTTTTTTATTTCAGATCGTCAGATGAAGATGCGTCCGATTACGAGAGGTAATATTATTTTTCTCATAATACTTCAGGATTCTCCAGGTGTAATGAATCTGATTATCATGTTATTGTTATTATGTTGCCTTCTGGACATCTTCCAGCTGGTGATGATGAATGTACTATCTTGAACTTGTCCATACATGTCGCAGTGTTGCTAGACCCCACAAGATGGACCGACGATCGGTTCAAGGTCGCCGACAGCCTAGCTAAACTGTATGAAAAAAGCGATTGCATCAATGACTTAAAACTAAGATTGACAGACGATTTAATACTTTTATTAAACGCAGACTTATGTCGAAGGCTTATTACAGTATTGAAGATTACGTAAACGATATTACAATGTGGAATTGAATATTATGTATTATAGTTTTTTTTTTATAGATTTTATGGTTCAGCCTTGTATTGTTTTACTAGATTGCATTTTTTTTAAATATGCATATGTTAAAACTTTTATGTAATTAATATGTATCTGAATTGTTTATTTACTGATTGACGTAGACGAGCAATATTTTGATTTTTATGTCAATAATATATTTTTGATTTTGTCTTTGATGACAGCTAGGTATAATCTTGTAGAAACACAGATAGCCGAAATCATTTTAAGCAACTGTTCGCTTTCAAACTTACCCGGATTATACTTGCACTTGATTTTGCGGATTATACTTAATTACTGCAGTCAAATCACTGCATGTTTCATACCTAACTAAATTCCTATTACATAGGCAGCCCCGCCTCTTGTTACGTCGCCGGAATACGTTGGATGAGGAAAGCGTAGAACTGATTGTCGTGGAGATCTCTGGGGGAGGCCTTTGTCCAGCAGATAGTATATACACTTCAGCCGCTGCCCTCATCCAACGCGTTCCGGTCCATCTTGTGGGGGGACTACCAACACTACGTCTTCCGGTACGTGGTCGCGACATTCGAGGACTTTACATTAGGAGGATAGTATATTATTGAAGATAAATTAGAAAAAAGAAATATAACTCCTAAGTATTCTTGCAGCTCGAAGAGAAGACGACACAAGAAAGAGAAAAAACAATCAAAGGACAAGAAGAGAAGACGCGGTTCGATGTGTTCTGAAGAAGACCAGCCAATGAGCATTGATCTCACGAACACCTTGAAAGAATTGCGGAACGTCTCGCCGACCAGGGCGTTGGAGTTGGATGCCGGGAGAGCGGCTTCGGACGACGACGGAGAAGTTAAACGGGAGAAGAAGAAAGAGAGGGAGTACAGTGAAGGGGAGTGGTCTAGCGATAGTGATGAGGATTCTTTGACTTCATTGAGCCAATGAGTTGAGATAAGAAAAATGATCGAATTAAGTTCATTAATATTTTGTAATGCACTATTTTTTTGTGACAATATAGACGGGATGGGCAGGAATTTTATCTGATGGTAGTTGATACGCCTTGCACATTACAATGCAGTGCCGCTCATGATTCTTGAAAAACCCAAAATTTCTGAGCGGCACTACAATTTACCTGTATTATTCACCTTGTCACCAGGATTCCGACTTCCTCGGGACTTTTACACAGTGCCTAAAAAGCTCTAATAATCAAAAGGATAGGGGTAAATGTGTGTGTGTGTGTATGCATGACCGTGCTAACCATTCAAGACCTCCAAAAGAGACACACACAGAGGGAGTGTGACAGTAGTCTTGCAAAAGGAGCCATTCGTGTGCAGTTGATCGACATTTGTACATGTTTAGACCATACATACATAATACCTTATGGAGCTTATTGTACTGCAGAAACAGAAAGAATCTGCGGCTAAATGATGTCCTTACCTTCGTAGATATAGCGGCAAGTCGACCCTGGCCTAAACTCTGTTAAAGGGTGCTGTTTGATAACAATAGCCAATATGAACGTATCAATATCCTTTAGTTTTACGAATTAAAATGTGCATTTTTCGATGCTATTAAGCTCGGCAACGGTCTTATGATTACTTCAAGTGACCCGCATGTATACTCTTCCATAAAAAAGTACAAATCCGGAACGTCTTCGTATCTGTAGGTAGCAAATAGTTCGGATAAAACTCATTTCAAAATGGCCGACACGTGCATAATATGGCATTCTCGAAGATGTCACTATCACCTGTTATTGTTATATCATTATTTTTTGTTTATTTTAACGAGTAGGTGAGGCGATTGGCTTTAATCCAAAACATATATAGCAAAACATCATTTTTAAATTCCGCAATGTCACAAGAATAAACTAGGTTTTTGGTTATGAACAAATTTCATAATGTAGGTTAATCCTCCATTTTGTAAAGTCTGTAAGTGTCACGTGTTTTATTTTGTTTTACGGAAACTTTCTATGTTGATTAAATTATTCCATTTTTTATAAGCGTTTATGGCTAAGTAGACTTTAAGGGTCGTTTATATATATGTATGAGTTCATACCCAGGTGTTTTTAATCTAATATCTCATGATTACCAGAAGATAACCTAAAAAGTGTATATTTTATGTAATTATACATTATTAAATATTGAAAAATATAAATTTTAAATTTTAAGGACCTTAAATAGTTTAATATTTTTTTGAATGATTCAGAATAAAATTATTGTATCTGTTTTTTACTACCAATATGTCAATGCGGCCAAAAACGGCCACTCGCATGTACTGTAACTGTATAAAATAATTAAGATATTAAAGATTTATATGATATTGGTTTTTTATTTACTAGGGTATATTTACCCTTACTGAATATGGCGAATTAAAGAGATCATAATTTATCAAATTTTGGCACATGTATGCCATAGTACCCACCGTCCTCGCCAAACTTTTATTTCGATCGTTATTCGATATTGCCACCTGTTTGCGCAGACCATAGATTCCGCATTCGTTCCTCCTAGATACAGGCAAATAATATATTTTATTTTATTTTTTTTTTATTTTATTAAGAAAACCAACAGCATATTACAGATTAGATAAATAACAAATAATATTTTACAATAATAATGCCAATAACAGGTTTCCCTTATATTATATTATATTAAATTACGGTTTCCGAAAAATTTCAACATGGTGCGATACCTACTAAACAAAAATGAGATTTATCTTGAGATTATATAGGTCGTTTCATTACATAAAAAAAAAAAACTGTTACTAAATATATACATAAATATGTATACTATATGTGGTAAAATAAATAAACACATTAATATATTATGTTAGTGCATCAGTTACTTAGATGTATCATTGAAAGTAGCTATGAGTTCTGATTTAAATTTAGATTTATTTATGCTGAAAAGATCTACGTGACTGAAGGTTGTGTTGTAAGTATGTATTGCCCGTGATATGAAAGTGTTTTTGGAATAGTTTGTATAGTGTAGTGGTTCATATAGTAGATTCGTGTGCCTCGTGCGGGTTGACGGTGTACAGTATGATATTTTAGAGGTCAATTTATCACAGTCAACAAAGCTGTTCACAATATCAAATAGTAGGCTCATATCAAGTAAAATGCGTCTCTGCTCCAACGTTAATAGTTTGTGCGCCTTACAACTGTCATAATAAGAGCCGGTGTGTAATTTTTTACGGTAGTTTAGGTGGTTTAAGAATTTTTTCTGTATACGTTCCAAGCGTTCATTGTAAATTATATATTGTGGAGACCATATTGGACAAGCATATTCCAGAATACTCCTGACATATGCATAGTAAATAACTTTAATAGGTTCTATATCAGAAAATGGTTTGCACGTGCGCAAGACAAATCCCAGATTTCTTATGATTTTTTTGCTATGTTGTTAATGTGGTCGCAGAGTAACATTTTGTGATCAAAATATACTCCGAGGTCACGAACAAGTTTGGATTTCTGTAAAAGTGTGCCATTTAAGGTGTAGTTATAGACAAAGGGCTTTGATTTACGCGTATAACTGATTTGCACGCATTTGAGTATGTTGACTGTAATGTTGTTTCTTTTATAATATTCAAAAAGACAGTCGAGATCCTTTTGCATCAACTGACAATCATTTATAGATTTTATACTACGATATATCTTCTTATCGTCAGCATACATAAGATATTCAGAGTTAGCTAAGCAGGAACCGATATCATAGAGATATGCATTATAAAACAATGGCCCTAAATGCGAACCCGGTGTATCACAGGGTTCGCATGGAATATCAACGAGATCAGACCTGTAACCACCAATTACAACCGCTTGAGATCTATTTGAAAGATACGACTGTACCCAACGAAGTAAATCTCCATGAATTCCAAGGAACTGCAGTTTGTGGAGAAGGATGACATGGTCCACACGATCGAAAGTTTTTTACAAAATCAGTGTAGATCACGTCAACCTGACCACCACGTTGCATAATAGTAAGGAAGTCTCGCTCCCCAAAATCAATTAAAGAAAAAGGGACTCTTGCGGTACTACAATACGGTGTAATTCAGATCGCCCAGCGATAGTAACCTATATATTTTGTATTCACCTAGTAGTTGCCTCTCTTTCTATCGCGTGACTCTTTCCTCTTCTGACGACATACGGGTTGACTTCTTTACCTATAAAAATAGGTATGTGATCGTAATTTTAAATCAATATTCTTTCGTTCTCAAACCTTCATTAGGTGCAGATGGTAATGTATGCGTTGGAACACCACAACATAGTCAAATTTACTTAGCCCTACTGTCTTGATTACTCTATAGAGATCGCCGTACGAACTTACGATTTCGGTACCTACACGGTGAGTGAAACAGGTCGGACACAGGCTCTTTTTATTCCCATGAAAACACCATGTATCTTTTTTATTTATTTTTATTAAAAACAATGTAAGTATGTCGCAAGTAATACATATTAAATTAGATTGTTTAGTGCTGTTGCCATGTCAATCTATTTATTTTAAACATAAAAGATTTTTAATATATATGGTATAAGACATTAGGTTAGCTAATTGCGTAATGACTTGAGACAGAAGGACCTTTAAGTAGAGACTAAATAAATAATTGACCGACATGGTATTTTACGACAGTTATTTGACAACTTTTTACGTTCATTATACTTGAAACATTTTATAAAATCAACCATATTAATAGACGTAGGTATTACTATTTATAAAATAATATAATTTGGCTTTCAGAGACCGACTTCAAAAAAGGAGGAGGTTGTCAAATCGTCGGTATGTTTTTTTTTATGTTTGTTACCTCAGAACTCGACTGGGTGAACCGATTTTGAATATTTTTTATTATTTGAAAGCTGGTGCTTCCCTTGTGGTAGGTAATCATATTATAATATGAGAAAAGGTAGCGAAACGAGCAAGACATCTACCTTATGTTAGGTAGGGTACGCCCTGTCCATTGGTTGAACCCTAAATTATAAATATGTTATCTCATTTGCTTAGTAATTTCACTTGCTACGGCGCCCTACAAACTGAAACAATATGCTCGGCAGAAAGAGCCATCGTCAGGCAAGCTGTAGGTCCGCAGCTCTTCAAGAGACAACAAAAAGATCTAATTACAGAAGATTGAACTAAAAGTCGCCAAAACGAACCTATTACAGTACATTTTACCTCAACATAATATTTAGACTTCTCTAGAAGCTAATTTAAGTAAAATACCTAGTCTACTAGGTATATTACTTAAGTTAGCTCAAGAAACAATTAGGGAAATGGCAGTTATATTTTAAACACACTCGTAGGGTTGCCAACCGTACTCTAAAATAGAGTATTGTATATATTTATGTACATATTATCCATAACACTAATAGAGTATGCTAAAATATTGTTTTTAACACAATGTTTACTATACTAGTGCTAGTCATGTAATATTATGTAAACCTATAAACATAACAACAATGTAACATATATCCTCTTGCAACATTTTCATGTAAATCCGTTGTTAATAAATGGCTCCTATCAAAAACATACACAGAAACTGAAGATCTCCTCAAGATATGTAACTTGTAAAACTAAAAAATACTATTGAGTATATACTGTTTACAACATAGGAATATTCTACAAATATTATGAATTATTGTAAAATGCTGTTTAGATGAGATGTATGCGCGCTTCTTCATTTTAATCTTATTATCTTAAACCAATATAAATTGATTTACGCAAACACTGATACCCATAACACAAGTTAGATCTTGTCATGGGTATCAGAGTTTAAATTCAACACTGTATTTTATTTAAGATAATTTCATTTTTAAGACATAGTACATATATATTTAAGTGTCGTGAACCTCTGTTTTTTTTGTGAAATAAAGTTTATTATTATTATAACCAAAAAAGTCGACCGTTTACTGTAGATATGTTGGTATCCCCGATTCCCCAAGCCACATTCGATGTCATTATGTCAATGTCATGTTGCAAGTTGTTTTGCGAAGTGTTATGAGATTACGTTAATTTTTAAAAATATAAAATAAATTATACTCTTTTTTGTAAGCCCGTAGGTAGTCTTTATTTACCTCCTTTGAAATCAGATTTACCTACTCTATTTCTTCTAATAAAAGTTGGCAAATCTACACACACGCATCACTTAAAGATTTCCCTTATATTAAAAGTCTGAAGTAAAAAACGATGTTTCGATAAAATATCATAAATAAATATTAATATATATTTTAATATATATCAGTATTTAATTCAGGAGGAAGCTCATGGTCGCTCAGAAAGCAATGGAGAGGGCTATGTTCGGAGTATTCCTGCGAGATTGAATCATAAATTAGGAGAACCAAAGACAACGACGGATGCTTGGAATCTGAAGTGGCAGTCAGCAGGACATTAAGTTCGACGGACAGATGGTAGTTGGGGAGTAAAGACCTCGAGATGATGTTCCTCATCCCACAAGATGGGCCGATGATCTGGTCAAGATCGCCCGAATAGGTTGGATGAGGGCTGACTGATCCTCATGGCTATCTTTGGGGGAGGCGTTTGTCCAACAGTGGAGGTCTTCCGGCTGATGATGTGAATTGATGATTCAATACAATTGTCAAAGCCCTACCTAGACCACCCTATTCCATTAAAAAAAGTTTAAAGTGATGAATATAGTCATAGGTACTAAGGCTGAAATCTATAAAGCGTGCTTAGTCTTTGCTCAGACTTTACTTGCGTAAAACTTAAGGGAGTTTGATAAAACATGAACTTGACTTTTCCATTGGGCTGTCTTAGCTTAAGTTTAACATAATTTCAGCTGTTAAACGACCACTGACCTCTACTATTTACCACTGGACTGGCGGCTGTCAAAGTGCTTTTGTGCCTGTTTGATAGTCGCCATTTTGACGCTGTTGGCCATGTAGCGAGAGTCTGCGGTACTAAAACTAGTGATGACAACCTCAGCTACAGGATAGGGAAACTATTTACAAAAAAAAAATTGTGTACCTTATTACGTTAATCCCTGAAGTATAAATAATACGGAAAACGACCGAAATTAATTCAAAATGCAAAAATACTTCAGAGTAAGTAGGTATTTTACGCTTCACTCGCAGCATTTTTTATTATACTTATGTCAAAATTCTCTGGACGCTCGCAAGTGGCGCTTCAAATAGGCACATAAAATTTGCTGTCAAACATATGGAACAGACTGTCCAGTGGTATTTATACAGGTCAGTGAATTTTTTTTTTATGGAATAGAAGGACAAACGAGCGTACGGGTCACCTGGTATTAAGTGATCACCGCCGCCCACACTCTCCTGCAACACCAGAGGAATCACAGGAGCGTTGCCGGCCTTTAAGGAAGGTGTACGCGCTTTTCTTGAAGGTACCCATGTCGTATCGTCCCGGAAACACCGCACAAGGAAGCTCATTCCACACATCCAGATGGTGGGGATGATATCGTAACTTGTGGCTTGTCGTGCGAAGGTAAAATTCGGCAGCAGGAATCAGGTTGAACAGCTCTTCAGAACACTCCCCGTGATAAATGCGGTAGAAGACACACAATGAAGCGACGTCTCTACGCAATGCCAAGTTATCCAGCCGTTCACAGAGCGCTAGGTCCCCGACAATTCGAGCTACTCTGCGTTGCACGCGGTCAAATGGATCGAGCTGATACTGGGGTGCGCCAAACCAGAGATGACAGCAATACTCCATGTGAGGCCGGACCTGCGCTTTGTAGAGCGCTAGAATGTGGGCCGGATTGAAGTATTGCCGTGCTCTATTTATGACGCCCAGTTTCTTCGAAGCCAATTTGGCTTTGCCCTCCAGATGGCCACGGAATTGGCAATCGCTCGAGATTTCGAGACCCAGTATTCCGATACTAGGCGAGGCTTTAAGGGAAGTGTTCTCGAAGAGCGGTGATACGGCAAATGGGGTTTTATTTGTGGTAAACGCGCAAATTGAGTCTTCTGGGGGTTAAATTGGACAAGGTTCAATTTACCCCATTCCGCGACCTTCTCGAGAGAGGACTCGATAGAAGACACAAGTTTCTCCCGGCACTGCTCGACGTTTTCCCGAGAGAGACCTGCATGGCCCGTGTATACGGCATCACCAGTGCTATCGTCTGCATAGCAATGCATGTTGGCGGTGTCCAACATATCATTGATATGCAGAAGAAACAGCGTGGGAGATAGCACACAGCCTTGGGGCACTCCAGCGCTCACGGGCTTGGGAATCGAGCAATAACCGTCGACAACGACCTGTATGCTGCGCTCAGTGAGGAAGCTGGAGGTCCACTTGCATAAGCTCTCGGGAAGCCCAAATGATGGAAGTATTGCGAGGAGCGCCTTGTGCCATACATGATCAAAGGCCTTCGCTATATCCAGACCAACTGCCAGGCCTTCCCCCTTGCTTTCAATAGCCGCCGCCCATCTATGTGTTAGGTATACCAGAAGATCGCCAGTCGACCGACCATGGCGAAAGCCGTACTGCCGGTCGTTGATCAACTGGTGACCCCCAAGGTATACCAAGAGCTGGCGGTTAATTATGCTCTCTATGATTTTGGAGAGTAGGGAGGTAATAGCAATAGACCTGTAGTTTGCCGGATCCGAACTGTCGCCTTTTTTTTGGATCGGATGGACTTTTGAATAAGAGTGTCGGAATAAACGCGTTAGCACCGGCGTCAACTCAGGAGCACACGTTCTAAGCACGATCGGAGAAATGCCATCCGGCACGCTCGACTTCCTGACGACCAACGAAAACAGAGCTCGCCTAACAGTCTTCTGTCGGAACTGTACTTCAGGCATGGAGCTCTGACACCGCGGGATGGTCGGCGGTGTTGTTCCGTTGTCGTCAAGAGTCGAGTTGGAGGCAAAAAAAATGCACAGGAGATTGGCTTTCTCTTTTGCCGTATGGGCCAGGGTGTCATTTCTCATGTGCAACGGCGGCATGGACGGCTGGTTGAAGTTACCAAGAGCAGCTTTCGACAACGACCAGAACTTGCGTGTTCCGGTCGGGTAGCTGGAAAGCTGCTCGCCAATTTTGATGACGTGCTTCGATTTCGCACGGGCGATTTGCCGCTTAAAAAATCTGGAGGCACGGTTATATTTCCTCTTCAGAACTTTGCAGTTCGGATCCTGTGAGCCCAGCGCCGCAACCCAAGTTCAATGCGCCTGTTTTTTGCAGTCAGATGCTGCTTTAACTGACTCATCGAACCAGGGCTGTGATCTGCCACCGATCGGTACTTAATAAATAAATAATATAAATAATAAATGACTATAAATACCAAATCAAAGATCATGCTAAGCTTGCACTCAGGTACGTTTTACGTAAGTGAAGTCTACGCTAAGTCGAAGTACTCTCTACATATCTCATACTTAGTATAATCATGGTATATAATAAAATGTGAATTATATTAAACATTCGTATTTCGATTTATCAGACTGTTAATTGCGAGGTCATAACAATAATGTTAATAACATAATTGTAGGTTATCGATAACGAACATATTTTGATTATCCCGTTAGTTGAGCGGTGTAAGTGTCTTCTGGATCTGGTAAGAGGGGGTCGACGTTGTTATATAATATGTCAATGACGTCATGCGTACCTTTAAGTATTATTTCCTTATACCTATACGCGTAGGTATAGGAAAATAATCTTATTTTCTTTCAACCTGAGTCAGTGCTGCCCAACTGCTTCAACTAACTTGCCAAAAGATACTTTGTTATTAAATCATAATCTAGGCCACTAAAACAATTACAGATTTACTTGAACTGCTTTTGGGGACCAAAGAGGATGTAAATACTACGTAATAAGAGGCGTGACTGCCTAAGTAAAATTTGTAATTTACTTTGTATGAAACGTGCAGTGAGATTTGACATGAGTTTGAAATAGTAGTAATTACAGTATGGCGATTGGCGTCGAAGTATAATCTGACCAAGCTTGAAAGCGAACAGTTGCTTAAAACGTAGTGGATTTCGGCTATCTCAGTTTTTAACAAGATTATAGCCGTCATCTGTCAATTTATCATTCACTGCACGTTTCATACAATCGAGTGTATCGCTTTTTTCTCAGTGTATAAAAGTACACACAGCGAAGAAGCTACTGATTCTCTTGTAAAACTTTCATGAAGGAAAGTTAAAGAGAAGCTTAAAAGATCCTCCTTTTTATAAATTAGGTAAGTTTATAAACGACTAGCTGAACCGACAGACACTGCCGAGTTAATAGAAAAAGTGATGTAAGTATTCGGGAATATTGTAGTCTAAAGCCATCGGAAATGAGTAGTCAACGTTAATGAGTTAAAAATGAAACAAAAACGTATTTCTCAATGATTTTAAAAATTTATATAGCAATAAAATGATAAGGAATAATATTGTTTTTGTGTAAACAGTTTTTATATTACCGCTTTATAATTGCCAATTTTTTTAAGTATTAAAATAGATATAGTACGTTATCCTTAAGAGATAGACATATGCCATCCATCATTTTCTGTAGACCTTTAAAAGATACACAACTCCACCATACATTATTTTGTTATATCTCAAAGGGTTTAGACAGCGTTTTCGTTGAAATCTCCCAGACGGCATATTTTTTCCGACACATCCAACAAATATCGTTAATGTGTACAAAAATGCAAACAAAAACTTAATAAAATATATACTAAAACCTTCCTCGAGAACCTCGCTATACATTGGTGAAAACAGCATGAAAATCGGTTCCTTTTTGAGTTTATCGCGAACAGATAGACAGACAGATGCGGCAGAGGACCTTCTTTATAATATTATGTAGTGATTAAAACACTCAGACCACTCTGGTTTTACCAAATTAATAATTTTAACTGTTAGAAATTATAAACTTAACAACGACGATGACTTGGCAAATTCATTAATCTACTTGTTATGTTATTTTTCCATTGTAAGATAAGTTATATAATTCGTAGGAATCCTATATCAATTGTTTTATATTCCGCTTCCCGTATGATTATCAACAACATGCCGTGGTAGGTATATCTATAAACAACATTAACAATGTCAGGCATCTTGCGAAATCCTAGATTACATAAATCCTTTAATCCGCAAACATTTGCGGTTCGTTTCAGCTAATGCGACTATTGCTGTTTCTTATCAACGCTAAGCTGATTGTCAACGCTGATGTTATCTGACACATGTCAGCACTAGTGCACCCCCCTGGATCTATTGGCTTTCTTACACGCGACGCTAAGGGTATGATAAGATTGTGGGTGTGTTTTAGTAGTGTCATATCTAGGTATACAAATTGATTTGAAAACAGAATTTATGAACGAGTCGAGAGTCGAACCCGTGAACTGTCGCGTTCCGTGTGAGCGCTCTTCTACTGTGCGAACCGTTCGAATGATGTAAAGTTCATAAATCTAGATATTATGTCTTCATGTTCAACTCTCAGGTTATCAACTGTAAAGTAGATGCTGTAGAGTGTAGTAGTACTAAGTACTACCACAAAAATATCAAACATGTATATTTCATACTTAAATGTGTTTAATAGTTAAAACGAAAAAAGGGATTTATGGCAAAGGTACAACATACCCTATGTAGGTACCTAAGCCAGTGCTATGGTGTACCTAGGAATCTTTGAGGACACGTACTACAAAGCTGTGGAATGAGCTTCCTTGTGCGGTGTTTCCGGGACGATACGACATGGGTACCTTCAAAAAAAGCGCGTACATTTTCCTTAAAGGCCGGCAACGCTCCTGTGATTCCTCTGGTGTTGCAAGAGGTTGTTGGCGGCGGTGATCACTTAACAACAGGTACCCGTACGTTCGTTTGTCCTCCTATTCCATAAAAAAACACACTTTTGTAATGAGACAAATCGTGTATATTTTATTAGGAATATTTATTTACGTGAATGTGAAATAATTTAAGAAAATATCTGCTGGCCGAAGTACAACATCTAAATGTACTTTGGCCACTGACCAATGATTGACAGTGCCCGAGGTACGAACACTACTCCAACTTCAACAAAACGGTGGATTTCATATAATTTGTGGTTACTTATCTCGTAACGTTATTATTGTTTACTACTAGTTAAAGAAAATAACCAAAGGCAAAATAAAGTTCAGTGACTATAATAAAACGTTGAAAACTATCAGACTTCAAAGCATATTAAAAATACTTACCTTTTTCCCCAAAAATCTTTTTAACGTCGATAACACCAAACACCGGCTTAATGGCGGTATGTGACTACTTTCAAATTGACGTACAGAATACACTAGACAATAGAATTAAACATTGCGGGAATTTTTTAAACCAGCCTAATGGCCTAGGTACACATAGTGCCAAGGTTCAACAGTTTCCCCTAATTGTAACCAATCTTATATCTACTATGATATTTTTTTTCTATAGTATACTAGTGGAACCGACAGACGTTGTCCTGTACACACGTCTTAAATTTGAAAAATCGGTCCAGCCGTTAGGAGGAGTTCACTAACATACACATGTGCAGGAGAATTATATTATATGGACGGAATTGAGAACCTAAACCAATCTCAAATTCACTGGAACACAAAAAAATCATCAAAATCGGTCCAGCCGTGCAGGAGGTAGTTCAATAGTGAATCTCAACCATTCTCGATTCCACCTGAAGACACACACCAATCTCAAATTCACTGGAACAACCAAAAACTTCATCAAAATCGGTCCAGCCGTTTAGGAGGTACTTCAATTGTGAATCTAAACCATCCTCGAATCCCCTTGAACTCATACAAAAAAATTCATCAAAATCGGTCCAGCCGTCTAGGAGGAGTTCAGTGACATACACTCGCACAGAAATACATAAACTTTTGAAAAGTATCACCTTGTGGTGTCACATAGACTACTTCCTGTACTTGTATAGAGCTTTTGTTACAAATGACACCTTTGTCTAAATATCTTTAAGTCCCGTAACCATTACATGTTTTTTTTTTAAATAAGGACGAGACCAGCAGGACACTCAGCTGATGGTACGCCCTGCCGATTACAATACTTCTTGAGAAACCCAAAACATACCCAAGACATAAGATTCTCATTTGCCCAGTAATTTCACTAGCTACGGCGCCCATCAGACCGAAACACAATAATGCTTACACATTACTGCTTGACGGCAGAAATAGGCGCCGTTGTGGTACCCATAATCAAGCCGGCATCCTGTCCAAAGGAGCCTGGTAAAGACTAGTCTTCTATTTAGCAAAATAATCAATAACTAATAAAAATATTAAAAAACAATTATATCTATCTATATTATCTATATTTTTATTGCAATTATAAATTTTACGACTTGCGATATAGACCTACTTATAATCTACTATTACTTAACTATGTCCGTTTATCATTATTGTTATGATAGATATGAAGAACTTTCTATAATATCTACGTATTAGGGTTTACAGCATATTACAATTATTGAGTTTAAACATTTTCTTTGTAAAAAAAAACCGTACGCAGTACACATGTCAGAAGTGAAACCTGCATAGGTTATATTAAAATTTATTTAAACAAAACAAATCTTATAACTATATTTACAATATTATGACTACATAAAATTAAAACTATCATTACGTGGAAGCGTACCTAAAATACTGGCAGCAATTCCGCGTTGGTTATCTAGGCTGATCCGTTGCCCGAGATAGCTGCCAGCCCTTGGGTTTCCAGTAGCCTTATTGAGGCGTGAAGATGGTATTTTGAATATTCTCCGCGCCTCTGGGCCCCACGGGCCAAGTGTCTCGACACCAAAGGGCACAAAGATGAACCTGCATTATGCATGAACTTCTAAAATGCATATGAAGTCCTGGTACATAGGGCACACTAAAGGGTTCACACACTTCTAGCTAATCGGAACTACCTATTTAAATTTCGAATGTTATATTTTTTTAAATGTTGCAACCACCTTAGTAATAAAAAAAAGCAATTGGCGGGAAATCATTTGTCAATTGTTTTTTATCACACATCAAAGTTCTACGTACGCAACCAAAATGGAATTAAGTCGAAAAGGTTTTAGAGCGATCATTTTATATGATTTTAAAAGTTCTCTCTCTCCTCAAGACTGTGCCGCTCGTCTTCAAAATGGTAATGGGAGAGAAGCACGTTGCTTGAGCACCGTGAGGCGATGGTTTGCTGAATTCGAGAGAGGTCGGGTTTCTTGACATGACGAATTTCGTGAAGGGCGACCTTCAACTGCCGTCAACGAAAATAATGTGGCTAATGTTAAGAGGCTTATTGAAGCTGACAATTCGAGGACTATTGGGGATTGGTATGAGCCAAGTTTAGAACATTTTACACAAAGAATTGAAAGTTGGGAAACTTTGTTGTCGTTGGATCGGTCATGAATTGACAGCGGAACAGAAGCGGGCACGCGTGGAATGGTACTCATAGATGCTTGAAGTATGACCACGGACATTCTAATGCTGTTTATGACATTGTAACAGGAGACGAAATGTGGATTTATTATTTTAAACCCGAAATAAAACGACAATCTTGTGAATGGGTGTTTGAAAATGAGGTAGGCGAGAAACGTTGGTAAAAAATTATCGCATTTTTTTCTCAGCTACGGGTCCCATCTGCACAATTCCGTCAATGAAGATCAAAAGAGTGCTAATGCCGAGTGGTATTCTACCATTTGTTTACCCAGTCTGTTAAAAAAAGTTCGCGAAAGACGACCAAAAATCTGCTTTCTTCTACATAATGACAACGCTTTTTCACATACGGCCAACAAGACTAAGTCATTTTTCAACCCGTTAACAGAGCACTGGGGGACCCAGTTCGACAATTCGAGCTGCTCTGCGTTACACGCGGTCAAATGGATCGAGCTGATACTGGGATGCGTCAGACCAGAAATGACAGCAATACTCCATATGTGGCCGGACCTGCGCATTGTAGAGTACTAGGATGTGGCCCGGCTTGCAGTATTGCCGTGCTCTATCTATGACGCTCAGGTTATTCGAAGCCAATTTGGCTTTGCCCTCCAGATGACTACGGAATTGGCAAGACCCAGTAATTCGATACGAGGCGAGACTTTAAGTGTTGTCAAAGAGCGGTGATACGACAAATGGGTTTTTTTTTGTGGTAAACGCGCAAACTTGAGTCTTCTGGGAGTTAGATTGGATAAGGTTCAATTCATCCCATTCTCCGACCTTCTCAAGAGAGGACTCAATAGAAGACACAAGTTTCTCCCCGCACTGATTTCCCCAGAGAGACCTGCATGGCCCGTGTATACTGCATCACAAATACTGTCGTCTGCATAGGAATGTATGTTGTAAACATATCATTGAAATGCAAAAGAAACAGTTTGGGAGATATCACACAGCCTTGGAGCACTCCAGTGCTGTTCACGGGCTTTGGGTTCGAGCAATAACCGTCGACAACGACCGCTATGCTGCGTCCAGTGATGAAGCTGAATGTCCACTAGCATAAGCTCTCGGGAAGCCCAAATGGTGGAATTTTTGAGCGAAGCGCCTTGTGCCATACACAATCAAAAGCCTTCGCTACATCCAGGCTAACTGCCACTATCATTCCTCATGTGCAACGGCGGCAGGGACGGCTGGTTGAAGTTATCAACAGCAGCTTTCGACAGCGACCAGAAATTGCGTGTTCCAGTCGGGTAAGTGGAAAGCGGCTCGCCGGTTTTGGACAACGTGCTTCGATTTCGCACCGGTGATTTTCGCTCAAAGAATCTGGAGGCACGGTTATATTTCCCCTTTAGAACTTTGCAGTTTGGATCCTTTCAGCCCAGCGTCGCAACCCAAGTTCAATGCGCCTGCTTTTTGCAGTCAGATGCTGCTTTCTGGGATAAAATCTCTTTTAGCTTCTGGTGAAGAATCCTCCGGTCCTCAACACTAACCTATGCGAAACATAGCGGCACTAGGCCGCTACTTCACTATCCTTACCTGGCATAAAAAGGCATTTATTTGCTCAAAATTGACTCCTTTAGAATTCTTTTTGATGTCATTTCTAATAAACTAGATACTGCTACCGCTTCGGAAACAAATGGCGCTCTGAGAGAGAAGAAGCGGCGCAAGAAACTCTCCCAGTATTTTTTTTTGCGCTCTAAGTGTGGTAATTAACCCGGACGAGTGTGGCCCGATTGTACTTACGTCATAAGACGGCAGCGTGACTCTCCCACTTCCTAAAAGCCCTTTCTCGCCCCTTACGACACCCTTGGGTGTTCTAGTATTCTTATAAGATTATTATTATCATTACAGTAAACTAGTATTTCACGTTACTTATTTATGTTTTCATTGATATAAAGTATAACTTAATAATATTATCTATAATTATTAAAATATAATTTGAGCACATAACTTTCTGTGTTATAACTTGAATTTTGTTTTTTAAATACATCAAATTAAGATCAGTTTCAATCCACTTACAAGTATTGTTTTTTTGCGAGCGTTATCAGTTTATGACAGGAAACGGAAAGATGGCGTCTATCCCGCATTAGGTGTATCAACAATAGAATTATGATTATCTAAGACGCAAATTAATGCGCTTTATCAATAGATATAACCACTTGAAATTGATCGGCGCGTTTATATAAATGTTCAAAGATGACATCTCTTCATTTACTGTCAACACAACCGCTCGCCTGCTCAGGAAGAAGTAACTTCGAAAATGGCGCAAGCTGTAAGTACCCAACGAGACATACAATATATTACAATCATTTCATTCCAAACAATTTGCATTCCAATTAAAAATAATAGTTACTAATAGTTAATAAATATATTATTTTATTAATTAATAAAATAAGAGAATTGTGTTAAATATTTTATAGCTATATTAAAGTAATTTTATAAAGTATGTTAATTTGATAAGTGCAAAGGTTGCAAACCTTACTTACTTATTGGTTTTAGATAAACAATTACATAACAAAGGTTTCATATAAATGTTATAATAATCTTAAATAAAGCACAATAAAAAAAAAACAAATCAATTTTCTATGATTTATAGGTACCTAAGTATAGATTTATTTTAACATAAACTTATTTGATGTTCAGTCAATTCGTTAATAAATTACCCAAGTCTATAGCATACCTTTTAAAAACAATAAATATTATTAAAAAAAAATATTTTAAGCAAAGAAAAAAAAAATGATAAAAATTTTCATTAGTGTTAATTCCGCCAATGTAGTATGTCTTAAAATAATTCGACACGTGTTTCGCCTCTACACGAAATCTGTAGCCAGATTTTGGCGGGACAACACGTCCTGAGGATGCCTCGCGTAGAGGCGAAACACGTATCGATTTGTTTTAAGAAATCATTTTGACAATTATGGATTTCCGCAAAGTAACGCATACTAAAATAATTTTTCAAAGAAATTAAATTAATTTCCAAAACAAACTGTTAAAGACTTAAGAAGATATAAAACTTATTTTGTTTTGTTTAGGTTAGACTTCATTTTATTTTAACAATGTTGTTTATAGCAGCGACATGTTTACAGTCGTATAATTTATCGTGCATTTCTACTAAAAATATTATTGTAGTCATAAAAATATATAGTTTTATCATTGCAGTGGTGGAATTATAAGCTTTATTCGTTTTGTTTCAACGGAATTTGAAATATATAGTTAAACAAGCTGACCCAGCAAACGTTGTATTGCCGATATTAAAATCGCGATACAAAAGTAACTGTTGATCGTAGATGGGTGAAAGTTTGAAGTTATATGTATTTTTTAAACCCACGTTATAAAAAAATAAAAACATAAAATATTGTCCAAAAATTAAAAAAAAAAATTAAGGGTGAACAACCCTTATTACTTAGGGGTATGAAAAATAGATTGGACGAT
The DNA here is from genome assembly GCF_905404315.1 of Leptidea sinapis. Taxonomy (NCBI): domain Eukaryota; kingdom Metazoa; phylum Arthropoda; class Insecta; order Lepidoptera; family Pieridae; genus Leptidea; species Leptidea sinapis. Next base: position 3,956,924 of record NC_066277.1, read on the forward strand.
TCTCAGACCTACTCAATATGCTCACAAAATTTCATGAGAATCGGTCAAGCCGGACGAACATTGTGACACGAGAATTTTATATATAAGATTTAAACACCTACTTGTATATGTTACAAAAAAAATTTACTCATAATAAAAAAAATAGTATATCACGCACCTAGGGCAAAAAGTAGGTCATTCTCACTCTCTCTGTCGTTCTCTCCCGTGGAATATTGAATGGCAATGTCCTACTTATCTCACGTGGTGCATATACGTTTTTTTTCCCCACCTGGATGAGAAGCTCGCTTTTAGCCCCTGGTACGAGGGACAAAAGTCGTCTTGCCGGGAGAGAATCGGCTACTTTTGTCCCTCGTACCAGGGGCAGCTTTTCATCGAGGTGGTAAAAAAAACGCTTTTTTTATTTTTGATACAAAGTGCATTGATCATTACACTAGTTTATAAGTAACAAACAAGTTGGTCATGTTCAACAAACTAAGACAGCATACTCAGACTTTTCTTATGTAAAAAGCAGCTTAGCATAATCTTTGATGTCATTTATATAGTCTTTTATCAGCTAAATTATGCTGAGTTTAATGCGTTTTATCACACTCAGGACGTCACTTCGTAAAAGGTTGATCTTTAATGAGAAGAAGTGGCAAGAAACTCATTGCCACTCTTTTAATTTATCATTTACAGCTTCATAGTTTTACACTTCAACGACAGTATCATATTATGTTTACACGCAACAAAAATACTCAAACGTAAAATAATTAAAAGTAAAAAGGTGATCAAGTCTTTTTGTCTCTTTTATACGCAGTTATAATAATAATAATTCTTTATTTGCATAATGTGTGTATACAAGTTAACGAAAAAACCCTATACGAATCAAAACATAAGTCAAAAAGGGCATGCAAATTACATAACCTCCATGTCATTATATAATATCTAATAAAATTCTAACCCCCTTATTCATAATGGTCCGCTAAGCCCCGTTACAGAGTGCTATTTCTCATTCTGACTTAGGTCAATAGAAGAAGACAGAGTGAGAATTAGCAATGCTTTAAGTTAGCAGACCATTATGAATAAGGGGGTAAGATTACAGCACATAATATTTAATTGTTACATTATATTAGCATCTACACAAAATATAGGTACATGTCATATACATATTATGTAGTCAAAGTTAAATACAAGATAATAAAAAAGAAAATCACAAATTTAAAAAGTCAGATACCATTGACATAAGCGAGTTTTTAAAAGGACCAATATTAAACATTTTAATAGAATCGGGAAGTTTATTAAATATATGAATACACATGGCATGACAATTTTTAGTAAACAGAGTAGTCCTGGGTGCTTTTTTGTAAACAAGTCTATTAGGATGTCGTTGGTCGCGGTCATACATGTTATGAAGACAGTGATAAACCATATTTGATCACGACGTGTTGCGATAGATTCTGGAAGGCAGTGACAGATCCGTACCTCAGAGGCCATCCCGCATCCGACAGAGAACTGTAAAAGCCTTGGCTTTTTTGCGATACGGATCATGTCGCGTAACAACCGCATAGCTTCCGTAAATTCTACAAAAAAATACATCGTAACTGTTTTTTAAATAGCGGAAACAGACTAGCGTTCTGAACGTCACTTCCGCCAGCAAAAAAGAACGAGAACTGAGAATTCGATGAACCGTCAGAGTTTTTTAAATTCGTATTCCCACTTCTGAATGTTATGGGAAGTAATACGCGCCTGTCAACACTAGAATAGAATGCAAAAAAGGCCGGATGAGTTTCTCGCGTCTATACTTCGAGTCTCAAGCTTATAGAATATTCAAATTAAAATACAAATATTGTTATTCAAAATAGGATGTGACATCACTTATTGAAAGTCAAAAACTACCACCCATTCCAAAACGAATGCCTCAGACCTGAGAAGAACGCGCGCAACAAAATCAGTGGGCTTTTTATTTTCATCGAAAAAAATATGTTTACAAAGTAATATATATTAAACTTATTATTTAATAGCCTGAGGGCGGTCGCTCCATTCCCAATATGTGGTATCATCAAGAAAGTCATTTATGTTATAGTAACCACAAACGTTTTCTAACAATTCTTTTAAAATCGATTTAATTTAATATGGTTCTGTTCTTCTATAACCAAAGGTCTATTCAACACCCACTCATTAAGTAAGTTTTGTAAGGTAGGCCTTGCTGAAAAACAACGCACGCTCCTTGTGACGACCTATATATATTAGGTATATTCTAAGTGACAAAAAAAAAACTTTTTGCCTACTTATTTTATTTTGAGCATAATATTGGCCAGAAGCTTTAATTGGCCAGAAAAAATTATTTCCAATATCAGATATCGGCCAGCCATTTCATACATTAAAATCGCAAACTAACGGCTAGTCCTTATTTTTTTAAATTGTTAGGTGCTATAATTATTAGGCTTACAAATAATATAATCGCACAGGACTTATAATAAAAATTGTTTTTTCAAAGTATTTTTTACTAAAATTGCTACAACTTGAAAACGAAAATTTAAAAAGAATATCACGTTGTCTAATTTTGAAAAACCTAAAGAGCTGATTCTGATCTCAAATTGTAGCAGTCTACTTAAAATGTTTATTTTATAAATGCAGACTTATATTGAGAATAAAATAAAGTGCCAATAATTTCGCGGTTTTATGAATGCGGCAAAGTTAGCACTGGTCTTACGATGGTGCAAAAAATGGTCCTTACAACATATTAATAAAATCCGAAATCAGATCGAAAACAATAAGGTTTGTATTCCAGAGAGCGTCTCGTCGTAATTCATGATCAACTATCTCTGTTTTATTAACTGTGTATAAAAGAGACAACAATAACCAGTAAATTTACTCGAGCATGGACTTCGTGACACGTCTCAACCTTGTTATAAATAGATTCATATCAATTGTATTAATGATGCTATTGACACAATAATGACCCGCAGAAGACCGTGAGCATGATTGACCCCTCCCAGCTCCTACGACCTGAAGAGTCGTTCACAGACAAGCCGGTGAACGCTTACCGGGACTACTCCATCGACGTCAACGATCCCATCAAGGAGCGCGTGCGCAGGACCTACTACGAGATGCACTCCAAGATGACCGTCGATCTTGTTAAAGGTAAATGAAAGGTGAAAACGAAAAGTTGTCACATCAAAAAATATCTGAAGACAAACATTCGATTTTTCACACCTTTTTATGACAGTAAAGGAGGAGACGAGCAGCTCGTTCACTTGAGGGTAATTGATACCCATTACAATGCAGTGCGCGCAAAAATTCCGAGCAGCACTACAATTATTGCGCTCGTCAATTAAATCGTAATTTCACTCGCTACGGCGCATCGCGCTATCCGTCACTAGAGGATACGTTATTGAAAACGGCCGTTAGAGAGCAACTCAGTATTATCATAATTATTTTTTAGTTTAGTTTTAGTTTTTAGTATTAGCAATTTTACATTCATGGGCGTTTCTATTATATATATATGTCTATATTATTATAATGACCACCTACCTAGCATCCTGTGCAAATATAATCTATGCAAATAAATAAATCTTCTATTAGTAAAATTAGTTCTGCAACTTGATGTTTGATAGGCAGACAGACAGATAATTCTCGATAAAGAAGTTGAAGCTATAGTTACTATACTACGAAACATACACGTTATCTTACCAACTTAGCCAGCATCATAAAAGAGGTAAACGTATCCAAATTTGCTGAACATCTGTGTCATTGTAAGCATATGATAGAAGCTCTTCCTGTCTATGATGGCCGACTCCGGTCGCAATATCTTATAGGCATTTGTTACAAAAAAAAAAATTTGAATTTTTAACCGACTTCAAAAAAGGAGGAGGTTCTCAATTCGACGGTATTTTGATGATTCTTTTTTTATTTGAAAATTGGATTTCAAAAATAACAATAATCGTTAATGTATACACTTCTATAATAAAGTCCCAGCCACTGTTCAGGCATTATCTATAAATACATTTAAATGTTTTATAAAAAATGGCTCTGTCGTAAATCCTATTACTCCACTGCTGAATATCTAAATGATCGAACAGCCTGGGACTAGATCGTGATTATTTTATAGCGATAGAAATGATTGTACAATATTGTATATTTTGTATTGAAAAGAGCGCAAAAAAAGAATGCTGGGAGAGTTTCTTGCGCCGCTTCTTCTCTCTCAGAGCGCTATTTGTTGCCGAAGCGGTAGTAGTATCTAGTAGTTATTAGAAATTACATCAAAAAGAATTCTAAAGGAATCAATTTTAAGAAAATAAATGCCTTTTATGTCTTTTAATAATCGTAACGTAATTAATTAGATTGTATAAAAATACGTAATTATTTTTATACCTTTTAGTGTATTATAGATATCTATTTTTTTTGGAATAGTGTTTTTGAAGTCTGTTGTTTTTTTGGTTAAATTTTTTTTACATAAAGTATGCTTTAAGTTCAAGGGATTTAGATTTTACGTCGATATACCTAAATGGTCATTTCAACCAAGGTCGTAACTTATAAATGAAATCCACTGTATTATTTAAAATATTACAAGACCTGAAACACAATTAAAATAAATGTTCACAAATAAATAGGATATCAAGTTAGGATATCATCCCCACCATCTGGATGTGTGGCGGTCCTCCACAATGCGGTTTTCAAGGAGCTTTCTTCCACGTACTACAAAGCTGTGGAATGAACTTCCTTGTGCGGTGTTTCCGTGACGATACGACATGGGTACCTTCAAAAAAAGCGCGTACACCTTCCTTAAAGGCCGGCAACGTTCCTGTGATTCCTCTGGTGTTGCAAGAGAATGTGGGCGGCGGTGATCACTTAACACCAGGTGACTCGTACGCTCGTTTGTCCTCCTATTCCATAAAAAAAAAAGAAAAAAAATCGAAAAAGTATAATACAGTACTTACGATAATGGCTTTGGGCGGATTTGTGCACTTACTATATTTTTTACATGTTATTGGGATGAAACGTTAACCGCGTAGTCCCACGCGGTTAAGCATCTCTAATGTATATAATGTATCTCCATAAGAATTACATTTGATAAAGCTTTCAATGTTATCCACTTTATTTTGTCCAGAAAAACGCGCGAAATGGATGAAATTCAACCACTTTAAGGCTACTATTAAGGAAGGACTTATTAAGCTGAACGAAGTGGTTGACGAGTCCGACCCTGACTTGGACTTGCCGAACATCGTTCACGCCTTCCAAACGGCTGAGAGGATCCGTGAGGACTATCCTGACGATGATTGGTTTCAGCTGACCGGTCTTATACACGATTTGGGCAAGGTATGTATATAGTGTTAGTACAGGGACGGAATCATATTAAAAAGTTGCAACCAGTACTTTTCTTGGTCGATTTGTGACTATTATGATTTCATTAAAATGGCGGTGTATACAGTCTTTGTCGCGCGGGTATTATATGAGACACTAATCTATACTATTCAAATGTTATTTAAAGTACTTTTATGCTTTATAATTTAAGCTGGTAAAAAGTTAAAACACTATATTATGTATGTATATAAAACATAATGCTCATAAATATATCTAGGAACCTAAGAAGAATTCATTATGAAATAAATAAAATTCCAAATTTTAAGAACCTACGATTAAAAGACCGATAATGAGTCAACTATTTTTCAGTGCAAAGATATAAAAACCTTATTGATTTTGCAACTAAAACAGGTATTTTTACTTTTGTTGGGTCCTAGTAAATTTATTGAGACGCATCCCATGATTGTTGGAGGGTGGGGACGGGGTCCATGAAAAATCCCCCATTGTCCTTTCAGTTTAAATAAAAATTAAAAAAAAAGTATGTAAATAAGGGCGAGACGAGCAAAGAGTAATTGATACGCCCTGCTCTGATTACAATGCAGTGCCGCTCAGGATTCTTGAAAAACCCAAAAGATATATAAGATAAGATGTTAAGTCTCATTTGCCCAGAATTTTCAGTAGCTACGGCGCCCTTTAGACCGAAACACAGTAATGCTTACACATTGCTGCTTCACGGCAGAAAAATTCGCCGTTCTGGTACCCATAATCTAGCCGGCATCCTGTGCAAAGGAGCCTCCCATTGGTAATTTTACAGATAATACCGGATACCTAACAAATAGTAAAAACATTTATTATATTAAATAGCTCTACACATGTTTAACCATTGAATCACGGTATGATGGAGTGTTATATGGTGCACATGATAAGATAAAAATTGTGGCAAAATAAGTTCAAAGGCTATTATGGCTATCATAAAGACGTCAGCTATGGCATTGTCCAATTAATATTTGCGAATAAGCTAGCTATATTGTATAATGTTATAGATTTCAATAACGTTAACTTAAAGTATTGCTGTGAGATCAATAATAATGGAAACGACTTTAATTAAAAAGACTTTAATAAATTTTATCTACACCCACGCTTTAAATCCTCTATTAAAGATTCTAAAACAGTAAGCTTATTGCCAACATTTAAACACCCAATGTCCAAATAACCATTACATCATCCAAACGAGTGTTGTAATGTTGTACTGAATTTCATAACAACACTCCTTTGTTTTTTTTCGATCCCTTCATGTGTAAAGAGTTTCAACAGACAGCCACGTTCTTATTGCTCGATGTGTGGTATCCGTATGAATTTCAAAAAATGAAAATTTTCGTTTACGCGCGTTCCACACTACCAGAAAGTCGCGCGCCGAAAAAAAAGTTGGTTATTCGAATCCCCGCCATTTTTCTTCGATATTTTTATTGTTTTGTTTATTCAAGTTTTGACAGCACACCGGAGATATTTTAAACGCTGCAAAAGAGCATAATATTCAAGTGAATTTTAATAATTGCAGTATACAAAATGTAAATTACAACTAAAATAAATAATTATTTCATTAATACTTAGTTTATTTGTATATAATCAATAATGGATGATAAGGTTACTATTAGGACTGGCTGTTTTAATGTTATCAGAAAGCTAACTGTTTCGGAATCTTTTAGAAGATTCATATTATAGGTGTAGATAAAGTCTTGTATGCAACTGTTGATAATTAGGTATTAAAACACTTATAAACCCACATTCGTGTTTTAATGCCCCTTATTACGCAACAGTTGCATAAATAATTGACAATTGCTTAACGATTACTGGTTGAAGACCAATTTAATTACAGTTAATGAATTCGCTTAAAAATATTTATTTGAGCCATAATAGTGCCCCTTAGGGTCAGTCTTTTAAGTTGTACAGTATTCTACTCATCTGGATTCACAAATAATGCGGAACAGAATTGCCGAAGATAATATTTACTGTACTGTATATCTACTGTACTGTCACGCTAAACGTATTAAGTTTTGTCTATGACTTATGTAAAGCGTTTGCCTTGGAGAGTCTTTTATTTTTCTATGAAATTGGCATAGCTTTGGTAAGATTTAGCTCTTAGACTCTTTGCTTCATATATTAATTATAGTACCCTGAGTCTGATGGATCCAATAACCAATCAGAAAATCTTTTCGATTCCAATATACATAGGTGTTCCACAAGGATCTTTATTCGGGCCATTTTATTTTTGAACAATGTGATTTATCTAATTTGGTTTTGCACTAAGTACTTCCTATATCATTTATTGTAAATAAATTAATAATAACCATATCTTTTATAGCAAATTCGATAAGGTTCAAATAAGTATAAGAAATAGATATCATAAAGAGGTATCAAAATTAATTATTTATATTTGCGTACATATTGTATTGCGGTCACACATAGTTAATATTATCTGTAACTTAATACATACATAATCATAACTTGTATAATTATAATATTACACTACTTACTACATGAATGTGACGATAAATCCAAATTTAGTATTTAGGTCCTCCTGTTCTCAAGTGTAGGAGGTATTACTTAGTCTTCCATACGAATGCATTCAATTTTAATATTTAATATATAGTCCAGGCTATTTAAATCTATTTGAAACTAGGTCATGGCACTGTATGATGAGCCACAATGGTGTGTTGTCGGTGATACATTTGCTGTGGGCTGCCAGTGGGCAGAATCCATCGTGTACGGAGTCGAAAGCTTCAAGGACAACCCCGATACCTACAACCCTAAATACAAGTAAGTTTCAGGCATAACATGTATTTATTGCAATAAAAAATATACTACTTTACAACACAACATGCGGTCGGGTTTAAAAAGTTGCTTGCTATGCAAACGTACACCCACCTACATGGACACAACACCCTATTATTCCTAAGGTAAATATTCTGGCAGCGCTAAAAAAAATCTTCAAGTCTTATATTGAATGGAATTACGTGATTCATCATTCTTTTCCAAAGAATAATTATCGAATCCTTACCCTGATTTCCAGCACTGCATTGCAAAATATCATTCACTTATCTGCTACTTATCATCTTGATTCCTTGACCCTTTCTTAGTTTTTTCTTATATTATACTAACATCAATAAACAGAGAACCATTTTTTTGCCGGTTTTGGCTATTACTGTAACTTAAAAATACATTATTAAGGTTGGTTGCGGCTTCGTAGAAAACCTGTTGTCTCGAAGACAGGCCCATGAAATGGCCGCTTCTTTACCCTTCATTTCCATAAAGAAGGCTTTTTTCCTTACTACTCTGTTTATATCATAGCTGAATAATCCTATAACTATTTGTGTGTCTATTGTCCTCAACGATTTATTCTGTCTTGGTCTATCACAGGATTATCTTTTTCAATGTGATATCATAGTACATATTGTTATTATTTTCTTTTTCAGCACGAAGTACGGCATGTACAAACCCAACTGCGGCATTGACAACGTGTTAATCTCCTGGAGTCACGACGAGTACCTCTACCAATTCCTCAAGCACAACAAGTCCACGATACCCGAGAAGGGTCTTAAGATTATCAGGTAATACTTGATACTACTGCTATCCAGCTTAATTTTTTGGAGTTCACTCCTTAAAAATCGATTTTCAAGGCGTCCCGTATGCGAAAAATATGGAGAGTAAAACCTACTCATCAAATAGGATAGTGACGTTTTTGGTGCGCATCATTTGTCGCGCACCTTTCACTTTTCAGTTGTGTGTGTGTGTGTGAATATATACTTGTGTGTAGCCAGCTTACACAGTATACTGCGTGATAGCTTATTTAATTAATAGTTTTTTTAGCTTCTGCTGTATGTCTGTTTGTAACCGACTCCATTGGACTTGATTTTGTTTAGTACCTGTTCAAAGACAATCAATCGTTCTTGAGGAGTAAACTCCAGTCGTGCGTCGGAGCTGACACACACATTTTTTTCTCTAATAATAATGTACGGAAAATATATTATTTACTAGCTGACCCAACAGAAAGGTGTTCTGTCGTTATAAAATGATAAGGATTAATATCGTATTTGTGTAAATAGCTTTTACATTAGCAGTATTTAAATGGATATAGTATGGTATCCTTAAGAGATAGACACATACCATCGCGGACTTTTCTGTAGAACTATATAAGATACACAATTCCACCTTGCATTATTTTGTTATAGCTCACAGGATTTAGACAGCGTTTTCGTTGAAATCTCCCAGACGGCTTTTTTTCCGACACTTCCAACAAATATCGTTTATATATATGAAAATGGATACAAAAACTTAATAAATTACATACTAAAACCTTCTTCGCTATCCCTTGGTCTAAACAGCACGAAAGTTGGAGGAGCAGACGTTGAGTTTATCGCGCACAGACAGACAGACGCAGCGAAGGTTTTGTCTTATCATATTTAGTGATATTATGTTATTTATGTTCAAAGGCACATTAACGAATTTGCTCGAAACTGCGACAGTCAGAATGTTAACACGAGGAACAAATATAAACTTGTTATGCCTAGTATTCGGTTAAGTCGAGTTAGTAATTGGGTGATATGCTTTTTCAACATCCCAGAAATTGTACAAAGCCAATGGTGTTACGAAATTCAAACGTATTGATAAAAATCGTTTGTGTGGTAAAGGTTACTATAACATAAATTATTTTCTTAATGATACCACAGACTGGGAATGGAGCGACTGCCCTCAAGCTATTTAATTATAAATTTTATTGTTTGATATTATATTATAATGTAATAAAAAAAAGCCCGCTGAGTTTCTTACACACGTTCATCTCAGGGCTAAGGCATACTATTTCGTTTGTGTTGGTAGTTTTGGACGTTCAATAAGTGGTATTTTCTTTGATTAAAGCGAGTGTTACACCATATAAATAAATTTAAACAAACACTTTTAAAAGATTAAATCTCGTTTTCAGGGGGACTAGGTCTGGAAAGGTCTTGTTAACTAAAATAAAAATGTAACTTTTACGCAAAAATCTGATGTAAAAACAGTTACAATTACACGCGTTTTAATCCTTTAAAAGTGTTTTATTAAAATGTTCAATAAGTGGTTTTAAGTCCTATTTTGAATATTTTTCATTTGATTGATGTGCTATTTATATAATAATTGCAACTCTTTTTACCAGGTACCACTCGTTCTACCCCTGGCACTCTGGCGGTGAATACGCTCACCTCATGAAGGAGTCAGACAAGGAGGTACTCAAGTGGTGCCGCGAATTCAAGTAAGTCTAAACATCGTCTATTCCATCTTCTGTTATACAGACCTCTTATGCGTAAGGTATATCACCGTTTACGGTTTATCTCTATAAACGGTTTCATTCTATGCCAAGGTATTTGTTCTGTTAAAGCGATGGCCTTTAAACTGTATGCACATACTTCCATCTTTTATGGGCTTTCCGAGAGTTTTTTGACTGTGGTTCAAAAGCATCCTCACTGAGTTTATTTGTGAAGGTCGCAGAATGAGGTAAAATTTATCTTGTTTAGTTTTAAAAACCCACAAGAAGCACAAAAATCTATTTGTCTTGTCACGGCTCTTCGACGTTACTTTCTTTTAGTCACTTGCATAATATCGGAATGCTGGCTCTCGAAATTTCGAGCGATTGCCATTCCGCGTTCAAATTGGCAAAGGTAATTTTACCGCGTGCAACGCAGAGCAGCTCGAATTGTCGGAGACCCAGTGCTCTGTGAACGTCGCTTCATTATGTGTCTTCTACCACATTTATCACGGGGAGTGTTCCGAAGAGCTGTTTAACCTGATTCCTGCCGCCGAATTCCACCTTCGCACGACACGCCATAAGTTAGGATATCATCCCCACCATCTCGATGGCGGTCATCCACAGTGCGGTTTTCAAGGAGCTTTCTTCCACGTACTACACAGCTGTGGAATGAACTTCCTTGTGCGGTGTTTCCGGGACGATATGACATGGGTACCTTCAAAATAAGCGCGTACACCTACCTTAAACGCTCCTGTGATTCCTCTGGTGTTGCAAGATTGTGGGCGGCGGTGATACCTTAACAACAGGTGACCCACGCGCTCGTTTGTCCTATCATGACTATCAAAATTTTATTTTTTTATTCTACCGTATTGTAGGTGTCTCAATTACGAATCACATTCAGATGTATGCGTGTCGCTGTTACCCTAACGAAATATAAGATAGATAAGTTATATTTATTATCAACTTGAGTAATATAAAATTATTCGCAGTTGATGAGCCTACTGAGACGAGAACTATATTTAGACATTGTTGGCTGATAAAGTTATTATTGATTACTTCTGCACAGGATTTAATTGAAACACATCTATATTATATGACCAATCTATATTGCATTCAATTATTATATTATTATATCTTTCAAGCAACACAAACATTTTTTTTTATTATTTTAAAAAAAAGAGTCTCAAGTATAAGATGCGTCACAGAAACCTGTGTAGGTTTATGCGTGGGGCAAATGCATTGAGCATGCAATTGCTCACAACGACTGTCCTTAAGAAGTATTTATATCAATATTTTATTTTTATACAGAAAAAGGTATACTGTTAAATAACAAAAGATGAAAAAACATACCTAATAAACATAAATATTAAGAACAGTTAACACCAGCCATTACATCCTCTTTTTCTCTTAGTACTGCATATTTTTAAATGCGTATTTACACGAATTTTTTATTTTTGAGCATGATTGTGTCTTCAGGTAAGTTATTTAATATGTTAGGTGGCATGTATTCTCACGTCCTTTTGCCATACACATTAACATACCTAGGTTAAATATATCTGGTTTGATTAACGAAATAAATTACCAAGCATGGATGTCCATGTGGCGACAACGAATTTATTTATTTACTAGCTGACCCGGCAAACGTTGTTTTGCCATATAAAGTATAATTCACGCGATAGTTTTATAAGTAATAAAATATTGCCTATATTATAGCCTGTACATCATTTTGTTCTATTGTCAATAGCAATTTTATTACGGATCCCTAATTTTGAAAAAAAAACATAGCCTATAGCCTTCCTCAATAAATGGACTACCCAACACTGAAAGAATCATTCAAATCGGACCAGTAGTACCAGAGATTAGCGCGTTCAAACAAACAAACAAACACTACAGCTTTATAATATTAGTATAGATTAATGAAAGGTCCACCAACACAGAATACACATGTCAATTCATAAAATTGTAACATAAAGTTCAAAAACGTGTTCCTGCAATTACAGATGAACACATCATGCACATAAACATACAAACAATTTAGTTCATAATTATATGAAAGTAAATAGAAGTCCTATACACTAACATGTGAAAACATTATACAAAGATAAATTAATTACAAGCTACAATACAGTCACAGAGTAGGTTGGATGAAGGCAGCGCAGGAGCCCTATTACCAAAATCGAAATACGAAGTTTCGGTTGACGGATCGTACATTTTCCTATTACGAAAGTGTTTCAGATCCGAAGATCGATACGAAGTTCGCGATTAGAAATATTGTATTTCGTTTGCCTTATTCATAAATTGACTTGACATTAACTTTTTCGTTGTTTGATCTTAATAAGGTCGTAACTACAACTTAATTTTTTATGGTTCCGAAACGAAATCCGTCCGAACTATTCGGATCCGAACTACTTTGGTAATAGGATTTAATTTGAAGTTCGTCGTTCTTTCGTTTCGGACGAAACTTCGGGTTCGATTTTGGTAATAGACCTCCAGGACCGATTGTCATGGCGATCATTGGGTCCTGATGCCTTTGTCCAGCTGTGGACGTCTTCTGGCTGAAAATGATGACGATGCAGTCACTTCAATATGATTATAAAAAAATAATGCTCGTTATAATTACTTACGACCAATTCCTATATTAATTTGTAATCTCTTTAATGAATAAAAATATTAAAAATACAAAATTTCGGCATTTCAATAACCAATTAAATGTTTTAGTGCTGGAATTTTTAGATTAGTTTTTATAAACGCGACAGTTAAGTTGTTGTAGATATAATATATGCATTTGGAACTTAAAATTGTTTAAATTGAGAGATAAAATTTTGGTTTGTAAGTTATCCTTAAAATATCACGGATTCCTAATGAAAGTGGTCGGTGATAGAATTTTTATAAAATTTCACCCTACAAAGAGAAATTCTTGAGTTTTTTTGTGCATTCTTCTCAACAAAGGCACAACGAATCTGGAAGAGTGTGAAAATTTTAATTGATTACTAAAAATTGTTTTTTTAAATTACTTAAGTAATTAAAAATATTTGAATTTGACGTCTGGGAGTCCCAAGTCCGATAGTATTTTTATGTTTCCGAAGGAGCGAGAATTTTCACATAATATGTATGTTTAAGTAGAGGCAAATAGTTTCTCAGATTAAGAATGATTGTTAAACAATATTTCTGTAGGTATAATGAAACGGGCGAGTCAAAATCAGTGTTATAAGGAAGAAAATTCATTAATAAAACATAAAAACAATCACTGCCTTATTCATAATAAAACGCTTTTCGAAGGTATAAAGCTATATTAGTTAAAACGTGTTTTAAGCCTTAAAAGTTTTAAGTTTTAAGCGTAAAATTCTTATTCATATTTATTTATTTATAGCTTTATTTCCTTACATCTATACATTAAGATATTTACTTATAAATTGTATTTGTTAGTATGTGTTAGTATTTCACTATTTTAAACAAAAATATAAATTTTGTTACTATAATTAGTTATTAATTTCGACATAAGGACCGCAGTTAGCGGTAAAAAGCCTCCTCCATTGATTTCCACTTGTTCCTGTCTCTTGCAATTCTTGTCCACATCTTTCCTGCTGTTTCTACTATGTCATCGCTCCATCTCTTATCTCTTATTAGGTCTGCCTCGATTTCGTTTCCTATTTATAGGGTACCAATTCGTTACTACTTTGCACCATCTTTCGTCTTTTGTTCTTTGTATATGTCCAGCCCATTTCCATTTTAAACGTAGAACATATAAGGCTACATCTGTTGATTTTGTTTTATTTCTTATTGTGACATTTTTAATTTTGTCTCTTATTCTTAGCCCCATATAACTTCTCTCAATTCCTCTCTGACAAACTTTAATTTTTTCTAAGTTTCTATAGGTTAGTTAGGTTCCTTATTCATAATCGTTAGATAAATCTCCCATAACTAATACGTCTCTATAGTACGCAATGTTGCCATTTCGTACAAAAAACATGATTTTAACAAATTTAATGAGGAACTGTCAATGGAAAAAGACATCTTTTCAATGTCAATGGTTTGTCAGTTGTCAAAATAATTTAAAACTACAAAAATCAAAGTTTTGAAGTCTGTCGGTTGTCAATTTATGACGGATATCCAACAACTTTGAGCGGGAAGCTATATAACACATTATTTAACGAACAGCTGATCGAGTGCTTAAAATAGGTACTATACGTCAGCTTTATCGAAGAGATAATGAGCGTTTTAGCTCTAATATGCGATTATGAATACCATTTTGTAACAAGCGTATATTAGCGATGTTTTAAATCTCCGCTAAGTCATTATGAATAAGACAGAGTTTATTAGTCGAATTAACCAAAACTTTATGAAATTTTGAACGAAATGGGAAGGAAAATTATACTTATTATTTACTTAAGTATATAAGTATTACTTACAAAAATAAAAAATAAGTCATTATTAATGACGATATTGATTTGATTTGAAAACAAGTGACGACTCGCTCGTTCGTCGGGTGTCATTCATTACATATTCTTTGGTGTAACAGTAATACAAAAATTACATTTGAAATAGTAATTTATGAACGGTGCGGGACGCGAACCCGCGACCTCTCTTGTTCTGTGTGAGCTAACCGTTCGAGTGACGTATCGTTGATAAATCTTGTATGTCTTGTTCAACTCTCATAAATTTTCTTTATAAATTTAATTTGTGTAATCAGTCCCAGAAGTGAGGGTTATCACATTAAAAAATAACAAATTGTAGTGTATTTCTTTTTAATGTTAATATCATCAATAACTTTAAATATATTTCCAGTAAATACGACTTGTATACGAAGTGCGAGACAATCCCAGACATCGAAGCCCTGTGGCCCTACTACCAGGGACTTATCGACAAGTACATCCCTGGCGTCTGCGAGTGGTGATCCATACGTTGGCTGGAAGAAACTACCATCAAAACAAGCCTAGTTGTAGATATCTATCTTATCGATGCCATATATTATCAGTATTTTTTATATTAAGTCAGTATTTTTAGATATTTTTGTTTTTTTCTAATTACCAACTCATTCTTATTTCGTTTGGTTTGAATATAATGACAATATTTCTATCAAAGAAAAATCGGATTATCTAATATATAGTTGTACATAATAATATTGTGAATATTGTGCTATTGTTTCATTATTATAATATTCGATAACATGTTGCAGCATTTAAAAAAAATGTTTATTTGTATTATATAGTAACATTTTTAACCATTTAGTACCAGTGTTTAGTTTCGATAATCAAATACTATATATATATACATGAAACTGGCTGATAAAAGTAATATTTATAATTTATTCATTATAATTAATTTAATTTTTATCATTATAATGGAAAGGGGCTCACAAATTATGGGGTTATTCCAATGGTTTAATAAATTTTGTAAACACAAACAGTTCTTTCATTTGTTTAACTTAGTATTAGGTATATATATCTATAATTAAGGCATTTACAACGATTTCTATCGAATGTATTTTGATTTCATTAAACTACAACTGGTTTGGAACCAAATGAAGCGCTGATAGTGAAGAAACGGCATAAGAAACTCTCCCAGTAAATACCTCTAATATAATCTCCCAGACAGATTATCAGACATCGATGAATTACAAAAACAACTGGCTGACTGAACAAAGTGTTAGGTTATTTTCGTTACAGAATTTCTGGATTCGGTCTTCACGCTCAAGGCCCGCGATAGAAGCTATGCAATAGCTTAAAACAATAAGACAGAGTTGCACCAGAAAAAAGAGACTTAATTAAACGAAGATCCCTTTTATTCAA
Organism: Leptidea sinapis; assembly: GCF_905404315.1. NCBI lineage: Eukaryota > Metazoa > Arthropoda > Insecta > Lepidoptera > Pieridae > Leptidea > Leptidea sinapis. The sequence goes on from NC_066277.1 coordinate 3,973,274, forward strand.
AATCTAGAACAACATTAAAGAAGAAAATACAAACAGAACAGGAACGCTGCAGCTACTTATGGTAAAATCAGGCGGAACCAAAAACGCAGAGAAATAACCCCAAGAAAAAGCTATATATTAGTAGTAAATATCATAAAACTAAAATACATAAATTACTGGGCAAATGAGACTTAACATCTTGTCTCAAGGTGACGAGCGCAGTTGTAGTGCCGCTAAGAATTTTTGGGGGTTTTCAAGAATCCTGAGCGGCACTGCATTGTAATGGGCAGGGCGTATCAATTATCATCAGCTGAACGTCCTGCTCGTCTCGTCCCTTATTTTCGTAAAAAAAAACAAATCAAGGAAAAGCGATATACTTAAGTATTGACTATTTATTGAAGTAGGCGTTACTTGCGAAAATCCATAATTATCCAAATGATTTGAGTTTTCTTTAGTGTTAATTCCGCCAATATTTGTCTTTAAACAGTTCGACACGTGTTTCGCCTCTACACGAGGCATCCTCAGGACGTGTGGACTCACCGAAATCTCGCCAGTTTCGTACGAAAAAGCAAATGACGTTATAGAATGTCATTGCAAAAAGCGAATGAAGTCAATCGGAAACTTTCTCGGTAATCGGAAGTCGTTACAAGGACGAAATTATGGTTACAACGTAACTTTTTCTCACAGAAAACTGTACAATTAAAGTATTGGAAATGAAATTATTAGGATTTAGATTAGTATAAAACGAGGCACAGTAGATAGTGATCTATTGAAAACTGTGGAAAAAAAAATTGAAAAAAAAAATGCGTCGGCACAGCAGATTGGAGGGGTTTCACAAATGTTACCACTTGTGACAATTTCGAGGGGGGGGCTAAGAATCTATATTAAGCCTTGAAGGGGTAACGTTGTCCACCGAAGGAGAGGAGAGGAGAAGAAAGGAGATAAGCCGCGAAGCTTTCAGGTTATTTCCACCAAGGCAGTGGGAAAAGGTGCGTGCAAACGCAGGCGTTGCCCGTCCGTCCGCCTACAATCTTCTCTTCGCTGCCTGATCCATTTCCACTTAAGCTAAGCGGAGACGAGATGTGGAAATAACAAAATCTGATTAGTTATCAAAATACATCTCCTGTCCTCTCCGCTTTGGTGGGTACATGGCCTTAGACGTGAAGGACCGGATGGGATAATAATGCCGTGCCTGGAGTAAAAAAAGATAGCAAAGGTTATAAAATTTAGATTGATAAACTTATTTTTGAAATGCAACGAGATGTATACGAGTATATGTATTGTTTGAATGAGTTTCATTTAAATTTTAGTTTAAGTGTTAACGTGTTGAGTTAAAAATAATATGCCGTGCCCGCATAATGATGTAACCTACAAAATTATAACACGCTATATAAACGATTGGAGGAGCTAGTGTTAATATGAGGTCAAGAATAATATAATAAAATAGTCAACACGTAACAAGCGCGATTGAACATGATTACAATATTGGCAACACTTACACGTGCACATAGTTTTTAATCAAATTCAAATATTTTTATTCAAAACTAGCTGACCCGACAGACGTTGTCCTGTATATAATAAATAAAATAATGTTTTTATATGAATTTGTCAATAATATATCATAACATCAAAAATTACTTCGTAAAATATGCACCCTGCTGTCGTAATGAAATTGTTTCACATCAGAACTGTCAAACCGTGCGTCAATAAATTCTCTCATAGAAATTATGTATGGACACTTCAAAGGAAAAACAAATTTGTTGTTTTTATTTAATTTAGCAGCATTTTCCTATTTATTCACCTTTTAAACCTTTTCTGGACTTCCACAAATAATTCAAGACCAAAATTAGCCAAATCGGTCCAGCCGTTCTCGAGTTTTAGCGAGACTAACGAACAGCAATTCATTTTTAAATGAAAATCATCAAAATTGGTCCAGCCGTTTAACAGGTAGTTTAATTGTGAATCTAAACCATTCTCGAATCCACCTGAAGACACACACCAATCTCAAATTCACCGGAACACACAAAAATATCACCAAAATCGGTCCAGCCGTTTATGAGGTAGTTCAATTGTGAATCTAAACCATCCTCGAATCCCCTTGAACTCACACAAATTTTTTTATCAAAATCGGTCCAGCCGTCTAGGAGGAGTTCAGTGACATACACACGCACACAAGAAATATATACATAAAGATAGTTAGTTAGTTAGTTACACTTATTGAAAGTCAAAAACAACCACCCATTCCAAAATGAATGTCTCAGACCTGAGAAGAATGGGCGCAACAAACTCAGCGCGCTTTTTTTTCTTCGAAAAAATATTTTTACAAAGTAATATTGTACAATTTAACTTATTTTTTAATAGCCTGAGGGCGGTCACTCCATTCCCAATCTGTGGTATCATTAAGAAAGTCATTTATGTAATAGTAACCTTTACCACACAAACGTTTTTTAACAATTCTTTTGAATAACGTAACACTTTTGTTTTGAACATTTTCTGAGATCTTGTTGTAAAAGCATATACCGTACTGGTTAGCTGGTGTTAAGTGATCACCGCTACCTGCATTCTCTTTCATCACCAGGGGAATCACAGGATCGTTGCCAGTCTTTAAGGACGCTGTACGCGCTTTTTTTGAAGGTACCCATGTCGTATCGTCCTGGAAACACCACACAAGTAAGTTCATTCCACAGCTTTGTAGTACGTGGAAGAAAGCTCCTTGAAAACTGCACTGTGGAAGACAGTTTCTTGTTTATTCAACCATCAGCCCTGTAGGAATAAATCATCTGTTCATCCATCAGCCCTAGGTGTACCGCTAAAGATAATGTTGTTATTTTCTTTAGCTATTCTCTATCCGATATCCTTCTAAGTATCAAGTAAACACCATACTTTTATCAAATCGTAAAAAACTCATAAACTTTATCTTATTTTGTTTGATGTTTTGATGGCAATTTAATTGTGGTAGCACAGGTCGTGACCATATCTAAACTATTATAAGCATACGGATTTCAATACAAATTAATTATTGTAACGTAATTTATATCTTTAATGAATTTTATACAAAACTTGCAAGTTTAGAAGAACTTCAAAGCTTACTTTTTGGGGAATAGTGAAATTTATGAGTTACTAATAATTATAATTTAACCTTCCGAAATCGGCAGTGCCCCAGGGCAGTAGATTTTTCAGATACATTAAAACCGAAAGTGCCGAACGGCACACTATCCGCTCACCAAGTGCTGACTCTTATTTTGTTTATAAGGTGGTTTGTTAGTCTTATAGCTTGTTACAATAGCTTTCAGATACATTCACTCAAATCACCATAATTATAAGTAATCTATCAATACACGTAAAAATAATACGCATTAACAGAACGCTGCGCGAGCGCTAAAGTCACACCGATCTGAGGCATACCGCGCGATCAGTTTCCCGGAACGGGAAGGTGAATAGTATTTTTTAAAGAGGAAAAGGCTCAAGAAAAAGGGGCAAGGGGCTCATGTGAAGGCAAGTGGAAAGGCAGCTTTGGAACATTGGATAACAATAGCATAAAATTTTTAATATTAATGAATATCTGAATTCAAAATAACTATCATGAAGTAGAAACTTATTTTTATTTCTTTATGCGAGCTGAGTACTTCATTGTGTGGTTATTGAATGAGACCGACCCGTCACGAGTTAACGAAGGGAGAGTAGCTCGGTGAACATAGTATTTTCTATTATTAACCTCCCTAGATGAAGTTTCAATTTTGTTGTTTGGTCCAAGCACACACCGGTATTTTTAATTTATATTTTGCTTTTCAATTATTAATGTAGCATTAATGTAGAATCTTTTTCACCTTCAGCATCTAGATATGTAGGTATATATTATTACTAGTTTTGATATAATTGTAAAAGTGAGCACGTATGAAAAGAGTAATGAATATAGAGGAAGCGCGTGAGCTTTGTAAGGATAGAGGCAAGTGGCATTCTTTGTTGTCTCTGCCTACCCCGACGAGAACAAGCCTTAAGTGTATGTGTGTGTAGGAGTGAGATACATTCTTTAAAAAAAAACTCTTGGGATTATCATTAATCATCGCACCACGCCAGTCCCGCTGCCAGTTATTTCTACGGCACCAACGCTCATCCCACCAGAACTTAGATGGGGCACTGAGAAATTTTGAATTTTCGTCTTTCATTTGTTTTTTAAGAATGAGAATCACTGTTAATATTTAAAAAATATGATATAGATTCTACATTATAATTGCGGAGGTTGAATTAGGTGACAATTATATGATAAATTTTATCATATAATTGTCACCTAATTCAACCTTATCTTATATATAGAAAAAAAACATAAATCTACGCCTATTTTATCAAATTTTAAAAAATTGAGACAAGAAATATAACTGTTGTATCTCTAACGTGATCAATAGCAATATCTATCTATGTATTTTTACTAGTTAATCGCACAATTGAAAATGAATAACGCGTGGTTGAAATCAGATTTTTTTTTGGGTTGTTAGTCGGTCTGAACAATTTTATTACTTTTATGAAATATTCCATATTTAAAACCCTTTTTAACTTTAAACATGATTCATAATATTGGATGCAGCCCAATAACAATTTACAGCCATATAATAATGCGATAATTGAATTTCTTTTATATTCTTCTCACAAGCTTATCGTTTTGAACATAATGGTAGATTCAGGTAATTTAAATTAAATATTTTAAATGATGATACAAAAACGTTTAGTTTAAGCTTGCTTGAATAAAGTTTATTTGACTTTGACTAACAGTTCAACGCTGTTTTCGGGTGAAAATTTCAGAGTGCGATGAATGACTGCACATACCAAACCAGAAAGTTCTACTTCTACGTTATCACCAATATGCTCCCAACTAAACTCTCGGCCTAACAAATAAAATTGGCATAAAGTTTTTGTTTTTTTTTGGGATATTATGACCTGGTAACTAAGACCTTTAAGTCAATGGCATAAAGTTATAACTAAGCATAAACAAAGAATATGTAAAATGTTTACAAATAGACATTTTGCTGACGAATGGTTTATTCCGATTTATAACGTTTCCCTCGTTTATTTGCAAGGCAGCTTGTCATTCAAAAAACTTCAGAATTAATATTGTATTGAGTGTTGTCAACGATATTGTAAACATTTTGCATATTCTTTGTTTATCATCATTTATAACTTTATACCAAGTTTATTTGTAAGGCCGTATGAATTCCATTCGAAAAAAAGCAACATTCTCATAGTATGAGTCAAAATAATTTTCTAAATTCTTTGTTATCTTCGATTTCCACTTAATCCTAATCCTAAAAGTTATTTACAACCATTTGTCTGTCCGTCTATTGATAAGTAAAAATGCAAAAAAAGGAAGGCCAAACCCACACATTTAGCCGCTATCTACAACTTTAGAAACAAATAACCATTGATAATAATGACATTGAAATTTGCCATAATATTTGTATTACGTACATAGATAAGTTGACCTGACCCACCGATAAATCTGACGACATTTAAGGACTGCTTCAGAAGCCGAAGCATCAGTCACTTTGAACACACTCAACAGCTATGAAGGACAAGAAAGTGAGTTAAACATTTTTTTGAAGGCTAATTTTAATTCTTGGGTAGAATTTGACTGTGACACTTGTGTTTGAAGTTAGTATTGAACTTGTTATAATGTGCGCTTGTGGATTGGACCATCCCGGTTCTGATTTTTTTATGGACTTAGAGATCGTCAGTCTCCCGTTTTACGTATGTTTTACGACATTTTTTTAACTCTAATTTGAATATTAAATTAACTGCTTTGGTTATTTCTACTTTTTCTTCTAAATTCAGTATTTTTTTAACTTTGAAATTTTTTACTCTTTTACGAAATGTTTATAAAAAAAGTCGATAGATTCAAATATATCTTAAATTACATATCGTAATTGATATAATACCAATAAATATTTTTTTATCAGTAGCAGGTAGGTATTCATTTTATGTGGTATGTAGGTACCTACAGCTACATATTCTTTTGAGAAAGAAATCTGAGTTTATGTTTGTCCAATTCTCATTTACTTTATTTAATACATTAATTTAATATATCTTTATTTTGTATGCGATTAAAGTTTACTTTTCTTTAAGACTAGAGAAAGAAAAAAGGTATAGAAAAATGAACAATAATAAAGTTAAAAAGGGAATTGACGGGTAACAAAATTAAAAAACGGGTTATAAATATCTTCTAATGTCGTATAATGTAGGTAGGTATATAGTTTATAATAAAATAGTATTTTAGCGAATTATAGACAGGAATATTACTCAAATTTTGAGATCAGATAAATAGGATGTTGCTAGGATGACACATGATTTCAACCGCTATGAAAGACATGACTATAACTGTTACCATATTTATGTTCTCCTGGTGTCTACGCAGTGATAGTCAGAATATTAAGGTATACTCACGTCATACATAAGGCAATCTCTTCATCAACTATGATCGCCTGGTACCTTAACACTGTATAATGCTTCCTGACACATTTTCTCCCACGTTAAATCTTATGAATTTATGTGTCTGTCTCTTTCTACTGTCTCGCTTTTTCGTTTCATCAACATTCAAACTACAACGATGCTAAAGAAGTTTTCATTTCTAACAAGTGAGATTTTTCTTGCACGATTGAATACAATCGTAACTTTATATGATCTTATATTACGAAATGTATAATACCTATTTAAAAAACAAGGCAGAAAGAACATAACACTCCCGCTCACATTAAGCGAACTAAAAATGATTTTGTACGTACCTAACAACTTGTAAACAGTGATAGAGATCAGAGATCAGAAACAATAAATTATTTAGGAGTGAACTGTATATTAAATATGGATTTAATCGCAGCAGTAAATGATATCTGAAAACTGTTGGTTCTCCAAGAGCCCTGGTTGTATACAAGAAGAAAAATTTTAAGGAAACCCTTGAAGCAATAGGAGTCTCCTTTGCACAGGATGCCGGCTAGATTATGGGTACCACAACGGCGCCTATTTCTGCCGTGAAGCAGTAATGTGTAAGCATTACTGTGTTTAGGTCTGAAAGGCGTCGTAGCTAGTGAAATTACTGGGCAAATGAGACTTGACATCTTATGTCTCAATGTGATCAGAGCTGTTGTAGTGCCGTGAGAATTTTTGGGTATTTCAAGAATCCTGAGCGGCACTGAATTGTAATGGGCAGGATGTATCAATTACCATAATTAAGTCCTGCTCATCTCGACCCTTATTTTCATAAAAAAAATCACTCAGATGCTTCGATGCTCCTGGTGGTTATGTTGGTGATCAGCAACCACGTGTCATTTACATTAAGTAGATATATGAATAAGTAGCTGATGAAATAGTAGCAGCTATGGTAGCTGGGTTTGTTTTGCTCATTTTTTATCTTTTATCATAATAGCACAGAGTGAAACAGCCATAATTCTAAGTGTAAAGCTTGTCTTTATGGGTAAAGATAAAAGAATACATAATATCTATCTTGGGACCAAGCCAATGGCTTTGAGGAATTGGGCGGAGCTAGGTTACCTTTGTCTGCGTAAGATCGCCTCTGTCTTAATTATTCAGAATCGGAAGCATTTTTATTAATTACAAACTATCTTTAATACGCTTACAAAACGATATCTTGTTAAATAATATTTAAATACAGTATAGTACATTACGATACAAGTGCGCAAATTCGACCACTATAATTATTTTCAAACATTCCCGTACGCGCACAACATTCATCCAGGCTCGGTTACGGTTTTCAAGGAGCTTTCTTCCTCGTACTACAAAGCTGTGGAATAAGCTTCCTTGTGCGGTGTTTCCAGGACGATACGACATGGATACCTTCAATAAAAGCGCGTACACCTACCTTAAAGGCCGGCAACGTTCTTGTGATTCCTGTGGTGTTGCAGGAGAGTGTGGGCGGCGGTGATCACTTAACACCAGGTGACCCGTACGCTCGTTTGTCCTGCTATTCCATAAAAAAATAGTTACATTCCCGCACGCTCGTGTCAACGTGTGTGGAAAGTGGTACTTTGCGAACGCAAATGCATGCGTAAAATCGAACTTTGCGCACAAAAATAATAAAAAAAACTCATAGATTTTTGCTTCTGTTTTAAGGAAACTGTTGGAGTAATTGACCCATCCCAGCTGCTTCGGCCAGAAAAGATTTACGATGACAAGCCCGTGACGGCATTCCGGGACTACTCCATCGACGACAATGATCCTATCAGGCAGAGGGTCAGAAAGACCTACTACACAATGCACACTTACATGACCGTTGACTTTGTAAAATGTAAGTGGTCTCATTTCATTTGTAACTATATTGTAATAAAGTTGACCGCAGGAAAATAAATGTAGGTTTAATGAGCACACCTTTCATTAATAGATACAATTAATGCGTGTGTATCCATATCTACTCTGTGGTTATAATAACACTTAACAATTATGGAGGGTATCAATCATGCGTGTATCACGGACGAGTAAAAAAAAGGACTCCGTGTCACCTTACATAACAGTGAGGCACCAAAACAACCCGGTAAAACGTGTAAATACTTAGCCCCAAGCTGACACACTAATTCAAGCCGATCGGCCGCCATTATGAGATTTGCCATCGTCTGTAACAGATCAGTTTGCGTCGCAATAAAATATTTTAAAAATGCCGTTGTGCGTTGTGATTAAGTGTAAAAACAATAATATAAAAGAATTTGTGGTTATATGATTATCTAAGGGAGAAAAAATTGTGTAACTGGTATACCCCGTAACCGCACACACACTAGCATAAAGGTGCTTCACTTGCTAATATCACGGCGCGGAGTCCTTCTTTTTTTACTAGTCTAGTGGCGTGTAAATGAAAAAGTGTCTGTCAAAATGTATCAAATAAGGGTGGCGCTACAGGGTAAATCTTAAAAGTAGCGCCAAATACAAAATAATACTAATCACTCTAGTTACACGTTTTCTCATAATAATTCTTAAAGGTTATATTCACTACATTATTTTGTACAACGTAAGTTATTAAAATTTTCAATAATTAACTAATTTAGTCGACAATGTTAATAATTTTTTTAACTCCTTCAATTTTCATACCATACCCTGTGCCTACACCAGCGCCATTGTGGAAGCTTTTTGAACTGTTATTTACAGCATAAGCTGGACACTTTTTGAACTTCTCTCCCATATGAGATGATTCTCCTTGCCTCTACCCTCCATATAAACAATTAAGCTATAGAACTTGTATGTGCAATGTTCGTTTTAGGACAGTACTGCCACATGAGTGACCTAGTTCCTCTGTTGTATTGCGACTACACTTACTCAGTCAATAGAAATAGAAATATATTTATTTACAATGGGAATGACAATGACATAACATTCACTAAGGATTATTCAAAAACACGTATTTCCTGAAAGAGGTTTTATGTACGATAGATAGGACCGGGAAGGGCCCGTCTTAGTTTATAACATTTATTTCCACTGTCTGTGACTCATTTTGCTGTAACCGTATGTATGTATTCATAGACCTGCATGTTTTCCTAACAATTAAGTAAATAAACTGTTGGTAAAACGTGCATTCAGAATTTCACGGCCATTACATAAGAAATCCAACCTTAATCGTTCCTTCTTCTTAATGTTGTAAACATAGCCACAACTTCATAAATATATAACGGCCGCTCCCAATATACTATCTACAGATAGAGATAAATTACTACCTTCTACTGTCAGTAGTTAGCTGTCAATAATCTGAAGCTGTCATAATATACCCGATAAGTCATTATTATCGCCTTATATTGGTACGCGTGAATTGCAATTTCCATTCAAACTTCTATCGCCGGTAAGCTTTACGTTGTCCCATTGACAGAGAGCATGTATCGATAAGTATTAGGCCGGAAAAGTCAACGATAGTAACGATTTTTATTTTCAAGTAAGAGATAGACTGAATATTGGGAACGGACGTAAGTCAATAAATACCATTGTCGCCCGATAGCGAAATCCAACTTCAAAACCAATCCTGTCTCACAAACACAATGTGGACATTAGGCAAAGATTTCGGAATTACATAAATACCTACCTCTCTATTTCCATCTATTATTGAAATTCTAACTTCACCCTGATTATGACATTTTTAGAAGTAAGTTTAACTTTAGGCGCGATGAGGGTAAAAATAAACTTGCAGGGTGTGAGATAAAAATATAGATATAAGTTTTATTATTAATAACTAGTATTGTTATATTAATAGTTGCATTTGTCTGCACTAAGTTGTTTATTTATTCGATCCATCACTGATAATTACATTAATTCAAGCTACAATAAAATATTTAATCTAAAGTTAATTCTAAATGCATTATCGTTTAAGGTAGATACAGCATGCAATTATTATGAAGCTTACAAATATTTATATCAAATTAAGTACTTATACATAATTTAAAAAACGTATTAACTTATTACCGAAAAATAAAACACAATGAAATAGTTCTTGGTATTTCGCTAAATTGAAATCAGTTAAATATAAAATATATTTTGTTAATATTACAAATTATTTAATTTATCACATAATAAAATTTTACTTCGGAATGTTTGAGTGAGTCCCCGAAAGGATCCAAATGTTTGCTACATATGACACTACCATACTCTACACTTCTTACCAAGCTGTTATATAAAAGTATTTTGGTGTGTAAATTTCGGAATACTTTGCTGTGCCTCAGGACAAAACCCAGTTAGTTGTACTAACACACACTCTTCTTTCATTAATAACCCCATAAGTGCATTCAGTTTCTTTATGACTACTTCACCTTAACACCTCATTAACCTTTTTATCAAATAATTTATTTTATAATTATTATGAATGGTCTGTTATCCAGCTAAAATGGACAAATGGCTGAAGTTCAACCACTTCAAAGCGACTATGAAGGAGGCTCTCTACAGGATGAACGAGCTGGTGGATGAGTCAGACCCTGACCTGAACCTGCCCAACATCGTGCACGCCTTCCAGACTGCGGAGCGGATTCGCCAGGACTATCCTGACGAGGAATGGTTCCAGCTAATTGGACTGATCCATGATGTCGGAAAGGTGAGTTTAAGAGAAAATATTCATTTTTTTTGTAGCCATAAAATCACCTTTAGAAGAAAATATTTATAAAAATAAACTGATATCTTAATATAAATATAATAAATCACCTACTAAAAACGATTGTGTGGTTTTATGAAAATCTTGGTAAAAGTAAAAGTGAAGTGTTTTTTTTACATTATTACTTTTATTATTTATTACATTGAAATAAAAATTTTTGGAATAATATTCCATTAAGGGTATAAAAATCGCTTTATCAATCATAATTTTATACTTGGGTAATTGGAATGAAAGTAGACTAAGTCTCCAACTAATATTTTTAATTGAACTCTGAAAATGATGAAATTTGAATATAGTCTATAGGTACACTACACGGTCAGCTGCTGCGAACTATGGGCGCCGCCCAACCGTCACGCGACATGCAACACACAGATGAAAAAGTTTGAGACGATGTATTAAAAGTTTCACTTTAAAACTAGCTATTTTATTAGCAAATAAAATGGCCGAGTGAAATCGATTCTAACGACATGTACACTAGAGTTATTCCTTTGCTCTATCTCTAAAACCTATTAAAGTACACATAAAAGAATACATCCTTGCTTAAAAAGTAGAGCACTATTTAAAAACCCTAATATAGAAGAAAAATATTTCCTATATTTTTAAAGTGCCACCACAGCTTTGACTTTAGTTATTATTGAAGATTTCTTTTCAAAATACCGACAATAAAAGTTCATAACCCACGGCCATGACTACTGAATGGATTTTTGAATAATAATATGTAATTATTAGTTACTCGTGGACTACAGATTTCTCAAATGAAATTGCTTTGGATATATTTTGGGTATGGCATTATTACAAAAAGATAACACTTTCTGTTGAAGAGAAGTATAAAAGTCGCATTTATAATTTTTATCCAATATTATATCATTGTTTTTGTACCTATTGAAAAAACATTTTAATTTGCAAATCTGTGTAGCATGTATTGTCTGCTATTAAATGTTCATTTCATTAATTTACAATTATTATCTTTTGTTAGGTGCTAGCGTTGTACGACGAGCCGCAATGGTGCGTCGTAGGTGACACCTTCCCCGTCGGCTGTAAGTGGGACAAACACATCGTATACGGAGACGACAGCTTCAAAGATAACCCAGACACCCACAACCCTAAATATAAGTAAGTTCTAGATAACCCCACCCCCCTAGATAGACCGATTATCTGGTCAAGATCGCCGGAATGAGGGCAGCGCAGAACCGATCGTGTCGTGGAGATCTTTGGAGATAGGCCTTTGTTAATGGATATAATATATTTCTTCCAATGGGTAGGAGACCATGTGTTCTCAGTGTCTGTTGTGTCTAACACTTATTGATAAACTGTCCACGCACCTTACAGATTTGACAGGACACCCTAGATCTATCACGTAGGTACCTCTATCACAGAATAAGTTGGATTATTCAAAGAGGTAACGTGACCCGTATTCTGGTCACATTACCTGCCGAATGGGACCTTAATGCAGTTTTATAGTTAAGTAGTTAGACAATTGCTTATTCTAGTTAAATTTATGTTTCTTTTCGTTATGTAGGGAAAACAAATTTTAAGGTGTGTACTAAAAATGATCACGTTTGTCGCCGTGTAAAACAGAGCTGCTGCAAATGTCGAAAGACCAGTACTTTATAGTTACGTAGATATGTTCTACTGCATATCTATCACGGGAGAGTCCCGAAGAAATATTTGACGAGAAGTATCTCGTACGGAGTACGCTTTTCAATCAACAATCAAACAGCAGAACGAACTACTTTTCTGAGCGTTTAAAAGGTGATAATATATATTATAAAACGTAGGCATATATCCTTTAGGTCGGCAACACTCTTTACTCGTGTGGCAGAGATGTTATTTTCTGAGAATTTGTTTCTTTTTAAAACGTAACACTAAAATGATATGTGTATTCTTCCAGCACTAAATACGGCATGTACAAACCCAACTGTGGTATTGAGAACATCATCATGTCCTGGGGTCACGATGAGTATCTCTACCACATCCTCCTCCACAATAAAGGAAAGTTCCCGCAAGAAGGTCTTTGGATGATCAGGTAACAGACTACAGTAGAATCCGCTTTATTTAATCGAACCCGATTAAGCTTAATCGCATACGAGTAATACACCATTTTACGCCAGTCACTGTAACTTAAGACCTGTTTTCACATATATATTCTTTTAATGAAAGTAAGGGACGAGACGAGCAGGACGTTGAGCTGATGTTAATTGTTACGCCCTGTCCATTACAATGCAGTGCCGCTCATGATTCTCGAAAAACCCAAAAATTCCCTTCAGACATAAGATGTTAAGTCGTATTTTCCCAGTAATTGCACTAGCTACGGCGCCCTTCAGACCAAAACACAGTAATGTTTACACATTACTGCTCCACGTCAGAAATAGGCGCCGTTGTGCTACCCATAATCTAGCCGGCATCCTGTGCAAAGGAGCCTCCCACTGCTAGGTATATTTCTTTACGCTTAATACCATTCGTCATCCCGTTTAATGAGCCTAATACGCCAAAAACAGAAGAACAAGAAACCATGATACTGCAGGGTTTTCCTGGATATTCTTCCCTAGATGACAATGCGGTACCCTACGAAATGAAATCAATTGAAGATCTTATTGAGAATGTGAATAACACCACCTATTACCATTTATTTTTAATGCAACTTTTGGAAAGTTTTGCTTAAGATTTTTATCATAGCAACAAGAACGCCATTTTCTGCCGTGATGCAGTAGTGGAGGGTGCCATAGCTAGTGAAATTACTGGGAAAATGAAACTTACATCTTATGTCTCAAGGTGACGAGTGCAATTGTAGAGCCGTGAGAAATTTGGGTATTTCAAGAATCCTGAGCAGCACTGTAATGGTCAGGGCGTATCGATTACCATCAGCTGAACGTCCTACTCGTCTCGCTCCTATTGTCATAAAAAAAGTAATGAAACGAGCAGATGACCCACTAAGCGACATCATTTACCTACAGTCACATTACGATCACAATGCGATAAGGCCTCGATACATTGTCGTTGCAAATACTCTGAGATTTAAAGATGCCGCCATATGTCACTCAAATGACTGTACATCTTTTGTTATGCTTATTAATTACTCGGATAATTAGTCGAGTATTCGCATATTTACCCGCGTTATCAGTTTAGTCGTCAGCTCATGAATGTCAATAGCAATAGGAATGTGCAAAGATTTGCATCTTATCGATACCAGAACCGCTTTATCGCGGCAGCCGAAGTCGATACTGACATAGAAATCAGCTGAAGAAAATAATTTGTAATGGAATTTATAAATAAACATTATCTATTCATTTATTTTTTTATTGTGCTATTTTGTATTTTTATTATTTGCTATCATGTGCTAAGTATTTTATATCTCATGACTCATACGGAACGCGAGATGTCGCGGTTTCGAGTCGCGCATCGTTCATAAATTTTGTTTTCAAAACTTATTTGTGTGATTAATCCCAGAAGGTTTATCACTTTAAAAATAATAACAAATTGTTTAGATTTTCATTATTTCAAACCTTAAACAAATTATATATTAAATGTTATCGATATCGACTACCTGTGCACATCATTATGACGCTTCATAAGATCAATGAGTCCGAGCTAGAAATACTGATTACAATGTTTCACGGACTTACGAATCAGCTTATAACCTAGGCACTATGATGTGTTGTAGATACGGTTACCTGACCGCCCCCCCCCCCCCCCCCCATAAATAATACTGTAGTAAATACTAAGCGGTCATACAAACTCTGTTATGAGTTTCTTGTGCCGCTTCTTCTCTTTCAGAGTGCCATTTGTTTCCGAAGCGGTAGTAGTATCTAGTATATTAGAAATGACATCAAAAAGAATTCTAAAGGAATCAATTTTGAGGAAGTAAATGCCTTTTATGCCTATTGAATGTGTGGATTTACTTTAAGTGTAATTAAAATACGGGCCCGCTGAGTTTAGCTCGTTCTTCTCAGGTTTAAGGCATAATATCTTATCAATTAATGATCATATTAAAATAATACATTGAACTTTAAATTTGGTGTGGGCATTCCCACATATATTTATATTATGATGTTTTTAATATACCAGGTACCATTCGTTCTACCCGTGGTACGCAGGTGGTGATTACGAACACCTCATGTCCAAAGAAGACGAAAAGATCAAAGAAGCTGTCTTGAAATTCAAGTGAGTATATTTTGACATGTTTGACTCAGTTGATGCATCCACCATACGATAATTTATATTTAGACAGTTAATTCTTTATTAGTTTTTATAAAATAATTTATATTATTTAAACACGACTCATATATTGGATGTAGCACCTTACAAACTAATTTGTTATGTATATTACAGCCATTGTAAAATACTATATTTGATTAAAATGAGTGGCCGTTGAGTTTCTTGTATGTTCTTCTTTTTAAATAAATATTTGTAGTGACGATTCAAAGGTGCTTAGTTCAAGCCTAATTGAATAAATTTTATTTGACTTTGACTTTAAGAATGATTAAAGCAATAATTTATCTTAAATAAAACTATGAATTCCAGCAAATACGACCTCTACACAAAGAGTACCGTCGTTCCTGACATCGAGGCTCTATGGCCTTACTACGAGGGCTTGATCGACAAATTCATCCCCGGAGTACTTGAGTGGTAGACAAAACATTTTCCTGTTATATAATGTAAATACTTATCTTAAGGATAATAAAGCCCTCGGTTTTATTTTGTGTTTTTATTTTGTTTTTGTGTTTTCGTCTTTTATCCATCTCAAGTTCTATAAGGGCGGTTTCGACAAAACTGATAAATCCAAAAACGAAAGCTAATTTTGCATTTTACTTACCACCAACCTTAGATTAAAGATTGGTCTAGCTGCCCTCCATCTAGATACCGCATCACCTAAGAACAATGGCTTTTTTATTACGGCAACTATTAGATGCTTGTGTGCGTGGCATCTTGTCACTCAATGGATTTTTTAAAATCATGAAACATACGCTTCGTGTTATTTTACATTGAAATTAATAAAATACAAAATACTTACTATGATAAGAAAATGAAACCGAAGAATCGCTTGCAGCCAAGGTCAAAATTAACTCATCAGCACTAAGCTCAATATTTATAGCGCCTACAGATAAACATGAAGTTCTCGGTCTCATTCAGAAATCAGACCCTTATAGCTCCCCAGGTCTTGATTACCTGAATAATAAAGTCCTAAAGCCCTGCAATTGCTGAACCGCTAGCGGCGATTTTTAATCAAAGCATCGAAAGTGGTACATTCCCTAAGGCATGGAAAGTTGCGGCAGTTGTACCGATCCATAAAGGTCAATCAAAGATGGAACCCAGTAATTACAGGCCGATATCACTATTAGGGTCTGTCTCAAAACTATTGGAGCGCATTGTGAACAAAAGAGTAGTCGCTTACCTTGAATCTAACTCCCTTATAGCGAATCGGCAGTTTGGATTTAGAAGGGGCAAGTCAACAGAAGATGCAGTGACTCTTCTCACAAAAGTTGTTGCCGCCCATTTAGACGAAGGAAGGGCCTGTGTAGGAGTTTTCCTAGATTTATCGAAAGCCTTTGATACAGTTTCAATTCCCATCCTACTGCGAAAACTCGAAGCATACGGGTTCCGAGGAATTATACTGGATTGGTTTACCAGCTATTTGACGGATAGAAGCCAATGTGTTAAAGTTGGTGATAAACTTAGTGACCTGAGACCAATATCCTTCGGGGTACCACAGGGCAGCATTTTAGGTCCTACTCTGTTTTTATTATATATTAATGACATAATGTTTATCCCATTACAAAATGCTGAGATCCTGTGTTACGCTGATGACACAGCTATTGTTTTTCACGGACTCTCTTGGGATACCGTTTACGAATATGTCGAGCAAGGTATGTCACTGGTATCATACTGGCTGAAACAAAATATTCTAACTTTAAATTCTTCTAAAACTAGATTTCAATGCTTTTATAAGACTTCTGCTTCATCACCAAGCCAACAGCAAAATCTTAAAATTCACAGTACAAACTGTACAAGACGTCCAGCTCAAAAGTGCACTTGTGACCACATTAAAAGAGTTAACGCAATGAGATATCTTGGAATAGTCGTAGACGAAACATTAAGAGTTTCAGAGATCACGTTGCTGCTGTCTCAACTCGTTTACGAAAATTGGTATACACCATTAAATTGCTTCGAGAGTCCGCTGAGCTTTCATTATTAAAAAGCATCTATTTAGCCCTCGGACAATCAATCATAAATTACTGCATTCTAGCCTGGGGAGGTACAAATTCCACCAACCTCATAAAATTGGAAAGAGCGCAAAGAGCTGTGTTAAAAGTCGCTTTGAGGAAACCGATTAGATACCCAACGAATGATTTGTACAGCGACGCTCAGGTACTCAGTGTCCGAAAGCTGTACCTGATAAGAATGGCGATGCATGTCCACAAAACAGCTCTGAACTCAAAAGAATACAACACATTGCTTAAAAACCGAGTTTACAAATTGCCTGTTACTAATGTCAAAACTGCATTTGGATGTCGCTTTCCAACGTTTTTGTACCCCCGGATTTATAATAAACTGGTCCAGCTATGTAAATTTAAAGAACACTCCATCTTCAAGGCTAAAGAGCTTCTATCAAAATATTTAATACAACTATCCTATATGGAAACTGAAAATCTTCTTAAGGTACAATCCTAAAAAAATACACACAATACATATACACAACACACACACTTTCATACACACAACACATATACACACAATTAATACTTGTATAGTTATTACTGTTACTTTATTCCTTTATATGATTAGTAAAATTTTAGTAATCAGCTTGTTGTCACTAGCCGCTTGTATATCTTTATTTTCTGTTAATTCTACTATTTCCCCCACGAGACAGGCAATGCCTAGTGTGGGGGTCAGTATAAAATGTTAATTTGTATATGAAAAGTGCGAAATAAATGATTTTGTTTTTTTTTTATTTATAAGTAACTATGTATCTTGTTAAAAATAAATTAATGTTTAAAACTATAAATTAATGTTTAATGTTTAAACTATATGTGATCACTAGGATCTTTCTTCTTTGGTCTTTCTTATTTCTTGTAGTATTTGTTTTTACAAAGTTTTACTATTTTTGTTTCAATTATTAGCAAAGTTTAACAGAACATGTGGCACGTCAACGTCACACATTGTAGTGCAAGTATTAGTTAAAGCGCTGCGGAGACGAATCCTTAATCTAAGCCACTAACGTTAAAATTATCCACACAAGTAAATATTTACACGGATGGTTTTGGCGGTATAAAAGGTTAAACTGAGAATAACAGTTGTCAGAGCAGATATGTCACTTGTTACCTAGAAGACAAAGCTGTCTTAGCGAGCTGTGCACATTAATTGACACTTCACTCTATTATACAAAATTCATAGACCAACTCGTAGTACTAACTAATTGATATTGAACTAGACTAATTGATAGATTCTGTCTCACTCACACGCGAAAAAGAAAACTTATGCGAGTCTTATGTAAAGAAATGAGATAGAGTGATTAGATTTTTTGTTCCGCCATGCGTGCCGGTTTTTTCAAGGTCAGCACACCCGGTATGCTAAACAAACTTGACAGCGCCGCACAGATATTTTGTTTACTTTTATTTGCGTCTATAAAAATAAGCTATTATTGTGTGAGTATTAGTGTTATTTATTATTAAATATCCACTATTTAATTGATTAAATTTGCTGTTAGTTATTTGAGCCAATATAATACATGTTTTGATAATACACATTGGCAAGCTGCAAAAAGGGTGATTCGTTATTTATAAGGAACGAAGAATGTAACCATCAGATATAAACAATCAGAAATGGCACTAACAGGCATGGCTGACGCTGACTGGGCGGCATGTACCGTTGACCGTCGTTCATATACCGGTTCTATTTTTAAGTATGGTGGTGGCCTTATCAGTTATGCATCAAATAAACAAAGAACAGTGGCTTTGTCAACAGCAGAAGCCGAATATATGGCGATGACAGAAGCAACGAAGGAAGCTTGACAATTGAAATATCTGTTGGAAGATATTGGAGATTTTCAACAAACTGTTACGATCTATAATGACAATTTGGCTGCACAGATGTTAGCACACAATTAAATGACTGGTAAGAGATCGAAAAATATCAGCATAAAGGAACATTTTATACGGGATTGTGTCCAGAAGAAATTAGTCACCATCCGTTACATGGACACAGAACATATGGAGGCAGACCTTTTTACAAAGGCATTATAACAACCAAGATTGTTAAAGCTTCTAAAGATGATAGGCGTCACTCAGACCTGAAGGTCATCGTGAGGGGGAGTATCATAGAGGTCTTACTCATAGAAGAAGAAATTAGTGACTTTTGGTTACTATGACTACAAAGCAGTCATGAAAGTTATTACGTTGTCATGCTTATAAAAGGTTGTAATTAATTTATAAAATTGTTTTCTTATATTAAATAATGGTGAATGCACTGATTTGCTCATAGTCTACTGCTGATACTCTGCTCTATCTCATATAACATGTTCCTATATATATATATATATAGGATATTATCTGTCTCATGTTGGCCAAACCGATGTCTAGTTACTATACTTGGTCTATGACAAAATTGAATTATTATGGCATTTAATGACACGTTAGAAGAAACAAAAGCACATGGATCTTTGTCGGCTTATACATTCGTTCACTCTTCGATCATCATTCATTTTTAAACGATAGAATAACAATACCGACATAGCGTACTTTCCAAGAACATTGGAATAACGGGAACGAAAATATTCTAGGGTAAATTGAAGGAGTAAAATTGTCCCTGTATCGTGTGTGACATCGAGTTTGGTCAAATCCGCCCTAAATATAACTAGGTACGTATAAAAAGAACTGAAGTGTCTTTAAGCCACGTAACCTTAATAATGGCGAATTAGCAAATCCCACAACCTGCAGACAAGACGAAAGAAGCAATTGCTGCACTATCGCCCAGACTATACTGTTGTGATATATAGTATAGCAAATAAGGACCTAATGCTATTCTGTATAGCATGGCGTTGAGATTACGCGATATCATCGCAAGTATTTATATTATATAGCAAGCTCAGTAGACCACAATCTTTGATCTTTGAGTGTGCACACGATCGACACAATCGATTTAACACTGGATAGTCTTGAAAGCTCAACGAAAAATGATGACAATGCGGAATTTGACACTATCTTGTCATTACGAAACAAGAAAACTGCCAGAGCATGGATATCAAATGATATAAAGTTCAGAGGAGAACGTGGTGATTTGAAACTTTTAGCAGATGGAAGAAGGAGGAAGAGAGCGGCTCACAATATAGCACAGCATCAACTCAGCACACACTCGACTTTATTGAGTATAGTAAGCCAATAATATATCGTAGAGTGAAGTGTGAACGTGTCCATAATATGGTGCGCGATATTATTGTGGTATTATATAGACTTTATTGAGTATAGTAAGCCAATAATATATCGTACAGTGAAGTGTGAACGTGTCCATAATATGGTGCGCGATATTATTGTGGTATTATATAGACTTTATTGAGTATAGTAAGCCAATAATATATCGTACAGTGAAGTGTGAACGTGTCCATAATATGGTGCGCGATATTATTGTGGTATTATATAGACTTTATTGAGTATAGTAAGCCAATAATATATCGTACAGTGAAGTGTGAACGTGTCCATAATATGGTGCGCGATATTATTGTGGTATTATATAGACTTTATTGAGTATAGTAAGCCAATAATATATCGTACAGTGAAGTGTGAACGTGTCCATAATATGGTGCGCGATATTATTGTGGTATTATATAGACTTTATTGAGTATAGTAAGCCAATAATATATCGTACAGTGAAGTGTGAACGTGTCCATAATATGGTGCGCGATATTATTGTGGTATTATATAGACTTTATTGAGTATAGTAAGCCAATAATATATCGTACAGTGAAGTGTGAACGTGTCCATAATACGGTGCGCGATATGATTGTGGTATTATATGCAATTATATTATAGCATAGTCTGAAAAGAGCTTGACCCGTCCGCGTCGACTCATTCATTACGGGGTACATGCTTACTGGCTGTCGGGTGGAAGATATCACGGTCATCACAAACAAATAATAAATCCTGGAATGTAAAGGAGTGGCCGACCAAGGGGCAAAAGCTAGTTGGACTGATCATATAATAAGGAGGGTGTCGAAGAGGCACTACAGTGCAGGACAAGATGAGAACCTGGCAATGAGACGTCGTGTTCTTGAAGAAATTATAGGCTTCACGATTTTCAGTGATGAGGAAGCTATTGCATAACCGTGTCAATCAATAAGTGCTTTATGATATCATGGTTTATATTTATTTAAAGAAAAATCATTTTGGGATGAAACTAACGCCAATAATATTATGGTTATTTTTAATTTTTAAGATAACGTTGATAATACTCACATAATTAGCACAGACGGTTTATCAGTTAATTGCAAAGATAACCTCTATTGTGTAGGTACATTCATACATATTATAAATGTGAATGTTTAAGTTTATTTGTTACGTTTTTACGCCGGAGCTATTGAACCGATTTTGATGAAATTTGGTACAGCGATAGACTAGATCTTGGGAAAATATATAGGCACGGACGAGTAAAAAAAGAAGGACTCTGCGCCGTGATATTAGCAAGTGAAGCACCATTATACTAGTGTGTGTGCGGTTACGGGGGTACTAGTTACACAATTTTTTCTCCCATAGTAATCATGGCCACAAATACTTATATACACTGGCCTTCAAAAGTAAGTATCACACTTTTAAAATTGGGATAACGTTTTAAGTTCAAAAGATATACTTTCGAAATAAAAGGACTCTAAAGAGAATTTAATTTTGTACATAAAAACTTTAGAGTCGGTAACCTTCTTTTAAGAATTGGCTGAAAAAAAACTTCAAAAACAAAACCATTCCTTTTTCAAAGTGGACGTTTCCGAATTACAATTTTACCATTCACATCAATGATATTATATACAATAAAGAGGTAGATATCGCACTAGCGCGCGCAAAAATTTAGTCGGCTAATAGCAGCGAACTAAGCCGAACGTTTTCGTGGCGTGACAATAATAATCTAAAATGCCAATCTGTATCTTAAGAAAATGTAGAAACTATGTTTCCAAGATATATAAGAGTGAAGGTATTTCATACCATACGAAATTATATAAACGAACTTCGTATTTGTATTTTATCACGATTTTATTTCTTATTTACAAATAAATCTCGAAGTATTAATGTGGTGGTTCGAGCAAGATAGAGAATATGATGTCAACTGCAGCGCGACAAGGACAAATAGTATGTGTCATAGATTGAACAACCAGAAGTGAAATCGTAGGCAGAATAAATAGCGTTCGTAACCGCTTGATTGCGAAACTTGAGTTTTCTAGTTAGTTAGGGAGCGTCTTTCTTAAATAATATTATGATGATTATAATAAGTTCTGGCTTTCAAAGTCTTATAATAAAGGTGGTATAGAATGAGATTAGTAATAGCAGGCTATTTGATATTTTATTAGTACTTAATCTTGGAATGTATGTAACGTATCAGGAGGTGTACTCGCAAAATCGACAACGACACATTTGGAACGATACGATAATACTCCGAATATACCGCAACTACCCTGTTTGCTGTGGGAATTAGTTGAATTTTTTTACACTAAACTAAAAATGTCTATTTTCATTGTTTTATCTTTCTTAAGTTAAAAATGTTACTAATGTATAATTTTAGTTTCTAAGAATTAAAGCCTATAAAATTTGCAACAAAACGTTTTTAATCTTAAATCTCTACCTTCTATAGTTAAGAAAAAACTTTAATTTGAAAAGTGTGATACTTACTTTTGCAGGCCAGTGTAGTATCGTTTTTACACTTTTTCACAACGCACGACGGCATTTTTAAAATATTTTATTGAGACGCAAACTGATCTGTCACAGACGATGAGATACATTTTATCCCGGAAAAATCCATGGTTTCCGCGGCGTTTGTGAAAAACTGACATTCACGTCGATGAGCTATACCAATAGTAGATTTAGTTTCCCATTACAATCTTCCTCGAAATAAGATTCATATAATATGTTGGGAACGGGAGCGAAAATGGGAAACGGAACTGGAATAGGACATGAAAACCTCTATCGTTTTAAAATCGAAATGCGGCACTTTTCAAAAATGTTCAAAAACAATGTGCTCTATTAACTTTGCCACGCCCGCCCATCTGCATCGTTAACAAGTGGTGGTGTTTTAATTGACATCAAAATAATTCCAAATTAATTTTTAATAAAGTATCTAAACGTTTTTGTGCCTTTTTACGCCACATAAGTAGGTTTATAAGATTTTAGAGACAATGACGAAACTGCCAGACGAGCAGTAGGCACTAAAGAAATTCCAAAAAAACATTTGCAATGTCCACGAAATATCTACTTACTTAATTGCAATGATAACCTATGTTGCGTAAATGTTTTCTATTATTATGTAAACAAACACAATATAACCTATGACTCCCACTATTTATCAGTTCGACCGACTCAACGATTGACTTAAACATTTACATAACAATAATTGATTGTTACCGTCATAATATTTATTTTATGAAAATAAGGGACGAGACGAGCAGGACGTTCAGCTGATGGTAATTGATACGCATTACCTATCACAATGGAGTTCCACTCAGGATTCGTGAAAAACCCAAAAATTCTGAGCGGCACTACAATTGCGCTCGTCACCTTGAGACACAAGATGATGTCTCATTTGCCCAGTAATTTCACTAGCTATGGCGCCCGTCACACCGAATCACAGTAATGTTTACACATTACTGCTTCACTTCTTCTGAAGCGCATATTTCTATATGCGCTGTTGTGGTACCCATAATCTAGCCGGCCTCCTGTGCAAAGAGCCTCCCACTGCTAAATATGTTTCTTAAAAACTGTTTTATAAGTTTATTATTTAATTACACAATCTTAAATAACTTTAATGGGTAGGCTTTCGGGTAATCGTGGATGTAAATACTACCTAATAAGAGACGTGACCCTAAAAAGTAAAAAAAACTACGTTTAAGAAAACTACTTCAAAAACTGAAAAGTATCAAAGAACTAAAATTTTAATTTAATACACTTCTTATGCAAACCTTTAATATTAATAAAATACTATTATTTGTATGTTTGAAGTCGTTGCCAGGCCAAATGTAATAGTAGGTACCTACACCCGCCACGCGCGACTTTGAGCGGGATTGCTTCATCTGGAACAAAACAACCCAAGCAGACAGACACGCGTGGCCAGACAACATTAATAATTAAGTAAGTAACCTGTTTATTATATTAAGTTTTATTTTGTTTGGGGAGAATATGATTTACGATACGAATAAGATCGATTGTATATTTGTTCGTTGAAGTGCATTCCACGAAGATGTTCGTCTTAGTCGGAGACGCGCACTCTGTATGATTTTTCGTATTTCTACGTTTGCCCTGTGCTTCCCGGGGCGTAAAAAGAATAGGGGAGTCCCAGGCCCAACGATAAGAGGTGACTACGAGCTTTTTAAATGTGGGAGAGACACGCTGCCGTCTTATGACGTCAGCACAATCGGGCCAGACTCGTCAATTTAATGTCGGGTTAATTACCACACTCGCACATAATACCGGCGTGAAGTAGCGGCCTAGTGCCGCTATGTTTCACATGGGTTAGTGTCGAGGACCGGTGGCCATTCCCCGAGATAGTACCCCAGGAGGGTACCGGCTCTACCAGAGCCGGAGAATCCCTCCTCGAGCATTCTCGCTCGGGCTGCACTTCGTATTCCGGGGAGGGCACAGTACCACCCAAATCAAAAGACAAACAGGGCAGCAACATCATCGCACCCCGCTCCACGCTTAATATGACTTTTGTAACATCAGGGGAATTCACTCCAATTTAAACGCCGTCCACCACCACCTTGAGACGGCGCAGCCGGTCTTGTGCTTCCTTACGAAGACGCAGACATCTTGCCCTAGCGATACGTTATTTATAACGTACCCCGGGTACAAATTATGTGTGTACGTTAGGGAGGATATCTGCTGTTGCCGTCTCTGCAATTTTGAGGGTAGGGACCTGTAGTGAAACTTTGACGCGGTCCTCTAAATCTACGCGGAGCCAGAGAGTAGACAGGTCTGTAGTGAAACTATAGTAAAAATAAAATTAATATAATTAAATGAATTTAAAGATATTTTATTTTTACAAAGTTTCACTACAGACCTGTCTACTCTCTGGCTCCGCGTAGATTTAGAGGACCGCGTCCGCATCTGTGCGTGTGTCTACAGGTCCCACAGTGGTAACGTAGAAACTGATCATCTCATGGGCTGCGTTCAAGCGGCAATTGACGACGTGCTTGCTCAGATCCCCTCCGCAGAAATCGTAGTCTTGGGTGATTTCAACGGGCACAATGCCTTATGGCTTGGATCACGTACCACAGACTACGCAGGGCGATCTGTGCATAGTTTCACATTGGCGTATGGTCTGTCCCAATTGGTTGAGTCACCAACACGGCTCCCGGATGTGGATAGCCAGCTGTCCTTATTGGATCTTCTGCTGACTACACATCCCGATAGTTACCAGGTCTCTGTCGACGCCCCTCTCGGAACGTCCAACCATTGCCTGGTCAGGAGTGTAGTGCCTATCCGACGCAAACGTAAGTAAGCGTTTGGCACTACAAGTCAGCAGATTGGTATAGGATGCGTTCCTTTTTTGCATCCTACCCTTGGTGCAAGGTTTATTTCCCTTCGGATGATCCTAGTGCCTGCGCCGTTGCAGTAGCTGATGTTACACTGCAGGGCATGGATATATATATTTATACCAAGCTCTGTAGTACCGATCGGTGGCAGATCACAGCCCTGGTTGGATGCGTCAATTAAAGCAGCATCTGATTGCAAAAATTGCCGGGAGAAACTTGTGTCTTCTATCGAGTCCTCTCTTGAGTAGGTCGAGGAATGGGGTAAATTGAACCTTGTCCAATTTAACCCCCAGAAGAGTCAAATTTGCACGTTTACCACTAAAAAAATTCCATTTGCCGTATCACCGCTCTTCGACAACACTAAAGCCTCGCTTAGTATCGGAATACTGGGTCTCGAAATCTCGAGCGTTTGCCAATTCCGTCACCATCTGGAGGGCAAAGCCAAATTGGCTTCGAAGAAGCTGGGCGTCATCATTAGAGCACAGCAATACTTCAAGCCGGCCCACATTCTAGCGCTCTACAAAGCGCAGGTTCGGCCACACATGGAGCATTGCTGTCATCTCTGGTCTAGCGCACCCCAGTATCAGCTCGACCCATTTGATCGCGTGCAACGTAGAGCAGTCCGAATTGTCGGGGACCCAGTGCTCTGTGAACGGTTGGATCACTTGGCGTTGCGAAGAGATGTCGCTTCATTGTGTGTCTTCTACCGCATTTATCACGAGGAGTTTTCCGAAGAGCTGGTTAACCTGATTCCTGCCGCCGAATTCCAACTTCGCACGACACGCCACAAGTTAGGATATCATCCCCACCATCTGGATGTGTGGCGGTCCTCCAGTGCGGTTTTCAAGGAGCTTTCTTCCACGTACAACAAAGCTGTGGAATGAGCTTCCTTGTGCGGTGTTTCCGGGACGATACGACATGGGTACCTTTAAAAAAAGCACTTACTCCTTCCTTAAAGGCCGGCAGCGCTCCTGTGATTTCTCTGGTGTTGCAAGAGATTGTAGACAGCGGTGATCAATTAACACCAGGTGACCCGTACGCTCGTTTGTCCTCCTATTCCATAAAAAATAAAAAAAAAAGCTTCGTGCGCAACCGTCCTTCGCCGATGGGGTGACAGACGGTGGCTGGGACGCACTAACCTCTACTATTTACCACTGGACTGGCGGCTGTAAAAGTGCTTTTGATTATCGCCATTTTGGCGCTGTTGGCAATGTAGCGAGAGTCTGTGGTATTAAAACTATTGAAGACAACCTCAGCAAACATCGATAGATGGTGGGAAACTATTAAAAAAAATATGTGTACTTATAACGTTGATTCTTGAAGTATAAATAACACGGAAAGCGAACGAAATTAATTCAAAATGTAAAAATACGTAAAGAGTATTGTACGGTCCTTTGCAGCCATTTTGATTATACGTCAAAATTAGTTCTCTGGACGCTCGCAAGTGGCGCTTCAAATAGGCACAAAAAATTTGCTGTCAAACATGGATGTGGAATAACCTGTCCAGTTTTTACAGGTTAGTGCTGGGACGGGGTACTAAATGTGATAGAAAGTGAGCTATTCGTTGCGAGATAAAATAAAACAAACATCAAATATCAGGAACTTTAATCAAATTATATTTACAATAATACAGATACTATCAGAAAATATATCATTTTAATTAGCGTTAGCATCAACAACCACCACAATATCATAACATTACAAACATTAGCGTCGCTCATCAGTACACGAGATAACTATCAAAACATAGTTCAACCAGACTCCACAACACACGGACGTACAAAGTAATGACGCGCCGTGTTACTGTTTCTTTTGCTGGAGCTATTTTAAATTGCTGGAACGCTGGTTGTTACCAGCTGTTTAAAATACGATTGTTATCGTATTTTAAATTGCCACTAGACAAAATAAAACTGAATATTCGTTTGTTCTAACAACAAATTAAGTGACAATACAATGACGAAAAATGGACCATATTATATTGTCCTGATTTTTAGAGGCCTTGATGTATACCAGACATTAAATATTATAAATGTTTGCCCACCTCAAAAATTTTAACGTCAAAATATTAAAAAAAAATGCAAGATTATTCCATAGAATGTTCTAGAATACGTATAGCTCTCTCTTCATTCAAGTTTAGAATGAAACACAGCACATGCATACTTATTTGACCAATAGATTTAGCAAAAGTATTTACTCACTATGTCATATCAGGCGCAAAACTTTAGAAGTTTTCAAAAAATTTCAGAATCATATAAGATATAATTTCGGCTATAAATTCGTTTAAAGCTAAAGCTTCTTCACTTAACGACTTACATTTAAATCACGTACCTTATTTAAGACATCCACGACAAGTTATGGCCTAAACACATGATCGAACTTAGTACGGCCGAACTATCGGACGCGGTCTGTTAGTATATACGATGGTATGTCACATTGTCCATCGCACAAAATTATTATTATTACCGTCCGGACCGTATCGCGAGCACGACGCCGGACCAGTTGGTGAGAGGCGGCCCAACTGGACCATCCGATGGTCCGGTCGAAAAAAATCCGACCATGTGTTTGGGTCATAAAAACAATAATCCGGCTGCGAAGTAAATAAAGATCAAACCATTAACATTAACAAGACTAATATTAAGCAATATTAAGATATTAAGTTACGAGTTAACGAGGGTATTTCGATATATAGATATTAAAATGAGTGAAAATAAATATGTTAAGAGTGTGTGATTCTTTTAATGATTTCTATCACTTCTGGGATTAAATATACAAATTATGTATTCAATTTTCTAATAATGGGAATTTAATAATTTGCGATTATTGGGATTGAGCTGCTTATCAACTCTCAAATAGTCTCAATGAAGGCACAACTGGATAGAGCAAACATACCAAGATTTACAAGATCCAGACGGTTGGCTTACAACGGGTTAGAGCACTTGGGCGTATTCTTAGAGGCAGAAGTTCAAATCGCGCATCGTCTATAAATTTAATTTATTAATATGTTATCCTGGTTGATAAGCTTAGATAAAATAATGTAATTGGGCGTTTTCCGACTACCTACTCTCGATATTATGGTAAGCTTTGAGCCTCTCTGCGGCTGTAAGAGTAAACCACTTTTATTGGTCTTTAAGTTCACGAACGCTTTATAAAACATTCAAAAATTTATATCGCTTTAATAAAGCTAAGATTAGACAAAATATTTCATGATTGTTCATAAATATAGGGACGTTCACATTCTACATCATAAATCACAAACTCCAGGGGCTGACAACATTTTGAGTGACGGTAAATAAACTTAATTAAATTCACAATGTGGCTATAGGAAAACATACTGAATAAACTAAGTGACTTTCAAAGACTTCTATGAATACTACTAGACAAGCTCTGTGGTCTAAAATAATTGCTCACTGAGTTTTGGTGCAGAGGCCGCAACTCGTTTAGACCACTGTGAGCAAGCGAGAAGACCAGTGCACTGCTTTGTAAGCCGTGAACGTTATTTTCAACAAACTAACACCAATTTTGTTTAAAGTGAATTAAGTGAGCCAATAAAATATTGGCATTATTATTACATCTGCGTTTGCAAGGCATATTCACCATCCCTGCTCCGCTCTCTGCCCGCCCGGACGATAAAATTGCAACACAATTGTTATTCCAACCTTCTTGTCTAGTAGTATACATAGAAGTCTTTGGTGACTACTCACAATGGATGGAAGAACAAATTACATACATATACTATATTACACACATAATTATAATCTTAAATATTTAACAAATGTGTACACAATCTAATGCAGTTCAAGTTTATTAACAGCAGAAACACTTTTGGTCTATTTTAATAAAATCTTCACGATATTTTTCATTTTACATCTTACATATTTGAATCCTCATTCCGAAGAGAATAATACCGACCAATTGAATTGAAAAACTACTACTATATATATGCTCTAGATATTTGCGGGTAAAGTTTTGACGCATATCCAAAATAAGATACAATTACCTTAAGCATTTTATAATAAATATCAAAAATGTTTACAACCCCTGTTCTCCGCAACATCAGCCACTAACAAATCTAGCAATCAGTCTTTATCAATTCCTTAAACGCACAAGTACAACATTCAAAGGCCGAATAAAGGCATCACGACATAAACAGACTTTACTTAGAAGGAATGTCTTATTTTAATATTACATAAAGGGCGCGTCACACATAGCGAACATATTATTAACTACTCATCGAATTATTATTTGTTTACGTCAATTTGTCAAATAGATCAATTAATCACGAATGGAATGTTATTCTTGGAATAAAGTATATTAATTGCTATTAGAATATATGGAGCAAACAATTTTTTTATTAGTTAGTTCTAACCGGTTTCCAAGGTGACTGTAAAACCAGAATTAGACATTATAAAATATCGCTACAGCAACGAATATTCGCTCCTAAAATGCACCCAGAAATAATACACTCTGATATCCCAGTAATCTGATGCGTGTAGAGTTAGCTTTTAGCCTTAAGCTGGACTATTACACAAGTGTAAACAAATGGTAGAACGATGGCACTGTAATGATCATTTTGACAAATTTGAGTAAACGAGTAATTTGATTGTTTATATTGACGAAACAAAATATTTATTTTGGGAAACTTTATCAAATTATCCGGCCATTATAATAATTGTGTTGTTTGACTCAACCCATTAAAGTTTAAGTTATAATATGAAAGTCCCATGGCCATTAGCCCTGGAAGTGTTAGGTCTCGAAGTGTTTGTAAATGCTGGTGACGTAGGCCATCACCTGCTGCCAATCTGGACGCTCCTGCTGGATCATATCTTGGATGTTCTGGAAACGACGATGCACTTGTGAGTCATAGACCAATCAATATATTTTAAAATAATTATATCTACTTAATACATTCTTTAAAAATAACATACTTTTTGACTATTTTCAGGGTTACTGTACCCAAAATACCAATTTGACCCCTATTACTAAGATAGCTCATAATCCACAATAAGAAGATAACTGGAATTTCTATAATACTAATAATACAAAGATATAATTCATACAAAGACATTTAAAGAGATTAGACCGACCATACAAGCTGTTACTATGAAGTCCGCGTCAATAATTTTTTTGCAGGGTATATGGGCGTGGCGGCCATGACGCGATCAAAATTGACCAATCACATCTAGCCAAAAGCGGTAAGACGCGTCAATGTGTAACTGCACTGTATATTATACGACTAAGTACAATGACAAATGTGTTATAGTAGTAGCTCTTATGATTTGGTAGCATTATACACAATAACATACGTTTAAATATTTATTTTTAGAAGTAAAAACTAAGTCAATTGAGCTCACCGATGATGTGTCACAGTAAGCTTTAGGCTAGGGTTACTATGGATGCGACTTCTGACGAAAATTTGTTCGACGAGTTCTGACGGATTCGTCAGAAGAAACAAACGCCTGGTATCCAATGAAAGTGTTTACACTGGCAACGACGAACGCGTCAGAACACGCACGACGTCGCCAGAACCACTCAAGTGTTCAAACGAGTTTGATTTTTTCGCACGACCTGCGTCTGCGAATTTCGAGTGATTTGGTTTCCACAGTCTCGTGTACGAGAACAGGTGTTTGTGGGATATGAGAGACAAAAATTATCACAACAGATATATTTCTCGACAAAAGTGGGAGAAAGTTGCTACAGAACTCAACACTCTACATTTTGAACTATCCTTTGTCGTCTCTTATAGAAAATAACTCGTTGACATGCTCTGTCTTTCCACCATTTAACAATAATAATTTAAATAATGGACTTTCAAGAAAATCTAATTCATCAAATTCGTCCATCTTCGCTGGACGGCAGAAACGACCTGACTATCAGAATAACAGAAAACGCGCACAGTGTAAACGCCTTTTTCTGACGAAGATTTCGGACGTACTCGTCAGAACTCGCATCCATAGTAACCCTAGCCTTAGTTTGAACTATATACTTCTTCGACCTTTTACATCACAAAACTGAACAATTCAGCATTTTTGTTACATTTCGCCTCGCGTTGCACGTTCTGTCTCTGAATGCCGACTGAACGTCATTTTTTTATTTTTATTTATTTAATTCTGTTAGTAGAGGTCACTTGCCCGCTGCGCGATTCAAGGGGAAAGCTCAGCGGCCGAGTTTAATATAAGAAACTAAGATGGTGATTTTTTTTTATGACAATAAGGGACGAGACGAACAGAACGTTCAGCTGATGAGGTAATGGTTACGCCCTGCCCATTACAATGCAGCCTCTCAGGATTCTTGTAAAACCCAAAAACTCTACGGCACTACAATTGCGCTTGTCACCTTGAGACATAATTATTATATTAAGTCTTGAAACATAGTGTTATATCGTGTGTTATTGTTGAAATAATCACCCTCACAAGAAACTCACCAGGGTGGTAGGGATACCGACAGACTCCGCAGCTGCGAAGGCAACGGAGAAATTGGTCCTTTTGTCGTGCTGAGTCAGAGTGGCGTAGGGGATTCTCCCCTCTCCGAGGTACGAGTGCAGTAGAGCGCACAAGGCTAGTCCGTCGTTCCATGATGAACTATTCACAACAAATTACTTTCTCAAAATTACAAACATAACCAGGAACCAATCATACAATAAAATATCTAATTATATAAATATTAAAAGTTCAATAGTCTACAATATCACATTTAAGATGGCTAAAATCACCATCAACTAACGAAGCGAAGTATCCTGCAGGTTTTATTGGTACTTAGTCCGCAAGTAATCTGTTTTTTTTTTCTTTTTTTTATAATAAGAACAAAGAAGACAAGATAAGATATTTCGTGTAGACATCTGATTGTTAAGTGTTACGCTTTGAAGCCCAAAATTATGTTGAAGTTTGTCAAGGTCCTATTTCTCAGAGCATGGAGGGGTAGACGGTGAAAATAGGGTGCCTTTTTCTTTCAGTTTACGGAACCCTTCTAAGCTAGGTATAATTCTTAAACACAGACAAAGAGTGTTGAAAAGGCTAGCCTGCAAGCTGGTCCAATTTCCCGATTTGTCACGGCCTGGGCTGGTTGGAGTACCAGCTAAACTAATCTAACTTTAAAACTAATTAACAAATTAATATCATATGTATATTGCACAAACCTAAAGTTGGTGATGTCTATATTGTTGTAGCCTAGGGTCTTTTGCTGACACCACTTCAGTAGCGCGTTACGTTTGGAGCCACCGTTCTTTATCTGCAGCGTGTTCAAAGGATCCTTTCGTTCACCTGAAGATACAAATAAAATGAAATTCTAAAATGGTGACACCACACGCTAAAAACTGAAAGACCAGCTCAGACTGAGCGGTTTTTAAATAACTTTTCCACATACCTCCATCCCAACAGTACGGTTAACATCCTTTTTTTATGAAAACAAAATGATACACCCTGTCCATTACTCCGTTCAGGGTTCTTGAAAAACTGCAAAAACTCCCCTATAATTTCACCAGCTACGGCGCCCTTCAGAGCGAAACACAATAATGTTAATACATTTCTGCTTCACGGCAGAAATAGACGCGGGCTGTTATGGTAACCCATAATCTAGCCGGCATCCTGTAAAAAGGAGCCTCCCACTGGTAAAAAGCTACCTCCAGCTTATTTTTGCATTCATTATGCTTTCAGGTCAATGTCGACCAGGCACAGAGTGTGTATTCGAATCTAAAGGGCCGACAACGCTTCTGTGCGTCCAATGGTGTTGCAAGAGAGCAGAGCCAGCGGGGATCACTCCATCACGACAATGCGAGCTCTCACACCGCGCACAGAACAAAAGAGTTTTTAGAGCAAGAAAACATAGAATTATTAGACCATCCGCCGTACAGCCCCGACCTAAGCCCTAATGATTTCTATACTTTCCCTCAAATAAAGACTAAATTGCGTGGTCGGAGATTTTCATCACCTGAAGAAGCGGACGCCTACAAAACGGCCATTTTGGAGACCCCAACTTCCGAATGAAATGGTTGCGTCAATGATTGGTTCCATCGTATGAAAAAATGAGTCAAATTTCGCGGAGAATACTTCGAAAAGCAATAAATGCATTTTTAAATAGTAATGTTGTGTCACTTCCTTGATTCCCGAAATTTTCAGTGCCGTCCTCGTAATATGTAACTTTAATTGTACATAAAATACTCTGTCAAATATTTCTAAGCTGAGAGCTCTTTGAGAGCTGAGATTAGAGAGCTTTACAGGGGGTTTACACGGGTCGATTTTCGCCGCACGGCTAGGCTACACGGCGAAAATCGATCGTCTAATTATTAACAATTATTGAACTACGCCGCAAGTGACTAAAGTCGCAAGTCCCAAAGTTGAGTGCCATCGGACTTCTGCCATCAGTTCTTGGCGATTGCGAAGCGATCGAACGCCGCATGAGGTGTGTTTTGCGCTGTGTTGTTCCGATAAAACACCCGCTCTGCTCAGCATTTTCTTT
Organism: Leptidea sinapis; assembly: GCF_905404315.1. Lineage (NCBI taxonomy): Eukaryota > Metazoa > Arthropoda > Insecta > Lepidoptera > Pieridae > Leptidea > Leptidea sinapis. The sequence continues at coordinate 4,007,536 of NC_066277.1, forward strand.
GAAAAAATCGACCCCGTGTAAACCCCCTATTACGCTAACGAACGAGTGTGTTACATAGAAATACTCACATATATCCCCGTAGCTGTTTCTCCGCACAAAGGACTCCATGGCCTTCTGCTGTAGAGAGGCGAGCGCTCGTTGCTCGTCGGGCATGTTCGCCATGCTGCCTGCGGTCGCCCCCGCGCCCGCACCGCACGGCTCTACCCGCGGTACACACAGTCACAAGCGGAAACATATGCGATAGCTTTCACTACACCTTTGTCATAGATCTCCGGGTGGGATCGTGTATGGATACAAGTTACAAATGTCTTCAAACCATTCTTAATAAGCTTCCATATTTGTTTTGGTTTCATTTATGTCTTTAATGTCATATTATGTGAATGTTTATATTGGAACAATTAGGGATTAAGCTGTGTACACTGTAAAGTGTATGTTTTAAGTGTCGAAATTTACATTTCTTTGCATACACTAACATATCACTACACGCTGTGAAAACTGTAAAGTGTATGTTTTAAGTGTCGAAATTTACATTTCTTTGCATACACTAACATATCACTACACGCTGTGTACACTGTAAAGTGTATGTTTTAAGTGTCGAAATTTACATTGTTTTGCATACACTAACATATCACTACCCGCTGTGTACACTGTAAAGTTCAGTTTTAAGTGTCGAAATTTACATTTCTTTGCATACACCAACATATCACTACACGCTGTATAAATATTTTCTTGTATGTGTCATACTTTAAATTGTTTTTTCATGTACCTGCCGTTTAAATGAATATTTTGTGATTTCTGACTGGTAAAGTTATAATACGTCTTTTTATACGCTTTTTATTAGCTTCACCTGTATGTATGTTTGTTTGTAACCGACTCATTTGGGCGCCATATTGGCCCACTTTAAACGGTCAGATTTCGTTCGAACTTCGTAGATTTATCGAGGACCGATGACAATAGATTAATTTGATAAAAGTATTCCATTTCTCAATTCGCAAAAAAAAATACAATTAAGATTTTGTTAATTTATATAATTTTCATCGATAAGGCAGGAATAGATTTTAATTTTAAATTTCAACCATTGTCTTTATCTAATATTAGGAAATTTTCGAATACCGAAGAGAATTTTGTGCTTCTGAGCGTGTTTTTTAGTTTTATAGTATTTAAAGTATTATATTATATTATTACGTCATAAATTGACGAGATGAGCAAAACGTTAATCTGAATGCAAGTATGTAAGTGATGTATGGAAGTTGGTTTGTAATAACGAAATAACATTAGTGTAGAACAATAATTAATGATTTGTAAGAGGTGCATTGACAGCTGACACATAATATAGGTAATGGAAATGAACGGACAACATGACGTAGACTGTCTGAGAAACCGCCACCAAATAAACACAGCCTTATTCATAAATTATAATTGCAGGGGAGCTTACATTAATAACTTGAGACGCTTTTTTCTCTTCGGGAAATGACGTGAGATTTTGCTCGACTCCCTCAAACTCACGACATTTTCAATCTATAATATTTGCTTAATAGCGTTAGATTTATTTTAGAAACTAATTTCTAACATAATTATTTTTACTCGGGCAAATGTACTCTGCACGTACGCTCTACTTTTACGTAATTTAACCCAGTTTTCTGACAATTTTGCACTGTGTCTTGCGGAAAAAATTCCATGATATTGAGGTAATCAAAGGCCACACAAACTGCGCTCTAGAAAGGGGCAATGTGACTATACATATACATTCGACTTTCTTTATTCCACCATAGCTTTCAAATGCCTGAAAATATTTGGATGCTTGGGGTTCCGTTAAATTAGACGGACTTAGTGATATTCCTTACCATACCAAGAGCAAAAAAGTGCCCATATGATTGCGGTGCCAGTATAATATTACTGTTTCTATTTTTTTTTATGAAATTAAGGGACGAGACGAGCAGGACAGTTTTCAGTTGATGGTATTTGATACACCCTGCACATTACAATGCAGTGCCGCTCAGGATTCTTGAAAAACCCAAAAACTCTAAGCGGCACTTCATTTGCGCTCGTCACCTTGGGACATAAGATGTTAAGCGTCATTTGCCCAGTAATTTCACTAGCTACGGCGCCCTTCAGACCGAAGCACAATAATGCTTACACATTACTGCTTGACGGCAGAAATAGGCGCCGTTGTGGTACTCGTAATCTAGCCGGCATCCTGGGCAAAAGAGCCTCACACTGGTAATGGTATTTAATATACTTAAATGATAAATTGTAAACGCACACAAAAAAAATCACTGATAGTTCTTGCAGTTTATTCATTCAGAGCGCCATTTTTTTTTGTAAAGTTTTACATATGTGATGTATTGAAAAAAGAAATATTTAATCTAAATTTGTTTTTCTATAAGGATTACTTTTAATACTAATAACACGAGATAAGCAAACATGCGCCAATTAGTGATTTTATAAGGTTTAGATTTATTCATTTTGCAACGCTTTCCGTGATTTCGTAATCATTGTTACAGTGATTCTTAGAATTATAAACTATGAATAGGGCAATAGGTATAGTATGAATAAGGTATAATATAATATGAAATAATAAATAACTGAAAGTTTAAAATATAGACGGAGCTTAGCAATTATGGTTAATAGCGCAAAAAAAAAATATATAACTCAAATGTTATTTACACCAGTGCTATATTATAAAGTGCAAAAAGTTATAGGACATTGTACATATACCGAAATAAAATGAACTGTTTTGTGTTATTGTTATGGAGGGTAGGTAAATTAATTTATATCTACACAGGAGGGTAACTTGGTTAGTTATATTATAAAAAAAAAAAACAATAAAATTGCCACAGACTACAATATAATTCTATTAAAATAAAGATGAACTGGAGAACATTTAGGATAGGCTTTACAATTTTTTTTATGACGCTAAGCGACGAGACTAGCAGGACGTTCAGCTGATTGTAATTGATACGCCTTGCCCATTACAATGCAGTGCCGCTCAGGATTCTTGAAAAACCCAAAAACTCTAAGCGGCACTTCATTTGCGCTCGTTACCTTGGGACATAAGATGTTAAGCGTCATTTTCCCAGTAATTTCACTAGCTACGGCGCCCTTCAGACTAAAACACAGTATTGCTTACACATTATTAACAGACATAATTAGACATTTTGAGTAGTACTTATAAACAATAAAAAACTACATTAGTGTGAATAAAAAGAAGTGTCTAAAGTTCTTATGGTAATCGGCTCATTTGTGTAAGAATAGTCCGGCTAAAAGGACCAATTTATTTATTTATTTTAGAATATGTTCCTACACACTTCAATCTAATCATTTATAAAATAGGTTTTATTAGTCCAAGGGGCAAGTGAGCGATAGATGCACAAACAAAAAAAAAGTTAGTCATAGTTTAAGCTGAAGACTTAGAAGTATCATGGCGGCATGCTGCAAAAAGAAAATACAGGCAAACACTTATACATGCGGTAATAAATGTTCGGAAAATTTGTTAAAACATCTGGGAAGTGTTGGTCCTTAAATAAGAAAAATACATACTAATTATCAAACATAAAGAATAAGTCACTAATAATGCTTATTTTACATCCGAAGTTGGCAACACCACTCCCTCGCCAATTATTAGACGCAAGAAAAGATAGTACAAGAAGGGTAATAACTTGTATTTTATTAAAGTTTTATTTATGGATGATGGCGAATTTTAAGTATGACACATCGGCGCATCGGAGAATGTTTGCGTTTTCGTGCTACATAAATTCTCAATTTAGCAAACGAAAATAACTGCGTTTTATTTTTACGATTATTATTACCCTTCGGTAATTAATTATACGTTTAGATAGACTGTGACAGCTGTGAACACGTCGAAAAAAGTAGCGGCGAACTGTTAAGGCCGGTGACGGAGCCAACGGCCTTGAGGAACCGAGCGGAGCTAGGTTACCTCTCTCGCACAAGATCACCATAGTTTTAATTCATTTTTAATTTAATACAAACATTATACAATTTTCTTTACAAAACTATGTCATGTTAAATAGTATTGATAAACAGTTAATAATTTTTCATAAATTTTTATCTAGATTCAATGATTAAAATGGCTCTAACGGTAAAAGTTACGGGTACATTTTTCGAAATGTCTATTATAGATAGAAATGTAATTAAAATACGAATTTTCTGCTCATATTCTGTAGACATATAGTTATTTATGCGCTATTTTGACGATTTGCGGCAGCGGCCTCTATTTAGAGCAACGCACGCACATTAACACAAAGTGATCTTCAGATGTCGAGTGTAAGACGTAGCTTGTCATGCACACTAAAGTAATAAAGCTTGTTGTCATGCATTGCCTAACAGCAGGAGGCTCTTCTTTTTTTTTTTTATGGAATAGGAGGACAAACGAGCGTACGGGTCACCTGGTGTTAAGTGATCACCGCCGCCCACACTCTCCTGCAACACCAGAGGAATCACAAGAGCGTTGCCGGCCGGCTCTATCTATAGATACAAATTATCTAAGCTGTAACCATTAAAACGTATAAGAACCGCGTTTACTAAATGGGTAAGCAATGTAAGTTTTCAATTAGTAGGTAAGTAAATACGGGCTAGATCATTTAGGCCTATCACAGACGACAGACTATTCGTGACGCACTTTTTGGTCTGTGATAATAAAACCTATAGAATTATATGCAGTACCGCATACGAAATATACAAAAAGCGCGCCAAAAAAATATAACGTTCGCGTCAACACGCACTAACCTCACTTTAGTCTGTAGTCTGCATTTACTAGTGATTGACGGGTATCATGGCGCTAGACATCGATGTATCGATGTTGATTCAAGAAATAGAAAACAGACCAGCACTGTATATATACATCTTTGGCAAAGTATCATGACAGAAATTAAAAAAAAATGTGGGATGAAGTGTGCAAACTTATTTGGATATAGTTTTAGAACTGAATGTTTAATATAAAACAGTTCCTTTAATAATCATTCTGAGAGAGTAGGATGAAATCAAAATTCTCTATTTTTTTCTCTTTTTTATATCTCAAGTACGAAATAATACACCGCAATCTCTGTACTTCCATTTCGTGTACATCCCTACAGTTCTGCTGACAAACTGACCGAAAGTGTACGTCGTGTGCGTTGAATCTGTGAAATATCTGCCAAAGACATTTTGCGCGTAATACAAACTTTTTGTGTGCCGCAGACTCGATAGCACAAAATGTGTGTCATCTGCGATAGGCCTTAAGTAGTTTAATTTCACCGCAACTGGACTGAACTGAATATGCTACCTGTATTGGGTGAGGTTCTGCTCCTGGGTGTCGGTGGCTTGGTGAAGTTGCCGGTCTGGATCCCATTGGTGGTGGGGGGCTCGGTGATACCGTTCTTTATACTGTTGTTGTTGGTGGCAACGCCAACAGTTGACTGCACCTGTAAATACACAGATAAAAGTGACTTGTCTATGTCTATGACAATAAGGGACGAGACAAGCAGGACGATCAGCTGATGGTAATCGATACGCTCAGGATTCTTGAAAAAACAAAAATTCTAAACGGCAGTATAATTGCGTTCGTCACCTTGAGACATAAGATGTTAAGTCTCAATTACCTAGTAATTTCACTAGCTACGGCACCCTTCAGACCGAAATACAAGAATGCTTACACATTTCTGCTTCACAGCAGAAATAGGCGCCGTTGTGGAACCTATAATCTAGCCGGTATCCTGTACAAAGGAGCCTCCCACTGGTCTAATGACGAGCTCCGTATTCCACTGCGTCAAGCACTGCTTGTGGTGCCAGGTCGACCAGTTATAGTTAATCGTCGTAGTATTTTTTGTATGTGATTAGTAATTATGACAGTAATCACGACCATCACGTTCACAAAGCCCCCTTACACAAACAATGAATTCAAGCTCTAAAGGTTGAAGCATCCAATTTACGATAATTTATATTTATACATTTAATTCTTTATAACTTTTTATGAAATAATTGATAATTAAAATGCTTTTAACTTTGAACACGACTCATAGTATATTAGATGCAGCATATTGTTTTGTATATTACAGCCATTGTAAAATACTCTATTGATTGAGAAGAGTGGCCGTTGAGTTTCTTGTATGTTCTTCTCACGAACTCTACTTTTGCGAACTTGTGGTAGATTCAGTAATTTAAAATAAATATTTAGAGTGAAGATTCAAAAGCGCTTAGATTAAGCCTAATTGAATAATGTTAATATTATGACTTTGATAAGTTAAATTGGCCTTGTGTAACATTATTTAATTTTGTAATAACACAATTGACACACGTGCAAGGATACGTGAAGCTAATTATGAACTGTACAAATCATTATAAATTTCACAGTACAGAAGTATGTATGTAGGTCCTCAACGCGTTATATAGAAAATTGCTGTGTTATAGGGAGGATTGAAATCGCGTAATAAGGGCCTTATAGGGCAGATTACTGTTATCTTTTATTTTACCTGAGGCCACTCCGTCACTGGCGTAGTGGCGGGTGATTGCTTCGCCGCCTTGGCTGCGTTCTCTATACTCTCAATTAGCGACTTCACAGACAGCCGGGAGTCCTGGCGATTTACACCTGGATAGATCAAGATTTGGTTCAGGAATATAACATATTCATTATAATTATATCTCACAAATAAAACTGAAAACACTCGCGGAAGTGAGGGATTATCACTTTTAAAAAAAAACATAACAAATTGTTTAATTATATCTCAATAAAATACTTAAATTAACATTTAAAATATATTATCCAGTCCCAGCTGTCTTGTCTTGGTTAAAAAAAATATATGCAATCATAAATTTAATGTCAAATTAAGACTTTTTTGATCATGCTGCTTAGTATCAGAATAAGGCAGGTGTCGAGAACTCGAATTTATTATAATACACCTGGAAATACTGAGGACATTAAAGACTAAACTGTTGATTGAAAAAAAAACTCGAGACAACCATTGATATATATCTATTATTTTCAATATTCAAAGATATCGGCTAAAACACTTCTGAACCCCTGAAACTTTATTTACATTCTTTATCTTGTCTTATTGGCCCTACTATATATACCTTTTGTTCTTCGATGCGACGCTGCGGACGCCATAATGTCTTGCAAAGACGCGCTCGACAACAATGGCGGAGTCGAAGACGTTTCTTCCGATCGCGGTGGCATTGCTAAAAAATAATTTGAATTATTATTATTATTATTGCAAGTTGTGGACTTTCAACCATAGTACATATTTTTATGACTAAATAAGCCGTTATAAAGGGTTCCTCCAAAATATTCTATATTACGAATAGGTATAATATGCATATTGATATTTTGACATATCTGTCAATTTTTTTTTATTAATTAGCGACAGTCCTAGTCACTGCCAGTAAGAACATGAATATTAGGTAAATCAATTATTTCTAGAACGGCTGGAATTGTTAAAACAAAGAGAAACTGTACTGTTAGTACGGATTTCTTTTTGTATGTCTGTAGCAAATCAATATTGAGTAGGTATGCGTTTTATATTTCCAATCCAAATTATAGAAATAGATAGTTAAAGTAGCTCAATTGACCGTCGAGAGGTTCAGTTGTTAGCAAGTGATAAATGTCACGCCATCTTACAAAAGAACCGAAGCCGATCTATGCTCAAATATACAATCCATAGGTAGACAAGTTTCTTGCCTTGTTATTATAATGATGAATCTTGATTCAACATATTTAATTGTTTTACAACTAAATTCAAAATTAACTAAATAAATAACCTTTTCTCACGATAATTTTCTTAGGAAAATAGGTACCAATTATAAGCGAATTCTGAGAAATAAAATTAAGTTATACATAGTACAAAACGTCCTAACAATATGAGTTTCTCAGTTAATAAACTAATTATTTAAAACATTATGATGTTTTAGTTGTCCATAATAAAACAACTGTTTCCTATGAATGATTTGCGGATTTTCAAAATTCTTCTAACAAATGAAATAAAACTTAAACCTAAAATACTTTAATTATTGTTTAAGCTGAAGCAGTGCGCTAGTGTCGAGAATGGTCGACAGTTGCAATGTGATGGCAAGCGGCAAAATAATGTAAACACATTAATAGATAACCTATACACAAAAAATAATTGGAAACAAACCTCACATAATAATTAATCCGTATTATAGTGAAATATGTATAAGATAAAAAAAATGGTTACCCACACTGGTGTAAAAGGTGTAAGCGGTATGACCAATATTACTCTCTCGTTCGCGCGTTTTATTGGAATGGAATATTTAACAAAAGTGCAAAAGTAAAAAGTAAAAAGAGAGCTAGAATTAAGAAATACTGTAAAAATATTTTTTTAACTTAAATAATGAAGTTTGTTTACAATAACACAAGTTTACAATTTTCACACAATATAGATATTTTCCACCACCCACTACCTTCACCAGAGACAAAGACGACACATTTCAAAAACGTATCTGCTGATTGCAATATTGCATTAAACTCATATTTCGAGAGTAACTGAGTACTTAGCAATAGTTAAGTAAAATCAATGTATTAGTATAATACCAATGTTGCAAGGCAGAAATTGTTCTAGTTATTCACGGAGACAAAAACCACACGAGACCTTTCAGCGCCGATAAGCCTAACTTACGTAATGTTCTCGAAGTATCGCTAAGCGATCTAATAGGATGTGATAGCCTTTTATGCTCCAGCGTCGTCCAGTGATACGTTTTTCTATCCCTTGGTAGAGATCCTGTGTTTATGTTATCTGTAACAGTTACCCGTTGGCTTTCCAACGAGAGTTTTCGTTGTGGAACATCGAAATCTACTCCTGATTGTGGAATTTTCTCAATACTCTTTGTAACTGTAGGTTTTGTAAGACTGCTAGCGCTAGGCGACCGCGATAGGGATATTATAGATCTGGTTATAGGCGCCATTTCTTTGACTATATCAGATTGATTATTGTTTTGTAGAGATTGTCTTACTTGCGTTTTGGGTCGCTTCGGTTTTCGAGGAACTTTTAACACTTCATTGCGCTCTATTTCAAATTCATCTAAGGATACGTTATTGGATATCTTTTCATCGTCTGCTATATTTTTAAGGTCATTTCTAGAACTAGAAACTGGTTGATCAATTTCTTCATAATAATTTTCAGATTCTCGATGATCACAAATATAATGTGGTTTTTCTTGGCTTAAATGGTTTTGTTGTTCGCTTAATTCTTTCATCTGCGACTGAGGTTTTGAAAAAATCTGTACTGTATTTATCACGAAAGGTACATTTTGTATGGGCTGGTAGTACTGATTTTCTATTAACCAATCTGGTGATTTTGACAATCTAGCGACAGGCTTTGGAGGGTCATTAGTGAGTGATGATGATTTGCTGCTTATTGATTCCGTCGAAACAGACTTGGAATTGAAAGGAAGGGCTTTCGATTTATTATTCTTTTCATATAAGCCCTTCTTAGTGGTGATTGCCAATGAATTTGAAGGTTGTTCTATATATTTATAATGGTCTTTTTCTTCTGATTTATCAGATTTTGGAGTGATCACTTTGTCGGTATCATCATAATAAATAGTTGTCTTTTTTCCGGTTTCAGGTTTCAACTCCGGACTTGACCCAGTTTGACTAGTTTGAAAGAATATAGGCCGTATTAATACAGGACTCAATAATAAAGGAGATGTTTGACCGCTATCTGATTTAACTACACTCAATGGAGCTAAAATTGTTGGAAATTTGATTTTATTAACTTTACTTGTGCTTGTTTGTTGTACTTGTGGAATGCCTGTTGTTATATTTGTCGTTAGGTCACTTAGTGTGTTTATTTTCAAATGATAACTTACATTATTATCGATCGGCGAGTTAATTGATTTTTCATTTTCAGATAGTGATATATTATTATTTACTAGAGGAAGATTTATTTTATTGTCATTGTTATCGATTGCTTTAAATGGTTCTTCTTGTTCAGTATTATTTTGAGAATTTAAAGATGTTTGTGACCCAAACTTTTTGCGTCTTTCAGGACGTAAAGGTACCTCGAGTATATTATTATCTTTAGAAACAAGTGTATCAGAACTAAAATTTTTTGGTTCAAAGTTATTATTATCTAACCTGTCAATTGCTAATTTAAAAGAAACTTTTAGCTCTTCATTAATTTTTTTTAAATCATTCTCGACTTTTTCATCTGATACAAATACTGAATTGTGCGGTGTTAAATAATGTTTGTCGTCTTTTGTAGAATAGGGAGCAGATTGGAATAAGGATGATTCACTTTTAATTTCTGATATATTAGTCATAAATTCACATATTTTAGACTTTTTATAAGGTTTTACGGTTTCCATTGTAAGTGGTGGACTTTCATCTTTATATATTTCACGAGCCAAATCCTTTTGAACTGGTGATATTGAAATATTATCAGAAGACTGCGAAAACAATGTACTGTCACTCTTATTGCTATTTCGATAAAGAAATTCTATGCTAGTCGACTCGCTAAGAGTATCTTTAAACACTCCGTCGGAGTAGAGATTGTCCATGCTAAAAGATTTTGGTTTACCACGAAATAAATTTGAAGGGTTTTTGCTAAAGATGGATCTTTGAGGGGCTCTTTTAAGATATTCAGAATCAGATGATCTATATACTAAAGACGATTCACTGTTTATACTTGTGAGATTTTCGTCGATTGCGCTCTGTCGCATTAAGTTACTATTTCTGATATAAATAGCATTTTGCCGCTTAAGAGGTTTAGATACAATATTCCGAGTATGTCTATCATCGATCTGTACAGAACTTTTTACTGCATCATCCAAATTTTCATCATCATTAGATTCATCCAACGTAACATTTTCTATGGACATTTTATGACTTTCGTTAGATTCATCGTCTTTTCTGATAGAACTGTTTATATAAAATGCCTGCTCCACTATACTGTTGTCCTTAGATACATCAGTAACACTATGCACGCGCGAGAGATATCGTGATCGTATATTTTGAAATATATCTTTCGAAGACATATCATTCGTTGTCTCATCACCATCAAAACTGTCGGAAAGGTTATCACTGTCCAAATTCGCAATATTCTCTGCACCGTCTCTTAAACCTGTTACGGTACATGAAACTATATTAATGTTCATTTACATATATGGATTAACTGAATGACTATGTTAGTTCTATGATGGCATCTACAGTTTACAAGCCTTTACAAAAATTAGTGCATGACTATGTAAGTTAAATTTATAATTTTAACTTTATTTCACTAAAACGTGCATAAATAGGTATGGCAAAATGCAAAATTTGTAATAAAATAAATCCAAAAATGATCACTAAACTGAACAATAAAAAATTATACAATACATGCACGTTTAAATATGATGCTTACCTTTCATTGAATGCATTTGATCTTCCAAGAGTCGGATGCGATCTCTTGCGATCTTATTTTCAGACACAAGCCTTTCTAATTCCCGCTGCGCTTCGGTTTTGAAATCATTGGCGACTCGTACTGTCATGAGTAGATCGCTTTGGAATTGTTTCCACTCTGCTTCCTATTAAAATGATTGTTACAAATTCATTTGAACATTATTTTATGATAATGATAAGAAAAATGCATGTCTGAAAAGAGTAATGACTGTTGAGGAAGCGTATGAGGTTTGTAAGGATAGAAGTAAGTAACATTCAATAGAATGCCACGAGACAATAGTCTCTGCCTACCCCGACGGGAACAAGGCGTGAGTGTATGTATGACATCATCATCATCAGCCGGAAGCCGTCCACTGCTGGACAAAGGCCTCTTCTAAAGATTTCCACGACGATAGGTCCTGAGCTGCCCTCATCCAACGTATTCCGACGATCTTGACCAAATCGTCGCTCGATCTTGTGGGGGGCCTACCAACACTGCGTCTTCCGGTAATGGTCGCCATTTGAGGACTTTACTGCCCCAATAGCCATCTGTCCGACGAACTATGTGCCCTGCCCACTGCCACTTCAGTTTCGCAATCGTTTGGACTATGTCGGTTACTTAGGTCCTCCTTCTCTCCTCATTCCTGAATCGATCTTGCATAGTGTATGTATATATGTATGTAATTATACTATTCATTATATTTTTTATTTTCTTTGGCATTATACTTTTTCTTGATAAGAAAAATAATTCTGTTAGCTACTTTAGAATTTCGAAAACAAAGCTCCTAACTGTATAAAAAGTATAATATAATATAACTACATATCTTTATATATATAATTCTTGTGCGCGTGTGTATGTCACTGAACTCCTCCTAGACGGCTGGACCGATTCTAATGAAACTATCTGTGTGTATTCAGGTGGATTCGAGAATGGTTTAGATTCACAATTGAACTACCTCCTAAACGGCTGGACCGATTTTGATGATATTTTTGTGTGTTCCAGTGAATTTGAGATTGGTGTGTGTCTTCAGGTGGATTCGAAAATGGTTTAGATTCACAATTAAACTACCTCCTAATCGGCTGGACTGATTTTGATGACTTTTTTGTTTGTTTCAGTGAATTTGAGATTGGTTTAGATTCTCAATTCCGCCCATATAATATAATTTTCCTGCTCATGTGTATGTTAGTGAACTGCTCCTAACGGCTGGACCGATTTTTCAAATTAACGACGTGTGTACAGGACAACGTCTATTGGGTCCACTAGTATGTATATATAACTATCACTCTGCATAAAAAAGCAACAATACATTTAGTGTTAATATTGAGGGTATTTTTAATTATTTCGTTTGTAATGTTGTTCCTATAATGTCTTAGCACCTAAATGTTAATGCTTTTGTTTTGTTTTGTTGTTTTCTACATAATTAATGCTTGTACGTAGTATTAAGTTGTTGCCTTTTTCTTTTATAATTAATTAAGTATTATTATTTAAATTTATGTAATGTATTCCGACGACCTTTTGTATACGGTAAAACTTAATGAGTTTATGTGTGTACAAGAATTGGCCGTAATTTCAGCAAAACGTTCCAAACCACAATTATGTCGAAATTGAGTTAAGAACACAAAACTGGTCACGTGATTCATGTTAACGGACTGACAAAAAATTTCAGCCCGACTGTCACTCTTTAAATGACATCATGACTTAGTAACCCAATCCACATGTATGGAATACACTAATATTTATTAAACTTTAAACACGAATTCCTTAACATATTGTGATGTTTGTGGCTTGGAACGTTTTTCGGGAACTACGTCACATTTTGATATTTATAATATGTAATTTGTTAATGAGAAATAACTAAATAATAATAAGTAAAAGTTAACTAGTTCAATAATATATATTGTGTACGTACATCTCTTTCTCTATCTCTGGTGAGCTGCACATTCCTAGCCCTCACATCTTGCAGCTGTCTTTCCAAGTCCGCAGACCGGGCCAGGGCTTCACCCGCGCGACTCATCAGCGCCAATTTCTCATCTGTTGCCACTTGAACCTGGTTCGAAATAAGAATAGTGAATAAAATCAAAATATAGATTAGTATTCGGCTCATTTCGAAAGAGTTAAGTAGAGTAGGTTCTCTAGGGTAATGATCTTGTCTGATGTTAATGATCAATGTCTCAAATATCAAACTTTTTAATGTGGGTACTATGTTTACTGTTTATGCCATTTAATACAATATTTACCAGTGGGAAGCTCCTTTGCACAGGAAAGATTATGGGTACCATAACGGTGCCTATTGCTGCTGTGAAGCAGTAATGTGTAAGAATTACTGTGTTTCGGGCGCCGTAGCTATTGAAATTACTGGGCAAATAAGACTTGACATCTTATGTCTCAAGGTGACGAGCGCAGTTGTTGTGCCGCTCAGAATTTTTAGGTATTTCAAGAATACTGAGCGGCTCTGCATTGTAATGGGCAGAGCGTATCAATTACCATCAGCTAAACGTCCTGCTCGTCTCAACCTTTATTTTCAGAAAAAAAAAATGTTTTTCTGTACATAACCTAAATCTGACTAACAATTTTATCTCTAAATAAAGATTCCTTTTGAAAATGATTCTCCTTGTCACCGCTAATCAAGCCGTAATCAATCAAAATTTACCCAATAGCATTAAATCTTTTTTAGTCCTTTGATCCGTACTCTTTTAGAAATTTTTAGACATCTATAGTATAGGTATTGAGACACTGTTCTTTCACACCACTCTTTTGTTTCGGGTCAACGAACAGGCAGCTTAGGCCCACCTGTATCTGCAGCTCGGAGGTGTTCTCCTGCAAGGTCTGCAGCTCGGCTTGCAGCGCCGCCTTCTCCTGCCGCAACTGCTCCAGCTGGAACTCCAGCTCGGATATCGTGGACTTGGCGTTGTTGCGTGACACCTAATACAAAACATGCCCATAAAAACTAACTGAGAAAACTGCTCAATGAGTGGACAAACGCCGTTGTAACACTAACAAAAGTATGTTTACATCACGGACGAGTAAAAAAATAAGGACTCCGTGTCACCTTACATACCAGTGAGGCACCATAACAAGCCGGTAAACGTGTAAATACATAGTCATCGCCACGCATACACTTACACTAATACGAGCCGATCGGCCGCCATTATGAGATTTGCCATCGTCTGTGACAGATCAGTTTGAGTCGCAATAAAATATTTTAAAAATGCCGTTGTGCGTTGTGAAAAAGTGTATAAACAATAATATTAAATTATTTGTGGATATATGATTATCTAAGGGAGAAAAAAATGTGTAACTGGTATACCCCGTAACCTCACACACACTAGCATAAAGGTGCTTCACTTGCTAATATCACGGCGAGGAGTCCTTCTTTTTTTACTAGTCCGTGGTTTACATTGGTATTTTACAAATAACACTTCGAGTGTAAGTACACTAACTTCGATTAGAATAGAATCGCATAGAAATATATTTATTTTAGATAGGGGGTTATTAGACGAATAAAATTTGAAAAACAAAATTTTATGAATGATCTCTGGCGTTCCGTGCCAGTGCTCTAACCAACTGAGCCAACCGTGCGAGTGATGTATCGTCATAAAATCTTGTATGCTTTGTTCAACTCTCAGGTTGTGGCTTCATCTACAGGATCTACTTTACAGTTGATAATCTGCTCAACCCCACTATTTGCATATTAGGAAATTGACGTGAGATGTCGCTCTTGTAAATCTAAACAATTTGTTATGTTTTAAAGTGATAAACCTCACTTCTAGGATTATTACACAAATGAAATTTGAAAAACAAATGTTAATGAACGATGCGGGACTCGAACCCACGACCTCTGGCGTTCCGTGCCAGTACTCTCCCAACTGAGCTAACCGTTCGAGTGACGTATCCTCATAAAATCTTGTATGCTTTGTTCAACTCTCAGGTTGTGGCTTCATCTACAGGATCTACTTTACAGTTGATAACCTGATCAACCCCACTATTTGCATATTAGGAAATTGACTTGAGATGTCGCTTTTGTAAATTTTGTTTTCCAATTTTATTTTTATCCTAGAAGTGAGGGTTATCACTTTAAAACATAACAAATTGTTTAGGGGGTTATTGGTACACGTCACGAAGCTACATCAGTTCGTTAAAGGGCATTGAGATGGGGAGAAGAACTGATAAGAAACTCCCAGCCCATCTTTAAAATGCTCATCAGATTTTCTCTGATAATCTAACATTTCACATGCCAACTACAGCACTTCAACTGGCGAAATATAAACAGTTTGTACATGAACGAGCAAAATCTAATCTCGGATATAACTCCCCACTGAATAGGCTGTTGCGAAAATATAATTTCAAACAAGCGACCCATATATGTTTTTCGAGACACAGTAGCACAATTTAAGAGAAACCTGACACTCTGATAAGTAAAATGTAATGACCTAATTTTTAACAGAAAACGCATTGACAAAATATATTGTTTATTGTATTTTAGTGACTTTTTTGAAGTGACTGTATTGTAGCTTGTAATGATTTGTGGTCATCATATGCAAGGTCATCAACGACTCAAAGAGGGCCTCTCTAAAGAAAATGTTGTATTTCACACCTTTTCCAGAAAAGAAGAGAAACTTCCCAAAGCGGTCATCAAAGGGCTGCCAAAATTTATTCATGACACTCTACCCACTGAACTAGCGTCATTAGGTTTTGCTGGAATTACGATGACTGAAATGAAAACACTTCGCGCTACTGAATGCCCTCCATTACTTATTCAGCTACCTACCGGAAGCGACATACGCAAATTCAAACAAATAAAATACATCCAGAACTGTGTTGTCTCAATAGAAAAATACAAACCGAAGAATAAAACAGGCACGCAATGCTTTCGATGTCAGGATTTTGGTCACGCTTCTAAGAATTGTAATAGACCTCCAAGATGTGTAAAATGCCCTTTAGCTCATCCAACTTGGGAATGTCCAAAAACCAACAGAGATGATCCAGCTCACTGCTGTAATTGTAAGCAAAGCCACCCAGCAAATTACTCACAATGCCCGGCGAGGCTAAAATATCTGGACCGATTTCAAACTCAGAGAGAAAAGATACGTTCGTCAATCGTTAAGACTGCTGATACACCGTTAATAACATGTTCGCAAACAACACCATCATGGGCGCAAATTACTGGAAAACAAAAGGCACAACGCGTGGAAACCCATACCGTCTTCACCGAAGTAAATCATGGTCCTATGGATTCACCTCAACAGAATTCCAAGCAAACCTCTTCCGTCTTACACCAATTTGAGCGAGAGAAATCCAGTCGAAAATCTACCATCATGGGACAAAATCACGATGAAGCTACAGGCGAAATATTAGATATACTAAATACACTCAAGGATATCAAGAATGAATTTTCCGGTTGCAAAACTTTTATGGAAAAAGTTATTTTGATTTTGAAGCACCTTGGCCATTATGTCTGACAAGAATTCCTGTCTTCAACTATTATATTGGAACGCTGACGGTGTCCATAAAAAACAGCAAGAACTCGCGGACCGGAATGTTGATATAATAGCTCTCTGCGAAACACGATTGACTAACCGCTTAAAATTAAACATACCGGGGTTCTATTGCTATCGGCAAGATAAACATTGTAGTGGAACTGGACAGGGTGTCGCAATATTAGTTAGATCCGACATCCCACATAGTACATTGCCAATTCCAACTACTACAAATCTTGAAGCAGTTGGTATTCTAATTCAACTACCAAAAACTAACATAGCAGTTATATCTGCTTATCAGTCTCCTAACAAACTGCTGCTTACAAGTGACCTTAATGCAATTTTAGCTTGTGGAACTCAAGTTTTAATCATGGGTGACCTGAATGCCAAGCACCCCTACTGGTCACCAGGTACCTTAAATTCACGTGGCAATACACTTTATAATCACATGTTAGATAGCGAGTTCGTAATCAATAGTCCTCAAGACCCAACTTTAGTACATTATCATACTAACATAATCCCATCTACCCCCGACCTCCTACTTTCAAAAAATTTTAACCACATTGACAACATATGCACAATACCTGCTCTGTCTTCTAACCATATTCCGGTTTTTGCTAAGTTCAGTAAAATCATTACTCGTAGACCTATCACGAAATATAATTTCTCAAAAGCAGACTGGACAAAATATCGTCAAATTCTAAACAGTAACATAAACCTTTCTTCCTCTATATATAAAACTACTACTGAAATTGATCTAGCCATAAGCGACTTTCAAAACACCATACTAGCTGCAAGAAATGAATCTGTACCAACAATTGTTGTCAAACCTTGGAGTATGCCAGCTTTGCCACGGCGTGTAAAAAGACTTATACAACAAAAAAATCGACTCCGCAGATATGCTGCTGCTGAAAATGATATTGCCGTGCGTCACTTGTTAAAACTCAAAGTACGTAAACTACAGTTGGATATCAATTACGCCTTAAAGACAATCCATGATAACGCTTGGAGCAAAAAACTCGGCAAAGTAGATAATCCTAATTCTGACCTGTGGCGAGTGATCAAAAGCTTAAAATCGAATAATTTCCCACCAATTCCTACTCTTAAAAGATGTGATGGCACTTTGACAACCAGCAAACAAGACCAGTGTAATACTCTTGCAGATTCTTTTCTCAGCAACATGCTTTTAACTCATAACTGGTGCAGTGAGGAGCAGGCAACAGTCGACTGTTCTGTAGCTGCTTTAGATAATCAACCTCTTGAAAAACTCACCACGACCCTTGTCCGTCCACTTGAAGTTAGAGAATATATATCTAAACTAAAAACTCGAAAAGCACCAGGTCCTGATGATATAACAAATCTCCTCATCAAAAACATACCTCAAAAGTTCATAGTGTTGCTCTCTAAAATCTTCAACGCTTGTTTATTACTGACATATTTCCCTACGATCTGGAAAACAGCGAAAGTGATTGCAATACACAAGCCCGGCAAAATTTCTTCGGATCCTAGATCCTACCGGCCCATTTGTTTACTTCCTTCTCTGGGTAAATTATTTGAAAAAGTTGTTTTCACTAGGTTGCTAAAAGCTACAGAAAGTAAGCTATTGGACGAGCAGTTTGGTTTCCGGAGAGGTCACTCAACTGTTCAACAACTAGCGCGGGTTACTGAATATGTGACACACAACTTAAATCTAAAGAAGTCGACTGGAATGTTCCTCCTGGACATCGAAATGGCTTTTGACACAGTTTGGCACGATGCATTACTGAGTAAACTGATTAGCCTAGATACTCCCATTATGCTTGCGAAATTAATAAAATCGTACTTGACTGAAAGAAATTTTATAGTTCATGTTGGTGAAAACTCTTCATCTCCAAAATCTGTACCTGCTGGAGTCCCTCAGGGCTCCATCCTGGGACCTTATCTGTTTCTTATCTTTGTAAATGACATCCCCATACAAAACCACACAAACATCGCATGCTTTGCTGATGATACAGCGTCCTTTACCTCATCAAACATATAGATTTAATAGTTAGCCGGCTCCAATTATCAATAGACCTACTTCTTGCCTATTTCAAAAGATGGAAACTTAAAATAAACACGTCAAAAACAGAAGCGATACTTTTCACTAGAAAACGCAAACTACCTACACGTCAAATTAAGGTCGATGACTACCAAATTCCTTAGAGCAAGTCAGTTAAATACTTAGGTATTACCTTAGATAAAACACTCAACTGGACAGCGAACACTTCAAGATTTTGCCAAAAAGGTATAAAGGCCATAAACGCTCTAATTCCAGTCTTCAACAGAAAATCTTGTCTAAGCAGCCAAAATAAAATAAGTATTTATCGTACCCTAGTCCGTCCCTGTATAACCTACGCATGTCCCGTATGGAGCAGTACATGTAATACCAATTTTAAAAAGCTACAAGTTATCCAAAATAAAGCGGTAAAATATTCATACAATACCCAATGTTTACAAATCTCACTAAATTACATAACAATATTGGCCTGCCTAACGTATATTCTTATATACACAAAGTTTCAAAAAATTTTTACCTAACAATCAATACTAAAAACAATAATAAGTTAATTACCAGCATAGGTAGGTACAACCAAAAAAAAAAAAAAAAAATATCAAAAGAATTTAAACATTATCGATAACTACGAAATATTTAACCCCAACACTTACTCAACTGGACTTGTCTAGTTATGAGTCATCACTCAACAGGCACATCTACTCGCGCAGTTACGAACTATGAAGCACTGTCTGCGTTGTTCGCGAGCTATTGTCGCTCGTATGCAGAAGCTACCTAGGGTGCTGGTGGCATGTGAGCGACAATGACGGATCGTCCACTCTTGCGTAGCACTGTTGTTTACAAACCTGATTCTGAGTTCTCACTCAAAACGACCCCGATGGCTTCTCGCCTTTGTTTCTTGCTGTTTTTTATGGACAAGTGTATAATTTGGATTATCTACCTACATTGTAGAAAATGTAATGCTGCTTAGGTACTGAAGCATACATATAATTATATAAGTTACCTGTTTGTTATTTATAATAATTAAGTATATATAAATTAAGTATTTGTAATTTTAAATTCCTTTAAATAGTTTTTGTAATACAGGCGATATCTGTTAAAAAAAACGTGTTACTACTGTTATTACTTGTATTTCTAGGTTTTAATGTACACTGGAAACATACAACTGTAATAATTATGATAATAAAGAAATTTCAAATCAAAAAATCAATCAATGATTTGTGGAATTAATAATTTATCTTTTTATATCGTATTGACATGTTAGTGTATAGGACTTAATTTACTTTTTTATAATTACAAAACTAAAATGTTGGTATGTTTATGTGCATGATGTGTTCACCTGTAATTGCAGGAAGACGTTTTTGGACTTTATGTTACAATTTTATGAATTGACATGTGTATTATTTATTTACGGTGTGTGTGCATGATGCAGCTACAGTAATCAATAACTTTTGTATTAATTTACATTTACTTTTTTGCCTTCCTCGTGTAAGGCATTGACTATTTGACGTTTGAGTATGTTTGATGCAACACTTAACATATTATTTTGAAATGATTTGTCAATCGATGAATATTTAAAGAGTGGCAATGAGTTTTTGCTACTTCTTCTCATTAGCTCAACCCTTTACGAAGTAGCGGTAGATTCAATAAGAAATAATATTTTTTTGACATTCATAAGTGTCATTTCCGTGAGCTACATGAATAAAGTGATTTTGGTTTATTCTGTGTAGTACGTCGGTACTCACGAGCGCGTCGTCGTGCAGGCGCCGCGCGTCACAGTGCGCGCGGTCCAGTTGCCGCTGCGCGTGCGCCAGTCGCTCCGCCAGCGAGTGAGCGCGCGCCGCCGCCGCCTCGGCCTCGCGCCGCGCCGCAGCCGTCGCCGCAGCCTCCGCCGCAGCCGCACCCTCCGCCGCACCCGCCAGCTGTGCCGACAACTAAATATATTCTTATATCAAACATTGTTTAAATAATACCACTTAATAAATATAAACAAATCATAATAACATATCTAAACACACACACACACTCTCTCACACACACACATACACATACATTCTTAGAATTTATACTTTTATTTTATTTCATCTGATTTTGATAATTTGATCGACTATGTCGGTAAAACGAGAAATCTCTGACAGCTGAAACACAGTTCATACTAGTTTAGTTGTCTTTGCTCCTTTGTTTTGTATGTAAATAATTAATAATATAATTTAGAACTATTTGTAACTTGTAACTACTAACTATTATTAAATGAAATAAAGTTATTATTATTATTGTTTAAATTGTTTAACAGGGTCTAGCGGACGATACCAAACCAATCAAGACGATACAATATCCAAACGAATTATTTTAAGGATCATTTATTTTAATTTTTAATACGATCTGCTGAGAGTTTTGTTCTTTGACATTTTGTTAACAAATTAAGATTATAAAAATACGTTAATATATCAAACCAGGAATGGAAATTAATTCTACAAGTGGAGGTTCATAAGAACCGTTGAAATTGTTGCGAGTGGGCCGATAATTCAATATGGCGGACTTATTTTAACCCAGCCCACATATTAGTGATGCGATAATTCAATATGGCGGACATGCTTCAACCCAGCCCACACATTAGAGGTGCGATAATTCAATATGGCGGACTTGCTTCAACGTGGGTTGGCCACATATCAGTGGTGCGATAACACTTGTCGATGCGATGTCTTGCCACTGTTACTAATTAGTTAAGCTAGTTAGTAATTTATTTTATTTTCATTGACATGAAAGGGACCTTTTATCAATCAATTTTATTATTTACCAGTGGAAGACTCCTTTGCACAAGATGCCGGCTAGATTATGGATACCACAACTGTGCCTATTTCTGCCGTGAAGCAGTAATGCGTACGCATTACTATGTATCGGTCTGAAGGACAAATGAGACTTAATATCTTATGTCTCAAAGAAACAAGCGCAGTTTTAGTGCCGGACAGAATTTTTGGGTTTTGCAATAATCCTGAGCGGCAATGCATTTTAATGGGCAGGGCATATTAATTACCATCTGCTAAACGTCCTGATCGTCTCGTACCTTACTTTCATAAAAAATAATGGTTACACTTATAATGACGTAGTCATAAACCATCGAGGAAAGAGACCATGACCTTGCCTAGCGGAAATGCAGCCATAGTCTACCTTCAGCTGCAGGAGCCATACCTTGGCCTTGGCAGCGTCGAGCAGGTCAGTGAGTGTGGTGAGCTGGTGCTGCCTGGCCGCGGCCACTTCCCGCGCGGCTGCTGCTTCCCCTTCACACTGCGCCCGCTCCGCTTCCGCGCGTTCTGCTGCGCTCTCCAAACTCCTGCAAATACCATCTGAATGTATGGCGGTCCCCCACAGTTTGGTTATCAAGGAGCTCTCTTCCATGTACTACAAAGCTGTGGAATGAGCTTGTTTGTTGCGATGTTTCCGCGACGATACGACATGGGTACCTTAAAAAAACACGTACACCTTCCTTAAAGGCCAGCAACGCTCCTGTTATCCCTCTGGTATTGCAAGAGAATGCGTTGGGATCACTTAACACCAGATGACCCGTACGCTCGGTTCGTCCTCCTTTTCCATAAAAAAAATACGCCAGCTTAGTGAATGCGCATTCAATATCATTAATAACGGCTTTCGATTGATATAATTCATTTCTACGTAATAACCGTTATCAATACATTAATATATAATTTAAAATAGGCACTATACGGGATAGTACAATATGAGGCTACCTTTATAGGCGTACATATACAAAATAAGCGATAAAAATCACTGATTATAATATTTCTGAAGATGTATAATTGCAGTAGGCGCTACCTTGCTGAAATCCATAATTATCCAAATGTTTTGAGTTTTCTTTACGTGGGACGGGGTAAAGTTCTGAATTTATCAAATGTTTTTGTTTATTTTAAAATAATTTATTCACTAACTGTTTTGTATATCCGTTGGAAACCGCGATTTGGTATATTGTATTAAGTTCTTCCGCGAAGTTGTCACGGGACAGTGGGACTGACAGTGGCAAGATGAGGCGGGAATAGCAATATCTATTTTTATTGTTTAAAAGACAAATATTGGCGGTATTAACACTAAAGAAAACTCAAAACATTTGGATAGAATATTTCTGCTATATCTCATTTTTGCTGCACTACTTTCGATTCAAATTTATTTTACTGCACCTGAATGAAGTAACTTTATTTCAAGAGGCTTTAATAGTGAAATAATTGTTTCTTAATTGTAATGTAAGTTAATTGTGAATAGTTACCCTCACATTTCCGATGTGAGAAGAATTCAAATTAGAGCCAAGATAAACAAACCTAATTCTATCGTTGAGCGCATCAATTTCTTTGTTCTTGTCCTCCACAGCCGCCTTGGCTTCTCTTAGCTCAGCTTCCAACTGCTCCTGTTTACTCAGCAGTAGCAGCCGCTCCTCTCGAGAGACCTGAGCCAATAACAAACTCAAATTATAAATTATTTTTTCAATTACTATCTACTGTCTCAATTAAACTATTGGAAACAGGATCAACTGAGCTATTTCATCGCGAAAAATCTGCCAGTTCTCCTGGTACCCTACCACTGCACATATTGAAGAAGAAACTCTATTTAAGAGTCACATCTTTTATACTATACAGGATGTCCGACGGCTAGCCACATGGAGGCGAAGTACTTTTAATATTGTAGATGTAACATTTTACTGAAAGAAGTATTTAATTTAAAAAAATATTTAAACTGCACTCATAGATTTTTTAATAATGCAACCAGTCTGGGCGGGGTACGGCGTGGCTCTCAATAGTTTAGTCTCCCCAAGATTGCTTAGCGGCAGTGTAAATCGTGTGTATGTGTGCGTGCGCCGATTCACTCTACTATAATGTTAAGGTACTGTTCTATTACTGTTTTGTGCTAGAAAATCGCTGATTTTATGGGGTATAATATGTTTTTTTTTGTGGTAAGACATTAAAAAATGGAAAGCGTATTTAATGCACAATACAAACCTTGAGCACTGCTAACAGTTGTTGGTTGGTGTCGCCTGGGACGAGGGAGTCGGGCTCAATTCCTTCGCAGAGCAGCAGCTCTTGAAGGGTGTCCACCTAGAAGCCACAATAAATTAATACTACAACATGCGTACAGGTACATAGTGTTAAGTGATCACCACCGCCCACATTCTCTTGCAACACCTGAGGAATCACAGAAGCGTTGCCGGAGTTTAAGGAAGGTGTACGCGGTTTTTTGAAGCTTGTAAAATGTAAGATTCCCTTCCCTTTCATTAGCCTCGCCACACATACTCTTCTTCCTTTTTTCCATATTTGTTATACCATCGGAAACTTGAAACTTTGTGTTATAATAGGTAGGTAATGCTTCTTTAATGGATACACTCAAAGTTTAGTTTTATTGTTTACCAGTGGGAGGTTCCTTTGCACAGGATGCCGGCTTGATTATGGGTCACACAACGGCGCCTATTTCTGCTGTGAAGCAGAATGTGTAATCATTATTTTTTTGCTCTGAAAGGCGCCAGAGCTAGTTAAAGTACTTGACAAATGAGACTTAACATCAGCTTATGTTTCAAGGTGACGAGCGCAATTCTAGCGCTGCTCAGAATTGTTTTGTTTCTCAAGAATCCTGAGTGGCACTGCATTGCAAAGGGCTGGGCGTATCAATTAAGATCAGCTGAATGTCCTGCTTGTCTCGTTACTTACAGTAAATAAAAAAAAGTTTCTGCAGCGTGGACTGCTCTTACCGGCTTCAAATTGCGAAAATCTTGGTAAAATTACTGGAATTATTTCAGGATTCAATCGAACGTCTAACCTTAGTCCTGCTGTCCTCCAACTTCTCAGTCTGCCGACACAAGGACTCGAGTAGGACTTGTTTCTCGTCGGCGAGTCGCTCGTTGTCGGCGTGCGCGTCAGCAAGTTGCGACTGCAAGTCGGCAAGTTCAGCCAGAGTGGCCTGCAGTTCTTCACTCGTACTATAAACATAATTTCGTAATAAAAAGACGTTAACAAAGTATGAATGTTGATTGAATTTATACACACTATGAAAACTATGGTACACAAATAAAATTTTATGAACAATTCGGAATCGAACCCACAACCTCTCGGATTCCTTGCGAGTGCTCTTCGAGCTGAGCTGACCGTTCGAGTGACGTATCGTCATAAAATCTTGTATGGTTTGTTCCGCTCTCAGGTTGTGGCTTCAAAGCTATGGTGTCAAAATGGATTTAAGAGCCTATTGGTTGACCCATTTATTCAGATAACGAACAGGTAAATGATAGGAAAATTACTATTGAACGTGTAGGTTGATCATTATTGGAAATTGATTATAGTAAAATTTGAATAATATAATAGCTATGAATGAGAGAATGTAAGTAGTTAACTATATAGGAAGCAAAATTGTAAATAAAATGGTTTGTACACATAATGAACAATGGGTTCATGTTAGAACGTACACATTTTCTGGGTAAAACTTACCAAGAATCACTATGGTACAATAGACTATAACAGAAAATAGAAAATGTGATTTAACTTTTAATATTTAAAAAATAAAAACTAAATAAATATATACATCAATATTAGGGGGAAAAAAACAAAGGAAATATTACAATACAGGTGAGGATACGTAAAAAAGCTTACGACCACTTGTCTTATTTCTTATTTTATCCTTATCTTCGTTTTCGTGTACAAAAATAAACTAATTAATTTAAGTATTGCCAACAACACTGTTGAAGTTGGCAATATACTCAAAATACAACCTTGGTACTAATACCTAATCAATGTTAGTGTAAATGTCTGTGTCATTCGTGTACGCATAATATGTCATTGTCACTGTCATAAAGTGACATTAACAATGTTTTATCAAAGAGGATATAAGTGTGATATTAAGGGGCGGATCTGCCTCGGTAAAAATTTAAATTTAGTTTGGTATGAAACATGTTGTCATTTGACATAAATTTAAAATAGTAGTAATGACAGTATGGCGATTGGCAACGAAATATAATCCGGCTAACTTTGAAAGCAAACAGTAATTAAAAAACATAGTCAATTTCGCCTATCTCCGTTTTAAACAAGATTATAGCCGTCATCTGTCTAATCTATCAACCACTGCACGTTTCATAGGCTGAGAGTTACGCTAGGCTGGTTTTTATCAAATCACCAATTATATTATTTCGATTGAAAGATCAGCTATCCCCATGGTCATGACATAAATTAATAAATAAAATTATATCAAATCAAAGCCATTTTTCATCGCAATATATCGCCTTGATTATAACTTATTCTGTAATCTTTTGACATTGAGTAGAATCATTGATAATGTGCATTAATATTTGACCGTTTTGGGCATCAAGCTAGCCAAAAGCCCAATCATCTGAATTAATTTGTTTAAAGATTTTTTTCTATGAAGTGGCGAGATGATCAAGACCAAATGGTAAATGATACCAACTGAACATTAAGTTAAGTCTCAGAAGGTATATTATTGTACCCAAAGCTTGTAGTGTATTGTTAAGAGCTGTCATGTAGGCAGTGTACTTTTACACAAACTATCTTGCCCCAAACTAGGAATAGACTGTACTATGGGTACAAGACAACGATATATGTACGAGTGGAACATCGCACTTTAATTTGCGCCCTGTCAGCGGTTGAGCTGGCGCGTGCCGTGTTTCCACATATTTCGCCAGTTCACGTTCGAACATCAATCGGTTCGCGTGTGCTCATAACCATTTAGCAATTTAACCATCTAGACTTAGACTTCAATAAACCAATTGTTCTAGTAGTTTAAATTGTTCTGTACGGCAACCAGAACACCGTACATCGTGGTCCTTCGAGCCATTTAACCATTAATAAGACCCAAAAGTGGCGTACAACGCAGTCCTTCGAGATTAAGTCGTAAATCGGGACTGTCGCGATTCAACACGTGTCAGTTAACCTAAATTTTTACGACGATTACAACGATATACGACGAAACAAACATCCATATTCAACACAAAAATGATTATAGATGTATATGATATATTGATATATTATACTCTCATTTCACTGCTAATCTAGTTGTAGTCATACCTATAGTGGTGCTCCTCCATTTGCAGTATCCTGTCCTGAAGACAGGCGACGGAGACCTCGCTGAGGGAAGAGGACGAGTGCTTGTCCCATTCCGGAGTGCTGGCCTCACCGCTGTCGCCCTCACCCTATAAAAACAAAACCATTTTTGATAACCTTACAATATACTGTAACTGAAATTAAAAAAAAAAACCCCGACCACGTAATTATTGACATAGTTGTAGATCCTAATTGACAATTCTTTTTTGAACCTGTCATAGAAAACTCTGCTTCGTAATTCTAAATTTAAAGTTATATTACACAAACTGAATTTGAAAACAAAATTTATGAACGTTGCGGGACTCGAACTCTCTGGCGTTCCGTGCGGAGCCAACGTGAGCCAAGTGACGTATCGTTGATAAATCTTGTATGTCTTGTTCAACTCTCAGGTTGTGGCTTCGTAAATTTTATTTTCAAAATTAATTTATGTAAGTAAGTATCCCAGAAGCGAGGCTTACGAGTATCACTTAAAAAAAAAATAACAAAATATTTATAGTTTTATATAATTATATTTTTATTTAATGACATGCTCGAATAATACCTTTATTTATATGTATGGGGTGTTACAGTGAGTTTGGATTGATGTATCTACTGTACTCACTTGTTTAGGTTATCAATCAATGACTACCGTATATAGATTGACAGAATATGCTCTTGGTGTGTTTGTGTCTTTGATTCACGTAAGATATATCCGTCGGCCCAAGTGTTTGTGGTGAGCGCTAGAGGCAACAAACATACATAAATCGTATTCAAATAGATTAGGTATTTGTCTAAGCTCGGGTGCACACAGCATGCGGTGCGAGTGCAGCCTAGAGGGGGCGCCGGGCGTGCGCCGACGCCGAGCATGCAGTCAGAGAAGAACTATCGAGCGAGGCGGTTGTGTCGCACGAGCATGCCGGAAACACCACGTTCTTATTAATAATCTTTGTGAAGTGTTTTTGATATGTTGTGTGTTTACGATTGTAACGTTTGTTGCGAATTATGATACCGTGTGTCTGTTAGACTGTGATTTACTTGCTATGTACGAGGAATTTGACCATGAGACCGGCCTGGCACCGTCACATATCATATAAACAATATTAATGATGCAAATAAAATTTGAAAACAAAATTTTATGAACGATGCGGGACCCGAACCCGCGACCTCTAGCGTTCCGTGCAAGCGCTCTTTCAACTGAGCCAACCGTTCGAGTGTCGTACGTTGATGACATCTTGTATGCTTTGATCAACTCTCAGGTTGTGGCTTCATCTACAGGATCTACTTTACAGTTGATAACCTGCTCAAGCTTATATTTGCATATTAGAAAATTGACTTGAGATGTCGCTCTTGCAATATCAATGATATTGTTGAGAGACTTACATTATGTGCCAGCGCTATGGACGCTGGTGCTGAGGAGTGCATGCGCCTCGGAGCGGGTGCCAGCAGCAGCTGTCGTTTCTCACTGTCGGAGAGAGGAGAGTGAGCCACGCCGCGGAGCCTAGCGCGGAGAGCGCCGTTCTCGTCCGCCAACCGCTCCAGGGCCGCTTCTCGTTCACATTCTTGGACCTGTAACGGATTAAACCTTAGTCAAATTCAAATATTTTTATTCAAACTAGGATTAAAAATCACTTATTGAACGTCAAAAACTCCCACCCACTCGAAATAGACTGCCTCAGACCTGGAAATAACGGGCCAAAGAAACTCAACTTTTTTTCTTTTGTAAAAATATGGATAACAATGTAATATAGTACAGTAAAAGTTTATAATTAAATAGCCCGAGGGTGTTCGCTTCATTCCCCGTCTGTAGTATCATTATGGAAATAATTTATGTTTTAATAGCCTTTATCACACAAACGATTCTTAAAATTCTTTTAAATTTCGTATCACATTTGTTTTGAACAATTTTTAACTAAATAATATCTGAAATCTGAGCCCAATCTTTTGCCATTTATCCTCACTCAGTTTCAGAGCGCTCAATTCGGTTATATCTCGGTAAATTTCATGAAGATCGGTTAGGTAGCGAACAAACTCATCAAAAGCCAACCGAGTGTCATCAAAATAGGTTTATCCCTTGTAGATTAGACACATAGACTTCTTGGATAAGTTTTTTTTTATATGGAAAAGGAGGACAAAAGAGCATATGTGTCACCTGGTGTTAAGTGATCAGCCACAGTGGTGAGCTGCCCAAATTTTGTTGCAACACCAGAGCACAAGAGCGTTGCCGGCCTTTAAGGAAGGTGTACACGCTTTATTGAAGGTACGCATGTTGCATCGTACCGGAAACACCGCACAAGGAAGCTCATTCCACAGTTTTGTAGAACGTGGAAGCTTCTTGAAAACCACACTGTGGAGGACCGCCACACATCCAGATGGTGAGGATGATACCCTAATTTGTGGCGTATCATGCGAAGGTGTAATTTCGCGGCAGGAATCTGGTGAAACAGCTCTTCGAAAC
The DNA here is from genome assembly GCF_905404315.1 of Leptidea sinapis. Taxonomy (NCBI): domain Eukaryota; kingdom Metazoa; phylum Arthropoda; class Insecta; order Lepidoptera; family Pieridae; genus Leptidea; species Leptidea sinapis. The sequence goes on from NC_066277.1 coordinate 4,036,947, forward strand.
ACTCCCCGTGGTAAATAGATAGAAGACACATAATGAAGCGACGTCTCTTCGCTGCGCCAAGTGATCTAACCGTTCACAGAACACTGGGTCCTTGTCAATTCGAGCAGCTCTGCGTTGCAAGCGTTCAAATGGTTCGAGCTTATACTGGGGTGCACCAGACCCTTGACGTCCTGTCTTGAAGTGTCGTGTAACTAACTACATACTTGAACCTTATACATTAGACTGTTACCAACATTAATGGTAGGTAAAAAACCTGTGAAGATGTAAGTAGGTGCAAGAAAGAATACCTTTAGCCTGTCGAGGTCTGCCCGGAGTCTGTCCGCCTCGTTAGCCTTCTCCGTCAGTTCATCTACTCTTGCCTGCAGAGCCGCTCTCTCCATTGCACTCTCTTCCAACTCCCTCCTCAATGACTCTATCTCTCGCAGCCCTGTCGATAAGGATGCCTGGAAATATATTGACAGAGTGTATTAATTCTCTGTATTTCATAAAAAACATAAAAGGCATTTATTTTCTAAAAGTTGATTCCTTTAGAATTCTTTTTGATGTCATTTTTAATATACTAGACACTACTACCGCTTCGGAAACAAATGGCGCTCTGAGAGAGAATAAACTCTCATAGCATTCTTTTTTTGGAATATACAATATTGTACATTTTACGAATTCATAATATGTTTTTAGATTCCCACCCAAATACCAAGCATTTTGTAATTATTCTATCTATCACACAAATTTAACAATTACTTGACCCACCCTGGGGGCGGAGATGAGGGACTTGTCCCTATTACAGGTAGTCCCTTTTGTTGTAACTTGGAACCATATGAGAGGAATTAAAAACGCGTTTCTCTGATAGTGACCCATGCTGTGTCGAATTTCCTAAAAGCCTTCGAAGCGAGATCTTTTCTATACATTACCTATAAATAAACCCAATAATTAGATCCAATGTTAAGGCACTAGAGGCAGCGGTCGACCATCAAACCTGTGGTCTGATGATATCATAAAAGTGGCTGGTGAACATTGGATGGAGACTGCAATGAACAGGGATAAATAATGGGAAATTTTGAAAAAAAAAACCTTTGAGAACGACGGGTCTTACTATAATATTTTTTTTAATTTAAAAGTTATAATTTATGGAATATGTAAACATCATTTAATCTAGTACAAAATATAAGGCTTCTTTATTTTTATTTTATTTATTATAATAATGGGATAGTGAGATAAAATGATAGTATTGAAAAAGCATAATCTACTATGAAAGAGTTACAAAACATGCAGATTCTTGCAACTATAATCTTGTTGCAATCAATTCATCATCAACATTCCACCTTTTACTCAGGGAACGGGCGAAGCGTGATCGTAAACGTATCTTTGTACGCTGCGCAATTGATCATTTTGTCTCACATCATTTATTTAAAATAATATTATCATTGTTATGAGGAGAAGATTCCACTTTTTTTTAATAACAATAAGGGACGAGACGAGCAGGACGTACGGCTGATGGTAATTGAAACGTCCTGCCCATTACAAAGTGCCACTCAGGATTCTTGAACAACGCAAAAATTCTGAGCGGGACGACAGTTGCTCTCGTCACCTTGAGACATAAGATGTTAAGTCTCATTTGTAAATTCCCAGTAATTTCACTAGCTACGGCGCCCTTTGGACCGAAACACAATAATGCTTACACATTACTGCTACACGACAGAAAAGAGCGCCGTTGTGGTACCCATAATCTAGCCTGGTTCCATCATATATGCCCAAAGAAAGTTGACAAAAACACATACCTCTGATGCCAATCTAGGCCTTAGCTCGACGTCTTGGAAGCCCGACATGTGCTCAGCATTCAGGTTCACGGGCAAACTGATGTACTCCTGCGAGCCTCTCCCGTCTACGGACCCAGCCCCAAGCTCTTCCACACTCCCATAATCATGAGCCTGCACGGGCGCCTCGTCATATTCAAATCCCTCCCTCAACTCAGGGTCTTCGAGCACTGCATTATTGTTACTCAGCTCTTTCTTCTTGTGCGCCTTATTCAGTTTCTCTTTCGAGCCAAATACCTTCAGGCTCTTATCCCTAGCTGGTGTTACTTTGTGGTGTTTCGAATCGAGGCTGGAGACGGACGGTGCTCCTTTCAGGGTCCCCTCCTGCTTCCCTTGGCTTGGTCCTCTACGGAATAATGATTTGAACTTCATCATTTTGACGTCTATAACATCGTTTTCGTATTACAGTTCTTTATTTGCATATCGTAACGGTGACTATGTCTGCTGCGTGATCGGAATCGTTAAAGTTGCTTAGAATTTCTTTGAATTATTAAAATGGCAGTTGGCTGTGTTTAACATTCATAGATCAAACTAGCTAATGCCCGCGACTTGGTCCGCGTAGATTAAAGGTTTCCAAAAATAATAAGCAAGTTTGGAATTGAAGATTATCGCATGCCCTATTCCAATTCTGGTTCCCGTTTTCGCTCCCTTTCCCAACATATTATATGAATCTTATGTCGAGGAAGATTACTATGGCAAACTAAACCTACAATTGGTATAGTTATAGCTCACCGACGTGAATTTCAGTTTTTTACAAAACCCGCGAGAACTAAGGATTTTTCCGGGATAAAATGTCTCTAGTCAAATCTATCTATCTATATCAAATTTCATCAAAATCGGTTCAGTAACTCCGGCGTAAAAGCGTAACAATCAAACTTACATTCACATTTATAATATTAGTAGCGATAAAAACCTGTCCTCTAATCAAACTATCCCGAAAATAAGTCGAATATCGTCTATCAACAATCTAAATGAAGAATTGATTTTTCCATGTTTTCATGTTCACCCGGCACAATATTGTTGTTGTTAGTATAACACATTCCCGCCCGAAACTGACCACTATAGCACGTTAAAGTTATCGTACAGTATTTTAATTAGTGTTATCCTTATACAAGCTACCGGAACGCAAGTTAAGCTCTGTTCAAACTGAGGCCAATAACGCGCGGAAAACGGAACGCGTTTTAGCGTAATTCGCTCGCTCGCTTAGCCTCTCAAACTGACGCGACTTCTCGCGTGTCATTTTTGGTTCTTCAGTGGAGAAACATCATGCGATGTGAGATCAAACAAACCCGCCGGGCGTCCCGCTCTTGTTTCGCTTCTACTTGAGCGACTACTCGCGTCAATTTGAACACGTCCATAAAAGCTAGCTGACACAATCGGCGCGAGCGACTTCCGTCCCGCGTCCCGCGCGTTATTTGCTTCAGTTTGAAGAGAGCTTTATGCATGGCGGCGAGCGTTGATAAATAATATAAAACATCTGTCGGTAATTTATCGCAATCCGTATCGTGCTTTGAGAACATAGTACGAGGCACGCAGCTGGTGTCTTGCACAAAGACAGAGGCGCTAGCATCTATTCGTAAAAATCTATTAAGTAAAATTCTCGTGTCGCGATGTTTGTTACGAATCTCCTCCGAAACGGTTGAACCGATTTATATGACATGTGCGCATTTCGGATAGGTCTGAGAATCGGCCAACATCTATTTTTCATACCCCTATTCTATTTTATTATGATTAAACATTGAAAAATACAATATCGAATTATTACACTTATGCGATCAACACTTGTTTTTTAATCACGATTTTTATATTATTGTGTTCCATCCACAGATCCGCTATAGGGTTGCAAGATGGCAATCGAATACAACAATAATTGTAGTAAGATAAATTTTATGTACGATATATTTGGTAGGTCTGAGAATCGATGGTCAACTATTTATTTTATGATTTCAGAATATTTATTATCTCAAAAAGAATACAAATTCACTTACTTAGATACTTAAACTAACATGATAGTTACATATATATATTGAGCGGCAAATCGTAGTGTATGTACTAATATTTTTAACATAACATAATTTAAGTCGTTATGTTTAAAGTTACGATAATTACACAGAGTTACAATAAATACTAATTAGATAGATACATTAATAACGAAATAGGTGGGTAACTTATAAAATAAATGTTTACAGTAATGAATGAAATACCTACACTATTTTATTATCTATATTTTGTTATAATGACAGCTATGAGGGTATTTGTTCATTAAGGTCTCGTTCATAGTCATAGTCGGAAGCGGTCTAACAAATAAGTTATGAGAAATCCTTCAAATTGTAATTCTTTAATATCTTTTGGTAGGTTGTTATACAATTTTGTCCCTTCGTACATTATATTTCTTGTTCCATATTTTGTTCTAGGTTTTATTAAGCAAATATTGAGGGCGTCTTGTTAGAATTTTTTCAACGTTTATTCTTTTTGTGAATGGAATTTTTTGTATGTAAATATTATACCCCAAAAATTTTAATTATTGTTTTTTTTTTTATTTATATATGGCAATACGTTTGCTGGGTCAGCTAGTAATATATTATAGATCCCAAATTTTCTCGCTAGGGAGGTTATAGAGTTTGACATCTAAAACGATCATACGAATTGTTACAATTTGAATAATATGTATCAAAATTCATTTCTACAAACTGATAAAATTATATTCTCTGCCATGAAACTGACGTACATTATTAGTACAAATATGAGTATTGTTTCGTTCGTGTGCTGAACAATGTTACTACAAGACGGATCTTATCAGTTTCAACTGATAACAGGCTACTGTTTATCCACGGATACTGATTGAGGAAGCGCGCGGAGTTGATACTGATTACTGATACGGATACTTTATCGATTAGACGTGTCGTCATTATTACATAATAACTGTGAACACATCGAAAAAATAGCGGCGTATTGTTAGCTACAATCTCCAGCAACGCACTCACACTAAAACAAAGATATTAACGTAACGTAAGTGTAAGACGTAACTTGTCACGCACAATAAGTAATTAATCTGGCTTGTTTTCATGCGTTGCCGAACAGCAAGAGGTTTTATCTAGAAGTATAAATTATCTTTATTTTTTTTATGAAAATAAGAAATGAGACGAGCAGGACGTTCAGATGGTGGTAATTGATACGCCCTGCCCATTAGAATGCAGTGCCGCTCAGGATTCTTGAAAAACCCAAAAATTCTGAGCGGCTCTACAATATTGCGCTCGTCACCTTGAGACATAAGATGTGAAGTCTCATTTGCCCAGTAATTTCACTACGGCGCCTTTCAGACCGAAACACAGTCATGCTTACATATTACTGCTTCACGGTAGAAATAGGCGCCGTTGTGGTACCCATAATCTAGCCGGCATCCTGTGCAAAGGAGCCTCCCACTGGTAGATCTATCTAAGTTTTTAACATTATTGTCAGAAGCATAGACAGTTCAAATCTAAACAATTCAAATGAAAGACCCCTTTATATCACTTTAATAATAACAAATTCCATAGACAGTAAATTATGTATGCACCACAGACATTCGGTGTGTGATCATACGCCATAGAGAGTAGAACAATAGCGTTACCATACTGGCTAGAAAGACGTGCTGCAAAATGTAGGCCTCATGGAATACCGGTAAACGTTCATCCGGTGGTAAAGTCAACCAGTTTTACAATTCCAGTCAACGAGCGTCGAGAAATGGTTGATCTATGTCCGCTGCCCGGCCCGAGTGAAAGTTTAGTCAAGTATTATCAAACAACGTCAAAAACGGGGCATCATCTTTAAGAGTTCAATACACGAAGGGTTAACAACGGGTACTACGTAGTATTAAGAAGCGGTTCTGCCTTAGTAAAAATTGTAATTAAGGGTATGTTCCGATATGCACTACGAGCACTGCACAGTGCCATCACTGTAGAAAAATTCGTTCCGCTATGGACTGCCAGTATACTGCCGCAGTACCCTAGGGAAATATATAGCATAATATATAAAAAAAAAATATATTAAGAAATATATATGTTACATATATATATATATATGTTACATATATATATATATGTAACCAATATAACTGGCTATAAAGGAACGGCTTCACAGTATACTAAATTGACGTCACACTGTTCAGTGGTCGCAGTGCATATCGGAACACATCCTTAGTTTAGTATGAAACGTGCAGTCGTTTGACATAACTTTAAAATAGTAGTAATTACAGTATCGCGGTTGGCCACGAAGTATAATCCGGCTAAGTTTGAAAGCGAACTGTTGAGTAAAACCTAGTGGATTTCGGCTATCTCACTATTATCATTTTGTTAGATTATTTCAGTGTTTTAGTTTCTTACGTGCGAATAATTCGCACGGGTCGGCTTTGAGCTATTTAGAATAATCATTACGTAAGTAATTGTTGTATTCCCCATTGGAATAAGCAAACAAAACCTTATAGGGAATGGGGCGTAGGTATAACTGTGCAGTGTCCGATGGTTCGACCCCTGCTGTATGATTCATGATAAATCGGGTCGGACATCAAAGGAACTTAATAATTATTCAATTCTAACACTCACTATATCAATATAATAATAATGATGTATATATTTCAAATCACATGTCCTGTACTATTTTTTAATGTCTTTTATTAATAACCGTACTCTGTTTACTATTTAGATCTTTGTGCATGGAACATCATTCCTTATTGTATTCGGAGAAGGGCGTTGTTAGCTGCGCTGCAGTTTATACTTTTGCAGCTATCATCGTTTTTACTTGTTTGTATTATCTTTGTTAAATTGTTCCAAATAAAAGTTTTATTATTATTATTTTATTATTTTTTATAATTTACTATACTATAGTTACCATAGAGTAATAAACAATAAAAAGATGGATACTTGACTCAAATATTATACGTTTATAATACAAAGGTAGCTCGCCAGTCCACCGCTAGTAAAAACAAGAAGTTCTGAATCGTAATAAGAGAAAAAAGTAATAATTGTTAGAAATGAGTATTTGAATTTTATCACTACATATTATATAAAACAAAGTCCTCCGCCACGTCTGTTGTCTTCGATTTTCATGCTGTTTTCACCAATAGATGGCGTGGTTCTCGAGGAAGGTTTGAGTATATAATTTGTTTAGTTTTTATATATATGTACTTTTGTATATATGAACGATACTTGTTAGTCAACGACAACGCTGCCCAAATCCTTTGAGATATAACAAAATAATGTATGGTGCAATTGTGTATCTTATATAGTTCTACAGCAAAGTCCGCGATAATATATGTACATATATCTATTAAGGATAACATACTATTATTCATTTTAATATTTTTTCTATTGACAGAACAGCGCCTCTAGGGTTATTTAGTTTAATAATAATAGTAAAAAAAGTGTGTGGGTATTTATGTACGCAAGAACTTATCTTATTATTAAAATCCTTAAATATTCTCATAGGCCAGTGCAGAAGACTTTGAAAATGATAAAAAGTGAAAAAAAAAAATAGTAGTACAAAAATGAAAGAAAAAATAAATTACGGGCGATCTGAGGTCGGGAAGTGGAATGGGGGTTTTAGGGTGAAAAAAGGTTTATCTCACTTTCTGGCAAAACTACAAATCTTATGGCAAAAGTTAAATGGCAAAGTTGTAGGTAATAAAAAGATCTACAACTTTTGTTTGCACACTTTTATCGTGCTTTTCCAATGGGTTTCATCCTACTATTATTTTTTATTTTTTGGTTTCAAAAATTATCGACCCTGATCTATTATTCCGGGTGCAAGAATAAAACGTTTGTAGAAACAGCAATATTGTTATAAAGAAGGTATTACCTAAATACAACCAATAAAAATATTATTTTACCGCATAATTTACTTAAATAACGTTTATTTAAGTATCATTAAATTATTTTTACACAATTACTTACAAACAAAACAATTTTTTATTTTATGGAGCTAATAAAACACTAAAAATATGACTTGTTTCAACTTGTATCTATCAGTACCTTTCTATTACTCAACATTAAACTTTTGCGTGTATTTGCATATCTCAAAAGGACAACAAACTCGTATAGACGTTCTCAAGGTTAGTTAAAAATAAAACGTTCCCCACAAATTCCTTTATCGACGTCGCACTCGATTTGAACGTAAAGGAGCTTACACACTGTACCAACAACACTATAATATACAACAGCGCCTATTTCTGCCGTGAAGCAGTAATGTCGCTTCTATAGGAGGACCTCTACAGTCCGAACACCCTACTCATTAAAACATGGGAGTCGCCAGTGGGAGGCTCCTTTGCGCACGATGCTGGCTAGATTATGGGTATTATATCATTATTATATCACAGCAGTATCAATAAAGAAAACTTATTTAGATAATGAAATTGAGAGAAAACATTTTCCGTGTTGGGAAATACAAACCAGACAAAATACGCCCTATCAGTATGTTTTAAAACAGAGAATTGGTGTTAGTGTGGGTCATGGTTATGTGTAGGTAGGGGCGTGCATATCATATAGGCAATTAGGTAGTGCCTACCTTCTTATGAACCTAAATAAATAAATATAGCACTAGTGTTAAAGTTAATGTACCTACTTCCTACGTCAGGCAGTCTACAGATTGCATATACGAAGCAAGCAGCGTTTCATACTTATGTCGTACTGTCCGACTAAATCGCAACTACGACTAGTTAGATCTACAGTGCCTACCTTGCTAGAAAACTAATGTCACTTAACACGCCTCTGTGAGTAGGTACACACACCTATGTCTGTGTATTGACTTGGTGTATTTGTTGTAGAAAAATTTTACCTTATAATTCAGTTTCAGTGTAGTCCAAGTGTTTCAGCCATTCAAATAGAAGAACTATAATGTACTTCTAGGATGGGAGACACACGTATTTCTATTTATAATATTATGCTATGATTTTATAACATCTACCAGTTATTTGTACATTAATAACACATTAAGACTTATCTGAACGACGTTCTTCGATCCTTCGCAGTAGGGTGACCACGATGTGTAAAAATAATTACAAAATTAAAATAAAATACGAATTACGAATGTGAGTATAGGTAATAGAAGGCGATGTAAAGGAAGGGACCGATAGTAAATGACACAAAAATAGCATATATAATAAACAAGAATAATTTAAAAAAAGGTCTAACTCGTTCATTTACAGAACTCTATTAATTATTTATTGAGATGTTAAAGATATATAAATAATTACATAATATTTAGATACTAACTATTGGTTGATAGGTTAAACGTCAAACAGGCGCTCATACGAGTATTAACTCAATAAGCGTTTTGTTTTTTTCTCGGCCATCAATGAAAGGCTGGGGCTTTGGTCTCCAGAAGACAAAAAACTGGTCTAAAACTTATGATCTTAGTTATAGCACGTAACACATCACAAAACGATATAAAGCGTAGTGAAATGCTATTCACTCAATCGTGACACTGCGTCTGTGAACCTTAGACTTAGACTTGGAATGTCTTGCGCTTTTAACTACAGCAACATTCACATCTTTCAAACCACAATACAACAGTACAAGTGCACTGTTACTTTGCGAAAAAAATTGGAGTGATGGCCCTACTGCCCTTCTTGGTGTTTTTGTCTCTTTTATACATAGTTATGAAGACAGTGACGTGATCACGGATTACGAATTGAGACAGCTTCTGGAATACAGGCCTGAGATTTTCACAACGAATGGTAACCCTATAGAACATTGGGGTGAACGACCTGCCATGGCCGCATCGTCGGACAAGCTGTTCCAATCCGAGAATCAGATATCATGTGTACTGTGCCAAATAGAGATATAATCTGACGTTGTAGTATCGGGTGTTCGGTTCACTGGGTCACGTACAATTGGGCAATGTCTGCTAAGCCACACTTTATAGTATATACACACACAAGATGTAAAGACATCCACTTTTTTAACGCATACAATGAAAATGAAGCGGTGAAAGCGTGGTACTCTAGCTAGCTCGCAAAGTTGTCAAATGCAATTTAATAAACTAATTAAGGCTGCGTTTAGTGCTCGACTGACGGTCAGCGCTGACGTAGCGCGTACCATATTGCGGTTATAGCCTAAAGTTTAAGCCGTAAACACATGGTCGGATTTGGTCCGACCGAACCATCTGACGCGGTCCGGTACCGGACCATATGCGGTGGTATGTGGCATTGTCCACCGCACAAAATTATTATTATTACCACCCGGGCCGTACCGAGTACGACGTCGGACTAATTGGCGCGAGGCACCCACCGGACCTTCCAATGGTCCAGCCGTACCAAATCCGACCATGTGTTTAAGCTATTAGTGCTCAGCTGACAGCAAACTTGATTGCGCGTGTACAATTGCGAACAAAAATGTATCCTAGTATACAATTGCGATGCAATAAGAATGTTTACACATCACTACTTCACGGCAGAAATAGGTACCGTTGTGGTACCCATAATCTAGCCGGCATCCTGTGCAAAGGAGCCTCCTTATTAGCCCAATAATTTCACTAGACCTTGTGTGGGTACTACCCCTAATCAAAGAATCTTCCCACTCGAAGGACTATCTACTACCATTTTGGAAACAAATGGCACTCAGAAGATACGGCGCAAGAAACGCTCCCAGTAATATTTTTGGGCTCTTTTATTAACCTTGTTGGTCCATTTTTACGATATAAAGACCACAAGTTTAATGTAATTGTTTATAGTATAAGTCTATCATTGACCATTGAAATTAGTTAACATAATACAAGTTTTTAAAGATTTTATTTAAGTATTAATTTCACGTTACGTTAGTTTCTTAGCTTTAAGTTTTGCTTTATTTAATAATATATTAAGCATGACGTCACCAAATGGCTAAACGTTGGCTTTCAAACCAGCAAACATGCTGGAGTTGGGACCATTTTTGTAACTTATTGATAATATAAATGTTTCAGATTTTGTTTGGGTATTTCCTTTGTTTTATGTTTTGTCTCTTTCCTAAGTTTTTGGAACGAAGTTCCTTATCGCGCGGTGCGAAAGGGGGTTAGAGGGGAAAAAATTAAGACCAAAAGTTGTAACGACACTTTTTGCTATAGTTGTAAGCCGTGCGCGTGTTTCTCTGTCTTTCTGTCTCTCTCTCTCTCATAGAAAGCAAGCCAGTTATTTTCGTTTCGCCTTTCTATAAACAATAATTCAGCAGAATCAACAACAAAATATAATACTACCATCCATGCAGTATTTTCAAGACATTTAAATAAAATAGAATCCCAAACATATGTTTCCTACTTCAGTTACCACAAGCCAATTATTACTAAAACTGAGCCTTCTGATTAAGTTTATATGACATTATATCTGTTAATAATAAGAAAAATATTATTATAACTTAAAAAAAAACAATTCCTTCACTTATTAATCGAAAGGAATTTCGTTCCATCCGGGTGTCCCTTGACACGCCTCAAGTTTTTTTAAGTTATTTGTATTTATACTTACTACACGTTTCAAATAAACATTTGATTACATGTTTATTATAATTAGCCTCTCTGTGCACTAAACATCGCTATCGAACGAACTCAACATATTGAAATACTTATTTCAAATCATTTAAAGCGTAATTTTAGGTTGAATGCTTTTTTTATTTAGAAGACATTAATTATGTAGGCCTTTGTCGAAAGACAAGCTGTTTAACCTAACATATAATTTATATTTAAGTTTATATTTAGTTAAGTATCATTTATAATATTTGTGAACAGCAATAAAGGCTTATTTTATTTTTATTTATTTATTTTATAATTATGTACGGAACGGACATTAAAAAACAGAAAACTAAATGTCACACCGCTAACGAGAACATACTGTCGAACAATACACTCGCAAGTCGTACGACATCTACAGAATGAAGTGAACATCCAATTAAGAATGATAAATAAAACTCATTCACACGACAATCAACTCTTTAACAATGCGGGGATATACAATATACATGTGAATCTTGCCTGCGGAAACAATGAAAATGTATTATAACTATGTGGCGAGCATTATTAAAATTTAAATAATAATTGAATAACAAAAGAGAATTGCTCTTGGGCCTTGGCAAGTCTTGTTTTTATCTAACAAGGAAATCTTAGCAATTGACTGAAATCTATTACTGAATTTAGGGAGGAAACCGAATTTCCTGTAAGGCTTTGACCCCGTTTTGGATTTAGCGGTTAGTAAAAGTTAAAATAGTAGTCAAGGGTGACCAATTAAGCGCGCTAGAGTCGAAACGAGACGTGCATTATGCATACCTATCGAATGGTTCAGCGAAAAAGCAAACTCAATCTAATTTATATATAAAATATCTCTCTCAATATCTTGAAAATTTGCGTGGATATCGGGTAGGTCTGAGAATCGACCAATATCAATTTTTCATACCTAAATGATGAGGGTGACCCTCACACCTCTAAACAATATTTTTTTGACAATTTTTTTGTTATTATTTATTCGACATTGAAAAATTCATGCAAATTCAAATTTTCACCCATATACGATCAACTCCGTTTTTTAATTACTACTTTTATATTATTCTGCTCCATCCACAGATAATCCGCAATAAGGTTGCAAGATGGTAATCGAATACAATAATTATTGTAGTACGATATATTTTATGTACGATATATTTGGTAGGTCTGAGAATCGGTCTTCATCTATTTTTTATACCCGAAAATTCAAATTATTGAATTTTTTATATTACTTTATATTATTATGGCAATACAACGTTTGCTTGGTCAGCTAGTATTATATAAAACTGCTCTAAAGCGGTTTAGTCTATAAAACTTTTGTAATGAACGTCATTAATGAAAAACCGTAAAATAATGATTATTGACAACACAACCGAATAAAAATTTGTAGATGATCCACGTTATTATAGGAAGCTTCATATTGCTGTGTCCACATAAGTCCAAACATTAGTCATAGCAGTGGCAACATAAGTCAAAACTATAGTAACCGCCTGTAAAAAGGCATAAAAGGTATTTATTTTCTCAAAATTAGTTCCTTTTGAATTCTTTTTGATGTCATTTCTAATATACTAGATACTACTACCACTTCGGAAACAAATGGCGCTCTGAGAGAGAAGAAGCGGCGCAAGAAACTCTCCTAGCATTCTTTTTTTGCGCAATTTTCAATAAATTAAATATAAATATTCAGTATTGTACAGTCATTTCTATCGCTATAACATAATCATAATCTAGGCCCAGGCTGTCCGATCACTTAGATATTCAGCTGTGGAGTAATAGGATTTACGACAGAGCCATTTTTTATAAAACATTTAAATTTATTTATAGATAATGCCTGAACAGTGGCTAGGACTTTATTATAAAAGTGTATACATTTACCCATAAAGCTATTATGTATCTTATGAAGCCTACTAGAATTAGTTACAAGCAATCCCTTATTCCTAGTGTTATAATAATGAAAATTACTATTAAGAGCAAAAAGGTGACGATTTTTGTGAACATATATTAAATTTTCATAAATGTACTGACAATGAACAGTCATAATAGTTATTTCTTTAATTTTTTCTTTGAGATATAAAGCACGAACAGCTCTCCTTTGCAGTTGTTGTATTAGAATCAGATGTTCAAACCCAAATCACCCTCTCATGAGTAAAAAGGCCAAGCAGGTACAAACATGAAATTTCATTCATTGCTACTTCGAACAATGACTTCCGTACAACTTCCTCCTTATTTCATCCCCATAGAGATAAAATTTCCAGAAATGCTAAGTGATGGAGTTTGTTGCGCCCGTTCTTCTCAGGTGTGAGGCATACCTTTTGGAATAGGTGGTAGTTTTTGACTTTCATTTTGAAATTGCTGCTACTGACATGGAAACATATTTCATCGTCTAATTTTGTTATGTGTTTTATTACGTATACCATTTATTGTATTGAATTAATTTGCATGCCTAGTTAAACCTGGCGAAACATGTGAAACTGTAACATTGAATTACGTCATTTATGTAACCGTTGTGCAATAATATAACATGTTTGTAAACCCCCAGCTGTTTTGGATCTGCGAGAACGAATCAGTCAGGAGTCAGGATAAGTATTAGTAAATGAATAGTTTATTGCTTATGTTATTAAAAGTGGCACCCAGCTTCTAGCCAAGTCAGGTCAGAATCAGGCGGCGTCGAGTGTAGCTCTGGTCAGGATGGACATAACGCGGGAAAAGTAAGGTATTTTCTTATTATGATTTAAAACTTGTACAATATATTTTGAAAATGTAACTCGAAGGCGTTATTAGTTAAAACCTGATGACCGTTTGTTTCGTTATTTACGTTGTAATAAGGGTTTGTATGGTGTGTTGGTAGGCCTCCCACAAGATGGACCGACGATCTGGTCAAGATCGTCGGAATACGTTGGATGAGGGCAGCGCAGCACCGATCCTCGTGGAGTTCTTTAGGGAAATAAAAGAATTAAAGGGGAATTTTTTTTTGTCCAGCAGTGGACGTTTTCCCGCAGATAATGATAATGATGAAGGGTTTATTTTAATTCTTAGATAAAGCTTCAGATTATTTCCTTTTTCTGTTTTGAGTGATAACCCTTAAATATGTCGTTGCAAAATACGAGTCGCAACTGAAAAGAAATCAATATTATGTACATAGTTGAATAATGTACGAAAACCCATGTTTAAGCAGCTGAATCCGTCGCATAAATAATCTTTGTCAATACCCAATATGTCTGACAAATAGGCTGTATTCGATAACGTTTGCTCAAATGCCACGCAGGCGGCAGGATATTGTGTCTTGACAATAACAAGGTCACCAGACAACAAAATACTCAGCAGTAATTAATATTACAGTCCACATTATTTACAGGCTTGGCGTTAATAGATTTTTAATATAAGAGAGGGCAAACGGGCAATAGGCGCACGTGATGGCGATGGAGAGTTGATAGAAAATACCACTCTCGCTTGGGAAAAATATGCCTTAGCGATTCTCAGTGAGTAAGCAGGACATCATACAGGGTGGACCAAAAGCCCGTTTACATTTGAATTGGTTGCCGCGTCTAGCAGCGGCGGCGGAGGGGGGTGGAAGGGTTACGCATTGCAAGAGCGGCCAATGGGAATTTAATACCATGGTGTCGTTTAGCGGTAGTCAACGTGCATTTAGTGTACGCGAGTACTATCGAAACAACGATTCTGCGACCTTAGCTCAACGAAAGTTTTGCAATCATTACAAGATTCGACACAAAAATCAAGCTCCATCAGGTGTGTTAATTAAAAAATGGGTGCTCAAGTTTGAGAAGACGGGTTCAACAATGGATTTACGTCGATCTGGCCGGCTTAGAACGTCGAGGGACCCCGAAAACGTGGAGCGAGTAAAATCGTCTGTTCGTGACCAACCTGGACTATCAACTCGAAAGCGGTCTGCTGTCCTTAACGTGCCAAGATAATGATGTATTAAACCGCATTCTCAAGAAAGATTTAAGTCTACATTCCTATAAAATCCAAATGGTGCAGGAATTAAGGCCTCAGGACCATGCCACTAGGTTGCAGTTTGCGAACGAAATGGTAGAGCGATTCACCAGTTTTACAAACATTTTTTTCTCATTTAGGCACACTTCCACCTTAATGGGCATGTTAATAGACAAAATTGTCGTTATTGGAGTGACACTATGTCATGGTGATCAAAAACCCCTGCATTCCAGCCAACCAACCCAGTAACTCTTGACGAATTAAAGGATCGTATTCGCACAGAAATCCAAAACATCTCAACAGAAACATGTAAAGCTGTCATCGAAAATTTCCGCTCTAGTTTGCAGCAATGCCAGAATAATGAAGAATTGCATATGCATGATGTGATTTTTAAGAAATAAATTCCCCTTTTGTTTACTATCGAAAACAATAAACAATTTTGATCTACTGTAATTAGTTTTTTTTTAATCATCATTCCAATTATAAATGGACTTTTGTTCCACCCTGTATTTTAGTTTTCGGGGATTGACGTTTGTATGAACAAGATAGAAGGATACAACTGTAGGCGAGTGACAAGAACAGTAAGTTCCCAATTAGAAGTAGTTTGGAACGTGGACAATGTTCCCTTTTACCTCATAGCTGCGTACGCAACTCTTAGTAAATTCCCTACATTTAATCTACTAAGGAAAATAGTTCTATAAACATTAGCATATAACTTCTCCAGACGTCACAACTCCTAATACGCGGCGGAATCTAAATAATCGTCAACTGTTTGAGTTGGACGTAATAACTTAGTCATCGTCGCTTGTGCTCAATACTTAATAAGTTATATGACACATTGTTATTCGATGCTATAACAATACGCACGATTATATTAATTAATTAATATTATAAGTATTATTTGGATGATTCGATAGCAAATCTGAGGGCAGTAACACTCAGTAAAGTTCTCATTTAAGCATAATATAAATAATACATAAATATTTTGTAGTGATATGAGTGTCATAAGAGCAATTCAAGAAATTCTTGTAGATTCTTCTCAATATAATATTACAGACTTAAGTGGTAGAGATAAAAAATTTAACTAACGATACAATAGTCTTTCGAAGATTTTTTTTGAATAATGATTATTTGACTTTGACTTTGACTTGGCAGAGATCTAGTGCGGTGTGTAACGATTGCGCTAATCGACTATACCGTATCGGGGCATATACAGACAGATAACGTTTGCTCAAATACCTCAGGCGACAGGATATTGTGTCTTGACAATAGCAAGGTCAAAGACAACAAAATACTCATCAGAAATTAAAATTACAGTCCACTTTAGTTAGATACTTGGCGTTAATAGATTTTTAACATAAGAGAGGGCAAACGGGGAATAGGTGCACGTGATGGCGATGGAGAGTTAGTGAAGATAGAAAATGCCACTCTCGCCTGGGAAAGATATGCCTAAGCGATTCTCAATGAGTATACAGGGCATCATATTTTAGTTTTCGGGGATTTACGTCAATTCTCAATATAATATTACAGACTTAAGTGGTAGAGATAAAAATTTAACCAACGATACAATAGTCTTTGGAATATACGAGATTTTCAATTTTGATTTTGTGACCGAAACTGCAACCAAAACAACTGCGGCATCTATATACGATGAATGAAGGGCTCATCGCATTTTTGGTATAAACAATAAATATAGCATTAAAAAATTAATTCTTTTATACGTGCAAGTTTCTACTCAATCTAATTTAAAACAGGCTTCATATCCGTAATTTGAAAATGATCGGATCACATTACTCATTACTTTATATGCAACACATCACGCAAAGGAAACTGACTTACAGTCCACATTTGGTTAGACAATCTCAGTAATTTCCATATATTCTCCCATAGAGGTTACGATAGGTATGACAGATTGGCACATGTAACCACGGAGTTATAAAATATATTCTACTAGCTGACCCGACAGACGTTGTTCTGTACATAATAAATAAAATACTGTTTTTTTAATGAATTTGTCAATAATATTTCATAACATCAAGAATTATTTCGTAAAATTTGCTTCCTGTTGTTATAGCGAAATTGTTTTACAGCAGAGCTATTGGAAATAAATGTAATTATGGGCCCCAAATCGAAATAAAAACTATCCTCACTGTGAAGTTGAACTAAACTACACTCCATGAAATCATCCCCATTAAAATCCGTTCATTAGTTTAGGATTTCACTGGAAACAAACACCAGGACACTGGATTATATATAAAATAAGATTTAGTATAAACTTCGATCTAACTTTTATCTATGTAATAGTGAGAAATTTTTATATTTATTTATTTCAACATATTTAGTAGGTACCTGACCTTTTACATTAAAATGTATTTAAGAATAATTTTCTAGACTAACGCCAATTACACAAATTCCTACCAACTTTATGATTGAAAAAATAGTAATATTTCTTGTTTGACATTAATGGGTTTTTCTTACTAAGCTTTCTGCAATAAACAGATCTCACACGAGAAGTAAAGAAATACTTCAATATAGATCTATTATTAATCGTTTAGATTTAAACTCTGGGCCTCAATAAAATTTTATTTTTATGCAAATATTATAATAATTTATTATTCCTATAACTATCCCACTTCTGATACTCCCACCCATCTCATTTCAACATACATAGTTGCATTTTCTAAAGATTTCACTTTGTGCACATGTTTTTTTTCTATTAATCCGGATAAACTATAAACAACTGATGAATATTAATTGTTCCTACCAAATAAGATCAGTATAAATGCTGATTCCGTCAACCTTCTATGCTCTTACTTGGTCTCTGTACGATATTGATTTATAATCCAGTGTTTAACCTTAATCGAGTTAGATAGGTAATTGTATTGTACTGATGGGCCTATTTCCTGCGTTATTTCTGGTATTATTAGCTCGGGTTTTTACGAGACATAGATACACTATTAAACGTTCAAATTTGGTCTAACATTATATTATATTTCGATCACAGATAGAGGAATGGATTAAGGTAATTGATACAAAAAATACACGAAAGTTGATATCGATAAGTTTATGAGAGTATCAAACACAGAGTAGGCTACACTCGGACATACCGAGTCATCTTCTTAATCGCTACTCTTAACAGAGCCGTGGTCGTTACTCCCGGTACTGTGGCTCACTTCATAGTTTTTTGTCACTCGTCGCGTACCGTTGCAAGCTTTCCTCGTGCATTCACAGAGTGCTCCGACCAATGCTGTCTTGGTCAGCCCATCTTATGGGCTATCTGCCTCTTGCTCTACAGGCGTTCGATATATCCACAATATGCGAGGTTGTACATACACTGTTTAGTGTATGATTTACGCTGGACTTTGATGACGGAATAATGATTTTAGCTTAGCAATTTGTATAATTGTGAGAGAAGGATACTATATCTTATTTGAAAACATTATTTATGAAATATCAAACTTATGTAGCAACGGTTTATAGGTTTCTATAAACTTCATTGCAGTAGATTTATACTTTTATAATTTTAGTTAGTTCTGCACTAATAGTGCTTGAACAGGAAAAGATGCCTTTCACTGGGAAAATTAGGCGCGTGTCTAGAATAGTTTTATTACAACGAATTAATTATCCAACACTATACAGTCACATACGAATAGTGTCAAATACGTCAAATATTTGAGTTCACCTGATATGGACCTATTATTGGTACTGTTATGATTGTTTAAAGTGATAAAGGTATTTGTCGTTCGGGCGGGTACCATTTCATTGGCAACATGGCATTTATATGGAGATAAAGAAACGAGGTTGAATAGTAACTAAATGGACCGTTGCCATATTTTGATTTTCTTTGTAAAATATAGCTTATATGACAGCTAAAAATGATATAAATTAGTAGGTCTGTCTGTAATCGCAAATTACAAAAACTACTGCAGTACAAAATCGTCAGAGGCGCTATACGCTTGTACCAATCCCTATATTAATGTCGAACATACATTGCCACTGACCGGGATGCCATGGTCGGAGCGTTAAAGACGCCTTTTACATATAATTAAAACTTTCTCATAACCAACACGATAGTTATTCATCACTGTATATCCCCCAGCGGTAGATATGACAGATAACAGCGCCGCGGGAATAGTGTTTCACGAACTTAGTAAAAACTTCTAATAACAATTCGATCCATTTAAAACCGCCAGACGCTGTAGAGCTCTACTAGTTGCCAGTGAATACGAGAGCAGTCGTGAATCGCGATAGGGAATACAGGTAAATAACCCCAAGATGAGTCAACAAGCCGGCACAATAATAATTGCCATTGCAATTCTCGACACTCAACACTTGGCGTAGAATGTCGTTAACGACAATTATTGACATTCAAAAAAGGAATCGATGGAATCGAGTAATCGCTGAAAGTTAATGTCAATGTCTTGAGAATTGACGTTCTATTTATAAAAACTAAACAGGACAAAGCTCCATTGTTATAATTAGGCATCCTTAATATTAGTAATTATGTAGTTTCACGAGTTAATAAATAATTGTTTAATATCTGTGAAACTCCATTAAACTTTTATATGGGTTTATTAATGACGAGCGGCAGCCTGTGGAGTTTTTGCTCACGTGGCATTCAAACTGGATATAAAAAAAAGGGCTGTTAAGGTACTGAACGTAATATACCTACTGGTTAGTGGAATATATACATTTATTCAAAATCAAACAACTCAATATACTAACACTCTATTTCTATATAGACTGTCAATATAATTTCGAAAGTATATTTTCCACCAGCTAGGTATTTGCAAGTTCACAGCTGTGACCTTGAAATGCCACTATACATCATTTTGTGCCACATAACATTACCTACCTACGCTTATCTTTTATCGATATGGATAATCATTCAAATATTTTATAAGTAAACAAGAAAAATCAGTTCTGATATCGTATCTGGGTACTTTTTCCGACTATATAACATAATTGAATTGAAATTTGATACATTCTTAGATTAAAAGACGAAGAAAAGTCTTCATCAGTCAAATTTAAACAAACTTCAAATATAGGTACTATAGCTCGATAGAATGTTAAACGAAGAGTTATGAAAAGAGCCTAAAATAATTAAATATACTAGAAAAAAGGAAAAATGCATGACTAGGATACCTACCAGCCGCTACGCTTTAGAATGGAACTAAAGAAAAGGATTTTTCTTTACGGAAAAGGGCTAGCCCAAAAATTACAGAGAGGATCTGCCGGGGACGAAGTACAGGAAGAAGTTATATAAATAGCAATAGTTTTCGTTACGACCCTACGATCCCCCACGGCATTAAAGATTATTATATATATATATATAATAATCAAGTAAGTTAATCACGTAGCTAGGACGGTAGGTACTTACTCAAAGAATGTTACGTTGGTACTTTTTCTAAAAGTTGACAACATTACTGATTCTTGTTAAGAAATAGTGAAATAAGAGAGTGATGTTACGAGTACAGGTTGCAAGTTAACCGTTATTGAAAAGAAAATGTTGGGTTAATTCGGTTATGTATGGAAAAGATGGATGAAAGTTTATTGACTTGACAAAAAGAGGCAAATGTAGGCAGGCAAAGTACGGCCTAGGCGTACATCTCACAATCGGAGAAGAACCTACTGGAGTCTGAAAATAGACCCAATCACGAGTACCAAGAATCAAAGAGCTTCATTCACTTTTAAAGGTTTGATGCGAGTGGAATATGCAGCTAAGTCCCTATGTCAAGTCCGAACCTTCAATTTAGTCCCAAGATAGGGATAGCCTGTACTATGGGTGCCAGACAGGGATATATTTATTCAATATACCTACAGACTAATACATACATGGCTCGGAACCAAACATTTTTTATTTATTCGAACCCGGAACGTAAAGTTAGAGGTCAGGATCACTAATCAATAATCTAAGATGAAGTCGTGCACTGGTCCCTAAAATAGGTTTTAATTACCTTCCTACAAAATAAATGCATATGTAGGATAATCGTTTTTCTTATATATTATATTTTTTTCTACATAGGTACCTAATATGAAACCACCCAATACCGACCACCACCGACCTACCCATATTTTTAATGACTTAGGTATAGTAGTGACGTAATTTTTTTAATCAACACGTAAGTACTTGTATATATTCTGTGACGTAAATAATTAATAAAAAAAATAGTAGATAAGTAACAATTATTCCATAAACTACAATAACATATCAACTCGGAATCTAATCTCATTTTTTGTAAACACTCAATTTAAAAAAATAATAATGAGGTAGAAATAAAGTTTTTGTAGTTTCATATTATTTGAAACTTTATGAAATAATTATAATAATTTTTCGTTCATCGATCAATTAAATCTTTAGTTTACACGTCTGTATCAGGGCAATACCATTAGAATAACTTTCACTTCCCAACATCAACCAAGTATATTAATATTCCACATCAGAATAAAACGCTTACTCGAGAAAGCGACCAACAAGAAACACAGTTTAATTATTTAACACGTTTAACACAGCCAACTCCATTTGATATAAGGACAATTATTAATTATTATCCAACAATTGCGTGAACACAATTAAACACTAAACACACCATATTGGATGAATTATAAATAAAGTCGTTTCGTTTTTAAAACTATTCGAATGTAGAAGGCAACGGTCTGACGCGGTGAAGCACGTCCGTTGCCGACCGACCCGCGCGAACTTGAAGTTGTCGCTTCAAAATGAAAACACCAATGCCAGCATCGTATAACCCGGCGGATTTAAAAATCCTCGGCAAGAGAATTTAATATAAAATAACGCATCTATGATATTCTATCTACGCTCTACGTAATTGAACAAACTATAATAATAATAATTAACGTGTTTTATGAAATATGTTTAATATAATAAAGTAGGTATGTAGGTGCACACATCTTGCCCGCACGTATACAATAATATTATGCTATTTTATTATTACTATTTTAGTGTCAGTTAATTATGTAAGAATGTAGGTAAGTTTATTGAAACCGATCATTCACTGCGTTCATAAATAATTTCATAGGAACTTTAATTAAGAGCACACGAACCAATCTGGATTACTGTAAGATTGTAAGTCTTACCCCAACGTTACCTCATGTGAGGTATTTTATAATTATTTAATAGCTAAGTACAATAAATACATGGCATACTGCGTGGTACATTACAATTTGCCAAGACTATATAATAATATTGCGCGCGAGCGTAGACCTAGTGACAATCTACAAAGCACACGTTGATCTAACGGAAAAGAGGGAGAAGGCATAATATTAACGCATAAGTACACTGATGAGTGAAAGAGATAAACAGTACTAATCGGCGACCATACCGTCTGGATTTGTACAAAAATCATAGTCACGTGTGACAGTGAGAGCAGCATGTCAACACAACGAGTAATTAAAATCCAAACCAGTTATTTATTTATACATATTGAATTTTCTAACCTTGTAATAAGGTACATAATATTATTTAATTTATCTGCTACTTGGCTACAATTCAGATTGTATAGGTACCTATGTGTTAAAAGAATTACTGTTTAAAGAATTACGTATTCTTCCATTTCCCTGTATGTATATACATATACGAAATATGTATCTTTGTCAAACAACATGACCATTTATTTACAAAAGCAAGAGATATTTATCCGAGAAATACAAGAAACGGTGACAGACTGGTGATTGCACACAAATTTCATAATGCATCCTACAGAAAATGTAGCTATGTCATGTGTATAAAAATATTTAATAAACTCCCTCCAAGCGGGTAATACGCGTAGTATTACCCGTCCAACGATTTAAAAAGGATCTTTTTACATGGCTTATAGATAAATGTTTTTATTCCATAAATGAAATGTTGACACATTAGGTTAAATTAAATTGACTTTAAAATATATATTAATTCTAGTCTTTAAATAATGACATTTAAAAATAATAATTATAATTTAAATAATAAAAATTATTATAACTAGAATTTTGTTAATAATAATTTTGCAAGCCAGAAATGGCCGATAACATTGATACATTAAAACTATTTACACCCATTGTTACATGTTTTCTAGCAAAATAAAGAATGAATTTATTATTATTTATTTATGTGGAGGACGGAAGCATAATTTACGGATCAATAACTAATAATTACTGCACGTAAGATATCTTGTTTATAAGAACGTGCGCCGTACCTACTGAAAGTAAATGGACTGGCCATTTGTAATAAAATTATTATTTAACAATTATAGTATTTGTAAATCGGGGAGTATCTACGCTCATTAGTTAGAGATTGTCTTTTGTTTTTAAAGTGTGGCATCGTTTTGAAAATTGTGTGGCGGCAGTGCAATGAATTTAACTCGAAAAAGTATGAACGCCCCATGTTTTTTTTTCGATTGTCTGTGGGTTATCTCTTCTCATCTCTGTTAAGGAATATAATATAATAATAGTACATTGTACAAGTACAGTAGAACAGTGTCTCAATGATGATTTTAACCTTGGCCGTAATATTTATTGCAACTGATAAAAAATAAGATGTCAGCAAATTCATAGTGTATTTGGTATAGGAATGAGCCCAAGTGCAAAGGGTTTTGTATGTGACTACATACATGAAGGTTAGGCTACAAAGCTTTGCACTGGAAACACATTAATATTTTAACTTTACGGCTTCACGGCAGAAATAGGCGCCCTTGTGGTACCCATAATCTTGTCGGAATCCTGTGCAAAGGAGCCTCCCACATCCCACTGCTCAGAGTTTCTCGTAAAACGTTCTGCAGCAAAGTCGTCCTTCATAACGACAACGCGTCCTCACATAACCCTAAGGTAACAAATGAGTTTTTGAAGGCCCCAAAATATTTATATTTATATTGAACTGATGAAACATATGTGATATGTGACTACTATTTACATGCCCTGAAGAGGCGGTAACATAATACGTTAAAAGTGGCCATTCCCGACTTTCCTCGGGAAGACTGGAACAACTATTAATATGTGTGGCTTTTGTATATTATGAGAATCCCGAAACTTTCAGTACCTTTAGAAGCTATTTGAAAAATTCGAACATAAGTAGATTTTTTTAATATTATTTATCCTTATTGAGAGGAATATCGATTCCTCGAAATTCTGTGTACATATCGGGTAGATCTGAGAATCGGCCAACATCTATTTTTCATACCCCTAAATTATAAGGGTGACCACACCCCTATATACTTTTTTTAATATTTTTGACAATTTTTTTTTTACTTTATTATGATTGAGAATTGGAAAATGCATTCAACTTCCAATTTATTTCACCCTTTTACGATCAACCCCGGGTTTTTTTATAACGATTTTTATATTATTCTGTTCCATCCACATACTCAACAGAATCCTATTGGGTTGCAAGATGGCAATCGAATACAATCAACGTAGTACGTTATATTTATATACGATATATTTAATAGGTCTGAGAATCGGTCGCCATCTATTTTTTATAAGCCAAAAATTTTAGTTATTGATTTTTGTTCTTTTTTTAATTGGCAATACATAAATTACCTGAATTTATAAATATAAAACACTTAGCTAAGATTGTGTAATATATTCGCTAACTGAAGATAATAATCAGAAGTTTCGTTGGCAGTCGACAGAATAAAATGTTATGGAGACATGTACCTAGGTATTGCATAAATATGATTTAAATATTTTTGTTTCAAATTAAACCTGGCCAAAGCCTATGTAGTAATATTGTAAAATGAAGTATTAGCCTCACCTGACAGATATTTCTTGACCTTCCTCCGTGTTCCTGTCGGTATTAGCGTTTAACCAAATGCTATTGTTATTCACATACTTCGATTTTGACAGCTTCGCTTTCTCGGGTATTTTCGGCTTCAAAGATGGCGGCAAGACGCTGTCAAGTGTTTTTGGCGGCAAGACGCTGTCAGGTGTTCTTGGCGCGAAATGCTTTTGTGGCGCAGGTGTCTTTTTAATTATTTTAAGCACCACATTAGTTGGTTTCAAGTCATTTTTATTCTTATCCGGTGCTTTTTGCCCGCTAACCACAGCCGATGTAGGAGTTGTAGGCTTGTTTCTAAGTGGTCTAGCCGGATCCAACGAGTTTTCTGGTTTCAGAACAAGCGCTTGTCGGTCGGCTTTCCTCTGTTTGAGTTTCGTCTCGACTGGAGCTAAAATAATGAGGATTTAATACATTAAAAACTATTCTACGGGCATTTGGTAATAGCATATAGCATTAACATAAGATTGATGATGAATCTAGCAAAAGCAAAGTGATTTATTTTATCAATGAGTTGTAATTTTATCAAAGATTTCAACACCTGCTGTACCTTATATTGAGAAATTAGTACTAACTTAGATCATTAATCATTTATATGTCTAGATAGATTATGACAGCTGTGAAAACGCAAAAAACAAGACTTTAGAACTAACCTCTATTTTGAGCAATTCACGCACACTAACACAAAGTGACTTTCAATAAGTGATGTCGTATCCTATTTTGAATAAATATATTTGATGATGAATTTGAATTTTGAGTTTGTCATACAAATCGCGAGTGTAAGACGTAGCTTTTCACGCACACTAAACTAATATTCCCAATATTCAGTCTATCTCCGGTTGTGGCTTACTTGAGATAAAAAATCGTAACTATCGTTGACTTTTCTGTCCCAATAAACTTATCGACGGTAACTCACCACACGCTGTCTGTCAATGGCACGACGTATAGCTTACCAGCGATAGAAGTTTGTGTGGAAATTGCAATTCACGCGTCCCAATATAAGGCGATAAGAATGACTTATGGGGTATAATGGGACACAGGTTATTGACAGCTAATTACTGACAGTAGAAGGTATTAATTTATCTCTATCTGTAGATAGTATATTGGGAACGGCCCTAAGAGACTCAATCTATACGTATAAATTATCTAAGAGTACTAATTGCGTACTTATTGCCAAATTCTATGGAAGAAATTATGACAAATATACAGCATTAGCATTATAAAGCATTGTTTGTTTATGCATTCACTAACTGAGAAAGTTCTAGACCAACAACACCTTCACGAGAATGTCCATTCAAACAGAGATTATACGGAACACATGAATAGCCCAAAAAAATTACTTACATAAAATAAAACTATTCACAAAGTTAAATAACTTTTTATAAAGAATCTATGATCTTTTTGGGTGAGCATAAAATTTGCAGCAAAATAGTGGAAAGATTGATAGGAATACATAAAACTGTATTGTCTTTATGGTTCCGTTCCCGAAGGATAATCAACGGGAACTTTATTAGGTACTATCACACTGCTTCCCGTTCGTAATGACTATCTGTCAGCGGGATTTATCTTATAAACCACAATTACAAGAAAATTCAAAATCGGCTGCCATGCAAATAAAATTTTATGTTTATAGAGATAGTGTTATATCTTGTGTGATGGTAACAAATCCTTCGTTGCGAGTCTACCTCAGACTAGACCGGTTTTTATGATTTCGTATCTACCCCTAAAATAAAAAAGGAACCTTTATTATATCACTTCATTGTTCATTTATCCATCTGACAAAAATCCTTTCTCTCAGTGACGCGTGAAGGTATCCAGTGGAAATTGATTATATATTTAAATCAAATATTAACGTCTACAATTCTTCTAAGGCTTATAATAGCTTCATCTTAGATCCGTACTCCGTCTCAATACATAATCAAGTGTGTTTTATCACTATCTATGACATAAATGTGCATGAAAGAGACAAAATACATTTTATAATGGATACTGAGACGCCTTCAGGAATACTGACCTAAATCAAATAAAAATATAAGTGAAGTGTGTGGTCATTCAGGCCTAATATTTTAACAAACAGATAAATCAAAAACTTTATTCGGTACTAATTCCCGCCGCACGTCTCTGTGAGACGTCTTGCTACAGCAAGGATATCTGAAGAAATCTATCCGAAAGTCGTTTTTGGTTGTTATATTTATATTGGGGTGTGTAATGAAAAACGCCCAAGCACCTAAATAATGAGATAGATGAGAGTTTTCTATTTACTGACAAAGTTATGGTGCGAATGTAAACATCTTCTGGAATTCTATTAAGATAGGGTTGCCATCCGTCCGGGTTTCTCCGGATTTGTTCTAGTTTCGAAGGCGTCAGGGTAGCGTCCGGCTGGGGTTTCAATTGTAGTCCGGGTTTAAAAGTTTTTAAGTCATGCACGATTCGCGATTTCCACGGAGAAAACAGTGAACTAAAGAAAGGAATATATTATCGAAGCAGCAACAGTATTTTTAAAGAAATAAAAAATGTAAGACTGCTAATATCGTTATACTTAAAAAAACTGCTTTGTTTCTCAAAAAGACTAAATATAGTTAAAAATTGCATGAAAATAAATAACAATAATAGTTATTGTTATTTATTTTTTACGGAATAACTTAAAAAATACAGCTCACATGTCCGAATTTTAAGGTCCTAAATCCGGGGTTTTTCACGCTTCTTTCAGAGATGGCAACCCTAATTAAGGGGGCCTGTATTGTTGCTTGAAGTATGTCAGGTCCATCTAGCGAAATACTTTGATGTAAACACTTCTCTGGGAGATTAAGAATTAAACCTCTAAGTGGTGTAATGGTGGTAAGTCGGGACTACGGGCAATATGGAGTTCTTATGTCTTATTCTAGTGGTTGATTAATAAAATTAGGATTTTATGTCAAGTGAAAAAAATATTTTAATGAAAAAGTACCTAAGGATAAAATAGCTTAAAAAATAATAAATACTCATAATAAGAGCGTACCCTATCCTCAACGCATAGACCTTATACAAAAGGTAACAAACTGGTTATATAAAAATATTATAATACGCAAAATAAAGACATTCATAAAATGATTACCTGTCCGGGGTCGGTTCCTAGTAACAGGTTTGGTCTCGGCGCTGCCTATTTTGTTAGTTGCTTCAACTGCGTATAAAGATGAAGCAGGCACTGCCTTGCTGCGAGAACTGAAGGTTGCTTTGAAAAAATTTGCTGATAAACCCTTGCGCGATGCTGTAGAACTTGTGTAGAGCCTAAAAAAATAAAAAAAATGTAAAAGAATACCAGGGGACACCCGGGTTTGAACCGGGGACCTCTCGATCTGCAGTCGAATGCTCTACCACTGAGCTATATCCCCGATGACAACCATGGTAAAATATTAGAACACTTGACGCTTTATGACGCCCGATATAAAATTACAGTTATGCTAGTTCAAACAGGCTTTAACAGATGGCGCTGATATATAAATATTTGTTAACACAAAAACATGTTTTATAAGCAGATTAGGGGCTCGGCTTAACAGTTTTGTTAAAAAAAACTTTCAAACAAAAGGATAACATCACCCGCGTTCGCCTGTGGGAAGGGAAATTAACCCATGTTTTTTTAGCTTTCAATAATTCGTAGATAGCGATAATTATATTTGTTTTGTTTGTGATGGAGTGGAATAAAGAAAATACTTTGTTTTTGATACAACTAATAACAGAAAGACCGGTTCTTTGGGATGTTACATTGGTAGATCATAAAAATAAATACAAAGAGTTGAATGCACTGTTGGAAATAGCATGCATTTTACGCACAACAAAAGAGGTCTAATATCGAATAACATTCTGTAAATTACAAAAATAGACATCCAATTATAACAAAACATATAAGTAATTCCTTGATTATTGACAACCTAGGTATATCAGGTATGTTATAATTTATTATCTATGTGACCACTTTATTTTCTATATAATATAATACTGACATTACATTATACATATGACATTATTACATACCTTTTTTTATGAGAATACTTGACTAGACCATCAAGACGTTCATCTGATGGTAAGTGATACGCCCTGTCGCACAGGATACTTGATTGAACCCAAAATTATGAGCGGCATAGAAATTGTTGCGCTCGTTACTTAGTTTAATAAACTTTCAACGTAGACCTGTCTTATTATTTAATTCACTTACATAATTAATATTATTTAAGTGAATTAAATAAAGTATATTCTCATAGTATATCTAGACAACCTGTATAGCCGAGTGGTTAGCGATCCTACCTACTAAGCTAGAGGGCCCGGGTTCGAATCCCAGTAGGTGAAAGCATTTATATGATGAATATGTATGTTTGTTTCCGAGTCATGGATGTGTAAATGTATTTATGTATGTTTATATGAATTTATTTATATTTAAGTAAGTATATTGTATTAAATATATAATTGTCTTGTAACCCATAACACAGGCTATATTTATGCTTAACTTGGGGCAAGATAATTTGTGTAAAAGTGTCAATATTATTATATTATTTATTATATATTATATATATATAGTAATTCAATTAACTAGTTGTATAAACCTATGGGTTATTACTTGAACATTTCGTAATTTTATTAGACATATTATAATAAATATCTGGACGACCGAGCCTTGCTCGGATTTTTAAGAATGTACAAAACTTGAAAAAAAAATACTATAGGATATCTGGATTCGAACCAGGGTCTTCTGCTTTCCAGATCACCCAATGTCCCATCTGAGCTATTATAGTCTTGTGTATATAATATATATATAAAACACGGATAAATTACATTTTTTAATATTGAAACCTAGCTGGGTCGAATTCTCGCCCTCGAAACTACCTGTATACTAAATTTTATTAAAATCGTTGGAGCCGTTTCCGAGATTCAGAATATATATACAAGAATTGCTCATTTAAAGATATTAGATATTATTAGACATATAATAATAATATAATATTGACACACTTTCACACAAATTATCTTGTCCCAAACTAGGCATTGCCTGTGGTATGAGTACAACACAACGATAATATATTTAATACAATATACTTACTTAAACTTACATAAATACTTACAAACATCCATGACTCTCAAACAAACACCCATATTCATCATACAAATGTTTGCACCTCGGTAGGATTCTAACCCGGGACCTCTAGCTCAGTGGGCAGGGTCACTAACCACTGGGCTATATGGGTCTTCGTTTAAATAACCAGGAACTTTTTCTTTGAAGACTACATTTGACATTATTCACAGGGTTCCAGGGTTAAATTTTGAACTTTGGAAAATAAGATTCCACATAGTTCCAGTGGTTCATTATCCGATATACCTGCGACACGCCGAGTCCTAGCCTCCAGCTGAGGAGCCTGTCTTCAGCGTCAGGGGAGTAACGGACTACGAAGGCGAGCTAGATCCAATAACTATACAACCTACGACCCTTGCTTATATTATATTTTGTTTCATAATAAACATTCTCTAAAGGCCGGTACGGATAGTTTCCTTTAAACCCACCCAACCTTCACAAGGCATATGTTATAAATGTAACTTAATGACATTACATTTTATGTACAATAAAGTGAAGAAGTTAGAATACTTAGAATTAAAGACAAACTTACGGTTGTGACTTGTCAGGCACCAGTGGCGCCCTCTGCTGCATAACCTCCTCGATCTGCAAACAAAAACATAAAAAATATAATATTCCAGTTAGTTCTTTCAGATTTAACACTGAGAATATTAGAAATTACTTTCTCTAGGCTCATCGTTCGATGTATTATCGTAAAATGGCTGCCAACACCGCAATATACACTGCAGTGTCTAAATTTTATCTTATCTCAAATCGATTGTTAATAATTACCATAACGAAATTATATTCCCGCCTTCTTCTTACTCCAGACCACATTTTTCTTATTTTTTTACGAATAAACTCGAATAATTTATTATATATATATTATCCACTTATTAGTGTCTAATAAAATTAATATACTTATTTCTAAATTCGAATCCGATAGAACAATGTATTTATCTGTATATTTATATGTTTGTTTATTATTGATAATGTATATCGGTCGATGTCATAAACTTGTCGTTATCAACCATTGAGAAAATAATAGATATTTATAATAAGACATTAAGGAGGTTTTACTTTACGGGACGCATTTCGAAGGCGGAGGCTTAGAATCAAACTATGTTCCCACAGCGGGGATCGCACCCGTATTCCGATCACCGCACGAGAGACTGTTAAGTAAAATACCACTGACTGGTGCATATTAACAAAGAAAAAAATATGTGTGCAATTCACACGTGGTAGAATTGAAATCTTCAAAAATGTTTTCTTCAAGATTATGAGACGAACATAAAATTTCGGGAAGAGGATAATTTTAGGTTTTAGTAATGATTATGGTGATACAAAGTTTGATCATTATTTTACATTTTATTCGTATATCATTTCATAGATTTATTCAGACTCAGTGCTTAATTTTTTTATAAATGATACAACAGGTAACCAGAGTATGAAAAAATTCTTTGGTCTTAATATGGTCAATATATCTTTGGGTATTGGTCATTTCCTGTTTTTGATCTTGTTTTTGATACAGTGCGACTGCTGCACATTTTCAAATAAAATTTGGCGTCCAAAAACTCGCTGTGTCCGATGCAAAATTTACATTGCACCTCTAATCTGCATATGAAGTCCTAGTACATGTTGCAAGGAAGACATATGATTTCAACTGTTATGAAAGACATTACTATCACCGCTACCATATTTGTGTTATCCTGGTGTCTATGTAGTAATAATTCGTGCGAATGACGTCAGAAAATATTAGGGTATACTCGCATTATACATACGACAATCTCTGCTTCAACTATGATCGCCTGGTACCGAAACAGTGTATAACGCTTCCTATTTCATTCTCTCGCCGGTTGAATCTTATATATCGTCTCGCTTTTCGTTTCATCGAGTTTCAAATTACAACGATTAAAAAGAAGTTTCACTTCTAAAACTGAAAGCAAGCTGGCCTTACACATTGCACAACATAACACACACACGTAGGTATTTTTAACTAATCCTTTTTGTTTTAATTTTTCGTTTTATCTTTCTACACTGGCCTTTAAAAGTAAGTATCACACTTTTAAAATTGGGATAACGTTTTAAGTTCACAAGATATACTTTCCAAATAAAAAGGACTCCAAAGAGAATTTAATTTTGTACATAAAAACTTTATAGTCGGTAACCTTCTTTTAAGAATTGGCTGAAAAAAACTTCAAAAACAAAACCATTCCTTTTTCAAAGTGGACGTTTCCGAATTACAATTTTACCATTCACATTTTTCTTTCTGTTTTAAATTTTTTTCAAGATCGATGGGTCTTGTTTTAAACATTTATGCTAAAAAGCACATAACATTTATTTATCATGCCTCTTTCAGTTGAAGAATGTGCTAGGATCAAGGCTTTTCTGGAACTAGGCATCAGTATGCGTCGCACTGCAAGAATGGTGGGTGTGACGGTACGAACGGTCCAGAAGGTAAAGCGAAGGTACGAAGAGACTGGACACCATCTGAGTAGACCTTGTAATGGCAGACCCAGGTGAACCAGTGCAGAGAAGATCGTTATATTATTTCCACTGTGTTAAGAAATCGCCACCAAAATGCAGTTGAAGTCCAGCAACAGCTACTTCAGACCCGGATGGACTACATTAGTGACAGTACAGTGAGAAGAAGACCAGTTATTAAAAATTAAATAACATGATAAAACATTTTAGTTGAATTTTTTTACACTAAACTAAAAATGTCTATTTTCATTGTTTTATCTTTTTTAAGTTAAAAAATGTTACTAATGTATAATTTTAGTTTCTAAGAATGAAAGCCTATAAAATTTGCAACAAAACGTTTTTAATCTTAAATCTCTACCTTCTATAGTTAAGAAAAAAAATTAATTTGAAAAGTGTGATACTTACTCTTGCATGCCAGTGTATTTATAAACAAGCAAAAAAATACCGGTTCGCTAGTTCACTATAAAACCAATTTATGTGTATGTGGCCGTAAAATGACCAGCATCACCCATTACAACCAAATTGATGGAACTCCTACATGGTCAAGTTAATTAAAAAACACCAAACGCAGACTAAACCAATGTTTTCTCACGAATCTTGAATAATTTAAAAATTTTACATCAATTAAAACGGCGTAGGTATTCCATAAATGTTTGTGTGACTATAGATGTTGTAAAACGTCGATAAAATATGGAATTAATGGGTTGATAATTAGCATGATTAATCAGAACCTAACATAAGAAGTATGAAAACCCTTTAAAAAAATTTTTGGCTTGTTATATTAACAAATTCTACTTAATCCATATAGGGCGGTGGTTCAGTCTCTTCAGAGATGCCACATTGATTATCGATATATCGAAGCGTTGAAGTGTTAACGCCACCATGTCAGTCCGTCTCCAGAATCAGTTTTCGAAGCCTATCCGACTGCAGCGGGGAGTCACACAAGGCGATGTTAAATCGCTGAAGCTGTTCACCGCTGCATTGGAAGATGTCTTTAAGCTTCTGGACTTGAACGGGCTGGGCATCAATATCAACGGGGAATACATCACAGTTGGGAACTGTACTCTCGAAATTGTTAACGAGTAAGTAAGTAACCTTGGACAAATAATCTAGTTGGGCACGTCCAATTTCGGGAAAGAGGTCACTCGTCGAATCCAACTCGGATGGCAGCTTTCGGGAAACTTCGTAAAATCTTCTCGTCCCAAATACTACAGTGTCTGAAGATGAAGTTTTTAACTAGTGTATGTTGCCAGTGATGACTTACGGTCCGCAGACGTGTTCCCTAATTATGGGCCTATTGAGGAAGCTCATTGTCGCTCAGCGGGGAATGGAGAGGGCTATGCTCGGAGTTTCCCTGCGAGATCAAATAAAAAATAAGGAAATCCGTAAGAGAACCAAAGTCACCGTCATAGAGCATATGGTTGCGAAACTGAAGCGGCAGTGGACTGGCCACATAGCTCGACAGACAGATGGCGGTTGGGGCAGTAAAGTCCTCGAATGGCGACCACAGACCGGAAGATGTAGTGTTGGCAGGCCCCTCACAAAATGGACCGAGGATCTGGTCAAGATCACCGGAATACGTTGGATGAGGGCAGCGCAGGACAGATCTTCATGGCGATCTTTGGGGAAGGCCTTTGTCCAGCAGGGGACATCTTCCGGCTGAAATGATGAATGAAATGATGATGATGACCTAATTCATAATAAATAATAAAAAAAACGGTTTTAAGAAAACATATATATAGAATTACAAATACTAGCTTGTAGACAAACATAACATGTAGGTAAGAGAGAAGAAGATAATAATATTCTGTAACAGAGATACGGCAAGATACAATAGAAAAGCGAATCTTTTGTTACTTTAACCGATTTTGATTGAAAAGTCGTAAGCCACGCTTGGAATTATCTCCTTAGCATTTTGAATATAAACTAACTTTCCTTCACCAGTGGGAGGCTCCTTTGCACAGGATGCCGGCTAGATTATGAGTACCACAACGGCGCCGTAGCTAGTGAAATTACTGGGCAGATGAGACTTAACATCTTATGTCTCAAGGTGACAAGCGCAATTGTAGTGCCGCTCAGAATTTTTGGGCATTTCAAGAATCCTGAGCGGCACTGGCAGGGCAGGTCGTATCAATAACCATTAGCTGAACGTCTCTTATATTCATAAAGAGAACATTACCGATCGTTGATATTGACAAATCAAAATCGGTCACGCAGTA
Source organism: Leptidea sinapis (assembly GCF_905404315.1). Classification (NCBI taxonomy): domain Eukaryota; kingdom Metazoa; phylum Arthropoda; class Insecta; order Lepidoptera; family Pieridae; genus Leptidea; species Leptidea sinapis. Next base: position 4,071,738 of record NC_066277.1, read on the forward strand.
CCGGGCGGTCGAATCGTCTACACGATAATACATACATACAAACATATAATCACGCCTCTTTCCCGTAGGAGTAGGCAAAGACCACTTCTTTCCACTTGCTACGATCCTTACATACTTGTTTCGCTTCGTCCACTTTCATTATTCCTTTCATACATGCTCTTCGATTTAGGGTACTCTTGTACCTGGCCTTTTTCCAAGACGTAATAATAATATTTATTAAAGGTCTACTGATGGGAAGTTTTTAAAAAATTACGTAGTTTCGATATAAATATTGAGGACTTAGTAAGATGTTCATCAAAATTAATGTATAAAATACGGTAACAGGCGACTATAACTGAAACAAGAATGACGTCAGGGTTCAATAAACATCACCGCGTCTCTTGCTGTGTGAAGTAAAGTTATTCTAAATTTAAAATTTTTTGTCCTTATCTTACCTCTGTAACGACAGGGAGAAGTAATTTTTAACTTGGAGTAACTTTTCATTTCGTTTATTAACAAGACAGTTGATGTTGTGCCTGTTTTAGGCTGGCCACAAACGTTTCCTGTTCAGGAATTCAGATTCGGAATTCCATGAGACTAGCACTAACGTCCAGTTTTTTTTTCGGTATGTTTACGATCAGTACGCATAGAAACGCTTGTGAAAGCACACGTAAGTGATACCATGGACGATGAAGACAAATTGTTAACTATTGCACTTTTCACTGGCGCCAAACAAGAAGAGGAGTCGTCGTTACTGGGATAACACCCTTTGGATACTCGCTGCTTTTTCTGTGCACGTTTCCCAATCATTAAAAACCATTTTGCATATGTCAGCTTGGTGTGTTTACAAGCGCTACCAACGTTTTGAACTGTCATAAGACATTTGACATTTTTGACATTATTTGACATTTTTAAGTTCACGATATATGATTGATTAGATTAGACATCCCAATTAATTATAACATTTATTTAACTGCTTACTGTGTTAGTATTGTTTTATATAATTATAATTTTAGAAATAAGTATAGTAGCAAATTGTATTCAATTCTTTGGTTAACTTGATTCGTGCCAGTTAGTTGGCACTACAGTAGTGCCAACTAACAGTTTTTTGCATCATCACTGTGACGGTCGTGCCTTATATAAGCCAGAGCGCTCAGTTCGAGAGAACATTAATTATTGTGAATTGTTAGGGGCTGTCCAAATTGTATTGAGTCATTTATTATAATAATAATTATTAGTGGAAATAGTAAAATACAGATATTCTATTTTAAGTGCGTTACCAGCCCCTTCTACACATATCTGTACCCAAGCCAGGCTTTACATCTCTATTGTGGTAGTCTGCATTATTAATATACCATATGCATAGGTTACTATTTGACCGCCATTATTAAATTTCCAGCTTCACACTTTTTTTCTACGACGATTACGATGAGACGTCCACTCACTACACAGCTCGCACGGATTTGAATTTAAATTTCCGTGCGTGTACTGCGGATGAGACAAAATGTACGCAAGAGCTGCGTAAAAGCATAAACACATGATCAGATTTGGTACGGCCACACCATCGGACTGCCCGATGGGCGCCTCGCACCAATTGGTCCGGCGTCACGACGGTCATAATAATTTTGTACGATGGACAATATGGTTCGCTACCGGATGTCTGATGGTTCTGCCGTACCAAACCCAATCATGTGTTTAGACTATTACGATCCGAACGCACCGAACCTTGTGCGCCTTGTTGAATAGTTTTTATGTAAGCAGAGCATTCAGGTTTTCGAATCTGAATTCCTGATCAGGAAACCTAATCCAGTATCCGAATGTTTGCGACCAGCCTTATACGCGTCATCGGAGGTGTGACATCATAATCGGCCACCATGACACTTACGAGCATTTTCGCGCGTAATTTAGAGAAAATGCAGTAATTTGCGTTGCAGATTATTTTATTAGTGAAATAATATATTTTTCGATAAAGTAGACGTTACAGAAAAGGAATCCAATAATCTGGCATCATGCTTACTAAGTCATATTTTCTTTGACAAACGGGAGTACTTACACATTTTAATAAAATATTTACATCAGTATGAAAAAGGCTATCTTCTAAAAATGTTGACATAAAAATTTTCGAGTTGAATATTTAATAAAAATGTAACTTTAAGTTTCGCAGACAAAACATCTAGAAAAACTATTTAATATTTTACCAGTCGACTTGGTACAGAATGTCGGATAGATTGGTACCTTTTTCTGTCATCAAGCAGTAATGTACAAGTATTATTAATTACCTCTCGGTATCACGTCATATTCTTCATACATGATTATAGTATTTATACGCATCTTTCTATAAAAAAAAATACTGATAGATATCTTTGTGCGAGGGTCCTTTGTACAGAAAGCCGGCTAGATTATGGGTACAACAACGGCGCCTATTTCTTACGTGAAGCAGTAATGACTAAACATTACTGTGTTACGGTCTGAAGGGCGCCGTAGCTAGTGAAATTACTGGGCGAATGAGACTTAACATCTTATGTCTCAAGGTGACGAGCGCAATTATAGTGCCGCTCAGAATTTTTGGGTTTTTCAAGAATCCTGTGCGGTACTGCATTGTAATGGGTAGGGCGTATCAATTACCATCAGCTAAACGTCCTGCTCGTCTCGTCCCTTATTTTAATAATATTATTTAAAATAATCCATCGAAGCAGAAAATGTAAATTTCAAGAACCAAAGTCCGTATAACCCTCCAAATATCTGCTTTTTTTGCACAAATTTTACCCGAAACTTGGCCATTCATAATTACAATAATAAATTATAAAAGTATAAAATATATTGCAATAGATAACCTCGCGCATGTAATGGAGATTATATATCAGGGGTGCTCAAGCTTGAACTGCTGGCGAACTACCTCAAAATTGTTAGACTACGATCGATCGACTCTGAGAGGCTTCAAGTATGTGTGATGAAGGATTGTCGTCTAGGCAGAGTCTCACGATGACATAGATATTAGTTTTGCGTACTATCATGTGCTATTATACGCATTTTTTTAGGCAAGGTAAGCGTAGATCTGCTCAATTTATTGTTTATATGTTAATTACTCAGTTTATTGGTTCTTACAAAACAAACCCGTTCTAGTATCTAAAGTTATAAACTTAACTAAACTAAATTTTCTATTAGTAATTAATTAATTTTGTTAGATTATTTAAGTTTAAGTATTATTTATATCAATAGCGTTATTAATTATTAAGTCATACAATCATTTAGGTCAAAATTATAATATTGAGTAGCTTAGTAAAGTTATCTACTTATTATTATTTTTAACTAATAATAACTTAGTATTCTTTATTTAATTATAACATCTAAGCATGATAAATAATAAATACTAAAGAGTGACTTCGGATGTTGAATCTGCATGGCACTGCATGTCCTGAACATACTTTTTATAAGATGGTACCTAATTGCCGATTTCAGTTACCTAAAACAAAATCTGTGAATAATTATATATTGGATTTTCTCGAGATCGACTCAAAATCGACCTATCACTCGCGATCGACCGTTTGAGCACCCCTGTTCTATATGATCATTTATTTCACAAATTTATAAAGATTACCCAAAAACACGCATTTCCCGGAAGAAATTTGACAGTACATAACAAAAATAGGTATTTTCATTATTATTGAATAAATATTTTTTAATTTTATTTAATTTAATAAATAATGAAGAAGTAACTTCAACGAAACCTTCAATATTCAGGAAACAAGAAGTAAATAATCCAAGGTGACGATCGCAACGAAAGTTACTTTTTAATTTACACCTAATTTACAAGTACGTCTACTTTTTATATTTACATAAAAAGTAGAAGATAAAGGATTAATAACAAAATGTACAAAGCGGAAATTATTATCACTTTTAGTACTACTATATAAATTATTTAATAAAAAGTAATAAATATAAATTATCGTATATTGGATGCATCAACCTTTAAAGCTTGAACTCATTGTTTGTGTAAGAATGTTTCGTGAACATGATGGTCGTGATTACTGTCATAATTAGTATTTGCATCCAACAAATACAATGATTCTATAACTATAAAAGTCCACCTGGCACCACAAGCAGCACCCGTTCACTAGTTGAAGCATGGAACAGCCATCGTTCCCATTGCCATTTAGTCTGCATAACGAACGAATATAGATCATTGGAAGCGATCAGTGTCGCTTTTTGATTACCGAAAAAGTACACATACCTATGTCATTATTTTCGTTAGCGGGAAGACGTCCACAGCTGGACAAAGGCCTCCCCAGAAGACCTCCAACAACGATCGGTCCTGCGCTGCCCTCATCCAACATATTCCGAATGTGTTTTAAGGCGAAGAGTAAGCAGAAAACACGCAAACATAGTGTTTTTAGACAAGTTTTGTGGTGAAAGTATAGCATTTCGAGCTATGAACACTACTTAATCCTGTTACACATATCCTTAAGTCTTATTTGTAGGTTGCTAATGCTTGCTGTTGGTTATAGTTAACACTGCCGAGCCTTTTTGAACTACCACATTTCTTTAAAGTTAAACAAGCGCTCATAACAACTAAGCCAACCGTTCAAGTGACGTATCGTTTATAAAATCTTGTATGCTTTGTTCAACACTCAGGTTGTGATTTCATCTACAGGATCTACTTACTTCGAGTCCCGTTCGTTCATAAAATTTTATTTTTAAATTTTATTTGTGTAATTAATCCCAAAAGTGAGGGTTATCAGTTTAAAACATAACAAATTGATCAAAACTTCAACCTCAAAATTCAAATAGCACAAGATAACACTCTGATAAGATAAAGTGTGACCTTCATGTATAATCTATTTCATACTGGTGTTATGATTTTATAATGGCGTTATATTAATAAAATAATCGTTATAGAAAAACAAAAAAAACACGCGCTTTTTATAAAAAACCGAACCAAAAAAATATTATTTTGATATTTAAAATTAACATCAATTCCTGCCTTATATAGATGATTCATGAAAATTATATATTTATATTAACAAAAATCTTATTTTGAAAATTGAAAAATGGAATAATTTTCTCAAATTAATGTATTGTCATAGATAAATCTACGCAGTTTGAAAGAAATCTGGCCCTTTAAAGTGGGTCAAAATGGCGCCCAAATGAGTCGGTTTCAAACACACATACATACAGGTGAATCTACTAAAAAGCGTGTAAAAATAGGCATCACGTATTACTGAACTTGTTATAAATGATGATTTTTAAGCGTTAAGTTTGACAAAATCACTTCGCCACGTATTTCGTCTATACACGCGGCATCTTCAGGAGCTGTTGACTCGCAAAAAACTGGAACGAGAATACTGTCGTTTCAGCAATATATACAATACGTCATATTGTATACTCTTGTGTTGTTTAAAAAACAATATAACATACAAATAGTTCATAACTCTCTCTATTTTCTGAAGTCGCGTGGTAAAAGTGATATGTACAGAAAACTTGTAAATAATTTCACTTGCTATGGCGGTGAGTGGAGTTAATAAAATAATAAATAAATTTCGTTTATTCCAAAGATTTCACATACATTTTAGTGATCGAGATTTCCCAGTATTTTTTCTCAGGACACTAGAAATATTCAAAATATAAACAGGATAAACAATATAGAAATAAACAAAAATGATTAAAAAACAAATTTTAAAACTATAACTAAAACAATTGTGAAAACTGTGTGTGTGTGTGTGTGTATGTGTGTGTGTGAGTGAGTGTGTGCTTGTGGATCTGAGATTGGACCTTTAATTGGGTTCCACCTTAGACTGGGTGTGGTTGTCATGTCAGTCTGATCAGAAGACTTCCCACTTCATCGTAAGCATGACAAGTTAGCGGTTGACCAGGGCGTACGAGTCGTAAAATTCAGTCTTCTAATATTATCCACAGCGATGTTATAGGGGTTGAAAATGGCCTGAACTGCTCCGAGAAAAGGATAGTACGAATGTGTCATTTGCATTTGCTAGACTTGGATAATAAGATACAGATTTATAAATATACATGAATTACAGTTTTTCATAAATCCCGCGGGAACCATGGTTATTTCCGGGATCAAATGTAGCATATGTCCTTTCCAAAGCTCTAGGCTATTGCTGTACCAAATTTCATCAAAATCAGTTCTGTAGCTCCCGCGTAAAAGCGTAACAAACAAACTTACATTGATATATATAATATTAGTAGGGATAATTTAGTCAAACTGGTATTATTTCTTCCATGAATGCGTTTCATTAATGAGAACAAAAAAAATTGCTTGTTTCGTATTAGCTCACTTGATATCGTTACCACTTCTGCTGTGTGGTTTTAAGCTCAAACTGTTTGGGCATTTTTTTTATATTTAAGAATACTTTTCAAATAATAGTTACACATACAAACTGCTCTTTCCGCTGCTGGCAGCGCTCTTCTATGATACAGCGGATATCCCTTGTCATTGTGGACAGTCTCTTTAATAGTATTTCCCTGTGAAATTTTATGTCCTACTTCATCCCCATTTAGGTCAAAGTTTCAAAAATGCTCGAACAAAAGTTTATAAATTATTTCTTATCAAGTGCCTAAATACAAATTTTCATGGTTTTATCTTCGATAATAACGAATTTCCATACAGACTGCCATCCCCTATTTCAACCCCTCCATTTAATTTTTTTGCAATAAAAGGTAGCCTATGTCTTTCTTCAAGCTCTACTCTGTCTCTGTACTGAATTTCATGAAAATCGTTTCAGTCCTTTAGACGTGTAAACGTGACAAATAAACTTACATTCACACTAATTATATTAGTAGGTTTAAAACTTACAATAAGATTATCGATTCCGTGCACAAACTAACACATGAGTAACTTAATGGAAATACACAGTAATTATTTTAATATTTAGCAGGTGTGTATGTAGATAGTGCACATAGTATCAATGAAATTTCTTATAGTTTATATGAATGAACTCGTAATTAACCTCATTTGGGTATCGTTAAGATATCTACTAATTAACCTTGTTTTTGCGTTGATGTTCATTTTATCAATACTATATGCAAAGAAGTTATTTACCCGGCTGTGGAAACGACCTACAAATTGTGGAAACGACCCTGTCATATTAACTTCAGAGTAACGTTAGCAATCGGTGGTAGTACATCTAAATTTAATTGGTTTCATCTCATTTTTTTTCATAAAAATTTCGTTATACACACCAAAATTTATAATTTAGATAGCCTCAGGGCGGTCGCTCCATTCCTAATCATTCATTTATCAATCTAAAATCATTTAATACATAAACGTCTTTTAAAATTTTCTGGGATCTTGTTATATAATCATATACAGAACCTCAGAAAAGATTTACTTACGACTTAACCGCTTAGTTGAACCTAGGCATAACAATTCCACCGCGTACAACTCAAATGTAACGCAAAGCAGTTGTAGAAGATCCTGAAATACTATTTACTAATTTAAGTATTAAATTTTAAATTTAAGTATTAATTACTTGTTACTATCGATCGCTTGGCGTTACGTGGAGACGTCGCTACATTGTGGTGTCATTTACCAAAGAATATGTAACTGTAGAAGTACCTTTATCTTTACCCATGCTTTAAATCCTCTATTAAAGATTCTGAAACAGTTATCTTATTACCAACATTAAAACACCCAATATCGTAATAACCCTTTCATCATCCAAACGAGTGTTGTAATGTTGTACTGAATTTCATAACAACACTCCTTGGTTTTTTTTCTATACCTTCAAGCGCAAAGAGTTTTAACAAACAGCCACATTCTAATTATTCCTCGATGCGTGGTATCTGTATGAATTTCAAAAAAAGAACATTTTCGTTTACGCGCGTTCCACACTACCAGAACGTGGCGCGCCGTAAAAAAAAAGTAGGTTATACTTGAAACCCCGCCATTTTTCTTGTAAATATGAGCGATTTAAGTTTTGACAACACACCGCTGGATATTTTAAACGCTGCAAAAGAACATAATATTCAAGTGAATTTTAATAATTGCACTATACAAAATGTAAATTACTACTAAAATAAATAATTCTTTCATTAATTCTTAGTTTATTTGTATATTGATTATAATGAATGATATTAGGTTACTACTAGGACGGGCTGTTTTAATGTTAGCAGTAAGCTAACTGTTTCAGAATCTTTTAGAGAATTCATATTCTGGGTGTAGATAAAGTCTTGTATGCAACTGTTGATAATTAGATATTAAAACACTCATGTGATACTACTCGTGTGATAAACCCACATTCGTGTTTTATTACCCCTTATTACACAACAGTTGCATAAATAACTATTACTGCATTTTTCACGGGAAGTGTTACGACGAGCTGTTTGACCTGATCTCCGCCGAATTCCACATTCGCAAGACAAGCCATAAATTTAAATAGTTAAGGCTCGAGTATAAGCAAATGGCCTTGAGGAATCGGGCGGAACTAATTTACCTTTGCCCGTGCAAGATCGTGTCACGGAATACACACGGTCACAGAGTAGCGAAAATTCATAGTATTAAGTGTCTATGAATCTACGGGAACAAATCGACGTTTGTATATTTTGTGATTCTATTAAGGCGACACTAAATGCCAGCGAGCTTGAGCGATATGAGTTCACGGCTGTCGGCCCGCCATCTTTGTAACAAAGCCAATGTTTTCAAAATTCTTGCGTGGAAAACAGTTAACATGTTTACAATCCTCGTTATTCACTACTAATCTGAATAAATTAACCTACACAAAAAAGTATAAGCTATAAGAATAACATTTCTGAGAGAGGTACCAAAAAATGCGTCACGCCATGTCAACAAACTTGTTTAACTTCAAAGAAAAGTGGTAGTTCAAAAAGGCTCGGCAGTGTTAACTATAACCAACAGCAAGCATTAGCAACTTACAAATAAAAACTTAAGGATATGTGTAACAGGATTAAGTAGTGTTCATAGCTCGAAATGCTACACTTTCACCATAAAACTTGTCTAAAAACACCATGTTTGCGTGTTTTCTGCTTACTGTTCGCCTTAAAGTGAAACTAGTATATAATAGTTACTCAATGGGTCACCTGGGGGCTGCTGAAAATCAGCGCTGTGTTGGTATTATTTCAATACAGCATGACGCTGAGTCAGTTCCTTTTGATAACAATAACTGCTTCACAGTACTTTTAAATTAAGATAGTTAATATAATATTATGCATACATTTTTTTTATCGTTTGCATATTTTGATGCTATTAGTTTTTAATTATTTTGTTACCCCTGAGTCTTTTTAGTTGTATTATTCTGTGTGGTTTGTGTTTGTTATTAATAAAGCTTTCATTCATTTATTCATTCATTCAAACTTCTATATCAAAAAATACAAATTGTAACTCTTTAGCAGCACTTTCTAGACGCGTGGTGTTCTTCAATAGTGCGGTTTTCAATAAATTATCTTCCATGTACAACGAAACTTTGGAATTAATTTCCTTGCTCGATATTTCCAGGACTATACGACTACAAGAAACGAGCAACGCTATTGTTTCTCTGGTGTTACAATAGAGTATGGGCGGCGGTGATCATTTAACATCAAGTGACCTGTTGGCACGTTTGTGTTTTATGCCTTTTATCAAAAATCTTTTGATAAAACGCATAAAAGGCATTTATTTTCTCGAAATTGATTCCATTAGAATTATTTTTGATGTCATTTCTAATAACTTCTAGATACTACTACCGCTTCGGAAACAAATTGCGCTCTGAGAGAGAAGAAGGGGCGCAAGAAACTCTCCCAGCATTATTTTTTTTGCACTCTTTTCAATAAAAATATACAATATTGTACAGTCATTTCTATCGCTATAAAATAAACACAATCTAGTCCCAGGCTGTCCGATCATTTAGATATTCAGCAGTGGAGTAACTAATAGGATTTACGACAAAGACATTATTATATAAAACATTTAAATTTATTTATAGATAGTGCCTGAAAAGTGGCTGGGATTTTATTATAGAAGTGTATACATTTACCCTTAAAGCTATTATGTATCTTATGAAGCCTACTAGAATTAGTTACAAGCAATCCCTTATTTCTAGTGTTATAATAATGAAAATCACTATTAAGAACAAAAAGGTGATATAAACCATTACCAATCAGTTAACATCAGATGTCCCGTAGGCAAGTTTGTTCTCCTCTATCATAAAAAAAAATGAAATAAGTGTCACCTTTCGACAGGAACCGGTATCAATGTACGACTTAAAAAAAAATTCATGTAGTAAAGCAAAGGCAAGCTTAAATAAAACAATGATCGCTGTTTGACAATACGATTGAAGAAGAAACAACTTGCAGCATCAGTTGGAGTATCAGAAACCACAATTTTAAATATTCTTCATCAACATCTTGGCATGAGTAAAGTGTGTTCAAGGTGGGTCCCGAGAATGCTCACGCCGCTGCAAAAACGTGAGCGCGTCAACTGTTCCCGCGAGTATTTGGACCGCTGTGGAGAAGTTAGGGAAGAAATTATGGCCCGAATTGTAACCGGTGATGAAACTTGGGTTCACCACTATGAGCCTGAGTCAAAGCAGGAGTCGATGCAGTGGCACAAAAAAGGCACACCACCCCCAAAAAAATTTAAAGTGTCGCAATCGGCCGGAAAGATCATGGCGACTATTTTTTGGGATACTGAAGGTATTCTTTTGATCGATTATAAAGAACGTGGTGTTTCTATAACGGGAGAGTACTACGCTTCCCTATTGGACCGATTAAAAGAAGCTATTAAAGAAAAAAGAAGAGGAAAACTGACAAAAGGTGTACTCCTTTTGCACGACAACGCGCCCGTTCACACGAGTCATGTTGCGACGGCTGCCATTCATCGATGCGGTTTTGAACAACTACGCCATCCACCCTACAGTCCAGACCTGGCCCCTAGCGATTTTTATTTATTCCCAAAGATGAAGAAAGAGCTGCGTGGAAAAAAATTTAGAGACGATGATGAAGTCAAGTCGGCGATTTCGGCGTATTTTGACGCCCAAGACAAAACCTATTTTTTCGACGGTATTAATAAGTTATATGCCAGATCCCAAAAATGTATTCGTGTTAAGGGGGAATATATTGAAAAGGAAAAATAACATAATGTATCATTTCATCTTTTTTCCCAGTCATTCCGCGAACTTTTTGACCTCCCCTCGTAAATTCCCGTTTGCAACTCTTCCCAAATCTGCAATCTCTGATAATATCTTGCCGATTGAGTGACTATCTGACACGAGTATAAATAAAGATTAATATATTGTGTTTGAAATACACAGAGAATTTAACAACACGGAGAAGCAAACTGATAAACAAACTGTGTAGGCATATAATATGAATGAATGGTCTGTCACGGACTGCCCACGTCATCGTAACTAATAAATGCAAAATATGAACTTTTTGTAACGCTTTCGAGAAGCCAATCATAACATAACGGCGAAATAATGTAAAATATGTAAAAAGTTATAGGTTATACCCAGAACCGGCCAATATCCCTTAACCAATTACCTATTTGCCTTACCTATTTTTGCCGATACGAAAAGGCTAACAGCAATTTCATTATTATATTTGGCTTGGCACCGACTTCAAAGCTATCAACATGCAAATGCTAATAATAGTATTTTATTAATAATAAATATATAATTAGGTAAAGGTTTGCATAAGAGGTGTATTAAATTAAATTTTTAGTTATTTGTTACTTTTCAGTTTTTGAAGTCGGTTTTTTTAAGGTAGTTTAATTATTATTTTTTACGCTTTAGTGTCAGTTAATAATAATATATAATCAACCTGAATGAAAACTCCACAAAAAGGCGTACACAGAAAACAATTATGTCATCCAGGTAGACGAAAATTTTCATATAAATGTTCATAAAATTGAAATATGCCATACTATGTAAAAAATTTATGGGACCAAATCTCATCTATTTCGCATCAAACAAAAGAAGAATTACGTAAATCATAAATCTCAGAGTAATCGGTGTACATACATAAAAAAAATACCGATCGAATTGATAACCACCTACTTTTTTGAATTCGGTTAAAAACTAGGTTTTATTAAGCTACGTTTGAAGTGTCATTGGTGAAATGAGGGCTAAGATCCCAGAAGATCTCTTGCCGTTCATATTAAACTTCTGAATTCTATGACAGAATTGAAATAAATAGTAAAGGTATGAAATCAGTTAAGGCGAAGAGTAAGCATAAACACGCAAACACAGTGTTTTTAGACAAGTTTTGTGGCGAAAGTATAGCATTTCGAGCTATGAACACTACTTAATCCTGTTATACATACCCTTAAGTCTTATTTGTAGGTTGCTAATGCTTGCTGTTGGTTATAGTTAACACTGCCGAGCCTTTTTAAGCTACCACTTTTCTTTAAAGTTAATCAAGTTTTTTGGCATGGCATGACGCATTTTTTTTGTACTTTTCCCAGAAAAGTTATTCATGTAGCTTGTACTTTTTTGTGTAGGTTCATTTATTCAGATTAGTAATGAATAACGAGGGTTGTAAGCATATAAACTGTTTTCCACCCAAGAATTTTGAAAATATTGGCTTTGTTACATAGATGGCGGGCCGGCAGCCGTGAACTCATATCGCTCAAGGTCGCTGGCATTTAGTGTCGCCTTAAGCGGTATATTGTATGCACAGTGACCTAGAACCGTGATCAGTGTTGTATCTTGAACACAATCCAAAGTAGTTCGTAGTGCAATATCAATGTACGTGACTTAACACCTGTGCATAATTCCGCTCACTGCTCAAGATCCGTTACTAGACTTATGTCTGCGGCAATTGTAGCTGATACCGATCGCAAGCTCTTTGCAAGTTGCAACAGACGCCGACGCCCACAATACCACAGATAAACTAGTTATGAGTTACAAAGTGTACGTATCAACTTCATATTGCATTTTAATGTATAGATATATATAATTTAAAAGACAAGTCAAATTCAAAAGACATTATCGCTTATAAAATGCTCACAGAATACCTTTATTTATTTATTTATGGTGTGTGTGGATGATGCAGCAACTGTACTTAATAACTTTTGTATTAATTTACATTTACTTTTTTGACTTACTCGTGTAAGGCATTGACTATTTGATGTTTGAGTGTGTTTGTTGCATCATTTTACATTTTATATATCATATTGTAATTGAAATGATTTGTAAGTCGATATAAATGTAAATCTTGATATAAAAGAGCGGCAATGAGTTTCTTGCTGCTTCTTCTCATTAGCTCAACCCTTTACGAAGTAGCGGTAGATTCAATAAGATTTTTTTTTTTTTGACATTCATAAGTGTCATTTCCGTGACCTACATGAATAAAGTGATTTTAACTCGTCATTGGCGAAATCTTAAAGGATACGCTATCAAGCCAACAATAATAATAATAAAATGGTTTTGATTTGATGTAAAATAATATGATTTTCGAGTAAGAAACCCTAAGAAGTAAACGTACTTCAAAATTTTAAAATTCATGTAGTGTAAAGTAAACATCATTAAAAATCATAGACCCTAATTTAATATAATTAGCACAAATATTATGTACAAAATATATATTACTTATAACTATCTTATAATCTGTCGGTCTTGCGACATAACTTGAAATAGAGGCGTAGAATTACACACACGTTAGTGCGAATTCATATCAATACTATTTCGTAGAATTCAACATAATATGCTGGTTAAGTATGTTGCCTATTGCTTAGTTGTACTAAAAACTTGACTAATATATTCGTACGAATTTTATAGTGAAATTTTATCTTCGTATAATTAATAAATATTTGTAATTAGAATAAGTGATTAACGCGAGTGTTACACCTTTAAGTAATAATATTAAATAATTTATTTTAGTTAACCGGGTTAACTAAAATAAAAATGTAACTTACACGCAAAAATCTCATGCAAAAACAGTTACAATTACACGGGTTTTAATCATTTAAAAGATTAACATACAAGTTAAAAAAATCTTAGTAAATAGTTGTATTAAAAAAAATCTCGACTTATTAAATGCCGGACGTAGCCGTTATAACTAAAAATAAATATGAACTTTTTTTAGAAATGTGAATGAAATTGCCTCTGTAATTACATGGGACCCGCATGCTTTCACTTAAATAAAAAGTAATTAAACAAAGATCTGTTAATTGACAAAGAAACAAAAAAAAGTAGCATACCAACCTCTAATGATGCATAAATAATATTATTCAAATAACACGGCCAATATAATTATAATAACACTGAATGAACAAAAAACTATACAATTTACTATCACCAATGTAATAATCACTAAATTCCACACGATCTTGGCCTCTTTATCAGTTTTGATAAGATCCCAAAGAGGCGACGAAACACGAGTATTATTCGCTACTTTTTAAACTATCAAATGTGGAATTGTTTAATCTGTGTTGCTTTTCGCGCGCTCGTCCTGTCACTGTATACTTTTGCGCGGGAACCGTCTTGAGTCTTACGCCATTGAGGCTTCACGAAGTGGGTGTGATTATGATAAGGTTTCAAATAAAACTAAAATAAAGAGCAAATAAAACGCTTAAAAGATAACATTTTATATCTCTTTGCTTGTTTAATATATTTTGGTTTTATTTATTCTCTTATTTTACACGCATCTATTTGTAACCGCGGGAATTTATATAATTATACATAATATTACCTAGATGTATAGGAAACTATTAACTATATATCTATATGCTGCAACTGTTAATTAGTTTAATATATACACGTCTATATAGAGCCTCTAGCTGTTAGGCTACGCATGACAACAGGTCAGGTTTATTACTGTAGGGTACATGACAGCTACGTCTTACACTCGGATACGTCAGCCAGTCTGTTTTAGTCTGCGTGTGTTGCTGAAAACGGAGACTAACAGTTTGCCGCTATTTTTTTCGACGCCTTTCCAGCTTTTGATTCTATCTATAGACGTATTAATTATATATGCTGCTATAGCTATTTTTTATTGAATAAAGGACCAAACTTTAAACGATTCAGCGTTCTCCGTTAACATAATGGGAATCACGAAAGTTATACCGGCCTATTTCTAAGTTCTGGAATACGGATGACAGCTGTATGTTTCAGTTTTATTTTGACAAAAATATTCATAATCAAATATTTTCGTTCGAAGTAGGATTTTAAATTACTTATGAGACGTCAAAATATATGCCTTAGACTTGAGGAGAACGGGCGCAAGAAAATCAGCGGGGTTGGTTTTTTTTATAGAATTTCAATATATCATAAAATTTATAATTCATTCGGTCGGTCCATTCCCAATGTGTGGAATCATTACGAAACTTATTTTAAATGTTATTTTATCACTTAGATAAATCAAGTTCATACATTTTTTTACACACGAACTTAGAACACAAAATTTATGCAAATGGAAAAATAAGAAATAAAGTACTGTAAATTCGATATAACATTATTTTACAAATGAATAAGTGAAGAGATATCTAGTGCAGACTCAAACGAACTAACAAAACAAAAAAAACGCAATATTGGAATGATTTTAAGGATATAGCAACTATAAAAAAAACGCGAGGTATCATTTTTCCCATATTTCAAATAAGCTCAATAACTCAAAAACTGTCGAATTTTTACCGAACTTTTTTAGCTTATCTGAAAGCTCAGACCAACTAAAACCAAAGTCATTCCTAGTTGTCCTTGTCCGACCTATTCTGGGACATCCAGTATCATCATCATCATCAGCTGGGAGACGTTTTCTGCTGGACAAAGGCCTCCCCCAAAGATTTCCACGACGAGCGGTCCTGCGCAACGTATTCCGGCAATCTTGACCAGATCGTCGGTCCATCTTGTGGGGGGCCTACCAAAACTGCGTCTTCTGGTACCTACGTGGTCGCCATACGAGGACTTTACTGCCCCAACCTTTACTATACATTCAGTATACATCTATATATATAAAAATGAATTGCTGTTCGTTAGTCTCGCTAAAACTCGAGAACGGCTGGACCGATTTAGCTAATTTTGGTTTTGAATTATTTGTGGCAGTCCAGGGAAGGTTTTAAAAATTAAAAAAAAAACAACGATTTTGATTTTCGTTTGATGTGTCCCCCGTCGTTCAGAAATCAAAGTAACGATTAACTAATTAGAATTTTAATATCCTTCTAAATTTCTCAGGAGGTAAAGAATTAACTTAATTTTAGTTACTATAGTTGGTAGATTAACTACAGCTGTTAACTATCTATTAGATTATTTTTATGTGGATTGATAAATCTTAAGTTTTGTCAAAATATAAAATTTCTGAACCTAACCGCACCACCAAACAAAACAAAAAATATAGTTTATCAGAAAGCTTTAAATTGATTACCAGACTACCATAACTGTGTGTGTCTGTCAATATCAAATTGAAACCTTATTTAACTAGCCTGTATTTCAGGAAATCTCTGTTTTATAAGTAAGCAACATCATGTGTAATCAATTAAAAATAATAATAAAATTTCATTCAAACCGAGCATTTATTTTTATTTGTTTTACAAAAGTTTAGGTTTCTTATTTATCGATTGTGGCAGAACGGAGTCTGCCGGGTCAGCTAGTCGCTTATAATAATATTCATTAAATCTCACATTTGATCTGATAAGAAGTATATATTTCTTAGAATCCTTATGACCTGATTAAATAAACAAAACCATACGATAAGCATTCTTTGTAATTGTCCGCGTGCTGTTCGACAAAGTTCATTATAAGTAGTGATTGACGTACAAAATTTTGTTAATTAGATGCCTAGTAGATACTAGGCAGAGGTTTTCGTTTCGTTCAGTTGCGTTTCGACCGCGCTTTAAATACAACGCCACGCCCTTGCGTTTTTGTAAGGACAAATGTTGAGTGAAAAACTGCATATCCAAAAGTAAAGAAAAATAATTATTTTAACAAAATTGTGGAACTACCTTGACGTTTTTAATCATTTTGCTAAATAATTATTACAATTCAATTTCTGAAACAAAATCTTCTTGCCTAGTGTTTGCGTCTGAGTTTCTAATGAGCGTTTCTTTTAACATTACTGCCACGAAATAAGATGTCAAATTGTTTCATGTTGGAAATATTGGTGCAGGAATTTATCGCAGAAGAAATTTCGTTCCTATGTTTGGTTGTAAGTTGAGGAAAGCGTAGGTAAGTATTGAGGACCTCACTGTGAATGAATGATGATCAATGATTATTTATTACGTTTTATTTATTTTTCTTCTAAAACTCGACCATCGACGATCAAGTCAACTCCAATCGGCTAGAAGTTGCGTATTTTGTGTTGTCTCTCTGAATCTTTTATCATATAATAGGTTCGGGCAAAAGTTTCTTCGCGGTTTATATGAAATCTCAAGACATTTTTTTTCTTTTTAACCGACTTCAAAAAAAGGAGGCTCTCAATTCGTGGGTTTTTGTTTTATATTTTTTTTTATGTTTGTTACCTCAAAACTTTCGACTGGGTGTACCGATTAATTAATTAGATTGTATAAAATTACGCAATTATTTTTATGCTTTTTAGTGCATTTTATATCTATTGTTTTGGAATAGTGTTTTTGAAGTCGGTAGTGTTTTTGTTAAATTTTTTTTTATTTCAAAGTTCATCTGTTTACATTTAGATTTGACAGTGGTATCCTGAAAGCGAAAAAGAGTCAACGCAATGGAAATTCAAAGAGTAAAAGCTTATATTGCTTATAAGTCTAGACAGAGAGTCTTGCTGCTGGACAACCGATGAAAACAGTCAAGGATTATAACTTTAATGTGCATGACAAGCTAGGTCTTGCCCACGCGATTTGTTTGTCAATTGCTCAAAAAAGAGGTTAAATCTAAATTCAATTTTTTTCGACGTTTTCACAGTTGTAGAAATAGACCTATAATGATGATCTAAGGTGAAAAGGTACCAAGGAAATATAAGGGTCGCCCTTCAGCAGGCACACTAATGGTAACCGTTTTTTGAGATATAGAGGGGATTTTGATGAAAAATTATCTGCGAAAAATAACGACTTACCCCCTTATTCATAATGGTCCGCTAACTTAGAACAGCCGCTAAGGAGTGTATTTTCTCATTCTGACTTAGGTCAATAGAAGAAGACAGAGTGAGAATTAGCAATGCTTTAAGTTAGCAGACTATTATGAATAAGGGCGTTTATATAAATACATAACCAAAATCTATACATGGATATAGGTATGTAAGAAAAAACCGAAAGTCTGTTATATGTACATAAACATTAAACGGTTCGAATTTTTTTCGACTTCCAAGCCTTGAGCTTACATTAAATGGCTTGTTGAGCAACAAAAGCCAAAAGTGTCAGGATAACAATGGCAGTTTGCGCAAGCCTACCACAGCCGCGGCACACTCGCCCACAGATACACAACACCTTGGCATAACGCGGAGTTTCATTTGCAATTTGCATCTGTCATCCATTCTAAATAAAATGTGCATTATAATATTGCCGACTTCAAAAAAGGAGGAGGTTCTCAATTCGTCGGTATGTTTTTTTAATGTTTGTTACCTCTAAACTTTCGACTGGATGAACCGATTTTGATGATTCCTTTTTTATTTGAAAGCTGGTGCTTCCCATTTGGTCACATTGCAATAGATCAGACAATGGCGTACATGAGAAAACCATAAAAGTCTGAAAATTGCTATTTATACGTATAGCAAAGTGGATAATAAATTTACGAATAACTCAATATCGCGCCAACCGATTTCAATGATTCTTTTTATTGGAAAGGATATACTTCAAAGGTGGACTGGTGAGAGTTTGGTTTAGTTCTGATTACGGAATCCATGACAAAGTAACGGAACTCTTCAATTCTTAGGAGCAAATTAACGATACTCGGCCGAATCTTTTTGATGCTTTTAGGATATTTAAATCATCTTACATAACATAGTTATAGTCAAGTAATTGTCATTACTCGAATATGATGATCAATTCCCTCCTTAACGACTTACAGTAAGGGTGCGATTTGTGGCAGAATTTCTTACTGTCTGTAATCAAATTGCAAAGCACTTACGTTCATTGGTGCATTAAAAAAATTATGTAATGTATAT
Source organism: Leptidea sinapis (assembly GCF_905404315.1). Classification (NCBI taxonomy): domain Eukaryota; kingdom Metazoa; phylum Arthropoda; class Insecta; order Lepidoptera; family Pieridae; genus Leptidea; species Leptidea sinapis. The sequence continues at coordinate 4,090,728 of NC_066277.1, forward strand.
CGAAATATATTTAGACAAATTGTAAGTTAGTGTACTTTAAATACACTAAAAATCAAAAAAATAAAACAAAAATTGAGAGGCGGGTCGCGGCGGAAGGACACAGATTACAAAAATAACAATTACCGTTACTAGAATTAGATTAATTAATTATATTGTATAAAAATAGGCAATTATTTTTATACTTTTTAGTGCATATTATGATATCTAATGTTTTGGAATAGTGTATTTGAAGTCGGTTGTTTTTTTTATATATGAAAATAATGGTCGAGACGAGCAGGACGTTCAGCTGATAGTATTTGATACGCCCAGCCTATTACAATGCAGTGCCGCTCAGGATTCTTGAAAAACCCAAAAAATCTGAGCGGCACTACAATTGCTCATGTTAAGTCTCATTTGCCCAGTAATTTCACTAGCTACAGCGCCCTTCAGACCGAAACACAATAAGGCTTACACATTACTGCTTCACGGTTGAAGTAGGCGACGTTGTGGTACCCATAATCTAGCCGGAATCCTGTGTAAAGGAGCCTCCTACTGGATATAATGCTAGAACAGACGACTGTATAGACGACCTAACCTGACCTGACCGACCTGATTTGATTTGTCAATGTGTATGTTTATTAATTATTGTTAAATCAAAGAGGATGTAAATACTATGTAATAAGAGTCGGGACTCTTCTCTTAACTCTCTACTAAGTAAAAACTGAAATTTAGTTTATTATGAAACGTGCAGTGATTTGACATAAGTTTGAAATAGTAATTACAATATGGCGACGAAGTATAAATTCAAATTCAAAAACACTTTATTCATGTAGGTCACGGAAATGACACTTATGAATGTCAAAAATAATATAAAAATATTGTTTCTTATTGAATTTACCGCTACTTCGTAAAGGGTTGAGCTAATGAGAAGAAGCAGCAAGAAACTCATTGCCACTCTTTTAAGTCAAGATTTTATTAAATTAAGAACATTTTATTTTATTTATTGTTTTACAAATCATTTCAATTACAATATATGCAAAGTGATGCAACAAAAATACTCAAATGTTAAAAACTTAAAGTCTTACACGATTAAGTCAAAAAAAGTAAATTAATACTTATTAACACAAGAGTTATTGAGTATAGTAGATGCATCAATCCACACATACCGTAAATAAATAGAGGCATTATGTGAGCATTTCATAAAATAAAATATATAATAACTTTAACTTTAAAGGAAATAACAATAATAAAAAATACATCAAGCAGACCTCTAGGTAACAAGATCATTCAGCCACCACGAGTAGCACCAGTTCACGAGCATGACGCATGGACCAGCCATCGCCTCCCTGGTCGACCTGGCACCACAAGCAGCGCCCGTTTAGGAGTTGACGCATGGACCAGCCATCGTTGTTGTATTTGAGGGAAGGAGACGACCCGGCTGACGACGCCGCCGCAAGCAATGCTATATCCGTTTTTTACAAGATTATATCCGTCATCTCTCAATCTATTAATTACTACACGTTTCATGCAATCGTGTGAATCGCTTTTTTTTTTAAAGTTTCGCTAGGCTGTGTTTGATATTCAAAATATGAGCTAGTGAAAAGCGTGGCTGACTATTTACGACTTGACAATCAAAATCAATTACAGTTAGAATAGTCGAGTCTCGTGCCAGATTTTGGAGAGACAGCACGTCCTGAGGATGCCTCGTGTAGAGGCGAAACACGTGTCGAATTGTTTTAAAAACAAATATTAGCGGAATTAACACTAAAGAAAACTTAAATAATTTGTATAATT